>NC_060049.1:10890352-12214926 GCF_905333055.1 Maniola jurtina | reverse complement strand
AGGCACATGAGAACCCATACTGCGATAAAACCTTTCTCGTGTGAGTTATGCGATTATAAATGTTCTCGAAATGTAAGTTTAGTGTCGCACTTGAGAACCCACACTGGTTTAAAGCCTTTCTCGTGTGAGTTATGCGATTATAAATCTTCTCGAAGTGGTAATTTAGTGACGCACATGAGAACCCATACTGGGATAAAACCTTTCTCGTGTGAGTTATGCGATTATAAATGTTCTCTAAGTGGTAATTTAGCAGAGCACATGAGAACCCATACTGGGATAAAACCTTTCTCGTGTGGGTTATGCGATTATATATGTTCTGTAAGTGGTAATTTAGTGAGGCACATGAGAACCCACACTGGAATAAAACCTGTCTCGTGTAAGTTATGCGATTATAAATGTTCTCGAAATGGCGATTTAGTGACGCACATGAGAACCCATACTGGTATTAAGCCTTTCTCGTGTGAGTTATGCAATCACAAATGTACAACAAAAAGTCAATTAGTGGTGCACATGAGAACCCACACTGGTATAAAACCTTACTCGTGTGAGTTATGCAATTACAAATGTACAACAAGTGGTGCACTAGTGACGCACATGAGAACCCACACTGGAATAAAGCCATTTTCTTGTAAAATATGCAATTACAAATCTACAGCAGAGAGCGGTTTATTGGCGCACATGAGAACCCATACTGGCGATAAGCCATTTTCTTGTGAGTTATGCAATTACAAATTTACAACAAAGAGCGGTTTAGTGCCGCACATGAGAACCCATACCGGCGATAAACCATTTTCTTGTAAGTTATGCAATTACAAATCTACATTAAAGAGCACTTTAGTGGCGCACATGAGAACCCATACCGGCGATAAGCCATTTTCTTGTGAGTTATGCAATTACAAATTTACAACAAAGAGCGGTTTAGTGCCGCACATGAGAACCCATACCGGCGATAAACCATTTTCTTGTAAGTCATGCGATTACAAATCTACATTAAAGAGCACTTTAGTGGCGCACATGAGAACCCATACCGGCGATAAGCCATTTTCTTGTAAAATATGCAATTACAAATCTACAGCAAAGAGCGGTTTAGTGGTGCACATGAGAACCCATACTGGCGATAAGCCATTTTCTTGTAAGTTATGCAATTACAAATCTACATTAAAGAACACTTTAGTGGCGCACATGAGAACCCATACCGGCGATAAGCCATTTTCTTGTGAGTTATGCAATTACAAATCTACAACAAAGGCCGGTTTAGTGCGGCACATGAGAACCCATACCGGCGATAAACCATTTTCTTGTAAGTCATGCAATTACAAATCTTCATTAAAGAGCACTTTAGTGGCGCACATGAGAACCCATTCCGGCGATAAGCCATTTTCTTGTAAAATATGCAATCACAAATCTACAACAAAGAGCGGTTTAGTGGCGCACATGAGGACCCATACCGGCGATAAGCCATTTTCTTGTGGTTACGCAATTACAAATCTACAACAATGAGGGGTTTAGTGCCGCACATGAGAACCCATACTGGCGATAAGCCATTTTCTTGTAAGTTATGCAATTACAAATCTACAATAAAGAGCAGTTTAGTGGTGCACATGAGAACCCATACCGGCGATAAGCCATTTTCTTGTAAAATATACAATTACAAAACAACAAAGAGCGGTTTAGTGCGGCACGTGAGAACCCATACCGGCGATAAACCATTTTCTTGTAAGTCATGCAATTACAAATCTGCATTAAAGAGCACTTTAGTGGCGCACATGAGAACCCATTCCGGCGATAAGCCATTTTCTTGTAAAATATGCAATTACAAATCTACAGCAAAGAGCGGTTTAGTGACGCGCATGAGAACCCATACCGGCGATAAGCCATTTTCTTGTAAGTTTTACTATTACAAATCTACAATAAAGAGCAGTTTAGTGGTGCACATGACAACCCATACCGGCGATAAGCCATTTTCTTGTAAAATATGCAATTACAAATCTACAGCAAAGAGCGGTTTAGTGACGCGCATGAGAACCCATACCGGCGATAAGCCATTTTCTTGTAAGTCATGCAATTACAAATCTGCATTAAAGAGCACTTTAGTGGCGCACATGAGAACCCATTCCGGCGATAAGCCATTTTCTTGTAAAATATGCAATTACAAATCTACAGCAAAGAGCGGTTTAGTGACGCGCATGAGAACCCATACCGGCGATAAGCCATTTTCTTGTAAGTTTTGCTATTACAAATCTACAATAAAGAGCAGTTTAGTGGTGCACATGACAACCCATACCGGCGATAAGCCATTTTCTTGTAAAATATGCAATTACAAATCTATAACAAAGAACCATTTAGTGATGCACATGAGAACCCATACCGGCGATAAGCCATTTTCTTGTGAGTTATGCAATTACAAAATAATGTGCAAATGGAACTAGTCTAATATGGCATAGGAGAGAGAACTCACATTGCCACTGGTGAAAAACCTTTATCATGTTTGTGAGCTGCATGTCTCATCACACCACCGGACTCGCGCACCGAGGGTTCCGTACTCAGGTATTTTTTTTGACATTTTGCAGGATAACCCAAAAACTTATGCATAAAAATAAATAAAAATCTGTTTTAGAATGTACAGGTAAAGCCCTTTCATATGATTTCCCACATTGTACAATTATCTTACTTAACGGGCATGAGACCGGCCTGCCCGCGAAATTCAAATTTAATTTGGTTTTTCGCAATTTGTAAACTAATACGACAACGTAGGCTTATGGCATTCTAATTCCGACAGTGGCAGTATCATCCTCACAGGTTTATATAAAAATCGTTTAAGGGGGCTTGAAATCAGTTGGGGCTCAACCAAATCGTTTATGGACACATGAAATAGAAATCAATTTTGAGTCCCCTATCGATGGTCACCCCCAGATATTTGGCCGAGGGCGTCCAATCGATGGTCTCTCCTAAGAGCGATACCCGTGGCGGTGGGGCCAGCGATACATGTGAAGAACGTGTTCGCGCAGACGCGCGCCGCACGGGCTCTCTTGCGCCCTGTGCTGGCGTCCCACCTGCATCTCCGTACGAGGCTGTGCGTCTACAAGACGTACGTCCTGTTATAACCCTAGCCTAGGCCGCATATTGCTGACTTGCTATTTCCAAATTGACATCAATAATAAATCATCAATCAGCAGTATGGGGCCTATAAAACGATGCATTTGGCAACAATAATTCAGTTCTCAATTCTTCAGTCCTATCCGTTCCAACTTCGGACCCGGTTTTAGCCTGCCGGTTGGACCTTGGAAAAGACTGTAGAAGAGACTCCGGCTCGATAAACCCTTCACTAGGGTTCCGCGCTCAGTATAACCCAAGTATCCAAGTTGACTGTGAACAAGACAATAAATAAACGGGGTGTTCATCTGACTTCGTGTTTGTTTCACTGCCGCCGAGACGCCCCGTCATAACAGTCCGTACGCGACTCACTTACGCGGCCCCAGCTTGGTACGCGCTACTGAGCGAAACGGACCGCAAGTCGCTGCGCGCGCAGCAGTCGCTAGCGCTCCGCACCATCGCCGGAGCTCCACGTTTCGTACGGAACGCGGTCATCTCCAGGGACCTGCGCATGAAGAGCCTCTACGACCACGTTCACCGCCTGAGCACCTCGATGTTCGCGCGCGCGGATGGAACGCGAGCCCAACATCTGCGGGGCATCGCGCCATACCATCGGCGACCGCCGGACAAGTTAGGTCTGCCACGTGACCTGATTACCTGATTGGACACCATTGCTTCCCCGCCGCTGGCTGACGGGCGCTCGCCGGAACATCGCCGGCGGGCTCGACCTCGCCGAGCCGCGGGCGTTAGCCTCACGGACATACCACGCCGCCGCAGTAGCCGATCGCTCGCGAACATCCGCGGGCTCGATCGCACTGCCGTGCGGCTATCACCGGACATGACATCCGGACTTGACTCCCAGACCAGTGGTCCAACCCAGTGCCCTGCCCGCAGTCGCAGGCGGCGTAGCCACGACTGAAGAGGGTCATTGCCCTGAGCAGTCACCTTGGGACCCGAAATGGTCCGCGTGGACGACCTCGAGATGATGAGATGAGAAATCAATCACAAAAAGGAGCGCGAGCGTAGCGAGCGCAATTTTTTTGTTTTAAAACAAAAAATAAAGTGACATAAATAAAGTAGATTGTCTGTGACCTTTTCACAGCCTATTTTCTTAACCAAAATTTGGTACTATTCAAAAATAGGTAGGTACTTGGTTTCCCTGAAACTGACATACCTACTCGTAGGCTTTTTATAACAGAAAATCAAGAAGGTCGTGAGTGATTTTTGAAAACATAAATCCATGCGGACGAAATTGTGGGCATCATATTAGCTATATGCAATATTAGCATAATAAAAGTGCGAGTATTTTCAAAAAATTGGTAAATTCAAAAATTAGTGCATATTAAAATAATTTCCCTTTGTCTGGGATTTCGGGGCGTTGTAGACCCCTAAAACCGCTCCCCCTGGTTACGGCCATGGGTACTCGTAAGTCGTATGATATGCACCTGATGCAGCGACCAGCGGCGTAATATTTTTGTAACTGTTACAAAAGACTGCTTAGGTACGAAAATCACAATGAAGCGAAGACACAATATGTGAGTGCAACGCTCGTGCAGAAGCATACTATTCGTAGACTAGAGGCCAGATGCACGACAAATGGCAATAATAATAACCCACTGCCCAGTGTCCGAGTGTGAAGTCGGGCCTACCTCAGGCCCGCGCCCCTGCCTCCCGCAGTGCTGAGACGATGACATTTTTTTCACTCGCCATTCACACTATTCTGGCCGTTTGTTGCCTGCCGATTTAAACCTTTGAAATTGTATGTACATCTGCGTTGCACTTTGCACACAACGCAGATGTTTTTTTTAAATGTTCGAGACTATAATATAGCCAACATAATATTTTTTTGATTAAGGGTGCAGGCGGGCCGCGGGCCGGATCAAAACAGTCCGAGGGCCGAGGTTGGCCCGCGGGCCTTAGTTTGCCCATCACTGCTTTAAAAGGTCCATTTTAAGAAATTAGCTCTACTATCGACTATAACAAATTAATCGATACTAGAGCTAATTTCTTAAACTGGATCCTTTCAAGTTTTTTTTTTATATATAAACACGTGGAGATGATACTGTCATTGGCGCAATTAGAATGCCTTATGCCTACTTTATTCTATTAATTTATAAATTGCGAAAAACCAAATTAAATTTGAATTTCGCGGGCAGACCCGTCGCATCCACCTTAATTTGTTCGGCCACGAAAATTACACATTTTCACATATCTTAGCCTTATGTAATTGTTTACTGTCCCAAATAAATAAAACATAACATTAAACCTGTGTATTATTTTTCATATATTAAGTTGTACCCATCTACCTTAATTTTTCTACTATTTTTAGGGTTCCGTACCTCCAAAGGAAAAACGGAACCCTTATAGGATCACTTTGTTGTCTGTCTGTCTGTCTGTCAAGAAACCTATAGAGTATTTCCCGTTGACCTAGAATCATGAAATTTGGCAGGTAGGTAGATCTTATAGCACAAGTACAGGAATAAATCTGAAAACCCCGAATTTGTGGTTACATCATTTAAAAAATAAATTAAAATGTGTTTTAATTTTCAAAGTAAGAACTATACCAAGTGGGGTATCATTCTAAAACAGATTTTTATTTATTTTTTTGCATAATAGTTTTTGATTTATCGTGCAAAATGTTTGAAAAAATACCCGAGTACGGAACCCTCAGTGCGCGAGTCTGAATCGCACTTGGCCGGTTTTTTTATTTATTCTTTAGGTTGTAGGGGAAAGCAGGTGGGATTCGTACAGAGGGAGCATTCGTACAGCAGTCATATCTCCACTACAGTACATGGTGAGTGGTGACGCGTTTGTGTTTATGTACATGTGAGGCCCGCTCATGTTCATGGGCTAACCGCTACAGCTAAGTGCAGTGGCTGTATAACTTTTAGCTTTTTTGGAAAAATCAAAACGTGTTTTCACACCGCGAAAGTTTTTTTTCGACTCATCTTTGAACATTAATTCGTAATAAGTTAAGCTTAAATTGTTAAAGTAACATATAATAGTTTTTAAATAAGTATCCTAGATTAATATGTAAACATTAATTTTGGGATAACCTTAACCGTTATTTTTATTTTGAATTTATTGTTTGATTTTTTGTATTGGGGTACCTTCGTACAGTTAGGAGTGGGGTGGATTCGTACTATAAATTGCACCCAACGTGAGTTCAGATAGTTCCTGAACTGACTGGGATATGGGATTTCGACTCTCCGAACACTCCCAGATGATAACATGAAACAAGTAGTGATGATGCCTACTAACTATACTACTAACGATACTGAAATCGACATAGCTGTCAAATATTACCCTAGGGGTGACATGGATTCAAAGATACCTAAAGGTAGCATTCGGTTCTTCGGCGACCACGACGAGCGACTGCGACCAGCGACTACGCGACGATGGTCGCCTGTCGCAAGGCGACCCCTAGCTTTCGGATGTCAGCGACCGCGACATCGCCAGTCTTCCCGCAGTTTTTATGTGTGCCGGTTGTGTTCTATTGTAGTAAGTACGATATGTCGGACAATTTCTCCGGAGCGAAAAAAAGTATTCAACAGCTATTGGAGGATGAGGAAGATAATGATAATCTTATCATGTTATTATCTATGCCTCCGGAAAAAAGGATGAAGATCGACTCAATCTTCACATCGCGAGAAGAAGAGGGTTGCTTTCAAATACTGATAAAACGACATTTAATTTATAAAGAAGAAAAGTTCCGAAAATATTGTAAATATTGACTGCGTCGCGCGACGGCGCTGGCTCCGGAGCGACCGGGTCGCGGTCGCCACGCCCGGGCCCCGCCAACCGGTCGCACGACGCGGTCGTGGGATTCGTTTAGTGCTCCATATAAATTAATACTAAGCAGTTGTCGCGGTCCCGGGTCGCCGTTGCGCGTCGCTGTCGCTAAGAACCGAATGCTACCTTAATAGTTTCATAGCCCACCGAGCGTCAAATGTTACCAACACTTGACGCTCGGAATAATTTAAATTATCTGTGGGATGATGACGCCTAAAATTATGCAACCTTACCCTAAAGTGAACAGGAATGCACTTAACAAGACAAGGGTAGGAAAATTGCCACAAAAATTAAGTATTTAATACACAGATACTCGCGAAAAAAAAAGACTGATAGGAATGGAAAGAGTAAAATAGATAAAAAAAGAAGTTCAATAGAGAATACAAAAGGATAAGGAGATGAAGGACTTCGTCTGTGTTGGTGTTGGCTGGCGGGCGTGCTTTGCCTTTTTGGAGTGTTTTTTTTTTTTTGTTGAGACTGACTGGAAGGTGCTCTAAGGGGGTGCCGTACGTGTGTCGGCGAGCGCCGGCACAGACGGGGTCCATACTTGTATAGTTTAACTAACTTGTTACAAATAACTACAAACTTGACATTGGCTAATCTTTGTAAAACCAGACGAAAGAGAAAAAAAAGGAGATGAAACGCACGTCACCATAATGAAAAATTTTAATGTTGATTTTATGACTTAAATTGTAACAACTTGATTGTAAAACACTACATTATTAATTATCACTATGTTTAAGGTTTATTATGTGTTAATTTCAATATCAATAAATGCTTAATTTCATATAAATAATCTTTTCAATTCCTATGTACGAAGGCTCCCCACTATGTACGAATGTACCCGACTTGATGTACGACGCTACCCCGCGTGTGGGGTGCTTTCGTACGATTTCCATTTTTTGGGAAATTCATCATAGCTTTTCCATGTTACTTTGTATTAACACTGAACTGCATTATAATTAAAGTCAGATAAATAGGCAATTCAGCAGCATTGAAATTATTTTGAAATATCTATTAATTTTGGTTTTATATGACTTAGAGTAAAAAGTGTACGAATCCTACCTGCTTTCCCCTACCTATCTACCGTAGTTTTTTATGGATTTGACGACCTCCGTGGTGTAGTGATAAGCGTTGTGTTATTAGTGGAAGGACCTGGTACGATTCTCCGAGTGCTAATTTGGGAATTTCGAAATTGGCTCAGGTCTGTTCTGGTGGGAGACTTTGGCCGTGCCTAGTAGCCACCCTATCGGCAAAGCCGTGCCGCCCATCGCCAAGCTACGACGCCTTCCCTTGCGATGTCGGAAACCGATTAAGGGGCGAGTGTTTATTAAAACTGACATTACAACTTACCAGGAGTCAGTTTTTAGGGTTCCGTACCCAAAGGGTAAAAACGGAGCCCTATTAATGTCACTCCCCTGTTTGTCTGTCTGTCTGCGCGTCACAGGTCTCTATCTCGTACCTAGACTAAACAAGTTACGAATTGGTGTAGAACGTTAACCCAAAATCAAGTATTGAATTAGAAATTCAATTACCTTTTTAGGCTCTCATTCGTAGAATTCGCCATAATATTAGGTAGGTAGGTAGTTAGATGTTTAGATTAAGATTAGTAATAGTTTTTCTCTCTGGCTTTACATTGATTAGCCAATGTCAAGTTTGTAGTTATTTACAAGTTAAGGAAACTACAAGTATGGACTTCGTCTGTGCCGGCGCCCGCCGACATACACGCGGCACCGCTTTAGAGCGCTTCCCAGTCAGTTCCACCACCAATAAACACCAGCAGAACACAAAAACCAGACATTTCTAACAAAAAAAAACCACTCCAAAAAGGCATCGCACGCGCGCCAGTAAACGCCACCACAGACAAAGTCCTAAGTCAGGCTAGGTAGTATATCATCTGGCAACCGGATTACTAGTCTATGCTGGCAACGCTGTGTTAAACTGTTAACGTCATTGTCAAATGTCACTTAAAAAGTGAAAGTCCTTCTATGTTATTGGTCTGTGGTGAAAGTTTTCAAAAAAACGAAATGCTTATTAAGTAGTGTTGAATTGGGGATCCTGTATCAAAATCCATGGGGATTTTGGATCACTCTCGCTAACGCTCGTTCGCTACGCTCACCGTGATACAAAATCCCCATGAATTTTGATACAGGATCCCCAATGTAGGCTACTGTCCACAACAACACATTAAATAAATGGAGTATTCCTAAATCCAAGCAACAATTAATCACTATCAACAGTGAGACAAAATCCTCAATGACTAGTTATTGCGGATCCTATATCATACGCCCGCACCGCACAGTGGATGATATAATACGATGAGTTCGACGAGACTGCGGCATTCATAAGAAATGCGAACGAGCCCATATGCATGATAATTTTACGTCTAAAAGTTTGCTCTCGCATAGTTAACCATTTGATTTGTTGCGCTCAAATTATTTTTGTATATTGATCGTGTTTCTGCTTGATCCGGCATTGCTGTATTCATTAGTATGAATTTCGATCGATTGATTCGAGGCTTGCGCATACTTATAATAGGTTGGATAAAGGTAGACTCTTTAAATGTTTATAGCTCATCAGAAATATATTCGTATTACATTAACGATTGCTTTTCCACATATCGGACATAACATTTTATCCAACGATAAAGCACATTTAGTACACGTTATAGCATGACCACATGGTATATAACACGCAGCTACTTCTTCTACAAGACAAATTTTGCAGCAAAGTGTTTCTTTAATATTTTCAACACATAATATGTTTCTGTCTGCAAAAGAACTTATTATATTGTTATTTACAAATTGTTCAGATACTTTTGATGCACCACAAACATCTTTGCTATCACTTTGTAGGTATGTTTCACCCTTCACAAGTAAAACATAGGGACAGGACGGAAACCAGCGTGCGTGCTCCGACCATGGATGATCTTCGATGCCCCAGTCTTTGAGCCTGCCATCACAAAAGTAACAAATCACGCGATCACTATCTCCTGTATAAAAAAAACCAGCATCAGCCATTTCTTGAGGTTTTTGATTTAAATCTTGAGGCCAGGTATCAAAACTTCGCAATCTTGCGATTTGAGTTGCATAGCGAGGATATTTAGGATATATTAACTCCATTCTGATCTACAAACAATGAATTTTGGATAAAGATTTATTAGTAAAAATATATTATAGCAGATTTCTAGTAAGGTGTGCAAGCTTATCATACATTATTATTTATCGAAAATTAATTCTTTAATGATGAATTTAGACACATTTCCCGCTATTTAAATATATTTCGATTGTTATAAATACTTTGATAAATAGAGATTAATGGACGAAAAAAATACGTACAATGCGTACTAATATAATAAATTCACTGATGCCCCCACGACTTCATCTGCATGGATTTAGGTTTTTAAATCCTGCGGGAACTCTATGATTTTCCGAGATAAAAAGTTGTCTATATCTCTCCAGTTCTTTTACTATACCCACGAAAAATCATGTCGATTCGTTGCTCCGTTGCGACGTGATTGAAGGACGAACCAATAAACAAACAAACAGACACACTTTAGCATTTATAATAAGTATGATTAGTGATGCAAAAAGGCGTCTGTCTAAACTAAAGACTAACGGCTGAATCTTGCCGAAATTTGATACACAGACAATTCACATCTTGGAGACGGATCCAGGATATTTTTTGACGTCGAAAATTAAAGGATTTCCACTCAAGTTTTAAATCAAATTCGCAAGGAAGAAGATTGAAGCATCAAATAGGAGCAAATATTATTAGACCTTTCACAAATTTTATACCTACCTATGGAAAGTAGTAAAATGTATAACCTTTTAACATTTTAACTATCGCGAGTCCGACGCATACCATTCCTTTTACGGTTAGATCTCAATTCACTGCGTAACTATAAACAACAGCGTCTTCCATGCTTCAAAATCGAACACCTATAGCTGATGCGGCAATAATTTATACGTAAGACAGTGTTCATACGAATGTATAAATCTAGTCTGATTACTTTCGCAAATATAAGTTTTATGTTGTGATGATTTAGTGTTTAAAGTTACATGCGCAAATGTTTAAATCTAATTTATTTCAATCCATTTCGTTTATTATGAAAGAGGTTTTAGAATTCGAGCGTATAAATAGGTCGATCCTAAGCGTCACCATTCCTTTCTTTCCGAGTTTTGGATACGACGACAACAACAGTCGAAATAAAGTATGTAAGTATTTTTATTTTATATGTTTATTTTTGAATTAAGCAACTAGGTACCTATTGAATTTTTATTTGGAGTTTTCATGTTGATAGTTACTTAAATTGTTTTTCAGGGCCTCTTCATCTTTCATCAATCCATTTGACGAAGACGAAGACCCCATCGCTTTGGTGCAGCCCCCATCAACATCGAAGTCTCTTAAGAAGAAACGTGAGGTGAAGCGGAAGAAGACGATCAAGAAAAAGGAGGTGACTTCTTCTGCTCCGAAGAATCCGTTCGAATCGAGCGGATCGGAATCTGAACCCGAAACGTCTCCAAATACACCTACGAGTCCATCTGTTAAGCGGAGGAGGTTTATTACCGAATCTGAGGTGAGTTGTCTTATTTATATTTTATTGGATTAAAGCTTTTAAAAGACTTCCCAATAAGAATGTTGTTAGGCAATTGGTCTGTATATAAATTTATGAATATAGTTTGTTAAAGTTATTATTTTGTTAGGGATCATATCCGAAGGGTACCAGTGGGATCCTATTACTAAGCTACCGCTGTCCGCCCGGACGTCTGTCTGTCAGCGGGCTTTATCTCATGAACCATAATAGGTAGAGAGTTGAAATTATCGCAGATGATACTAAATTGAATATTTTTCAATTTCAGGATGAATCTACTAGCAAGCCAGTGCGCGCTGCGAAATTGAGAAGTTTTCTCAGTCGGCGCGTTGCGTCGGGGTATACATCCCAATCAGACCCATCGAAGAAAGGCAGCTACTACTTCGAGCTGCGCGTCTACAACTCTGAAGAAGTGGAGAAACTCGCGAACAATGAGCGTTGGAAGCATGCCATCTGCACACTAAAACTTGCAACTGATTTAAATTCGGTGGTATGGAAGTCCCTCACCAAATTAATTGATGATAGTAAGGCTGAACTAAAAAATATTCAGCCCATTTTATACCCTGCAAATGAAAATAATTTCTAAGATAAATTTTGTAAATTAAATTTTGTAAATCTTAGAAATTATTTTCATAAATAAATTCAAAAAATATTTCATCTGCAACATATTGTATATAATAAGTATGACAATTAAATTACTATCTTTATGTTTGTACCTGTAAATATTTTTTAACGTGTTTTTTTTACAGAAATTACAAAGCCTAAACCATACAAAGCCTAGACCATACAAAGCCTAGATCATACAAAGCCTAGACCATACAAAACCTAGACCATACAAAGCCTAGACCATATGAAACTAGAAATATAAAAACTAGAACCATATGAAACTAGAACCATATAAAATTAAATTAACGTGTTTTTTTTACAGAAATTACAAAGCCTAAACCATACAAAGCCTAGACCATACAAAGCCTAGATCATACAAAGCCTAGACCATACAAAGCCTAGACCATATGAAACTAGAAACATAAAAACTAGAACCATATGAAACTAGAACCATATAAAATTAAATAAAAATGTCTAAATGTTCATATCGAAAGATTTGAAGTTGGGATATTAATAACGTGATACTTACAGCCCTTATACTCTTACTAAGTCTGCACATTGTCTGAAAATAACTAGATTACTTTATTTTAATACAGTCATCTCATAACTATCCAAAATTTAAAATCTAGAACTGAGAAACTAGAACCATACAAACTAGATACTTGACATGTTTGAATGTTGATATCGAAACATCGCATTACTTCCATTCTATTAATAACTGTTTACTGTTTATTAGCCAATAGCTTGATTTATTATTTAGCTGTATTTCCTTACCGATTTTTTATACGCAGAATATTAAAACCAGAACTGAGAAACTAGATACTAAATAGATAAACAAGATAAGCAATTCTATGAAATTGAAAATGTTTTTCTGCAAAGAGTGTAACCTTTATGTTAAAACATCTATATCGTCACATAACAGAACAAATACTCATAAATCTAATAGTTTATTTCAATCTAGATATGAGAATGTGCAAATTATAAAAACGGCTTTTAGAAACAGAATAATCAGTTACAAAGTAAATCCGACCTCTACAACTTTAGTTCCAGAGAGTTTTTTTTCACAAATATTTAAAACCACACGCGAGATCATAAATATATCTCTAAAGAAACACACTGCCATTAAAGTAAATTTCGAGTTATTTGTTTCGTATATTTTACCAAAAAATTTTGAAAAGTCTATTAAATCTTTCAGTACTAAATATGGTATTATAGTCCAAAGTACTGATATTGATAATTTTTTATTACAATGTGCTCAAAAGTTAACTTGCAAATGCGCAGAATTCGAACAGTCAGAATCTGGTTGGACAATTGATTCTATCAGTCATTTGGAGATAAATATTAATAAATATAATCCTCTGAAAGGTGGATCATATTTGGCATTACCATCACATATAAGAAATACAAAATCATGTCTAAATATTCATAATTTCGATGATTGTTGCTTTTTATGGTGCATTGCTGCTAAAATGTATCCTACAAAACTTAATTCCAATAGAGTTTCATCATATCCTCATTATTCATTGCTTTTTGACATAAGAAATATGACATTTCCTCCGGGAATTGAAGATATTAAAACCTTTGAGAAGAACAATCCAACTATTAGTGTAAATGTTTATGGGTTAGAAGCCAATAATACAGTTACAGGTCCTTTGTATGTGACTTTAGCTCGAAAACTTACCCATGTTAATTTATTATATATTACTAAAAATGACAAAGCCCATTACTGTTTGATTAAAGACTTTGGCCGACTTGTGCGAAGGCAATTAACAAAACACAAGTCTAAAATATTTTTATGTGATGAATGTTTTTTATATTTCGCAAATGAACAAAAACTACACAATCACGATTGTGCTAAAAGACAAACTGTACTTCCAGAAGATGGTAGTAAGTTGCATTTTTCAAACTATGAGAGAACTCAAAGAATTCCTATCGTGATATATGGCGATTTTGAGAGCTTGCTTTGTAAATATTCAAACGAAAATAAATCTCTTTATACTGAAGATATACAAACACATGAACCATCTTGTTTCGCTTATTACATATGTTGCCATTCTAAACCTGAGCTTAATGACTTTGTAAGCTATCGCGGACCAAACTGTGGTAAAAAATTTGTTGAAAGCATTACGCGAGATGTAAAAAGATTGCACGGTATTTTAAATACAAATAATCCAATGTTTCCTCTTACTACCGAAGAGTTGACTTCATATAATGAAGCAAAAATTTGCTGCATCTGTAAAACAATGTTTAAAAAATATGATATAATAGTAAAGGATCATGACCATTTTACAGGTAAATACCGAGGCCCTGCTCACAACACTTGTAACATAAATGCAAAAAAATGTACGTTTATACCGATCATTTTTCATAACTTGAGTGGTTATGATTGCCACTTATTTATTAAAGAATTATCAGAAATTACCGGAAAAACGAGCTTGATACCAAAATCTAAAGAAAAATATATATCATTCACAAAATTTTTACCTATTGATAAAACAAATGCTGCTCAACTGAAGTTTATCGATTCATTTAATTTTTTGAGTTCGGGTTTGGATAAACTGGCAAAGAGTCTTCATCCGAATGATTTTCAGCATATGCGTGTATTTATTAAGGATGAACACTTATTAAATTTGGCCTGTAAAAAGGGTGTCTATTGTTATGATTATATGGATGCATGGGAGAAATATAATGAAACAAAGTTACCAAAACATTCGATTTTTTTTAATAAACTCACAGGTGAAAATATTTCCATTGAGGATTACGAACACGCTTTAAAAATATGGAAAACTTTTGGTATAAAAAACTTAGGAGAGTATACAGATTTATACTTACAATGCGATGTCTTATTACTATGCGACGTTTTTGAAAAGTTCAGAAATATGAGTTTAGACTATTATAATTTAGACCCCTGCTATTATGTATCATCTCCATCTTTAAGTTGGGACGCAATGTTGTTATATACTAAAGTTGAGCTTGATTTGATTTCTGATGTGGATATGTATCAGATGTTAGAAAAAGGTATTCGAGGTGGTTTAGCCCAGTGTTCATTGAGATATGCTGAAGCAAACAATAAATATTTACCATCCTACAATAAAAATGAGTCAAGTACGTACTTAATTTATTTAGACTGTGTCAACCTTTACGGTTTTGCTATGATGCAAAAAATGCCAATGCGTGACTTTAAATTTTTAAATGAAAATGAAATTAAAAATTTTGATGTAAGGAACATTTCTAAAAAAAGTCAGTGTGGATATATTCTCGAGGTAGATTTATGTTATCCGGATAATATTCATGATGCTCATTCAGACCTACCATTTGCTGCGGAAAAATATTCTCCTGCTCAAAATCAAAGCAAAAAATTGGTGGCAAATTTATATAATAAACATCGTTTTGTTATTCATTATATGCACTTGCAAGAATGCTTAAAGAATGGTTTATTGCTTTTAAAAATATACAGAGTGCTATCTTTTTATCAGGACAACTTTTTAGAGCCTTATATTTTTTTAAACACAAGTCTCAGACAAAATGCCAAGTCTGATTTTGAGAAAGACTTTTTTAAAAAGCAGAATAATTCTATTTTTGGAAAAACGATAGAAAACAAAAGGAAGCAGGTTGACGTAAAACTAGTAAACGTTTGGAGAGATACTACAAATAATACTAATAAATTGAATGGAGCGGAAAAATATATTAGTGCACCACATTTTCACAGTTTATCAATTTTTTCTGAAAACTTAGTAGCTATTCAATTGAAAAAAACAAAAATTGTCTTAGATCGACCAATATATATTGGATTCACGATTCTTGAACTGTCGAAAACGCATTTGTATCATTTTCATTATTCGGTCATAAAAAGAATCTATGGAAATAATGTTCAGTTATGTTATACGGATACTGATAGTTTACTATATCTTGTAAAAACTGATGATTTTTATGAAGATATGAAAGATAACATTCATTATTTTGATACTAGCAATTTTGAAGATGATAATATTTTTAATATGCCGAAAGCTAATATGAAAATACCTGGATATTTTAAAGACGAAATGGGAGGAGAAATCATTTCTAAATTTGTTGGTTTACGCGCAAAATTATATTGTTTACTTTCTGAGAAAAAAACTATCAGTAAAGCAAAGGGTATCACGAAGCCTGTGACAAAAAAATTAAACTTTGAGAAATATAAGAAAGCCTTATTTTGCAATGAAAATATAAGAGATGATATGTTTGTCATACGATCAAAAAATCATCAGGTTTTTACTCAGAAAATTAATAAATTAGTATTAAATAGTGATGATAATAAAAGGCAAATAATGGAAAATGATTTTAAAACTTTGCCTTGGGGGCATTACAGCACGATTCTTTAGTAAAAATATTATGCTAAGTACCTATGTATTTTACAAATTTTTATGTGTCTAATTTTAATATTAGTTTTAATGGTAATTTAGCATTTAATAAATTTGATTAAGTTTACCACAGTGTTTTATTTCAAATAAAATCACAACATATTTTATATTCCCTTTATTAATTCAACCAATTATTTACATTACTTCATAAACTTAGTACTTAACATAAGATTAACGTATTATAAAAACTTACTACTTAATGGAAAATATTCGGACTACAACTTACTTGCATGATATGAAAATATAAAATATACTTTATACTTTAATTAGAACTCATTTATGCTTTTTATTTTTACAATCGCAAAATAACAATAAAATAATATTAAATTTAACTATTCAGGCACACTTAGCTTTTGTATAATCCTATTAATTAAATCTTCTGTAGCATCCATCATATTGTCATAATTATCACTCACTATGTACTGTACACTCAAATTAGTCTTTGCACTGTTCTCCTGTTCTTTACTATCAATTTCAAGTATTTCAATTTTTATAATGTGGCTTCCCTTTGCTTTATTTTTCCGTATAACAAAAGATGAATCTGGAGCTGGTGAAATCACATGATCTATTTTTGGAAGCTTCTTTTTTAAAGACAATTTATTTTTCTTTTTTATGGTTTTCAAACTGGTGTTATTTTCAAGTGTTTCATTATTTTTTTGCTCACGTAAAGCTTTCAATCTATTCTCTTCTTCTCTTTCTAAAATAGCATCCAAGTCTTGAGCTCCATAAAATGGATTATTCATACTTGTGTTTCTTTCGTCATCCGTGAAATAAAAGTCCGACATGATGCTGTAACAAAATACAAAATTTTATAAATATAACAATAAAACAACATTTATAAAAATATCAATAAACAAATTCTAAAATAGAAAAGAATACAGTCAAAATATTATATAAGTAATTTTTTTCACTAACCAGAAGCGAGTGAGTTCCTTGCGTGAGAAGATCTGGGAATGAAAATTGTTTAGTAACAAATCTATGGAGTCAAGTTTTCAAAACAATTGTATATACTTGTATGACATTCGTCCGCATTATGCAATCTCTAGCGACATGTTAGAACCTGTTTAGTATTAAGTTCTTACGAATTTCAATTTCATACTATTATCACAAGGTTTAAATTAAAATGTATACCTACATTTTAATATAATCATCGACAAATAATAGTGCGCTAGACAAGTGCGAAGTGAAACACGAATGTGATACCTACAAGCAATACCTTAAAATTTAAATCAACTAGCAATAATATGAAGTTATTTAATAAGTTGCATTTTTAAAATTATCATCAATCAGTAATATGAAGTTGATAAAACAGGCTGAATCATTAAAAATAAATTATATAGATGTTGAAACACCACCACTATGCTTTAGCCGACATAGTAAACTTCTACCAAACATAATTCGATGCATAATTTGCGGACCCTCCAACTGTGGGAAAACAAATATTATGATAAACTTATTATTGCACGAAAATGGACTTAAATTCCAAAATGTTTATATTTACTCAAAGTCCACTTTTCAATCTAAATATTGTTTCCTACAAAAAGTTTTTCAAAATACTCCAGATGTTAAATTTATTATGTTCAAAAATAGTGAAGAAGTTATTTCGCCAACTGAAGCCTTAAGAAATTCTATTTTCATTTTTGACGACGTGACTTGTGAAAATCAAGTTAATATTCGAAATTATTTTTCGATGGGCAGACACAAACAAATTGATTGCTTTTACTTGACCCAAACATATTCAAAAATTCCTAAGCAATTAATACGTGACAATGTTAACTTTTTAATTATTTTCAAGCAAGATGATATAAACTTAAAACATATATATAAGGAACATGTTAATTCTGATATGAGCTGGCATGTCTTTAAACAATTGTGTGCAAGTATTTGGAAAGATCCGTTTATGTTTTTATCAATCAACAAAGATTGCGAACTAAATAACGGTCGGTACAGAAAAACATTTGACATATTCGTGAAATTCGACTAACAATTTTACAATTATATACCACATACGAGACACAAATTTAGTCAGTCAAATGAGAGCACTGGTAAGAATACCTACCCATATTTAATTTAAAAATGGAAGCCGTTGTAAAGAAACAATTAATTAAATCAATTGAAACCATCAAAAAGAAAGCAAAACAAATGCGTGAAGAAGAAGATGATTTAGAACTAAAAAGGCGCAAACTTTTTAAATCCATAACGGATCCATTAGAATCCATAGTATTGCAAAAAAAAGAAAATAAAAACAATAGTCACCATGATTTACCAGATACATGTTCACCTTCAACTTCTGATAAAATTAAAAACATAGAAAATGATGATAAAAATTATGTAACACCAAAACCAATAACTTCTACCCAAAATTTTGAAGAAATCGAAGAATTCTATACTCCATCTCCAACGCCTGAAAAAAGCAATGAAATCTATAATTTGAATGTACCTTTTGGTGTACGTAATGAAAATAGTAATTTAATGATTGGAAATACAAAAGTAACATTTTCAGATGGTGATGCTCATAGCAAAAATATGATGGCTAAAATAGGAAATAGATCCTATGAAGTAACCCCAGGTTTGGCAGAATTATTATTTCAGAGTAAACCAGATGTAAAGATTGTATCTGATCAAGATAAATTAGTATATAAAGATATTTTATGCAATACTAGTGCACATAGGAGAGATTATAACCCTACGAATCAGATTAAAGGCGATAAAGGGACAAAATATACTAAAATTGTGAAACCTCTCTTTACTGATAGTGAATTAAAAGAAAAAAAACAAGGTGGTTTTATGCCAACTCTTAAAACTTTGAAAAAAAATACAGATTTCATATACTGGGATGATCCGAATGAGTTAGTAGATAGATTGAAAATTTTAATTGCTTCAAAAGATGCTGGCAACACTAGTCATGACAATGAGATTATATCAATAATTGAAGAACTTAAAGAAGCTGGTATAATAAAATAAGTATATAAAAATAAAACCTGGTTACATTTTTGCTTAGTTCTATAAACACTGTTGAACATGAATGTCAACAAGTTTGGTCATCATGTACACAAGAAACTGAAAATGGATAGCTCTGCCTTAGAAAATATCTTTGATGCTCAACATAAAATCATCAAACATGTTGGTACACCCATTGACCCAAACGACTGTGCTACTAAACTATATGTTGACAAATTCTTAGATGGGCTCTATATACGATTAAAAACAGTAGAGGAAACATTGTTGCAGTTAAAATCAGAAATAAATAGTCTAAAAAGGAATATAGAAGGTGTAAGTCGTAAATTCAAAAAATGAGCAAAGATAGTGTAGTAAATGAAATACATAAAAATGTTAGGAAAAATTTTCCTCGAAGACATGTTATACTTAAAGACATTGATGATGTATGGCAGGCCGATTTAGTTGATATGCAATCATTCTCAAAAGATAATTCACAATATAAATATATTTTAACAGTCATCGATGCTTTTTCAAAGTATGCATGGGCATATCCGCTTAAACTTAAAAATAAAGAAACTGTGACTGAAGCATTTAGTAAGTTACTAGAAAAAGGTCGTGTTCCCAAAAATCTACAAACTGATTTAGGAACAGAATTTTATAATAGTTGTTTCAAAAAATTATTACAAAAATACGGTATAAATCATTATTCCACTTATTCCACTAAAAAGGCGTCAATAGTAGAAAGATTTATAAGAACGTTGAAAACTAAAATGTACAAGCAATTTAGCTTGCAAGGGAATTACAAATGGAATGATGGAACCCTCGAGCACATCATGAAAAAATATAACTCCACATTTCACAGAACAATTGGTACAGCTCCAGATAAAGTTAATGAAAAGAATAAACAAAATATACTAAAAAGATACAGACTACTACAATTATCAGCACCATCGCAGAAACGTTCAAAATTCAAAATTGGAGATTATGTAAGAATAAGCAAATACAAAGGAACTTTTGACAAAGGATATACTCCCAACTGGTCAACTGAAATTTTTAATATAGCTCAAGTTCAAAACACTCATCCAATTACTTACCTTCTAAAAGATGCAAGACAGCGACCTATTTTAGGATCATTCTATACTGAAGAATTACAAAAAACAAAACATCCTGATATATATCTTATTGAAAAGGTTTTAAAAACAAAAGGAAATAAATTATATGTCAAATGGTTAGGTCTGCCGCCTAGTGAAAACAGTTGGATAGATAAACTAAATCTTTTATAAACACATTTTATGTTAACAACTTTCAGTCTCTTATTATCTACGATACTGAGCAGAGTTCTCTTTTATTAAAAATGGAGAAACAACCATCCAAGCGTAAAATGACTTTGAGAAGAAAATCTAACAATTTGAAAACAAGTAATTCTGGTGCTGGTTTTAAGAAAAGCTTTAAGGATATTGTATCTCGCGCGAAAAAACATATCCATAAATTGAAACCTAAATGCAAAAAAGCTGCAATCGAATTAGCTCTTGCTGCTGCTAAGGAATTAGCAGCGACATCTTCAGTTAATGTACCGCGTATAATACCCATACCAAAGACAGGTGGGGTTTTGCCACTAGTCCCCATATTTGCAGGATTGTCTGCCGCGGGCAGCTTAGCGGGTGGTACTGCTAGTATAGTGAAAGCAGTCAATGCTATTAATTTAATGAAAAAAAAATTTCAAGAACTAAAGAGACATAACGAGAAGATGGAAACATTGTGTATCGGAAAAGGATTATTTATAAAGCCCTATGGTAATGGTTTGGGAATATACACAGCAAAGGAAAAAAACTGATTCGGCGGCTACCTAATCGTGCTCTAAGTAACTTGGATATTCTAAAAATTTCAAAAAATATTCCTTATTTCAGAGGTGTATTTATGAGAAATGAACTTCCAAAATATCCTTTTAAAAAAGAGTGTGGTATCATCAACTTAGATAGCTCTCAAAATCCTGGAACTCATTGGGTAGCCTATGCAAAAATAAATAATTACATTGAATACTTTGATAGTTATGGTAATTTGAAACCGCCTAAAGAATTTGTAAAATATGTGGGAGCGAATATTAATTATAATTATGACAATTATCAAGGATCTAATTCTTATAACTGTGGCCATCTATGTATCAAATTTCTTATTAATTTTTGGAATAAAAATTGAAAATAAATAGATGATACAAAAATATGTAAGCTCATTTAACCATCATGTCTATTACACTCACGATCGTGGGTGAAAAATCTATTCTAGAATCATTTTACGCCCCTCCTCTTATTTTGGAAGACGAATATGAGTGTGGCTTAGTATATTTTTCTGCATTTAATTCAATTCCAAATGTAGACTATAATAATAATGTGTTTGAATATGGAGAAGAGAAAAAAAGAATTCTTATTCAACCAGGTGCTTACGATTTACAAGATTTGTATGAATACCTAAAAGAAAGAGTTGAAAATTGTGAATTACAAATAAAATCTAACATCAATACAATGACATGCTCTTTGTACTGTACTGAAACTATAAACTTTAATTCAGAAAATAGTATTGGACCTATGCTAGGTTTTTCTAACGAAAAACTAAAAGCAAATAAATGGCATGAATCTACAGAATCCGTTAACATTCTACCACTGTCTGTCATAAGGATCGAATGTGATCTTGTACAGAGTTCGTACACTAACGGTTCTCCTTCACATATTATTTATGAGTTTGTGCCAAACATTCCTCCAGGTCATAGATTTATAGAATCTCCAAGTAATGTGATATATTTTCCGGTCAAAAGAAAGATAATTTCATCAATAACAATAAAAATTTTGGATTTGGAAGGCAATAATATAAATTTTAAGGGCGAAACTATTGTTTTGTGTCTTCATTTGAAAAAGTCAAAATGATCGTATTTAACAAAAGTAATTATTATAAAGAGTATAACCCAACTATTAAGAAAGTTATTACCAAGGAAAGTGTAAAACAAAGAAGACGTGTTAGAGTATATAAAAAAATTCATCAGAGTAATAAACAATTTCTTAAAGCCCTCGGCTTCAAAGTATGAGCCTCCTTCAGATCAACGAATTACCTGAATTCGATAACTCTATCGAGAGTTATGAGGTTCATACATATAATCCATACAATAACAGTTTCAATGAAAATGATGAAATTCGGATACCTATTCACCAGCAAGATATTTACGTGTTACCATCAGCCAGTTCCATTTACATTGAAGGAAAAGTTTCGGTGACTCATAAAGATCAAGCTGGCAAAGTTCAAAAGAAAAGTGTTGACTTCAGTAATAATGCAATTGCATTTCTTTTTCAAGATATCCGATACGAAATGAATGGTGTTGAAATCGATCGTATTAGAAATGCTGGAATAACTACAACCATAAAATCTTTCATTTCAATGAATAGCGGTGACAGTAAAGCGGCTGCTGCTTGGGGTTGGAATATAGACGGATTTAAAAATCAAAATGGAAATTTTAATGCTTTGATACCCTTAAATAAGATTTTAGGTTTTGCTGAAGACTACAATAAAATAATAATAAACTGTAAACATGAACTCATACTTAACAGAGGTAGTACTAACATAAATAGTGTTGTCATGGGTAGCGATGATATTGTAGACATTGATATACAGAGAATCCAATGGCGAGTACCACATATTAAAGTATCAGATCAGCAAAGATTAATACTTTTAAGGAAATTAGAAAAAGATAATCCCGTACAAATAGCATTTAGAAATTGGGATTTGTATGAATATCCATTATTGCCAAAAACTACCAAACATTCATGGGCGTTAAAGACTGCTTCTCAATTAGAAAAACCTCGATATGTTATATTTGGTTTGCAAACTAATAGAAAAAATGTTAAAAACAGAGACAGCACAATATTCGATCATTGTACATTAACCAATGTCACATTATTCCTGAATTCCCACTATTATCCGTATGATGCTTTAAATCTCAAGTTTGAGGAAAATAAATACAGTATATTATACGACATGTACACCAAGTTTCGTCAGTCGTTTTACAACCTTCCTATTGATCCACTGCTTGATCTTCATACATTTAAAGAAATAGCGCCTTTATTTGTCATAGATTGTTCCAGACAAAATGAAAATTTAAAAACTGGTCCAGTTGATGTTCGTCTGGAAATAGAAACGTCTCAGGAAATTCCAAGCAATACCAGCGCTTACTGTTTAATCATAAACGATCGTCTTGTGGAGTATAGGCCGCTGAGTAACATTGTTCGAAAACTATCATGAAAATTATTGTGGACGTTCAAGGTTTTAAAAATGATCAAAATTACTTTCTGCCTAAAGAGATTGCTATAGTGTATAGTGATCGAGTTCAAGTTTTGTTAATAAAACCACCATATCCCTATGAATGGCTAACAGACACAGAAAAGAAACAAGTTAAATGGATTGAAAAGAATAGAAAAATATTATGGAGCGAGGGAATCGTGCCTTACGAGACCTATAAATACCATCTAATAGATATTTTAAAAAATAATGATATTTATTGTAAAGGCCTTGAAAAGCAGTTATGGTTAAAAGATATATTAAGTAATCCTAACGTACATAATTTAGAAGATAAAGGATGTCCTCGTTTATTAACATTGTATGAGTTGTATAATTCACATTCTGACATATATAGTTGTGTTTATCATCCGACCATCTGTGCGCTGAAAAATGTAACTTGTTTAAAAAAGTGGTGTATGAATAATAAAGTTTTAGATGATTAAATATGCTTGTTTAATTTCCATATACCTGCTTCTTTTATTTAATTTACTGATTATACTCGTATTGAAAACACAATATTTGGTGTAGTTTGTTATAGCCAAATAGTTGTTTTTCATGTTGTAAAAATATTACATTTGAAGAGTAATTTTAAAATTCAAGGTTTCTTAGTACCTATCTAGTTTTATCAACATATTTGCTCGTGCAAATAGAATGAATATTTCGTTCTTAAACCATGTGAATAGTTTGTTCAAAATACGGATAGTTGATTAATTTTTGCTTGGATTTAGCTACACTCCATTTATTTAATGTGTTGTTGAGGACAGTAGTTTAGAATTGGGGAATTCTGTATCAAAATTGGTGGCGATTTTGGATCACGGCGAGCGAAGCGAGCGAGCGTAGCGAGAGTGATCCAAAATCCCCACCAATTTTGATACAGAATCCCCAATTCAACACTACTCCGGTCAAGTGCATGTCAGCCTCGCGCACCGAGAGTTCCGTACTCTTACTTAGGAATTATTAAATACGAGTAGAGGGTCTTCCAAAATACGTTTAATCCTTCTTCCTTGCTACGTTAAATCCTTCTTTAGTTTAAGTATACTAAGTAATAACCATTTTAAATTATCGATTTAGTTAATAAAACACGTCAAATCATTGTGACGTCACATGCCAGTATATCATAGAAGCTCGCATACTTTGATAAAAAACACACCGGATTGCGAATGTAATAATGATGATGCAGGTTTTCTGCAATCAACCTGCAAACTCACCGTACACTCTGACAGGCATGTCCCGGGTGGCGTTCCCGGCGCTGTTGGCGGCGACGCAGGTGTACACTCCGCTCTGATCCTCCGTGAGCTCTTTGATCGTCAGCGCGCCGTCCGAGCCTACGCCGTAGCGGCTGTCTACAACGAATTATGGGGTCTAGAAGAATTTGGGAGAGCATCGAGTTATACCAAGAGGACCATAGTTACAAGCGGTGATGACTGTTGAGGAAGAAGGGAGGAAAGAAATTGAATAGAGGGCCATCAGCCGAACGGCCACTAAATTAGTTTATTACCTTCAATACGAATGTATCTTCTTGACGTCGAAATTTCGTAATACAGAACTTCAATTCTCTATACTAAATGTCAACAGCTCACAGACGTACCTAGTTAGTTTACAACAATTTGTAAATCTAGGTTACATTCTGTGATGTTTGTTAAGATTGGTTCAATGGTTGGGCTCAGAAAATGTAACACAAAAAACAGACACACTCACATTTATTTTAGTTAATCTACCCAAATTGCACTCAGAGGCAATTTGTGAAAATCCTTTCTTAATGAAGATCTAAAGAAAAGAATACATCTCAGTGATATTTGTCAAAATCGGTTCCAGAGTTGAGCCCTCAAAAGGTAATAGACAAACAGAAACATCCTTAATAATATTGAATATGGATCAGTAAGTTTACCTGTATTCAGATAAAATCCGTCTTTAATCCAAGCGATGTGAGGTTTAGGATTACCCGCAGCTTTACACGGAATGACCAGGGCAGTATCCAAGTTCGACGCGACGACGTAGGGTCCCGTATGATTGTCTTCGAAGATTCTTGGCGATTCTAAAAATATGTGTTTCCTTTAAAAATGTCAAAAACTAAAACGCTATTTCACTAACAAGTGGAAAAGTCTTTGGAGTAAGTATTGGTAAAACTAGGACTTCAGTAAAAATTTGTAAAATTTGTAGATTCAATGACTATGCGAAAACACTTTAGGTCAATGAAAGTTAGTATTCTATTCTACGATTTATCGTTTAATATATTATATAAGTAGGTGTAGCATGTGGACAAATTAAAAAAAAATTATTATAATGATAAAACAGTTCTAAAAAGGAAGAAAAAAAATGTTGCTTTTGAAGTTATTTGACTAAAAACTATGAATGATTTGAATAAACAGCAGAATAGTTAGAAGACCAATGAAATAACTTATCGTCAAGTTACAGAGCACTCACCCTTCACACTCACATAGTACGTCTTGTTGGCGGAGCCCGCTGTATTCTCAGCGACACAGTGGTACGGACCTTCGTTTTGGGCGCTAGCGTTTGTAATCCTTAGATGACCGTACTCGTTCAAACTGAAAAAGGCGCACAAACTTTACTACCATTCATGTTGAAAAATTTTCGGCTATTTTAGTATGAACTATAGTTTTATTTGTATCATATTTCAGCCTGAGCAGCCCCTGAACAAGTTGGTTTAAAGCTTATACCGTGAACTTGCGGCACTCATGTGTCATTTGTTTAGTTAGGTATGTGTGTTTCAAGCAATTGAATATCACTCGCTTTAGCGGTGAAGGAAAACATCGTGAGGAGACCTGTACGTCTGAGAGTTGTCCATAATGTTCTCGGCGGTGTGTGAAGTCTGCCTCCGCACACAGCCAGCGTGGTGGATTATGACCAGACCCGTCATATTGTGAAAGGAGCCCCGTGCTCAGTAATTAGCCGGCGATGGATTGATCATGATGATGATTATTTCTATATTTTGCCAATACATAAATTTTGTTTTGCTTTGTATGTGGTTTTTCTGTATTAATTTTGTGGTGCACAAGTATATTCATTCATTCATAATTCCTCCACCAAAAAGTATGGAGAAGGACAATTTTTTGAAAAAGCGACTGCTTACCTCAAATCAGTGGTATTATGATTCAGGATGTGACCTCGGAACTTCCACGTGATGGTGGGTTCAGGGAACCCGACCGCGTTACATTCGATACTAAGGTTCGCGCCTGATTCTACTTCCTCCAATACTTCCAGCGGCGGTTCCAAGTACGGTGACGCTGAAAAACAACAGAATCATGTCAGTTTATATACCATTGCTGGAGTATCACCTCCTCTCGTAGAAATAGTAGCTGCAGGAAGAATATAAAGCTTTTAAAATGAAATGTTGTGGCACCAGTGATACGAGGACAACAAGAATCTTTTGGCGCGTGGCCAAAATCGGAACTAACGCCGCCATTTTCTGAAGTGACATGCCGTTCCCTTTTATGTGGTGTTACTAAGTAAAAAATCTTTCAAATTTGACTGGTTTTCTTAAATATTAGAGCCATTCCATAATAAAACAGCTTCACGACAGAACCCTGTTCTCACTTCTGCTCTTTCTTTTGAACTTCGCACCGGAAAATGCAGTTTGAGAGACTTACCCCAAACGAAGACGGTGTAGTTGACAGACGCGTTCCCATAATGGTTGGTGGCCAGGCAGGTGTACACTCCGGAATCTGACAAGTTTGCCGCGAACCTGAAACAACGACAAACATTATATTGGTGTAAATTTTGAAGAATACTTTCTTTTTTTGATTGTTAGCCTATCATCCCATTCCTAGCCAATTGTTTTTTAGTAAAAATGCATCACAAATGTCAATTTTATCGGCCAGAACTCAGGTTTATACCAAAGGGTAAAAACGGATCCCTATTAATGTCACTCTACTGTCTGTCTGTTTGTCCGGAACATGTCACCGGTCTCTAACTCGGAGACGAAATGTGTTACAAATCTGAAGTTTTGGTATTTGGTGTAAAACGTTGACCCAAAATCAAATATTGAATTAGAAGACAGGGGGACTAGAATACATAAAAAAAGACAAGGTGGATAGATGACAGCAGGGAGCCGCTGGATGACGGCGGCGGCGCAGGACCGTGATGTCCATACAAGAGACCAGCAGTTGATAATGATGATGATGAAAGGGAGCGAGAAGTGGAGTACCTCAGGCCATACTCGTCCACGTATTTCCTGGGCTCCAGTACGGGCTGTCCGTCGTGCAGCCAGCGCTGCGCGGGCGCCGGCTCGCCGCGCGCGCCGCACGCCAGCTCCACCAGCTGCCCCTGCACCACTGCCGTCTCAGGCTTCCCACGCTTCACTATTTCTGGAGCCTCTGTTTCAAATAATTAGAATTATTGAAACGGAATAGCAAACTATTACTCCGCTCTAATGAATGCATAAACGTAGCATCCACCAAAGAAACACATCGTATACCCTGAGAATGCTACTTCAATAATTCCAGTCAAAAAAGTCCTGCTGTATTTGGCGGCCACAGGCTTTGACAAGGAATTGTGAAGTGAAGACTAACACAATGGGTCAGAGCCGATCAAAGTGATACAGGCTACTCAAGAACCTGCATAGCCTCAAAGAATAAGAAGAAAAACGGGAGTGTTGAATATTATTTGATGCCATAATGCCCACCGTACCTGGTGGAAATTGCACAATATTGCACATCGAAATTTAGAAAGAGGTAACGGCTTCGTAGAGCGTTGTCTCTGTCGTTGAAACGTCACATTGATACGAGTAACAGTTTTGCGTGGATTAAGATTCTTAAAAATCCCGTGGGAACCTTTGATTTTCCGGGATGAAAAGTACTCTATGTCACTTTTTAGGTCTTAAACTATATATCCATGCAAAAAATCACATCGATCCGTCCGTTGCTCCGTTGCGGCGCAACTGAGCGACAAACCAACTTTAGCATTTATAGTATATACGACATAAGTCTCCATCCATCCATCCATCAGCCTGTATGCGTCCACTGCTGGACATAGGCCTTTCCAAGAGCGCGCCACCACATACGGCCCTCCGCCTTCCTCATCCACCCGCTCCCCGCCACCTTCTTCAGGTCATCGGTCCAGCGGGCAGGAGGTCGTCTCACACTGCGCTTACCCCATCGGCCGTCGGTTCTGCGACAGACATGACCTGCCCATTGCCACTTCAGCTTGCTAATCCTTTGAGCTATGTCGGTCGCATAAGTCTACATCTATTAATTTACGATTAATGGAATTAATGAAAGTACGAACTTACTATACACATTAATAGTAAAATTCTTCAAAATGAATCCCAAAGCACTACTCGCGTTGCAAGCGTAAATACCGGATTCAAACTTCGTAACATTTGCTATAACCAGACTGTAGTTTTCACCTAAATATCTGTAAACAATACCAACAAAGCTCGACATAAATAAATAAGCAACAATACAATATCATGGGTGGGATATTTTATTACAAGTGTCGCTAAAGGTAGACTAATAGGACCAAAATGTTTAAACTTATATACTGTTAGTAAATGTAAAGACAACGTTACATTTGCCTTTATAAACATGAGATAAGTACCTAAAATTAGCAAATATCTTAAGAATAGCTTCTTTCTAGATACGAATAACAATAACAAATGTTTATTTTGCTAGAATATGGTATATAATTTACGGATAATGTCAATACATTAACCGTACAAAACAGATTTTATCGTCAATGTATGATTTAATCTAACAGAAACATGAAAGAGTATGCATGTTTGTTACTTCTTTGTTTAAATCTTTATTGCACACAAAGAAAAGTACTTACACCATGTAATATGTGTTGTCCCGATACAGTTTTTCCCAATATAGGGGTCAGGATTTCAATAAAAAAAATCTCTAAAATAGCTAAAGTGTAACCTCAACACGTACACACGAGTACAGCAAACGACAGGCGAGCCGTCCTTGGTCCACGTGACGATCGGCGGCGGCACCGCGCTCACATTGCATTGCAACTTTACCGTTTCTCCAACTTGTACTTCTTTAGGACCTTCCAGTTCTGAATGAGTCTCTCGTGAGACATTGAATTCTGGTGGATCTAAAATAGTATCTTTATTTTAATCAATTTACTACTAGTACTTGTGTTATTTAGCTGCTTTGTGGATAACCTCGATAGCTCCTGCTAACTTCACTCAAAACTGAGTAATATTTTCAAAGTGTTTGTGAGTGAAGTTACCTTTGGTTAGGGTAATATACACCCCATGGTGTATAGTATTTACTAACTTGCATAGTATTTGGTACTTAGTTTGCGCAGTTTAGTTTTGTTTTATGTGACTTAAGTTGGATCATCCAAAAATAGCAATCCTTCTAAATTTAGTAATTTTAGGCATTTTGTTAATTAATTTCTTTAATTAATCAGATAATCTAACTGAATTTCCCTACCATTGACATATTTTAATAATTGAATCAATTATCTACTTACATTGTACAATCAATTCTACTTCATACAAATCGCTTCCAATAATATTCTCGGCAATACATTTATATACACCGGCATTTTGTTTGGATATTTTATTAATCCTAATACCATTTTGTTCATTAATCTCAACATTTTGTGGCAATGTTGTAAAATTGTTAGATATTTTTGGCTTAAACTCCCATTGAATATTTGGTTCTGGATTGCCTTTTAGAACTCTGAAAATAATAAAAAGGTTTTTTTTTATATTTTTGAAAACATAGGCAATATCCACACAGTAAATAGGTGTTAATTACTAGTTAAGGAATTGATGCAAATTAAAAATATAAAATCTCACCTACATGTCATTATTGTCGATTTTCCCTCCAGCGTTGAAATTTTACCAATTTCCTTAGATATAACAGGGCCTTCTGAAAGTTAATGTACATATGAAAATTAATTTTCAGTGTTTTACCATACAAATTTGTTTAGTTCGGCAAATTGCTAATTGGTAACCTTTCCAGTTATCTTCCTTACAGTTCCTTTATAAGTTTAGAATAAAAAACCAAATCTTTCAAAAGTCTTACCTAATTCATAAACACTCAAGGTTCCATTGACAGTCATCTTCTCGTAGCCATTGTCTGCTTCACATACGTACAGACCCAAATCATCAAAATCGATTTTCTGTATGTTAATTATAGTATTGTCATCCGATATATTGATGTTATCTGTATTCAACGCAGTGCCGTTATGGTACCAGGTAATGTTGGGAACAGGATCAGCATCGAACAAACAGTGAAAATCGGTTTGCGAATATAATTCAACTGATGTATCTGTAAAGGAAAATGTAATAAGAGACCTTCTAAATAAATACTTGTCAATTTTAGTTTATTCTACAAGGGAGTCTTTGACTTGGACCAAAAAAATACCATATTTTTTTGAATAGGTGTTCTACTTCTTTTGCAGATTCACTATTTATAACACACCAACGTTTGAACCTTTCACCTTTCGACTTCATTCCACTCCTTGTCTGTTCAATTATTGAGGATCTAAATTAATTGAAAAAATCTTAATGGTCCGATTCGAATGATGGAGTGTGGACTTAGAAGTTTTCAACTGAATTTCCATTTGACACAGAAAGAAATCGAACCTGAAAACCCTTGAAGTAGAGTCATTTTTGTTCTCACTCTAACAGTGATGTTGTCTTTCTCTTCGCCTTCAGAATTTAGCCCAGTACAGGAATACGTGCCGTTTACAGACCCCTTAGTACTATCCAAAGTTATTACACTTTTATACATGTTTGCTTCTGGATTCGTTAACTGAAAAAAAATATAGAAGCTTACATTTCCTCTATATCATCAGGTCAGTTTTGTTAAAGCTTTTAAAGTTTAAGTTTTATACAATATCATGTAAACTCATATGATGATAGCCTCAACAAATTTTACATCTATATCCAGAAACACAAGACTTGCTCAAATGAGAACATTATAAACAACTTGTGCAAAGTTTTAGGTTGATCAGTTGTTCTTAGTTTTGTTTGCGGAGACAATTTGCAAATATCTTACGCAATAATGAAGTGGCCAAATTCTTATAACAAAGTGGACAAATTCTGTATTGAAAGGAATATATAGTGCATGGCTGATCAAGTGTCGTGAGATGGAATATCTATACAAAACATTTATGTAACGCCAACGTAGCTGCCCCATCTTCGGTTTTTCACATCCAATCGATGCAAAATCGCTTTACATAAATAACTAGAGTTGAATAAATCGTATGGCGATTAAAGCTTCAATCCTTGTGAGAAGCACAACAGTTCAATTAACTTGCACTCAGTAGCAAAGAGAATAGCAGTATCACTTACAGTAGAAGGCAAAGACCGTCCCGACTCCGAGCGCCAGTTGACAACTACAGGAGCCGGCTTCCCGACCACCGTGCAGGTTATCTCTTGTGTTGTCCCGTTTACAATAGTTATGTTCCTCGAACCCTCAATTGTTACTCGAGGTTTTATCACTACTGTCAAATTCACACTATCGTCAGCTAGAACAACGGTTTAAAACATTTTAATTCATTTGAAACATTTAAAAGAAAAGATAAAATTAAAAAAAAAATTGGGTTGGTTAATTGGGTAAGTGACGCATACGAATTTCGATCTTAACACCTAAAAGCATTTGTTTACTAAGAAATAAACTTTACCGATTTCAACCTTACGTCAAAGTAAATAAAGCTGAATTTGATTTGACACCCAATACGACATCTATGCTCAGAGTTATGATTAGTTCAGGTTTCTGCGTTTCGTTATCAATACAGAACGATCAAAGATTTGAAGCTATATTTTAAATCTTTGACTTGAATTTGATTTCATCCAAGCTTCTGCCACCCCAGTTAAAAACCATTTACCTAATTTTCAAACTTGCCTGTAAGAGCGTCCTTTACAGCAACACAAGTCCAAACCCCATCTTCTGTGACATTGTTAATGTCTACCACAGCGGAATAACTCCCATTTACTTCGTACTCCTTAACTATATTATAATTGACGTCCAGCCATTGTACCGTCGCAGCGTTGTGGACGTTGCAAGTGAGTTGTACGTCTGCATGTATATGTTCGGTTATTGTATGTTCGCCCACGATTTGGGCGGTAGGTTTCAATTGTACCTGAATGTAGGAGGATCGGTTTGTTGTGCCACCTGAAACATATATTTTTCGATAATAATCCCAGGGACAGATCAAATGCAACAACACCATAAACCTGTGTTTAGGAGTCCTTTCATATATATGTATATAAATTACAGTATGAGGTAAATATCAGTCGCTGTAAGTCTAGCAATTGGACCAACATGGTCGCTCAGTTATACACACTTTACTTTATACAGAACTAGAGGATGCCCGCGACTTCGTCCGCGTGGATTTAGGTTTTTAAAGATCCCGTGGGAACTGTTTGATTTTCCGGGATAAAAAGTTGCCTATGTCAATAACAGGGACGCAAGCTACCTCGGTAGCAAACTTCATACAAATCGATCAAGCGGATGACTATTTAGAAATCCCGCGGGAACTCTTTGTTTTTCCGGGATAAAAAGTAGCCTATGTCCTTCCCCGGAATGTATCCTAAGTCTGTACAAATTTTCATTAAAATCGGTTCAGTGGTTGAGCCGTGAAAGCGTAGCAGACAGACAGACAGACAGACAGACACACTTTCGCATTTATAATATTAGTAAGGATTTCCTTACCTTACATTACCAGTTATACCTACGGGTTAGGTAAGGTTAGGGGATGGCCCGGCGCCTCTAATACTTGAGCATTAAAGTTAAAAGGCCTCAAATAAAGAAGCGCCGGAATAAACTGTGTCATGTCAAATTAATAGTGAGTCAATTCAGCTTGTGCAGCGCTGCGACTTTAAATTTAGTAAAAACTTGTCTTTGTATCGCGCAAACTCTTATTCCTTATTTGCCTCTCTCATAAAAGACAAGAATGTCGTGGTCTCTGCCACCGCTGGTGTAATTTCTCGGTGGGTGACCAAGTGAGCTGGGCGGCGGTACGACGAAGGAGTCACATTGCTTCGATCCGTACTATATTGTACTCCTTTTGATGGTCAGAATTGTTAGATTCGTAAGATGATGTGATAGCGGTGATAGCTATTTATGTAAACTTAAAACTAAAGCTACGAAGGTTCCAAACGCGCCCAGGACTGAGAAGAGCCTACAACAAACTCAGCCGGGTAGGTATTCCACTCAGAATAAAACTAAACCTCCAAAATGGACTCTTTCGAGGTGGCACATATTATGATATGCATTTTTGGCCGCCTAATTTTATTGCCTGTTACGTACGTTATCGAATTATGTACATTGTACGTAAGTTACTAATAGGTACGTAAGTTTTACCAAGCAAGGGGAGGGCGTTTATATGGTAGTTATCAATTTTTAATCGACTTCTGTATAGGTATACTAGCTGATGCCCGCGACTTCGTCAGCGTGGATTTACATTTTTCGAAATCCTGCGGGACTTTCACATTTATAATATTAATAGGATGATTGTTTTGCAATTAACCATACATACAAACTCTAACCTCGATTGGAAGCGACGCACGTGTATACTCCAGCGTCTCTGAGGCTCGCGTTCTGAATAGTCTGGCTATACGTATAGTATCCGTCTATGGATGGCTCCAAATCAATGTTCGTCGCTAGAAAGACAAGTATAAATTAAAAATTTATAAAGACCCCGACAAGTGAACAGTACAGCAACTAGGAAAGTGCTGATAACTTTCAAACGGCTGAACCGATTTTCTTGGATTAAAGCTAAGAACACTTTCGATCAAGCCACCTTTCAAACGAAAAAAACTAAATTAAAATCGCTTCATTAATTTAGGAGCTACGATACCACAGACAGATACACAGATACACACGTCAAACATATAACACCCCTTTTTTGGGTCGGGGGTTAAAAATAAAACTTGGGTCCAGTTATATAACAGGCGGTTATAGTTACGTTACAGTTACTATCAAGCTTTAGTCATTAATGAAAAGCTAAGTAGGTCGTCAGTTGGTCGAGTCAGGAGCTCGATTATGGCAAAATGACAGCTACAAAGTCACAATCGCAATCATTTCTGGTTGGCCGATACTCACTCACTATTGGCTACAATGCATTGTTGCAACAAGAATACCATAAATTCAGTTAATCACAACGATTGCGATTGTAATAATGATTGGTGCAGGTGTTCCGGAATCGAGTACTTTCACGACGAATCCTGACTTGTGCAATTTTACGGGAAAAGAAAATGTATTGAAAATTGTAATATCAGGTGTAATTAGAGCCTCGATAGCTCAGCGGTTGAGGAGCGGACTTAATCCGAATGGTCGGCAGTTCAAACCTCACCTGTTGCATTATTGTCGTACCCACTCCTGGCACAAGCTTCACGCTTAATTGGAGGGTAAAGGGGAGTATTAGTCATGATTAGCATGGCTAATATTTTTTTTTTAAAGGTATCTTACTGTAATTATTATTGACGGTCCCGTTGAACAAGATCTGAGTACGTTTGAGCAGAGCCTCGCTGAACACGGTGCAAGTCAGGGTGAGGGTATCGTCCTCTGTCAACGTTGCGTTCTTCGGCGACACGGCCACCCGCGGCGGATCCACTGAGGAGTTCAAACACAGAATTGTCACCCAGAATTTTACTAAAGATTAAGTATACTGGCATTGTATTATTGTAACTAGTATTTTTTAGGTTAGTTACCAGTTTAGTGCAAAAGTTTATTAGGTATTTTATTTATTTATAGACCTACTGGAAAGTGATGACTGATGACGCAGCCTAAGATGGAGTACGCTTGCTTAGAAGATGCGCATTCACTTTGACTTGAAGGTGCCCATATTCAAATTGGAGGAGAAAGCTGCTGTGGGAAGGGCGTTCCATATCCTAGCGGATCCAATTAGAAACGAGGAGGCAAATCGCTTCGTATGTGTTCGTGCAATTTCGACTACGTACGGATGCAGACAAAAATGTTTTAGCAAAGTTTGTTAGATTACGAATACAAAATTTGACAAGTGTAAATTAAAAATTTATAACACCCCCGACAAGTGAAGGTTACAGTAACTAGAAAAGAGCTGATAACTTTCAAACGGCTGAAACGATTTTCTTGGATTATAGCTAAGAACCCTCTCGATCAAGCCACCTTTCAAACAAATAAAAAACTAAATTAAAATCGGTTCATGAGATTAGGAGCTACGATGCCACAGGCAGATACACAGATACACAACGTCAAACTTATAACACCCCTCTTTTTGGGTCAGGGGTTAAAAATTAATAAATGGGTTTACCAATCATATCCAGCTCAGTGGTGGCTTCCGTCGCGCCGGCCGCGTTGCTGGCCACGCACTGGTACGCGCCCACGGAACCCTCCTCCATTTCCTCTATGACGTATTCGATCGATGTGCTCTGCCTACAGATTTATGGGGCGATGATAAGGGATTCAAAATGAGTGACACACTCATTTTAAGTTAAATAAGTTTTTACTAGCTTTCACCAGAAAGCTAGTAAAAACTTATGGTCATTATTATAACTACCTAAACACAATCCAATGCCAATAACCATTTGCCTTATCGTGTAGTGTCAGTGATTTAGCATTATTCAAACCCATAACGTATATCGTGCAAAACTCGGAGCAATGCTCCGCCTACGACGCGGCATCGACTCCGAGAGGTCTCTTTGCGTAACGATCCTCCTCTACCTCTAGTCGTCTGTTTCATTTGCAAATACTGTACTTTAAAAAATTAACTTTAAAAAAATACAGGATTGCAAAATTTTTCTCGTGGTTTAGTTTTGGTGGTCTGTTATAATCATCAGCACTGAGACCTTATGGCGGTTGGCATAGTTGCAAGAAGAGGGCGCTCTCGCTCATACCAAGACATCGATCAACTGCCTACAATACGAACCTAAGCCAGTCGATGGCAGCACGAGTACATTACAGCTGAAGCCCAAATACAACAAGCAAATCTGAATCACACTAACGGAGCGTTTAGAAATCTCCACTATGCCTATATAGAAGTTTCAAGATACGACCTTCGGGCCAGCTGGCGCTACCGAGCACAACACCCCTCGGTGGGAGATCTCCCTATTGCTACGATCGTTACACCTAGTATATCGTGTTAGACTCACACGGCCTGCGTCCTCGCCTGCAGCGGCGCGCCGGCGCGCGCCCACGCGGCGGACACGGGCACCAGGCTGTCCACGTGGCACCACAGCACCACCCGCGAGTGTGCGCGCGCCGCTATCTGTACACACACACACCTGCTCCGTATATCCTACACCTGACTACGGCAAAGCCAAAAGTAAGGGTTATGATTCTACCAATCTATGTATATATGTTTGTAAGTTTTATTTGTGTGTGTTCCACCGTAGCGCCTAAACTACGGCAATTCTCTGATTTTCCGGAACAAGAAGTAGTCTATGTCTGTCCCCAAGACGCAATTTATCTCTGTATCTTTCACTAAAATCGGTTACTGATGAGCTGTGAAAAGCAGACACACAGACAGACACACTTATGCCTTTATAAAGTATGGATGGATCGATGGGTGGATAGATATACAATTACAATGTGAATAATAATAAAATTATTACCTTGTCACTCACAACCAAATAAGGTGCATCTGAAAGAGACACAAAATGTTATGATTACTTCATAGATATAGCCATAAAAAAACTTGTCTGAAAAGTTGTCATTGTTTATTTATCAAATTTACAGCCTCTGGTTAGTTACTAGAAAATTAGTGTATCCCAATTTCTTATATTAATTATAAGCACGCGCTTGACTACAATCACAATCCCATTAAAAAAAAAGATAAATAAATGAAATGAAAATAAAGTAATTACATCATGTACCTGGAGGTTTAGCCTGCACTGCAGTGGGACCGATTCTCCGGATTTCTTGTCCATTTTCATCGCGACCGATAATCTAGAATAATTTTAGTTTTCTATTTAATTCTTGCATGCAAAGACAAAAATTTCCAAGAACAAGAAAAAAAGGTATCCAAAGGCCAGTTATAATAATACAGGGTGTAACCAGAAAGCTAGCAAAAACGAAGACAGATGATTACTAATAAGATATGTAAAACAAACCAAAAAAATATATTTTTTTAAATCCTGTATTTTATAAAAGTTATAGTTGCAAATAAAACATCTGGCTGACGCTAGAGGTCAACAAACATCCCGTAAATAGGTCAATCGAAGTCAATGCTGCGTCGCAGGTGGGGCATTAACACAAGTTTTGCACGCCATGCAATGCGGGTTAGAATAATACTGAACCACTCAAATTACAAGAAAAGGTTATTGGCATTGGATTGTGTTAGGGTAGTATAATAATAAGGCGAAGTTCTTGCTAGCGTTCTGGTTTCACTATTTATAGTATCTAGCGAATACTCACAGCGATATTGAAGAAGTCATCGGGCGGTATGAACGCGTCAGCGCGGTATGTCTGCCTCTGCTTGTCCAGCACCTTCAGCGGCACTTCGAACAAAGGCTTGCCGTCCATACTCAGCAGCTGCGCTTGCTCCATATGTATGGGTGCATCGAATCCGTTCAGTGATATCAACATATGGTTGTATGTGCCTGTAGAAGAAGATCGATTTTCATATAGATCATACTGGATGATGTCCGCGAGGATTTAAGAATAAGAATAAGAAGTTTATTTGCTAGAATATGGTAAAATATACATTGGTCTTAAATATTAGATAGAATCGCATATTCTGCCAAGCATGGCGTGCAAAATTTATTGAATTTATATAATGCAAAAAAACATAGTCATCATGTAGGTACAAATTATTAATTATTTCATTATTCACTTTTAAATAAGTCTTTTAAATATCCTGTGGGAGCTCTTTCTTTTGCGGGACAAAAAGCCTATTTAAATTTCTGGGACGCTAGCTAACTATGTATCCATATAAAACGATTAAACGGATGGGTCTTTACTCTTTGAGAATCCCGTGGGAACTCATCAATATTACGGGATAAAAGTAACCATGTCCGTTCCCATGATGTAAATTTCATCAAAATCAGTTAAGCTTTTGGGACATGAAAAGCTAGTACACAAACAGACAGACACTCTCGCATTTATAATATTAAGTAAAGATGGTTTGGTAGAGAACGATTTAATGTTGCACTGTTGTTGTATCACTGTTTTAACTTCACCAAGATCGAATTCTAATTCTTGTGTTAAGCCCCAAGGGACGGCATGTACTGCTCTTTCAAGTTTTTAATGGCACACACAATATAGATATAAGATGGCTGTTTTTTTACGAATTTCGTACATATTTTCAAAATCACAGTGATCCTCAAAATGCGTTAACCTACCTTTCAAAGGTCGGTAGCTGGTCTCCGGCATGGCTTGGGGCGGCTGCACGGAGAAGCCGTGCTGGAAGCGCAGCTCGGAGCGGCCCAGCACCCGCACCGAGTGCTGCTCCTCGCTGCCCACCGTGACACTCCAGTTGCCGGGCTCCGGGTTGAGCACTTTTACTATCTGTGACAACAATACTCTAATAAAAATTAAACCTCCATTTTTAACCGTCTTTCGACCTGTCAAACAACTTAAATAGCTGAAGAAACGAACTTCTGATTCGAAGCATTGATTTTGAAATAAGTAATTGTTTAGGTTTTGTTACGTTATTATTCTTATCTCATCTCATCAGGATAATCTAAAGTTGATCGTGGTAATTGTCAAGCAGGAAAATGAAAGTTTGGCATTCCAGAAATGTTACTTAGTGATTAAGGTACACAATCCGCTAATTCTATTGGACAAGATCTCCTAGCTAAACTACGAGTGTAATGACTGCACTGAATGTAAGTATTGTTGTTTCATGCTCTCTGCGGAGATCACCACTAGATTTAAAACCATCGATAAATCACCCACTGCGCAAATCAGAGTTGTTTTAACCTGACGCCAGCTGTAAAAAGGTTTTTTATGTGTAAAAAGTCAAAGTCAAAGTCAAAATCATTTATTCAAAGTAGGTACAATACTCTTTTTAATGGTCGAAATTGTTAAATTTGTACGATATAGTGGTGATAATTAATTACGTAACTTAAAACTAAAGCTACGAGGGTTCCAAACGCGCCCAAGTCTGAGAAGAGCCCACAACAATCTCAAAAAGTAAGTGGTTACCATTATTTGTGATAAATCAAGTGTGGTAAGGAGTCTGGGCGGACCCTCGAGCTCCTCGCCGCTGGGGCTCAGCACGCGGATCTGCGGCTTGGCGCCGGACACCGACACTGTCACTTCTCCCACCGACTTGTCTACTGGAATCTGCAATAAACACAGCTATCCTTTGTTTTGGCTGGCTGAAGTTGCCTCAAGAGTCAGTTGTCCTCATATATCTATTGAGGTATATGATGATTTTTTTAAAATTGGAAGAATAAGGCAGCCATTTGATTTTTTAAACCGATCAAAAGTACAAATGCGTATAAGCTTCGCTTCTGACGGGCGTCCTCCGAATGTTTCTCGGAATGGATTCGATATACGGGTTTTGGTAGACTTGCGACTCTATGCCAAGTTTAGTGATACGCTGACTCTCGAAAGTAATTCCGATTCCATCATACTTTCGATTAACTTATCTTAATCAGTTTGGGAGGGAGACATGTGTGTTTTGGGGGTTCGGAGCTGGAAGCAAGCTACATCTGAGCGGCCCCGAAGGCGAAGTTTTCTTGACCAAGCCAAGGCTCACCCAGGGCTGTAGTGCTTTGTTGATGATGATGATGAATGTACCTGTTGCGTATAGTTGTAGCCGGGCGGGTTGACGGCGGACGCGAGGTTGACTGTCCGGCCTCGAATGGAACTTCGCACGAAGTCCAACACCTGATGGTCGTTAGAAAAACACACTCAACAAGGTTTATAAAAAAAAAAAAAAACATTTTTTTTTAACTTATGTCACCCCAAACTAATACCATAGCAGCTTGCATTTTGAAAAGTGTAAGGTTGCTCGCATAAAGAACCAGGTTCCCGGTACAGAAAGGTTGCACGGTACGGGTCAGTACTGATCAGTGCAGGTGAAATAGCTCCATATTATGTTACTGTTTAGACTGCATCATCATTGTTTGAAAAAGCTAGAGTTCAAAGTGTTGAGCTTTTATGGCGAGAGTTAATCACGATTTGATAGAACGGTGGAGTACCTGGTGGACGCTGGTCTTGTTCAAGTTGAACACCTGGCCCGAGCTGGCGGTCGCGATCTGGTGGTACACGCGGAACGTGGGCTTGTCCACGTCGTTGCAGTGCCCGGTCAGCACGAACACCACCTGGGAGACAATGTTTTATTCTGGCACTAGCTGATGCCCGCGACTTCGTCCGCGTGGATTTAGGCTTTTCGAAATCCCTTAGGAACTCTTTGATTTTCCGGGATAAAAAATAGCCTATGTGTTAAACCAGTGTATAATCTACTTCCATACATACACACAAACTTTCGCCTTTATAATATTATTTCATATTTAGAGGTATATAATCAAATGAGAAAGTGCCCCGGGGATAATTCAAAAGTCGAAAAATAAGGACCACCCTAGACTATGGAACTGTATGAAACATGGCACACCGCTTGCGAGCCTGGACGTATGCGTAACCCGGTGTGTTAGGGGTTCACGCGCGTCACTACGCACGTGTCACGTGTACGTGCTCGGTGTGAATCGGCCTTAATCTGTTTCTGGACCGAGATGTGCTAATTCTTGGGTAGTTCGGTGTAACGTGGGCTTGAAACACTCCACTAACTGAGTAGGTGATTTGGTTAATTGCAATATTCTATTAACCCCCGACCCAAAAAGAGGGGTGTTATAAGTTTGAAGTGTGTATCGGTGGCATCATAGCTCCTAAACTAATGAACTGATTTTAATTTAGTTTCTTTTTTTTTTCATTGAAAGGTGGCTTGATTGAGAGTGTTCTTAGCTATAATCCAAGAAAATCGGTTCAGCTTTTTGAAAGTTATCAGCTTTTTTCTAGTTACTGTAACCTTCACTTGTCGAGGGTGTTATAAATTTTTAATTTACACTTGTTTGAAACGAATCCGTGTTCAAACTGATAGAAGAGAAGCTGTAGCTTGTCTCTCTCGCTCACTCGTAAAGTTGCGCTGTCCATCGCAGACATCAGCAAAGAAGTGACGGACCTGACTCTGCTTCCTCTGCACGGCGTCCAGCACGTCGGCCAGCAGGCCGTGGTCGTAGGCGGAGGCGTCCGTGAACACGTAGAGGAAGGAGCGCGGGCGGCTGACGGCGAGCGCCAGGCGGACGCCGTGCAGCGTCATCTCGGGGCAGTTGCCGCCGCCGTACACGCGCCCCACGCCCGCCAGCGCCCGCTGGAACACCTCCTTGTCCGTCGTGACCGTCGCCGGCCCGACACCTGCACAGTGAGTGACCCAATACGTAATGTATAAGTGTCAATTAAAAATTTATAACATTCCCGACAAGTGAAGGACTAGTAACTAGAAAAGAGCTGATAACTTTCAAACGGCTGAACCGATTTTCTTGGATTATAGCTAAGAACACTCTCAATCAAGCCACCCTTCAAACAAAAAAACTAAATTAAAATCGGTTCATTAGTTTAGGAGCTACGATGCCACAGACAGATACACAGATACACACGTCAAACTTATAACACATCTCTTTTTGGGTCGGGGGTTAAAAAGGTTCCTTGGTGCGTGTGAAGAAGATCACACTGTACGCTTGAGCGTCCACAACGTGAGGAAGCTACTCTATTCAAGCCGGGAAAGTGCTGCGTCACAAGTATGTCACGGAATTGATGGCGACCACGAAGTTACACCTAAGTACAAGGAATGTAAGAACCCGCTCCACATGCCCGCACCGCCCCAAATGAGAAAGAAAAACCTCTACCTTTTAGTGTACAACCGTAACATTTATCAAATAAAGATTTATTTATATAGGTCTAAGATACAATAACCAACCACTTGTTAAAATATAAAGGAAAACATGCTATGAGGATGAAGAATAAAATCCGAAAATTAGCGCGTGGTGTTCTACCGGTGAAACCTTTGTCATTTTCCCAAATAATTTTCCTCAATCGTGTAAGCATATCACGTGTCCCTTTTCAGTTCGATGATTGAAGATGAAAAGATCGGAATAAATCTAGTGATGTAGATTGTAGAGTAAGCCGTGAAGCCGACTGATATTTCATAGCTGACATTCGAAAACCATAAAATCACACCTCGTACGAGCACCTACCATTGGAACTACGAATCATCTTAGCTAATTACTGATACGATAAGTGACTTTATCCTGATCACTTATCACTACAGACTTCACACTCTCTGATTTTCCGGGACAACAATTAGCCTATGCGCTCATCCAGGGTATTATCTATCTCCACTCCCAGCCAAATCCGTCAAGTAGTTTTTGCGTGAAGGAGTAACAAAGATACACACACACAAACACACAAACTTTCGCCTTTATAAATTAGTGTGATTCTCCAAAATGATAGTTAAAGTTCGTAATACCTGGATCATGGAACGGCACGAACACAAAGTCCGCTATCACGTGGCTTTCTTCCAGCGCGGTGTTCAAGATCATCTCGGCCCCCTCCCGCAGCTGCCTCAAGTCATTGAACATAGACCCCGTAGTGTCGAACACGAACACCAAACTACCTTTTCCCTCGTTCAAAGACTTTGTGCTAGGCTCAGGCCGTATAACTCCAAGACCTTTGCACAGAAAAAAAATAAAAGAGAAAACGAAATAATTCGCGCCCATTTTAAATTTAGAACATAATTTATCGATGTCACATTTGATTTGTAGGAAGTGATACTGCACTGGCTCGTACGCGAGTTATCTGTGAGCTTTGACTCCGCTATCAATATAGGCCAGGATGAAACGCATAATAACAAAGGTTAAGTCGCGATTTATCTTTCCAAGACAACTGTACTTCCTTAAGCTGGAAACATATTCACAAGTCATATAGATTTGTTGTGCCTATAGTAATTGAGTTCGTTTGGATCCGTTATGACCACTTCCCAATATGACCATTTCCAGGTACAGTCGGCCTCAGTATTCGAGTAGGTAGCAATTCCGCAAAACTATTGCACCAAAAACCTGTCACACTTATGACCTTTTTCCTATAAACACGCCACACACACCTAACGCATGTACATAACCGTGCCACGCGAATATGATCAACGACTTACGGCCTTGTATGTCCATTCTGTATTACCGTACATACAAGTAAAGACCTGTGTCTATGCAAATAATGACGAAACTACCTCTGTACCAAATTCCATAAAAATCGGATAAACAGATGAATTAAGAAGAATCCCGTGGGAACTCTGATTTTCCGGGATAGCCTATGTCCGTCTGCGGGATGTAAGCTAACTCTGTACCAAATTTCATCAAAATCGGAACTGTTGGGCAGTGAAAAGGTAACAGACAAGCAGACAGACACACTTTCGCATTTATAATATTAAGTATGGAATTAGTATGGATATGGATTGGTTGATTTCATTTCAGATTGAACGTACCTGTGATGCCATCTAACGAGATCGTCGAGAGTAAACGAGTACTCAAATAATGTTGAATACATTATTTACTCATTCTCATGACAGTGTTCTTCAAACGTATCAAGCTGCATGAATGTCGTTACGTCCACCTCAGCTTCAGTCACAACATCCCTTGCTTTGTTCATGTTCCGTTCTAAAGTGCTTCTCGGCATGTCAAAAAGTCCAGCCAATCTTTCGTTGCTGTCTCCCGTCCTTAATTTGATTAAGTAAATGCTTAACGCAACACTCGCGTCCGGTACTTGTTCATACAATCGCGATATACTGTTCAACAATTTGTAGAACTGGGTAGCGTTCAAACCTAGCCAGTAGTGGCATAGGTTGGGTGGGATGGAGTGAATGTTACTAAAGTCAATTTTATTCAAGGAAATCTTCTCTAACATATCAAGCATGTCATCCATTTGGGAATTGGTAAAGTCTGTACGGCCGGCATGTAGTTGGTCCCAATGCTCGCAGTTCAAATGAAGGCTGCACACACGCGCACAAGGTGGTATATAAATTCTATGGCGGCTTAGAATATTTTCCTTCATAATTCTTGGCACTAAATAACGTTCGACATTTCTACAATCAGGAAATAAACAGTGCCTTGTGGTTGAAGCAACACGTTTATATTTTCCTGAGGTGTAGGTTGGTTCTTGCCTCCTTTGCGGCTGAAATAGGTCATGCTGTGGAAGTGGTGGTGGTTCAGGAGCCCTTACAGCTTCTGGTTCTCGAGGCTGTTCAACTTCTGGTTCAGAAGCTTGTGCAGCTTCTGGTTCAGGAGCTTGTGCAGCTTCTGGTTCAGCAGCCTGTATAGCTTCTGGTTCAGGAGCATGTACAGCTTCTGGTTCAGAAGCTTGTACAGCTTCTGGTTCAGGAGCCAGTATAGCTTCTGGTTCAGGAGCCAGTATAGCTTCTGGTTCAGGAGCCTGTATAGCTTCTGGTTCAGGAGCATGTACAGCTTGTATAGCAACAGCTCGATTTGCATCCTGTTGCGAATGTCGTTGAACAATTCTCCTAGCTGCCATACGACATGCTCGGCACACTCTTTCTAGGTGTGGGACCTGAAATCCACAATTGTTTTACTTTTTAGCTTTAATTCAAATCAATATTAATTATTGAAGTTACTACTAGGCAAGAATACTTAACTTGTTTCATTGAATAATCTTTTTTAATAACTATGAGAAAGTAATTACTAATTATTACTAACTACCAACCAAATTAACACTTATGAGCTTACGGAACTAATTTATAACTTGTGCAGAGTACATAACTAATGTTATGTTAAACATTGCAATAAATGTGGAAGTGTGTTTGTTTGTTGACCCAGCCAGCAACGTCTGCCGAGGCAGACCCTCCATCGGGGACCTGCTCGGTCCCCACCACCGCACCTCCGGGACGCACCAATGAAGTGCGTCCCCCGACCCCGACCCCCGTCCCCCGTCCCATCCTACGCTTCATCCACTGTGCCCTCTGCTAGTCAGAGGGACACGCGGAGAAACCTCCCCCCCTGCCAGGTCATTAGCCATAGCCAACAAAATCTCCGAAGAGAAATTATTAGCCATGTTACCAGGTCGCATCGGCCCAAACACTGCTCTTCCCCTCGGACGCATCCAAAAGGGACCAGCAGCATCCAGGCGCACTGGGAGGTTACCTGGCTGGCGCCCCAAGTATGGAATGCCTAGCCTAAGTATGAAACAATAGTAGATAGCGTCACGAGCGCAGGGTTTAGGGGCGCCCAAGACAAAGTAACATATTATTTAAAAAATGCCATTTTATCTGTATTGTATTAAAATTAATAAGCACTTTTCATTATAATACATACCAAGTGTGGAGACACCCAACGCAGAATAACATTTCTCTCCTCGGAATGTGCATGCACGGGTGCAGTGAGTGCTCGTAGCGTAGATACGCCGCACGCTAAACACACACTTCTGTGCCCAAATACAGCTGCAGGCGTGGGCCCAGCTTGGAGAGCATTTTGTAACGAAGTCAAACACTCCATACAAATGACATCTTCCCGCGAAATCTGTCAAATCATATTGACAATATTAACTTCAAGAGCACTCGCAATTAAGCATGTGTTCTTTAATCAGCCGCACGCAGCCGATAATTCCTTGGCTAAGCTCATCAAGTCCGAGATGTCAACATGTTTTACCAGAATGAAACAGCTTTCATAAAATTTTCAAAAATAAGTAACACCAACTTCAAGTACCACAAAGACTAAAAAGTTAAAAATAATAATTTTTCTTTCTACACATGTATTGTATTTATGGAGTTGAGCGAGCGTAATTAAAGAAATTAGAAATCTAAGTGTGAAGCTCGCCTGACTTCATACATACATTGATCGCAAACAATTTACTCTTATCCATTGAGGAGTTCTGTTCTCCATCTCTGAAGATATTCATCAGATCTTCACCATTCAAATAAAAATCCAAAATCCATAATCGGTTCAGGCGTCTTTGAGTAATTGGGGAACATCCTTTTTTGAAGTTGGTGAAAAAGCAATTTAGGGAAACTAAAAGCAGATAGGGAACTTCTAACAAAACGTCGAGGCTTCAACGTCTATTTGACACAGCCTAATGTAGCCCTATTTTTAGGGTTCCGTAACTATTACCGTAAATCTGAAAACCGTGAATTTGTGGCTACATCATTTAAAAAAAAATTAAATGTGTTTAAATTTTCAAAGTACTTTACTGTGTCATACCAAGTGGGGTATCATATGAAAGGGCTTTACCTGTACATTCTAAAACAGATTTTAATTAATTTTTATGTTTAATAGTTTTTGATTTATCGTGCAAAATGTAGAAAAAAATACCCGAGTACGGAACCCTCAGTTCGCGAGTTCGACTCGCACTTGGCCGGTTTTTTTTATTACTTACTGGCGTAGGTGAAATCCAAGATGCTAAAGTGTTAAAGGTTTTCACTTCAACCCCACTCAAACACTGCCAGGGCAAAAATCGTAAACGAATGGAGCAATTAATACATCGACGTAATGCATTTTCCATAATTAACTGGAACTGGCACTCACTAGGAGTCTGGAAATTGAATTATACAATAACTAATGAAGTCTCTATCTTACAATTACTTTGGATTTTACTTAATGATAATTAAGTAATCACAAAGAATTAACAACCAATAACGACCATATAACGGCCAATAATTGATTTGAAAAGTAAACAAAAAACAAACAAAGTGTTAGAACCAGTTACCAGCCACAGAGCAATAACATACAGGATATGCACATATCACTATGTCATGTCGATTGTCAATCTGATGTCGATTCATCGAAGAATCTATTTTTTGTGTCAAGAAAATCGATCTTAAAAGGGCAAGCGACGGGCCTGCCCGCGAAATTCAAATTTTATTTGTTTTATTTAATTAATTTCTTAAACTGGGCCTTTTTAAGTAAAGATTTTTGTATAAACCTATGAGAACAATACTGCCATTATCGCAATTAAAATGCCGTAAGTCTACGTTGTCGTATTAGTTTACAAATTGCAAAAAACCAAATTAAATTTGAATTTGGCGGGCAGGCCCGTCGCTTCCACCTTAACCAATAAATCGATCTACAATCGGATTTTTAAATAAGCAACACGTCTTGACATCAGCTAATGTCAAATCGTAAAATAATTTTGCGATATCGAAATAGTGATGTTGTGGTGTGGTGTAGTATAGCCTTATAGCCTTAAGTGTAATATAGCCTTAATTAATAACAATATGTAATTCAATAAAGAGTCTTCGAAGATAGCTTAAACAAAGAGGACATGTTTCCTTTCAATACTCCCCGCGCACCCCCGCACACCTCAGTGGTTCAGTCTTAGTTCAGTTGTGTCATGTGCATAGATAACACACTATATATAAGTGAGGTGAGAGGTCGTGTGAATGAGTGAGTCAATGAACCAGTACCTGCTTTTTTAGATTGAGCTCACACAAGCAGAGTAAAAAATGAGCATTACAAAACTAGTAAATAATTAGTAGATATGTTTTTATCGAGTAATAAAGAACTCTCCAGAAAAAGTTCTATAAAATTAGTGCCCTTTAGATTGCTTTTTTTAGGTTACGTCAATCAATGTTAATATTATAATATGACGAGTAACACATATCTATGCGAGTAACTGTTATACATACTTTTTTTTCTGTCGTCTGGCTTTACAAAGATTGGGCAATATTAAGTATGTAGTTATTTACAAGTTAGGAAAACTATATAAGTATGGACTTCGTCTGAGCCGGCGCTCGCCGACACACGCGCGGTACCCCTTTAGAGCGCTTCCTAGTCAGTTCCACCACCAAAAACACCAGTGAAATACAAAACCTGGCCACTTTTAACAAAAAAATATACACTCCAAAAAGGCAGAGCACGCGCGCCAGCAAATGTCAACACAGACGAATTTGTACTTACTTTTATTTCGGCGTTTTATGGGCGTTTTTAATTATTCGTAACATTTGAAAAAAAAAATAACTAAAAAAAGGAATTACTGATATAATATCTCTATGGATTTCATCATTATTCCGTACAGCCATTGATTATAAAGCCACGTTTATTCTGAGCCTACAGCGATACCATTGGCCGGGCGCCGGGCAGTCTCCACCTCAGCCAGCGATACATAGCTATGATTGCAGCCCGATCCGTTCAGTAGTTTGAGCTGTGTGAGATAGATCAGTCAGTCAGACAGCTTTTCGTCTCATATATCGATATAGATAACCAGAAACATAATTACACTACAAACGTGATGTAGCCGATGGTTATATCCCCCGACAGCGCAGGCCCTAAGGCTAACGTTTTAACTGAAGTTTCAGTTAAAACGAGACAGATTTATACCAGTGATATAACGCTGTCTCGTTTTAACAGTGTCTTCAGTCTAAGCTAAGTCAAAGTGCGCTCTATGAATTATTAAATAAAAAAAAAATCAAAACTTTAAAAATAAATTCTTTATTAAAATTCACACTTCAAATAGAAGACATCTTTTACTTACTTACACAAAAAAACAACATTACTACAAAATTAATTACCAAGTCAAATTATTGCTCCAAATTGTTCTATAAGTAAACGGTTCACGTATTTAAAGATTTTTGTTTAAGTGGCCAGTAGATGATTAAATTCGATATCATTGTTATATAATATAAAGCGTAAAGAATGGCTCCTCAAGCGCCATTTTAATCGTTATTTTTCCTTATTCTAAAGGTGAACAGTATTTTAGACATGACATTATTGAGCCATAGAAAATGGCGCATGACACTTTGTATGAACTATACTTTCAAAAGCTTAACTAAATATTTTTATACAGATTTCATTATTTTGATTAAGTATGTTAGATGCGAACATCTTTAAAATTTACATTACTGAAATATTTGGCACAAAAATAGTATAGTTACTTACTTTACCGTCTTAGCACTAGTAAAATACAAGTGAATTTATACTTCTATATATGCCATAGAGGCAACACAGCACTGCTTACCACTAAATAGTGGCTTTATATAATTTAAGTTACAAACAAAAATACTTCATAAACACGTAAACCGTCAGTCAAAAAGATGAACACGTTCTTACTTCAGGTATAAATATTACACCTAATATAATTAATGAATATACTTTGTATGTTAATCCAGTAGTTAATAAGACAATAGGTCCTAATATACTCGTCTTTCGTGTTGAGCAAGGCGGCCGACATGGATGTATCCCGTTCTCAGGTAAGGGGAGGACAGGACCAGTTTTTTTTTTCTAATTTGTCCACTACTGGACATAGGTCTCTTGCAAGGATCTCTAGAGCACAGGATCTTTTAGAGATCTCTAAAGATCACGGTCAATTTTAGGATCCCTTTATTTTTCATTGACGCGTAAGTATTGGATAAGACTTGCTCAAAAACTCGCGATATCGATCTCACTTGGCGTTTAGATCCATGAATTAAGGAAATTGTGTAAAGTACTTTTCAGTAAGTAAGCGCCTATACGTAGTGTACCTAAATAACGAATTGTAGTGAACATTCGGGTTCTTCCCTCCCCCGTACCTTTTGTATATGCCAGGGCGTAAATACAAATATCTTACAATACGATATCTTACATTACTAGAAACACGAAAAAATTATATTATAATCTATCTAAACTCATTGCAATTCGAAGGAAATAAAATAATTATTAAAACAATACAAATTATGTTATAACTTAGAGATTAGCGTTAAAAGATAGCCAAGAAAATTAATCTAAAACAATTAAAAGTACTAGAGACAAAAATGGGCTAAAGTGCATCGCCCACTGTAGGTACACTACAAATTACAATGCAGTGTCTATGTTCTCTTTGCAATGTACTTACAATGGAGGTGTTGCGTCAAACGTCGCGCGCTTAGTATGAAAGCTTGTTTGAAATAATGAAATGTGACGTCATAAACATTCACAACAACCAGTGGCGGGAACCTTTAGGAATACTAAAAACTAATTCGGAAGCAGCGATTTCTAAAATCTATTGTGAATTTGTCGGTGGTAGCAATAAAGGACAGCGTTGTTATTGGTTAGCATTTGTCTATAATAATGTTTAATCTAAGTTTTGTTCAGCTTTGGCAAGTCAGTTGTTAAATAATTCGTTAAGAAATTAGAGACACCTGTAATAACCAAGTTAAAAAACTATGGATTTTTTGTAAGATTTTCTTACAAAATATATTAAAGTATGAAATGCCAAAATTAACATGCGATCTTTGCGAAATTTGAATTATCGCTCTTAAAATTAAAAAATAATTGATAATTAATTACTCTTAAATTTAGAAATCAAAATTCCAAACCAAAAACATAAATAAAATGAGTGATTTTCATTTCTAGTATAAATTCAGAGTATGTATCAATTACGTCATACATGAGGCAACTTAGGGGCGTGAGCGCCGAAGTTTGGCCGACGCTCTCACGCTATTGGCTAAAACGCACGTTTGCAGCAAGAATAACAGAAATTCAGCCAATCACAACTATTTCAATCTATGGCTGCTAATGTCATGTAGTTTTTCGATCAGTCAATAACTGTAAAAATTGTGTGACGCAATTGACAGATAGTCATATTTCATAACTTACGTCTAAATCTAAATCTATTGGATCCAGACACAGGACGAAATTCTAATTGTATTTGTACAAAAATCTATCTATACTTAACATAATATTTAATTTGTATATAAATCTGGACATAATTCAGCTCAACACACTAAAGCCGGCGGCTTTGTTGTACAGAATGCAGCTTTCTCGATGAATACACTCCAATAAAACTATTATAAGAAAATGCATTGGGGAAAATAAATGTCAAATTCTGAATTATACATTGAAAAATGTCATAATTTGTTGAAAAAGCCTTACTATTTTCATAAATAGTAATTTGTAATAGTATAAAATATTGTATTATAACAATATGATAGTATAACACCACGCCATTGTGTTAATTGTGCTTATGTACGATATAAATAATTGAGTGAAATATTACACATTGATTTTTGAATCACTGAATAAACTTTAATAGACGACAAAAATTACATTTCTTAGATTTTTAATATAAAATCGTCATCATTTTGTTATAATTGGCTATTGAAAATAGACCCTAAAGGATCTTATTCTAACAAAATTCTAACTACTTAATCTGATAAATCTCAAAATCCTATCCCTTCATAAAGTTTATGAAGGGATTATTTTACTAAAAAAATACATTAATCGTTTGTTCATCTAATTTATTTTTATTTAGATTTTAGTTAAATTTTATAATACAAATTATTGAAAAAAAAAATCATTTAAAAAAACTGAAAAAAATATATGTGGAAAGTGAAATCAAATGCGTATATGTTGATGCGCATGGACGATATGATACTAGTACATTATACTAACAGTGCGTTCGTCCGTCTGTGGCGACCGACCACGCCACGTCGTCTGTGTGTGGTGGTGGATCACTGCACGATGTCGTCCGAGGGCTGCGCGCGCGCCTGCGCTTCTATTTTCTGATACACTAGTATTTTCTCCCCGACTTCGCGTTCCGGGAACTGAAACAAGGTAAAATTCTAAAACTGATCCTTGTACGGGAGCGGCGTCTGTGTGCTCGACCGTACTAATAGGGAATTCTCTCCCAGCGGAGTTGTGCTCGGTAGCGCCAGCTGGGTCGACGGTTACACGTTGAAACTTCTATATATGTAAGAGTAGGAGAACTTGCTCCAATAAAACTCACGCCGTTGTTATTATTCATCACAGTTTATTATCAATCTTTAACCATCTTTAATATTACTTTTATCCTAATAAACCTTTACAAATACTTTTGAATCATTAAATGAATCTACCACTGGTTCGGAACGCCTATCCCACCGAGAAGAACCAGCAAGAAACTCAGCGGTTGCTCTTTTCAAAGATTCGATTTACAATAAGATTCAATTTACAATATTTTAACCGAAATTACATTTAACCGTCAAACTAAAACGAACAAATTGAAAGAAGTTAAGAAAATCAACATTTAAACCAAAGTTACAATTAACTGTCAAACTAAACCGAATAAATTAAACAAGTAGAGAAATTCAACGTGTTATCACTTCGACTGTCGATAATAGAATGCCGCTCCGCTGGACCGCTTCGCTTTTAAATACTATCGTGGCGGTGGGGTTCGGAAACGTCGACGACGTACGATGCGTCATTGAGGATTCTACTCGTCATTCGATCTATGAATTACGTGTTTCATTATCGCGCCGATACGGCCATACTGATCATAGGCGCGTCCCTGCGCCTACTCTCGTCCTTTTTCTCTGCAATAAAGTGCATAAATTAGTAAACCAACATCGCACACACGTAAACCCTTATAATTTCGAAATCAAAAATGGTTCATCAACACTCTTATCACGTTAAGAATCTCATAGCCTCAGGGCCTCGACACCCATATTAGCTTTCACGTTAACTCATAGCTTTCACGTAAACACATTTCAATTATCTTGTAACACACAAGTGATGACGTCAGAACCTCATAGCCTCAGCGCTAATTTTGGTTCAGCCTCAGAGCCTCGGCGCCCATTTTAGCCTTGACGTTTACACATGAATTACAAGATAATTGAAAACACATAAGTGATATGATGATCATCAGGATCTCATAGCCTCAGCGCTAATTTTGGTTCACAAACCATTTTTTTTTTTTTTTTTTTTTTCACGTTTCAATTATCTTAAAGCACAAGTGACGTTACAACCTCATAGCCTCAGCGCTAATTTTGGTTCACACATACACGTTTACACATGGACTTTAAGGATAATTGAAACCCCAAGTGATGACGCCAGAACCTCATAACCTCAGCGTTAATTTTGGTTCAGCCTCAGAGCCTCAGCGCTCATTTTGGCCTTGACGTTTACACCTTCGGAAAGATAGTAAAAAGTGATGACGGCGGAACCTCAAGCCTCAGCGCTAATATTGGTTCAGCCTCAGAGCCTCAGCGCTCATATTGGCCTTGCCGTTTACACTTAAATAATGGAAAAGTACTTAACTTATAAAAGCACGTCAGTCTGCGCGTCAAATCCTCACTTTGCCGTACTATTACGTTTACTCATAGCCGATACGGCCACATTACTTTGTACTTCAAATTTTGGTACGCTTTCCAAACGTTCGTTAATCGTGGCAAACTTTTCTTCTGGTCCCATTGATTTACTTCGATGAAGTTCACGTCTATTGTTCAGTAATATTCATATTCAGAGAATATTCTTACTTCAGCTTTTACGTTAATATTTTATACAATATTATTATTAGTTTTTATTTACCTTTCTTTTTTTTTTTTTATTGCATTGTTTATCTTTTTGTTTTTTTTTTTTTTTTGCGTTATCACCCTTTTTTTTTTTTTTAACTTTTTTTCCTTTTTTTATCATTACTATCCCATTCTTCTTTTTTTTTTTTTTTTTTGGTATAGTTTTTTTTTTTTTTTTTTATATCATTGTTTGATAAATACAAAACCCTAACTCTACCTAGACCGGCGTCTCCATTCCTACACCGGTCCCAAACCGACCATCTAGCCTAGCTACCACAACTAGTACTATGACCTCAACCAACGGAAACCACATAAGGTAACCACAACTCTAAAACCTACAGTAAGTACGACAGACCGTGTCTACTGAGAAGTGTCTCTGTCCAGAGCCGCAGAATAATGAATTGGTTTTGATATATACAACACCCAGCGTTACGAATTCATAAAACACCACGGGATTCTATAACTAGATCTGATATGTATCACCGACCTGTAGAACTCTGATTATAATAACAACGAGTAACTGGGCGACGGTACCCTACACTAGATTGGCTCCATCGTAACTACTATCTCAACCGTCTAATCAACATTTCTAACCAACAATATCCACACATATGTAAATTCACATTATCTTTACAAATTGGAACGAACTCACCAATTACAACTGCAACTTAAAATCACTTTCACAGTACTGACTCAAGAAGTCCTTTCACTACTTCACTCTGTCGAAACACCACACGTAATGAATGCCGCTCCGCTGGACCGCTTCGCTTTTAAATACTATCGTGGCGGTGGGGTTCGGAAACGTCGACGACGTACGATGCGTCATTGAGGATTCTACTCGTCATTCGATCTATGAATTACGTGTTTCGTGTGTTGTGTATATAGTGCAGATTGATAAACGCTCCGTCAATGCGATTCAGATTTTGCGTGTTCTACTTTTAACTTGCCATTAAGCTACCCGTGCTGCCATCTAGTGCGTGCGTCGTGAGGTATCTGGCTTGGGTTCGTGTATCGAGCGTTTGTTGATTGATTGAATTTAGAAGCGACATCTGCTTGCGAATGTGGCAGCCGCCACGTCCTCATGGAGGAAACGTAGACAACAACAAATAGCGGCCGGGCGCGCGCTACGATTCGCACCGTTCAAAAATAAGATTTCTGCGCAGGTATATCAGCGTATCTTATAGAAGGGGTAGTACCTGCGTGTGAGGCAGCTCGTGGATGAGCTTGTACCCTCGCAGCAGCTCCTCCACCCGGCCGCGCAGCACGTCGAACAGCACCAGCAGCGCGGGGGGCTGCCGGGTGGAGTACTCCAGGCGCCACCAGCGCGCGGGGTTGTTGTAGAAGGCCTCGGCTTCGTACATCTCGCCGCGCTGCGGGGGGTCGCAGTTGAGGGTGCGCGTCGTCACGTTCACGTGGAGGTGGCTGCGAAACGGCAGCACAACTTAGCGAACAAACAAGATATTTCAACATTTTTATGTGAAGACTGCAAGTTAATGACAACAGCGCCATCTACGCGTGATTTGGTAAATAAAATTTTTCGTGAACACATTTTTTTTTTGTGATGTAACCACAAATCCTCTGTTTTCAGATGTATTCCTTTACTTGTGATAGCACAAGACCTACCTACCTACCAAATTCATGATTTTAGGTCAACGGGAAGTACCTTATAGGTTTTCTTGACAGACACGACAGACGGACAGACAGACAGGCCGAGGTACAGGCCGGGCACCAGGTTGCCCGCCAGCAGCGCCGCCGCCGCCAGGTACAGCTGCCATCTGTTTGTTTGTTTGTTTGTTTAAGGAGTCACCTGTAGAGCGGCGTGGAGTGGCACGGCATCATGAACAGTATGGACGAGCGGTTGTTGGGGACAGCATCTCGCAGCAGCGGCATCACGTCGATGGCGCCGCGCTGGTGGAGCAGGCCGAGGTACAGGCCGGGCACCAGGTTGCCCGCCAGCAGCGCCGCCGCCGCCAGGTACAGCTGCCATCTGTTTGTTTGTTTGTTTGTTTAAGGAGTCACCTGTAGAGCGGCGTGGAGTGGCACGGCATCATGAACAGTATGGACGAGCGGTTGTTGGGGACAGCATCTCGCAGCAGCGGCATCACGTCGATGGCGCCGCGCTGGTGGAGCAGGCCGAGGTACAGGCCGGGCACCAGGTTGCCCGCCAGCAGCGCCGCCGCCGCCAGGTACAGCTGCCACTTGAACGCCTTCCTGCTCCACGGAACCAACACGTCTTGGGCCAGGTACAGGAGGATGGGCAGCAGCGGCAGCACGAAGCGGAACTCCTTGTGCGGTATCAAACTGGAAATTTGAAATATCAAAGTCTTATTTCTGGTACAATGGCATCGAACCTTTGGATAAAGTTTAGATTGTTACCTGTGCACAGCCACGTGCAGCGCGGCGGCGGCGAGCAGCACCAGCCCGATCCGGTTTTCGCGGGGCCTCCGCAGCACGGCGACGACGCCCAACACCACCGGCACTATGTTGACGCCCAGCACGGCCGGCAGGCCTTGCGTTATGTACCAGTGCCTGCAACAATTTACATTCAGAGGATAGATTTCCACTTGATGACAATCATACTTCTTCTCTGGGGCTATGCAGGTTCTTGAATACTTTGTATCACTTTGACCATCTCCAATCCTTTGTGATCACCGCCAAAATGGTGGATCATTGTAATATATTACAACTTATAATGACACTGCACACAGTACTCACCATGGGTGTGTCCCGTAAAAGGAGGAAACATCCTGAAGCACATTATATCTGAAGAACTCCCAGGGGGTAACAATTAACCTTCCGTAGCAGAACGAGTCCAGGGCGATGAGCGCTGCGCTTGACACCAGCCTGTGAGAGAATAAAGTGAATAAGAATAACTATTTCAAAGGTCCAAACCAAAACCTGACTATTTTTAGGGTTCTATACCTCATATAATAATGATTTGAGAGCAATACCAGATCATTATATTTATAAGCCGTAAGAGTGACTCCAGCGAGCGTCTTGTAGTGCACAAGGTGGAGGGTACCAGAGGGCGAGGAAGGTCAGCTACGCAATGGACCGACCAAATGTGGGCGGTGCCGTGCACGAGTGTACTAGACTATTGACCAGCAGGGAGAAGTGGCAAATGCTCGTGAGGCGTATAACATCTGTCCCCATAAACATCAATTCGTGATGACCACGACCGCTCGGCGAAGAGTGTTACGACAAAGAAGAAGATATTTATAAGAGCACTCATCAAAATTCTTAATTGCTCTGATGACTGTCATCATTAGAGTAGCAATAACAGCCTGCGCAAATGAGCAATTACTATCCACGGAGGACGAAAATGAGTCACTAAGAACTGCTTCGTATAATGCACATGATATGACTAAAAGTACAGAGAAACAGAGTTAGTAAGAAAGGGGACTTGCGTCCTGTCCAGACAATAGTTCGTCTGCAGTCTGCTTAGGCCCAAATACTTACACAATAGGCAGATAAGTCTTCAGCAACAGCTGCGGCCGGCCCTGGTTGGTGGTGGCCAAGTTGTAGGCGCCCAGCACGGCCCACAGCGGCGCGGACGTCGGCCGCACGAACACCGACAGGCACGCCAGCCACACCCAGCTGTTGTCCTCTGAAACATCACACCATTTCAACTACATTGCTTTACCAAGAATGTATCAACAAGTGTAAATTAAAAATTTATAACACTCCCAACATGTGAAGTTTTCAGTAACTAGAAAAGAGCTGAAAACTTTCAAACGGCAGAACCGATTTTCTTGGATTATAGCTAAGAACACTCTCGATCAAACAAAAAAAAACTAAATTAAAATCAGTTCATTAGTTTAGGAGCTACAATGCATCAGACAGATACGCAGATACACATTTCAAACTTATAACACCCCTCTTTTGGGTTGGAGGTTAAAAATGTGTTTCTTTAGTGGATACATCTAGATTGCTTAATTGTAAAACCTGCTTATTGCTATCCTCCTTCAACTGATTAGCGCGAGCAAGAGATCGCACTGGGGTCAGATCTCTCGCTCTAATTGATTAGTCAAAGTGGGATAGCAATAAGTAGGTATTTGCTTCACGTAAGTATTGGAAATGAACTCTGATTTACTTCTACTTCATGAGTGTGAGTTGCTGATGTGATTGAAAAGGGCTTAATATTATTAAGATTCATCAAAGTCAGTTCAGTAGAACCTGTGACTCTAGGCTGTTTCTACAATACATGACAATATGTTTACCCGACTGCGGCAAAGCCAAAAGGAAGGGTTATGATTTTAGCAGTCTATGTATTTATGTATGTTTGTAACAAAATTCTGTGTGTTCTACCATAGTGCATAAACTGCTGGGTCTATTTTGATAGATGAGGTGTCAATTGATTTGTTGTAAAGGTCCAGGTGACAAAGGCTATGTTTTATATGAAAAAAATTGACCTAACGGATGTAACATCAACAAAAGTACCCAGTCGAATGTCAAATGGAAGAGGAAAAAATTCTGAGCTCATGAATATAAATGTACAACAACATTGAAATATACCAATTAATTTAATTAGTGTAATTGGACTTAAAAGGTCCGTTCTAATTAAATAATTAATTAAATAAATAAATAATAAATAATATTTCCGTGTTTATTAAGACAAGCGCAGTCGCAGTTGGGTTTTAGTGTACAGTGTAACAATAGCTTATAAGTTGTTATAGGAATGACTTTTATTGCATGTAACACATTGTTATACATTATAAAATAGCTTATAAGCTATTGTTACACTGTACATTAGTTTTCAACTTTATCTTGTTAATTATAGATAAGTAAGCAAGTACACAAACCTTTTTCATACTGTGCAAGTTTTCCCGCTTTGAAGGGGAATTTGGACAGGGCTATGGTGACCAGCACAGTCTCCAAAGTTTGCAGCAGCGTCCGACCCGACGTGTAGAACCAGAACCAAGATGTCAGGATGAGGTACAAGGCCCACTTTCTGCCTCCCGTCCATTTATAGAAGCTGTAGTCTGCCGCCGTGCTTAGTAATGCTTGGAGGATTCGGGGAGTGAAAATCTGGACAAAAATAAATTACTTATAGATTGTATCATTAACTATAAAAAAATTATGAAGAAAAGGTAAATATTTATATGTTAATGCACGCTGTGACTGCCCGTAAGTGGAGTTGCATAAGAGCCATAGAATGTAAGGAACAACATGTATAATTTAAATGTGTAACTCTGTGGGCGGTACTATAGCAAATAATCTAAAGGTAGGTTTCACATTAGAAACTAAAATTGTAATGAATAGATATACGGCTTAAATTCTAAGAAGTCAAAATTAACAACTTTACAGGAGAGTGAAAAAACTTGCTATTTCCAGAGGTTTACATTGTTACTATGCTGTTAGTTTCTAATCCTTGAAGTTTCTAATGAACGTTTTCTTGTTTCTCATTGGCAGAATAGTTGTGACTATTGATTATCTAGCAAATTGCATCAAAATGTCAAAAACACTTACATGGTGGTAGAATTTAAGTGATGTTGTTATTGGAGATTTTGGTACAAATAACTTTAAAGTTTACATTTTAAAAAAAAAGGAATGTAATTAATGTAACATACCACAGCCTGTGGATAGTCCAAGCCAGTAAACTTCAGTATGGTATACAGAACTGCTATGACACTGGGGTACAAGTAACTTCGGATCCCTTTCTGCCACTCCCAGGTTAGGACTCCATATCCAAATGCTTGCTTGTGAGCCACTTCCAGGGTCTGCCAGTACTCGTCGGGCACGTACCAGGTCTGCACCAGGAACACCGACAGGATCCGGACGCTCAAGATCACCGCTAACACCTGTGTGGGCTTCAGGCCCTTTGCCAAAACCATTCTCCCGCCTAAAATAACCAAAAAGAGGTTACATATTAAAATCTATAAATAGACCTCCATAACACGCCCGGCGTCGCATCGACCACCGGTTTTAACGACACACTTCAATTATTTATCTTTAAAACTCACAATTCCAATGGTTAAATCGCTTGAAAAGCACTTTGAAATCCGAACGTAAGTTTATCAGAAAATTCTCAAATAACGCGTCCTTTCAATGAACGCTAAAGCTGAATGAACATTGCCGTTATGTTAAATAAAACTTGTTTGCTAACTTATAACTGTTAATTTTAACACATATTCGAGTATTTGTTTTCAACAATTCAATGAGGAAAACAATAATTTCGAAATAAACTTATCACTAACCTCGTCAAAAAATAAACCACCGCGGTGAAATCGTAGTGTTGTGCTACGCACGCTTTCGCGTCATCTCTTATCGTGTATAATTAGCGATTTTTATGTTAGAACAAACAATAAAAGTAATACCTCGTTGAGTTTGTTGAGGGCGTCTTCTCAAAATAGGGCCCGTTTGGAATCTTCATTCTTTGTAGCTTTAAGGTGTTTACATAACCAATTATCAACATCATAATTATCTTGTATAGAATACGATGTATAACTGATATAATCTTATTGTAGTCTGTGGAGTGTATTGCAAAATCACTCTTGAGTAATGTCACATTTTTTGGACACTTCCGAACGGTTCCGAAACCGTAATTAAAATGTAATAAAATCTATTTAAAAAGGTGTGGCGTATTTAATTTTTCGTATACAAAAAAATGCACATTACGTGAATTGTTACATCTTTGTTATTATTAAAAATAACAAACCAAATTAGTAACTAAGTAATTAAACGAAAATCAATTAAAAAATTGACAACTTGTTTGTTTTGATTGATTCGATTTTGAACGTTAATTTACAAATCATTTCCAATGTTGATTTTTGTGAAATGCTGCGAAGCGTTTGTGATTTTCTAAATTGAAAATTATGCTGAGACATTATTGAAAAATGGGTGAGTTCTCATTTGTTATAGCATAGAAAAGTTGTAATTTTCGAATGGCTAATAAGAACCTTTTATCATGAGCCGTTTCAATTGCAGACGACTCGAACAATGATACTCTGGATTTATCGAGGCGTGGACTAAAGAAGGTGGAGAAGGCGCCTCCAGACGAAGCCAAGACGATCATAAACCTCATCCTCGACCAGAACGAGCTGCAGCGGCTCGACAACATCGATACTTACAATCGGGTTGAAAATGTAAAACTGCTTCCTCGTCATTGTGTTTTGGTAGAAATACCGGGATTTTGTGCGCTAAGATTAATTATTGAACCGAGACCACGCGTGTAGACTTACAAACCACCTAGCAATTGGTTGATTTTTAATGATTACTGATATAAAATTGCTTATTTGTTTGTACGAATGTGATAGTATCACCATTCGACTGAATTGAAGTGATAATATTTCATAGTCCAAAAGAATCTTTCTTCAATAATAATAGCTCATCTGAATTTTGCCTGCTTGCCAAACACAGAAACACAGTTTCAGAACAAGTCCACAACACATTTAACTGACTCACAATTGAAAATGCAATGAGTTTGATAATTTGGAGTTTAACTATCCATTAACTAGCTGATGTCCGCGACTTCGTTCCCATGGATATAGGTTTTTCAAAATCTTGTGGGAACTCATTGATTTTCTGGGATAAAAAGTAGCCTATGTATTAATCTGCATTCCCAGCCAAATCCATCCAGTAGTTTTTGAGTGAAAGAGTTACTAATCGTCCATCCATACATTCAAGCTTTCGCATTTTGCATATTATAATTAGGATTTTTATAAAAATTTATGACAAATCTAAATTTTATTGATTGAGGAGCAAAAAATATTCTTAAATCAATAGCCAGTTTTTTCGGGATGATACACAAGCCTTTTGTTTGGTTGCAGCTGTCAATATGCAACAACTTCCTGGTGCGGATGCACGGGGTGTCGCGGCTGACCAACCTCCGCGTGCTGGCCCTCAACAACAACGGCATCCTGCAGATTGAGGGGCTCAAGGACATGATCTATTTAAAAGTGTTGAAGTTGGCCGGTAAGCTGAAGACCTAACTAGGTGATGCCTGCGATTTCATCTACATCCATCCATACTAATATTATAAATGCGAAAGTGTGTGTCTGTCTGTCTGCCTGCTACCTTTTCACAGCCCAATAGTTTAACAGATTCTGACGAAATTTGGTACAGAGTAATCTTATGTCTCAGGGACGAATATAGGCTACTTTTATACCGGAAAATCAAAGAGTTCCCATGGGATTTCTAAAGACCCATCTGCTCAACCGATTTGTATGAAAGGTACTGAGGTAGCTTGCATCCATGTTATTGCCATAGACAACTTTTTATCCCAAAAAACCAACCCACGGGATCTTCAAAAACCTACATCTACGCAGACGAAGTCGCGGGCATCCTCTAGCCTTTAAAAAATGAATCATCTTGGTATGAAAGAGACCTGAGAGAGTTCCTGGGGATAACTTTAGATGCAAAGCTTCAATGGAACACCCATATATCAACACTGGCTGGTAAACTCAGCTCTGCTGCTTACGCTGTTAGAAAGATTCGACAGATAACTGATGTGGAAACTGCAAAAATTGTATATTTTGCCTATTTTCACAGTATTGTCTTAAGGAATCTTACTATGGGGTAAAGCGGCAGATATTGGAAAAATTATTGTGTTACAAAAAAGGGCAATACGCGCAATCTATAATTTAAAACCGCGCGATTCCCTACGAGAGAAATTTAAGGAAATAGGTATTCTTACAGTAGCTCCTCAATATATTTACACTAATATAATTTTTGTACGACAAAACATTCTTAGTTACAAAAAAATCGGTGATTGCCACGACAGACAAACTAGAAACCGTAATAGGCTCGCATATCCTACGCTCCGCCTCAGGAAAGTGGGAAAGTCATTTGTGGGAATGAGTGTAATATTTTATAATAAAATTCCACAATCAATTTTAGACTTGCCTTTACACAAGTTTAAAAAATCTATTAAAAGTATGCTCCTTAAAAAAGCTTATTATACAATCGAAGATTATGTAAATGATAAAAAAGCTTGGATTTGACTCACTCCAGCAATACACGGCGCTGCAATTGCTTGTATACAGTATGACATATTATTGTAAATTGAATACTTGAAAAGAGCAACCGCCGAGTTTCTTGCTGGTTCTTCTCGGTAGAAACGGCATTCCGAACCAGTGATAGATTATTTTGACGATTCGAAAGCACTTGTAAAAGTTTACTTGAATAAAAATAATTTGAATTTAGAATTTTTGAATTAACATTTAAGGTGTTTTTCATTCAAATGCTGTAAGGGTTTAGATTCAACTCATGTTTATGTTGTTAGTTGCCAGTAATCATATCACCTCAATGAATATGTATGGTGTGTGCCATACAAGCGCATATAAGCAAGACAATTGATTTATTCTATGATTGCATGCAGTTTGTCCTTCCAGTTAATTTATTACCTACTCAGTTACAATGAATTTCCTCTTCAAGTAGGTATCACTGCCTGTACTGTATTGTACAAGTTGAATAATAAACTGAAAATAAAACCGATCAAGTGTGAGTTGGACTGGCACATGAAGGGTTCCATTTTGAACCAGCCATTTTGAAATTTTTATTATTTGGTGTAATAGCGGCAATAAAAATATACATTGTGTGAAAATTTCAACTCTACCTATTACGGTTTACGAGATACAGCCCGCTGACAGACAGATGAACGGACAGACAGCAGAGCTTAGTGATAGTGTCCATGCGAAAAATCACATGGATCTGTTGGTGTGTTGTGGCGTGATTGAAGGACAAACCAGCTTTCTCATTGTTGTTGAAGGTAACAACATAAAGTCCATAGAGCACCTGAACCACAACATACACCTGGAGCAGCTGGACCTGTCCAACAATCAGATATCCTTCATCGCCGACATTTCCTATCTGAAGGATTTGAAGGTATGTCATTCAATTGTTAATGAATTTCAAGATAAAATAAAAATAATTATACAAGGGCTTAGTTGGTAGTTACTTTAGGCGCTATGATCGCCTGAGTGATTTTCGCGGCATTCAAAAATAAGATTACTGCGCAGGTACAGTCGAAGGCCTTAAGTCATTTAGCACCTTAATGATCATATTAGCGTGGCATGGTTATGCATATGCGTGACGTGTGTGGTGTGGCGTGTTTGTAGAAAAAGTCATCCCACCAAAAACATTTCATGTAAAGATTGCCAAGACTCACAAGTTCATAATGCTTTCACTGTTAAAAAGTTATGAGATCTCCAGTAGAGCCAAGCCCCTAGCTGAGCTTAAATTTGTGCTGCCCATGGGAACTATCCCAAGTCCAAAGTATATATAGCTCTTAAGTGCTCTTGACTGTATCACATTTATAACAATAAATAACAAATAACTCTACTTACAAGCTCTGATTCTACAAACTACATCTTGGTTAAAAAAGTATGGCTTGGCCGTTTAGTGACTGAGTTTATATCCCTTTAGCCATGTCTACCATTATGAGTATATATCGCGTGGCATGTTTATGGGCCGCTTTACCGATGTGGGCGAGTGTTGCAGCACCTGAGCCTGGAGCGCAACCGCATCGCGGACCTGCGGCAGTGCGAGCGCTACCTGCCGCCGCAGCTGGCGACGCTGGCGCTGGCGCACAACAGCATCCAGGACCTCAACGAGGTGTCGCACCTGGTGCACCTGGCGCAGCTGGACAGCTTCAGCATACAGGGCAACCCCTGCGTCGCCGTGGCGGGCAAGGACAAGCTGTATCCTTTTCACTACTTCAGACTTTCAAAAGTTTCTTTTCTAAATTTTCTTCCATTCGGCTCACATAATTTTCCTCGCTGTGATGAGATATAGTTATAAAAAAATTATTGATACTTTTTTAAAGATTGACTAATAATATAATTAATAGGACATAATTAGTTAGGAATTGCCATAACATTTTTTTTTTATATTATATATATGTGACATTTTATTTATATGTAATCACTTTGCAGCGCCCTGACGGGGCTTCATGTTGTAATATTATAATTTTTTTTTTTTCTATTATGATGTAAAACATGAATGCAAATAAATAAAGAATAAGAGTAAGTGTGATAAAAAGTGTTGTGTTTCGCACGGCTGCAAAATAATGTGGTCTCGTGGCCTTAAATTCCTTGCTACTTTAGGATGCATTTCAAAAATAGAATCCTTCGCTTGCTCAGAATTCACACCAAACAACACCTTTAGAGGCAATTTAGCAATTATAAATTCCCAAATCGCCCCCGCTGGGAATCAAACCTGAGAGCTCCCACTTGTGAGACAACAGTGCTCACCACTGCGCCAACGAGGTCTCCAACTCAACAAGTTCCAAGAAAGAAGTAAAAGCATTTTTAGTTTACTAAAAAAAACCTGTTAGGACTTCAATAAAATTTTTGACAAATCTTCAAAAAATTTCGGGACTAACTTGAAACTCAAACCCCAAAAGCTTGTGGTAGCCAACAAACCAACCCAATTTATCCTTTATACATGCGAAAACTGTCACAGATTGTCCTTAACTTGACAATCAGAGGGTTCGACTACCGTCCGTTTGTTCTGAACTGGATCATGAGCGTCAAGTCCATCGACGGGTTCATTGTGAGCGCCATCGAGAGGTGAGTACTGTGCTCTCGACCACTTTGTATTGCCACAATTAAAGTTGTCTAAGCGGTTATCTAACAACAATAGAAATTCCACCACAAGCGGCTTTTTAATTCAAAATAAGATTTTAACGGAAGTTATTAGCTTTTAAAATTTGTTTCCTAACACAAACTAATAAGGTTAAATTTTTAATACAACTTCAACAAAGTTATCCAGACTTAACTAAAAAATGACCAAAAAGTAACTGACTCTGTAGAGAGTCCTTTCCTGTAGGAAGCATTTTTGTTCCATTACCAAAGCATAATTCACGCTCTACCAGGGTTGCTATATGTGTGGTATGCTCGGTTATGATATGAAATTATCTGTGCATGCCAAAAATTGTTGTTATCTAACTCGTCTTGGAAAGGATTTACTTTCCCAAGACATGTTTCTCTGTATGCATTACAAAAGTATGTGGTTTTCAGTCTCAAAGCAGAATGGCTGTACAGTCAAGGCAAAGGGCGTCACTTCCACAGCGGCCAGCAGAGAGAGCTGTGCGAGTACCTGGCCTCCACCTGCCCGCTGACGGCCGACGCGCTGGAGACCGAGGACCAGAGGAAACTGCGCCTTATTCTCAGCAAGGTAAGGTATATAATATATTGAAGTAAAGTTTGTCAATACGTACGCACCCTTTAGACCAAAACAGTATCAACTCGAAAACCTTGCCTTTTGTTTGAGTTTAGTTTTTTGTTTGTTTAGTTTGTGATCCCTGACTGGATTATGTACATAAGAAAACTGTAGTGACTTTATTTATGGAATTTCAAAACACAATAATTTCTTGTAAATCTTTGTTTTGGAATTATTTGTGAAAAGTGTTGTCTTTTGAGTTGAAACAGTTTTGATGTAGGGAAATAAATAGTTTGTTTGAAGTAATGGAAACTTGTGAATTGTCAAAAGATTTTTTATTTGGATCAATTCAACAAGAAAATGTAATTTCCTTCAGGCGCAGCACCACCAGCAGCAACTAAAGGATCAGAGCCACAGTCCCGGCAAGTCTAGGATACAGTCGCCTCGGATGCAATGTAAGCTATGTACCCTACATCAACTTTATGGCACCAATTTTTATATACAATTCACAGTTTTATATGACCACATTTTTATACGCACCCATTTTCCGATTTTTCTGAAGCAATTTGAGAATATACTTTTTGTACACAATAGAATTAAGTATGTGAGATGGTCCCGTAAAAAAATCTGGATTATACTTTTACATGTTGATGCTGCGGGACTAGGCACCCTGTAACCACCACCCTCAGTAAGCGTGCAGCATCACTGAAACTGCAGTTAGGTTGTTGTATGGTCTTCAGCGAGGATGTCGCAGAGGAACATGGGCAGGTCGCCGGACCGGCTGAGCTCCAGCTTCCATGGCGGCATGCACAAGACGGGCTCCCCCTCGCACGCCATGTCGCTGTCCTGCTCCGGGGAGCTGCCCGCGCCGCCCGCCACCTTCGACAGCCCCCAGCACTCCCACAGACAAGATAGACTCACAGGTAACTGAGGAACATGGGCAGGTCGCCGGACCGGCTGAGCTCCAGCTTCCACGGCGGCATGCACAAGACGGGCTCCCCCTCGCACGCCATGTCGCTGTCCTGCTCCGGGGAGCTGCCCGCGCAGCCCGCCACCTTCGACAGCCCCCAGCACTCCCACAGACAAGATAGACTCACAGGTAACTGAGGAACATGGGCAGGTCGCCGGACCGGCTGAGCTCCAGCTTCCACGGCGGCATGCACAAGACGGGCTCCCCCTCGCACGCCATGTCGCTGTCCTGCTCCGGGGAGCTGCCCGCGCCGCCCGCCACCTTCGACAGCCCCCAGCACTCCCACAGACAAGATAGACTCACAGGTAACTGAGGAACATGGGCAGGTCGCCGGACCGGCTGAGCTCCAGCTTCCACGGCGGCATGCACAAGACGGGCTCCCCCTCGCACGCCATGTCGCTGTCCTGCTCCGGGGAGCTGCCCGCGCCGCCCGCCACCTTCGACAGCCCCCAGCACTCCCACAGACAAGATAGACTCACAGGTAAATACATGCTTCGATCGACTTGTACAGAAATATTACTCTTTGGTAGACTGTAATTCACTGGGACACTAGAATATCCGAGCGGATGTCATACTCGAGATCCAGCTGGTCCGTCCGTTGCATCTTGGAACTAGTTTATAATAGTCTTCTGGGATTAAAACTTTGCTGGCGTGATTCAAGCTTCATAGTGAGGTTGAAGACACCTGTGGTGCCATCTAGTGAGATGATTGTTGTGAGTTTAGTCGTATTCCATCTTAGGTCTGTATAACATGTGGTGACCGCCACTATACACTTTATTTGTGCCACCACAAGAAGGAATATAACAATTAAATAACAGAAAACACAGACAGTAGTAGGATACAATAGGCAACCTTAGGAATAGGAAAATATAAGGATATATACATGATTGGAATTGTTAGCTTATAGCTCCTTGTATATGAGAATGGATTTCCGCAAGGTGACGCCTGCTTCTATACATGTTTTCGTTGACAGAACAGCCGCCTCCGCCGCAACCGCCGCAAGCCAAGGTTATGAACCACTCACTAGAGGCCGCATCCAAGATGGTCCCCGTTCCGGAGTCCCTCATGAGCCCCGACTACCAGGACCCCATATTCGACATACAGAAGACCATACCCAAGACCAACTCCACTGCATCCTCGCAGTCTTCCAACGGCAGCGTCTGCGAAGAGAAGAGAACTGTCAATAAAAGCCTAAAAGGCTCGCCGAAGCTAACCAAAAGTGCGACCTCCTCCCCTAAGTTAAAATCCAAAATCGAACGGAAAGGGAGTTTATCAAAAATCGAAATCGATAAGAAAATCAATGGTAAGTAACAATCTTGGCAACTCCTAAGCTATTCACAAAAATTTTTTTAACTGGAAAAGAGTACTGCAACCAATTCCTGGGAAGTTCCAGCTTGATACACTTGTTTCGGTGGATTGTCGTGTCAGAAGACTCATTAGAGACCAAATCCTGGTCATTTGTAAGCTTCAAAGTTTGGAACATCGATCGGCGTAAGTTTGTCTGTCTGTTGGCCTTTACAGGATGTATTTGTAGTGTGCTAAGGAAATATCAACCTAGTCCCCCTCGCCATTTTACTATCGGATCACGAGGCATCGCCAAGCTCTGCGCCCCTCTGCGTAGTCCAAATCCCACGGACTCGTACGAAGCAATTTGCTTCCTCGTTTCTAATACGCACTGCTAGAATACGGAATGCCCTTCCAACTTCCGTTTTCCCCACTAGCTTTAATATTGGCACCTTCAAAAGAGTGAAGAAGCAACTCTAGGCTGGCGCGTTTTTCTTTAGGCTGCATCATCGTGTGTTTGCAGTCGAGCCTATATTGTTAAAAAATGGGCACTAACTACTTGGTACTTTCAAGCACCTCGATGAAAGATGGCGACACTAAAACAACTGTTCTGTTTGGTGATCGTGACAAAGACAGAATTTTGTAGGTATGACGACAGAGGCGTGCGACCACATGGACGCCGACAAGCTGGAGGTGGTCAAGCTGGCGTCCAACCAGCGCCGCCAGAAGAAGATGAGCGTGGAGAGCATGGCGGCCGTCACCATCCAGAGGATGTGGCGCGGGTACCGCAGCCGGAACCTCAACAAGGACACGCTGCGGATCCTGCACGCCATCCAGGCGGCGCGCGCGCGCCAGCACATACAGTGAGTTATCATACCACTTGTATAGTAACGTCGATGTACCTGCGCAGAAACCGCATTTTTGAATGCCGCGAAAATATCTCAGCCAATCGTAGCCCGCGATATATCTTGTATGATGGTACGGAATCCTTTTTAAAAAGAGTTTTAAAAGGAATGTTTTGGCAGGCGGCTGACGTGCGACATGGAAGCGACGAAGGCGGCGCTGGAGAGCGAGAGGAAGATACAGCAGCTGCAGATGCAGGCCATCAACGCGCTCTGGAAGAAGGTCTCCACGCTGCAGAACATAGGTATCATCATCATCGGCCTGTGGACGTCCACTGTTGGGCATAGGCATTCCGTAAAGAGCGCCACCACACCTGGTCTTCAGCCTTCCTCATCCAGCCACTTCTCGCCAGCTTCTTTATATCGTCGGTCTATCGCGCTGGAGGGCGTCCCACACTGCGCTTGCTTATATGCGGTCTCCACTCAAGGACTTTCCGAATCCAATGACCATCGTCAAACCTAAGTATAAGGATGTATAAAATGAGAATTTTAAAACTATGTGGTCAAAGGTCATGTCAAAATACAAGGTGTAACCAACGCTAGCAAAAACTTAGCGTCATTATTCTACTACCTTAACACAATCCAATGCCAATAACCATTTGCCTTATCGTGTAGTTTTAGCGATTTAGTATTGTAAAGCGGGTCGAAGCGAGTGTCCTATTTAAGTAACGTTCATTGACCCCTAGCGTCAGTCAGATGTTTATTTCAAATCACAATATGTGAACTTTCAAAAAATACAGGATTTGAAAAAAACAGTTTTTCTGTGGTACCTAATCAGTTATTGTCAGTACTACCACCTGTCTTCGTTTTTGCTAGCGTTCTGGTTACACCCTGTATCTTGTTAAACCACGAAATAAGCTTAAAATCATTTGACATTATTTAAAATATGCTTCAGATCCAAAGAGCAGGGAGTCAGAGTCAGAAGACAATTCGGAGGCGTTGAGGCATCTCACTGAAACCTGCGTCAACTTACAAGCGCAGGTGAGAAAGAGTGAGAGATGAAATGAGAGACTAGAATAAGACGAGTGACTTTTTGACTCCTCCGTGCAGGCCGTGCCTTGCAGAGCACGTGGAGCAGTTACTATCACCCGTCCAGTAGTTTGAGCTGTGCCTTGATAGATCAGTCGGTCAGTCAGCTTGGCATTTTATATATTTACATTTCAGATATTTACAAGCGTATCTACAGAGCCTACTTTGAGTTTGCTCAGACGTAAGATATTGTTAAAACGAGACAGCGTTATATAGCTGTCATAAATCTGTCCGTTCTGGGCAAAGTCAAAGTACGCCTGAAGATTGACATTGATTTCGGCTGTCAGTCCAGACGTACGCGGCAGGATAAGGGAGTCCGCCGCATCACTGTGCCGAGAAAGCTTTGACTCACCACATAGAGATGGAGGAAGAAGCTTTAATGGCCGACTCGCACGTGACACGTGCGTAGTGATGCGCGTGACCCCATAGACGTAACTGCACGCATTACGTCTACGTGAACGTTCACGCCACGCAAGCGGTGTGCCATGTTTCATGCAGTTGCATACATTACAACGCAATGGTACGCGCTACGTCTACGCTTACGCAGCCTGTGAGATCGAGCTCTTAACCTATGCAACGAACTCAGGTGGTGGAGCTGCAGGGCTGCATGCAGGAGGTGCTGCGCGCGGTGTGCAGCAGGGCGCGCGCGGAGCCCGTCGCCACGCAGACCGACATTGTTGCCGTCGTCACTCCGCAGGTCGGTGATCCTGTTCCTTTTCTTCTACTAAACAATACATGGTGAGACCAGAACGCTAGCCGGTGATAGTACTGATAATTACTGAGAAGATACCACAAAAAAAAAACCAGTATTTTTATAAGTTCGCAATGTATTGCTAATAAAACATCTGACTTAGTCAACGAACGTTGCGTTGTGTGTGGATGTGTGTGTGTATGTGCGTGCGTGCGTGCGCGCGTGCGTGCAAGCGTGTGTGTGTGTGTGTGGAAGGCAATAAGAGATTGATAACTAAATTACGAAACACTTGTTATGATTTTCTCCCAACGTTTTGACGGAAACTCTACGGCGTGGTCGTTGACTCCGCCTACATGGTTTGTTTTCGCCCACCGCAGGAGGAGCGCTGCGGCTGGCTGCGGAGGCCGCAGTCGCTGGCGCTCTCCGCCTCCGTGGCGGCCTCCACGCATCACACGGAACATGTGTAAGATTCTTCATCCATACTAATTTTATTCTTGTTCCTGACCTAACCCTACGTGGGATCGGCGCAACGTGTCTCCTTCTTCAATTCCATCCACATTCCACGCATATCCTCTTTCACGCAATCCATCCACCTTTTCTTTGATCATCCTCTCCTTTTTCCTTTTATATGCATATTTAACATTCTTCTAGATATGTGACTTTCTTCCCTCCGTATTACATGCCTATACAACCACTGGCGCTACTTCCAAACTTCCCTTGATCCATACAAATTATAAAAATTAGCTAACCCACCTAGCTTCACTCGAGTAGAATTGTTGAAAATCATTGAAGCGGTGCACAGTGGGTTCCGTACTCGAGTAGTTTTCCCGTCATTTTATACGATAAATTATATATATACTAAAGCAAAAAAAAACTATATAGTACTAAAGCATAAAAATAAATAAAAATTTGTTTTAGAATGTACAGGTAAAGCCCTTTCATATGATACCCCATTTGATATAGTAATTTACTTTGAAAGATGTTCATGAACATTTTTTTATTTTATTTTTGCGATGTAACTACAAATTTACAGTTTTCGGATTTACCCCTTTACTTGTGCTATAAGAGCTACCTACCTGCCAAATTTCATGATGAGGTCTACGGGAAGTACCCTATAGGTTTCTTGACAGACAGACAACGAAGCGACCCTATAAGGGTTCCTTTTGATTTACGGCTTGATTTTAAGCCCAAAAATGTCATTTTGCCAAGTCTTTGTTCGTACTAAATGGAAGGATGACTATTTGCAGTGTAAAAGCGGCCGAGGTGGACGCTGTGGACATCGAACGCACCGAATCCGTCATCGAGGACGCGGACGACCTCACCGAGCGAGAGCTCGTCGTCGACTGATGAACGTGACGCTATAGTTCTAGCATCATCTTACGCATGCACGCTGACACTTTGACCACTGACCTGTACTGATACAAGTACGCTGGAATTGCTATTGCCGACCTGTTCTTGCAACTTGATTATTGCTATTTTGGTGCTGCCTGCAGCAATGAGCGTATTCGAAAGTAAATGCTAGTCCCCTGTCAGTATAGTCTTATCACGACGACTGTTTGACACAGGGTCAAATTCAATGATGCGCCCGGTGGGACGCTTCGAGTCGGTACAAAAAGTAACTGTCATTTTGTGTCTCACACCTTATTTAGCGTACTTGGATGTGTCTATGTCTGTGTATTACACTCAATACGGAGGCCCGAGCACCGAACAGCGTAAACTATATACTATAGTAAAATAACTACACTAAGGCTAAAATCCATAGAGTATACTTGACGACTTAAGGTACAGTTGAAACGATTTATGCAATAATATGCTATATAACGCTGTCTCGTTTTAGCATTGTCTTGTGTCTGAGCAAAGTCCAAGTGCCTATAGATTTCAGCCTAAGGGTAGTACCGAGTATATCCGACTCGAATATTTTGCTCTGATAACATTATCGGTGGTTGTGACGTCACAATCGGTATTTACAAGGAGAGATCTGATTTGTAAGCGTTTGAGATCAGAGTTCCAAGCCCTAGTCTTTATAACTAAAGAGTTATAAAGACTAGGGCTTGGAACTCTGACGTTTTCACTCAAGTGAATCATAAGAATCATTGCGAATAGCGCTCAGGATTGCCAAAACAAAGCATTTGCAAAAATTATGTGGGCGTGCGAAATATTAGTGTGAAGCGAGAATACTTTAAAACGTGGACAAAGGCGATCGTTTATTGAAATAACATGTTTAAATTATTACATTAACTATAGTATAAACAAATTCGGTTAGAAATTCGCTTAATTTTGGCATTTATAGAATTATCTTTTATTTTAGAATTCGAAAAAGACAGTCAAAGACAACAAAAAGTATATTTTGCCTGAAATTCTATGCTTTTTGACAATTATTAATGCTAAAAAAGCACTAGTCACAGCCAACCGTCCTTTGATTTTCTGCGAATGCAAAGCGCAGTATAACATGAAACAAGATTTTAAAATCAAGGAACCCTGAAGCGGATTACTGTGTGACTAGTGCTTAAACTATTTTTTTTTCTAGACTTTCGATTGCTTATCTATCAATAAAATATAATAATTTTTAACCTATGTTCAAGTAACCCTAAGATTTCAAGTTAATCCATGACATTAGATTTAAGTTATTTATTGCCACTTTTAACTAAATAATTAATAAGATGCTTCGAGCCTTTCTTAACAATAATAATAATCCATTTTTAACTCACTTTTTAAACTTATTATTTAAGAACTCATTGAAATCGTGGTTGTTAGATTTGTAACGAATTTTCCATAGGTTTAGTTGAAGCTTAGCTTTTTTTTTGTGTAAGTTAAGTGTAACGTTAATTATAAAGAATTCGTCATTTTCGTTTAAACTATACAATTTTACAAACACTGCCATCTAAATACTTAATTGAATCTATCTCAATATATACGCAATATGTAATTGAAAGATAAATATATAATTCCAATTTACATATTTACTTACTAGAATTTATATGTAAATAAAATATGAACGCAAGAGTATAAAGTACACAACAGCAGGGTATGCCTTAATACTATTTTCCTTTCAAATGTAGTTTCTCAGTAAAGCCTATACTAAGCCTACTTAAGGTTATTATTGGACGAATTCAGCTGTGCTTACTTAGGCTCTTAGGCTTGAATCTCAAGTTTCAGTTGAAGCGAGTCAAATTTATGCCAGCGATATAACGTCTCGTTTTAACAGTGTCTTAAGTTTGAGCAAAGTTAAAGTCGCTGTATTGATCTCAAGCTAGTGTTGCTATCCTTTTCCGCAGAGAAAATTGTGAAAACGATAGCTATATGATGCTTGACCACCGAAATAAGACCTTTGTCATATTTAATTCCTCATTTCAGTATCGATTTAATATCGAAATTATCGAATGGGTAATCGATATGACGCGATTCACTGTCAATAGTATGTTAGATGGAAGTGTAAAATGACGTAAGCGAGCTTGTCATGTAAATACACAAAGAATAATTTTAACTATTTATTTGTATTTAAGATTTTAACTTTTAACTCCACTGATAGACAAATCTTATTTAAGCTCCGTCCACTACAGAGAGTCAAATTGTAACTATTATATAGCTATAGCGCATATCTGAGGTGGCTCTTTCCGTACTGGTGTCCTACTGCGGTAGTGGTGTCCCACTGCGGCAGTGGCGCCCCACTGCGGTAGTGGTTTCCTACTGAGGTAGTGGCGCCCCACTGCGGTAGTGGCGTCCTACTGCGGTAGTTGACGAGCCGCTGAGCTCTCGCGTGACGTCATCACCCCCTCCCAAACCGCTCCACTACCGCGGGATCTACTCAGTTACACGTTATGCCTGTAGCCATCGTCATGTTCAGAATATGTCAACGGCGCAAACCGATACCAACTCATCCTTTATATCGAAAACCTTGAAGTTAGCACCCAAGCTTGAAAATGTGATCAGAGTTTACAAGTAAAACAGATGTCATGCGTTACCCGACAGAAGCGAAGTTGTATTCTTTCTCGCTCACTCATGTTTGCAACCTTTCGCGCAGCCCAGCCAATGGGGTGCGTTCGTTGGTTTCACTTTTTAACACTTATTATTATTTTTTGTATTTGTATAGCGGCCATTTTGATAGTTTTAGTTAAAATTTCAAAATGGCCGCCAATTCTGTAAAAATTTCAACTTTCTACTTATTACGGTTCATGCGATACAGCTTGCTGATGGACAGACAGAAAGACGGACAGCGGGACTTAGTAACCGTTGGCATCCTTCGGGTATGTACGGAACCCTGAAAAAGACATGTCTATTCGATTATACCTCTGTAGTGTACGGAGATGTAACTGTCTATCTAGTATTGTTATACCAAAATGTGTTAAGTAAATAGTTCCTCGTCTGTTGGTTAGATGCAGTGGATGTGGGCGTAACTTAAAGTGATTTTATTAGATTCGTGCACGTTAAGTTACAACTTGGTTTAAGTGATTTTTGTATTGGTACATTTGTGGGGAGTCTTCGACTAGTCTCGACTTTATGTTTATTTTTATTTATTTTTTAATTGGGCTATGATTTTTTTTAAGCATACGTTGTTTTTCAGCCTTTAGTTTTTCGTATAGTTAGTTTAGTTTTATAGCAGTATGATTTTAAGTTATTAAAAAAAAATTGCGTGAATCGAACCACCAATCAAAAAGTTGTAGGAAACATTTTTAACGAGTATATCATAAAAAGTGTGAAATGGACGCCGGAGGCTCTCAAAAACTAAAAAGTTAAGAAATATTAATTTATTGGTAGACTTAAGTAATACGTTAAGCGAAATGTATGCCTTGAATGGAAAGCTTTATTTTTTATGACTTTTTGATTTTTGATTAGTTTTATGGTGTTGGCAACACCGATGTTGGCAACACCGAATCTCTTGCTACGCTTCATGATTATTTTTGTATTCTTTTCTGAGTAAAATAAGGTAGCTTTGAAGCCGTTTAGATTCTCCATAAAATTAATAACGAATTGAAAAAGTATCGGCTGTAAAATCGATTTTAAACTCGCAGTCCGAAGTATGGCTTTGGTAAAATCGATTCGTTGTCTTTATGGCCTGCGCAGACGGGGGAATATTGTCCGCGGAAGACAAAAATGCATCACAAGAACAACATTGCATTACGCACATGATTGGACGTGTGGCTGTGACATACGAACGGACAGACAGGTAGACATGACTAATCCCTAAGTGTTCCGTTTTTTGCCATTTGGCTACGGAACCCTAAAAATGAGGGACTTTAGTCCTTCGCGGACAATATGCCCTCGTCTGCGCGACCCCTTAGTAAATACACAAAATACTAACCAGTCTGATAAAAATATTTCTTTTAGGGAAGTGCAAATCCAAGCGGATGTATTGTAAAACCTAATTTTGTATGCGTGGTCGCCGCTAGTCATTTTAACACTCTCATTGATATATAGTCCGCACAAAATGATTTCTCATTCACTCATGAACTCTGTGGGTCAACTTTTATGTCAATAGTACGGTTCACCTTTAAAATAAGGCCTAAAATCGTACTTTTGACATAATACACATGACACATTAAGTCACAAGTGTAAATTAAAAATTTATAACACCCCCGACAAGTGAAGGTTACAGTAACTAGAAAAGAGCTGGTAACTTTCAAACGGATGAACCGATTTTCTTGGATTATAGCTAAGAATACTCTCGATTAAGCCACCTTTCAAACAAAAAAAAAAACTAATATAAAATCGGTTCATTAGTTTAGGAGCTACGATGCCACAGACAGATACACAGATACACACGTCAAACTTATAACACCCCTCTTTTTGGGCCGGGGGTTAAAAATTGTGCGTGAGAACTCATTTTTACGCATTACATTTAAGTTTATTTATATTCAATCGTATATTTACAACACTGACTAAAATACTAACCTTTTTGTACAATATGCTAAATACAGGCGAAACTTTTCCTTCGTCACAAAAAATCGACCTACAATCCAGTCCATAGAACTTCACTAACGTCCATTAAATATAGTCCTAAGTATTATCCTGTTCTAAATTTAAAAAATCTTGTTGAAGGTGAACATCCCAAATATAGGAAATGTTAATGTTGAAATCTATAGAGCGCACATTGACTTTGCTTAGACATAAGTTTCAGTTAAAAGGAGACAGATTTATGCCTACGGTATATCGCTGTCTCGTTTTAACAGTGTCTTAAGTCTGAACAAACTCAAAGTGGGTTCTAGAGATCTGACTAGAAGTCTTGCCTCTCAATTATTATTTTAGTTGCTTTTTTACCTACTGCTGATACAATAATCCAAATGTTTTAAAAAGATTCTATTGGCATATACTGTACCTATTTGACGTTTTAGGAACAGTTTAACGTTGTCGGCCGTGCATGGAGCTCTGTTTATTCTCGAATTGTTTTGACTTTTGATGAAAGTTGTCACTAAATACGAGACTATCTATAAAGATAAGTATAATTGTAGGTTTCTGAAGGTTTAAGTTGTTACAATGATCAGATCAACGATGTACTGAAAGTGCTTGAATTTAGTTTTTATCCTAAATAAAAATAATATAATTCATAGCTATGCTTGAAAATTTTGCAAAATTGGCAGCTAGATCTCGAATAAATAAATTGTAAGTGTATAGTATAAAATTCGTCTGTTTTTTGTTTTTTTGTCTGTATCAAGTAAGAAAATGATGTTAGGTACATCACAAGCGCCTCGCTTTAAGCTATGCGGAATGTTTTAAACGTTATTAGTGTTTACACAACACCTTATAATATTATATTCGAGTCAAATAAAAATCGGTCAAGTGCGAGTCTCTACCTTACCGATTACGGTTCACGAGATATAGCCCGCTGACAGACAGATGGACGGGCACAAAATATTAGCAGCGAGTTTACAGATTGGGATTGTGTTTGACTCGAATATAAATCGATTTGCGGCCGATATTAAGAGGGGTCTCTCCGTCACTCGCTTCATACAAACGTAGTTCCAATTTCATTTGAATGTTAAGCAACCAAAGTCCATGAAATTTTGCAGACATATTTTAGAAACTAATATATAGTCTGTGGTTTTCCAGATTTCTGTTAAAATATTCGGTTTCAAAGTTACGCGGTCTTAAACATTTACATACAAATCTTTGAGCCCCTGTAATTTTAAAACTACATATTTTTAGAAAAATCTAAAACACCACAGACATAGATATTAGTTTCTAGAATATGTCTGCAAAATTTCATGGACTTTGGTTGCTTAATATTCAAATGAAATTGGAACTACGATTGTATGAAGCGAGTGACGGAGAGAGCCCTGTTAATGATCCACCCTATCTAATCTGTCTGTACTCTGCAGGTGACTTTGGGCTGATTTTTCGATCGCTGGATACACTTTACTTGATGAATTAATTTGACGTTTTGGCAAATTTTTATTTATTATGAGCCTGTTTCACAATCTCCAAATGAACTTTATCCAGCAAATTTTGACGTTATGACAGTTTTTTGCATTGGGAATCTGATAAAACGTTAAAATCCGCTAAATAAACTTTATCTGGCGGATGTGAAACGGGCTCTTAAACTGTCAACCTCTAAACTTACTCCTTAGATAAAAGTTATTTGACGATTGAAAAATCAGGCCTTAGAAAGATTATTGTTCAAAAATTGTAGGGCCTTTTGTGACCTTCAAAACGTCGCTTAGCAACTGACCGACAGATTACGGATAGATAGTTAATCTCGAGCGACAGAATGTGGAGTTTCTTATCGTCGTTGATTGTACGTGCCGTGTTGTTCTGTAAGTTGTCATGTTGTGTGATGTCGTCCCGTATAATGTGTACGGTTTATACCCTAATGAAGTTAGCATAGTGCTCTCTCTGTTTGGCTCATCGTTTGTATACGATTGTGTAACAGAGAGAGCGTTATACTTCGTTGTCGACTTTGATAAGGCTGGTTTTCCATCGGAGATGCATATGCAGCTATGCTGTGTCGAAGCTAAGCTGCGGGACTATGTGATCGTTTCCGCTAATGCTAAACTATGCAAAGCTATGAAAACGATTAGTAGATATCACACGTCTCCATAGCAACGTAGCATATCTCTGGAGGAAAAGCAGTCCTAGAGAGAGTCTGACATCTATAGAGAGCACTTTGAATTTTGAAAACGAGACGGATTTATGCCAGCGGTTGTAACGCTGGCTCATTTGAAGTCTGAGCAAATTCAAAGTGCCCTCTATAGATCTCCGCCTAAGACAGGGGCCAGGCTAGCTGTAGTGCACATGAATTCATAATATTTTTATTCAATTAGACTTTTGTAAGTAATTTTGAATCGTCAAGAGCACCTACCACTGGTTCGGAATGCCTTCCCTACTGAGAAGACCAGCATGAATAGAATAGAACAGATTTTCATTCAAATAGACTTTTACAAGTGCTTTTGAATCGTCAAAATTATTTACTACTGGTTCGGAATGCGAGAAAAACCAGCAAGAAACTCGGCAGTTGCTCTTTTCAATTGTTGATTGTTGTCCATGGTTGTTAATGTCGTGTCGGCGCGACTGACGTCAGCGGCAGAAGAAGTCTTTTACTACAGTTACTGCTGGACTGGCCTCCTATATAACTATGAGTTAATTATTTCCTGTGAATGTCAAGTAGGTAATTATAATGGCCGCGCCTCACTCCCGCCGCGACAGGCACGGACTGGATGTCCGCTAGTCCCTTCGTTGCTAAGCAGCTGCATCATCCACACTATCGTTTCGCGGCGTTCGCAAGCCGTCGCGGCGCGAGTGAAGGACGGGCTAAAAGTCGACGGCTTACAAAAACTCCTTGCCGTCCTCAACACTTCAATTATAGCGAACCCACCTTATTTGTTGTCATTACTTTAGAGCCTGTATTTATTGTGTTTTATAAAACCATTTTAAAAAGTTTACCTGTTTCTTTTCAACACCTCATCCCTTTTTAACCGACTGCGGCAAAGCCAAAAGGAAGGGTTATGATTTTAGCAGTCTATGTATGTATGTATGTATGTTTGTATCCAGATTCTGTGTGTTCCACCGTAGCGCTACTGGGCCGATTTTGATGAATGAGGTGTCCTTGATTCGTTGTAAAGGTCCGGGTGACATAGACTATACTTTATGCGAGTCAGACTCGCGGACTGAGGGTTCGGTACTCGGGTATTTTTTCCAACATTGCGCACGATAAATCAAAAACTATTATACATAAAAATAAAATAAAAATTTGTTTTTTGGGATGTACAGGTAAAGCCCTTCCATATGATATCCCACTTGGTATAGTTATCTTATTTTGAAAATTGAGACACATTTTAATTTTTTTTTGAATTATATGTCAGCACTAATTCGCGGTTTTCAGATTTATCCCTGTACTTGTGCTATAAGGTCTACCTACCTGCCTAATTTCATGATTCTAGGTTAACGGGAAGTACCCTATAGGTTTCTTGACAGACACGACGGACGGACAGACAGACAACAAAGTGATCCTACAAGGGTTCCGATTTTCCTTTTGAGGTACGGAACCCTAAAAATAGGATCTAGAAATTGAATGTGAAAAGCGAGTGAGTATAATACAGGGATGCTAAATGAAAGCACATTTGCTAAAAATCCCGTATAATTAAATAGTATGATACAAAGTACACAGTGTTGCTACATCATGCTTTGTTTTAACCAAGTCTTACATTGTAATGTCTTGACGGTTTGTTTAAAAGCAAATAGGATTTATATGTTGTTTATTATTTTATAATATGCTTTATAAACAGGTGAACTCCCGATGAGTCGCACCCGAAATTGTCACAGTGTGACTCTCTGAGAACTATTTACCTATACTAACAACTTTTTATCCATTACAATCCCTAACGAGTCACACTGTTAAGTACTCGATTCACATACTTATTAGTTAACTACTACCTTTAATTCTTTAAAACTTCCAACGAGTCACACTGTTACTTTCGGTGTGTGACTCGATCGGCAGAAAGAATTCCAACGAGTCACACGGGTGTTGACTATTCAGAAAATTGAAGCCTTTTGCACTCTTTCACTAGTGTTGGAGTCAAATATCAAAATGTATGTAAATAACGCCTCTAGTGGACATTTAGGGCCGGAGCACATATGGCGAAGCGCAGGGTTAAAATGCTATTTGCTTTTTAAACAACGCACATAAATTGTACCCTATACCTTGTTAACTATTGAGTTGTAGCTATCAGAATACGGAGAAGTTTATTTATACCGATTTGCTATCTTCATATGATACTATTGTCTACTATACCTGCTAGTCATACAATGTAGAAACTGTAATACTAGTCCGCAAGTTAATATTTAAAGTTTTGTACTGTTATTGTTGAAACTATGAACCTAAAAAAATCCATCTAGAAAGTTTAATTACTTATTTCAATTTTAATGGATTGTACTGAAATACGTATCTGAATGGCCTCGTTGTACAATCTAATCATACTCCCTAGCGTACTGTACCGTGCTCGCGTCGGTAATCCGAATAAAGGAGGAAGATAGGTACAGTAGCCGTTACAAAATATTGTACATCGACCTTTAGATTTCGGCTACATAGAGCGTTGTCCCTGTCACTCATTCCTATGTGACGTTTTGTTGGTCTCAACGACAGAGACAACGCTCTACAAAACCACTATTTCTTTCTAAAGGTCGATGTACAATATTTCTGATGGGTTCCCAACGAGTCACACTAAATCGTGTAATAATGTGACTCGTTGGGAGTCACCCTGATTTTTATCCCATCGAGTCACACCCTGACTCGATGGTCAATAATAAAATCAGGCAATTACAAAGGATAAAAAGTTGCAATGAGAACACTGTGATACGATAGAATGTGACTCGCTTGGAGCCGGATCCTAGCTGTCCAATTTAAGTGTGAACCAGAAAAATATTATATGTATTTTCTTATGCAATAATTAAATTAAAGGAATTCCATACGCAATTAAAGATACCTACAATCTTTTTTTATTGAGAACAATAAGATTTCTTATTACAAAATAATTAGTGTTACTTAAATTAAAGCTTATTTCTTAGTTAAATCCTTGTTTTACTTAATAAGTATACTTAATTTAAAAAAATTGCCATTAGGGAGATACAAATTACTTAAAGAGTGTACTTAAAATTTGCTAGGCTCAAAATATTGTGAGTGTAAGCATAGCTTTCAGAATCAATATCATTTAAAAGGAACATCGCTATAATCTATTTTTAATCGACTCTTTTAAAAATACACAAATACACATTTCGTAGAAGCGGAAACGACGCTTCAAACATCTTTATCGTGATACAAGAGTAGAATCTTCAGAACGTCTTAAGTGCCAAGACATGCCTATTGCCTACAGAGTGCAGAGTACAGACGGAGTTGAGTGGGTCCAGTTATTTGGAAACAACTTAAATTCAGCTCTATGCATATCAGCATACGGTTCAAATTAGTATACTGAAAACAAAACACGGCGGAAGTTCAAAAGACACTCTTAAGGTGACCAATTAACATAAGGTTTATCAAAAAAATATATAGGTCAAATCGATGGGGACTTTTCACATTTCATTTATAACGGTGTTCCGAGAAATCGTACTTTTCAGCTCTATGCAAATTATAGTACACTTACCCCTATTTTTTGAGCTAAATTGACTGGGCTACAGTAAAATGACAGGTATATTGCTATCTCTTTCACAATGCTCGCCATAGAAAAGGATAGCATTAGATTTAGTCAATTCAGTTTAAAGATTGCCTCAACAGAATCAGTCAAACTTATATAATATTGTTGATTGTTGAAGGTTTAGCTAAACTCGCTTCAATTGGAAGGCAGCCTATAACTGGGTGCAAACATACATAAGTCATCTGATTTGTATCAGTTAAAGATGAAGTCAAAATCAATATTAATTTTGGATTTGCAGTAATAAGTTGTGATTCACATCGATGCTTATTTAAGACATATTACCGGATACAAAAAATTAATATAATTACGCTAAGACCGAAATTCTAAGATAAAATAATAAAGAAAAATAATTACTTAGTATAATAATATGTAGTTCATAGTTGATACTAATAAAAATAGAAATTACAAATTTATTTCAATAATTAGAATTAAGAACAGAGATCAACAAATCATAATTTACTCACACAGAAAAACAATATTGCAAAGTTAAACATTAAAACTTCATGTTACAACGACCCCAAACGATATGTCGCAACCAATTTATACATTACGACTTCCTCAAACTTGTCTAGGTACCAAAAAACCGGTCAATTGCGAGTCAGACTCTCACACAAAGGGTTCCGTAGCATCGTACAAGAAACAACACTTTTTTTGTGATATAACCACAAATTCAGTTTTCGGATTTTTCCTTTCACTTTTTCTATAAGACATTGTTGCTACCTCCCAATTCCATGATTCTTGGTCAACGGGAAGTACCCTAAAGGTTTTGGTTTCCCGAGTCTTGACAGATACGGCATACAGACAGACAACGAAGTGATCCTATAAGGGTTCCTTTTGTTAATACGGAACCCTAAAACATGTTCTGTTTCGTGAAATTCTACTAAAGTGAAATGTCGCATGGGATGTCGACCTGTTATGTTCAGATCGACGTAAGACAAACATGTCGCGTGAGAGCCGTGTCAAACCTACGGGCGGTAGGGTGAGTCAGATTTATTTAATATAGTCCGTACAAAATGAGAACTCACTCGTCATTTGAACTCTGTCAACTGTCATGTCAAAACTACGATTTCAGTCCTTATTTCAAAGGCGAACCGAACTTTTGACATGAGACTTGACACAGAGTTTAAAGCGAGATCTCATTTTGTACGCATTGTACACGAAATGTACGTTTTAAAGTGTCAAGTCATTATATCATACTCTGACGTAGTAAAGTTGCACGACCTTACGTTACGTGTGCGTCACAATAACACACGATAACCGAGTTCTAGCTAGGTAAAACTATAGTCTGTGCCAAAATCGGATTTTGCCTGTAACACACATTGGTCATTATTTTCCGAAAATTAAGATCGGCTTGGAAGATACAAGCTTCATGACTCGTAAAGAAACGAGTTGAAAATGGCTACGTTAATCATTCCCTCTCACTTATACATATTGTACCTGTGTTCGGTGTGAGTGAGACGGAAAGGTTAACGCGGTTTCGTTAAGAATTTAAGAAACGAGTTGAGATTGGCGGCTTAATCATTCCCTCACGCTTATACATACTGTACCTGTGTACGGTGGGAGTGAGACGAAAAGGTTAACGTCGTTTCGTTCTTTATTGGAACGAGTTATAAAACGATCTTGTCCAATCGAGTAATCGCAATACATTCGATTCAAATAATTAGGAAATAAAAACTAAGCACCAATTTGTTCCAACTTATACAACAATAACCTAATTCTCATAATTCTAATAAGCCAAATTGAGACTTTTATTGTCTTTTCATTCATAACGCTGGTACTTCACATGGCCATTTGGTCCGGATAAAATTAATACAAAGTAAAATAAAGCCCGTCACATCAGGTGCATCAAAAAAATAATCAGCGTAATATACCCGTGGGAGATATTATAAAGACATAAACAGTTAATTTAAAATTCCAATGTGAAAACCCTGCGAACAGCTGATCATGGAAATGAACTCGGGAAAACATTCTGAACAATGAAAAACTTTTTTTAACACTTGTTTGCAATCAGACCTGCTGGCAAATAATGGTGAAAACTAATATGGCGCGCGCTTGTCTAGAAGATGCCTATTCACTCTTGACTTGAAGGTAGGTACTTAACCATATTAAAAGTGGGGCAGGGGGGAACTGATTTTTAATTTAAACAATATTGACCATGCTTATCACGACTAATGCTCCCCTTTCCCCTCCAATTAAGCGCAAAGCTTGTGCCAGGAGTGGGTACGACAATAGTGCAACGGGTGGGGTTTGAACCTCCGACCTTTCGGAATTTAGTCCGCTCCTCAACCGTTGAGCTGTGGAGGCTCTTATTTTTTTAATGTGCTACAAGTTTACATACTAGCAACTGTCTAATACTTATGCCCATGTGAAGACTATAACAAAGTATTTGGACACTGCCACAATTGACATACAAAAAATTTACCTAAATCAATAATTTCAACCTAAACATAAGGATTACAATATAATAGTAACTTAGTTGTTAACAATTTTGCAAAATTGCGATTTTTAAAACAACGAATTTTCAATAATATTAATGGCAGTGTACAATAATTTAAAAAATATTTCATCACAAATTAGATTCAAAAAGTATTTTTTTTTTCTCTTTTCTTCTCTCATCTGGCTTTACTCAGATAAGCAAAGTTTGTAGTTATTTTCAAGTTAGTGAAACTTGGACTTCGTCTGCGCCGGCACCCGCCGACACACGCTCGGCGCCCCTTTAGAGCGCCAAACCACCAAAAAGCACCAACGAAGACAAAAACCAGCCACTCTTAACAAAAAAAAAAACACCCCAAAAAGCCAGCCAGCACGCGCGCCAGCAAACGCCAACACAGACGAAGTCCAAAGTAATTTTTAATAGTCACAATTTTTTTTTACGTTTCCGTATCCTACGGTATACTCTTGTAACTTAGGTAAATTGGTCAAGTGAATTTTGCGCGTCATCATGGATATGTAACACGGTTCAAAATTACAATGAATGTCTCCATGAAATCTTACACCACTGTCGCGCTGCGAGAACGTAAAATGGAACGTCTAAATGCGTCCGTATACCTTGCGCCTTGTTATTAAAATGGTCCGTCCTCGAAACTAATGAAACCTGTCAAAAAACTCAGTAAGTCATAAAATTAAATGGCCTCATATCACAAAGTCGTGGTGGTTTGTGAAGCCTGCCTGGTGCCCCAACCTCACTTCATGAAGCCCTCGGCAACCGGGATAGCGCGGGTGACGTCAGTGTGCCGAACGTTCCCACCGCGACTGCCATCTCCGACCTGTTTCGTACTATCATCTCAATTCAGCCGGCCCACTACTGAGCACGGGGCTCCTCTCAGAGTAACATCTTCGACTATGGTATATAACGCTGGACAAATACGGATAGGAGACTTCACACACAGACTTAAAAATTATGTAGAACTTTCAGGCATGCTGGTTTTCTCACGAAAGCCGTATCTCAGGCCGTATCTTTACGTAAAATCTAGAAAGTATCCGTGCTGGAAAGGAACGGAAGCCGTCAAAAAACTTGGTAGATCATGACCTCGAGGCGCACCTCAGTGACGTCCGGCGACGGCGCACGAGTCTTGGTGCTCACGAAAAAACTTGGCGAGGCGCTGCCGCTGCACGTCGGTGTAGCTGCGGTAGGCGCGCCGCACCGCCTCCAGCAGCCGGCGCACGGCCGCGCTGCGCGGCGCCGCGCGGCCGGCGCGCCGCAGGTCCGCCAGCGCCGCCTCGTAGTTCTGCAGCGCGAAGTTGGCCTGCCCGCGCCGGTACAGCGCCTTCTCGTTGTCCGCGTCTATGCCGAGCACCTATGGTTTAAGCGATTTATAACTTAAAAAAAACCGGTCAAGTGCGAGTTGACGCGCACGCAAAGGGTTCCGCACCATCGCACAAGATATACTCTACAACTCTAACTCTTTTATGTAGAACACTGCAAGTTAATGACGAACTGCGCCATCTATAACACGTGATTTAGTAAATTAATTTTTTCGTAAGCTGCACATTTTAATTTTTTTGTGTGATGTAGTGTAACCACCGTTTTCAAATTTTTTCCTTTACTTGTGCTATATGACATTTCAGCTAGGCGTTGAATAGGTCCAAAGTCCACATACCTCGGTGCAGCTGGTGATGCAGGCCCGGTAGTCCTGCACCTTGGTGGCGCAGGCGGCGAGGTTGAGGCTGCACTGCACGCGGTACGTCATGATCTCCTCATTGTCTGACAAAAAATATTCAATTATTACCCAACTGCGGCAAAGCCAATAGGGAAGGGTTATGATTTTAGCCATCTATGTATGTATGTTTGTATCCAGATCCTGTGTGTTCCACATTAGTGTCTAAACTACTGGGCCGATTTTGATGAATGAGGTGTAAATGAATTGGTTGTAAAGGACCGGGTGCCATAGGCTAGGAGGTCTCCAAAAATTTTTTGTTTTACATTTTTTACTTTATTCCATACTAATATTATAAATGCGAAAGTCTGTCTGTCTGCTAGCTTTTCACGGCCCAACAGTTTAACCGATTTTGATGAAATTTGGTACAGAGTTAGCTTACATCCCGGGGAGGGACATAGGCTACTTTTAATCGCGGAAAATTAAAGAGTTCCCACGGGATTCTGAAAGGCCCATCCGTTTAACAGATTTATACGAAATTTGATAGGTAGCTTGGGCCCCAGAAATTGACACAGGCAACTTTTTTCCTAGAAAAGCAAAGAATTCTTACGGGATTTTCAAAAACCTAAATCTAAACGGACGAAGTAGCATGCATCATCTAGTTAATAATAATTATTCCCACGGTGCTAGACCCCACTAGGCGGACAAACGACACCAAACGAGTTCGGGAGCTGCTATGTAGCGTGGAAGTAAGTAAGTAAGCAAAGCAAGGCCAGCAGGGGGCGTGAAGTACTCACAGTCGTCCCCGTGGCCCTTGCTGCCCTCGGCCAGCACGTCGGCGGCGCGGCTCAGGAAGCGCAGGCACTTGCGGTACTTGCGCGCCGCCGCCTTGTACTGCGCCGCGCCGAACAGCGCGTTGCCGACCTTCTTCACGTCGCGGATGCTTTGCATTAGCTCCTCTATCTAAACATTAAAAACCGGTCAAGTGCGAGTCACTCTTTTAGGGTTCCGTACATGATTATGAACATCAGTTTTTGGGTGTATAGAATTTTTTTTTCCAAGCTAGAACATCGCAGCAAACTGAAAAGAGAACCCCAAAAAATATTCGTTTTTTTTTGGTCACAGCTTACAAACTATTTTACAAGGGTGAGGTGTGGAGGGGGGACATAAATGAAACATTAGATACATTTCTGTCCGTTTGTTTGTAAGAGCCTCATAACTTTTGAATTCTTAAAAGTACCAACTAGTAAAGATAGATTAGACTTTTTTCTGCGAAAGAAAGTGAGCCTGCCTGATTTTTTCCTGCAATAACTTTTCGCCGACACTTAAAGTTAGCGTCGTGGTCTCCCTGACCATCACAACAGGGCATTTACTATTCAGTGATGTAGTTACCGTGAGGTTGACGCGCAGGTCCTCCGGGTGCTCGGGCAGGCAGTCGGCCGAGCCGTCCCGACAGCACACGTCCCAGCTCTCCTCCGTGATCTCCCCGCAATCTTCTATGAGGCACTCCTGTGAATCATTAGTCTTGTCCAGTATAGAGGGACCATTTAAATAAGAAGAAGAATTGTATGAATTTGAACTTGTCAGGGTTATTTTTTGTCCATCCGAAAATAAGAAATAAATTGGGGGAAAAAATATACACTTAATCGCTACAAAAGTATTTTTGTATTTTCCACCATAGTATAAAAGAGCTGCCAAGAACTGAAAACTGAGACCCGCTTCGGCTATGCAGACGTGCTTGCGTGGTGACACTGATGTACTCGTGTGGTTATACTGACATACTCGTGTGGTGATACTGACACGCTAATGTGATAAGACTGACGTGCTCATGTGGTGATACTGACGTGCTTGTGTGGTGATACTGACCACTGTGAGCTGTCCGTCGTCCGCGAGCTGCTGTATCTCGGTGACGATGCCGAGCCCGGCCAGCACGCGGCCGCACGCCACGTTGGTGCCGTCCAGCTGCGGGCACGGCACGGTGGTCACGCAGAACTGGGAACCGTTGCTGTTGCGTCCAGCGTTGGCCATACTGACCACGCCCGCGTCATGCTAAAAATAAATATATAATGAAAAAACCAAGATATGAATGACGAGAAAAATACTTAGTAAAAATAAAATAAAATATAGACAATCTTGAAGATCTCGAGTAACTATAAACTCTGTAAGTCAGATTACGGCGCCAACGCTGGTTAAGGTCTGTTCTCTTTGGGCTGGTTTCTGCACTTAAACACTGGTTAAGGTAAAGTCAAGTGCTAGTTTTATCAAATAAAATAAAAATCTGTGTGTATAGACTTCAGAAAAGTATACTTTTATTACAAAATTTGGACAGTAATTAATTTAAAAATACAGAAAATAACCCAATATAATCTTACAGTAATCTTAAAGTTTTCATCTTCAAATGTTGGTCCATAGATACTCTCACCACCCGTCCCGTCGTTGTTGATGATATCTCCCCCTTGCAGCATGAACTGTGATATCGCTGGAATAGAAACACGCCCATCAGTCCATTTGTTTGGCAACAGTGATTCTATTTCCTTTCCTTTTTCTCTTAAGATACTGAAAAACCAGTCGAGTGTGAGTCGGATTCCCACACAAAGAGTTTTGTACCATCATACAATATATACCTAACACTTTAGTGACGGACTATATGTGATTTAGTAAAGTATTTCTGTGTGAACACATTTAAATGTTTTTAGTGATGTATCCATATATTCACGATTTTCGGATTGTTTCCTTAACTTGTGTTATTGACAACACCTTTGTTTGCTGCTCGGTCAAGAAGACATATCTTTTAGACAGGGGGACAACAAAGTGTTTACCTTTTGAGGTACAGAACCCTAACAAGTAAAAAGTCAATGAGTTACCTTTATGAAATCGACATCCCTTAAAATGCAAGGGTTTGCCGAACACGCCGACTCCCTTCTCGCCGGTGCACAAGGCGCGGAAGTTCTCAGCCGTTTTTGGCACCACATCATATCTCAACTCTATAACAATTCGACCAGCTGCAACAAAAAATGTATATTTAGTCATATATTTCTTGAAGGATGGATATTGAGGTTCCGAGGTGCTTAGACAGCTAGCAAAGGAAATGATCATAGGATTTCCTTTGATAGCTGTCCAAGTATAAATTAAAAATTTATAACACCATCCACAAGTGAAGGTTACAGTAACTAGAAAAGAGCTGGTAACTTTCAAACGACTGAACCAATTTTCTTGGATTATAGCTAAGAACTCTCGATCAAGCCACTTTTCAAACAAAAAAAACTAACACGTCTAACTTATAACACCCCTCTTTTTGGGTTGGGGGCTAATTAAAAGGGATCATCATAAAATTTATTCAATTTGAAAATTGGTATATGTATTAAAATATTTCATAAGACAAATAACAAACACATTTGAAGCTTGTTCCACACTAATAACTTGGTGCAATTTGTTCACATTGTTTACATGTACTGCATTGCAAATATTGGGAAACTTTGTTATCAAAATATTGAAAAATCAAAAGCTGTCCTTATTTGCTTAGTATCTTACTGAGAAGTCTAATTTAAGTGTATAATAACAGAAATTAATTAACAAATTGTAATTTGACTGTTTTATAAAAGCACGATATGTAGTCTCACAAAAAACTCTTGAGATCATTAGAATCTAGATGGTGCAAAGGCGACCTTATTGCTATAGCAATCTTTTACAGACTACCTTTAGTGTATGGATTTAGTGTCAAGATTGCGGGATGGTCACACAAAGTTAAATCAATAAGCATTAAAGTAATACATACTACAAACATAATAAAATACAAATTAAGTAGGTATATTGTATAAAATAAAGATTTAGGTAATAAATCAATGAAAGAGCATGTACCTACAATAAAATGTAAGTCATCTTAAGAATAACAAAAGAATCATTATGAGATCAGCAGCTCAAAGTCACACACACACCACACATAAAATTAAATGTTTGAAGTTTAACCTTGCTTCTAACCTTGGTCCGTTCTTCAACATTTTCTTTGGAAACGAGACACTTAAAACTAGACAGTATTATATTGCGGGCATAAATCTGCCTTCTTTTAATTAAAACTTAAATATGAGCAAAGTACGCTCTATTTCATTTTGTGCCTTTAGTTAAAGAAATTAGTCAAATTCTTGAATATCTTACATTTTGGTATCGAAAATTTGAACTAGTTATTATACAAATGCAAGCACTAATTATAATTTAGTATTATTTTGTTACATTAGGATATTAAAATTTATAAGTTGTATAGGTACTAAATTACTCAAAACTGTACTGGTAAATAACACTTAAGCAATTCTTTAATGGAACTTAACATCAAAGCATAAAGATCTCAAATCAATAGTTTCATTCATGAACCTGCATGTCACATAAAAAATATCCACAATCGCACAGCAGAGTGGAAAATTTAAATACTTTAAAATTCAATATAAAATTATCAATTTAAATACAATCTGTAGGTACACTGGAGTTGTTCAACCTTCATTTATCAGCTTTATCAACTTGCACTGACATTTATTTTCATTTGTATTACAATGTTGTTGACCTGTGCTCATACCTAGATTTGATCATCATTACATTACCTGATATATAAAGCTTAGCATCAAGAGCAAAGCATCGAGAACACTTTACTTGCACGACCTCGTCCCACTGAACTGAATATTAAATAAAATTCAATGCTCGAATAGGAATAATCTTAAAATAAACCATCTTCTCTATTATGTAGTCATAATACTTACTAAGTTACAGTATGTTACGGTAGTATGAATGAATCATACATGCATTTAACAGTGATGTTGATAATATAACAAACAGGTCCCTGATGAACTAACCTTTCTCGCCATCGATTGAAATATCTAAGAAAACTATGGGGTTTCTTTGTTTTTGCTGGGTCCCCGTTATCATTCTCAACGATGTATCACAGAACACGTGCCATTCAGAAGAAACTAATTACACAGCTAGATTCAAACAGCACCATAATTGACCATTTCATCAATATTCCCATGGACAAAAGCCGTTGAGTTAATTTAACTAAACAAAAACAAAGTAAAAAACAGAATTCTGACGCCCGACCTACCCCAAACACTTCACAAAACACCGCAAAATACAGAAAACCACAGAAAACGTAAATCAAACCCGCCTATTATAGCCTCTTTGCCCAGGTTCGCTACGGCTTTGGTTCGTAGAGTAGAGAATTATTATCTTTGGTCCTTGTCCTTTTGAAAGTACTCTGTGATCTTCACTAAGGCCATAATATGGCCATAATGCTCTTCCTTGTCTCAGTGTTTACTGAACTTTTTCGCTCTATTTTAAAGCAAAACGACTGATGTCAGATATGACTGGCTTTTATGCAAGGATTCGGAGTAAAATCGAACTTTAGGACGTGTTAGTGTAACAGCTAGGGTATATTTTACACCCACATTTTGTTTATTTTACTTTCATTAAATTTTTATTAAAGGGCAGAGGCCCAAAAAGGCTAGAAAAGGGAAAATAAAACAACTTTTTTACTTTGCATCGATATATGCAGATATTTATCCCTTACTTTGCGATAATCATAGGATGTGACTGAAAGGTTATTACAAATATTTGAAATTACACACAAGAAATAGATGATCAAACACTTTCTTTGTCTTATTAACTAACTAGTTAATAAGACAAAGACTACTCACAAAACTCACAAAATACTTATTTTATTAGTTACTTATTAGTTATTTTATTAGTTATTTTATTAGTTAGTTAGTTTTATATTATTTTGTTAGTTACTCACAAAATTTAGAATGTTGGAATAATATTAAAAACAGGAAATTACTTTGTTATAATTAAATGCCCTAAATTGAACTATTTTGAGGTTTTTAGGGTAAATTAGGACGATTGTTTTTTCAAAAAGTAGATCCCCTAGGAAGTACAATACCATGGTAAAAGGGAAAACCAAAAACGTAAAGTGTAAACACTGGTTTATATTTGATGATTTTTGTCATTTTTAACAAATGTCAATATGTCAATTGCGTCATCACGACACGGACACGAATAAATTTTGCGAAGCTGCAATGTTTTTTAATTAAAAAGACTTAATTCCAAGCAAGTACAGGGCATCAAGGTATATTGCCACTCATAAATTATTCTATACCTACAATAGCTTTTTTCTAGTTCCATTATTTTTGCTTGTAACTAGTACTTGAACAGGTTTGAGGTTGAGGAGCTGTAATCACTTGTAATCCAATTCTTCACTCAATGATAAGTATTAATTTCAGGTAACAAGATGTCTTCGTCGGCGATTTACATATTGGATGTAAAGGGCAAAGTTCTCATATCGAGAAATTACCGTGGAGATGTCGACATGGGGGTCATAGACAAGTTTATGCCGCTTCTGATGGAGAAGGAAGAAGAGGGCATGTTGACGCCGTTGCTGCAGACCAGCGAGTGTACCTTCGCGTATATCAAGACGAACAACCTCTACATCGTGTCTACTACGAAGAAGAACGCCAACATCGCTCTCGTGTTTGTGTTTCTCTATAAAATAGTTGAAGTGATGACCGAGTACTTTAAGGAATTAGAGGAGGAAAGTATTCGCGACAACTTTGTCGTGATTTACGAGTTGCTAGACGAACTGCTGGACTTCGGCTACCCGCAGACGACCGACAGCAAGATCCTGCAAGAGTACATAACACAAGAAGGCCATAAGTTAGAAATGCAGCCTCGGATCCCAATGGCGGTCACCAACGCCGTCTCGTGGAGGTCTGAAGGTATTAAATACAGGAAAAATGAAGTGTTCCTCGATGTGATCGAATCGGTTAACTTATTGGCTAACTCCAATGGGAATGTTCTAAGGAGTGAAATAGTGGGTGCCATCAAAATGAGAGTCTACTTATCCGGTATGCCTGAATTGCGGCTTGGATTGAATGACAAAGTGCTCTTTGAAAGCACAGGCCGGGGCAAATCAAAGTCTGTTGAGTTAGAAGATGTGAAATTCCACCAGTGTGTGAGACTGTCGCGATTTGAAAACGACAGAACAATCTCATTCATACCGCCCGATGGAGAGTTTGAACTTATGTCGTACAGATTAAACACCCATGTCAAACCTCTGATATGGATCGAGTCTGTGATAGAGCGTCATGCACACTCTAGAGTTGAGTATATGATCAAAGCTAAATCCCAGTTTAAGAGACGTTCCACGGCCAATAATGTGGAGATAATAATTCCCGTCCCGGCTGATGCCGATTCACCAAAATTCAAGACCACTATAGGAAGTGTGAAGTATACTCCAGAACAAAACGCAATCACTTGGTCTATTAAATCATTCCCAGGAGGTAAAGAGTACTTGATGCGAGCCCACTTTGGTCTCCCGTCCGTTGAGTGTGAGGACACCGATGGCAAGCCACCTATTCAAGTCAAATTTGAAATCCCGTACTTCACAACCTCCGGAATCCAAGTGAGATATCTCAAAATCATTGAGAAGAGTGGCTACCAAGCACTACCGTGGGTCCGATACATTACACAGAACGGCGACTATCAACTGAGAACTAACTGAAATATGACTTGTTGTTTTATTACATTCCTTTTTAACCGACTTCAAAAAAGGAGAAGGTTCTTATTTATAAGTTGCACCTAGAATTTAATCTTTAAGTTATATGTATGCAATTTTAATTGTATTTTGGAAGTATTATTGTTAAAAATATTTGACCCCATAATAAAATATAATCCTAGATAAGTTTTTTGTTTGAAAAATGAAAGATCTTCCAACCATGAGATGCTAAGCCATCAATGTATCCTATTTGCTTATGTATAAGTACATGAATGATCATTAAAAAACTAGAAAAATATTAGCGTGTGTTATTGAAATAGGGAGTACTTGGGCTGAGTATGCTGGGCCTAAGTGGAAAGTGGAAGCCCATGATCTCTTGTTAGAGTGAATGTTCAATGTGCCATGACCTGTGGATCTTCTGGTGACTGGTTGGTGATGGCATAGTCAATAGTCTTCTTTTCTTCAATCTTCTCTATGGCTCTTTGTATTGCCGATCTGACAGTTAAATGGCAACTATATTCAATGTACTCTGTGATGGCAACCACCATAGATAATTTCGTTCAAGTTTGACAAGATTGGACAAGAGTAAAGTCATTTAAAGTGGTTTGGTTTGAGGCGGGAGTTTTATTTATATTTTTGTAAGATAAGGATGAGAAAAATCAACAAAATGTTGAAAAACGCTCAGAAAATGTGCATTTTATGTCGTAGATGTTACAGTGATGTCTTGCCTACAAGTGAAATCAAAGTAATCAAACAGGAAAAATATATAAATGACAAAAACCAGGCACTCAGTATCTCTAACCTCCAAGGAGTAAAAATTGAAGAAAGTGCAAATTCAAAAGAATTTCGAGTTAACGATGTGAATATACAAATGATATCAAAGAACATTTATGACCAACTATTCAAAGATCCAGCTTTGAAAGTCAGTCCTGATGTAATTAAAAGGTAAAGCCATTTCTGCATTGTTTACATACAAGTTGTTGTTTACCGACTTGAAGGAGATCTTTGCTGAGACCTCTTAGTTCTTTACTCATATGCTTGGATAGGGTCTCTGCTTTTGTTTTTTGGACTACAAATGGAGATTTTCTCTACTTTAGAATCTAAACTCCAAAAAGCAAAAGTAAAGAAACTGCTAGCAACTATAACAACCAAAATTGGAGATTATAGCTAAGTTGTTGCGTTGCCATCATTGAATCTTTGTTTAAAACTGCTTCCTTCCAAGTTTTAAAAAGTTGCTATAATCTATACCTAATGTTTTTATCTTATTTTATTCAACAAAAAGTGAGTGCTTGATTTTATATCATGTGTTGGTATAGTAAAGTACTTATAATATTATTATTTTTGAAATAAATCATTTCAATAGTAGTCGATGAAAAAGAAATGATAGAAAATATAGTCTTTCTTTATGCTTGTAATAGTAATCTCTATACTATTTTCAGTTGTCAAGATGACCTCCAAAGGCATGGTATAGACTTCAGGAGCATCTCCCACACACCAGATGTGCAGTTGAAGCTGCCGCAGTTGGAGGGAAAGGATATTCTGGAGCATTTCTACAATATAGGCAGTAAGCAAAGTGCTCCATATAAAGAGCTTCTGACGGTGCTGTCCACATGTATGCTTCCTGCTTTACCGGAGGTATTGATCCACATAAATTGATAAAATTAAATGGTATTACCACACTAATTTTGTTAGCAATTTAAACAGATGTTAAACACCTTCATGCATGATACATGTCTTTAACATCTGTTTAAAGTGTACTTAAAGTTAATGCTAATAATAAGTAATTAACCTTGCTGAGTTTGTAATGGGCTCTTCTCAGACTTGGGCGCGTTTGGAACCCTCGTAGCTTTAGTTTTAAGTTTAGTTAATTAATTATCACTATGATATCATCTTTCAAATCTAACAAATCAGACAATCAAAAGGTGTACAATAGTACCTATTTTGCATAAATGATTTTGACTTTTGATTTTAATTATTTCTGGTTCTTCTCAGTAGGAAAGACACTCCAAACCAATGGTTTAAAAGTTTATTTGATTCTATTCTATTCTAATGAGTTTTAAACATACCCTAGATAGAGTTAGCCTACAACAAACTGTACTGTTTTTGTTACAACAATCTAAGTGCTAATGTAATTACAAACTAATTATGACATGATTCTGCCAAAACCATTGCACATTAGGTTTAAAAAGTTTATTTTCTCAAAAAGACCAAAGTTCACTTATATGAGAACAATTCTAAATATCAATATAGAAACAACATGATCTTTAAAGGATTACATTAATTTTATTGTTTTCATCCTATCACCAGAAATGGTTGAATCACAAAGGCTGGACCAGGTACACAGCAAACAGAACTGAGTCGGTGGCGTATCCCCCTGATGATGCCCTGATCCTTGACGTGGAAGTGTTGATGACGGCTGGCAAAAGACCTACCTTGGCCTGTGCTGTGTCTCCAGATGCTTGGTAATATTTCTTTACTTATTTGCAACTAGATGATGTCTACGACTTTGTTCGCGTGGATTTAAGTGAAAAGATCTCCCAGGAACTTTTTGATTTTCCTGGTAAAAAGTTTCCTATGTCAATTACTTGATCGTAAACTATCTCGGTACCACAAAAGGCACTAAAAAACTGTCATATTTGTAACCTTTTTGTAAAGCATGCTAAACATCCTTAAAGATATTCTCATGTATTCTTCCTACCTTTGAGGTACGGCTGGGTCAGTGAACCCTTAGCGAATGAGGAGCAACACCAGAAGTTCGACAACGTGAGGTACGAGGACCTGATACCTCTGGAGACGGACGGCTCGGAGCAGTTCCTGTCGGAGATGCCTCAGCTGAGCCGGCCGCGGGTGGTGGTGGGGCACAACGTGGCCTACGACAGGGCCAAGATCAAGGAACAGTACTGGTTGAACAAGACAGGTGAGACGACTACGTAATCCCGTACTCATGACAGAGACAAAAAACTCCGTGGGCGTTATCAATCACAAATATGCTTTCAAAAACCGGCCAAGTTCGAGTCAGACTCGCGCATTGAGGGTTCTGTACTCGGGTATTTTTTCCGACATTTTGCAGGATAAATCAAAAATTATTATGCTTAAAAACAAATAAAAATCAGTTTTAGAATGTACAGGTAAAGCCCTTTTATATGATACCCCACTTGATATAGTTATCTTACTTTGAAAATTGACGAAATTCGCGGTTTTCAGATTTATTCTTGTATTTTTCCTATAAAACCTACCTACCTGCCAAATTTCATGATTCTAGGTCAACGGGAAGTACCCTATAGGTTTTCTTGACAGACAGACAGACAACCAGTGGTAAATTATTTGACGATTCAAAAGCACTTGTAAAAGTTTATTTGAATACAAATCTATTCTATTCTATTCAACAAAGTGATCCTATAAGGGTTCCGTTTTACATTTTGAGGTACGGAACCGTAAAAATATATTTGAGGCCCTGACAATACCCTCTGATGCAGGGGTGCGCTTCATGGACACGATGTCGATGCACACTTGCGTGAGCGGCGTCACCAGCTACCAGCGCACCGTGCTCAAGGCCAAGAACAAGGAGCCACACCCTTCTGATGACGACTGGATGGAGATCAGCTCGCTGAACAGCTTGACCGATGTGAGTTACTGTTGCTTTTGTATACTGACTGACTGACTAAATGGGCACTGTGTCAGTGCAGTTACCAGCATTGAAGAGTTCCAACTCTGATTGGATTAATAATGTTTATGCCTAGCATCTATTAAATGTCATTTCTCTGTTGACAGTTCCTGAATTCCCAACACCTTAGAAATACAGCATCCGGAGTGAGGAGTTGGGATTTGAATGCTAAATTCGCGCTAACTTTAAAACTGCTCGTTCACAAGTCAACAAGTTTCAGTAGCATATTTTGTTGTGACTTGTAAAACTAGACGATTACTTTAGTATAGTCCGCGCCAATTTAATAGTCGTCCGTAATAACTTAACCGCAAGAGGCGTCGCAATAGCATTTTTAGGCGTCGGCGGGGTGAAGGAGCGGAGCACACCGTTCGCCGTCTGCATTAGTGTGAGTGCTACATCCGTACACAGTACACGAGCGCGTGGAACAACATTTGCATCGTAGGTTTGATGGTGATACCCGTGAAAGTGAGTTCTCGTTAGGTCCACAAGCTGTACTGCGGCGCGGCGATAGACAAGGAGAGCCGCGACGTGTTCGTCGAGGGCTCCCTCGAGGACGTGCGCGGCGACTTCCAGCGCCTCATGAAGTACTGCGCCGCTGACGTCATCGCCACGCACAACGTGCTGCGCGAGCTGCTGCCGCTGTTCCTGCAGCGGTTCCCGCACCCCGTCACGCTGGCCGGCATGCTGGAGCTGGGTGAGTGGAGGCCTCTTGTAGGGACTTCCACATGCCATCCAGTGGCTTCCGTAGGCTTCCGTAGGATGTCGTATGTCCACCTAGTGCGGGTCTTCCGACGCTACGAGGTCGTATTCCAGCACCTTTGTGTGGTGGGAGGCTTCGGCCGTGGCTAGTTACCACCCTACCAGAAACCAAAGGGGTATGGGTTTAATAAAAACTGCCATACCTCCTCCAGGATAGCCAGCTCCCATCTTAGACTGCATCATCACTTACTACTAGGTGAGATTGCAGTCAAGGGCTGACTTGTATCTGAATTTTACAAAAACCTTGCGACCACAACGTCTCTATGTTGCCAGTTGCCACTTCAGCTCACAACCAACAAATAAAAAAAATCACTGATTTGTTAATTTTGATCTATATTTTAATTCCATTGCGTTAAATATGATGTTAACCACATCATGATACTTATGCATCTACAAAAGTTTACATTTTATTTCGGTTTATGATGTTTCGGATTTTTCCCTTTACTTGTGCTATAAGACACCTAGCTATCTGCCAAATTTAATGATTCTAGGTCAACGGGAAGTACTCCATAGGTTTCTAGACGGACACAACAGACATACAGACAATGAAGTATTCCCCTTTCTTCCTTTTGAGGTGTGGAACCACACAAAATAAAAATAAAAAATGCTTTTCTTAGGCTCAGCCTACCTCCCAGTGAACTCAAATTGGCAGCAGTACATAGACTCAGCAGAAACAGTTTTCGAAGACCTCAAGCTAGAATCGCGACAGATCCTGTCGGCCAAAGCGGACGAGACGTGTCGCCTCATGGAGAACCAAGCGTACAAAGACGACCTCTGGATGTGGGACCAGGATTGGTCGACCCAGACGTTAAAACTGAAAAAAAATATCGCCAAGAGTAAAAAGAACGAAAAATGTGATGCTAACAAAGACTGTAATGAAAATCATGCTGCAAAATCAAAAGAGACTAATCGGAATTTCAGCATTCTAAGCGAAGAATATATCGAAAGTTTAAAGATACAGGTAGACTTAGATCAAGATGTGGAGGAGTTGAGTGAAAAGTTGGAGTATTTGTATGTGTTGGGCAAGTCGCTGCCGGTGAAAAGGCCGTACTTGGCGGGCTACCCCGCGTGGTATAGGAAACTGTGTACGAAGCCCAGCAAGGATCCCGATTGGACGCCGGGCGCTAACAATGTTACGACCAGTATGCAGGTGGGTTATTCTTATTTACTACATACTAATATTAATATTTATCAGAAACCGCTAAAATATTTAAATGGCCAAAACTTTCGTCTTAGAAAGGAGGATTTGTTTCCCTATTAACACAGATTGGTCTAGTTCACTCTAGTGGTAAAGTGATTTTTTTTTTTTGATTTTTAACCCCCAACCCAAAAAGAGGAGTATTATATGTTTGACGTGTGTATCTGTGTATCTGTCTGTGGCATCGTAGCTCCTAAACAAATGAACCGATTTTAATTTAGTTTTTTTTTGTTTGAAAGGTGGCTTGGTCGAGAGTGTTCTTAGCTATAATTCAAGAAATTCGGTTCAGTCGTTTGAAAGTCATCAGCTCTTTTCGAGTTACTGTAATGTTAACTTGTCGGGGGTGTTATAACATAATTACACTTGTTAAGATGGCAATCGGGGCAAGAGGGGGGTGGGGGGGGGGGGGGGGGGGAAGAAATGTGTGATTCAAATTCTATAGAGTTTGACGATTCTCTAAAATGGAAATACGCTTATCTGCAAGAGTTATGGCAGTTTTCAATAACATTTTGTAGATAACTCCTAAACTGCTGCGGCTCTCCTGGGAGGGCTACCCCCTCCACTACCTGCAGACGGAAGGGTGGGGGTTCCTGGTGCCGTACAGCAGGACGCAAGACGACACGAACGATGAGCCTGCAGTGCCTTTGCACAAACTGCTGCAGACCTGCCCTTTGCTGAGCTGCAAGGAGAATGAGTTTGAGGCGGATATACACATGCTGCCTAACACTGTGGAGGTAGGACGTAGAATTAAATAATCGCATTTTGGGATAACAATACGGTGGGCTACTTCTTCGTACTTGATAAGGGCGATAGAGGTCGGCCTCCCACTTGTATCGTCTAGGTTTCAATTCCGGGCACCTGTAACTTAGAGAAGTTCTAATTCCGTGGAATTATATGCGTTTTAAGCAATTAAAGACCACTTGCCTTAACGGTGAAGGAAAATATCGTGATGAAACGTGCATGCCTAAGTGTTCTTCATAATGTTCTCAAAGGTGTGTAAAATCTGCCTATCCGCACATGGCCAAACCCTTTCCATTCTCAGAAGAGGTGCTCAGTAGTGAGCCGGCAATGGATTCATGATGATTGAAATATTGCAGGAGGACTTGGGACGGCGAGCGTACTACGCGCGCAAGACGCGGGACGAGCAGGCGGCGGCCAACCAGTACCACGGGCTCGGAGTGTGGTGCGGTGTGCAGATACAGGGTGATTCGGTTTTAGTGTTCCGTAGTCAACAAGCAACCCTTAGCTGTAATTTGGTATACATAATCACGCTGACAGTGGTCAAATAGTATCATGAATAAAAAATTGAGGGTACCTCCCTTACACGTAAAGTGGGGATGAATTTTTTCTCGTTTGTTTTTTAATGATGTGTGATGATGGCTGCATTTCTGCACTGGATCCTTTGCGCAAAAAATGAGCCAGCCCTTCTGTCACCAGATTAATCGTGGTGAACTTTTTTTGTATTACTAAGACTCCATGCCCCCCAAACCGCCCCCCACGGCATCCTCCCCAAACCGCCTTAATGGTATAGTAGTCTATTAAAATGTGGCGGTCACCTCCAGGAGGAAGTCATTTGCTTGATATTCAAATGTTTCAACATGGAATTTTCTGCTGACATTATGTTTTGGTTGGCAGGTTGTTGTCACTTCCTGCGGCTGCCGCACAAGGACGGGCCCAAGTACAAGGTGGGCAACCCGCTGGCGAAGGACTTCCTCAACATGTTCAGCCAGAACGTGCTCTCCGCGCGCGGCGACGACGCTGAGAAGGTGTGCCTTGCGCTTTATAATGGCCCGGCTACATTAACGGGATATGCCGTGGAAAAACGCGTTAACCGTAGGTGTAGCCACAACCTGCATTCACATTGCCATTTGGCGTTAGACGATTTTAGCAAGTTCAATTGGTATAATACGTGTGGCTTTGTTTAACCCGTTGATTTTCGGCGGGATTATCGTGAAAATTATGGCGTTATTGGGCATTAACGTTGAATTTAATGTGGGCCGAGCATGACAGCTCTTAGTTTAATACTACGTTTAATATTTCTGGATTCAAACAAACCGAGTGGCCGTAAATCTCAACTGACCGGCCCACTCAGGAGTAGGTACGGGGGTCTCCTCGAAAAAATTTGAACCAATGTTTCAAGGCGCATTAAGTCATCAACGCAAACAGCAGGTTTGAGTCCGCCTTGAGCGAGCGTTGGAGTGTTGGTCCGCTTCCGGCGAACAAATGATCGCACACCGCTTGCGTTGACTCCGTGCATAGTTCTCGGTGGATACTTTATCTACGCTTCGGGACTTTACTTTTACGCCTGCGTAGGCCCCAAATGTAGCTTATCAAGCAGTTTGTGTCAGGTGCTGTCGTTCGGGCGCATGATGTCGTACTGGCGCAACAACCGCGAGCGCGTCATGGGGCAGCAGGTGGTGTGGCTGCCGCGCCGCCTGCTGCCGGAGCAGCTGAGGCGCTCGGCGCGACGCTACGGCGCCATCGTGCCGCAGGTCGTGGTGTGCGGGACTCTCACTAGACGGTACCAATTGTATGAAGGCGGGGGTCAGGTGCTGTCGTTCGGGCGCATGATGTCGTACTGGCGCAACAACCGCGAGCGCGTCATGGGGCAGCAGGTGGTGTGGCTGCCGCGCCGCCTGCTGCCGGAGCAGCTGAGGCGCTCGGCGCGACGCTACGGCGCCATCGTGCCGCAGGTCGTGGTGTGCGGGACTCTCACTAGACGGTACCAATTGTATGAAGGCGGGGGTCAGGTGCTGTCGTTCGGGCGCATGATGTCGTACTGGCGCAACAACCGCGAGCGCGTCATGGGGCAGCAGGTGGTGTGGCTGCCGCGCCGCCTGCTGCCGGAGCAGCTGAGGCGCTCGGCGCGACGCTACGGCGCCATCGTGCCGCAAGTCGTGGTGTGCGGGACTCTCACTAGACGGTACCAATTGTATGAAGGCGGGGGTCAGGTGCTGTCGTTCGGGCGCATGATGTCGTACTGGCGCAACAACCGCGAGCGCGTCATGGGGCAGCAGGTGGTGTGGCTGCCGCGCCGCCTGCTGCCGGAGCAGCTGAGGCGCTCGGCGCGACGCTACGGCGCCATCGTGCCGCAGGTCGTGGTGTGCGGGACTCTCACTAGACGGTACCAATTGTATGAAGGCGGGGGTCAGGTGCTGTCGTTCGGGCGCATGATGTCGTACTGGCGCAACAACCGCGAGCGCGTCATGGGGCAGCAGGTGGTGTGGCTGCCGCGCCGCCTGCTGCCGGAGCAGCTGAGGCGCTCGGCGCGACGCTACGGCGCCATCGTGCCGCAAGTCGTGGTGTGCGGGACTCTCACTAGACGGTACCAATTGTATGAAGGCGGGGGTCAGGTGCTGTCGTTCGGGCGCATGATGTCGTACTGGCGCAACAACCGCGAGCGCGTCATGGGGCAGCAGGTGGTGTGGCTGCCGCGCCGCCTGCTGCCGGAGCAGCTGAGGCGCTCGGCGCGACGCTACGGCGCCATCGTGCCGCAGGTCGTGGTGTGCGGGACTCTCACTAGACGGTACCAATTGTATGAAGGCGGGGGTCAGGTGCTGTCGTTCGGGCGCATGATGTCGTACTGGCGCAACAACCGCGAGCGCGTCATGGGGCAGCAGGTGGTGTGGCTGCCGCGCCGCCTGCTGCCGGAGCAGCTGAGGCGCTCGGCGCGACGCTACGGCGCCATCGTGCCGCAGGTCGTGGTGTGCGGGACTCTCACTAGACGGTACCAATTGTATGGAGGCGGGGGTCAGGTGCTGTCGTTCGGGCGCATGATGTCGTACTGGCGCAACAACCGCGAGCGCGTCATGGGGCAGCAGGTGGTGTGGCTGCCGCGCCGCCTGCTGCCGGAGCAGCTGAGGCGCTCGGCGCGACGCTACGGCGCCATCGTGCCGCAGGTCGTGGTGTGCGGGACTCTCACTAGACGGTACCAATTGTATGAAGGCGGGGGTCAGGTGCTGTCGTTCGGGCGCATGATGTACTGGCGCAACAACCGCGAGCGCGTCATGGGGCAGCAGGTGGTGTGGCTGCCGCGCCGCCTGCTGCCGGAGCAGCTGAGGCGCTCGGCGCGACGCTACGGCGCCATCGTGCCGCAGGTCGTGGTGTGCGGGACTCTCACTAGACGGTACCAATTGTATGAAGGCGGGGGTCAGGTGCTGTCGTTCGGGCGCATGATGTACTGGCGCAACAACCGCGAGCGCGTCATGGGGCAGCAGGTGGTGTGGCTGCCGCGCCGCCTGCTGCCGGAGCAGCTGAGGCGCTCGGCGCGACGCTACGGCGCCATCGTGCCGCAGGTCGTGGTGTGCGGGACTCTCACTAGACGGTACCGAATCTCTTGACAATTGTATGTAATAAAACAAGTGTAAATTAAAAATTTATAACACACCCGACACGTGAAGGTTACAGTACCTAGAGCTGATAACTTTCAAACGGCTGAACCGATTTTGTTGGATTATAGCTAAAACACTCTGGATCAAGCCATCTTTCAAACAAAAAAAAAACTAGTTTAGGAGCTACGATGCCACACACTGTCACACAGATACACACGTCAAACTTATAAAACCCCTCTTTTTGGGTCGGGGGTTAATAAACTAGAAATCAAAGCGTGAAGCTCGCCTGACTTCAACATACATACACGTTTTTTTTACTTTGTAGTGGGTTTGGATATCACTTTTTTTAGTTTTCCATTTTGTTACATGGTATAGAGCGTCGGAGCCGACGTGGATGACCGCAAGCAACGCGCACGCGGAGCGCATCGGCTCGGAGCTGCGCGCTATGGTGCAGGCGCCGCCGGGGTACAAGTTCGTAGGCGCCGACGTTGACTCGCAGGTGTTTACCTACACTTATATAGGGCTTCATATCTCCAGAGAAAAAAGGGTCCTTGTCTGTTTGTCTGTCAAGGGAATCAAAACCTATGGGATACTTCCCGTTGACCTAGAATCATGGTCAGGTGGCATGTCTAGCACAGCTGTAAAGGAGAAAATACGGAAACCGTGAATTTGTGGTTGTATATGAATGTAAGGATGTCGGTAGTATTTTAAGTACGCTTTTGTGATAAATACTTTCAGTTTCATGCGAATGTTGCCTGCCACGTATAGCTTCAGTACTGTCAAAGCAAGAGTGTATAGGCAACTTCTAGGCAAGCGCGTTCCTACTTAGACCATAGCTTTCATTAAGGCATGAATGTCATCAAGCGCAGAACTGTCTTACTAAAAAAAAACTCCTAGGAGCTCTGGATAGCAGCGCTGTTGGGAGACAGTGGTATCGGGCTGTGCGGGGGCAGCGCCTTCGGCTGGGCAGTGCTGGCCGGGGACAAGCGCCGCGGCACCGACCTGCACTCGCTCACCGCTAGAGCCGCCGACATCAACAGAGACCACGCTAAGGTCATCAACTACGCCAGGATATACGGTGAGTGTGATTTTTTATGGTGTCCATTTGACACCAGAAAACTCGCCTTGGTTGGCCCTTCATTCAGCTTCACCTACTCAACCTTCGTTTCGCTACGGTGCTCACCAGCTCGCTTCCAACCAGCATTCGGGAACCCTTTGAGCTTCTGGCTTCGCGCGACACATACACTGCAGGGGTAAGGTCAGATAGTGCACGTGGAATCGTGGAGATGAGATATTGACATTCTGGATCACGGTTGTTGAACCTAATCTTATGCTTATGCACAAGTGACATAACCGATGATAATTTCACTAAATGACTTGCAGTGTTTTGCCATTTCATTTTTGTTAAGTGAAACGAGGTAGTCATTAAGGGACTTCTGGGATTTCGTGAGGTTTGCAAAATCATTGATTTTTGCTTCTCCCAGCGACATTGACTTAACCGAGTCTACTTTACGAAATTACTTATTGCATTGTTAGATAACGCACAACTTAAACCGGCTGGTGGTAAATTAAAACTAAGGGCACATCCACTCCAAAAAAATTTAGTCAATCCCAAAAAACTTTTACCCTATATTGTAAATTAGGGGTTTTTATCAAAGTCCACCAACAACAGGTGCCGGTCAAAACTTCGCCGAGCGTCTGCTGAAGCAGTTCAACCCGACCATGACCATATCCGAGGCCAAGAGCAAAGCCGCCAAGATGTTCAGCACCACCAAGGGCAGGCGAGTGTATCGCCTCAAGACCAAGTACATGGAAGGATTCATGGACGAGGAGTTGGGAGACCAGGTTAGTTTCGATGGTTTCTATTTACAGAAACTGGGAATGGGAACGATCCGTCCTGAACCACATTCGATGTAATCGCAATCGATCGTAATTTATCGTGCAAAATGTCGGAAAACAACCCGAGTACGGAACCCTCGGTGCGTGAGTCTGACTCGCGCCTAGCCGGTTTTTTCATAACCAGTGGCGGTCCGAGAAAGGAGGGAGGGACATGGAATCATGAGCCCGAACTCGGCTGGCACCTCGTCCCTTTTAAAATAACTTTTAAACCTGGACAGTGCAGGGCTTCCGAGATGGTCAAGCACGTACGTAATCTACGTGCTTGAGGTCAAGCCGCGTGATCGTCATGGGACCTCTTAATGTACTATTGGTCGTTACAGCCTCTGGAGATGTCGGGCTACCAAGCGATGCGCCTCGCCAAGCTGAGCGGAAAGAGGCTGGAGGAGATGTTCGAGCGCGGGGCGTGGCTCGGAGGGACGGAGTCGCACATGTTCAACAAACTGGAGGAGATCGCAGGTATGTCCAGTTATGTTTCAGTACTTTTGCAATGGTGTACACAATATAGACCCTTTACCCTATTAACTAAGTTTATAAACTGCTGCTTGTTAGTATAGAATATAAATGTAGATTGATGGATCAATAATAATTAAATGAATAGCTAAACTGTGTTCAAGTTTTGCATAGTTGACAGAGGGACGGGCGCACAAATTCATCCAAGTAGAATTGGAGACCTCACTTGGCTCAATCAATTTTATTATTAACAATATCGCAAACTTCTTCTTTTCTACATAAGCTTGTTTTGTTTGGTATTTTGACGCGACTTTAAATGGGTAAAAACTTTGAAGTCGTGTCAGCGACGTGCAAATTTTTGCCTCTGAAAAATTAATCTTAAGCACTGAGAAATAAAGTTTAGATTAAATTGCAGCAAAATTAATGGAGTTTAATTTCGAGTAAGAATTTGTAAAATAATTCCACGATTCGATAACTTGCCAATATAAATTGAACTTTATTTTTGTGCTCTTTAAGATTCAGAGTCGCCCGCGACGGCGTTCCTGTCGGGCCGGCTGTCGCGCGCGCTGGAGCAGGCGGGCGGGCGCTGGGGCGGCACGAGACTCAACTGGGCCGTGCAGAGTGCCGCCGCCGACTTTCTGCACCTCATGCTCGTCAGTATGGCCGAGCTCGCTCCTAGGGCGAGGTATGCCACCTTCGAACTCATCGACTCCTCGTTGCCCGCTACGGCGTTCCTGTCGTGTTGGTTATCGCGTGCACTAGAGCAAGCGGCCGGGTGATTTGTGAACCTCATGCGCCTCAGTATGGCCGTGCTCGTTTTTTTTATTGGCCTTTAAAATCTGTTTCTTAACTCAAACTACTAAGGTCTACAGCTATAGCTCATTATTATTCTTCTTGTATTTTGTACTGATGCTTTTGTATGACTGTATGATTTATTTTTTTGCCAGATTTTGCCTGAGCTTTCACGACGAGGTGAGATACCTGGTGGGCGACGAGCACAAGTATGAAACTGCACTCGCCTTGCAGATCACCAACCTGTTCACGCGAGCCTTCTGTTCACAGAGGTGTGCTTAAATCCCATATAAATTATATAAGATTATACTTAGGTCGGACTTGCACACGACGCGGCGTGTTCCATACCGTGGTACAAGATTATGAACTTTTTAATTTTTTTAATTTACATGGCGGTCATTTTTAAATTTTTATTATTTGTTGTTATAGCGGCAATAGAAATGAGCACCCTGTAAAAATAATGCCGATAAAATACTGTGCTTTAAGAAAAAACTTAAAAAGTTTTCTATCTTCTATGGTACGAGATCTCCGACTCGCACATGCCCTGTTTTTTTTTGTCTGTCTGAATTTTATTTTCTACTAGATAATACCCGCGACTTCGTCCGCATGGATTTAGGTTTTGTAAAAATCCCGTGGGATGTCTTTGATTTTCCGGGATAAAATGTAGCCTATGTTGATTTCCGGGACGCAAGCTACTACTATACGTATAAATCGGTTAAGCGGATGGGCCTGCAAGAATCTTGTGGGAACTCTTTGATTTCTATTCCTGGATAAAAGTAGCCTATGTATGCCCGGGATGCAAGTTATCTCTGTACCAAAATTCGTCAAAATCGGTTAAACGGTGAAAAGCTAGCAGACAGACAGATAAACACACACACTTTACCATTTATAATATTAAGAATGGATGTATGGATTGTAGGGTGGGGATACACGATCTGCCGATGTCGGTGGCGTTCTTCACGTCGGTGGAGGTGGACCGGGCGCTGCGCAAGGAGGCCACGCTGAGCTGCGCCACGCCCTCCAACCCGCACGGCCTGGAGAAGGGCTACGGGATACCCAGCGGGGAGTCGCTGACGATATTTGATGTCCTGGACAAATGTCATGCCAATAAATCATCTTAAGAGACTATCTGCTGGCGTTTTTATTAAATTCCTTTCAAAGTTAACCCTTGACTGTGTGATCTCACCTGGTGGTAAGTGATGACGCAGTCTAAGGTTGGAATCTATAGAGCGCACTTCAACTTCGCTTAGACTTAAGTTTCAGTTAAAACGAGACAGATTTATGCCAGAGGCATAATGCTGTCTCGTTTTAACAGTGTCTTAAGTCTGAGCAAAGTCAAAGTGCTCTTTATAGATCTCGGCCTAAGATGGAAGCGGGCTAACAGCCGAGTATGGCAGTTATATAAATTCATACGTTTTAGCGGTTTCTACGCGGCATCGTACCGGAACGCTAAATCGCTTCGCGGCTCGCTTTGCTGGTAAGGTGTTAACTAGTCCCGGCAGAAGCCAGATCAGAGACAATTTAGAAATTATAAATTCCCGAATTTGCGCTGCTGGTTTTGCAAAAAGAGTCGAACTTAGAGCCAAAAACTTAGCAAAACTTTGGGGAGGTAAGCGGTGCTTAGTTAGCTTGTAACTGCATGTTTGACCATACAGATTTTTCTGTTGGCGGATTATAGCAAAATAATTTTAACTGTTTCTTGCTTAGCAAAACTTGTCTAGATCCATATTTATCTGTCATCGACATTTCATTTTTGATAGATGTTTGACAGCAAAAATATGGCTTGTTATGTGTTTGCGTTTGAGGTTATGTTTTGAAATACAAATACTCCATTATCACATTTTCTTGATAAATATTGTATTGTGATACATAGTTAACGCTATAATTATACTTTATCCCATTGTGCATATGTTTTGAATTATTTTAACAAAAATGTCAAAAGTTACAAGGAGGAAACATGTAATGAACGAAGCTTATTGGGACGACTACGAAATGCCGAAAGAAAATCAAAGTATTGTTAAAGTTTTGAGGAGTAGAGGGAATAATCTTCACGAGGTAAAAATAGCCGACTATTTAGGACTCATATTTAACTATCGTACACCATTATGAAAGAAGTTTGTAAGATATCGTTTACGCTATTAATCTACCACATTTTAGCGTTTCCATCCGTATTTTCACAATAATTCGCAACTGAGTAGCTTAGAAGTAAATATTTTCTTTCTTAGCACCAAATAGTCGAGTTTTGTGTAAAAAAAGGGTCAAAAATTAAGTAAATCAATTTCAGACTTTCAATTTTACAATCTTTTAGCTAATGTTAATAGTAATAAATTTTGTTTATAATTTGTCACAGATTACAACGCCGAGTGGAGAGGAATATCTAGTATCAATGCCAACAAAGTTTCGCAAGAACATATGGGTGAAACGTGGCGACTACATCTTAGTAGAACCTATTGAAGAGGGTGACAAGGTCAAAGCAGAAATTGTCAAAATAATGAACAAAGACTCAATAAAGTACTATAAAGAGAACAACATATGGCCTAAAGAGTTTGACGACAGTAAAAAAGACATTGATGAAAATAGTGATGATTTGTTTGTGAACACTAATAGGGCTCATATGAAAACATATAACAGTGAAACAGACTCTAGTGATAGTGACAGTGGTAGTGATGGTGAAAGTGATGATAATAAATGATACTAAATGTATTACCTCTATTGCTTTTTTCTATTTTTGATATTGACCATATTTTGCACTTATGAAGAGCAAATAAGCAATGTCAGGCCAGATTAGTGCTAATTCAGCTCCTCTTACAATGTGATTTAAATCAAGACTCACCGTAACTTAATTTTACGATTGCAAAATGTGCCCACAATTGTCTGAAACACAAGACTGGAAACAAAATAAGGAGCTTCCATTTTCTCAAGACACTTTTTAAGGGTTCCGTACCTCAAAAAAATTAAAAATGTTTCAATTTTCAAAGTAAAATAACTATACCAAGTGGGGTGTCATATGAAAGGTCTTTACCTGTTCATTCTAAAACAGATTTTTGTTTGTTTTTTGATCAATAGTTTTTGATTTATCATGCAAAATGTTGAAAAAAATACTGGAGCATGGAACCCAGTGTGAGTCTGACTCGCACTTGGCCAGTTTTTTACAGTGTCAATACATATCTAACGATTCTCTGGCTTTAGCTCTATATGTTGAATATTGACAGTAATGTGTTAATATGACCAGACTGCATTCCATCTTGACTTTCTGCCACTCTTTGGCAAAATACTGTTGCGTGAGAGTACCGAAAATAAATACTAATGATTGCTATGTAATTAAGTGGAAGTTGGGTGCCGCTGCACTGCACTGTGGCAGAATTTTAGCTAAAAAATTGATACAACTTATAATCATTCTTATTATGGTACTTGTGGGTGTAAAAGTTGGCACCTGATTATTATTTCTGTTAAGTTTCTGTACAAAATAGCCAAACAAGAAAGATTATGGTATGAGAATAAAATGTTGGAGTCAGACTAGAATATCCTTTATTTGCATATACGTTGTAGTTCACAATATTTTGTTTTATGCAAACAGTAAAAAATGAATACAATTAGAATGTACAAAACCAATGACAATTAACTAAAAAATGTTTTGTAAATTATACTTGTACTTTATTTTCTATATGTATCTATAACTAATAATTTAATTAGTCTTAGAAACAAATTATTACTAAAAATAAATAAAGAAGAGAAATTCAATTACATATTAAATTTTTATAATATTAATATGTTTGTAATATTTGTTACTTATTTTAAGGAATATAATAAAATAATGAGATGGGTTTGGCTGTAGATCACCACGCTAGCCAAGTGCAGTATACCTTTGACATTTTTCTTCTCTCTGGGCTGGTTTCTGCACATAAACGTTTCCGTCTGTTGTGCGTTACCTTTGACATTATGGAGAACTCAGGCATTTCCTCACAATGTTTTCCTTCAATTAAACAGTTAAACCATGTGATGTTTAATTGCTTGAAATGCAAATAACTTAGAAAAGTTAGATTTGCATATCCAAGATGGAAGCTCCAAGCCCGAATAGGAGGCTGACATGTTAACCATTAGGCTATGATTGCTAGGGATGGTATGGATACCATAAAATAGTCATTTGTTAGACACTGTTACAAACTTTTCTAAAGTGTGATAAATTGTAAGACACCAATTAGCTATTGTCCATAGGAAAGTCACTTGGAACCTACTGATATCATATTTTGCATAACAGTGTGCCAGTCAGCTCTGGCTGTAGGGAGTAAATAATATGCTATTTGATGTCTGCTTCCAGGTCATCAGCCATGATGTACTCATAGATTGTTTTGATCAGCTCCACAGACTTGACTTTAGCCCACCCCTCCGTTTTAGTGATCAGTCTGGCTTGGCCATCTTTGATGAATTCCAGTGTCAATTGTTTGAGAATCTTGGCTGAGTGTAAGTCGGCTAGTTGCAGAGTCTCTATAGCGTTCTCCACTGTCAGTCTTTTGTGCAAGGCTTCCTCGCACAAGCTTTTAAGTCTACTCAATTGGTAGTAATCCGCAGCGGCCAATAGTCTCTCAGGAATTTCATCCACTCTCGGAGCTTTGTCACTATAAATAAAAGTCAATACCTCTATGAGAACGTCAGCCTCGAGTGGAGATTCCACTACATTTGTCTGGCATTCTATAGTGTTGTGCTCGAAATGAGCTTTCAGTACCACACTACGACTAGCTAGTACGGCCTTGTGTACTTTGTACTCGTTTCCTTCGGCAGATTTCATTGTCACATCAGAAAACAAGCCATTGGTGAGGAGGTTCTCAAAGTCGTGGCTTAGCTGGGTCTCGGGAATGTTCGCGCGGTCCACTTTGATGTCGTTGGTGACCATGAACTGGAACTTGAGCCGCAAACTGCCGTCGCTCAGAAGGAACGTGTCGCGCCCGTCGTAGCTCGCGATGTCGCGTTTGAACAGCGTAGCCAAGTACTGCCACTTGTTTCCTTGCACTGTGTGATACTCTTTTATAACTATGGACCGCTCCTCGAAACGTTTCAGACATATTGTGAGTATTGATTTCAGGAACACGGGATTCGGCGACAAGTAATACATTTCGATAATATCGTTGTCTCGGCCCAAGAACTGCATCTTTAACTGAAACCTGGAATCGATCGTCTCCGCGGCAGCATCTTTAGGTTTCTCCGTCCGAAACTCTCTCGTAGATTTGTTTTCGAGTAGATTGATGAAGTTGGGCACGGTCCATATCAATGTGTTGATCTTCGTTTGGCCTTCAGTACGGGTCGTGTAGTTCATGTTAGACATGGTTTCGTTTTAGATTAGCACATAAGAAAATTGTTTCATCGAGAGTTAGATTAAATTAAATTAATCCATGTTCGTAAATACTGTCGTTGTCGCACATCCTACTCTATGGTTGTCGCCACAGACCACGAATCGCCGTGATTACCACCAAAGAGTATGTATTCACTACGTTATAATTACCACCGACGAGAAACAAAATTATTGATTACATACTCTTTGGTTGTCGTTGGTGTTGGGTGGTTGGGTGTTGAGTGTTGACAAAGAGTATCAATTAGGTATCACTGTGTCGACTGGTACCAAAGAGTATCACATGGTAACATCATGGTAATCACTACTGGTACCAGTACTAGTACATTGACAAATTCAAAGAGTATATTGTAATCACTACGTTATACAAATTAACAAAGTAAATCGACATTGGACTATCGAGGCACTCACTAATTTGTATTTTTAAGTTAGGTTATTATTAGTCTGTGAGTCTGGGTCTGTGCATTGCATATTGTCTATGGTGCATTCTTCCACTTCCACCACAGACCATCCACCATACACTGCACTCCACTTTCTCTATTGACTATTGTTTTGGAATTTGCATTTTACATTATTAATCTCATGTGAAATCTGGCAAAAATTAATATTATTTTAATCTTATCTCAATAATGTGCGCTTGATCGTTCATGAAATCGTCGTCAACAGAATATCATCATCATATCTTAGTGTAATGCCTGTCAATTCACTAAAGCGTAACAGTGGCTGGGGATATAATTTATTGTAATTCTTTTCCGCTTTAAATGTAATTCGGTGCTTACAATGGAGGATTATAAGTTTCTGTTCAAAGTTGTGTTGGTCGGGAACGCGGGCGTCGGGAAGACGTGTCTCGTGAGGAGGTTCACGCAAGGCCTGTTCCCGCCCGGCCAGGGGGCCACGATCGGCGTCGACTTCATGATCAAGACCGTGGAGGTAGATGGAGAGAAAGTGAAGGTGAGCAGGATATTACGCATTACACGCTCAAAGCGGAGTAGCCACTGCTTTATATGGCATGATGACCTGTTTTGGAATTGTGCTTGGCCAAAATGTTTCGCGAAATAATTCTCGCGAGTATTTATAGATCATTATTTTGGTAATTGGCTCTAATGATGAATAATTGATGTAATTTCCAGCTATTATGCTGTGATAAAGAGCTACAGATGTAGGTGTTTATCTAGTTATTGCTTAGAGTCTAGTACTACAAAGTCACTTGCAAGTATTGCCCAACCTTGCCAGGAATTATAACACTGATCTCTCGTTTCTAAACCTGGTTAGTCAGTATTACTTAAAAGGTAACATGTTTTTCAGTTTTGAGGCCTCCCCTAAGAAATATTCCATTGAATAGCCATTCACTGTAGTTGTATTATTTAAATCTAAATTAAAGTTAACTAGACAATGCTTGTGACTTCATCTGCATGGTTTTTTTTTAAATCCTAAACTTTTTGATTTTCCGGGATTAAAACTTAAAAAGTATACTATACCCATCTCCAGCTCGGCTAGCATGGGCAGTAGATAAAAATTATATCCCCCGATTATATCCACTGATGTCATAGAAATCAGGATGTAAATTACCTCTGTACCAAATAAATGATCCCTGCGACTTCCTTCACATAGAGTTAGGTTTTTAAAAATCTTTTGGGAACTCTCTGATTTTCCAGTACAAAAAGTAGCCTCCTTTGAAATGCAAGCTATCTTTAAACCAAATTTCATCAAAGACTATTAAACAGATGGGTTGTGAAAAGCAAGTAGACTTTTGAAATTATAAGATTAGGATAGGTGTAAGTCTCATTTACCCGTGTTTTACTAGAAAGTTCATTAATTGAATGTTTTAGTTGCAAATATGGGACACGGCGGGCCAGGAAAGGTTCAGATCTATAACTCAGAGCTACTACAGATCGGCACACGCTCTTATCCTAGTGTACGACATATCTTGCCAGCCGACGTTCGACTGCTTGCCTGATTGGTTGCGAGAAATAGAGGAGTATGCTAATAATAAGGTTTTAAGAATATTAGTGGGTGAGTAAAATATATACTTGCATAATATTATACGAAAGATTTATATGTATTTATACAATAGGTTGCTAAACTAACATTATTTACAGGTAATAAAACGGACAGAGAAGACAGGGAGATCCCCCGACACATAGGCGAGGACTTTGCACAGAGGCATGGGATGTACTTTTTGGAGACTTCGGCAAAGGAAGCTGAGAATGTTGAACGACTGTTTATGGAGATAGCTGTAGAATTAATGGAGGTACGGAAAGCCTGCCATGGAATTGAAAAAAACCGGCCAAGTGCGAGTCTGACTCGCTCACGAAGTATTCTGTACTATTGTACAAGATATACCTAACACTTATGAGTTAATGACGGACTGCGCCATCTATTATTATGATTTCGTAAATTATTTTTTCCAGAACACATTTTAATTTTTTTTTCATTTCCGAATCCTGAGAAAACATCTGTTCTGTTTGGTGGCCCATTTTAAATATTATGCGCTAGTCATCACCATCTCATTGTTGAGCCACTACTGAGCACAGGTCACCACTCAGGATGAAAAGCTACAGTCAACCAGGCTAACTTGCATGCCAAAACAGTCGGAAGGCAGGTTTTCTCACTATGTTTTCCTTCTGCATCAAAACACTACACTATATATGCGATTCTACGTAATATTTAAGACCAACATATATTATACCATATTCTAGCAAATAAACACTTCTTATTCTATATTTAAGTACTTAAAACATGTTACTCCAAAAAGTTACAGATGAATATTTGTAACCACTACCAGTTTGTTAAATATAATTAAACGCCAATGTCAGAGTGTTCAAGAAGTTTGGCGTTATACATGCCAAGTAGGTAGGCATAGATTAAAAAAAATATTTCAACTTTCAGCAAGCAAAATGCAAGGAGCTGCCCAAGTATGACGGAAGCCTGGGCCCCATCAATGGCAAGTCTTCATCCGTGGGCGACAGCTCTTGCTGTCTCCGCTCCTAGACGTTACGAATTTATCTCAACATGGCGTAGGTACTGGTTCTGTCGTACAGCTGACCTAAAACAACTAAGTTTAGTCAACGTTTTACACTAAATTCTACCTTCATTAGTTACACACTAAACTTATTTGCACACATGTAGTATAGCAGGCGTTATTTTGCGGAAGTCCATGATATACAAGGAACCAAAAGCTTAATTTGCTATAATCCGCGAAACCAAACAAATCTGTTTGATACAACATGCACCGCCCGCCCTCCCACTGATAAACATGTAGGAAAAGCCAGCCACCAAGCAAGGCGGTGCATGTTGCAGCATACAGATTAGTTTAGCGGATTATAGAAAATTAAGCTTTTGGTTCCTTGTTTATTTGAATACTTTAGTGGAAAATGGTTGTATATATTTGCTGGTTATCTGTTGTGTTAAAATATCAGATGGTAGTGTGACAGTTGCGCCGATTCTGTTGTCTTTCTTCTACAATAAACTTGAGTATCTGCATCTTTTCTATTTAAGGCTATCGTTGTCAACGATCCCCCGTCGATTTCCTACGTATGATATTATTGTTCTTATCTCTATCTGCCCTGGTTCGTGCATTCTCGGTTCCTAGATCGGTACATTTGTGATAACCAATTGAAATTGCTGTGATTGGCTGAATTTACCATGTTCTTGCTGCGACAGTGAGTTTGAGCCACTAGCGGAACAATGTTAGCCGGTCAGAAATGATTGCAATTAGTCAACCTGTTTGACGTCCGTGTTCTGTTTTCGATTACAAAAAAGAAAAAATTGTTGTTGCAATCATCAATTTTAGCAAATAGTGAAAGAGAGTCGGCCAATCAGAGGTCACAACTACCGTCACACTTTCTGTCACACTATGGCAGTAGGCATACCGAGTAATGAAAACAATTTTTTAATTCTGTCTAGGAAGTAGTAGGGTTGCCACCTGCCTCTTTTTGATTTACAGGCTACCACCATCAAAAATACGGGGTTTAGATTTGAAGAAATTTGAAAATTTGAAGTATTTAAAGAAATAGGCGGTGGTTCTCTCTGAAATGCATGGAAAGCCTATTTAGATATTTTAGTTTATTTGTAAGTTTTGTATTTTTTCTCCGTATGTTGCCGTGTCTTGATTGGTGAACTGTGTTTGCAATGTGGTTTTAAATAAAAGATTTATTTATTTAAATAGCTTTTAAAAACTCTTAAGTTTTGTAAAGCAAAATGTTATACATTTCATGCATACAATCTTTTCATTTTAACTTAAAATTACATTTAATTTGTAATTCCACCTTCACAGTATCAATACTATGGCCGTAGCCAGGAATCGATTGCGGGAGAGGTTTTATCAGGGCCGGAACTGAATCCTGTCATGAGGAAAAAAACATTCGCTCAACTTTATGGGCTAATTACCTGGTTAGTGGAATTTCGCCTTTCAATTTGTCAGTGAGATAAAATACAACAATAAAAAAGCGCGAGCGCAGTGAGCGTAAGTGTTTTTGGTTCAATACAGAAAAAATTAAAGTGAAAGGGAAACGAGTTTAGCCATAGCAAGATTATATTTTTAAAGCTTCCTATCCATACTAATATTACGAATACGACAGTATATCTATTTGCCTATCTACCCTTTCACGGCCCATCTTCTTTACCAAAATTTTGGTACTTACTATTCAGAGGTAACTTGCATCCCAGACATTTTTTTTTAGGCGGCTTTTTAGCCCGGAAAATCCCCCACGGAATTTTTAAAAATCTAAATTCATGCAAACGAAATTGCGGAGTTTACACCAAGTAATACAAATTCAAAGCGCGAGTGAAGTGAGCGCGAAATGTTTGATATATTTCCAAAAAAAATTGGTAAGCAAATGCAAGAAATAGTGTAAGTATTATTTTAGGCTTAGGTTTTTGACGGCTTCCCAGGCGCAGTCGCCATTTCAACATTTCTGGTCTGGTGGGAGGCTTCGGTCATGGCTAGTTATATGGTTAGTATGGCCCTAACGGCCAAGAAATTAGACTGCATCATCACTTACCACTAGAAAAGATTAAAGTCACGGGCTAACTTGTATAAAAAAAGGCTTACATCCTCAAACCAAGCCCCGCCGCCTTGGCTACGACCATGATCAATATCGAGTGGGTTTCGGCTACGCATTGCCGCAAAAGGAAAATATTCTTTCTACTGGACATAACGTCAGTGTTTGATTTCGCCAGCCAGGTTTCTGTATCCCGAAATACGGGGTAACCAGTAAAATACGGGGCCTCTGGCAACCCTATTCGGAAAACACTGTCACATTTAAGTTAATGTCAAATATTTTGTTTTCAATTACAGAAAGCTGCATCAATCATTATTACAATATTTTCTTTGTTGTGATTGGCTGAATTTTTGAGTTTGAGCCAATAAACAGACTGTTTGCCAATTAAACGTCATAACAATATAAATGCCAGAAAGTTTAACCAAATAAAACAAACTTAATGAGAACCTAGTGAGAATGCAAACGGCACACAATTTATAATACATATTATGTCAGTCGTATATAATAGATATTATAGTAGTCGTTCACTTTGGTAATAGTCAGATTGTCATCAGTAAAATTGATATTGGTTGATGTATCGTAAATTATTGTTTCGGTGACAAATATTTTTATTATCTATTTATCTTTGAACAGAATGGAATAGAATGAAATGGAATGGAATACAATGATAAATTTTTATTCCTGTAAACTTTTAGGTAAACTTCAAAGTGTTTTTGGATGGTCAGACAAATTTACCACTGGTTCGGAATGCCGTTCCTACGTTTTCTAGGGTTTCGTACCTCAAAATGAAAAACGGAACTCTTATAGGATCACTTTGTTGTCTATCTGTCTGTCTGTCGTGTGTGTCAAGAAAACCTCTAGGGTACCCGTTGACTCAAAACCATGAAATTTGGCAGGTAACCTAACTGCGTAATTTTGGGTAGTTTTTTTAATCGATAAAGAAAGTTTGCGACATTGTTCAATAAAAAATTTGGATTCCAACTCCTCAATCCTGATGTTGCAGGGGACCTGACTACTAAAGCTAATGGGATTTAAAAAGTGTCGATTATTAATTGATATTGAAGGTATAGGATGCTGTAAGAAATTGCATTCCTAAATCCTGGTGATCCCTCGGGATTTGAAAAGGATCATCCGTTTAAATATTCTTACGTGATACAGAAACAAGTTGCATCCCGGGGACGGGCTATTACGGAGAGGCAACTTTTGTTCTGGGAAATGAAAGGATCGGGATTTTTAAAAACCTAAATCCACGCGAGCGAAGCTGTGGGCATTAGCTAGTTGTAAATATATTTAAAAGCTACTATAAGATAATAGATAAGGTACTTATTTCCTTATATTTTTATTGTATGGCAGCGCGCGGTTTTAAATTATAAATTGCACGTCCTGTCCTTTTCTGTAATACATTTTTTTTTCAATATCTACCGCTTTATCTCATAGCAAGAGTCCGTAAGACATAATACAGTGAAAATAGGCAAAATATACATTTTTTGCAGTTTCCACGTCAGTACCTGTCGAATTTTTCTAACAGTGTAAGCAGCAGAGCTGAGTTTACCATCAAGTGTTGATATATGGGTGTTCCATAGAAGCTTTGCATCTAACATTATACCGAGAAACACGGGGTTCTCCTTTATTTTCAACATATGATTATTTATCAATGAACTTATGTCATTTAAGGTCCTGGTATTGGGCAGTGTGAATTCAACACACTTAGATTTCTTTGCATTTGGAAGTAAATTGTTAGCAATAAATCAGAGAGTGACCTGTGATATGGCATTACATATAGTATACATTGTCAAAAATTATAATATTAAAGCTGTGCGTATTGCGTGAGGAATAGGTTGCAAGAGAGTTGCAACTTGCAGGGTTTGATGCATGCGCTATTGCCAGCAAACATGAGACATATTTTTATCTACAGGCAACGTCTGAGTAGGTAACGCATACGTCTAACGCAAGTTGAAATGTACCAGTGTATTTAGTTAGACCTATCGACAAGTTTGGAGTTGGGTGCAGTCTAAATGTGGCCCGTGTGTTTAGACTGTCAGTTTCTGTCAGTTTCACGTGTCGTCCCCCGCACTTCACCACCCCGCTTGCACAAATCGAGACAGCACGAAATTTTCAAGATTTCTGGGTGTAATTTCTGGTTTTCGTAGTTCCCACACAATTATAACAATATAAAATATATAGAGATAATTTTTTTACTACATAATATTCATTAAATTTTCTAGGTCTGTGGTTTTTCCAAATTTCATTAAATTGCTCCATTGTCTAGAAAAACGAGCACAAAGTTGGGCCTTTTTTTAAAGAAAAATACAAATCTTTGAGCCCCTGTAATTTTAAAACTACATATTATTAGAAAAATCTAAAACACCACAGACACAGATATTAGTTTCTAGACTATGTCTGCAAAATTTCATGGACTTTGGTTGCTTAATATTCAAATGAAATGGGAACTACGATTGTATGGAGTAAGTGACGGAGAGAGTCCTGTTAATAGTGCTAAAGAAGGATGGAACATAAATATTACATTTAAAAACTGTGAATTTTAGTGTGCTTTACAAATTGAAGCAATAGTCTTGTGACTGGCACATAAAGTTACAAGTAAATTAGGTTTGTCTGCCTTTTCTTATTGCATTGGTAGGAGAAAGATGCGAATACTGTTAGTTGCGTTCAGAATCAGTACCAGTGTTGTACTGAACTTATATACCTACTAATTGTATGCAACAGGAAATATTGTACATCAAACTTTAGAATGAGATAGCGGTTTTGTAGAGTGTTGTCTCTGTCGCTGAATCAACAGAACAGGTTTGAGTGACAGAGACAATGCTCTACGAAGCCGAAATCCCTTTCTAAATGTGGTGATTGAAAAATTGGGTTAGAATTGTAAAATATTGTAATCTGTTTTGGTTGCAGAGTAAAATAAATAAATAAAGGTCAATGTACAATATTTCCTACTGGCTACTGTAGTTCAGGTGTATGTATGTAGTACAGAATAAGTACCATTTAGTTACACACTTACATACTTGTAGTATTTACAACAATATACATTAACATATAGTACTGACTCTATCATTCCATGGCTTTTAAGTATTATAATTTATATCTTAGTACCTTCACAATATCATGTGTAATTTTATTCTCAATTATCAACAAACTGGCATAATCGAAACGAAAATCAGAATGACAACTTTACAGGAGGAAGGTAACAACTTGTTTCTCTTAGCTAAATAGTAATATTGTTAGTTGCAATATTGTATCCTCATTATAAGAATACTGTATGTATGTAAATATTTTTTAATGACATTTAAAGTTGTTGTGATTTAAATATTATAGACACATAAGTTTGAAATAATAATTAAGTATATAATTTATTTTAATTATTATGTGTTTCATAAATTAAGAGAATGTTTAGTATTTTTCAAGAAGTTATTACATGAAAAAGTTTGTAAGCTACTCATTTCAGTTGGTATTATTAGTTTTAGGTGGGTTATCGTTTTCTTATGTGGCAAGGGATGGGACACTAACGCATATCGATATTATAATTCACATGATATTGTAGCAAGGGTTGTGAGAAACGCGCTTGAAAGAGAAAGAATATGACAATGTATAAGGCCAGCACACACTGTGGCCAATTCTGTTGTACACAATCTCTAAACTAAACTACTCGTATAATAACAGTTTTATTGCTATCCCTTTCGCAATGCTAGAAGGTGATCACAATAGATTTGTTGTGAGTGCATTGATCAATGACTGACTTAGTCATATAATGATGACGCGCGACGGTTGAAAGCGGGAGATGAGTTCTGTGTTGTGTCCCGGCCACGTTAACGGGCAACTACGCGATGTTCATGGGCGTTTCCTGTTAAACGTATAATATGTAGCCACGGTTAACGTACAACGGCATTCACAATGCCGTTTTGAACTGATAGCACTTGGCTTTAGACGATAACCGTTCAAGAGTGGCCACTCAGTTTAAAGCGTTGGTTATGGCGTTGTTGGGCATTGACGCCAAACAACGCCATTAATTGGGCCTTAATGTGGCCCGAACATTACAGTATAGTAAAGTGACCAAATCGCTACTTGCCGATGCTAAAATAATCCCGTGTGCTCTAACCATAAACGATGTTTTTTCATTTTCATGCGCGTGCTCTAAAGGTAAAGCGCATAACTGAGGAGGCTCGTGCGGGAGGGTGACGTCACTGAGCTCTCGCGTGACGTCATGACACCTCTCGTACCGCTCCGCTGCCGCAGGAGCCTCCTCAGTTTTGTGATATGCCTGTAGTTTATAAGACCGCTGTTGCAAATTTTGTTGTATTTTTTAAATTCTGTGTTGTATGATTGTTAGTGTTTCTAAACTAGACTTTGGTGACGATTCTATTGTACACTGAACTAACTTTTAGTTTGGATGAGACTAAAAACTGAAATTAGTGGCAATATATCGAAATGCTGGCGTGGCGTGGCGCTGTTTAAACTCAAAATACCCTCTATGTATTTTGAGCCACGCCACGCCATAATATCGATATATTGTTACTAATTTCAGTAAATTTTAGTCTCATCCCTTAGATTTTTTTTATTAATATTAATGTCAACGATATTTTTAGATTTTATGGCCGAACTTTACTGTATTTAACGCAACCTGTCGTGATATTTAGATAAAAACTGATAATATAATGCTTTTACTTTTTTACTTGGTTGGCAACTAGGCAATAATAAATGCAATGCTAGATTTTTTTTTTTGGATTTCTGTTAAGTTTACTCGATAAGTTTTGTCTGACTACCATGACAGATCATTGTGCTTATTCAAGTTATACTTATATAAATGTTAAACTAAACTGGCCAGTCTAAAATAGTGCTAACCTACACAGAATGTTCCTAGGCTTGCGGGAAAGGATGGCACTGTTTTAAGACCTGCCAGTTTAGGTCTAGGAAAGTGTCCACTAGCAATAAGACTTGTGGCAGTCAGCTCTGGCAAGTCACTTGCATTGCATGCCACTTGATCTAAACACTGGCAACAAGTTAACTGTTGCAAGTTTCAGCTGCAATTTCTATTGCTAGTGCATAATTATTTTTAGAATGTTTTCACATTTATTGTGAAAACCTTATTAACATAAATGCTTAATTTTAATGTACAGACATCACATAACTTAGGTGCAATTAATTTTATCTTTGACAGATATTTCATAGTATTTTTTTATTTTTTTTTACACAACTAAATTGAACTGTTTTATTAACTTTAACGTTATTGAGCATAGTTCTTGCAATTCACGAGCGCGCGTGAACTTTGCTTGTGGTGACGTCATACACACACAAGCACATTGCGCAAGTATGCGTGGCTGTCGACCAATCACACGCGAGCATTCGCACACATTTACTTTACGTACTTATACCGATACGACTTAAACACAGGCAAGAGTCACACGCGCACGTGAAATGCAAGAACTATACCTATTTATATTATAATTATATTTATTGCAATTATTTGTAGATGCCTATTTTTGGAATTTATTGTTCTTGTTCACTTAAATTCTGTTGTAAACTGAATGGACACCACTAAAAGTGACTCTTTTCAAAAGAAATGTTAGCCAACTATGGCCGACAGTCTTGCCAAATTCCCAATAGCCAATATCGATTACGCAACGTAACCAATCAATAAATGAATGAAAGCTTCCAAAATACAGGGGGATGTTTTGCTCTACAAGAATTTTGTGTCTGTGGCATATCACAATGATATTTTGTGCACTTTGGTGTTAGATTGTTTACATTTTTTATGGTTATGTATTTAATTAACTGTTGTATAGTGTTTTAAATGTTTCCAATTGAATATTTGCTTTAATTAATTATTATTATTACCAATCCGGTAGTGTAGTGTTTTACTTAAAATACTGATTGATCATTGTATGAATCGTATCTGTCTAACTTAGCTGACATTAAAATCTTTAATTAGGTATACGAAACGATTGTTTTAAATATTTGACAGTTTATTTTATGGAATCGCGAGAAATAAAATGTATTTCAAAGTGGCCCTAGGCAAAATGATAAGTAATTTAATAAAAAGTTCTGACAGATATAATTCATAAGTGCCAATCCAATTAATGATAAAGTTACATTTCAGTATTGGATCTGATATGGTTACTACCTTCATCTATTGGAGTCATCGATCATAGTAATAAAACATCACCAAAGAAACTAAATTGTTGTAATACTCGCAATAAAATTATAATAATGTGTGAAAATATTACAATAAAACTTAAAGCTAGCCTTATCTAATTACTGTACAAATCATGCCCGCGTGGAATGGTGCCAAGAATACTGGCTGCATTTCCGCGTTGGACAGCCAGGCTGATCCGTTGCGCAAAAAATGAGCCAGCCCTTCTGTCACCCGATGAGGCTATTAAACGCGGTGAAATGTCTCGTAAAAATTTCTTTGCACTAAGACTCCATGACTCCATCGCAATAAATAAAATGATCACTTTCGATACTTATGTTTTATTCCTTGATAGCTCAACGGTTGAGGAGCGGACCGAATTCCGAAAGGTCGGAGGTTCAAACCCCACCCGTTGCACTATTGTCGTACCCATTCCTGGCACAAGCTTTGCGCTTAATTAGAGGGGAAAGGGGAGTATTAGTAATGATTAGCATGGCTAATATTATTTCTTTAAAAAAAATACTGGAACACCTTTATTACTAAAGAGTAAAGGTCCAAACAAATTATCTGACGTGGGATGCGGCTATATCCAGTTACTATCTAGTCTAATAGGTAGCGGACATAATCTTCGGCCGTCCATGAGCGCTCAGACGTCCGATAGAATTCTGGCCCGCTGGATGTTTTGTTAGCCGAAAACGTCCGCGGATGCCGCGTCCCAAACGGATGCTAGGCGCGATACGTCTGATAGTTTGATATCTCTAAGTACATAGTTTCCTTCTTAGCTGTGTAAAGTGCCTATTACACCTAAAAGAGACACTCGAATTTTATTGTACAACTATTCAATTTTTCCATTCACCGTTGACCGTGGAATTAGGAAGTAGGTACCTACTTCATAATCATAGTACCTATATCCTGGATGGGTACTTCCGGCTCCCGCTTCCGCCAAGATTTTTAGTCGAGCAACATTTCCAGGCTACGTCCATACCTAGAATAATTCCACAGACCAATAACATAATAATTCTACGTCAATACGTCACCTCCGGATTTCTTGTCTGTGGCTAGCTACGTCCAAGATCCATGTACGTCAAGCAAATTATTGTAAATGTAAGTATTGCCAGCTATAAAAATATACTGAAGTGGTTAAAAATTAATTTTAATTAATAAGTTAAGCATCGGCGAATTGGCTGGATTGTTTTTCTTTATGATATTTATTTTTAAGACATTTTTCTTTAATTTTCATATAAAAAACCAAAAAAAAAAATTATCTTTGTTTTGGTGTCATCGACTCCTTATTTTATTATCGATCCGAAAATGTCGCTTGAATTGAAATGGCCGACGTTTAGGGGGAGTGTCTAGCGGAAATTGAATTTCTGATTGATTTATCTCGTAAAGGTAAGAGATAAACGTGAGATATTATCTTAAACGGTTGTGTTTACGTAATCAATTAAAAAGTTTAGCTAAATAAATAGAACTCGGTGTAGTTTCGTGTATTTCCGGCCGCGCTCCGGTCAAGTTATTCAAAACAAAGTGTTCGAGTTTAGATTTTCAATAAACTCTTTTATGTTATTCGTTAACTGTTTATGTGTAGTGATAAGTGAAACCATAACGTAAGTTGTAACCAAATATGATAACAGGAAACTTGCGATATTATTCCTTTTGATAATTTTTGTCTTCGCCGTAATTTATTCACGAAATGTTACACTTTTCTATGTTAAATTCGAAGTGCGTTTATAATAATAAATTCGACACTTTCCAGAGTTTCTAGAGCTATAAACTACATCGCCTGAAATGAAGTGTTATTGATGTTAAGTACTTAAAATAATAAATCTTTATTTCAGATTGACTGCCTCTTGTTGAGGCCAGTTTACATTCCATTTTCGAAAAGACTGATAACTTTTTAATAAATTGGCCCACGATGGCCTGGCGTTTTAAAGCCTCTAAGTATAAAAATGCTGCACCCATTGTGCCTAAGCCGGAAGCATGCATAAGGGATGTATGCGTAGGCTCATATCAGACATATGGGAACAATATTTGCGCGTCTGCGGCTTTTATGGCGTTTAACTGGGAGCATGTGGGGTCGAGTATGGCCGTGCTCCCGCTGGACGACTGTGGAAGGAAGAGCAAAACTATGCCTTTGCTGCACGCCCACTCTGACACAATTACGGACATGGAATTTTCCCCATTTCATGATGGATTGCTTTTGACTGGATCCCAGGATTCTTTGGTAAGTCTACGGTTTTGTTCCAACTTTTTTTCTTTCAATTATTATTAGCAAATGATTCTCTTTACTATAAATATTTTGTTATTTATAGTACTTATCTCCCAACCTCATATGTTTTAATGATAAAAGAATTTTCGCCGATTTTATCTTACATAAAACTTGTGACTAAATGGAAATCTATATATTTTTAAAATGGGTAGGACTGACTGACTGACTAACCTATCAACAAACAACTCAAACTGCCAGGGTCTCTAAAAACATGAAATTTTGTATGTCAGGTTCTGTTCAGAAAGTGTTTATTTATACTCAACTTAAATATTGTAAGAAACTCAGAAATTAAGTTTTTTATAATATTTCGGATTTAAAATTCATTAATTAGGTGTTCTCAAAATTTGCAGTATACATATATTAATGAAATTAATGCAATAGGTAGCAACTGGATTAGCGGATTTTTGCTAGCCTACATGTGGATTGGAGCGTGGCAAATATTTTCACCTCTCTATTACTGAAAGATGTATCTCGGAAATGTTATTAGTTACACATTCAAGTTATTATCTATATTGATTCATATAAAAAGACTTTTCCTGACTGACTGACTGATTTATCAAAGCCCAGTCCTAACTGCTGGGGTTAGAAACTTGAAATTTTTGTAGTAGGTTCCTTCATGTAAAGAAAGGATTTTTGGTTTCATTCCTGAGGGGGTTGTATGAAAGTCTGTCATTTTAGAAGTTATATCTAATGGTATTTATGCTTTTGGTTTAAAACTAAGAAAAACATGTCTCAGAATTTTAGGAAACTTCTCACCGATTTTCAAAATTTCTTCTTGAACAAAGCTGGGTGGGTCACTTAGTAGAAAGATATGAATTCCAAAAATACAATTTTAATATGTTACATATTTTTTATCATTTACAAATATCCTAGTTGAAAGAAAAGGTTATTAAACTTTGAAGATGGATGTATCCTAGTATTTATTACATGATCTGTCTTGGTTTTTTTTTGCTGAAATGTTAATGGCTTGTAGAAAGTTGTCTATTCCAAAAATTGTTCAAGATATGGCAGAACACACATAAGGTAGGGCTCATAGCATAGCATGTGTCAGAAGCCAGAACATGCATAAGGTAGGGTTCATAGCCATGCTAAGTACTACAAACTTAAGCAGACATTAACTGCTTAGACTGTAATTTTTCAAAAACTATTTCTATATTTAGATATACCTAATAATGATTTGACAGTTATTATACTGACTTAGTGGAGGCTAAAATGGCCTTGACAGACAGCTGTTGACAGATGGACTGGATGAAACTGTAAGGGTTCCTAGTTTCACTATGGAACCCTAAAAATAGATTTAAACAGCAAACAATGAATGAAGCCTTAAATGAATAATTTGGAGAGATCTGAGTGATTTGCCTGCTCGTTTCTAATTCAAACCGCTAGGATATGGAACATCCTTCTGGTATGAGTTTTCCCATTCAATTTTAATATGGGTACCTTCAACTCAAGAGTCAATAGGCATCTTCTAGACAAGTGCACTCCATTTTAGGCTTCACACTTGCCAGAAGGTCTGAATGCACCCAAGGGCTAGTCTATAAATTAACAAAAAATTCTTTCAGGTAAAAGTGTGGCACATACCACCAGAAGGTCTCAAGGAATCACTCACAACGCCGGAGTGCACTCTGTCACAGAAGCAACGCAGGGTAGAGAATGTGGGCTTCCACCCTGTGGCAGATGGACTAATACATGTGGCGTCGGGACATGAGCTTGCTTTGTGGGATCTGACACAGCAGAAGGAGGCCTTTGGTGAGTATATTTTCACAAGCATACAGTAGTAGCAAGCGCAAGCTTACAATCGGTCAGATCCAGTCAATTGTGACAATAATATTGTTACATGTAAAAATAAAAATTTTCTTTCTTTTACCATAGGATTATGCATACTTACACAAAAAAAATAATTTGTAAATGCTCATCCTTTCGATGAATGGTTAACTCTAATGAGGTAAGCCCGAACTTAGCTATCTAGGCATGGCATAATAATATTGTTTATCAAATTTTTAAAAAGAGCTACCGCCGAGTTTCTTGCTAGCTCTTGGTAGGAAAGGTATTCTGAACCAGTGGTAGATGCATTCGATGATTCAAAAGTACATGTAAAAGTTTAATTGAAAAAAAAATTTTTGCTTATCAGTCCAGTAACTTGAAAAAATCGGTGTACATACATAAAAAACTATATACGCGCCAAATTGAGAGCCACCTCCTTTTTGCAAGTTGGTAAAAAAAATCTGTTCTATTGTAAGGTAAAACAATTTTGTTACAGTAAACAGGGATCACACAGAAGTGATCCAGTCCACGTCCTGGAAGAAAGACGGCAAGCTGGTGGCCACCTCGTGCAAGGACAAGAAAGTGCGCATAGTGGACCCGCGGGCCGCCAGCCCCGTGCTGGGCGTGGCCAACAGCCACCAGAACATCAAGGACAGCCGCCTGGTGTGGCTCGGCGACACTGACAGGATCCTTACCACTGGTGAGTGCAGCAGCGACGTGCTGCCCACTGCTGGGCGTGGCCAATAGTCATCAGAAGTGATTTAAGTTAGACACCAGAACTAAGCAAAAAATGTGATGATTTTTATTTATCATGGAGATACCTCAAGAAACAAGTGGCAATTAAGAATAACAATGTGGCAATAAAGCAGTGCTAGCCACCACAGGATTAGAAATCATGTGAAATCCATACCCAAATCCCGAAAAAAATATTATTTTATTAATAAGTATTATTATTTTATAATAGACTAATTAGCAGCTTTTGCTGGTGCATCTATGTGAGAAGTGATTCAAGTTGTCAACATGTTTGTCTAATCTATTGTTGACCTGGTTAACAGAGCTTGACATGACTACCTCCTTGGGGAATTTATTCCTCTTTCCTTGAAACTAAAATTTGGAGCATTTTTCGATTTTTTTCTATTGAAAAAATTGTGTCCAATTGCGTTTAAAATAAAAAGCTTCCAAAAATTCCAAAACTTTAATGGGTTTTCAATGAATTCCCAGGTTTCGACTCGGCCAGGTTGCGACAGATCATGATCCGAGACATCCGCAACCTGGCGCAGACGCAGAAGACGCTGGAGCTGGACTGCTCCACCGGCGTGCTGATGCCGCTGTTCGACGCCGACACCAACATGCTGTTCCTGGCCGGCAAGGGGGACACCACCATCCTGTACATGGAGCTGACGGACCGCGACCCCTACCTCATTGAGGGGTTGAGGCATTCCGGTGAGATTTGTTCATGTTTTAATCTACTAGCGATCCGCACGGGTAGCTTATTACAATTTTCATAGGGATCTCTAATTTTCTTGAAAATAAAATATAGCGTATGTCACGTCACGAATGTAGTTTTGTACTGGCGAAAAAAATTTCAAAATCGGTTTAGTAGAGACATTACTACAAACAAACTTACAGACTTAAGCTCTTTTTTATTATTATTATTATTAGTAAGATTATTGGAAGATAATTATAAAGAACCATTTATTAGGATTCTGTACCTGAATGTACCTATTCCATCCAAATGTACCATACCAAGGTGCTAACTCAACAACAACAAGCCTCTGCTGTCTATCCATCCGTCTGTCTGTCAGCAGGCTGTATCTCGTGAACCGTAATAGGTAGAGAGTTGAAATTTTCATAGATTATGTATTTCTTTTGCCGCTATGACAACAAACAATGACAACATGGCCGCCATACAATTTTTTTTTTATCTTATACGGTGGTACGGAACCCTTTGTGTTCGAATCCGACTCGCACTTGATCGGTTTTGTTTCCATTCAAAATGTTTTAGGTGAACAAACGAAGGGTGCGTGCTTAGTGCCGAAGCGAGCGTTGCGGGTGATGGAGGGGGAAGTGAACCGCGTGCTGCAGCTCACTGGCTCGTCCGTCGTGCCCATCATGTACCAAGTGCCCAGGAAGGTAATCGTCCCTTCATTCAGCTTCACCCGCTCGACCTTCGTCTCGCTACAGAGGTCGCCGCCACACCTCTTCCCTTCGCTCCGTTCGGCCTCGTAGGCTCGCTATGTTGAGGACCTCCTTTGCAAGTTAAACGTGCCTATTTAGTTTCTAAAAAAACCCACCACATTATTATCCGAAAAGAACTCCTACTGACAACAAATTGTATTTATACGCCAAATTGTACCTATATTTTTGTTTTGCTTTGTATGAGTTTTTCTGTACAAATTTTGAAGTGTACCATAAAAGTAGTCATTCATTCATTATATGATTAATGGAAAGGGGTCACGACCTTCAGCAATGAGAAATACGACTACAACGGAGACCTTGTTGCAGAGTTACCGCGAATACCACGCAGACCTGTACCCGGAGACCAGTGGAGCCGTCACCTACCTCAGCGCGCCGATGTGGCTCGAGCACCAGGACCATCCCGTGCCCAGCATCTCTCTGCACCCCAACGCCAACAACTGTACTCAGGTGAGACGCCTTGTCCATCCACTTGAGGTTTCTCAACTCAGATGCAGGTAGAGCCGGTATAAAGGTATAACAAAACATTTTTGACGACCTCATATTTGTCTCTGGTTTGATCTGGTGGAAGGCTACGGGCGTAGCTAGATACCACCCTACCGGCAGAGCCGCGCCACCAAGCGATTTAGCGTACCGGTACGATTCTGTGTAGAAACTGATAAGTGATAAGCGTTAAGCCATACCAAGTTAGCCCGTTCACCATCTTAGACTGCATCATCACTTACCACAAGGACTAACTTGTAATTAACAGGTACTTATGTACCTGTATCTACAAATAAATGAAATTGAATTAAATGTTTCTTAATATACATGTAGGTAGAGGAAAGACAGAGGAATAACAAATCATCTGAAATTTCTAGCTTCAAATGTCACTGATATTTTTTAGAATGCTTACGATGATTTTTACCTAGTTGAGGTCAAGTTATCGAAATCTATTCTGATAATGGCGACAATTTTGAGGTGTTTGTCTAAACTGAATTTAGAGTATTTGCATCTTTTTCTTTTTAATATTGCTAGAAAAGGACAGAAAATGAACCTTAGATTGAAGACTAGTTTTAGAGTTACTCTAAACACTATGCTCGAGACTGGAATCTAAAGTCACAAGGTTTGATAGTTCTAAATTAAATTCAGTTTGTCTGGCCTTTTCTTATTACATAGGTATTGATAACAAAAAGGTGCCAATACTTTAAAATTTAATTGCTACCAATATTTTTAATTGCTAATTTTACTATCTATTGGTTGTATATTATTTCTTTTAAGCAAAAAATATTTCGTTCTCATTAGAGCGTTAGATTGTGAATAAAAATAATAATATTTGGATTTGTTTCATTTAAATCTTTTGGGTTTTTATTTCAAAAATATTAGAGGCATGTATTGTTCATATTGGTTTTATTTGGTTTAGCTTGTTCGGTAGTGAAATGACACTGGTATACATATTATCATTTTATTTTTTTATTTATGGTGATTTGTTATAATTTATGGGATTCAATTTTTTTTTGTGTTGTGTGTGTTCGTAGTTTTTGTGTAGTTAGTTTTGATTTTACATCAGTTTGGGTTTATAATACATGGGTGAGTAACTTTGGTTTTGTTGCTTTTCAATTTGGTTTGCATTTATTTTTAAACTGCTTATTACAATTTTTTTTGCTTTAATTTAAAGATGGGCATATTTCAGTTTTCTATAATAGCATAAAATATTGTTCAAGGTACATCGGGGCAACCTGGAAGAATTAGTCAAAGCAATTTTGTCAATGCCACCACTTAAGAAAACAGAACCTAAACCAATAGTGACCCAACAGATTGAGGAACCATCGAAACCGGTTCAGAAACCAGTAGCCGAAGAACCGAAAGACGAAGACCGAATAGATTTCGTCAACGTTAAAGATTTAATAAAAGGAATGGAGAGGCAGAAACCAGAGCCGAAGGATTATTCTAAAGAGAACGGGTTCCACAAGAAGATCATTGACAACGGACACGATTTTGAAAAGAAACTCGAAGATGACGTTGAAGTTTCCGAAAAGACCGAAGAGAATTCCGAAAAAACCGAAAAATTTCTGGAAAAAACCGAAAGTTCGGATTCGTCGGAGTCGCTTTCCAGGAGTAATAGTTTGATCAACGGTGGTGTGGTGCAGGTGCCGAAGCCTTTGCCTCGCTCGTCCATCTCCGAGGCAGGGTCTGCCGATGACCACTCCGAGGCGCCCAAACCCAAACCCAGGACCACGGCTGTAGCTATATCCGGTTATAAGGTAATGTTTGGTTCGATACGACACACAAGGAGTTTTTTCCTTTAACCCTCCTTTATCCTTCCTTTGTTTTTAGGGTTCCTTACCTAAATTGTAAAACAATTAATCCTTGAGGTCCATTCGCCTGCTGCATCTACTTATTTCAGTAACTACTTATGACTTGTTTTCAGCCAATTCATCCAAAACGTCCGATTAAAGACAAAAAAGTATTTTGATTAGAAGTGTAACTACACTACTTGCAAAAGGCTTTTGTATTTATGTTTCTTTTCAATTTAGGGAAACCTCTGAATTCATACTTAGCTGGTTTATTATTTAAAGCATGGTTTTTTTCAGTTTAGAAGGAAAGTATTTAAAGTATTGTAGTGTACGGGAGCTGTGGTGTCTGTGTGCTCGACCGTACCAATAGGGAAATTTCCCAACCGAGCGGTGTTGTGCTCGGTAGCGCCAGCTGGGCCGACGGTTATGCGTTGAAACTTCTATATATAGTCCAATTTGGTAAACGCTCTGTCAATGCGATTGAAAGTTGCGTGTTCTATTTTGAGTTTTTCAATTAGGCTACCCGTGCTGCCATCTAGTGTTTCGAGCGTTGTTGATTGATTGAGTATAGAAGCGACATCTTCTTGCGAATGTGGCAACCGCTACAGTAGACTAAATAAAGTCAATGTTTTTAATAGTTTAATCGTTCTATTTTGTTGACAGCCACGCCTAGGCCCCAAACCGTTCTCGGCGTCGGCCGGCAGCGAGGAGTTCTCCTTCGACAAAGTTTTCTCCGTGCCCGCTGTGCCTGGCCTTCCTAAATCTGATTCCGGTAAGAGTAGAGACAGAGAGAACAGAGAGTGAGTGGGAGATGAGAGAATAGTGTGAAATGAAAAGAATTATGAAATGAAATGAACATTTATGAATTAAAACTTGGACACTAGGAGTGCTGGCTCCTAAACTAGGAGAGCCCGTATCTTACGGGCCTGTGCCTTCCAAAGCATATTAATAAATACAAATGTTGCGTATGTGTGTGTGCGCGCGTGCGTACGTGTGTGTATGCGTGGGTGCGTGCGTGCGTGTAATAAAGAATGATAACTACAAATATGTATGGTTTCTTTATGTGATCAAATCAGAAATGAGAAGATCCATAGGGGAACCAGAGTCACCGACATAGCTCACCGTGTTGCGAAGCTGAAGTGGCAGGGCACAGAAAAACCGATACACGGGGTCCCAAGATGCTAACATGACGACCTCGTGCCGGAAATCGCAGGGTCGGAAGACTCCCCATTAGATAGACAGGCAAGATCAAACGAATCCCTGGGAGCCGCTAGATGCCACGCTGTTGTGTGGAAGTGGTCTATGTCCAGCTGTGGACGTTTATCGTTTTCATCATTATCAATAATGATGATGATGATAATTTCTTGTACAGGGCTGTCCCCGGTATCGGCTCCTGCTCCCTCCACCCCTGTGACGTCGACTCCCATCGCGAGAGAAGAGGAGAAGGAGAAGTCTCTCACTCCCACCAGCGATGTTGACGTTGTAGCTAACAAAGGTATGCTCCAAATTGTTGGATTTTTAACTTCGATTTGCGATTAGATGTATTTTGGTGGATGTTTTTAGGGTCCCGTATTTCTACAGAAAAAAGTCCATACTTTTATAGGATCACATTGTGGTCTATCTGTCAAGTTAATTACAACATAGAGTACTTCCCGTTGACCTAGAATCATGAAATTTGGCAGGTAGCAATGTCTTATAGCACTAGTAAAGGGAAAAATTTGAACTTTTGGTACATAAAAAAATAAATTAAAGTGCTATTTCTTGTGCGATGGTACGGAACTCATCGTACAAGGATTTCTTTCTCATAAAAAAAAGATTCCGACGAATTGGGAACCTTCTCCTTTTTGAAGTTCCGTGACGTATCATGCGACACATACGAAACTTATTCTGTTCTCTGTCTCGCTTGCTCATATGGGTAACAATACATGAAATAATCGGAGCCGCTAGGATAATGGAACGCCTTGCTGGCATCAGTTTCCCCCTCCACTTTTAATACCTACCTTTTGAGGAACCTTCAAGGTCAAGAGTGAATAGGCAACTTCTAGGCAAGCGCGCTCCATCTTAGGCTGCATCATCACTTGCCACCAGGTGTAATTGCAGCCAAGTGCTAGGCTATAAATTAAAAAAAAAGTAAATATTGATGGTTTTTACAGAAGAGTATACAAACGGCAAATCGGACACGAGCCTGGAGGAGGAGGTGAACTCCTCCGACTCGGGCTACCGGCCCAAGACGCCCAGCACCGCCGAGCGACGGAAGATGTTCGAGGCTACCGAGTGAGTCTCCTTGTTTATACAAGTAGGCGTTACTGTGCGGAAGTCCATAGACACAAGGAAACAAAAGCTTAATTTGCCATAATCCGCTGAAATCTGTATGGTACAACAAGCAACATCCCACTGCTAAACATGCAGGGAAAGCGAGCCACCAAGCAAGCAAGAAATACGCACCACCACCACACAAATGCTAACCCCATTCAACGCACGTTTCGCTCCGGTACCGGAGCATCCTTAGGATTATAGCAAATTAAGGTTTTGGTTCCTCGTGTCCTTGTTTTGTCACTGTGTGAAACGTGTCATCATCCCACCGCATCATGAGTTTCCTCTCAGAATGAAAACGGTCTATCACGCTGACCAAGTGCGGATTGGCAGAGTTCACACACCGCCGAGAACATTATATGTGATTGGTTGGTGACTTAAAATGGTTAACTCCCTTGAGATTTTTGTCTCTTGTCATTTGTATGGGATTACGTAACAGAGAGTGCGCTATACTAACTTCTTTACGCGAATAAGTTATAGGCTATCTCCGAAAAATCAGTGACTAGCCACCCACCCCGCACGGGTAGCTTATTACAATTTCTGCAGCGATCTTTATTTTTTTGAACATTTTTTTTTCTCTCTCGTCTGGCTTTTACAATGATTAGCCAATGTCAAGTTTGTAGTTATTTGTAACAAGTCAGCTAAACTATACAAGTATGGACGCCGTCTGTGCCGGCGCTCGCCGACATACGCACGGCACCCCCTTAGAGCACTTTCCAGTCAGTTTTAACAAAAAAAACACTCCAAAAAGTCACAACACGCGCGCCAGCAAACGCCACCACAGACGAAGTCCTTTTTTGAACATAAAACATAACCTATGTCACTCAGGAATAATGTAGCTTTCTAGGGGTGAAGGAATTTTCAAAATCGGTTCAGTAGTTCCCGAGATTACTTCCTACAAAAAATTTACAAACTTTATATAGATCCTTTATAATATTAGTGTAGATAAAAGTTTTGACTTTGTGAAGATGAGGTTTTAAACTATGAAGTACAGTGTTTGTTTTGGTTGCAATGGTCGGCATATTTACGTGATCGGTTGGTTGTAGCGGCAACCAGTCTATCGCGGAGCGTCGGCGCGCGTACGAAGCGCGCTCCATGAGCGTCGCCGTGGAGTCCGAGGCGCCGCCGTCGCCCGCGCCGCTGAGGTAAGTCTGAGGGCGGGAACCGAGCAACCGCCGAGTTTCTTGCTGGTTCGTCTCGGTAGGAAAGGCATTCCGAACCAATTTTAGATGCATTTAACGATTCAAAAGTACTTTCGCTCTAGATTTCAACGTAAGGTATCACGATCTGTATTCAAAATTACATTCCACATGACATGCTCTTTAGAGGGTACTTTAAATAAACAAATAAATAAGTATTCTTATATTTGGGATGCAAACGACCCCATCTCGGGACAGCCACGTTCCTGGGGTAAAGAAAAAACATCAAAAATTAAGCTCGAAAACTTGCATTTTTTTTAGTATCAATATTTAGTAAGTTTGTCCTCTTCTACCGCTCGGTGTTATCCCTCCCGCGTGGCGTGTAAGCGACTGTATGAAGTGTCTGTAGGCTGTGAGTATCGCGTGTTGCAGACGGAGAGACTCGCTGAAGTCCCGCAAGAGCCCCGACCGCGAAGAGAAGAGATCCTCCGTGCCCAATGTCACTACTAAGAGGACCTCCACTGTATTTGGTAAATACTAATATAATTGCATTTTATCAACCAGTTTCTTTTCATCCTCTTTAGCGCATTGGTTAGTGGGAAGTCCAGGGTTTGATTCCCGGCAAGATCAGTCACAAAATTTATAGTTCATGGAACCCTGAAAACATAATTGTTATGTTGTGTGCGCAGGCAAGGTATCCAAATTCCGCCACTTGAAAGGCACGCCGGGCCACAAGTCCACGCACGTGGAGAACATCAAGAACATCAGCAGGCAGATATCCGGAGAGTGCAATGGCTTCTATGGTAAGTCACTTAAACATTTGATTTCATTGAAAGTAATATTTTATTGAAGTACTTTCCACTGATATTATAAAACTCTGCTAGGTCTTTCTGGTCTGAGATGATGATTCAAAATGGTTAACGATCATTGAAATTTTTGTCTCTGTCTATTGAATGGGATTATCTGTCAATGTCTGCCGTTTTCCAGCAAACGGAATCCGTTGTGCCGTCCCAATCGGCGGCGGCGGTGGCGGGGGAGGTCGCATTGGCGTGGTGGAGCTGCCCCTGGGGTCCACATCCGTCGCTAAAGCGCCGCCGCCGCACCCCTCCGCGCTGCACCCGCACTCGCTGCTGCACCCCGCGCCGCTGCAGGACTGGACCTTCGACCCCTTCAGCGACCAGCGACTCATGGTCGCCTGCGATGACGGTCTGTTGAGGGAGTGGATCATACCCGAAGGTGGTAAGTTCAACAACATAAAGGCATCGTTGAATGGCCAGACTAATATGCTGACCGAGGTAACTGGACTCCATGAGTCGGGATAACAGGTCCTTAAAAAAGGATATAGCATCCTTGCTCCACAAACCCGGGGTTTATTTTATTTTATACTAGATGATGCCCGCGACTTCGTCCGCGTGGACCTCTGCGCCTTGGTTGAACGGATAGGGCTTAAGAATCCCGTGGGAACTCTTTGATTTTCTGTGATAAAAAGTAGCTTATCCTTTCATTAAAATTGGGTCAACTGTGAAAAGCTAGTAGACAGACTGACAGGCACGCTTTCGAATTTATAATATAAATATAGATTTCACATTTCTTTCAGTCTCAAAAACCATTCAATTTTATTGACACCAACCAAAATGTTCAGGTCTCCAAGAATCAACCAACGAGCCAAAGCGAACATTCTCAGCGCACCCGGACAAGATCTACATCGTGCGCTTCCACCCCACCGCCTCGGACCTCCTCACCACGGCCGCCCACGACCTGACCGTCAAGATCTGGGACCTCAGCCAGGATGTACCCACGCCGGAGATCACCTTAACTGGTCACACGGAACAGATATTCGCCTGCGACTGGTCGCCTTGTGGGGAGTATTTGGCCACTGTTTGCAAAGATGGATTCGTCAGGGTAAGTGGAACTCATCATCATCGACTGACAGACGTCCACTGTTGGACTTAGGTCTCTTGTAGGGACCCTGCGACTCTCTTCTAGTGAAGGGTCTTTCGACGTCCTTTGCAATCCGTTCAGCTGCTCTACAGATTTCTGATTTGATCACCTAGAGAAACTCCAAGCATAGCTCTCTCTATAAATAACTAGGTCATGCCCAGGACTTCGTCCATATGGGCTATACTAATTTCGAACCCCTATTTTACCCCCTTAGGGGTTGAATTTTCAATCAATCAATCAATTTATTTATTTGCTGATACAGGTATTACAGGTGTAATTATAAAAATAGTCCAGCTGTATCACGCCAAGCTGGCATGCAAATACATTAATTCAAAATAGTGAATAGACAAATTAAATTAAAAGTAAAATTTTCGTTTGTTTGAAATAAATGATGTTATACAATAAAAGGAATTTACAATTCTGAATACTTAATATTAAAAAAAAATAAAAAATAATAATAATATTACAGGTCTTAAAAATATTACAAGATTACATAATAAAACAGAAAAGTCATCTTAGATATTCATCAACACTATAAAACTCAAAAATCCTTTCTTAGCAGATGTCTACGTCATAATAGCTATCTGTGCCAAATTTCAGTTGATAGATCAGTCATTATATTCAGAAGTTATAAGGCCTGACAGACAGACGGACGGACGGACAGGTGCAATTTAACTCAAACAGACTAAGGCTGAGATCTATAAAGCGCACTTTGACTTAGCTTAGACTGAAGACCCTGTTAAAACGAGACAGCGTTATAGCGCTGGCATAAATCTGCCTCGTTTCAACTGAAACTTAAGTCTAAGCATAGTCAAAGTGCGGTCTATAGATTTCCACGTCAGAGACCTCGTTTCGTTCGGTTAATGAACTCTCAAACACGCTGTATAATTGTAGATATACGCGCCGCGCACGTCGACGGAGCCAATAAGAAAAGGCGCGGGCCCCGTGGGCAGCCGCGGCGCGAGGGTTGTGTGGGCGCTGCACGACACTCATCTCGTCGTCACTGGGTTCGACAAGTAAGTGTTATCTATTTTTCCTGAACCACAGAATATATGAGACTACTAACGTACAGAACTTTCACTCCTTTGTTAAACAAGTACTTGCGGCGATATTCCAATAACCTACATAATAACTATTAAATAGAGCAAGCTAAAGTAAACTTTATCGCTGCGCGCGAGTGCCCGTATTGCTTTGCATCATTTCGCCTTCCTACGTCACGAACGTAACCAACAAGTTGCCTAGGGTTGTTAAAAGAGTAACGTTTTTTTTTTCAGAGTATCAGAGCGGCAAATTCTCCTATACAAGGCTTGCGACCTGTCCGCGCCCGTGTGCACCGTGGGGCTGGACGTGTCTCCCGCCATCCTTCACATACACATCGACCATGACTCCAACACGCTGTTCCTGACTGGACGGGTGAGTTATGTGATTTTTAGGGTTCCGTACCTCAAAAGGAAAAATGGAACCCATATAGGATCACTTTGTAGTCTGTCTGTTTGTCTTTCCGTCCGTCCGTCCGTCGCTGTCAAGAAAACCTATAGGGTACTTTCCGTTGACGGTAGGTCTCATAGCACAAGTAAAGGAATAAATCCGAAAACCGTAAATTTGTGGTAACTTAATTTAGAAAAAAATGTGTTTCAATTTCCAAAGTAAGATAACTATACCAAGTGGGGTATCATGTGAAAGGGATTTACCTGTATATTCTAAAACAGATTTTTATTTGTCGCACTCGCACTTGGCGGGTTTTTTAATTTATCGCCCAAACCCTTATAGCGAGAGGGGACCCGTGCGATGTTGAAATGATGATGATGATGTTCGTGTGCAGGGTGACTCCACCATATACTGCTACGAGGTGACGTGCGAGCCGCCCTACCTGTGCGCGCTGTCGCACCACAGGTCCAGCACGCTGCACCAGGGCATCGCCTTCCTGCCCAAAAACTTGCTGGCCGTCGAAAAGGTACGAATCGAGGATTTTTTTTTAATAAAGAATATTACCCATGCTAATCATGACTAATACGCCCCTTTCCCCTCCAATTAAGCGTAAAGCTTGTGCCAAGAGTGGGTACGTCTATAGTGCAACGGATGAACCGCCGACCTTTCGGAATTCAGTCGGCTCCTCAACCGTTGAGCTATCGAGCCTCAGCCTTCTTAAATGATTTTCGTAAATGAACTGAAATCCTATCCTTAACTTGCTCGCTTTCAGTCCTCAATAAGCTTCTCATTATACACATGCATCATCAAACCGGTATGGATGAAAGACATTGAGCTCCCGAGTTCAGCAAGCCACTCAAACATTGAGATACTCTAGCGCTTCCAAAACAATGATTTGAAGGTTCACCGTGGTTCACAAAAACTCCGAAGTGCATGAACACACAGAAATCCCCACGGTAATTGAGTAAATGGACAGGTCACTGTACTCCCTTCAACAGAACATAGAAACAGAAAAAAAAACTTGCTTGGAATTCAAAACAAACACACAAACAAACACGAATTCAAAACAGCTATTGTGTGTTGGTAGGTGGAGTTTGCGCGAGCGCTGCGACTGACGAATGGAACCATCGAGCCGCTGTCCTTCACCGTGCCCAGGATAAAAGTATGCTTTACTCTATACTTATCTAAAAACTAATGTTAAGAGTGCTCTCCATGGCCGCTCCAAGTCGACCTGTTTCATTGACGGGCGGAACATGCTCAAGAGTAACGTACGATATTTTAACGATGCAAATCAACGTTTAGTATTACGTTATTATTTGGAGAAGTAATCAATATCTAGCACCTCTGAAGTTATTGTTAAATACAGTTTGCCAGGTGCTAGTTTTGTAATTTTGTTGTATTCTACATGATTTATTTACACAGGTGGTTGCCTACAAACTTTGGCCTAAAATAGTAATATTTCAAGAACTTTCAGAAGAAATATAGTCATATTTCTGTCAATAAAGTCTGATTGAATTGATGTCGGGCATAAAATAAGGAAAGGATAAGTTGATAATTACTGGCTTCATTTTAAATCTAGAATCTAGGGGCCGTCTCTTCATTGCTAAAGATCTGTTTTATTTATTTTTCAAGTTATCCCTTGACTGCAATCTCACCTGGTGGTAAGTGACGATGCAGTCTAAGATGGACGTGGGCTAACCCGGAAGGGGTATGGCAGTTTTCATTGAACCCTGATGCGACGCTACCCTCGAATGTACCAATCGTTTCACAGAGGAGGTCACATAAACAAGGATTTGGTTTCCAGAGCGAGTTATTCCAAGACGACCTGTTCCCGCCCACCCTGGTGACGTGGGAGCCGTGGCAGTCGGGCAGGGACTGGTTGGCGAACAAACCGGTCACGCCTAAAATCGTCAGCCTACAGCCACCCGGCATGGAAGCATGTACGTACTCCTATGTCCTATCAACCAAAGTGGGCCTCATAGGAAAGCTCAGAGTCACTCAGACGGCGATGGAGAGAGCTATGCTTTTTTATATTTTATTCAGGTACAAGTTAGCCCTTATCTGCAATCTCACCTGGTGGCAAGTGATGACGTAGTCTAAGATGGAAGTGGGCTAACTTGGAAGGGGTATGGTAGTTTTCATTACACCCATATATATGTTTGATTTCTACACGGCGTCGTACCGGAACGCTAAATCGTTTTTCCGGCAGGCTGGTATCTAGCCGCGATCGAAGCCTCCCACCAGACCAGACCAGGGATTTATAGAAATTGTAAAATTCTGAACCCCTGCCGGGAACGGAACCCGGGACCTCCCACTAATAAGACCACAACGCTTACCGCTGCGCCAGGAAGGTCGTCAAAATCAAATGCTTGGAGTTTTTCTACGTGACCAAATCAGAAATGAGGAGAACCAGTGTAACTGACATGTAAACTACCATACCCCTTCCAGGGGTTTCCATCTTGGACTGCATCATCACTTGCCTATAGGTAGGATTGTAGTCAAGGGCTAACTTGTATCCGAATAAAAAAAACTCATGCCGTCTGAATGGTAAAGAAGCCCCTAGCTTGGCTATGAGTTCCAGTGTAAGAGTCTTGTAATAATGAATGGTCTGTCTCCAGTATCGGCGCAGCTGGCGGCCGCGCCGACGCCCGCCAAGGAGAAACCCCTGCACAAGCCGAAGCCCGACCTCATCAAGTCGCACGTGCCGCAAGACCCCAAGGAGAAGCAGGATAGTGTGAGTGTTCGTTTCACCTATCATCGTGTGGCCGTATCGTTCGTAGCATTGACTTAGAAGCTTGATTTTTTTTGTACGGGAGAGGTGTGTGTGCTCGACCGTACCGGTAGGGAATTCCCTCCGAGCGGTCTTGTGCTCGGTAGCGCCAGCTGGCCGACGACGGTTGTATCTTAAAACTTGTGCAGATTCCTAAACGCTCCGTTAGTGCGATTGTCTGGCTTGAGTTCGTGTATCGAGGAATTGTTGATTGATTTCTGCGTGTGAGTGAGAGGCGCCATCTGCTTGCGAGTGTTGCGGCCGCCACAATTTTATGAAAAAAAAAAATTGGTTGTCTGTAAAGTCGGCTCACTGACGATAGTTGAACGTGACAACAAAGGCCGATTGTGCTTCTTTGTCGCTCGTTCCGCGCTCTCGCTTGCACTTCAAGCCTTACATGGAACGACTCATGCGGCGTTACCTCAGAGCGAGGTAACGCCGCATGAGTCATGTTTTTTCGTGCGTACAGCCGGCTCTATCGAATTATAAGACGTTGTCACGTCAAAAGGATTGTAGACTTGAGTCTGCTTCTTCTTGAAGTGCCGTCTCTTATCAGAGGTTAGCAACCGTAAGGGCCATCTGCACCTTGGACGCTGCGCGGAGTAAAGATCGGGTTTTCTTCTCTGAGTTTTTTTTACATTTTTATTTTTCCACACAGATAATGAAAGCGATGAGCGCGAAAGTGAAGATCGACCTCAAACTGGAACAAGACAGCATGGAGGGCGTCGACGAGGCGGAGTGGGACCAATGAGTTGCGCGTCTTTGTATAGAGGCTTCATTGTTCAACGGCGCACGTTCCTGCGCTGGAAGTATTTGATTTTGTATTCTAATAGCGCTCATTCTGTTGTACATAAAACCTTTAAAATGCATTGTCGCTTTCTCGGCTGCTGCAGAACATCGAAATAAAGTCAGAGTCAAAATGAACCTAAACTAGATTGTTGTAAAATTTGTTATCCTTTTCACGATGTATACTGTAGAAAAAGACGGCAAGCGCAATAACCTACGTCAGCGTCACACTTTTCACATTTCTAAGGGAGTATTTTGTATAGAAAGCTTAGTTTTAGTGAAAATGAGCCTAACTATGAAAATAAAGCGCTCCTATTGGTGATGCATCGTCTCACATGGTAAAAATGCAGCCTTGATAGTTTCGTCACTTTAGGCTTTGTGTACATCAGGATTGGACACAATATCGTATTCGTAATTCTTTTTTCGCGTAACTGACGTATTTACTTACGTCATAATGTATTATTTAAGTACGGGCCGATTTTTTAATCGAATAAATTTTACATTTTGACAGATCTCCGATGCAAAGACTGTAAAAATGTCAAGTTCATTTGCCAGTTAAACATTTGGGATTGAAAAATCGGGCCGGAGTATACCAATATTTAGGTAGTCTATGAACTTTGTATGTGGCATAAAAACACAATACATGTAAGAATGTAATAAATAACTCGGTGCGATTTATGTAACTATTTATTGCGCTATATTTGCGTGAAATGGCATACGGCTTTTATTTGAATTCGGAAAGGTTTACACTTTTGCAGTGTACGATTATACACGGTAACTTTTGCAGTGTATAGCATTATGGGGCAACTTTTGCAGTGTACATCTGTAGTACATGTAAATTTTGCAGTGTTGATGATATACGGTGACTTTTGTAGTGTACAATTATACACAGTGACTTTTCCAGTATACGACTGTACACGGTGACTTTTGCAGTGTGCCTACGTTTATTTCGGGTCTTCCTTAAAGTGAAATGAAATGAAATAAATTGAAAATGAAATGAATTTATTGATTTTCTACTTACATGTCAAAAAAGACGAGTAATGTTTTTACGCAAATATGCCGCAAATATATGTTGTAGGTGCCGCCTTAGTCCATATCCACACAGGATAGCCCCAAGTCCTACACTAGGTTATAGTTAGCGAGTAGCTATGAGGTATCTAATCTTAGTTCCGGATTACATTTCTACCCACATGCCAATATTTTATACGACCTTTTCTACTATACAATACACAATGTACTCGTAAGACTCACCTATTTCTAGTTTCATAGATAAAATTAACAAACGCACAGACAAAATTCCTTCTTCCTTAATTTTAGATGAAATTAAAATAAAATTTAATCTGACATACCTTCTAAAGGTGCACCAATGCATGCATAAAAATGGTGATCACTCACAGTATCAGCTCTGTGTCACTTGTCATGTCAAAAGTACGCTTTACACTTAGATAAAGGATTAAAATCGAATTTTTGACGTAACAATTGATCCACAGACCAAATATGGCGATTGCCTTCTCAGAATGTATCCACTGTAAAACGGTTTTTTAAAGTATTTTTTAATATTTACGTGGATATTAGAAATCTATTTTAACTACAACTTTCTGTTGGTTATTGATTTTGTACATGTAAACTGTACACTTTTTTTTAAATTGGATGTCTATGTTATTAACAACTTTTGTAAAGGCTTACTTTTATGGTGGCGTTTTTATATTGAGCATAAACATATAGCAAGTTACAAATTGTTGCTTAAATAAACCTTAATGCCATAAGTTACAAAAAATATTTTAAATAATTAAGTTTTAGTAACGATATTGTAGAAGTAATTTTGTCTATGTAACATATGACTTCATTTAAAGCAAAGATTTTCGATATGAAAGTTAATAATATCTACTTTAAAGTGACTATCAAATCATTTTATACAAGGATTAGCAATTTTGTTTTCTCGAATAGCAAACATTTCTCTAGTTTTGGTGCTCTTTTATAGTCTTGTTTTAGCAACTAAATAGTTATGTAACTAATTTTGCATTTATTATGAATTCCATAGACCAATGGTGTGCATTTTATAAAAACAATTAATGCAATGTTGCTAACAGTAGGGTCTTCGACTGTAGGAATAAAATGATGTGATGCTTTGTTTTGCGGTCCTTTCTATTTTTTTAACATAAAATTTGTTAAAAAATTTAAAAATATTTGTCGTTTATCGCCTTGTGATGTCATTGATCGCCTTCCAAACAGCGTGACGTTAATAATAATTAAGCCAAAAATTTCGAAAAATCTATTTTTTTTTAAATTATTTTCTTCAATAACGAATTCTAGCCTCACAAACATACCGCTATAAAAAATACCACATCATATTATTAGTACAATCCAAGACCTTATTGCACGGGTTAGACGAATCGATAGTCACCTCATTTATCCAGCCGTTGGGATACTTGGAAGGTATAAGAATTCCACATAATATTATATACTCAGATAGGCGTGAAAAATAAAACCCTGTGTTTTGGTAGAAAATTTTAAAAGAAAGTGGACTGTGAGACAACTGTATAAATGATAGACAACCCATTCTTTTGTTTGAATTGATCATACTACCCGTGCATTATGGATATTATCCTGCAGGGAGCAAGAGATTATGCATGTCATATTCTCTCGCTCCATGTATTCTGCAGCAGGCTGGTGGTGTGAGACCGATCTCAAAAGTCGTTGTGATCTCAGCGAAAACGACCAAACATTGTCTGTGACCTAGTTACGCTCATTCATGTTGATTAAATGCTCATATTTATTGCACGTTTTGGATGTTGATTTTTTTTTTGATAAAGGCGTTGACAGACACGAAGCGTGAGTGCAGCGATTTTCAATATTAGTGTGGTACAACTTTACACTAAATGCGTGCAGAACTGTAATTCCGAGTTCTATAGAGCGAATAGTGCATACATTTTGAGAACGCACTCGTCATATTTTGTCTTGTGTCAAATGTCATGTCAAAAGTACGATTTTAATTTAAGGGTAATCATGGGGTAAATTTTGTTATACATGACATTTGACACATAAAGCAAATATTACGATTGCATACTCAAAATTTATGCAATTATGCTTTGATTTTGCTCAAACTGAAGTTTTAGTAAAAAGAGACATATTTATGGCAGCGATATAACGCTGTCTCGTTTTAATTAAGTCAAAGTGTACTCTATACATCTCACCCTTAAATCACGTAAAGAGAAACTTGAGTTTTTAGAAGTGATACTTAAGTTATTAATTTTTTTTGCCCAACCAAGACAAAGGTGAGGTGTCCTCCATTGTTGGTAGCGCGACTGGTTGCATCTGCTACTGATGTCACCATACATCTGTAGGCATTTTACTGGTAGCGCGACACCACCGCCACTGGTGTCCTATTGTGATAGTACCCTTACACCCTGTCTTCGTGGACCGCTGCAGTCTCGCGTTGCGTCTGACAACACTTTAACGATAGAAACACTTTGGTTACCACCGGAATCAAGTATGAGGTATTGCGAATGTGTTGATGCCTTTAAAATATTCAATGTCCAATCCAATGTATTAATATAAATGACATTCCTACGTTTGCCATGATACATGCATTTATTTATACTCTATGTACTTTTTGTATTTAATTATTATTATTAATAGTAATACATATTGCATATAGATAAGGGAAGTATAGGGCACTCCTATGTATTAGGGAATTGACATATTATTATTATATAAAGATTATTATTAATGTAACCAGTTTATTTGTATAATCAGTGGTGCTGATTCGAACGAACCATAACTGAAACAAATAGTTTACTTGTTTCCTTTAGGAAGTTTTTGTTACGTAAAAATAACTTTGATTTTAAGAGACCTTCGACGAAAATTTTAATTAATTTATCATAAATTACTGCCAAAATTAATAAATCAATCCTATCTGAAATCTGCCGATAAGTAACTTAGCAACTTAATCATTTGTGAAAATCGTATGGTCTTTTTGGACAAATAACGTTGCTAAGTTGCTTATCGACAGATTACAGATAGATTAATTTCGGCCATTAAGTCAGCCATCAAAAGATTATATCGCCTATCTATTAATATATGGCGACTAGATCACACTGTCCTTTTCTTTCTGTAGTGGAGAGAAAGGGACGCACTATGGTTTAGTTTTGGTCCGCACGAGGCGCCGTACGTGTAAAAATTGATATAAATAAAATATAAATGTAATAAGTGAAAGCGTTTAGTACTGCTAGATGCCATCGTCACCGTTTTGCTCAAAACGCCAAAGATTTATATCGATTTAGTATTTTGTCAACATACAGCAAGCTCACTTAGAAATGAAATTAAATAGTTTATTTGTTTCAATATGAAATGACAAGGTGTTTACAATGCAGAGTTGAGCCAACACATCCAGTCAGGAAACCCTGAATCATGTATAGTTGACTTGGCAATCGGGGTACGAGGCGGGGGGGGGCGCGCCACGCACACCCGCACCCCGATTGTAATCTCAAACTGTCGCGAACTATACGTGCTTTTGGCTATACTGAACCTTTATACAGTCGAGGCTAAAGGTGCGGACATACTGATGAGTTGTGTTGCAACGTCTGACTAATCGTAGCGTACCGTGAACGAAACGTTACGTCTTCATGTAAAATTATGGCTGGATCGTACTTTAACTTTGCTCAGAATTAAGTTTCAGTCAACACTAGACAGATTATTCTACAAAGTATCTGAAACTGATTGCCTTATCTGTCGCAACACAGTATATAGTGAGTGTGCACCCATAGACAATTATGTTTGACTAAAATGAAAAACGAATCTCAATTTTTTGTCGTGATTAAATATTTTTCTCTTTATATTATTGTAACATATGGAATTTTTTATATTACGAGTTATAATACGCGTCGCTATGCTTTATGTAATAGGTTAGAAATTTTGTATAAATCGGGCCTGCGATGGTTCTTCCCCTGGTGTATCTTTTTTGTACAATTTTGTCGACCAGATTTAGTGAAAAATGTCAATATTTTGTACGAAAATGTCATGATTTGATAACTCACAATATAGCAGTGTTTTTGTTTTAACTTCAAAATTTAAGCGTCATAAAACCTGCGCGACCAAAGGGACTACGAAGCGGGAAAGTCAGCCGCGCGGCGGTTGTCTCCACGACATTTAATGGCGCTAAGCACACCTACGCGACTGTAACAGCCGTATAAATGTGCCGCATCGCGTCCTACAATCCCGCGTTTATAACGCGTAGGTGTGGCCGCAGATTTACACGGGAGGGCTAATACGAAAGTCTATATACACAAAAGGAAAAGTTGACTAACTGACTGATCGATCAACGCACCGCTCAACCCGGTCGGAGCGAGCTGAAATTTGGCATGCAGAAAGCACATAGCCATTATGACGTAGTCATCCGCTAAGAAAAGATTTCTGAAAATTCAACCCCCATAAAGGGGTAAAATAGGGGTTTAAAATTTGTGTAGTCCACGCGTACGAAGTCGCGGGAATAATTTAGTATCGATATTCCTTTGCAATAATCGTTGTAATTGGCTGAATTTATGATATTATTGCTGCAACTATACTTTTCAGCCAACAGTGAGAGTGTCAGGATTGCGACAGCCAATCAGAAGTGATTGCCACCTTATTAGAGCTTTGGTACTAGATTTTAAACTACTTTCAAAAAACATGATATTCAGTTACAAATAAATTGACAGTTTAACGCCAAATCTAGTGACGAGTTTAAGGTGGAAATATATTTTTGAAACGCTGATACTGAGATTTACCGGCTCGGAGCGTTTTAAAAGTATGACACCATCTTTGTAAAAAGGTTACACTAAAGTGTCGGGATCGGCAATGAGTGGTCGACGTACATACGCTTTCGTATTACTTAAAATATTGTATAGATTGTAATTTTATTCGCTAGTCAAGTTATTCTTTAAAATCTATCCATTTTTATTCTATTACACTTTACGATGTAGTAAAGATGCATACTCTTTTAGTTAAAGGCTTAATATTAATTAATTCATGTCGAAAAGTTTGCAAGATTGTGGTTAAGGTGGATTCATTATGCGCCGTACCCGGATCGGACCATGTCTAGTATGAATTTGTTCGCACGACTATGTTATAAATGTGATGTGATCTGTAGACTTACTTTGACTTAAGACACACTAAAAACAACAGATCTAGGTGTAATTATTCCGTTTTGTTTAATTCTAATAGAGCGTACCTACTTTACCTTTGCTAAGTCCGTACTTAAGTTAAAACGAGACAGACTTTAACTCTATCTCGTTTTTAAGTCAAATTAAGTCTATAGTTTCGTTTAGGTTCATTCATGGTTTAACATGAATCCACCTTAATGTTGCAAATTTTTGATTCACTCAATTCTTCCACTTGCACTTTCTTTAACGTTAACTGGCTCTAAGCTGCAATCACATACATTGTAAACACAGTTTAGTGAATGTACAGTCGGGAAACGATCATACATTGCGGACGACTGGCCTTGCTAGTCCCCGTCGGTCAAAACTGCAAACATGCAAGTATGTTCATTTCTAAACTGTATAATCGCTAAATTGAGATTGTAACGCACCTTTGGTACTAACGAAATAGATAAAAAAACGTAGTAACGCAAACTAAGCTCAATTTTAAAATTATTATCACTATAAAAAGTCTATTTTATTATTTATCTGTAATAATGAATTTTAAAAGGGTTATAATATCTAAAAAACATGGGCAGTTTCTTTAACTTATGAATTTAAAAACTTCTGTACTATCAAAAAAATGTGTGTGTGCAGTTCAGACGCGGTAGAAATGAAACCTTCAGAAAACTAAACTTGGAAACAATGAGACGAATGCAGAATATGAGGAGTAGGATAATGTAGTAGGGTTTACCTATTATGATATTACTAAGTACCAACTTTAATCGTTTTTACATATTTTACTCTACATATTTTACGTTTCATCGACTTCAAATCGCAAAGATACCTAAAGAAATTTTCACTTCTAAAGTCAATCTATCTAACGTTGTTATTAATTGTCAAAGAACTTTTTGACATGATTCCTTCTTCACCTTCGTAGTATCGTACCTACTGCAAGCAAGGTATCGTCAAGGTTTCATCATAATCAGGCCTTCCTCCCAGAATAGGAAGGGCTTAGGTTAGTGGGATACAAAGCTAAACAAAATAAAGAAACTGCCCAAATAATTTTAATTTCAGCACAAAGTTGATACATACCGCTCTCTTTCACCCCCGTACCAAAGTTGTGAGATGACAATAATTATTTTGAAATTCTCATGATGTTTTCTCTAATTTTATAACTTTAGTCATAAGACCGTAATAAGTTCTTTTTAATGTAATTTATTGTCCGGAGTGTGATTGCTACAATTTCGAAATTTGGTGCCAATACCTACTATGTAATAATTTCCAAATTTTTAAAAATTGGCGTTTTTTTTTTTACAAAATGAAATATTTTGCTGATGAATTATGTATTGATTTAACTGTTTTGTAGCATTTTTGCTGTTCAATTTTGGGAGTATTTAACGTTGGTGTAGCTCCCGGCAAACAACTTGAACATTGATGCAATTGGCTGACCCATGGCGAATGCATGCGATTGGTTGATCAGTCGGCGCGGATGCACGCCATTGGTTGATAAGTTGAACCCTGCCTTCTGGATTCGATTTCCTCACTAAGCCGGTTAGTGTTCAACTTGTTTGCCAGCCACTATACTTGAATTTTTTCGGTACCTACATTTTTATCGGCAAATGTTTTTGTACGAATAACGCAAAGATCGTGGGTGTATTACGTCGCTGTAAAATCAAGAAATTTAAAGACCTTATTTTTTCCCAAATTGTAATATTTCTGGACACTTACATCCAAACTAAAAACGTTGATGTCAAGGATTCTCCTAGAATACATGCTGTCAAGGAGACTCTGGCCTTAAACCTGCGCAGAAGGTAATTTATTGATCTATTCGGTGGTACGAATTGCCGAACGACAAAATGCCTGCACCATCGCGCTATTGGTTTGTCAGTAAACCTTTCTCATAGAAAAGTACAGTATCCATGGACATTAATGGGCCTTTTTAACCGACTTCAAAAAATGTAGAGGTTCTCTATTCGTCGGAATCTTTTTTTTACGTGATGCCACCTGCCAATCTGGTAGAATTGAGCCTAGGAGGGAATTAGGAAAGTGAATTTTTTAGTGACGTAATATGGCCATGTTCTCATTAAGCCTAGCCTAACAAACGTCAACCTCGCTGTGGTGTGAACGCGTGTTGGTATTTTTGGATGTGAACCTACAGATATCCCTAGCGGTAAGATTCAATATTTGGAGATATTTTTATTACTTTGCATTTTTTTATTAAACTCTTGCTAAATTTTGATGTGTTTGATTTTAATTTACAAAGCTCAGGTACCTACCTGCATATTGCGGCTAATAACACAATGCACATAATGTGTAAAAATTCTCTAAACTCATATTCATCATGATGGCCGTGCTCTGTAGTGAGCCGGCGACCCATCGCCGCCTATCTTAAAGGACGGGTTAGGCCATAGTCTACCACGCTGGCCAAGTGTGGATTGGAAAACTTCACACACCTTTGAGAACATTGCGGAGAACGCTCAGGCATGCAGGTTTCCTCACGATGTTTCCCTTCATCATTAAAACAAGCGTTATTGAATTGCTTAAAACGCGCATAACTCCAAATAGCTTGGGTGCGTGTCTGGGATCGAACCCCCGACATTCCGAATAGCAGGCGAACTTCTTAACCACTAGGACTAGGCTATCACGGCTCATAGCACTATGATAAATGAATACTTTCATGCTCAAAGGACAGCTGAGGCCGACTAAGTTTGTTGTGGGCTCTTCGCAGACTTGGGTGCGTTTGGAACCCTCATAGCTTTAGTTTTATGTTAACGTAATTAATCATCACCACCACATCGTTGTTTGACAATCAGAAAGTGTACAATAGTGCCCAATTTGAATAAATGACTGACTTTTGATTGATATGCTCCTAAAACGCCATTGTTTCCAAAAAATCCCCATGTCACGCCATTGTTCTAATAAAGTACTAAACACGCCATCAAAGTGAAACGTTCCCCTAATTACCGATCCGTTGGATGAGATAAACACGATGTTACGAGCAAAGTGCGGAAGTTACACAGAGTCGACTCTACCCGGACTCTAAATAAGGGTAGACGGATACTGCAAGTTGTACCATACAGATTGGTCTGGTTTTAGTGGATTATATAGCAAACTAAGCTTCTAATTCTTTGTATATCATGGAATTCCGAAAAAACGCCTGCTTTTTTCCAATATTCTTAGTAACTCAATCGCAGGTATATTATTAAAATATAGTGTTCTTGGGTAGGTACAGTGATAATCAATTTGAATACCTAAATGATTCAATGATTCTTAAGGACCCTATTAGTACCAACTCGCAAGCTTTCGTTGTCTGTCTGTCCAACACTCCTTTACTGTTATTTTACCCAGAGACTTATTTTGAATTCTGTACCCGGGTATTGTCAAGTTTACACAGCGTGCGGAGTTGGTCCGTAACACCGATGTTTGCCGGCCTCGTCGCCCGCATGGAGGCAGATCAAACAGGGTAATTACCTCAGGAAGCACGCGCTGCTGGGCGCGGCGCGGCGGCAACCATCGACGGTGTTTGTGGTGCCATTGGCGTTCACTGATTTGCGCGCAATATGCTATTCATCGTGTTTAGTTACGGATCCTTCAAATTGTTGGTAATCTTACCATTTTTAAGCTTACGTACTCGAAGGGTATCAAGGGACGCTAAGGACGCTATTACAGACTCCGCTGTCCGTCCGTCCATCTGTCTGTCAGCGGACTGTATCTCGTGAACCCGTTAGAGAGCTGAAATTTTTACGGAAGGTGTATTTCTATTGTCGCTATAACAACAAATAATAAAAATTTCAAGTATACAAGGAACCAAAAGCTTAATTTGCTATAATCCGCTAAACCAAACAAACCTGTATATGGTGCAACATGCACCGCCCGCCCTCCAGCTGATGCAGGAAAAGCCAGCCACCAAGCAAGACATACGCACCACAACCACGCAGCACCACACAAATCCCAAAATCATTCGACGCATGTTTCGCCCCGACACCGGAGCATCCTCAGGAGATCTAGACCTTACAATGCCTAATTGCAAAGCATAAGTGGTAGGTACTCGTATATCATGGACTTCCGCAAAATAACGCCTACTTTTAAAATTTCAAATGTACCTAAATTACAAAAACTAATTAGTAGGTACATAAGCTTGAACGTCGGAACGGAACCCTTAAGTGTGCGAGTTCGATTTGCACCTTGATTGGTTTTTCGATTCAAGGATCCGTTTGCGAAATATTTTTTGCTAGAGTCAAGTATCTTCCCTACAAGAGACCAGTTTCAATACTCAATTCCCTATAATACCGACCATATAATAAAAACCAATGTCCAGTTGTGAACATCTCACTAAACTAAGTAGGTATGTCTTTATGTCTGTACCGTACCGTAACGTACCTTAACATGATTCATATCACCGCACCGCCTGCGGTTTTGTGCGACGGGCGTGGCGGTAAGTCAGCCACGGTTGAAACCTTCCACCACACCAGACTCCTAAATTTTGGCTTCAAAAGACACCGGGTAGGTTACGAGCCACACAGCCTTCGCTGTTTATACCTACTCCGAATTTATATTTCTAGAGTCGCGCCCGCTAATGCAAGCAATTTTAAATGAAACTTCAGAACTGAATTCCGCATAATAAGAATGAATGGCGTTCATAATATAACTTTAAAAAACGCGGACAAGGTGGCTAAAAGGAAAATGTTAAAGTTGGAATTTCAGAGAGCTCACGAGAATGTAACGAAGTTTGAAGTTGCACTACGTTATGTCGGGAATTTATCTCGGGCGACGGAATTTCGCTGTTTTCTTGCTGAAATTAAAGCTATGCGAATTTGATGTCGCAAAGGGCTGAGGGTCGTAAGAGTAGACACAGCGGAGTCAAGTTTTATTGACAAAGAGGATGCCCGCGGCTTCGCCCGCATGGATTTTGGTTTTTTTAATCCCGTAGGAACTATTTGATTTTCCGGGTAAAAGTAGCCTATGTCCTTCCCCGGGATGTATCCCAAGTCTGTACCAAATTTCATTAAAATCGGTTGAGCGGTTGGGCTGTGAAGACGTAGCAGACAGACAGACACACTTTCGCATTTATAATATTAGTATGGACTAGCATATACTCACCAGCGATTTTGTCCTCGTGGACTACACAAACAAACACTACTACTAGGCTCTACCAAGCGTGGTGGATTATAGCCTAATCCCACTTCAGAGAGAACAGAAGACCCTGCGTTGAGTTGACATGATGATAATAAAGTTCAATAATAATAACACATCAAAAACACATCTACCTAGTTTATTAAATAAAGTAAATAACGAAGAAGCTTTTTTATCTCAAAAATTACAATTCACAAATCACTCCGCCCGCGGGAGAAACGGCACAAAGTATTCTATTAAGTTCGGGATGGAACCTGGCTCAGATTTTGGTACAATAAATATTTTTAGGGTTCTGCGGTGAAACAAGGAAACTTATATAATTTGTCCACTCGCTCTTAGATCCTCGGTCACCCTTTTATAAATAAATCATCATGCTTCGTACTCGAAATTATATAGACTAGGTAGTATGTAATATAGTTATTGATATCTGTTACTGCTATATTGTATATTTTCTTTTAAAAAACCGGCCCAGTGCGAGTCAGACACGCGCACCGCGGGTTCCGTACTACAAAACAAGTAAAACGGTAAGAACCACTTTTGTTATCGAATCGCAAAACCAACCTATTCGTAGAGGTGTATTGTTATTGACATATAAAAAACCTATGACAGTTAGAGCAGCACAATAGAGAGCACGTTAGAGCATTGATTTTTTTTTTTTTGTAAAATTTGCATAAACTTGTATTGTCCATAATTATGTCAGATTTTTCTATTAGTAAACTTCAGAGATAAGGGACATTTTGTACGATAAATCAAAAACTATTTTTTACAAAATTATTATGAGGTTTCTAGACAGTTTTGGAAAAAAAGGTTTTGGCTAAAGTTTTTATCAACTAGCATGTCTACAGAACCCTACCTTATGCACGCACACTCGTACTTGACCAGTTTTTACAGGCTCCCGCTCTCACGTACATTACATATCTCGTAAGAGGCTTAAGAAATAACGCGCGCAATCCGCCGGAGACGAATGATGGCAATTTGCAGCCACCGGCATTGAGTGGGGGGTTGATTGTGCTGCTGTATTTCTTATTTCACAAAACGCTGAATATATTGTTGTACTTTCATAGCTGTTGTCGAGTGACTGAAATTCTGTACAAGTGTAAATTAAAACTTTATAACACCCCGACAAGTGAAGGTTACAGTAACTAGAAAAGAGCTGATAACTTTCAAACGACTGAACCGATTTTCTTGGATTATAGCTAAGAACACTCTCTATCAAGCCATCTTTCAAACAAAAAAACTAAACTAAAATCGGTTCATTAGTTTAGGAGCTACGATGCCACAGACAGTTATACAGATACACACGTCAAACTTATAACACCCCTCTTTTTGGGTCGGGGGTTAAACACAATGAATGTAACAACTAATGTACCTACAATCTTACCTTAGGTAATTAATACATTAGTACCTAATACAAATAATATATTTATTGGGAATATATAATTATAACAATCTCATTAATATTTATCATTATCATCACTAATTAATTCTAACCTTTTTCTGAGTAATGAACACATAGTACCTACTTTGTAAACATTGATTTGAATGTTTGTAAATATGGAACTATCCATATAACTAGTGACGGGGACTATGCACGGGGAGCCCACCTGTTTTGTAGTCAAAATCTAGACATGAATGCCTTTTGCAATATTGAATAATACCTATTATAACTAATATGAAAACCGTATGGCACCAAAAACATTTAATGTAAAGGTTGCCAAGACTCACAAGTTCATAATGTTTTCACTTTTCACTGTTAAAAAGTTATGAGATCTCTAGTAGAGCCAAGCCCCTAGCTGAGTTTAGATTTGTGCTGGCCATGGGACCTATCCCAAGTATATAATATATACTTCGGATTTGGGATAGGTCCCATGGCCAGCACATAAGATATTATCTTAAGTGCTCTTATCTGTACCTATCACATTTGTAACAATAAATAACAAATAACTCTACTTATACAAGCTCTGATTCTACAAACCCTACATCTTGGTTAAAAAAATATGGCTTGGCCGTTTAAACGTTCGTGAAATTTTGATCTGTTAAAAACATCGATGGTTAAAACCCGGAATAGCTTGTGCGTCTATCACGAAATAGGTACAATACGAATTAGTAACTGTCGCACAAACTACTCTATGGCCTTAAAATATGTAATGTCATGTAATAGATTCACGAACATTATGTATAGTTATATAATTGTTATCAAAGAGTTTCCACGGGAAGTATTAAAATGACTTGTGCCTGCTCCCAGTTACTGGTTATCTACAGTATCTAGTCACTTGTTGACTCAACGGTGAGTGATTCTGATTTCTGAGTCATTCCATCATTTGGCACACATTTGTTCACGACCAAGAATGTATCACTCATACTCATAGTGCGTGGGACAGCCATTACTACTGACCTAATGCTAATGTCATGTTTAGCGTTTACCGCAAATGGTTCGCTTCCGTGGTACCGCGCCAACCCATGTCGCCATCACTGCCCATATTATAAATGCTAATGTCGTACTTCTTTGTTGGTTTGTCCTCCAATCCCTTTAAATTTTTTTTAATTACTAAGCCTCAATAGCTCAACCGGTAAAGGAGTGGACTGAAAAACGAAAGGTCGACGGTTCAAACCCCGCCCGTTGCACTATTGTCGTACCTACTCCTAGCACAAGCCTGACGCTTAGTTGGATAGGAAAGGGGAATATTAGACATTTTAACGTGGCTAATATTCTTTATTAAAAAAAAAAATAACGGAGCAAAGTGACGACGCGCGACGGTTCGACCTGATTTTTCCCCTTACTACGGCAAAGACAAAAAACCGGCCAAGTGCTAGTCAGACTCGCGCACTGAGGGTTCCGTACTCTGGTATTTTTTCCAACATTTTGCACGATAAATCAAAAACTATTATACACTAGCTGATGCCCGCGAATTCGTTTGCGTGGATGTAGGTTTTTAAAAATCCCGTGGGAACACTTTAATTTTCCGGGTTAAAAAGTAGCCTATATGCTAGTCTATCTCCATTCTAAATTTCAGCCCAATCCATTCAGTAGTTTTTGCGTGAAGGAGTAACAAACATACATACACACAAACTTTCCCTTTTATAATATTAGTGTGATTTGATCACGTACTCTACACTCCAAGCATAGCTCCCTCCATCGCCCACTGAGTGACTCTAAGCTTTCTTATGAGGCCCAGTTAGCGACCATGTCTCGAATTCGTATGCCATTCATCACGTTTTATTCGAAGACTGTGGTCTTCCAGCACTGAAGATTTTTTAAAAATTCAGGTACAAGTTAGCCCTTGACTACAATCTCACCGGGCGGTAACCGATGAAGTGGGCTAACCTGGAAGGGTTATGGCAGCTTTCATGAAGCCCATACTCCGTTGGTTTCTACACGGTATCTTACCGGAACGCTAAATTGCTTGGCGGCACGGCTTTGTCAGTAGGGTGGTAACTAGCCACCGCCGAAGCCTCCCACCGGACCAGACCAGGAATCTAGAAATTCGGCGCTTACAACTACTGCGCCAAGGAGGCCGTGAAATTTTGGACTAGCAGTCATCTCGAACCAGGTCCCGGCAAGAAGGTATTTAGTATAATATAACTCTTCATTTAATCAGTTCGCGTGGCCGGTTTGTTTAAAGCATTTAATTTCCTTCGGGATGAGAGTCATTGGTAATTACCTCTCGCCAAGGTCGCGCGGTAATCTAGCGATTAGCTTTGAAGTGTTTTATTAGCATTGAGATCCATCCTACCATGGGAAAAATAAATTGGAGTGCGTAGGAAGTGGCCTACGTGCCAATTAGTGGGGATACGTGATACGAGTATTGTACTTACTTCATTAACTTTGTTAGTTTATAGCTTTTGGGAAATTAAGTCAAGTCTTCTCATCGTCAATTCCTCAGTGCCTGAAAACAAAAGTCTTTGACCAGTGTGTCCTCGCCTATGGTGCTTAAACGTGGACACTGACAAACGGCCTTGTTCACAAATTCAAAGTTGTTCAGCGAGCTTTGGAGAGGGCTATGTTAGGAGTTTCCCTGAAGAGTAAGATCCGAAATGAGGAGATCCGCAGGAGAACCAAAGTCACTGACATAGCCCAAACTATTATTATAGCAAGCTGAAGTGGCAGTGGGCAGGCCATGCCTGTCATAGAGGCGATGGCCGTTGGAGCCGGAAAGTCCTTGAGTGGAGACCGCGTATAGTGTGGGACGCCCTTCAGCACGATGGATCGACGATATAAAACGGCTGGCGAGAATGAAGAAGGCTGAGGACCGGGTGTGGTGGCGCTCTTTTGGGAAAGCCTATGTCCAACAATTATGGACGTCCACAAGCCGATGATGATGTTAGTTTATTAATGACTAGCTTTTGCGTGCGATTTCGTCCGAAAATGTAATTTATAATCAACCTAGGCGATGTCCGCGGCTTTGCCCGCGTGGATTCCGATTTTTTTTAAATCCCGTAGAAACTCTATGATTTTCCGGGATAAAAAGTATGAAAAGTATTCCGAATGTCATTAAAATCGGTTCAGCGGTTGGGCCGTGAGAACGTAGCAGATAGACAGACACTCTTTCGCATGTATAATATTAAGTATAGTATGAATGACGTTACTTCTGAATACTTAGCTATCTAATTCTTTCTCGAATTATAAAAATCTATCAAAATGTGTGACTTTGTATTTGTTAGGAGAAGGTTTGTTAGAAGTTTTTGGAAAATCCACCGGGAAATTAAAACACCTTTAGATAGTTGGCGCTACCCGTGAGAAGTCGGGGCGGCTCGCTAGTCGTTAGAGTGGGTTAGGTTACGCGGTTCCTGATCTAGTCCCGGTTCAAGTGACGGATTAGTCTTCAAGGATCCGCCGGTTAGTGAGTAAACGTACACAGCGTAACACTCAATTGTATTATGTAATTTTAATGCGGGTTTTTATTAATGGTTGCTCGCACGGAACTGTTGTTAGTGTTTGGTCACACTGGCGGGTTTATGTTTTACAACTTTTTGTCTTGAGTCTTGAGTATAATATATTTTTAGGTTATGTACGTACGTAATTAGCTTTTTAGATTAGGTCCGGGCAAAAATAGCGGGTGCTTAGGTAAAAATCGTGGTAATTTAGGAAAAAGTTGACAGCGAAAGCAAAGTCTTGGTCGAATGTACAAAGGCGTTCTCCTTTAGAAACATCAGTTTTTGAAAACTCTTATGTTAGCTGCATTATACAAGAGAGCCCAAAAAAAAGGAGTTTAAGTAATATTTTTAGGGTTCATATATGTTACAATGTATGTAAGGTATTCCTAACCAGTGGTAAATTATTTTGACGTATCAAAAGCACTTGTAAAAGTCTACTTAAAAAAATTCTATTCTATTCAATTCAATTCTATTCTTTATCGCAGCATAATTTCTAAATGCCTGAACAGATTTGGATGTATGAGGTATCGTTAGAATTCTTAGATAATCCCGAGTGACCCTGGATATAAAATTTCAAAAAATTAAATATGGCGGCCATTTTTAAATTAGAAAAAATACTTTTTATACTTTAATATGCGTGTTTTTTTTACTTTTCTTGTTGGAAAAATATTAGATTAAAATTATTTTTGTCAGTTGGTATATTTTAATGTTGTTGTTCATAAATATTCATGAGCTCAGAATTTTCTCCTGTTTCATTTGACATCCCACTCGATACAATAGCAAAAAAATTTTTGGAGACCTCCACTTTTTTTGGTGTAGCATCCGTTCGGTCTTTTTTTTCGTATAAAGTATAGCCTGTGTCACCCGGACCTTTACAGCGAATCAATTGACACCTCATTTATCAAAATCGGCCCAGTAGTTTTGACGCACAGAATCTGGACACAAACATACAAACCTACATACATAGACTGTTAAAATCATAACCTTTCCTTCTGGCTTTGCCGCAGTCGGGTAAAAAGGGACATGTCAAGTCGCAGATGTGGTCGTTTCCCGCACTCGGTATAGCTCGTCAGCCAGTGACGGTGTAGTGGTGAGTGGTAGTGGAGTGTGGAGTGGCTCTCGAGCGGCACGTAGCTACAGCGGTGGTACCACTGCACCGCCAGCTGCGGCAGATTGTGTTGTGGTGCGATGTGCGGATAATGTGCTTTCTAACTGGTTGGTATTTTTATAATTCTCGTTTATTTACTTTATTACTAGCTGATACCCGCGACTCCGTTCCCGTGGATATAGATTTTTTTAAATCCCGTGAGAACTCATTGATTTTCTGAGATAAAAAGTAGCCTATGTATGTATCTAGCGTATAATCTATCTCCATTCAGCCAAATTCGTAGTTTTTGCGTGAGAGAGTAACTAACATCCATACATCCATCCATACATATAAACTTTCGCGTTTATAATATTAGTAGGATTATACCATAGTTGTTAAAACGTCCGCCTCCTATTCGGGAGTTCTGGGTTCGATTCCGGGCACACACCTCTAACTTTTAGTAGAAGCAATTCCTGCATAGGCAGGTACTGTAGATATACGTTAAACTTATAACACCCCTCTTTGGGCGTCAAGGGATAAACGGTATCATCATCAACAATCTATAGTCGGCTCACTACAGAGCACGGATCTCCTCTTAGAATGAGAAGGGTTTGGCCACAGTCCACCACGCTGGTCAAGTGTGGATTGGCAGACTAAAGTTAGGCAAACAAAAAGTTATATTTAAAAGCAAAAGCAATACACATAAAGTAAAAATTTCAACTCTATCTGTTACGGTTCACGAGATACAGCCCGCTGACGGACGGACAGACAGCGGAGGCTTAGTAATAAGGCCCCATTGGCACCTTTCGAGTACGGGACCCTATAAATGTTTTTCGCTGGCAATATTCCCTTAATATAACATGGCGGTGAAGATAAATAATCGTAGTGATCTGCGAAACATAGTTTTTACCCGTCTTCGGCAAAGCCAAAAGGAAAGGTTATGATTTTAGCAGTCTATGTATGTATGTGGGTATGTATGTATGTATGTGGATATGTATGTTTGTATCCAGATTCTGTGTTCCACCGTAGCGCCTAAACTACTGGGCCGATTTTGATGAATGAGGTGTCAATCGATTCGTCGTAAGGGTCGGGGTGACATAGGCCATCTTATACAAAAAAATTGTCCAAACGGATATTACATGAAAAAAAGTGGGGATCTCAAAAATTTTTTTTTGCTATTGTATCGAGTGGGGTGTCAAATGAAAGAGGAGAAAATTCTAAGTTCATAAATATGAATGTACTACAACATTAAAATATACCAAGCGACAGAAAAACAATTTTATTATAATATTTCAGCGTTTACTAAGAGGATCGCAGTCGGGATTTAGTTTTCAACTTTATCTTGTTATTATTATTTTGTACGATGTCGTAAAATTTGAAAGTTCAAAGCGTGTGCGGGATCGAGGCAAATAAGGTTTTCTCTGTAACAAAGCAATATGCACATGCAAAATGCATGAACCACATGATCATAGCGTGAAAGCCACATTATCTGATCAAATATCCATAGAGCCTCAATAGCTCAACGGTTGAGGAGCGGACTGAATCCCAAAAGGTCAGCGGTTAAAACCCCACCCGTTGCACTATACAAAGTTATAGTCAAATAATTTATTCAGAATAGATTAAGTACGCTAAATCGTTTGGCGGCACGTGTTTGTCGGTAGAGACGATAGAGTGGTAACTATTAACTAACCACAGCCAAAGCTACCACCAGGTTAGACCATGGGCCACAGAAATCCATACCTTACCATACATAAATACCATGGGCAGTATAGAAATTTTTTCCACTAGTATGCTCAAATGTAAAACGAATGTATTGATCTAGCCAGTTTAAGGTCGTTCAAACACGATCCTATTCGATCTATATTGTGGTTGTTATGTGAATATGACATGCATTATATCCAAGGGCTTGTTCACACGATTTGTGAGGTTTAACATGAGATTTGATAAAAACTGATATTTAATTGCTTAAAACACGCATAACTTCCAAAAGTTACCTAAGTGCGTGCCCGGCCTCGAACCCCTGACCTCTCGAATAGAAGCCCAAACATCTGTTAACCGCTAGGCCATCACCGGCCGAAATCATAGACTTATACATATAAATAAATAGATAATTTTAACTTGAAAAGGTCTCAGGCTACCGCGCTTCTATTAATTAGATTTCATTGAGTTCAAAGTAAAGTTTAGATTGAGAAGTATCACAGACTGAAACAACTTATAAAGTTAATTAGATACAAATATGATTACAGTTTACATAATTAAGATACTCATTAATATGAAAATTAGATAAGGACACACAATACTTGGTTATCAGGAATGGAATGTAGGTATCGTACGGTAAAATGGCATTAGTTTTAAGTGCCCAAGTATAGTTAGCTAGCTTAGCGGGTTTTAGCTTTCTAAAATCATTTATTTTTCACGCACACGTGCCTATTTTAAAAGGTATAATCTCGGAAACCGTTCGAGCTTGTGCGATCCGATTTTCATGCGAACTAAAAGCTCCGTGGGAAAATTGTATTCCGATTTTGAAAGCAACTGTAATCTGCCGTATCCACTGTCCGTTATATGTGGTTATCTAACATCTGATAGTCAGACAGAATCTGTGAGCGGTGAGAGAGGCATAGTTAAGAGGGGTCTCTCCGTCACTCGCTCCATACAAACGTAGTTCGTCTCTCATTGGAATACTAACTAAACATACGCAATGGAATTTTGGTTATGCCTGTGGTTTCCAGATTTCCGTTAAAATATTCGAGTTCAAAGTCTTAAAAATTCACATACAAATCTTTGAGCCCCTGTAATTTTAAAACTACACATTTTTAGAAAAATCTAAAACACCACAGGCACCACCACAGATATTAGTTTCTAGAATATGTATGTAAAATTTCATAGACTTTGGTTGCTTAATATTCAAATACTGGCTACGATTGTGTGGAGTAAGTGACGGACGGAGCCCTGTTGAGGTAATCCTGCCTGCCTGCCGCTCCAGCTTCGTACTGACAATCCTTCTTCATTAGGTACTATACATAATCCTTGATACTACGTTACGTATCTAGAAAAAGATACAGTTATATACAGCACTCAAACCCGCGAACTGTCGATAGATAGCAATAGATACAGTACACGTGTAAATTAAAAAACACCCCCAACAACTGAAGGTTACAGTAATAACTAGAAAAGAGCTGATAACTTTCAAACGGCTGATCCGATTTTCTTGGATTATAGCTAAGAACACTCTTGATCAAGCCACTTTTCAAACAAAAAAAAAATTAAATTAAAATCGGGTCATTAGTTTAGGAGCCATGATGCCACAGACATATACACAGATACACACGTCAAACTTATAACACCCCTCTTTTTGGGTCGGGGGATTAACTGTTTTCTGTCCCTCGGTGTATTTTAAATTTATACCACAGTTTTACGTACATCGTAAAATTATAGGTATTGTGTGATTATATGAACTCAGCATTATTTCCTCTTTCATTCGATATCCTACTCGATACAATAGCAAAAATATTTGGAGACTTCCACTTTTGGATGTAACATCCGTCAGGTCGTTTTTTTTCGTATAAAATGTAGTCTATATATCACCCGAACTATAATAACCAATCGATTGATACCTCATTCATCAAAATCGGCCCAGTAGTTTAGGCGCTACGGTGGAACACATAAGTACAAACTTATATACATACATACATAGACTGCTAAAATCATAACCCTTCCTTTTGGCTTTGCTGTAGTCGGGTAAAAAATTAATGCAGTTTCTAGACCCAGTTCACATACCAATTTCAAATTATAGCTTTCTGGTTATACTGATAGTTTCTGAGGTAAGCCACGGATGGATGGACTGTCAGACGGAATGTCGAAACTATGTATAAGGGGTAAGGGTTTCTTGTTTGCTACGGAACCCTAATTATAGTATTATGTTGGCAGGTAAGTTGTAAGCTGTCGAGATGACGAGTGGCATGCAGAGGTCGTTGCTCGACGCGAGTTAACTCTTGAAACATTTTATAATTTAACATGAGAAATTTTACATCGCCTTTTAAATTAATATTCTACTTACTAAAAATATTAAAATGATGTTTTATTCCATACAGTCCCGTCTGTGCTCGTGCACAATAGGTACAATAAAAGCGCAAAATACCACGTTTCGTTAACCAAATATTTCCTTTAGGAGGATTAATCAAATCAGATCAAATTTGTTTATTTCGAATATGGGTAAACAGTGGAAATGTTACAAAAACAAAAAGCTTACAGCCAAATTCTGCTTATAAGCATGCAATATGTTATCATACAACTTGTTATATCATTTAATAGTAAAACTAGTCACATTAAATTACATTTCTTAATTATAAAATAATTAATTATCAAAATTATTGATGGCTCCACTTCTTAAATCTTTTGTTCTCGAAACGTCCAAAAAAGTGTCTTATGGATTAATATCTATACATCCAAAATATATCTACTTATTGCCTTCTTTTTATTTATTTATTCAGATACAAGTTAGCCCTTGACTGCAATCTCACATGGTGGTAAGTGATGATGCAGTCTAAGATGGAAACGGGCTAACCTGGAAGTGGTATTCTAGTTTTTATCTAGTTCTTCTAAGATTAGAAAGGAGAAATTGCCGAAAATTTCACAATTCTTTCTCTTTTCCAGGTACAAAGATGCTACTCACCGTCCTCTTCATGTACATAGCATCCGTGAGATCTACCGAACCCGACACTAACAGTTCTGCTGAAGTGAATACTGTCAATTCCACTGCATTTGATTCTGTGCTTGTAAACGCCGACGAGCTTGAAAACATTTGCACGACATGTATCAAAGTAAACGCGAAGTGTTACAACGTTTCATATCTCTTGGAACTCGACGCTCCATTTAGAGAGACTGTAGTCGTAAGTAAGTTAGGCGTAATGCGAGCTACTAATATGCTATACTACAGTTTCGAGCCGAAGATCGAAGATGAAGAGTACTATAAAATTGGATTTATCAATTTGGATGACCCGAGTAACAGCAGTGTGATATCGGGAGGTAAACAAATCATGAACTTCGGTACCTTTGATCTTGATCAGGTTAACGGTTTGGCGTACTTGGGAGGCAGCGACGGTGTTTACGTGTTGGACACGAAACTGAACAGAGTGGCGCCGTACAGCTCTCGAGGGGACACGGTGATGAGTTTATTTTACAAGGGAGACAACATTTATTTCGTTAGATATGGAGAGTTCAAAATTATTAGGAAAAAAGGCGACACTTTCGACATATTACTCGACTTTATGCCTGTTAAAATGTTTGTTATAAACAAGTATAATGTTATTGTTTTCCTAAGTTTCTACGGATTGTTTGTGAAGAGAGGTGACGAGACGATGTGGTTGTCTAACAATGCTTTTTTTAGAGGTTTAGTGATGGATAATCATGATGGTATCTACGCTTGGTGGATAGACGGCGTCTATCAAGTTATAATCGAACCTAAGTTAGCGGAGTCTAGGATTGTGAGAGTCGCCCATATACCCTCGATTGGCGCGGTAACTTTTGACAAGGATAATAATTTTCTGTTCACTGCAGGCAAAAGTTTGTACAGGCTAACTGAAACGACATGGAAAGTTTGTTAATTAATGTAGCAATGCTCCGTTTTGGAGGTAACTTGATGCCAATTTTGTTTTAATTGTTAACATTGATTCAACTAAATTAAACTGACGAAAGTCCAGTAGCATGACTAATAGGTAGAGACAATGAATAGTTTACTGAATATATTTCCTTTAACTGATTGTCATAGTTTAACCTTAACGTAACTTTAACCACCTGTCATGTAAATACACTTAAACAGAGCTAGCCTTTGTACAAATAATCTTAGTAATTATTGCTAAATATTTTAAAGAAAATATCTGCACTGATTTATCTGGTTTCCAATAAAAATATAACTCATCTACATACAGTTTTCTAATAATGTGAAGTAAAAGTTAAGATTTTTTATTGTAATTATTTGTGCCATTTTAGGGCAGTTACAGACTAGCGTTTTTTCTGCGCGTGCTATGCTCGTTTCGGCACAGCGTTTCGCGCTTCAATAAATCAGACGCGATCGCTGGCATCTTCGCTCAAACCCATATTACGCTAGTGAGTGAATCCATACCAATATGTAAAAGTATTTGTAAAAGGATTTTTGAATATTTTTTTCTATTTCTATGTATTCTACGCTCATTACGAGATGTACGTGCGACAAAAGGCGTGCGCATGGTACGTACGCACAAAAACGAGCTTATTTGCGAAAAAAACGCTAGTCTGAAACTGTTCCTGTTAGTGTTTCAGTAGCGATTACTTAAAAAACCTTTTGTAATTTAATTTTAAGAAATAAAAATAATTTCGTTTGACCAAAATACATTTTTTTTGTGATGTAACCACAAATTCACGGGTTTTTATACTCGTGTTATAAGACCTACCTATACCTGTTAAACTTCAAGATTCTAGGTCAACAGGAAGTATGACATGACATAAGACATGACAGACAGACAGATAGAGAACAAAGTGATCCTATAAGGGTTTCTTTTTTCCTTTTGCGGTACGGACCCCTAAAAAGTACCGTTCAAGAAATAATGACAGCCAAAGTTTTTAGCAATACCAAGTATATCATGGCTACGGAACCCTACCTTTATGCGTGCTCTGACACGCACTTGACCTGCTTTCATTGAGTTGTTATGTTGACAGGAGCAATACTAATTGGTCTTGTCGCGTAAGTCGTAGTTTCGTGATTCGCGTCCTTGTCCATGAGCCGTCTAATGTCTTAATTGTTCACAATTAGTTAGTTACTTTGTTGTACCTACGAGTCTATTACTATCTTTGAAATTAAAATTAGCTAGCTGACGCCCGCGACTTCGTACGCGTGGATTTACGTTTTTCAAAATCCTGCGTAATTTTCCAGGATAAAAGTAATATACGTATTCATTGGACTGTCACGCACGCACCTCTAACTTTTCGGAGCGATGTGCGTTTTAAGTAATTAAATGTCACTTGCTTTAACGGCGAAGGAAGACATCGTGAGGAAACCTATACGCCGGACTTCGTCTGTGACGGCGTTTGCTGGCGCGCGTGCTGTGCTTGTTTGGAGTGTTTTTTTTTTGTTAAAAGTGGCTGGTTTTTGTGTTAGTTGGTGTTTTTTGGTGGTGGAACTGACTGGGAAGCGCTCTAAAGGGGCGCCGCGCGTATGTTGGCTGGCGCCGGCGCAGACGGAGTCCATACTTGTATAGATTCAATAACTTGAAAATAACTACAAACTTGACATTGGCTAATCAGAGTAAAGCCAGATTTAAAGAAAAAAAAAAAAAACCTATACGCCTTCAGAATGTTCTCAAAGGTGTGTGAAGTCTGCCAATTGGCACTTGGCCAGCGTGGTACACTATGGTCAAGACCATTCTCACTCTGAGAGGAGACCGTGCTCTGTAGTGAGCCAGCGATGGGCTGATCATGATGATGACGATTGGACTGTACAGCTCTTGTACAGTCAGCAATAAAGCTAGGTTTGCACCCGTCCATAGTCACTTGTACTGGCGGGTGCAAACTTTTTTGCTGACTGTACAACAAAGCGTGGACAAAAAGTAAAGGTATAAAGTAAATACCTTTTCGTCGAGTGGCATCGAGCAAAGTGGTCACTCGGTACAGCTGAAACGTCAAACATTTCGCTGTAAACGGCTCTCAAGTGGGGTTCGATTTTCAGTAATACTCGTCAAACGCTTAAAAGCCTAACGTTTCAAACGCTTTGAATTCGGAGCATATTTCCATTGACCTCTGATGCGTGAGATTTCGTAAGGCTCAAAAGACACAAAGCCAACGACAAATTCAAATTATTTATTTGCAGATACATTTTTTATAATGACATACTATGTTATACAGTGGTTTCCATAAGAAATGTTTCATCTTAGGCTGCAATCACACCTGTAAGTTTTATTTACGTAAGTAGCTTACATAATTATTTGACAACACTAACGTAAACACATAAGTGTCATTTACCTTAATTTAATTTAATTAATTATTAACTTCATTTAATTAATTTAATTTGCTGTCAATAAATTGCGGAAGCTACGTGAGTTATAAGACTTACAGGTGTAATCAAAACTTTACATAATCAGTCATGTAAGATCAAAAAATTGTTAGTAAAATGTACTTGGCATGACGCCAAAATAAATGAAAGTAAATCATCATTCACTCATCTTCTAGAACTGGTATTGAGAATGGGTCTCCTTTCAGTATCCCTTCAGTATGTAAAGGGTTTAGACTAAATGCCACCACGCTTGCCAAGTGCGGATTAGCAGACTTTAGAGAGTAGATATTATGAACTCTCAGGTTTCCTTACGATGTTTTCTTTCACCGTGAAAGTATGTGAACTTTTTAAATCCACATACCTTACTCAGAAAAGTTTGACGTGCGTGCCCGGGATTGAACCCAGACCATCGAACAAGAAGCCGAAGTTTTAACCACCAGGCTATCATCGCTTTGCGTGATTAACCTAAAAAAAAATTATGATTTCTAATTGTCTTCAAATTTTTGCAAGTTTTGCCGATGCGTACAGAGAACTGCCTTCATTTTAAATACCACAAACAAACATAAGAGTAGGTGGGTAACGTAATAAGATACGAAACATACAAAAGCCCGAAGCCGATCAAAACATTTGCCCGTCAATTCCGCGTTAAGTCAAGATGAACCGAAAAGGAGAAAAATAATAGCGAGGATGTTCCCATCATAATCCAGGAGCTGGTGGAAAATATCGAGGATGTAGATACTCGATAAACACTGTTAGTACGGTCGGCCTCAGAATTCGAGTAGCGATTCCGCGAAGCTTTGCATAAAAAACCTGTCCCACTTATGACCTTTTTCTATAAACACGCCACACACACCTAACCACCTAAGGTGCTAAACGACTTATGGCCTTTGACTGTACCTCTATGTTCCCTGAGTAGGTGAATATAAAGAATCAGTTGTAGTAACATAGCCTGTCAGTGGATTTATAGTTATTACAAATTTTTACTAATTTTTTTGTTTTTGTTTATAATAAAAAGTTCTTCAATAAGACTGTACACTACGAAAAAGTTAATTGGCATGCGGCTCTGCTCATACGTTATATAGCATTCATACATGACGCGGCTACGTTACGTGTAGGCACTGCACCTGTAAAAATTACAACAACAGGCGATCAACGAGATCTAAAATAAGCATTTCAGTTAATAATTGATAAATCGTAATAAGGCAAGATAAGTTAGAAATATAGGTGACACAAGTACCTACGATTCGTAGAACACATCACGAAAAACATGCACTATTTGATTTTTGGGTCTCTTTGGAGGTCCAAAGGAGATGTGAGGTATTTTTTACCTCACATCTATTGGTTTGATTGCTCAATCGGCCTGTGATGCGCCAATTTTCCCCACTACGTCTCTTTTTTATTTATTGAAAGCCTCTTCAGTTTCCTCCACCGGCTCTCTGGCTTTCGTCGTTTTTTACTCTCAGTAATCATCGCTCTTCGCTTTTAGAAAAAGTTTGTTATAAATTATTCACGGCGCCTTTGCCGTTTTTGTATTTTCCGCTGCAAAATGCTCACTTCTTTACTTTATTATCACTCATTGAAGACTAAAGGAAATAAGGTTATCAAGCAAGCTAAATGTGTCAATGATGCACGGATTTAATAATTTTCTTTTCTATTCCCTAAGATTATTATCCTAGGGAATAGGGAGGAAGCGATGTTCTAAATCTAATAAAATACTTACGAAAATATGAGCGTGGAAAATTCTAAAAATCTTCCGTATATACGTCTACTCAACAGAGTATGATTTTTAACCCCCGAGCCAAAAAGAGGGGTGTTATATATTAATAATAATAATAATAATAAACCGCCGCTTTCTCAACCTGTCGCCCTGACCCCCGGCCGTTTGGTCTCCCCTGCCGGGGCGTAATCCTCCGCCCGGTACAAATATGTATTTATGTAAATGTGTATGTAGGTTTATTTATTTTTATATATGTAAGTATATTATATTATCTTTGGCTTTTATATATATCTATTTTGTAACCGGGCGTGAGAGTAAGTTATATCTATAATAATAATAGTTTATTTTCAGGCAATTTTTTTTTTTACACCCATTTCTTAAATATAAAATAAAATAAAATAGAATAGAATACAAGAGTAAAATAAAAATTATTTACGGTTGTTGCCACGATGCACGGCAAGCCAGTACTTCGGTATGCGATTTTCAGGACACTCAGAGCATACCCTGAGGATCTCGTTCTGAGAATTGCGGATGCGGAACCAGAAAGCCGCAACCCGAGATCTAATAATCGCGAAATAATCGGGCACTTTGGCGTCAGCAAACATGCCCGACGCGCTGCAGTATTTAGGCAGTTTCATCAGAATACGGTATGCGTTATTATACTGCACTCTGATGCTGCTACGTGCACTTGCGGTGCAGTTGACCCAAAGCTGACACGTGTAAAAGCATTGACAATATGCTCTAAACAGTGTCAGCTTCGCCTCAGTACTACACCGCGCAAATCTGCGTGCGAGCATGTTGCACCGAACAGACAAAGCCCTTCTTTCTCGTTCCATGTCTTGGTTATCACGTAGATCCTCAGTTAAAATATGCCCCAGATACCTGAATTGCGCCACCCTTTCTACAGGAACTCCATCTAAGTTATTAAGTTTGACGTGTGTATCTGTGTATTTGTCTGTGGCACCGTAGCTCCTAAACTAATGAACCGAATTTAATTTAGTTTTTTTGTTTGAAAGGTGGCTTGATCGAGAGTGTTCTTAACTATAATCTAAAAAAATCTGTTCAGCCGTTTGAAAGTTATCAGCTCTTTTCTAGTTACTGTAACCTTCACTTGGTGGGGGTGTTATAAATTTTTAATTTGCACTTTAACAATTAATGATAAAAACCGGGATGGCTTTATGTGCTTTCTTTATGTGCTTATGTGTTAAAGAAACGAAACAGCTAATTCGTACCTCTAAATTCTGATCTTGATCGACGTCGCAATAGTCTAACATGTGAGTAGTACTTAGACTACATGTCCTTCGTCGTATTTCCCTTTATCGTAATTCGCCAATGGATTAGCACCTTCTGTTCAGGGCGGGGGGGCTAGCTCGCAACTTGTAATTATTGCATTGTTGTACCTCAATTTGTTGTAATTGGCTGAATTCATGGTATTCCTGTTGCAAGTATGAATTTGAGCCAATAGAGAAAGAGAAGGTAATAATTATGTGTGCCATCTTTCCGCGGCGAAAGCTAAAACTGCCCCGCGGTCTACGACGCTGCCTACGAGCCTACGATGGAGCTACGATGTTTTTTATCTTTTGAATACTGAAATCGAACCTGACATTGACCTGAAAAGGGTTATTCATTATTTTTTTAACCCCCGACCCAAAAAGAGGGGTGTTATAAGTTTGACGTGTGTATCTGTGTATCTATGTATCTGTCTGTGGCATCGTAGCTTCTAAATGAATGAACCGATTTTAATTTAGATTTTTTTTTGTTTGAAAGGTGGCTTTATCGAGAGTGTTGTTAGCCATAATCCAAGAATATCGGTTCAGCCGTTTGAAAGTTATTAGCTCTTTAGCTACTGTAACCTTCACTTGTCGGGGGTGTTATAAATTTTTAATTTACACTTGTTTAAATAATGAAATAACTTGGCGGGTGGCATTTGCTTTGTAACCTTTGATCTTGGACCTTCAGAAAACTCAATTGGTACCTACACTGTCGTATTGGAAACGGCATTTTACGAAAACAGCCGATTCAAAGACTTGTTCCGACTTGTGTCGTGAACGAACAAAGGCCGCGATTGGATAGGGCACAATACTTAGTTAGGGGTGACATTGTCGGCACAATGCCGCCGCTCGCATGCCGGCCACGCGGCGCTGCAGGAGGAATCCATTTGTGACGAAAAAGTTGCCCCATACCACCGGGAGCCACGAGTAAAGCGAAATGTGGAGTCGTCTTATTTTTGTAGTTATTAATTTAGCAATTCGTTATGCAGGTATAGTCAGACCGCTTGCTGGGCGTGGCTGCTTACCGTTCCCACAGTCGTCAGGGAAACTGACACCTGAGACGGCAGAATTCACGGGCATCGAGCACAAGGACTGGCTACGGACCCGTCACAATTAGCTATAGAAGCCTCCACCACAAATCGACGAAGCAATTAGGATAACTTTATGTAATAGTTAGTATACCTATAATAATTATGTAAATTTTCAACAATAAAATTAAGATAAGAAACGCTGTTTCCTTTCGCACCTCCTGCAGTCGCCCCCAATATGACTAACTCTTAATTAGTTTATAGTTTTGTTTTGGTTGGCTTCAATCAAACTTACTGGCAAGTGATAATGCACATTAAGATGGAGTGTGCTTACCTAGAAGAACTTATTCAATCTTTACTTGAAAATATCAAAATTGGAGGCAAAAACTGATGCCGGAAGGGCGTTCCATATCCTAGCGATTCGAAATAGAAATGAGGAGGCAAATCGCATTGTGCGTGTCTTCGGAATTTCCGTCTGTGGGTGCAGACCTTGGCGATGACTTGCAACACGATACCATGAGAATTCCCAAAATGGCTGTGACATAATATACAAAACTTTCTTTGTAATCGCAGATCTGTTAATATAATGCCCGCGACTTCGTCCGTGTAAATTTACGTGGCAGACTATGGCTTAAGTTAACTTTTATTATTCTGAAAGGAAACTTGTGCTCAGTAGTATATCGGCGATGGGTTGATCATGATGATTTAAAGATGCCTTCTCCATCCATGAAAGTAATACATTTCGTATCGCACGGCCTCACGCCATACAAAAGGCGTCCGGAACGTTTAGAAAAGTAAAGGAATGCGAAATACTCCTAACACGTTAGCCATTCCTTTGATATGGATCGCCGGGCAACGGGTTTCAACTTCAACAACAACTCATTTGTTATCACATCACACTATAATTATAAAGGCGAAAGTTTGTATGTATGTGTGTATGATTGTTTCTCTTACACGCAAAACGTACAGGACGGATTTGGCAGAAATTTAGAAAGGAGGTAGATTATACCATGGATTAACACATAAGCTACTTTTTATCCCAGAAAATCAAAGGGTTCCCACGAGATTTTTGAAAACCTATATCCACGCGAGCAAAATCGCGGGCATCAGCTAGTTCCTAATAGTTTTTAGTCGCGATTTTCGCTAACTATGGGCCTCATAATATTAAAGCTCAGCGTTACTGGGTGCTGGAGAAAGCATAATGCTTGCAGTTTCTCTACGTAGATCAAATCAGAACTGTAGAGGTCTGTAGAATACCCGACATACAGAGTTTAGCGGATTGTTATAAGTGGATATGGACAGCGTATAAAGTTTGAAAAACCGATAGATGTTGGGGTTCCAAGGTGATACAATGACGACCTGGCACTGAAAAGCGCAGCGTTGAAAGATCCCCCTACTAGGCGGACAGACGATATCAAACGAGTGGTGGGGAGCCGCTGGATTCAGGCAGTAAATCAGGCATGTGGATAACCCTATAAGAGACATTGATGTCTAGAATTCTAGATGCAAGCTATATCTGTATCTTTCGTCAAAATCGGTTAAATGGATGAGCCATGAAAAGGTGACAGACAGACAGACACTTCGCATTTATTATATTAGTATCTAGATGAGCTACGATAGATGGTAGGCCGCATTTGCGCCTACTCGGCTTCTGGAGTGAGCTTGGATGGCTGGAGTGAAGACTTCGGCGGGGAGGGGCAACGCACGCACAACAGACGAAAACGTTTAAGTGCGGGGAAACCAGCCTAGAGAGAAGAAAGAAAGAAGGCTGCATTTGCTATCAAAATTGTACATAAAGCGACACGACATCGCATCGTGTCGGTCGCTTGTCTGAAGCGTGTCGTCACCCCCGACATACTAAGCGAGAATAATAAAGTCGCAGTAATAAAGCGCCAGTTCAAAGCCCATCAATACAACCGGTGCAGTTCGCCGTAAAACTAAAGTGAGTTTGATGGTCGCCGCGCGCCGCCATCAATTATTGACGACTCAGCCGTGATCGCAGGCCCACTCACCTGGGTGACTGGTTTATGTGCTTTTCCTCTATTTGCAGTACCAGCCGTGTTCTAGCAAAATGCAGTACGTTTGAAGTAAGAGGAAAGTCAGTGACTTATAGGTCCTTCCACAATACTTACGGTACGACGCGACGTCGCAACGTGAAATTCTACAACGCACAACGCATGAAGTAAGAATTACTTGCAGTGTCCTCTTAGTCTTACACTACTATACAGTATATTTTATTACTAGGACAGCATGGGAAATATCCGCAGTTTAAAAAAAAACATACCGTTTTACATTTCATGCCGAATCTTTTACAGTACCCGCGACGCACAGGAACTCCTTACCTGTCAAACATTTTTAAAAACCTAACACTTTAACCACTAGGCTATCACTGCTGCAGTATGATTATAAACTAACTGACCGATTGAATGATCTGTCAACGCACAGCTCAACTAGAGGACGGATCCAGTTGAACGGCATGCAGATAGCTATTTTGATGTAGACAAGACTAAGAAAGAATTTAAGAAAATTCAACCCCTAAGGGACTAAAATTATAGGGGATTCAAATTCGTGTAGTCCACGCGGACTAATTAGCTGGTATAACCTAGTTATATTATACAGATTAGTATAGATTATTGTAAGTAAACATAAATGCATAACCGAATGGCCTATAACCCTACGACAATAGTCCCAGATGAGCAAACCGCAGAGCCGTAAATTGAATGCTCGCTATACTAGGTCACGGCGTATTATCTAGCGTAGGCTCTCCCCAGTCAGTAGGACTACTGGGTTTTGCAACCGTTTGACAAAATTGTAGCTCCCACGTGCAGAAGTTTGGAGCGATAAAGTATTTGTCATACGAATTCATGGAGTCCTTTTATTAGATTGTACTATATCCACTAGCTATAAAACTTGCAAAAACCTGCCAAGTGAGCAATGTATTCCAATTTCCAACGACCTAAAACGTTTTTACCTCAGGTTTGATTCCTGTCGGTTTCGCAATTTTTCATGTGTTTAAAAATTATTTGGAAATTTCTTTGAAGTGTAAAAAACTATCATAAAAATTATAAAAATATAGTAAAAAGCAATATGTCCTTTCTCATTCAAAGAGCTGCATTGTAATATGAGTTTCGATAGATAGCGCCGATAGCGCGAACCCAGAAGAGGCAGATTTGAATCCTGCCGGTTCCGCAAGTTTTGAATATGTATTTGAAAAAAAATTCTTAACTTTTTGGCCTGTCGAACCCAGGTCATGAACTGAAGGCGAACAAGCCTAACCGCCGCGCCGAGGCATTTAAAAAAAAATATTATCCACCTACAATACAATATTTTATTTATTTCCCGTCTATATAATCTGGCACACAATAATGGGGCTCGGGTATGAAGAAATAAATCAAGGTGGCGTCGTAAAGCCAGCACGGCCCCATGCTAATGACATTTTGAAAATGACAACCGCAAAACAAAATGGCGGCGCGGCACGCCTTTTATATTATATTTTGTACGCACTCTTCATTACACGCAAAATTCGTTATTCGATACGTCGAATGGAGACAGGGGTTTTTATGTGGAATATTTCAAAGGATTTTAAAATTAATGATCTGGTTTTTTTTATGTGTAGCAGTCCGTGTACATAATGTAGGGCTTAAATTTAAAAAAAAAACCGGCCAAGTGCGAGTCAGACTCGCGCACCGAGGGTTCCGTAATCGGGTATTTTTCCGACATTTTGCACGATAAAGAAAAAGCTGTTATGCATAAAAATAAATAAAAATATGTTTTTGAATGTACTGTATGTAATGTAGATTTTTTCCTTTACTTGTGCTATAGCGACCATGTCTCGGATCCATTTGTCAGCACTGGCAAAACGCACTGTTCAAAGACTTTGGTCTTCAAGCACTGAGGAATGTGCAATTTGAAGCTTCAATCAATCAATCAGCCTGTTTGCGTCCACTGCTGGACATAGATAGGCCACACACGGCCCTTCACCTTCCTCATCCATCCACTTCCCGCTGTCCTCTTAAGGTCGTCAGTCCAGCGGGCCGAAAGTCACACTGCGCTTGCTGATACGCGGTCTCTACTCCAGAACACGTCTGCCCCAGCGGCCATCAGTTCTGCGACAGGCGTGACCTGCCCACTGCCACTTCAGCGATTTAAAGCATACAATATTTAATTGAATCTACATTATTGTTAATTTTGTACAATGCCAAGCGATTGCTAAAGGCTTAAAACGAGCGGAGCACAGCCGGCAGTTTGATTTGTGCAAATCCCGTGAAATTTGCAGCCATTGTTGCCGCGCGGGATCTGCCGGCATTACGGTTTAGCTCTTAGTATAAGGAACTCCTAATTTCGGGACCATTTCGGTATTGCATTTTAATGTCGGATTATATTTCTCAATGAAACTGCAATCCATACTTCGCACAAAGATATTAAAAAAAAATAAGACTTCGTACTTACTTATTGTGAAGAGAAAAGTTTGTTGACATGTGTATGTGTGTTTGTGTGTGTGTATGTTTGTTACTCTTTCACGCAAGAACTATTGGACAGATTCTGGGAATGGAAATAGATTATACTTTGAATTAACACAGAGGATACATTTTATCCTGGGAAATACCTACATGGTTCCTCTCATAGTTAACTCAGTCGGAAATCGAATCTGTGAGGCAAGTATTCGCTCTGTTGCGTCAGAGTTCTCCAAATACTCTTCAAACGCAGAAACTCAATTAAAAGGGACATCGTAATTATTCAAATTAAACTTTTAATAGACCCGTGCCCTCCACAGTAAGCTGAGAAATGGAATATTAATTTTATTGTAAGGAATATTAACTTTCAAAACTTTCCATAACCATAATGATTGACGATTGCGGCATTGCCTAAGGGTGGTAACTAGCCACAACCAAAGCCTCTTCCCAGACCACCCCAGGCATGGTCGGCCTCAGAATTCGAGTAGCAATTCCGCCAAACTATTACATGAAAAGCTGTCGTAATTATGACCTTTTTAACCCCCGACCCAAAAAGAGGCATGTTATAAGTTTGACGTTTTAGCTTTAATCCAAGAAAATCGGTTCAGCCGTTTGAAAGTTATCAGCTCTTTTCTAGTTACTTAACCTTCACTTGTCGGGGGTGTTATAAATTTTTAATTTACACTTGTTCTATAAACACGCCACACACAAATGACGCATGTGCATAAGGTGCTAAACGACTTACGGCCTTTGACTGTACAATTTATCATCATCATGATCAACCCATCGCTGGCTCACTACAGAGCACGGGTCTCCTCTCAGTATGAGAAGGATTTGGCCATAGTCCACCACGCAAGCCAATTGCAGATTGGCAGACTTCACACACCTTTGAAAACATTATGGAGAACTCTCAGGCATGCAGGTTTTCCCACGATGCTTTTCTTCACCGTTAAATCAAGTGGTATTTAATTTCTTAAAACGCACATAACTCCGAAAAGTTAATGGTGTGTACGGTATTGAACTCCCGACCCAATAAGAGGCAGCCGCCCTAACCACTAGGCTATCACAGTTTTAACCTTAATTATGGACTTACTGGCTCTAGTAACCATTTTTGCTTTTTATTGGCAGTCAAAGTTTAACCTTAACCATAACGTAACTTGCGATTGGACCCTAAGGCCTTTGCAAACAAAACGACCAATAGCCTTAATAGGATTACGCGGCAATTGCTCGCGCAAGTTTATTGCGCAAACTTGAGCAAGTGGGGAGCAGGTAAATTGAAACTATAAATTCAAACGATCGGACCTCCCCGTGCTAATATTGCCTTAAGCCTTAATTTTGCATAATAAGCTGGCACTGGATACATTCCCCGTAGTTTGCTGGTCCAGTTTACAGCTAACTCTTTTGTAATTGCGCTGTACATTCTCAGTGAACTGTTTTACAATGCACAAAAAAAAAATTAAAATAGAAATGTCTGCTTGCGATTCCAAAATACTCCCGACCCAAAAAGAGGGGTGTTATACGTTTGACGTGTGTGTGTGTATCTGTCTGTGGCATCGTAGCTCCTAAACTAATGAACCGATTTTAATTTAGTTTTTTTGTTTGAAAGGTGGCTTGATCGAGAGTGTTCGTGGCTATAATCCAAGAAAATCGGTTCAGCCCTTTGAAAGTTATCAACTCTTTTCTAGTTTTCTTATACAGGTTTTTGTGTCGGGAGTTTTTAAATTTTGATTTATTTAATTGCACTTTACTAAAACTCTATTGCCTGATTTGTCTACTTGGAACACCTACGTCTTATTAATCGTGTTTAAAATTTGGTTAATATGAGTTACTATACTGAGTATTAACCTACTACTGAAACTATTTTTGCACAAGACGAAACCAACAAGCGATAAACAGGTAGATCAGACAAGGATGCGGGGATTTAAAATGTACTATTGGATTTGAGAAGTATCACTCTATCGCATTGTAATAAAGGTCATAGTTCATTAGACCCAACCGGTACCCGACCAGCACCACCTCGTCGTTCGGAGTCCACTCGTTGTGGACAACTGATCATCGCGTGGTCAACGCGTGGGCATCACGTGGTCCACAAATTTTCGATTATTCTAAACTTTATCTACAAGTTTTTGTTTATTCATTTTAAAACAAGATGATACGACAAACACTTTCGAAAGTGTCATTTCTAGGCTTTTGGGAGAGGTTGAATAGAAACACAGTCATACTGTTACACTCTGTATTCCTACTGAACTGAACTCATCACGCGGGTGCGACCGCGCACATAAGTTTGTAATCTACCTACATATCCTAACAGAAAGAAAGGCTAGGAATGAAGGGAGGGGGCGCGGTGCGCCGCCGCGATGCATCGTCCTCACGTGTGAACCACTCGCAGACAACGCGCAATCCATTCAGAACCTGCGCAAGCGTGCGAGCAACGGCTGGTCACCATGTGGTCCACACTTCTGCACCTGGTCAGCCGCAGACGAGGCGTTCCCGAGTTGATGTAGTGAGAGTATGCTCATACAAAGAATACTAACCACTCGAGGTGAGGCGGTGCTAGTCGGGTGCCGGGTGGGTCTAATGAGCTATGACCTTTGGTCGTGTAGCAGCACACACTACGAACCTCTGCATTTCGCAGTGTACAGGCGAGTACGTGCCGCGACGCTCAATGTTGCCCCACTTTGCAGGCCCAGGGGCAGCTGTCAAAGGTAATTTTCTAGAATAGAAGCATAGAAAAGATCTGATCTGAAGTGTAAATAATATGTTGGCAGAGCAACCGCTTGCAGAGTACCTTTAGCAACGGCGAACAGCGATTTTTGATCACTTTTTGCAAACTTGAAACTTCAGTTTGCTCTGTTTATAATCATCATGATCAATCAACTCAATGCCAGCTAAGAATGGGTATAATCCACACTATCCATCCACACTTATATAACATTATAAATGCGAAAGTGTGTGTGTGTCTGTCTGTATTTCACGAGTCAACAATTTAACCGATGATCAAAGGTACAGAGTTAGCTTACATTCCGGGGACAGACGTAGGCTACTTTTCATCTCGGAAAATCAAAGAGTTCCCACGAGATTTTTAAAAAACCTAATTCCACGCGGACGAAGTCGCGGGCATCATCCAGTGGTGTTGTAAATCTGAGCGTTACAATGGTACAGTCAGACACACAGATATACACACATAATATGCACACAATATTATAAATGTGAAAGTGTGGATGTTTGGATGTTTGTTACTCAATCACGCAAAAACGACTGGACAGATTTGGATGAAATTTGGATGGAGATAGATCAACATAGGCTACTTTTTAACCCGAAAAATCAAAGAGTTCCGGCGGGATTTTGAAAAATGTAAATCCACGCGGAAGAAGTCGCGGGCATTAGCTAGTAAGGCCATATATAGAAACATAACATAAAGTTTAAAAAACTCAATTATAAAAAACCGATATTATCGTGACAATTCATTTCGAATCGATAGTCGTGACATTCGATTACTGGAAACGATATGCGAATGAAATGCAATCGAGTGAGCTGCATTCACATTGGAGTAAAAAGCAATTTGCGCTGTGTTGACTTAATGTATGCAGCCTGTATAGGGAATATCTTTATATTAATGCTAGATGACATGCGATGAATATAAACTCTTATTCGAGGGGTCCGGGGTTTGAATCCGAACACGCACCTATAAATTTTCGGGCGATGTGCGCTTTAAGCAATTAAATACAGTGGACCCCCGGTAATCCGACAAACGTTTTGCAGGGCAGTGTCGGACTATCGAATTTGTCGGATTATAGAGTACTGCCTAAGACCCCCTATAGTCCGGCGTTTTTTATTAAAGAGTACCTTGTAATCCGACAAATTAAAGATCCAACGATAATATTCTATATGTCAAAAGTAAACCACATCACATCACACTAATATTATAAAGGGTAAAGTTTGTGTGTATGTGTATATGTATGTGTGTGTGTATGTTTGTTACTCCTTCACGCAAAAACTACTGAACGGATTGGGCTAAAATTAAGAATGGAGATAGATTATCCCCTGGATTACCACATAGGCTACTTTTTATCCCGGAAAATTAAAGTGTCCCGAAAAAAAAAACTATAGCGACCATGTCTCGGATCCATTTGTCAGCACTGGCAAAACGCACTGTTCAAAGACTTTGGTCTTCAAGCACTGAGGAATGTGCAATTTGAAGCTTCAATCAATCAATCAGCCTGTTTGCGTCCACTGCTGGACATAGATAGGCCACACACGGCCCTTCACCTTCCTCATCCATCCACTTCCCGCTGTCCTCTTAAGGTCGTCAGTCCAGCGGGCCGGAGGTCACACTGCGCTTGCTGATACGCGGTCTCTACTCCAGAACACGTCTGCCCCAGCGGCCATCAGTTCTGCGACAGGCGTGACCTGCCCACTGCCACTTCAGCGATTTAAAGCATACAATATTTAATTGAATCTACATTATTGTTAATTTTGTACAATGCCAAGCGATTGCTAAAGGCTTAAAACGAGCGGAGCACAGCCGGCAGTTTGATTTGTGCAAATCCCGTGAAATTTGCAGCCATTGTTGCCGCGCGGGATCTGCCGGCATTACGGTTTAGCTCTTAGTATAAGGAACTCCTAATTTCGGGACCATTTCGGTATTGCATTTTAATGTCGGATTATATTTCTCAATGAAACTGCAATCCATACTTCGCACAAAGATATTAAAAAAAAATAAGACTTCGTACTTACTTATTGTGAAGAGAAAAGTTTGTTGACATGTGTATGTGTGTTTGTGTGTGTGTATGTTTGTTACTCTTTCACGCAAGAACTATTGGACAGATTCTGGGAATGGAAATAGATTATACTTTGAATTAACACAGAGGATACATTTTATCCTGGGAAATACCTACATGGTTCCTCTCATAGTTAACTCAGTCGGAAATCGAATCTGTGAGGCAAGTATTCGCTCTGTTGCGTCAGAGTTCTCCAAATACTCTTCAAACGCAGAAACTCAATTAAAAGGGACATCGTAATTATTCAAATTAAACTTTTAATAGACCCGTGCCCTCCACAGTAAGCTGAGAAATGGAATATTAATTTTATTGTAAGGAATAATAACTTTCAAAACTTTCCATAACCATAATGATTGACGATTGCGGCATTGCCTAAGGGTGGTAACTAGCCACAACCAAAGCCTCTTCCCAGACCACCCCAGGCATGGTCGGCCTCAGAATTCGAGTAGCAATTCCGCCAAACTATTACATGAAAAGCTGTCGTAATTATGACCTTTTTAACCCCCGACCCAAAAAGAGGCATGTTATAAGTTTGACGTTTTAGCTTTAATCCAAGAAAATCGGTTCAGCCGTTTGAAAGTTATCAGCTCTTTTCTAGTTACTTAACCTTCACTTGTCGGGGGTGTTATAAATTTTTAATTTACACTTGTTCTATAAACACGCCACACACAAATGACGCATGTGCATAAGGTGCTAAACGACTTACGGCCTTTGACTGTACAATTTATCATCATCATGATCAACCCATCGCTGGCTCACTACAGAGCACGGGTCTCCTCTCAATATGAGAAGGATTTGGCCATAGTCCACCACGCTGGCCATGTGCGGATTGGCAGACTTCACACACCTTTGAAAACATTATGGAGAACTCTCAGGCATGCAGGTTTTCCCACGATGCTTTTCTTCACCGTTGAATCAAGTGGTATTTAATTTCTTAAAACGCACATAACTCCGAAAAGTTAATGGTGTGTACGGTATTGAACTCCCGACCCAATAAGAGGCAGCCGCCCTAACCACTAGGCTATCACAGTTTTAACCTTAATTATGGACTTACTGGCTCTAGTAACCATTTTTGCTTTTTATTGGCAGTCAAAGTTTAACCTTAACCATAACGTAACTTGCGATTGGACCCTAAGGCCTTTGCAAACAAAACGACCAATAGCCTTAATAGGATTACGCGGCAATTGCTCGCGCAAGTTTATTGCGCAAACTTGAGCAAGTGGGGAGCAGGTAAATTGAAACTATAAATTCAAACGATCGGACCTCCCCGTGCTAATATTGCCTTAAGCCTTAATTTTGCATAATAAGCTGGCACTGGATACATTCCCCGTAGTTTGCTGGTCCAGTTTACAGCTAACTCTTTTGTAATTGCGCTGTACATTCTCAGTGAACTGTTTTACAATGCACAAAAAAAAAATTAAAATAGAAATGTCTGCTTGCGATTCCAAAATACTCCCGACCCAAAAAGAGGGGTGTTATACGTTTGACGTGTGTGTGTGTATCTGTCTGTGGCATCGTAGCTCCTAAACTAATGAACCGATTTTAATTTAGTTTTTTTGTTTGAAAGGTGGCTTGATCGAGAGTGTTCGTGGCTATAATCCAAGAAAATCGGTTCAGCCCTTTGAAAGTTATCAACTCTTTTCTAGTTTTCTTATACAGGTTTTTGTGTCGGGAGTTTTTAAATTTTGATTTATTTAATTGCACTTTACTAAAACTCTATTGCCTGATTTGTCTACTTGGAACACCTACGTCTTATTAATCGTGTTTAAAATTTGGTTAATATGAGTTACTATACTGAGTATTAACCTACTACTGAAACTATTTTTGCACAAGACGAAACCAACAAGCGATAAACAGGTAGATCAGACAAGGATGCGGGGATTTAAAATGTACTATTGGATTTGAGAAGTATCACTCTATCGCATTGTAATAAAGGTCATAGTTCATTAGACCCAACCGGTACCCGACCAGCACCACCTCGTCGTTCGGAGTCCACTCGTTGTGGACAACTGATCATCGCGTGGTCAACGCGTGGGCATCACGTGGTCCACAAATTTTCGATTATTCTAAACTTTATCTACAAGTTTTTGTTTATTCATTTTAAAACAAGATGATACGACAAACACTTTCGAAAGTGTCATTTCTAGGCTTTTGGGAGAGGTTGAATAGAAACACAGTCATACTGTTACACTCTGTATTCCTACTGAACTGAACTCATCACGCGGGTGCGACCGCGCACATAAGTTTGTAATCTACCTACATATCCTAACAGAAAGAAAGGCTAGGAATGAAGGGAGGGGGCGCGGTGCGCCGCCGCGATGCATCGTCCTCACGTGTGAACCACTCGCAGACAACGCGCAATCCATTCAGAACCTGCGCAAGCGTGCGAGCAACGGCTGGTCACCATGTGGTCCACACTTCTGCACCTGGTCAGCCGCAGACGAGGCGTTCCCGAGTTGATGTAGTGAGAGTATGCTCATACAAAGAATACTAACCACTCGAGGTGAGGCGGTGCTAGTCGGGTGCCGGGTGGGTCTAATGAGCTATGACCTTTGGTCGTGTAGCAGCACACACTACGAACCTCTGCATTTCGCAGTGTACAGGCGAGTACGTGCCGCGACGCTCAATGTTGCCCCACTTTGCAGGCCCAGGGGCAGCTGTCAAAAGTAATTTTCTAGAATAGAAGCATAGAAAAGATCTGATCTGAAGTGTAAATAATATGTTGGCAGAGCAACCGCTTGCAGAGTACCTTTAGCAACGGCGAACAGCGATTTTTGATCACTTTTTGCAAACTTGAAACTTCAGTTTGCTCTGTTTATAATCATCATGATCAATCAACTCAATGCCAGCTAAGAATGGGTATAATCCACACTATCCATCCACACTTATATAACATTATAAATGCGAAAGTGTGTGTGTGTCTGTCTGTATTTCACGAGTCAACAATTTAACCGATGATCAAAGGTACAGAGTTAGCTTACATTCCGGGGACAGACGTAGGCTACTTTTCATCTCGGAAAATCAAAGAGTTCCCACGAGATTTTTAAAAAACCTAATTCCACGCGGACGAAGTCGCGGGCATCATCCAGTGGTGTTGTAAATCTGAGCGTTACAATGGTACAGTCAGACACACAGATATACACACATAATATGCACACAATATTATAAATGTGAAAGTGTGGATGTTTGGATGTTTGTTACTCAATCACGCAAAAACGACTGGACAGATTTGGATGAAATTTGGATGGAGATAGATCAACATAGGCTACTTTTTAACCCGAAAAATCAAAGAGTTCCGGCGGGATTTTGAAAAATGTAAATCCACGCGGAAGAAGTCGCGGGCATTAGCTAGTAAGGCCATATATAGAAACATAACATAAAGTTTAAAAAACTCAATTATAAAAAACCGATATTATCGTGACAATTCATTTCGAATCGATAGTCGTGACATTCGATTACTGGAAACGATATGCGAATGAAATGCAATCGAGTGAGCTGCATTCACATTGGAGTAAAAAGCAATTTGCGCTGTGTTGACTTAATGTATGCAGCCTGTATAGGGAATATCTTTATATTAATGCTAGATGACATGCGATGAATATAAACTCTTATTCGAGGGGTCCGGGGTTTGAATCCGAACACGCACCTATAAATTTTCGGGCGATGTGCGCTTTAAGCAATTAAATACAGTGGACCCCCGGTAATCCGACAAACGTTTTGCAGGGCAGTGTCGGACTATCGAATTTGTCGGATTATAGAGTACTGCCTAAGACCCCCTATAGTCCGGCGTTTTTTATTAAAGAGTACCTTGTAATCCGACAAATTAAAGATCCAACGATAATATTCTATATGTCAAAAGTAAACCACATCACATCACACTAATATTATAAAGGGTAAAGTTTGTGTGTATGTGTATATGTATGTGTGTGTGTATGTTTGTTACTCCTTCACGCAAAAACTACTGAACGGATTGGGCTAAAATTAAGAATGGAGATAGATTATCCCCTGGATTACCACATAGGCTACTTTTTATCCCGGAAAATTAAAGTGTCCCGAAAAAAAAAACTATAGCGACCATGTCTCGGATCCATTTGTCAGCACTGGCAAAACGCACTGTTCAAAGACTTTGGTCTTCAAGCACTGAGGAATGTGCAATTTGAAGCTTCAATCAATCAATCAGCCTGTTTGCGTCCACTGCTGGACATAGATAGGCCACACACGGCCCTTCACCTTCCTCATCCATCCACTTCCCGCTGTCCTCTTAAGGTCGTCAGTCCAGCGGGCCGGAGGTCACACTGCGCTTGCTGATACGCGGTCTCTACTCCAGAACACGTCTGCCCCAGCGGCCATCAGTTCTGCGACAGGCGTGACCTGCCCACTGCCACTTCAGCGATTTAAAGCATACAATATTTAATTGAATCTACATTATTGTTAATTTTGTACAATGCCAAGCGATTGCTAAAGGCTTAAAACGAGCGGAGCACAGCCGGCAGTTTGATTTGTGCAAATCCCGTGAAATTTGCAGCCATTGTTGCCGCGCGGGATCTGCCGGCATTACGGTTTAGCTCTTAGTATAAGGAACTCCTAATTTCGGGACCATTTCGGTATTGCATTTTAATGTCGGATTATATTTCTCAATGAAACTGCAATCCATACTTCGCACAAAGATATTAAAAAAAAATAAGACTTCGTACTTACTTATTGTGAAGAGAAAAGTTTGTTGACATGTGTATGTGTGTTTGTGTGTGTGTATGTTTGTTACTCTTTCACGCAAGAACTATTGGACAGATTCTGGGAATGGAAATAGATTATACTTTGAATTAACACAGAGGATACATTTTATCCTGGGAAATACCTACATGGTTCCTCTCATAGTTAACTCAGTCGGAAATCGAATCTGTGAGGCAAGTATTCGCTCTGTTGCGTCAGAGTTCTCCAAATACTCTTCAAACGCAGAAACTCAATTAAAAGGGACATCGTAATTATTCAAATTAAACTTTTAATAGACCCGTGCCCTCCACAGTAAGCTGAGAAATGGAATATTAATTTTATTGTAAGGAATAATAACTTTCAAAACTTTCCATAACCATAATGATTGACGATTGCGGCATTGCCTAAGGGTGGTAACTAGCCACAACCAAAGCCTCTTCCCAGACCACCCCAGGCATGGTCGGCCTCAGAATTCGAGTAGCAATTCCGCCAAACTATTACATGAAAAGCTGTCGTAATTATGACCTTTTTAACCCCCGACCCAAAAAGAGGCATGTTATAAGTTTGACGTTTTAGCTTTAATCCAAGAAAATCGGTTCAGCCGTTTGAAAGTTATCAGCTCTTTTCTAGTTACTTAACCTTCACTTGTCGGGGGTGTTATAAATTTTTAATTTACACTTGTTCTATAAACACGCCACACACAAATGACGCATGTGCATAAGGTGCTAAACGACTTACGGCCTTTGACTGTACAATTTATCATCATCATGATCAACCCATCGCTGGCTCACTACAGAGCACGGGTCTCCTCTCAATATGAGAAGGATTTGGCCATAGTCCACCACGCTGGCCATGTGCGGATTGGCAGACTTCACACACCTTTGAAAACATTATGGAGAACTCTCAGGCATGCAGGTTTCCTCACGATGTTTTCCTTCACCGTTAAATCAAGTGGTATTTAATTTCTTAAAACGCACATAACTCCGAAAAGTTAATGGTGTGTACGGTATTGAACTCCCGACCCAATAAGAGGCAGCCGCCCTAACCACTAGGCTATCACAGTTTTAACCTTAATTATGGACTTACTGGCTCTAGTAACCATTTTTGCTTTTTATTGGCAGTCAAAGTTTAACCTTAACCATAACGTAACTTGCGATTGGACCCTAAGGCCTTTGCAAACAAAACGACCAATAGCCTTAATAGGATTACGCGGCAATTGCTCGCGCAAGTTTATTGCGCAAACTTGAGCAAGTGGGGAGCAGGTAAATTGAAACTATAAATTCAAACGATCGGACCTCCCCGTGCTAATATTGCCTTAAGCCTTAATTTTGCATAATAAGCTGGCACTGGATACATTCCCCGTAGTTTGCTGGTCCAGTTTACAGCTAACTCTTTTGTAATTGCGCTGTACATTCTCAGTGAACTGTTTTACAATGCACAAAAAAAAAATTAAAATAGAAATGTCTGCTTGCGATTCCAAAATACTCCCGACCCAAAAAGAGGGGTGTTATACGTTTGACGTGTGTGTGTGTATCTGTCTGTGGCATCGTAGCTCCTAAACTAATGAACCGATTTTAATTTAGTTTTTTTGTTTGAAAGGTGGCTTGATCGAGAGTGTTCGTGGCTATAATCCAAGAAAATCGGTTCAGCCCTTTGAAAGTTATCAACTCTTTTCTAGTTTTCTTATACAGGTTTTTGTGTCGGGAGTTTTTAAATTTTGATTTATTTAATTGCACTTTACTAAAACTCTATTGCCTGATTTGTCTACTTGGAACACCTACGTCTTATTAATCGTGTTTAAAATTTGGTTAATATGAGTTACTATACTGAGTATTAACCTACTACTGAAACTATTTTTGCACAAGACGAAACCAACAAGCGATAAACAGGTAGATCAGACAAGGATGCGGGGATTTAAAATGTACTATTGGATTTGAGAAGTATCACTCTATCGCATTGTAATAAAGGTCATAGTTCATTAGACCCAACCGGTACCCGACCAGCACCACCTCGTCGTTCGGAGTCCACTCGTTGTGGACAACTGATCATCGCGTGGTCAACGCGTGGGCATCACGTGGTCCACAAATTTTCGATTATTCTAAACTTTATCTACAAGTTTTTGTTTATTCATTTTAAAACAAGATGATACGACAAACACTTTCGAAAGTGTCATTTCTAGGCTTTTGGGAGAGGTTGAATAGAAACACAGTCATACTGTTACACTCTGTATTCCTACTGAACTGAACTCATCACGCGGGTGCGACCGCGCACATAAGTTTGTAATCTACCTACATATCCTAACAGAAAGAAAGGCTAGGAATGAAGGGAGGGGGCGCGGTGCGCCGCCGCGATGCATCGTCCTCACGTGTGAACCACTCGCAGACAACGCGCAATCCATTCAGAACCTGCGCAAGCGTGCGAGCAACGGCTGGTCACCATGTGGTCCACACTTCTGCACCTGGTCAGCCGCAGACGAGGCGTTCCCGAGTTGATGTAGTGAGAGTATGCTCATACAAAGAATACTAACCACTCGAGGTGAGGCGGTGCTAGTCGGGTGCCGGGTGGGTCTAATGAGCTATGACCTTTGGTCGTGTAGCAGCACACACTACGAACCTCTGCATTTCGCAGTGTACAGGCGAGTACGTGCCGCGACGCTCAATGTTGCCCCACTTTGCAGGCCCAGGGGCAGCTGTCAAAAGTAATTTTCTAGAATAGAAGCATAGAAAAGATCTGATCTGAAGTGTAAATAATATGTTGGCAGAGCAACCGCTTGCAGAGTACCTTTAGCAACGGCGAACAGCGATTTTTGATCACTTTTTGCAAACTTGAAACTTCAGTTTGCTCTGTTTATAATCATCATGATCAATCAACTCAATGCCAGCTAAGAATGGGTATAATCCACACTATCCATCCACACTTATATAACATTATAAATGCGAAAGTGTGTGTGTGTCTGTCTGTATTTCACGAGTCAACAATTTAACCGATGATCAAAGGTACAGAGTTAGCTTACATTCCGGGGACAGACGTAGGCTACTTTTCATCTCGGAAAATCAAAGAGTTCCCACGAGATTTTTAAAAAACCTAATTCCACGCGGACGAAGTCGCGGGCATCATCCAGTGGTGTTGTAAATCTGAGCGTTACAATGGTACAGTCAGACACACAGATATACACACATAATATGCACACAATATTATAAATGTGAAAGTGTGGATGTTTGGATGTTTGTTACTCAATCACGCAAAAACGACTGGACAGATTTGGATGAAATTTGGATGGAGATAGATCAACATAGGCTACTTTTTAACCCGAAAAATCAAAGAGTTCCGGCGGGATTTTGAAAAATGTAAATCCACGCGGAAGAAGTCGCGGGCATTAGCTAGTAAGGCCATATATAGAAACATAACATAAAGTTTAAAAAACTCAATTATAAAAAACCGATATTATCGTGACAATTCATTTCGAATCGATAGTCGTGACATTCGATTACTGGAAACGATATGCGAATGAAATGCAATCGAGTGAGCTGCATTCACATTGGAGTAAAAAGCAATTTGCGCTGTGTTGACTTAATGTATGCAGCCTGTATAGGGAATATCTTTATATTAATGCTAGATGACATGCGATGAATATAAACTCTTATTCGAGGGGTCCGGGGTTTGAATCCGAACACGCACCTATAAATTTTCGGGCGATGTGCGCTTTAAGCAATTAAATACAGTGGACCCCCGGTAATCCGACAAACGTTTTGCAGGGCAGTGTCGGACTATCGAATTTGTCGGATTATAGAGTACTGCCTAAGACCCCCTATAGTCCGGCGTTTTTTATTAAAGAGTACCTTGTAATCCGACAAATTAAAGATCCAACGATAATATTCTATATGTCAAAAGTAAACCACATCACATCACACTAATATTATAAAGGGTAAAGTTTGTGTGTATGTGTATATGTATGTGTGTGTGTATGTTTGTTACTCCTTCACGCAAAAACTACTGAACGGATTGGGCTAAAATTAAGAATGGAGATAGATTATCCCCTGGATTACCACATAGGCTACTTTTTATCCCGGAAAATTAAAGTGTTCCCACGGGATTTTTAAAAAACCTACATCCACGCCAACAAAGTCGCGGGCATCAGCTAGTTCAATAATAAAATAAACTTGTCGGATTACAGGGGGTGCCAGATTAAACAGGGGCCGGATTACCGGGGGTCCACTGTATCCTCATTCATTTGATCACGTAAACCAACTCCAAGTATAGCTCTCTCCATCGCCCGCTGAGTCACTCTACTCGTATGTCTCGGATCCTTAAGTCAAGGGTCAGAGCATACTGACTGAACAAACGTAGATCCATCCGGACTGTATACATTGGCCCTAATTTTTAGGGTTCCGTACCTCAAAGGAAAAAGGTACCCTTATAGGATCACTTTATTGTCTGTCTGTTCGTCGTGTCTGTCAAGAAACCTATAGGGTACTTCCCGTTGACCTAGAATCATGAAATTTGGTAGGTAGGTAGGTCTAAAACCGCAAATTTGTGGTTACATCATTAAAAAAAAATTAAAACGTGTTTCAATTTTCAAAGTAAGACAACTATACCAAGTGGGGTATCAGGGCTTTACCTGTACATTCTAAAACAGATTTTATTTATTTTTATGTATAATAGTTTTTGATTTATTGTGCAAAATGTTGGAAAAATACCCGAGTACGGAACCCTCAGTGCGCGAGTCTGACTCGCACTTGGCCGGTTTTTCTAGGTTGACAGTTCAAACAATAGACAAAGGACAATCAATGGACCGCTCGCATCTATTATTCGAATGGCGTCCACTCGTGGCATTGGGAAACTTTGCGACCTCCGTCATCCCGCTGTCAAGCCTGCCTCTGCCTAGATCCTTAGTTGCCTAACTCTACGCAATAAAAGTTGTACCTATGTTTTGAAAAGTTTACAAAAGTTCCTTTGGGTTCGGCAAAGCTGAACGATAGAATCAATATACTTATGTTTTTTTTTTTTAAATTGAAAATATTACAATAAAACTTAAAGCTAGCCTTATCTAATTATGTTACTATACAAATCATGGTGGAATGGAGCCAAGAATACTGGCTGCATTTCCGCGCTGGACAGCCAGGCTGATCCGTTGCGTAAAAGAAGAGCCAGCCCTTCTGTCACCAGATGAGGTTATTAATCGCTGTGAAATATTTCGTTATGTTACATACAGCTATACTTTGTACATGGAAATAAGCTAAAATTATGGAGAACTCTCAGGCATGCAGGTTTTCTCATGATGTTTTGCTATCGTGATTCAAACCTCTACTTCTCATTCTGAGAGAAGATCTATGCTCAGTAGTGGGTCGGCGACAGGTGGAGGTGTTAACGACGAGAGACAATAAATTGTTAAAAACACACAAACTAAGTTTTTAAACCAAGCGCCTGAAACGTGCAATATATTTATGAAATACTTAGGTATATTATTTAAATTAGTGCAATGTATTGTTGGGAATCGATTCCAGTCATATTCGATTAGCGATAACGATATTCGAATGAAATGCACGTATCAAGTTCCAACTCGATTTTCAGTTAAACAAATCCATTTAGCTCGATGCTGATGTGTTTACGCACTACGTACCGGGTTGCATCGTTAAATAACTATGATGGAGTTTTAATATTTTAGTACGCTGCTGTGATAGGGTTTGATATATTTATCACAATATAAATTCTACGGTTTTTATTGTTTCAGTTTCATTACATACAACCGTAGCCATGTTAGTTGCTAAAAATTCCAAAAACTGACCGATAAACCTTATGTAATGAATTTAATTAAAATAATAAACTGGATAAAACTAGTAAAAATATAAACACAAAATCCTCTTTAAGCGGTCGGTAAAACAGTCTATTACATTCGCATTAAACATTTTGTTGTTCCGTCCGTAAATCCAAATTACCTGGTCCGGTCAACTCGCATAAATCTCGGCAAGAATCACAGCGCCCACGGATTCAATTAACATTCCTTTTGCTCTACTTTCGACCATTTATCTTCGCTTTTAAGAACTAGAATCGCTAAACATTAACAGTGCTTCTTAAGGTGAAGACAAACTTGCGTAAAAACCGGGCGGATTTCATGGAATGATATTAATTTAACTTTTTCAAACTTCCATAATTTCATCTTATGAACTGTCGAGGCATGAGACGTTTAAATCATTATTAACTAGTTAATATTTTAAATTGAAATTCAATGTGTAGGTAAATATTAAGTTATTATCTGTATCAATATCTCTGTTTGGTAAGTAAGTTTATTTTTTATTTTTTCTGTATTACGTCGTTCTCATAACTACTCAATAGTGACATGAGAAACTTTTTATCCCGCGTAATCAAAAAGTTCCCATAGAGTTTTTAGAAATATAAATCCAGCTGCGGAAGAAGTCGCTAGCCGATTAAAAGATTACTGATTATATTTATTCGCCAACTCGAAGCAATGAAGATTCAGCCTAAAATAAGATACTTAATTAGATCAAATCCAAGTAAAAACTTCCTAGAAATAACAACTAAGGTAAAATAGCAGACTCATTTGTGGGGTCATTGTTGTTCTTGTATATATATCGATAAAAAACTTATTTATTGTAAAAATAAGAGTTTACGATACTACCATTAATTATCTATGATGCAACAAAATGACGTTTGAAAAACGCCGCGGCTTCTTTTCTCATTGTGTCCTTATCCTTATACATTTAATCGGGGAGTTTGTAATTTGAGCTCTATACCAATAAAAATAGAGCATATAATCACGTTTAGTAGCATTCCAGTTGTCGTTGCAAGTTGCAATTAATATCGAACGAGGCTCGGATAATCTGGGCTCCGAAGAATACGATTTATAGGCCATGTTTGGGAATCGGCTTGCACGTGCCCCCTGCCACCTGCCAGGAAGCTGGGAATTTGTGCTCGCAATACGACTAGGTACTTGCTAGAACAATCTGAGCGCTTGTGTGGTTGTTTACTGTCAAATATTGAGGCTTAAACTAAGCCTTCCCTAAATCTGCTTCTATGTGCTTTGTAGCGAAAGGCACGAGAAAATAAGTTCCCTTTACTCTTTTAAAGTACTCTACTTGTTACTGATGTTTGTTTAGGTGCTCGTTTTGGAAGTATGTAACACTCGCGACACGACGCCAGAAGTGTTGATTTTGCTCCGACTTTATGTCAAAGAGTACAACACAAAAACAAGATAGACTTGTACGCTAGAACGCTTCTGAGCAAAGACAAAAGTACGCTCTACAGACCTCAGTCGTGCCCGTCTCTAGAGCACAATGCAGCTTCTCATCTGCGGCGGTGTAGCCGTGAAAATGTAACAACTCAGGCGCAGTTCAAAATAAACAATTCAAATTCATTTTTAGGGTTCTGTATCTCTTGACCAAATTGCGGCTACGACGGCCAATTTTATCGGAGACTAACCAACAATGCGCCGTCGATTTTCTCACTATCATAGGCCGATGGGACGGAAATCTGACACGATCGGAGAGAGATTAGACGCAGCCCAACGACATTTCCTATGGTATAAAATATCATTCGAAAAAAAGACCTTTGCTCAGTAGTGGGCTGGCGATAGGTTCGGATGATGATGATGATGGAATATCAAAATCCTTTTAAAATAAATTAGAGGTAGTTAAATTTTATTTTATGCAAAGTGAATATCAAAACAAGACCGTGAATATTAAGACAATTCATATTATTGCCCATACTAGAAGTTTATATTCACTTGTAACAAAGTAATGCACTTGAAAATGGACGCGCCTCCCACACTACCACTCTGAGAGCTGCTGGATAGTTTTGACGAGATGCTTGATAAAAGCTTAAAGTTTATGATTCTCTTTCTCAAGAGTATGGCAAGTGGCAAAATATACTTATATTATAAGTAAATGAGTTGCTGTGATATGACGCTTCTCACACTCACACGACAAGAATCAGCAATGACACAATATGAATCTTAGACAGAAAACAATTCACAACGATCTCACTAGATAGCACCACAAGTATCTTCAATTCAATCTAAAATGAAAATGAAGCCTGAATCACACTAACAAAGTATTAACGAAGTACTATTTATATTAATTATACAAGTTAAAAGACACAAAGCATGACACCCAGTTGAAGGAAAATCTTCCTTCTGTTACGGTCGAGCCCACTCGCTGCTCGCGTACCATCAATCAAACTTATCAAGCACCTCAACAAAATTGTCCACCACCTCTCCAACTATAGGTTCGTTCGCAGCCCGGCGAAGAATATAAATTGTCCACCACCTCTCCAACTATAGGTTCGTTCGCAGCCCGGCGAAGAATATAAATTGTCCACCACCTCTCCAACTATAGGTTCGTTCGCAGCCCGGCGAAGAATATAAATTGTTTTTCTCGAAAATGTCTTAAAGCCAGCGCGGAGTTGGCTATAAATAACGCGGGCTGTACAAACACCATTAAACATCTGCGGGCGGTTAATGTTGTGTGTTTTTTCCCCGAGCTGTGTCTCGCTCGCTAATTGTGATGAATGAGCAGTTGAGGCTCGCACTGTGTTTTAATTCGACGATACGATTACAAATTGATGACCACCCAGGCGCAGTGGTAAGCGCTGTGCACTTATTAGTGCAAGGTCCCGTGTTCGATTCCCAGCAGGGGTTTGGAAATTTACTGGGATCTGGTCTGGTTCGGCCGTGGCTAGTTACCACTCTACCGACAAAGTCGTGTCGCCAAGTGATTTAGCGGTTTCGATACGATGCCGTGTAGACACCAAAGGGGTGTGTGTTTAATAAAAATTGCCATACCCCTTCCAGGTTAGACTGCATCATCATTTACCACCAGGTGAGATTGCATTCAAGGGCTAACCTGTATCTGAATTTAAAAAAAAAAACTTTTAATCGTAGTCCCAACGAAAAATATGTCTGGCAAAGTTTGGCATAGACGAAGACAAACTCTAATGTAAATTATTCTTTTAGTTTCTTAAACAACTTGAATAGGTAAGTAAGTACCTACTTTGTTTATTTGCTAAGTTATTTTAACAACACAGGATTAAGATGCTGAGGACAAAGATACGTTTAACTGATAAGAAAACTCCTCCGACTTTACCAGACTTGAGAAATTAAAATAAGGGTCTATTTACACTGGAGAAAAAAGTCGCCGCGCGTCGTGTGAATAAATATGCGAAAGTGAGCAAACAGTTATATTGATTTAGAAACCAAATAAGCGAAAATGCGAGCAAAATTTTTCTTCGGGTTCATTTCATATTTCACATCGAGGTCATATTTGTCATTATCGGCTCACTTAAGAGCGTGGGTCTCGTCTATGAAGGCCACAAAGGAAGGAAGGAAGAAGGGCTTAGGCCACAGTCCGCAATGCTAGCCAAGTGTGGATTGATAGACTTCAAATATCTTTGAAAACATTACAAAGAAATCTTAGGCATGTCCTCATCATTTTCCTTCACCGTTAAAGCAAGTGGTATTTAACTGCTTAAACACTAAAAAATTTGAACCTGTTTTCCTGGGTGTTGCGCCCGGAGTCCTTTTGACTACTAAGCCATCACGGTTCACTCAATACCAAGTGCCGAAATTTGAGCAAGGTACTTATTTTAGGCGTCAAACTTAGCGGGTTTTCTCTCCTGTGCGAACATGCCCTATCACTAAGTAACAATGAAGTACCAACTCGTTACCAGATGACTCCAAAAGTTAGCTTTAAGTACTTTTAAGTTAGACCACCTGAATTAAGATTCTGTTTAGATTACGAGAGGAATCCAATTCGAATCCAATATTTGCATAATTTAAATAGCAAGGCTTTTGAGAGGTTTGAATCGCCGAAGATGTGTCTCTTAGTTTTGGAAGTGGTACTCATGCCATTAAAGAAACCAATTCAATCTCACTTACAGAGTATACCTATCTGTGTAGAGTCAAATCAAATCAATCAATCAAAATCATTTATTCAAAGAAGGTACGCCTTTTGATAGTCAGAATTGTTAGATTTGTAGATGTGTAATTGGTAGATATAGTGGTGATAATTAATGACGTAAACTTAAAATTAAAGCTACGAGGGTTCCAAACGCGCCCAGGTCTGAGAAGAGCTCACAACAATCTCAGCCGGATATTCTTTTTATCATCACCACTTTACAAATTCACTTAACTTATAAGAACTATCAAAGCTGTTAAGCAACTCATTCCCACGCTGGCACCTACAACTACGCGCTTGGCGTTAGTGTGGACATACCTTTACCCGCATAACATTACTATCGCTAGTACCTAGTTTAAATGCATTAAAATTCCATTAACGCAAACAGTTCCCTTATTTCCGAAAGCCTGTTATTTCCTGCCATAAATATGTCAACTTGAACGTTATTTAAATCGAGTCGAGCGATTGCAGTCCATTCGCATATCGATATTTGTAATCGATTTCTGTAATATCGATAAATTACGTAAATTATTGGCATTTATGATTGTTTTTCGTTTCATATAGGTAGTAATTATTGTTATATTTTGATGATAAGAGTGGTAAATAGTGTAGTGTTTAAAAGCTTCGGTCTTCGGTGTCCTAATTAAATAATATCTCTTGTGATACGGTGAAGGTAAATATCGCGCCTGCATGCCTGAGAGTTTTCCACAATATTCTCAAAGTTGCTTGAACTCCGTCAATCTTATTTGGCAGACTTTGGCCAAAACCCTTCTCACTCTGAGACGAGACTCATGCTCAGTAGTGGGCCAGCAATGGATTATGATACGATGAGCTATTCACCATCATCATCAACCGAAATAGGTTCCTTTGTAGAGACTTGGAAACGCCACCACTATCTTGCGCGCCGCCTGAATCCAGCGGCTCCTTCGACCAGGAAGTATGATGTCGTCTGTCCACCTTGTAGGGGGTTTTTCCAACTTATGCTTTTAACCTCCATTTTAACCTTTGGGACCCCAGCGTCTTTTCTCATCGGCTTTTAATCTATGTGCTCCACCCATTGCCATTTCAGCTTTGCAACCCGTTGAGCTATGTCGGTCACTCTGGCTATCCTCCGGATGTCCTCATTTCTGATTTGATCCCGTAGAGAAACTTCAAGCATCTCTCCATCGCTAAGCTATTGGGGATTCAATATAAAAAAATGATTCCGACGAATTGAGAACCTCCTCCTTTTTCGAAGTCGGTTAAAAAATCCCTTTAGTAAAAACCTCGTACAAGAAATTGAATGGCACCGAAACATTGCACATCAAATAAATGGAGCACGTATAAATGTGATTCCTAAAAATTTCCAAAATAATGAGTGAAAAATCCCCCGCCGTGCGAAAATAAGCGGAGTCGAAAGGGTGCGCGGCTTGAATTATTTATGAGGCGCAAACGAGGAATCAAAGGTGGGGGATGAATATTTTAATTTGCGAATGTTTCGCTTTTTGAAGAGAATATTCTTGTTCGGGATCTTACTGCTTCGTGTACTGAGTCCACTCGACTCACTGACATAGGAAACAATATCTCGTGGACTCAACTGAACTAACTGGTGTTGTGAACAGTTTTGAGTTATACGTCTATGTTCAAAATCTTTCCGACAGATGTGTTGTCTTGCTCTTAATTAGGTTGTCCTGGTCATTTTTAGGGTTCAGTACCTCAAAAGGAAAAACAGAACCCTTATAGGATCACTTTGTTGTCTGTCTGTCCGTCCGTCCATCCGGCCGTCCGTCGTGTCTGTCAAGAAAACCTTTAGAGTACTTCCCGTTGACCTAGAATCATGAAATTTTGCAGGTAGGTAGGTCTTCTAGCACAAGTAAAGGAATAAATCTGAAAATCTTGAATTTAATAATAATAATAATAATAATAAAAACCTTTTATTCAGCCAAATTTACAAATACAGACAGGTAGGGTGTCGTAGTCCCTGGAGAACCAAGGAGCCGACCAGTGTCCATGCTCCCTGGTCCCCCAAGACCCAGGCACCCACTTCTTAATACTAGCTTAATGTCTATCTTGGCCGAACGGGGCGCTGCCTCAGCTTATTGCTGCAGTCGGTCGACTGCAGCGCTGATTTTCGGGCATGGCCCCCAAGTGAATATCACAATTTGTGATAACATCATCAAAAAAAAAATTAAATGTGTTTCAATTTTCAAAGTAAGATAACTATACCAAGTGGGGTATCATATGAAAGGGCTTTATCTGTACATTTTAAACAGATTTTTATGCAAAATAGTTTTTGATTGATCGTGCAAAATGTCGGAAAAAATACCCAAGTAAGGAACCCTCAGCGCGCGAGTCTGACTCGCACTTGGCTGGTTTTTCTTCCTATTGTCTAAGCAGAGATCCTGGTGTCGCGTAGAGGAACTCTGTTATCAGTAAATTATCAAATTTCAACATTAAATTAGGTGCACACGAGTTATTTCTAGGTCTTTTTCTCGGCCGTACCTTAGCTCCGTTACCCACGAATTCGGCGTGTTAATGATTTGACGGTACATAATATAGAGTATTGTATCACCGCTTAGTATTATCTAATCCCCCAGACGACGCCGACAGAGATAATTGGATGCGGATTATCCGAACGCAGCGCATCATTTTAATATGAAACCGTTTTCCACGACAAACATTGTACAGACTACGTTTAATATGCGAGAAAATCTGAAGCTGTAAGCAGCTTTTAAGGTAATAAATGCCTTGAAGTCTAAACCGTAGTTTAAAGACGTTGTATGATTAATTTATTATACCTACTTTTCAAGACGTGTATCGCTATCCATATTATAAATGCGAAAGTGTGTGTTTTTGTCCTTCAATCACGTCGCAACTGAGTAACCGATGTACGTGATTTTTTGCCTGGTAGTTAAAGATCTGCAGAGTGGCATAGGCTACTTTTTATGCCGGAAAATATTTTGAACATAGACGTATAACTCAGAACTGTTCACAACACCAGTTAGTTCAGTTGAGTCTGAGATAACAAAATTCAAAAATCATTTTGACGGCCACCTTTGGACGTATTAATGGGAGGTCCCGGGTTCTATTCCCGGCAGAGGTTTGAATTTTTATAATTTCTAAATTTCTGGTCTGGTCTGAGAGGCTTCGGCCGTGGCTAGTTACCACCTTAATGGCAAAGCCGTACTGCCAAGCAATTTAAGCGTTCCGGTATGCCGTGTAGAAACCGAAGGAGTATGTGACTTAGCACTTCCAGGCATCTTACACTGCATCATCACTTACCACCAAGTGTGAGGGCTAACTTGTATCTAAATTTAAAAAAAACATCTGTTACTCTGCCACCGGTTCGGAAAGCAGTTCTACAAAAAAGAGCCAGCTAGAAATTCAGCAGAACTGCTGTACTTACTAACCTACTTTTAAACTTGTAAAATTCCGATAAGCTAGCTTCACAATGTAGATCAAGACTGTAAAGTATCTCCTGAATTCCGCCCAAATCCCCCCCAGTCTTCAGTTAATCCCGCCTTAAAAATATCCCTTTAATGTCGAGCTGGGGGAATTTCTCGTAAAATTCTGCATAAACAAAATTAATTTCGCTACCCACCTTGTAAGGCCTATTGCGTTCTTATATAAATCCGCTGCTTACAGCCTTGCAACTTTATTAGTTTCATATTTTTACGGAGGTTTTTTTACCCAACTACGGCCAAACCAAAAGGAAGGGTTATGATTTTAGCAATCTATTATATGTTTCGCCGTAACACCTAAACTATTTAGCCGATTTTGATAAATAAGGTATAAATAGATTCGCCAATAGGTATACGAGTAATTCGGATCTATGATCTAATTTGAGCCTCGATAGCTCAACGTTTGAGAAGCGGACTGAATACTGAAAGGTCAGCGGTTCAAATTCCGCCGTTGCACTTTAATCTTAAGAGGGCTCTCTCCGTCACTCGTTTCCACCCGTTTCATACAATCGTAGTTGCAATTTCATTTGAATATTAAGCAACCAAAGACCATGAAATTTTGCAGACATATTCTAGAAACTAATATCTATGTCTGTGGTTTTCCAGATTTCTGTTAAAATATTCGGTTTCAAAGTTACGCGGTCTTGAAAATTTCATACAAATCTTTGAGCCCCTGTAATTTTAAAACTACATATTTTTAGAAAAATCTAAAACACCACAGACACAGATATTAGTTTCTAGAATATGTCTGCAAAATTTCATGGACTTTGGTTGCTTAATATTCAAATAAAATTGGAACTACGACTGTATGAAACGAGTGACGGAGAGAGCCCTGTTAATTGGAGGGGAAAGGGGAGTATTAGTCATGATTAGCAAGGCTAATATTCTTTTTTTTTTTTAAGTATCAAAATCGGTTCAGTAGTGCCAGAGATTGCTTCCTACAAACTAACTTACAAACTCTACCTCTTTGTAATATTAGTATAGATGTATCCTACTTTTTACGCTGTTAGTATATCTTGGTCCTAGGGGAAAATAGGCTTGGACCTCTGCGCGTGATAGCTATTGTAGTAAGTGGCGACCCTTTGAGAAGGATTCGCTGAGCGCAAGGTAAATCATACAAAAGGCTTAAACCCTGGTGTAAGAGCCTAAGCCCTTCTTGACAAGGGTCTTCGGATCGGGCTAACATGAGCCACGGATTCCATGATTTTCGACGATATTGGAGAGGGAATTTATAATTATGGCCTTTAAGCGCCGACCTCTACTGGGTTTGCCAGGGTAGGTTGGAACCTATTCACTGGCAAGCCATAACGAAAAGTTGTAAAAACTACTGGTATCCTGAAAAAATCGTGTTATCTGAGAGCTTTTGGGCTTGCGCTGCGTAAATAAGTAGTTAAAGTTACACAAAAATACTGTAAGTGCAGTGAATTAGTTCCTCTCAAGCTGCCCGCGTGAAGCCGGGGCGGGTCACTAGTTTTGTAATAAAAAAAACCGGCCAAATGCGAGTCAGACTCGCACACCGAGGGTTCCATTCTCGGGTATTTTTTCCACGATATTTCACATTTATTCCACATTTTGCACGATAAATCAAAAACTATTACACATAAAAATAAATAAAATCTGTTTTAAAATGTATAGGTAAAGCCCTTTCATATCATACCCCACTTGGTATAGTTATCTAACGTTGAAAATTGAAACAAGTCTTAATTTTTTTTCTATGATGTAACCACAAATTCACAGTTTTCTGATTTTGTTGTTTATTTTAAAAGAATATTAGCCATGCTAATCATGACTAATACTCCCCTTTCCCCTCCAACTAAGCGTAAAGCTTGTGCCAGGAGTGGGTACGACAATAGTGCAACGGGTGAGGTTTGAACTGCTGACCTTGCGGAATTCAGTCCGCTCCTCAACCGTTGAGCTATCGAGGTTTTCTGATTTATTTATTACAGGATAACAGACGTTATCCCGTTGACCAAAAACAGGATTTTTGGTCAACGGGAAGTACCCTATAGGTTTCTTGACAGACAGACGGACAAACAGACAAACAGACGACAGACAGACAGATAGACAGACAGACAGACAGACAGACAGACAGACAGACAACAAAGTGATCCTATAAAGGTTCCGTTTTTCCTTTTGAGGTACGGAACCCTAAAAAACAGTCAAGTACAAGTCAATGGAAGGTACTCTATAACTTTTTTTAACAGACAAGCCAGATAGACAGAAATACAGAAAACGAAGTGCCCCTATAAGGGTACCTTTTTCCTTTTGAGGTAGGCCTAAAAAATAACATGACGGTCAATATTTGGGTAGTAATGGACGAGCGGTCTCAAGACCCTAGGGTCATCAGTATGCGTGCCTAAATCATGAGGAGTCAATGTATGGAGTCAATGTATGCGAGGTCCAGAACTAGTAATGAGTGGGTACTCTCCCTAGAGGAGTATAACCTTATCTCACCTGTGTGCGAGCACCGATACTGGTGTCAGCGCAGACATTAGACAAGACAAAAAAGTCGTGCTAAGAAAACTTACTCGTATCAAACCAGACTCCCAGGCAAAACACAGGTTCAGCCATAACCAAGCAAACCCAATGTTGCTTCCGTCCGTGTTTAAAACTAGCTGATGCTTGCGCCTTCGTTGGCGTGGATTTTTTGATTTTTCGGGGTAAAAAGTCACTCTCCATGTCCTTTACTATATCCATGCAAAAAATCCGTTGCTCCGTTGCGGCGTAATTGAAGGAAAAACCAACAAACAAATACACTTTCCCATTTATGATATTAAGAATGATGGCATAGCAATGTATTCTCAAGTATCTAAAGCATTGACGTGTGAACAGATACTTGGGAATACATTTGTTCTATTTGTAACTGTTTTTTCGTGTAAATAAGGCCTCATTTACTATTTTTACGTAGCTGTTACCATAGCAACAGCCTCTAAAAATGACTAAAATGAACCATTTTTAGATTTTAAAATATTTTGTAGCATGTCTGCGTCTCAAAGGTCTTCAATAATCGTTAAGTTTAGATAGCAAATTATCTAGAGGCGACCGAATATCCTTCGAAAGTCTGCTTCTATTTTTATGGCCTTCTCTTAAAACAGAAACGAATAAAACCTTTTTCGATTTCTTTGTATAAAATTTATTAGGTGGCGAGTCTCTAGGGCCGCCCTTAGGGCCCGCAATAAATACTAAATTCGTAAGAGTATGTTTTAAGTGCGTGACCGAATACTTTTTGGGAGTTTTTCCCCTCGGGGAAATCAAAAAACTAATAAGAATAATGTGAATTCTTATCAATAATATTTTACTATCTTTTCGGGCTGGGTTTCAATAACATGATTATTCACGATTTCTTTCACATTAAAATAAATAAAAAGTTGGTCAAGTTTGAGTCGGTCTCGTACACGGAAGGTTCCGTACCATCCGCATATCGTCAGTGAGAACTGTCGACGGAAACGAAATATAAAACTATGAAATAACAGTTGTTGTTTTTTTTTGGATTTTCAAATTAACTATAGTAACTGTCAATAATTTAAATTTTATAATTCGTAAGCTAAACCTATTAACACTCGTTTATTTTTAGGGTTCCGTATCTCTAGAGAATAAAAATAAACCCTTATAGGATCACTTTGTTGTCTGTCTGTCTGTCTATTTGTCTGAATGTCTGTCGTGTTTGTTAAGATCCATAAAGTGAATCAAACTTATAGGCTTCTTTCTGCTGACCTAGAATCATGAAATTCGGCAGAATGTAGCAATGTCCTATAGCACAATTAAACTGAAAAATCCGAAAACCATGAATTTGTGGTTACATCATAAAAATAAATAAAAAACTATTTTCTGTATGATGGTATGGAACCCTTTTTGTGTGAGTCTGACTTGTATTTGACCGATTTTTTACACCTAGGGGCACTTAGTAACATTAGCATGTTACTTACGCGACCTTGAAGTTTTTAACCATCACAAAATAGCCCAACGCGCTAAAGAAGTTTTTACGTCAAAAATATTGTAATAAATTGCCTCAATTTCAATGAAAAACTTTTGAGTACAATGCTGAAATTAAAAACAATAAGGCCAACGATCAAAGCCCGTCTTTGCGCTAAGCTCAACTCAATAGCACATTATGGCAAACTTGGTGAATAGAATTTTTTTCGATTAAAGATCGCAACAAGGAAAAGCACTTTTCTTTTACATCGATTAAGTTATAAACTGAGGTTATCAAACGCTTTGCTTTATTGTGATGTGAACAATATCAAAGTTAAGCTTCATTTACTCCTGATGGCTTGCCTGGCGCAGTGGTAAGTGCAGTGGTAGTAGTGGGAAACCCGGGTTCGATGCTCGGGTGAGATCGCAATTGAGTGCTATCTTTTATCTGAATAAAAAAAACTGACCAATTGCGAGTCAGACTCGCGTACCGAGTAATTTTTCCGACATTTTGCACGATAAATCAAAAAACTATTATTCACAAAAATAAATAACAATCTGTTTTGGAATAAACAGGTAAAGCCCTTTCATATGATATCCCACTTGGTATAGTTATCTTACTTTGAAAATTGAAACACATTTTAATTTTTTTTTAATTCTGTAACCACAAATTCAAGGTTTTCGGATCTGTTCCTATACTTGTGCTATAAGACCTACCTACCTGCCTAATTTCATGATTCTAGGTCAACGGGAAGTACCCTATAGGTTTTCTTGACAGACACGACGGACGAACGGATAGACAGACAGACGGACAGACAGATAACAAAGTTATCCTATAACGGTTCCGTTTTTCCTTTTGAGGTACGGAACCCTAAAAATCCCGGGTTCTCCCACTACTAAGACCACAGCGCTTACTACTGCGGCCAGGGCGGTCGTCAAATAGTATCTGTCGGGAATCGAACCCAGGACTAAAAACCGCGGCGTCCACCACAGTACCATGTAGGTCGTCAAAAGTAAATCCTTTCAAGTCGTTTTCAATAATTCAGTCGGCACTTACCCACCATTACCAGTAGCACATTAACAATCACTCTGTGAAATGAGATGAGAGAGATGTGATGTGTAATCGTACCACTCAAGTTGCGACTAAAATACTAACACGCGACTAATTTTTAACCCCCGACCCAAAAAGAGGGGTGTTATAAGCTTGACGTGTATCTGTCTATGGCGTCGTAGATCCTAAACGAATGAACCGATTTTAATTTAGTTTTTTTTGTTTGAGGGGTTATGAATTTTTAATTTACACTTGTTTTGATAGATATAGGAGTACATAAAGGAGGGATATTACGAGGTTCCTTTTATCAGGAAAAATCAAAGACTTCTTTATAGACTGCATCATCACGTGAACCAAGTGAGGCCGCAGTCAAAGACCAACTGATCATGGAATAAAAACCAATAACCTATCATACAAGATAAACTTGGATTCATTAACTATTTATTGTGAACCTATTTATAGCTTAACCATCAAAGTTTAGCATACAAACTGTTTATAACCTTAAAGACTTTCTAAAGGCTTGTCGGCGTGTGAAAGGGGGTCTTTAGAAAAGGCGTTCTTGCAAGTTTTCCTGAATGGCTCGCTGATGTGTAGGTATTTATTACGGCCAGTGATGTAAATGGTCCACTAGATTTATTATTTGAATATTTATATCGAATCATTGGAATGTCCTACCAAAACCTACGAGAAGAGCACAGGTTCAACGCGTAAAGGTTGTCCGAGAGTACTCGGATGACGGAAGTCGGAGCTAGTACATAAGCTACCATACAAATAGTTCAATGACTACTTCGGAACTTATTTTCACGGATTCGGATCGGATGCAGTGCGTAATCGCCCTAAAGGTTCTTTCTTGAAAACGGAACCCTAATAAGACGATGCTTCTTGGCTGCACTTCATTTTACACTGAGTTTTACTCAAGTGACTTCCCGCGATGCATGAATTCCTTAACCATTCTAGCCTCACAATATTACTGAAACTTAGCTAGGTAAGCTACAAGTATTTTCGTAGCATCTCCTCATACCTATCCGTAGCTTATCTACGGCGTAGCGCTACGTGTTCCGTAGAGCTTTATATACCTGTTTATGTAACGTTCGTTTACGAGCGTGGTAGTCTATGATGTAAGAAGTTTATGTGCTTTACTGCGAAGCTGGATTTTGTTGGTTGTGAGGTTGTTTGTTGTAGGTAAATTAGAACATTCCTGGTTTTATTGAAGTGGTTATGGAATACTGGTTAAGACTACGGCAACCTATTAGGAGGGTTCGGTGTTCGAAATATCATGGGTACCTTCAAGTCAAGAATAGGCAACTTCTAGGCAAGCGCGCTCCATCTTAGGCTGCATCATTACTTGCTAGCAGGTCTGATTGCAGCCAAGCGCTAGTCTGTAAATAAAAAAAAAATTGATCAGAGGCACGCACTTGTAATGGTTAGTTAATTATGACTTATTTTATATTGCGGCTACAATGCCGAACAATGTCATAATTATCGCGATAACAACGCGATAAACTGAATGGCCAAACTTGAACGTCTAATGTCAATTGAATTGGGGTTTAAATCGTCTAACGCCAAACGGCATTCATTGCTAGGAAACCTACATGCCTACAAATTCTCTATACCCAATGTTCTCAATGGTATGTTCCAGTCTGCCAAACAATGATAAATCCATTATTATAGCAAAAATGCAAAAAAATATATACCAATAAAATCACATTTAATATTATAAAGGCGAATGTTTGTATGTGTGTGTGTATGTTTGTTACTCCTTCACGCAAAAACTACTGGACGGATTGGGCTGAAATTTAGAATGGAGATAGATTATACTCTGGATTAGCACATAGGTTACTTTTTATCCCGGAAAATCAAAGAGTTCCCACGGCATTCTTAAAAAACTACATCCACGCGAACGAAGTCGCGGGCATCAGCTAGTAATTAATAAGCATAAGGTCTTAATTTTTAGATTCCAAAATTTTTATGTGGGAGTTTTAATTTTTTCATCTATATCCTATTTCTCGCCACGCCAATTTATCCAAATTGCCATGAAAAAAATGATAAGCTCAAGGAGCTTGAAAAATAAGTATCTGTATTATAATGATATTATGATAGAAATAAAAAATCCTCCAGGATAGCACATTTTCAGTTATTTTGCATGACTGCATCATCACTTATTAATAGTATAGCGATAGTCAGTAGGCTTTCAGTTTTAGTTTGCGCATTGAAGTGACCGGAACCAGAGAAAAATCGGTCACGTACGAGTCTAAAAATAAACTTGATTTTAAAATAAACTATGTTAATAAACAAAACAAAAATTACATAATGGAATTATGTATTGGACATCGTGATTTTCCACGAAGTTAAAAAACCTGCAGAAAAACTAATTACAGTTTCTGATGAAAATTAAATACTAATATCGAGGAAATTTTATTTATTCGTATTTATATTTCATGAGGAATTTAGATTAGACCCAAAAACCACATTGAAACATTAAAATAAAATGTATAATTATATTTTTCAAACAAGTATAAATTAAAAATTTATACCACCCCCGACAAGTGAAGGTTACAGTAACTAGAAAAGAGCTGATAACTTTCAAACGGCCGAACCGATTTTCTTGGATTATAGCTAAGAACAGTCTCAATCAAGCCACCTTTCAAACAAAAAAAAAAAACTAAATTAAAATCAATTCATTAGTTTAGGAGCTACGATGCCACAGACAGATACACAGATACACACGTCAAACTTATAACACCTCTCTTTTCGGGTCCGGGGTTATAAAATTGCTTCTAAAAGAAGTCCTAATTCGGCAAACATAGATACTACATGTGATCCTGTACACGTTCGCCAAGTGCATTGGCTGAGTGTGTGGGCCAATGTGTACAAAGCTCTTTAGAAAATTTTTGGGTCAGAGCAAATTTTTTTGAATCCTCCAAAAAACCGAATGTCGTCATAAATGTCGTCAGCTTCCCCCATAGCCGCGTGTAACTGCATCCCAGGGCCCCTACATTCTTATCGTCTTCAATAAAAACGCCAAATGTGCCGTTTTAATGTTTTGCCCCTTCCTTAGTCCCTTTGGCTATATAACGGCTGAGGGATGTTCTATACGCGAGTCGATTTATCGATAATTTTGAATGATAACATGAATTTCACAAAAAGAAACACAACTTCTTACATCGAATGTCATTCATCTGGAAGGTAGGTATTTAGTAAGTAAATATTCACATAAAAAAGCGGTGATAACGGTAAGACATTGATGCCCGTAAGTCAACGTAAGAGTCGGAGATTGCTTAAACGGTGAAATGCCATATCTCTTTGAAATTATTGCGTTACGCCTTAGGTACTTTACTATTTTGGTAAAACAAAGGCAAACTTGTCAAAGAAAATAAATTACAAAACAGCTCACCTTTATTAATTTAATTATTTTATCATAGATATACATTTTATCGACATACAATATTATTCATAATATTTTTCACATCACTATCCTGAAACGAGTATGCGAGTTATGTTCGCAAAGACATGGCTTAATAAAAACAAGTCTATTGGGCTTATACATAATTTAGTTTGTTGCGATATGAATTTTAATCTTGTTCGTTATGTTTGTACATAAAGCTATCTTTGCACATCATAATACGGCTCTTTAGCTTTTTATTCGATAAAAGTTTGCATTCGATTGTAACTCTTAACGATTTAGCTTTAGGGATTAAAATTCGTTAATTGTGGCAACTATTTGCACTGAATAGGTAGGGATATTACGAGAAAACCGGGAAGATAATGTTTTTCTATTTAGGGTTCAGTACTCTAAGCCTCCGCTGTCCGTCCATCTGTCTGTCTGTCAGCGAGCTGTATCTCGTGAACCGTAATAGATAGTTGTTACAGAATGTGAGAATTGCCACAACAGCAACAAATAATAAAAAATAAAAAATGGCCGCCATGATATGTTCAGTATTTTTTGTACGACGCTACGGAACCCTTCATGTTTAACTTGTATTGTAGTAGAGAGTCGAAGAAAGCAATCCATAACTGATTTTTGGTCGCAGGTTTACTTAGCTTCTTTAGGTTCATGATGGTAACTCGAGTTAAACTCAACACTTTACTCGATGAGAGTCGCGAATAATTGAGATGCAAATCAGGAACCCATTTCTCAAATCCGAGTTATGAGTGACGGTAAAGTCGTTTAACTTTCGCTAGCAAAGTCGATTTGCAGAATGTGCACTGCAAATTAATGTGACTTAGTAAATTATTTCAAAAAAAGTTGTGATGTAACTACAAATTCACGCTTGTTGGATGTCCTTTACTTGTGCTATAAGACCGACCCTACCTACCAAATTTCATGATTCTAGGTCAACGGGAAATAGATTTTCTTGAGAGACACGACGGACAACAAAGTGATCCTATAAGGGTTCCTTTTTACCTTTTGAGCTACGGAATCCTAAAAATTGAGTGCGTTTTGTTTTAGTCGTATTATATCAAGCAGCTTCCAAGCCACTCTATTTTATTTTTTATGCGATCCTAAGAGCCCATGCTCTATTTCGTACAAACAAAACATCAAGACCTATAATTGAATAATAAAACTGTAACGAAAAGCCATTAAAAGCTTGGCCTGATAAAATTTGACTGGCCCGGTTCGAGCCAAATCGCCCTTTCCTTATACCAACACCCACTGAGATGGCATACTCTTAGAGAAGCAAAAAGACCCGAATCAATTGATCGCAAATCCATTGTAATTCCCAAGGAGTCACATTGTAGCTGTGGGTGTGACTCGTTGGGAATCCATCAAATGTGATGTAAGCTTGGCATTAAAAAAAATACATATCTCTTTCACTGTTATTATATAGCCGTAAGACTAAGACTTGTTCCAGAGTATCGATTCTGGTAGAGCGTTGGGTTAGTCCGGTGTTCTACTCAATTACTTGTTCATGGATGCACGCTAATGTGGCGATGCATTTAAGACACTGTACACTCTCAAACCGCTCAAAAGCCTTGATATGAAATTTTTAATCTCACAAACTATATAATTCGAGCATCGAAACATTTTGGTGTTAAAGTAAAATGGGCTTTAACATCCGTGTTTTAAAGCTCAAGTTCGTCCAAATAACTATAGTCAGCGCTCCAAGCGGAAACCTTGCGACGTTAAATTAATGATATTGAAATCTTGATTTAAAATTAGTCATATAAATCCATTTTACTCTGAATTCTATCAACGTTGGTGAGGTGTCAAATCTCATATTACTCACACAGACCCCACACTAAATGTCTTGCTGTTCACATAAGCGTTATAGTTAGAGTTGCTTCATAATAGTTACATTATTGACAGAGTCACTATGTCTTTTCTACAGGTCTATCACCAACATATCGCTGATGTCCAAGACGAGTGAAGTCCATTTTACGGGAGATTCCTGCTCTAGATGTTATAAGACAACTCTATGCCTATATCAGGCTTATTCTAGTGACGCAAACACTGAGATTTCTTCCCAATTTTGCTAGATCGCTGCAGAGGTATTTACTTAATAGCTACATGAATGTAGTTATTCTAGCATTGAGGCCCTCGGCTTGTGCCAGTTTTTGGAATTACAAATCCAAATTGGTTATTCGTTCACTTAACACAAGTATAGAATATAGACAACCTTTAAAAGGTTATTTGTCTACTTCCTAGAACGACTTGCTACTCAGGCCAAAGCTGTGCATTGAATGGTTATAAATTAGAAATGAAAGTTGATGAAATCTGACATGTCCAAACGCTTCAAAGCGATAACGTCGGCAATTATTGTACTTCTATTTTTGTTATTTACTGTTTTTAACCCCCGACCTATAAAGAGGGGTGTTATAAGTTTGACATATGTATCTGTGTATCTGTCTGTGGCATCGTAGCTCCTAAGCTTATGAACCGATTTTAATTTAGTTTTTTGTTTGAAAGGTGGGCTTGATCGAGAGTGTTTAGCTACAATACAATCCAAGAAAATCGGTTCAGCCGTTTGAAAGTTATCAGCTCTTTTCTAGTACCCTACTGTAACCTTCACTTGTCGGGGGTGTTATAAATTTTTAATTTACACTTGTCATTAATGTATTTTTGGAGATTAACGATGGCGCTTGCCTAATAACACCCCCGACAAGTGAAGGTTTCAGTAATTAGAAAAGAGCTGATAACTTTCAAACGGCTGAACTGATTTTCTGGGATTATAGCTAAGAACAATCTCGATCAAGCCACCTTTCAAACGAAAAAACTAAATTAAAATCCGTTCATTAGTTTAGGAGCTACGATGCTACAGACAGATACACAGATACATTGATACACAGATACTCATGTCAAACTTATAACACACCTCTTTTTGGGTCGGGGTTTAAAAACAGAGGGTGCTAACAGCAGAGAGAGAAATCCTTCGAGAAGTTTCCAGAATAATACATAGAGCAGGTCTGTTGTAATAAAATGCGTATTAATGATTGTTTTAGTGCCAGCCGTAAACCGGCAGGCACGTCGAGGGCGCGGCGCATGTGGCTGTTACGCCATTTTGATTGAATCGCCATTTTATTTGCTTCTAGAGGTTTCTTTCTTGTGCGAAAACACGCGTGATACAGTCACAGTATAAGGAGAGACAGTAAGCCGACTCTGGACCCTCCGAATAGGAGGCCAACTTCTTAACCTATTTATTTTCTGGCTGGGTATGGCTGATTTTTCACGTTTTTTTTTAAATACATGTTAGCTCTTGACTGCAATCTCACCTGGTTGGTCAGTCATGTTGCAGTCTAAGATGGAAGCGGGCTAGCCTGGAAGGGATTTCTCTACTTATTTTGTTTAATAGCTTTTAGTAGTGCCACACCTGGAAGGGATATGGCAGTTTTTATTAAACCCAATACCTTATACTAAAAATACAAAAATAAATTTTATAAATACTCTCCCGCGATCTGTGTTTCCTACCAATTACAATCCGGGTAACTTTAAAACAAGAGTGAATAGGCACCTTCTAGGTAAGCGCGTCCCATCTTAGACCACATCATCACTTTCCATCAGGTGTGATTGTGGTCAAGCGCTTGCCTATAGTGAATAAAAAAAAAAAACCTCTTTGGTTTCTACCCGGCATCGTACCGGAACGCTAAATCGCTTGGCCGCACAGCTATGCCAGTAGGGTGGTAACTAGCCACGGCCAAAGCCTCCCACCAGACCAGACCAGACATTATAAAATTCTAACCCCTGCCGGGAATCGAAACCGAGACCTCCCACTAATAAGACCACAGCGCTCACCACTGCGCCAGCGCGGTCGTAAAAATATGTATGGATGTTAAATATTTTCATCCTGTTGTTTCCACTTAAGCGCCTCACACAATCTGGATTTTTCTCAACATTTCATAAGTTCGTGAGTCGTAAATTGTTTACACCTCGCAGTCTGAGAGGTTCCTGCACGTTTAGTGTCGCGTGAAGGGAAAATATAATCGGGAACATTCCACGCTCTCGCTGAGCGAACTAGATTACGGAACCACTTCTCTTGATGCTATAAGTCTCGCGAGGGAATTTGACACACATTGACGACTTTGTGTTAGGCTTTAACATAATTCTTTATTTCTCTTTCTTTGCTTTTTAGGGTTCCGTACCTCAAAAGGACCCTTATAGGATCACTTTGTTGTCTGTCTGTATGTATGTCTGTCTGTCTGTTTGTCTGTCCGTCGTGTCTGTCAAGAAAACCTATAGGGTACTTCGCGTTGACCTAGAATCATGAAATTTAGCAGGTAGGTAGGTCTTATAGCACAAGTAAAGGAATAAATTCGAAAACCGTGAATTTGTGGTTATATCGTTAAAAAAAATTATAATGTGTTTCGTTTTTCAAAGTAAGATAACCAAATGGGGTATCATAAAAGGGCTTTACCTGTATATTCTTAAACAATTTATTTATTTATTTTTATACTTACTAAATAGTTTTTGCTCTATCGTGCTAAATGCCAGTAAATTACCCGAGTACGGAACCCTCGGTGCGCGAGTCTGACTCGCACTTGTTGTAGCTTTTTGACAATTTACAGCAGTATTTTTAAGTTTTATTTAGATTTTTAAGTTTAGTAGTAAACTTAAAACTAAACCTACGAGGGTTTGAAAGTTAAGTTTTAAACTGATTACGCGCCCTAATCTGAGAAGAAGCCCACACCAAACTTAGCCGGGTAAATGCTATAGATCGACGGGGCTATTTACCTATAAGCCTTCGTCAAAGAACGCCGCCAATGTATTGAAACTATTCTATTTACGTATCTGCATCGTCTAAAGATTCTTATATGGCTAGAAAATTCTAGAGAGAGCTTATCTGTTACGTTCTATACGAATATATTTAAAGCCCGTTGATACATGAAAAGATGAAGATACGCAATTAAGCCAGATGAAAAAAATCCTACACAAGTTAGTTCAGATGATTGAAGATTTTTCCTGATGATTTTGATTATATCTTCCGTGACTCTAATTTTTAACCACTTTCTAGTAAGATGCCTTATGGAGCTATGTATTTAATAAAATACCAACCAAACATTACTAACACTGAAATTTATAGTCATAGATAGAGGCTTCTTTAGGCGACCATTCAGATGACGTGTCACTTATTTTTTTAACTTTTTTGCATTGAATTTAGGTTGAATATGAAGCACTGACTTAACCATGAATAACAGTATAAGCGTGCTGTTAATTATGATAATATTCAATTTTAAATATTAAAATCAAGTATTTTTTTTAAATTAAAAGCAAAAGATTTGAGTAAGTGAGGCAATAATAAGAATTAAACTAAGTTTGTATGAAAAGCGCTGGGGAGCAAGCTAGGAAAACACTTTTAAGTACTTAAGCATCGCTTACTTTTTTTCGTAAACTGAATTTCTTACAATTTTAGTATATCAGTGTTGAAACCTCAATTTCTCTCATACACCATTCAATATCCGTTTCGGGAGATCAGCGCTCTTCATCTGTCTTATGATCATAAGGCTGATAGCACTTTTGAATTTTTACATATTTTCGCGGCATCGTGTCCTTTGAGAACTAAAAGGATGTTTTAAAATATGGAAACTTTTATAAATGAAAAATATTTGTAAGGTGAAATAAGTTAGTATTGATATTAAAGTCAAATTTTTCGTCAGAGGTTCATTCATCATCATTAACAACCGATAGACGCCCACTGCCCACAGCTGGACATAGATAGGTCTCTTAGTAGGGACTTCCACACGCCACGATTTTATGCCTGAATTTAGTTGCTTCCTGCGATACGTTTGATGTCGTCCTGTACTTGTGCTGTAAGACCTGCCTGGCAAATTTCATGATTCTAGGTCAACGGGAAGTACTCTATAGGTTTTCTTGACAGACACGGAAGATGGACAGACAGATAGACAGACAGACAGACAATGAAGTGATCCTATAAGTTATATGGGTTGCCGGGAAGAGATCACTATAGTGATAAGGTCGCCCTTTGTTTGTAAATCTTTCCTGTATTATATTCTTTTTATAGTTTTAAGCAATAAGGGTTCCTTTTTCTTTTTGAGGCACAGAATTCTAAAAACTTATGGTTTTTAGAATTCTGTGCTTCAAAACATTAAAATTTGAGTCACGTACATTTGAATCCAAGAAAGCGTCCAGTTTCCACATCTAATATCGACCTATTCCATGTACCAGAGAATAGATGCATGGATAAAAATTGAAAGAAGTCTTATTCCCATGGGTGAGAGTGGCTCGCATATCTCACTGGCATATATTTGCATGTTTTATTGGTGGCACCGGATATGTAACCGACGATGGGGACACCATGCATTCGGCATCTTATTATAATGCCATGATATATAGATGCCTGGTGGTTAAGACGTCCGCCTCCTACTCGAGGGGTTTGATGCCGGGAACGCAACTTATTGGAGCTATACGATCTCCTCCGCCTTCCACTCGCTCCCCACCACCTTCTTCAGATCATCGGTCCAGCGGGCTGGAGGTCGTCCCACACTGCGCTTACAGGTACGCAGTCTCCACTCCAGAACACGTCTGCCCCATCGGCCGTCGGTTCTGCGACAGACATGACCTGCCCATTGCCACTTCAGCTTGCTAATTCTTTATGTCGGTCGCTTTTGTTCTTCTGCAAATCTCCGTGTTCCGGATTTTTATCATAGAACATCATGAATATAGAAAACAGGATATCCTTAAAGTTTCATCCAGTCCGTCCGTTCATCTGTCTGTCTGACACAGCCATTTTAAAAATAGAGTTTGAAAGCTGTATTGTTGAAATTTAGTATAGTTTGTAGGAACCTATTACCTCTTAAATGTATTTTTATGGTATTCTGAACATGAAAACAATTTTTTCGAATGAAAAGAGTGCGAAAGCCACTTCAGCTTCATTAATTACTTCTATTCAGGAATAATTACTTGTTTTCAAACCCATGGTCGCCCTTCGGAGCGGGCGCGGTGAGAGAGAAATAATGCGGCTCCTCTACAAAGCCGGGAGCTGCAACCGATATTTACTTATAGATCCGTGATTACGTAAGTGCATTTACAACTATATTACATCGAATCCTAGTTCATTCACTTCCGTTCTCGCTTAGAGTCCCTTCTCAATTTAGACAAGTGAAAATTAAAAATTTATAACAACCCTGACAAGTGAAGGTTACAGTAACTGGAAAAGAGCTGATAACTTTCAAAAGGCTGAACCAATTTTCTTAGATTATAGCTAAGAACACTCTCAATCAAGCCACCTTTCAAACAAAAAAAAAACTAAATTAAAATCGGTTTCTTAGTTTAGGAGCTACGATGCCACAGACAGATACACAGATACACACGTCAAACTTATAACACTCCTCTTTTTGGGTCGGGGCTTAAAAAGCTTCCAAAAACTTACACTTTTACGAATTTAATAGGTAATTAATTAACATGGGTTATCATTATAGTTTCAATTAATAATTTTATTATAATTAGTTATTAGATAGGCTAATGAATATGCGCGCTCGATCGCTCCGTACATATTAACAATAAACACCAGTTTGTGTGTTTAGGATATTAGGCCGTGCAAAAACAGATCGATCAGACCGGGGCGCCCCGTGATCCGTAGTCTGTACCCAAAAACGTTTACTTAACCTGTTACGTAATATTGTAATACCCTAATCCTGATGTTTGTTCATGGCTGAGTAGCCAATAATTCAAATAACTTTATTTCATACTAGCGACTTGGCCCGGTTTTGCACGGATCGAACTAAGTGTCCACAAAGGGAGGGCCCAAAAATGAATATATTAAATGAAATATTTTAAGTTTTGAAATAAATATATGAAATATTTTGAATAGGAGTCGTTACTTTACGTGATACAAGGAAAACTAAATCTATACTAATAAATTATACTTAAATGCGAAAGTATGACTGTCTGGTCTGTTAGTTTTTCACAGTTGCTTCTGCTAGCGTTATTATTTTGAAGGGTACCGAAATAGTTTGCGTCCCAGAAACCAACGTAGGCTATTTTTAATCCCGGAAAATCTTTGCACCTCTCACGGGATTTTTAAAACCTAAATACACGTGGATGAAGCTGCGGGTATCAGCTAGTTCACTATGATCCGTCAAAATAGTCAAATATACACAGATTATGCATCTATGAATGTCATAATAATATTAGTGGTGATAGCGTTGTGTTATAGCAGTTTGTGGAGTTTGTTTGGATGCTCGATTTCCCTGCATGTTTAGTAGTAGTTACATGTTACAATATACTTTGTCTGTTATGTTATGTATGTTCTTTGTGTATGAAGAATCCTTTTTGATTATACCTACTACTTACAGTGTTTGGTATTCTTTTTTAAGCCAACGAATACATGAATTAACATTATTACCCAACGCAAGTCAGTCCTGTCTCTAAATAGGAAATAGTTCAAAAAGCTTTGCTTTATAGAAGAATTCGCACTTTGTAACGCTCGTGAAACAAAATCGATAATAGCATGGAGGCAAAACCGCTGTTTGCTTCAAAGGGGTTTGTTAATGCAGAACATTATTATAGCCGAAGGCGACCTTCCATATTGGAAATAAAATGCGGAATATTATTTATTTTTATACGCTATAAAAAGCTTCGCCAGTAACTTAGTAAGAGAATCTTATAACTGCACTCATTTTGTTATTAACCCCCGTCCCAAAAAGAGGGGTGTTATAAGTTTAACGTGTGTATCTGTCTGTGGCATCGTAGCTCCTAAACTAACTAACCGATTTTAATTTAGTGTTTTTTTTGTTTGAATGGCGGCTTGATCGAGAGTGTTTTTAGCTATAATCTAAGAAAATCGGTTCAGCCGTTTGAAAGTTATCAGCTCTTTTCTAGTTACTGTAACCTACACTTGTCGGGGGTGTTATAAATTTTTAATTTACACTTGTTTTAGAATCAATTTAAAACATTGCTGAGGAAACTCTGATGATAACAGCGATAACAATAATTGTATGTCGTACTAGTATGTATAAGTTGTGATGAAGCAGCAAGTGGGAGGGAGGAAGATACCCTTAGTTTGTTTTTAGTGGCTAACAATCTATAGAGTTTGGATTCGCCCTTTGGTTTATTTTATGGGTTCCGTACTTCAAAAGGAAAAAGAAACTCTTAACGGATCACTTTGTTGATCAGAGTCAGACCACAGACAGACAACAAAGTGACCTGTAAGGGTTCCGTTTTTCCTTATGAGGTACGAAACCCTAAAAACTGCAAAAGGTATACCTTTAGCATATCTTATCTATCTTCTCTCTCTTCTATGTAGCTCAAAGAAACTTAGTATCCTCGAATAGTATTGTAAGAAGCTGTAAAGTTGTAACTAGTTTTAGTTTCGCAATCCCCCGAACACGCCCGGCCTAGATTCGGTTTACGTTTCAACTGCCGAGATTAAAACATTCACTCTAACATTAGAAACTTATCTCTAGCTCTGATTCTAGATCGGGATGAAATTCTAGTGGAAAAATTCCTAGGAAATTGACAATTTTCTATCTAAAATTCATGATCATCATCGCTGCGCTAGTATATAAATTAAAACAGCCAAGTGCGAATAGGAATCACACACGAAGGGTTCCGTATCGTACAAGAAATAACACTTAATTTGTTTTTGTGATGTAAATAACGCTTTTGAATTTGATCACGGTTTTTGAATATTTCCCTTTATTTGTGCTATATAAGACATTGATTGCTACCTGCTTTTCAAGATCCTAAATCAATGGGAAGTACCCTTTAGATTTTGATTCCCTTGACGGGTCTTGACAGGCATATACTTACAGACAACGAAGTGATCCTATAAGGGTTCCCTTTTTCTCTCTAGATACGGAATCCTAAAAAACTTCCCTATTGCGCCAAAAAATTGGGAAGATTTTCATTTCCATCTGAGTGAAGCCGGGATGGATCAGCTAGCTATACTAATGGATGGATGCACGAAACGATAAAGCAGTTAATTGAAAAGCGAGTGAAAATCAACAAGTGCGTAAATGAAGGCGTTAGAGCACGATTGCCCTTTGAGTCGAGGAAATTGTACTTTGTACCGGCACCGGTTCAGAATTTTAATTGGGACTTTCTTTCCTTCTACGAAGTTGCACTTTAAACGTTCTTTTGTTCGATTTAAACTAAGGCTTGAACATTCAACCGACAAAAAAAAGAAGGGTCTCAATTCGACGCACATTTTTAGGGTCCCGTAATCTTGTACCTATCTACCTACCTGTAAATTCAAAAACAGATCTTTATATTTTATGTTAAAGCCTATAACAGTTTTTCATTTATCGTGCAAAATGTACGACTAATTTATTTATCGTGTAAAAAGTCGCGCTTGGCCGGTTTTTATCGATAAATATAAATTGTACAGTATCATAATTCAAAATTTAAAAAACTCCCGATACAAAAACGTCTATAAGAAAACTAAAAAAGAGCTGATAACTTTCAAACGGCTGAACCGATTTTCTTGGATTTTAGCTAAGAACACTCTTGATCGAGCCACCTTTAAAACAAAAAAAATGAAATTAAAATTGATTCATTAGTTTAGGAGCTACGATGCCATAGACAGATACACACGTCAAATTTATAACACTCCTCTTTTTGGGTCAGGGGTTAAAAAGGCGGCCCAAAGGAATAACGGAAATTCTTGTCTCTCATTAAAATTGTATTTTTAATTATGATATTATTAATGTTATAAGTATTTTTATCGACAATAACAAGCAGGTTGACCGCTGCAACATGCAAGCCGGCGACTGGCCGACTTCGCAGTTACGCTGCCTTGGTCGGGTTTTCAGAAAATAACAGTATTTATGATCATTGAGTTTCCTTTCATCTTTTGCCACTCCACAGTTGAAAGAGATTTTTATATCTACCAATTAATCATTATTTATTTATTTTATTATTTTTTTATTATTTTATTATTTTATTATTTATTTATTTTATTATTAATTTATTATTTTATTATAATTGAATTTACTATAATAATTATTTCGTCGTTCATAAAACTTTTGTTCCAGTTTCTTTGATCTTGTTCAACGCATCAGGGAAACGACAAAGTATAAAAAATTGGTCAAGCGTGAATCTGAAATAGGCAGGGTTCCGTGATATTTCAAAGGACCGTCTTACCGTAAACCGAAACAAAGAATAATATCGGAAATAAAGTTATTTTTGACTTTTGGAGAAAGTTACAGAATGCATTTAAAACAGTTTATTTATAAAATAGCTGTGGTAACAGATTCACTAATTATGGAAGTAAAACTGTAGCAAAATATAATAAAAACATATTTTTTAGAAAAATATTTTCTGTAGATTATTTAAAATCAGTTATTCTTAGTTTAGAAACTAAAAAAAACTGATTTTTCCTTTTTGTTAAAACACTTTTGATGTAGAGGTGTGAAATGAGGTATGTAACACAGACAGCTATGGTTACAAATATGTAGATAGTATGACGTCACTACAAAGGTTATCTACCTTGTTTGACTGTGGAACCCTAGGTACAGAATAAATTCAGCTTTACTCTCACATTCATTATTTTAATGTATAATGCATTTTTGTATTATGAATAAAAGAGAAACACTGTTCATTCAAACTCTTTGCCGTTTACTGTTTTTTTGTAATTTAATTTCATTTAAAACATATTATAATGATGAAAAGAAAAGAGCCTGGATGTCTGTGTGTTAATTAAAATATTATCAATGGAACCAAATTAGTTGACTGTACATAAACTAAATGATGATTTAGGTTTTTCTTAAATCCCGTGGGAACTCTTTGATTTTCCGGGACAAACTGTAGTCCGTCCTCGAGACGCAAGCTACCTAATTTCGTCAAAACCAGTTAAACGACAGACAGACAGACAGACATACACACTTTCATATTTATTAGTGGGTACGGATATGGATTGAGTAGGTTGAAGTAGGTAACGGCTCGGTAAAGAAAAACATTGTGAGGAAATAGAAGATTGTTTTCCATAATATTCTCGGCGGTTTGTTTAGTCTACTAATCCGTAGTTGGTTAACATGGTGGACTATGGCTTAAGTATATCCTTTTCATTCAGACGCACAATCAATTGGACCGGCGCGGGCGGCGATGGGTTGTTGATGAAACTCATAACATTTTCTGGAAGCGGACTAAATTGGAAGGAGTATGGCAGTTTCATTAAACCCATACCCCATAAATTATTGTTATTATAAAGCAAACATAGTCGCGTGCATTAGTTTACATAATCCTGCCCTACATACGCATTCATTACTATAATGCATGATGCATTACTCATTAAGATGAAAAGTAAAACATTGTTGAAACACTGGCAGTTCTTACTCGTTCATTCACACGAAAACATTTTTGTGATTTAAAGGTTTGTAAATTACAAGCCATTCCACGTGTTTCTTTGCTAAAAACGATTATGTAGGCCTGTTTTTAACCCCCGACCTAAATAGAGGGTTGTTATAAGTTTGACGTGTGTGTCTGTGCATCTGTGTATCTGTCTGTGGTATTGTAGCTCCTAAACTAATGAACTGATTTTAATTTAGTTTTTATTGTTGGAAAGGTGGCTTGATCGAGAGTGTTTTTAGCTATAATAATCCAAGAAAGTCGGTTCAGCCGTTTGAAAGTTATCAGCTCTTTTCTAGTTACTGTAACCTTCACTTGTCGGAGGTGTTCAATTTAAATGTAATAAATTTTTAATTTACACTTGTGCATTTTCAGGCTTCCGTATAGTCATCACACTAATATTATAAAGTCGAAAGTTTATATTGTGTGTGTGTGTCTGTGTGTGTTTGGTACTCTTTTACGCAAAAACTACTGGACGGATTTGGCTGAAATTTGGAATGGAGATAAATTATACCCTGGATTAACACATAGGCTTATATGTACTTTTACACGTGGCTGAAATTCGGTCGGGATGTGAGGAACATTTTTTTTTGCACGTAATATTATTAAAACCCACGCTTTCAGCCGACAAAACCGAACCCTATTCTATTATATTCTGTATTTTTAATAAAATTCCAAAACCTTCCAGTCATAGCCAATCAAAAGTTGACCGCCAATAGATATTTTGGCGCGTATTTTCTGTGGTGGCGCCATGATTAATCTTGTTTGGAAAATGGCTTGCGAGAGTATGTGCAGAACTTTCAGTCATGTAGGTTTCCTCGCGATGTTTTCCTTCACCGTTAAATTGCTTAAAACGCACATAACTAAAAGTTGGCGTGTGTCCGGAATCGAACCCCCGACTTCCAATTAGGAGCCAGACGTTCTAACGTTACGTTAGGAAAAACGTTAGGACATAGGCTACTTTTTATCAAAGAAAATCAAAGAGTTCCCGCGGAATTCCTAAAGACCCATCCACTTAACCGATTTGTATGTTTGGTACCGAAGTAGCTTGCGTCCCTGTAATCGAAATAGGCAACTTTTTATCCCGGAAAATCAAACGGTTCCCACGGGATCTATAAAATCTAAATCCACGCAGACGAAGTCGCGGACATCCTCTAGTCCACTCTATTAGATAAAATATCTGTATGTTGCAACATGTAGCATGCGATATGCACCAAACGCCCTCCCACCGCTAAACATGCAGGAAAAGCCAGATTATCGGATTTGATTTAATCGGTCCTATAAAACTGAAATAAAAATTACAAAAAAGAACAGTAAAAAAACAGATAAAACAAATTAAAAAATAGTAGAACAATCGAATTACAATTACCATAGGAAAAGGATTACTAGATACGTACGTACCTATTTGAATAAAAACGGTCGCTTTTAAAATATTTTCCGTCGGCGATCGTAAAATATAAATTTATTTCGCATATTTGTTATTGAACAACGGCTTTATCTGGAACGTATTCATGAGGGCACGATTTAATCGGTTATATTTTGATTGTAAATTGTTATGATAGCCGATCCGATATATTTTTGACGATTTTTGCCCTGGAGGTTGGGATATTTATGTCTCGAAATCTCGAAATAAAGGCAAGCTGAAACACATTTTTGGATAGAAACAGTAGGTATTATCTAGTTCTAAACGTATCCTGAGTGAAAACTTGAACATTGTGGAGAATTCTCAGAATGCAGGTTTCCTCTAGGTTAAATAAAGCAAGTGATACAAGTGTAAATTAAAAAATTAATAACACCCCCGACAAGTGAAGGTTCAGTAACTAGAAAAGAGCTGATAACTTTCAAACGGCTGTAGCAATTATTTTGGATTATAGCTAAAACACTTTCGATAAAGCCGCCTATCAAAGAAAAAGAACTAAATTAAAATCAGTTCATTAGTTTAGGAGCCACAGACAGATACACAGATACACACGTCAAACTTATAACACCCCTCTTTTTGGGTCGGGGGTTAAAAATTATTATCAATTGGTAAAAGTTGAAGGTTCGTGCCTGGTAGCGAAACCCAGACCTCCTAAATTATAGGCTTACTTAACCATAAGTCTTTTACCACTATTATTTAATGGTAAATAGGGATCATAGATTATTACATTCTAAAGAGGTAAAGTTTGTAAGTTTGGATGTGGGACGTAATCTCCGAAATTACTCATCCGATTTCAAAAATTCTTAGTTAGGTACTTTTTTCCATTATTTTGTTCGACGCAGGCTATATTATGTCATGTAAATTGTAAGTATATAGATATGTGTCAAATGTAACTCGGGCGAAGCTGGGCTGATCAGCTAGTTAGGCTTGTATTTTCAGAAACAGAAAACCCTTATAGGATCACTTCGTTGTTTGTGTGTCTGTCGTGTCTGTCAAGAAAAGGGAATCATACCTACTTACAGGGTACTCCCGTTGACTTAGAATCATGTGAGGCAGGTAGCAATATCTCATAGCACAAATAAAGGGAAAAATTCGAAAACCGTAAATTTGTGGTTACATCACAAAAAAATAAATGTTATATTTTCATAGACGACAGTACGGAACCCTTTGTGTACGAATCCAACTCATACTTGACTGGTTTTTTATTTATTATGCTAGGCCTTTATTCTGAAAAAATTTCAGTCCTATGAGGGTCAATTCAAGTTTGCAAATTCAAATAAACCATGTTCGATTTGAAATGAAATTGTAAAATTACTTAAACACTGCCCTCGTATTAGAATAATGGAATCTAATCACATACCATGGAATCGTCCGAGCAAATTACATAAACATATAGTGCTTATTTCCACGTCGTTAAAGATCAAATTGGCACAAAACTATCTCCATAAAGTGTATAAAGGTCCTCTGTTCAATATTCAACGCTAGTTCTCTTTGTGTGGGCGAGTGAAGGGAAGTGACCGATGTATCGACAAAAGGCATTATATACCCTGTCCATACGTCGACGCTGACTTTTGTCCGGGTTTCGTCAGAGAGGGAAAATGGATTGATTAATATCGTGGTAATGTCAGCCTCGTCAATGGAAGCGTTCAACGTGGTATCGATACTTTTTAATTAATAAACGAAAATGAACATTTATTTTTCGTGCCTTGTTTACTGATGACAGCTTTTTGTTTGATCAGGGGTTCCATAATTTCGATTTAAATTACTGTTGGAGTTCTGAGTACCTCTCAATAACACATGGAGCTCGATATTCATATCGCAAATTCAGGTGTTTCTTACGAAATTATAAGAAAAAGAGCAGTAACAATGTCCGTGGAAGTTTTGCCGATATTTTAAAAGAGGTATCTGAAAAGTTAGATAGTCCTTTTAAGATACATTAGGAAGATATGCATGTACACTCTTAATGTTTCATATAATAAGTCAAAAACAATTAATGAAATAACTTAAGTAATTACCTACTAACACACACAATGGATGGCCTAAAGATTTATTTACTTATACAAGGATTAACAAGCTTGATTCGTCCTAACCCGTCAAAACTATATGATACACATGCAGTATGCCATATGCACCACCCGCCTACTATTACAAAACAGGAAAAGTAAGCAATTCACAACACTAACACACACAAATCATCTGGAACACACTCAACGTACTCACTCCGACACCGGGGCATCCTCAGGAGATATGGACTCCACAATGCTCAATTTATAAAGTAATTTGCCCTATTCCATAATGCTGGGATTTCTGGGCGACATTTAGCACTGTTATAATAATAATAAAACTTTATCTAAACACCAGGGTATTTAAATCGATAGATAAATAATATAAATAAGTTACATCACTAATACAATTGCACATTGGACAAGAATGGGGTTTGATTTACGCAGTGCCAATAAGCGCTGTAGTGGACAGACGAGCTCGTGTGAGAAACAAACCTGTTCTTGAGCCATTTGTAACTTCTATGTTTGTTATACTCCATTAACTTCTACAAAGCTAAGGCTTCGGGCACATTGGCTGTCTTGTTGCACTTTTACACAGGGTAATGTCCTGACGTTCCTTCTGAATTTTTGTTTCCATAAACAGTTTCCTTTAAAAAAGGAGACTTTTTCTTCCCAATTTTGGTGTATATGATTAAAAACATCCATGACTCGAAATTATTGATCCCGTGGGAACTCTTTGATTTTCCGGAATAAAAAGTAGCTTATGTAAGTCCCCGGGATATAAGCTAACCCTGTACCAAAAGTATGGATATGCATAGTATGGAAGTATGGATTTCAATGTTTACTATGTCTATTCCTAGTGTATACACTAATTAATAGAATTGCTTTTGAGTACTCCAACCGTGCAATGTAGGGTCTGCTGGCCTCACCGGATATGTGGTCACGACATCCGACCGCTTCTGACTGTGCCGTCATACTAATATAGACGAATTTGGTTATACACTATACACGGTAAGTATATGATTGTATGCATGAAATAGTGTGTTTTATTAACCCCCGAACCAAAAAGAGGGCTTCTATAAGTTTGACGTGTTTATCTGTGTATCTGTCTGTGGCATCGTGGCTGCAATTGCTTGTATAGCACAGTATAGCACAGTAAATTGTAAATTGAACACATGAAAAGAGCAACTGCCGAGTTTCTTGCTGGTTCTTCTCGGTGGGAACGGCATTCCGAACCAGTGGTAAATTATTTTGACGATTCCAAACGCACTTGTAAAAAGTTTACTTGAATAAAAATCTATTCTATTCTATTCTAAAATAAAATCCGTCGCAAAATTTATGGTAGATCTGGGAGATAAACCTGGGACTTCATCTACCAAATAAGCTGGCTTCTAGGCCGACGAGGCGGTCCTATAAAGATGTAGTAACGTGTCCAAGAATACATTAATCCAGCCTCCAGTCACAGTGTCCATTGTCCGCACAGCACACACATCCGGACGTGCGGTCGCCACGTCCGCTTCCACCTGTCGCCGATGTAACAATACTGGCTAAATTTATTTCCTACTCAATTCATTTCATTGTTTCATTTATTAGACAAACTAAACCCCAGACCCAAAAAGAGGAGTGTTATAAGTTTGACGTGTGTATCTGTGTATCTGTGGTATCGCAGCTCCTAAACTAATGAACCGATTTTAATTTTTTTTTGTTTGAAAGGTGGCTTGATCGAGAGTGTTCTTAGCTATAATCCAAGAAAATCGGTTCAGCCGTTTGAGTGTTATCAGCTCTTTTCTAGTTACTGTAACCTTTACATGTCGGGGGTGTTTTAATTTTTAATTTACACTTGTAACTATTTATAACAAAGTAGGCCTATTATCTAGATAGGGAAAGCTGAAAAGAACCGGCCAAGTACTGTTAACTTGTGCTGTAAGACATACCTACCTGCCGAATTTCATAATTCTAAGTCAATGGGAAGTACCCTAGGTATAGGTTTTCTTGACGGACACGCCAGATGGACAGACAGACAGACAAACAGACAACAAAGTGATCCTATAAGGGTTCCGTTTTTCCTTTTGAGGTATGGAACCCTAACAACACAGTCTCTATCTTTAACTATGCCCTAAGATGCAATTTTCTTAAATTCCTTCTGAGTGTGGCCTTAATCTTAACTATTAGGAAAGTCGTCGTTAGTTACATTAATTCGGTTTCAGCCTGCCTAAGTTCCCAGCATCCCTGGTTATCGGTTGGAACGAATGCGAGATGAGGGGGTTTGAGATCTTATAGCGCCGGTTACTTTTTATTGCGCCACGTATCGTTGCCGATGATGACTGGAATATACGGGACGGAAAACCGGACGCGAACGCTTGCTTCCAAATATTATTGGTCTTCGCCTTGTTTGAGAGTTTGAAACCCTCAATAATTCAGTAATGTACCCGATGCCCGAGACTTTATTCGCGTGGATATTGGTTTTCCCTAAAAATCCCGTGGGGACTCTTTAATTTTCCGGGATAAAAGGTAGTCTATGTATCAATCCATCGCATAAATAATCTACCTCCATTCTAAACTTCAGCCAAATCCGTTCAGAAGTTTTTATGTGAAAAAGTAACAAACATACACATTACACACATACCCACAAACTTTCGCTTTTATAATGTTAGTGTGATATATGTGTACTACATGCTATGTATTATGTTTGAAAGTTTACTGTTTAATAAACTTATACAATAATTCGCTGAAAAAGCGCATTATAGCAAATTAAGCTATTGATTCCTTAGCTCATAAAATTTTAATTCAGATGACATACATATTTATTCTCAGGGGAATCTCTAATTCTCTGTATTTACCTAAATGTTGCAAATGATTTTAGCAACTATTTAATAATTACGTCACGTTGATATACCCAATAATTTATGATACAGTTTATATAGATTTTATTAAATAAATATGCAGCGTATGTGAACACAATTTCAATCACTATGTTTTCAGTCTTTCGTAGAGCAGTTGTCATGATATTAAGGTTCGAGAGCACACAATGCTTACCGCTGAATATAGAGGACAGAATGTATCCGCCCACGGCTTCTTATCCTAAAATAAAATAATCCTTTGCATACAACTGAGAATTTCTTTTGATACAGATACGGCTCTGCATAAAGAAAAGGAACGAAATGTTAAAAAATTACAAGTTCCTCTGGTTTTTACAAGTAGGTACCCACCCAATTAGTTTATATACATATTAAAAATTATTCGTGTAGTTTTTAGGGTTCCTTGCCTGAATAATAAAATAAAAAATAACTAAATAAAAAAAACCGGTCAAGTGCGAGTCGGACTCGCGCACGAAGGGTTCCGTACCACCGCACAAAAAATAAACATTTTAATTTTTTTTGTGATGTAAACACCAATCCACGGTTTTCGGATTTTTCCGTTTGCTTAATAGACATACCTATCTACCAAATTTCATGATTCTAGGTCAAGGAGAAGTAACCTGTAGGTTTCTTGACAGACACGACAGACAAACAGATAAGTTCAATAGTGGGCTGAGATAGTAAAGGTGAAATCTATTTGCCTGTCAATTTTCCCGCGGTTTCTATAGAAAAAGATGTTCCAACCTTATTAGTGTAGAACCCGAGGTAACGTTTGACATGATGTCCCCGGGGAAATCTCCCCGCGAAGCGATATCGTCCCAGGGATTGTCTGGTTAGCATTAACATATTACATTATATTATGAACTAGAACATGCAACAGTTTATGGAATAACTCAAAATTTAAAAACCTTTATAAGAAAACTAGAAAAGAGCTGATAACTTTCAAACGGCTGAACCGATTTTCTTGGATTATAGCTAAGAACACTCTCGATCAAGTCACCTTTCAAACAAAAAACTAAATTAAAATCGGTTCATTAGTTTAGGAGCTACGATGCCACAGACAGATACACAGTAACACATGTCAAACTTATAACACCCCTCTTTTTGGTTCTGGGGTTAAAAAAGAGTACCTTTGTGCTAACAAGCGTATTATAAATTAACTAGGCGATGCCTGCGTAGATTTTGGTTTTAAAAATTTCATTTGAAAATTCTTGCTGATTGTTAAGAAAAATGCTACCTACATATACAAAACGCACGAGACTAGAAGACAGAGTTATGTAAGAGTTAGATTTCACTTTAATCGCGTGTGTAACGTATCTTCACTTAGTAAAACATGCAGGAAACTGTAGTAAGTTACATTAAATACCATACGAAAAGAAAGGTTTGAGAACTGAAAAACAAATCGTCAAATCAGGAACGACAAAGTACGACAAAGTGGTTTTCCAATAGCATTTATACTAGTAAATCCAGTCAACATAATACGGACTATACGATCGGTTCTCGGAGCTACTCCTTCTTTTTCTCCGGACTTTAAAGTCCAATAAATCCGGACGTCCGGACGTCCGGACGGATGGCGACCGATTCCCGAACATTCCTCTTTGTTATTGCGAGCCCTTATTAAGGTTTCGGATTACGTGTGTCGAGCTTTCTTTTGAAAGCGATTTTTCGGGAAAATTGGAGTAATGGTGGGAAATTACGACTGTGACTGGGGAAAATCTATGGAATATTAGGTGCAAGTAAATCAAACAGTAGTTGCATAGAGAGTCCGACACGCGCACCGAGGGTTCTGTACTCGGGTATTTCTTCCCACATTTTGCACGATGAATATATATGTCGTCGAGTCAATATTAAAAAGAGGTTTTAATGTCATAGACTCCGTGAAAAGTAACGTTACGTGAAGGTACTCAGCCATATTTGTTTAGCTGTCACTGTCAGAGTTGGATTTTGATCGGCACGCGTTGCTGTGTTCAGAATTCACTCTCGCATTTTATTATCAGAATATTAGCGTAGCGTAGCGATTGGCGATTGGTTCTTGTTCTGGCTTCGGTCCGAGTAGGTTCTCAGTAGATACGGTGTGTGAGTGTGTCGTACTGTAGGTTTTAGAGTAGTGGTTACTTAAAGTGGTGCTGGTGGTTGAACGAGTTGTTATTGTGGTGATTAGGTTAGATGGTTGGTTTGGGACCGGTGTAGGGGTGGAGGAGCCGGTCTAGGTAGGTTAGGTTAGGTTTACCTAGTTACGCTGGAAGTTGTCACGTACAGTAAGTGAGAGTTATCATGTTTGTAGTTGCGGGTAGTTCAATATCATTTGATAGTCCAAGAATATCGTTAGTGCGCCCACGAAGGCTCGGTTAATCTAAAGGTTGGTATCCTGACATATCCGCTTAGTTATTATCCAGGTTTACTAGTGGTTAGATCATGCTTCAATCTTAATAATCATCAGAAGCGCCTACAAAGTAATAAAAAAGTGAAAAATACGCCCACGATAACCTGATAACACCCTCGGCCTCCGTTATATATAATAAATATTATGCATAAAAATATATAAAAATCTGTTTCAGAATGTACAGGTAAATCCCTTTCTATGATATCCCACTTGGTTTTCCCATTTTGTTCGTGAACTCAATTTAATTTTTTTTTGTGATATAACCACAAATTCACGCTTTTCGGACTTTTCTCTTTTATACTACGATATCGATACTACGGAACCCTAACAAACAAACAAACTCTTAAGAAAAACTTTAGTGCATTTTTAACTTAGTGCATTTTTAAAAGTTCCAAGCCTTAACCAGAAACATCAAGCAAGTGAAAGACTATTTAAATACAGAGAAGATTTTGAGCTTCAGTTAATTTTATTCAGCTTCCAAAAACCAAAATAAAAGCAAGAGATCATCGCGTCTAAATCCAAGGCGCTTACGGTTATCTCACAAGCGTTTGCTTTTAAAGTACTTTTACTTCTTTCGTTTAAGTTGCGATAAATTTACCGCGAGAGTTCAGAGAGTTGTCTCATTTAGGCATCATTTGAATAAGCCTGTAAGAGAGACTGCCGGTTGCATTGCCTTATTTTAACGGAGATGTACAGTCAAAGGCCGTAAGTCGTGTAGCACCTTAATGATCATATTCGCATGGCGCGGTTAGCTAGGCGTTAGGTGTGTGTGGCGTGAAAATATACAATATAGAAAATCACTGGTTCGGAATGCCTTTCCTACCGAGAAGAACCAGCAAGAAACTCAGCGGTTGCTCTTTTATTTAAAAACAAGCAGCTCCGGACCTCAATACAAGAGGTCGAAGTCCTAGGAGTGCTCTTTATAGCCGCTCAAAGTCGAGCGTGAGCGCATGCTGTATGTTCCAATCAACATTTACGGGCGAGACATTCTCTAGAGTGAGATGGACGGTATAATACAACGCAAATCGACAAAAAATCAGCAAAACTAATCCAATACACTAACCAGTATGAAAAAGTAACATGTACGAAAGTGGGATATAATTGAAAAACCGGCCAAGTGCGAGTCAGACTCGCGCACCGATGGTTCCGTACTCGGGTATTTTTTCGACATTTTGCCACGATAAATCAAAAACTATTATGCATAAAAATAAATAAAAATCTCTTTTAGAATGTACAAGTAAAATCCTTTCATATGATACCCCACTTGGTATAGTTATCTTACTTTGCAAATTGAAAATACTAAATCACACTAATATTATAAAAGCGAAAGTTTGTATGAGTGTGTGTGTGTGTGTGGGTGTGTGTGTTTGTTACTCCTTCACGCTAAAACCACTGGACGGATTTGGCTGACATTCGGAATGGAGATAGATAGTATCCTGGATTAGCACATAGGCTAATTTTTATCCCGGAAAATCAAAGAGTTCCCACGGGATTTCGAAAAACCTAAATCCACGCGGACGAAGTCGCGGGCGTCAGCTAGTTAGTTCATAAACACAATACATTCAAAATTTTTCTTGTGACAAATTTTTGGATTTTTCCCTTTACGTATGCCATAAGATCTATCTAACTGCCAAAATGATTCCAGGTTAATGGGAAACACCCTATAGGTTTCTTGACACATACGACAGACAGACAGATAAAGGTTCCTTTTTTTATTTTTGAGGAACGGAACCCTAAAAACTAAGAAGAACAAGAAATAAATATGTCGGGAGGAAACAGGAATCTCGTATGCCAGCCTCCGAGGAGCATATAAATCTGTAAGCCTCTCCTTGTCAGACGGAATAACCGCCGCCGTGGCGTTTTTGTCAGGTTTGATAAACGATAATAACGTTTTGTGTGTGTGTCGGTCCATTCGCTGGAGTAATGGCGAAATAATTGTATCAGAAACATAATAATTATTACAGAACTAGAGAATGCCCGCGACTTCGTCCGCGTGGATTTAGGTTTTTAAAGATCCCGTGGGAACTGTTTGATTATCCGGTATGAAATGCCTATGTCAGTCCCCGGGATATAAGCTAACCCTGTACCATATTTCGTGAGAATCGGTTAAACTGTTGGGCCGTGAAAAGGTAGCAGACCGACAGACAGACACACTTTCGCATTTATAATATTAAGAATGGAGTATGGATACTAACCGCACGAGGTGAGGCGGTGCAGATCGGGTGCCGAGTGGCTCTAATGAGTTAGGACCTTTACGCGCGAATTAAACGAACCAATTTCAATTAGTACATTTACAGGAATCCTTAAAATGAAACTCCAGTATTTCCGATTAATCAATTCATCCTTATTTCAATTACCGAAGTACTCTTAGCAGTATTCTTAGAAGCGATCCCATTAAACTCCATTTGTCAAAGTCAGTGTCACTGGGGCGTAAAATCGGTACAAGTTTAGACCATTTGTGCCACTCAGTGACACTCGATTCCGTGCAAATAAGTACACGCGCCGATGAAAATCGTATTTGCATAGGTCGTCATTCGTTCAAAGATTAAATGGATCAATGAATTAATTTAACAATTGGAGGATGATCGCCCTTGTATTTATAGCTTTAACAGCTGATGCTCGCAACTTCGTCCTTTCGAATACAGGTTTTTAGGGTTTCGTAACTCAAAAAAAAAAAAAACGGACCCTTATAGTATCACTTAGTTGTCTTGTCTGTCTGTCAACGGGTTGTATCTCATGAACCGTAATATATAGAGTTGAATTTTCACATAATCTGTACGTCTACTGCCATTTTAACAACAAATAATAAATATTTCAAAATGGACGCCATGTAAATTAAAGAGAAAAAGTTTGTATAGGCGAAATCCAAACTTACAAACTTTACCTACCTCTTTAATATATTTGTTGCATCGGGGAATAGAAGCCAAAGACATTGGGATGACGCATACATGCTATCATGAGTAGACACGTATACAACAATATTATATCATCATCATCAGCCTGTGGACTTCCACTGCTGGACATAGGCCTTCCCTAAACAGCACCACCACACCCTTATATATTATATACAATATTATATAGCTGAACACTATTCATTTAGTTTACAACAACGACATTAATATTGAACCTCCATTTAAATTTGATACTCGCATTTTGAACGCAGAAATCTACTTAATTTTAATACGTCTATACAGGCAAACTCGTATCTGATATTTTACTGAAAGCGCGTTCAATATGAAACATAATCCAAATTTCATGTTTCAGAAACCGATGATTACACCGAACAATATGGTAAGCACACGTTCTGCCATCGTTACCTAAGATCGTTAAGTACCACACTACACAAGCGATACGCGTTTAGGATGCTGTTAACATCGCAACATACTGTACCAAGCGCCTTTGGTTTCGATTGCTTATTAATATTGGTTCAAATAGGTACAGGAAATATTGTAATACTAGCTGATGCCTGGAACTTCGTTCCCGTGGATATAGGTTTTTAAAATTCCGTGGGGACTCATTGATTTTTCGCGATAAAAAGTAGCCTATGTGTTAATCAACCTATCACCGTTTCCAGCCAAATCCGTTCAGTGGTTTTTGCGTGAAAGAGTAACACAGATCCATTCATACATGCAAACTTTCGCGTTTATAATATTAAGCAGGATTGTACATCGACCTTTACAAAGAGATAGCGGTTCAACGGGAAGTATCCTACAGGTGTTTTTGACAGACACGACGGACAGACGGACAGACAGACAGACAACAAAGTGATCTTATAAGGGTTCCTTTTTTCTTTTTGAGATACGGAACCCTTAAAAAGAAGAAGGCACGCGTATCACTGCCCTAGTTCAGAGTAGGTAATCTTTATTTACTCATTCCCCATCCATCAAAGCAGACAGCAATTTCAAACAAAGTAAGTAGCTTTTGAAAATATTAGTCCTCCCAACAGAAATTATCCGGGAGTATTAAATCAAATGGCACCAATCTATCTTCGCGCCCCCGGGCGGGGAGCTAGCCAGTGTCTTGCAACAGGTTATGAAATGGATCTTTGGAGGGTAGGAAATAATATTATTCTACTTGGTGACCCGAAGGCTCTCCTCCTGGAAACGGTTTTCGGATTTTTTCCTTTACTTGTGCCTACCTACCTACCTACCCGCCTCATGATTCTAAGTCAACGGGGAGTACCCTATAGGTTTCTTGACCATAGACATGTTCTTGACAGACAGATCCTATCCTAGTTCCTCTTTTTCTTTTGAGGTACGGAACTCTAAAAATCAAGAAAAAACCGGTCGAAGATTAATAGTTTCTGGCACTTTTGTTTTTCCTTTCTAAGTGATTAACAAACGGACAGACATACATTAATCTTCTAATGTAATAATAGTGTTGAAGCGTGGATATGTTAATGCTAATACAGAATTCCTTCGACGCTCTTGTAGCGTAGTGCGTATTTCCCGCGGGATGCCTTGTCAAGTGAAACCATCCTACATATCAGAACAATGTATTTTGATACTAGATGATGCCCGCGACTTCGTCCGCGTGGATTTAGGATTTTGAAAAAGCCCGTGAGAGCTCTTTGCCTTTCCGCTCTGTGTCAATTTCTGGGACGCTTTCATAATAATCGGTTAATCGAGTAGACCTTTAAGAATCCCGTAGGAACTCTTTGATTTCCGAGTTAAAAAGTAGCCTATGTCCGTCCCCGGCATGTAACTTAACTCTGTACCAAATTTCATTAAAATCGGTTCAGTGTTTGAGCCGTGGAAACATAGCAGACAGATAGACAGACACACTTTTGTATTTGTAATAATATTATGAATATGGATTATACCTAATTCTGTAGGTTCAATTTGCATTTTATAATTTTAATAAATATTTTATCTAAATGCAAAGAACTTTGTCTGAAATGAGATCTTTCGATACTAAACTTTATATTTATCCGAATCTTCCGAAGCATACATCTTGGCGTGGCGCCGAATCTATTCAGTTCCCGAACTAAAACGATATTCGCAAGTAAATTGAAAACTATGAGCGAAATTTCAAATATTTTCAAAAATATGCATAACGGTTTCATCTTAATAAAATATTGGACGTAATATTTTAAGAACGTGATCGGAATATCTGGACGGGATTTTTTAGTCTGCCTGGAATTTTTAATCTCGAATAAAGCGAAGATAGGAATATATTCTATGAAACCACACGTACGTTTTGCATCCACTTTTGTTGTTATAGCATTCCAGTCGAGCGAAAGCTGGAGTTTATTTGCACTAAAATTAATAATATTATTACTACTGTAAATTTTAACTACTGTAAATTAGCTTGATCAGTGAAAAATAATAATTGAAAATAATAATTAATCAATCAATATTTAATCTTATCCTACTAACTAGCTCATACCCACGGCTTCGTCCGCGTGGACTACACGAAATTCAAACTCCTATTTTACCCCTTGAGGATTTTCAAAAATCTTTTCATAACGGAAGTCTTAATATAATAGCTACGAGTATCTTCGCCTTTCAGCCCGATTCATCGAGCAGCTGTGCGTTGATAAATCAGTCAGTCAGTCAATTTTTCCTTCTATATATTTGATATACCTATTTTGTGGAAAGAACTAAGTATGCTTGGAGTTTCTTCTTCGTGATCAAATCAGCAATGAGGAGATATAATATAGGAGAATCAAAGTAACCGAAATTGGCACCGATTACTCCTTCTTTTTTGCCTGGTACCTGCCTGCAGGCAAGGTCAGGCAAAAGGATTGTTTTAGGCATTAAGGCCGCCTTTGCATACAGTTGTTTTTAGTTTCCTTGTGTTTTTTCTTGTTTTGTGTGCAATAAAAACTTTCTACCTATGTATCTTTTTTGAAGTGAGTTAAAAATGCAGTAATAAATAAATTATATTTTATTAAAATCTGAAAAATAAACGATGCATGAATCAGCTCGCAAGTAAATCCCAACCTATTAAGATAATAAAATAAAGCTAGAAACAAATTAAGGCGGACCACGGCCGGCGCGCAATGTTCACGTTACTAATTAAACGTACCGTCGTCGTGTCGTGGAGAACAAATATCATATTTGTATGCAAATATCCCGCATTTTGCTATTACAGAATACGCCTGTGTCCACGACAAACCGTGCGGTCCAGCTCGACACGGATATAAACACTAACAATTAACTGGAAGTTACAAGGTGAGTAGTGGGGATAGGTAGGCGAACTGACTGTCAAAAAGTGTTACCTGGTTACACAATGTTACCTATTTTTAATCCCCGACCCAAAAAGAGGGGTGTTACAAGTTTGACGAGTGTATCTGTGTATCTGTCTGTGGCATCGTAACTCCTGAACTAATGAACCAATTTTAATTTAGTTTTTTTTGTTTGAAAGGTAGCTTGATCGAGAGTGTTCTTAGTTATAATCCAAGAAAATCGGTTCAGCCGTTTGAAAGTTATCAGCTCTTTCCTAGTTACTGTAACCTTCACTTGTCGGTGGTGTTATAAATTTTTAATTTACACTTGTATTACTATGAAGTCGTGATTTTTTGCATGAATAGATATGGTTAAAGACCTGGTGAGTGACATATAGGACTTTTTATCCTGGAAATCAAAGAGTTGTACGGGGTTTTTAAAAATCTAGTTCTACGCGGACTACGTCTCGAACATATGCTAGTAAAGCATATAATATGAGTTTGGAATTCTGAGAATCTGTTGAATTTGAATTGAAAGACAAGCGAATCAGATTACGTAAGCGTCTTTAGAGAAACACTTCCAGATAATCTTATCCCACGAAGCTAGCGCGCCGAAACCTCATTTAGTTTTCATGCAGGCAATTCGTATGTTGTTGAAATAACTTCTTACGTGCATGCAGAGCAATTGTAGACCGCAGTCAAAATGACATTTTGTTTTATAACTATTCACGCCGGCAAAAAATGGTACACGTGAGTAAAAATTACACTTTGAATAGATGTGCAAATATTTTTATACGTCGTCCTTTGTATTCGTTTGCAGTTAAATTTCAACAAACACAGACAATATTACAAAGTTGTAAGCCTCAGCATAGGGAAGGCAAAAATAAATTATTCAAAATTGAATTTGTATAGGGGTTTTGCAATTGGTTGCTTACACAATTATATAATACCTAGATGATGCCCGCGACTTCATCCGCGTGGATTTAGGTTTTTTAAAAGCCCTTGGGAGATCCCACTTTGATTTTCCGGGATAAAAAGTTGCCTATGTCAATTTCGAGCGCAAGCTCTACCAAATTTCATAGAAAAACTAGCAAGCAGACAGACACATTTTCCCATTTGTAATAAGTAAGTATGTCAGCCTTTCAGTCTTAATATGGGCACATAGGTTTTATCGAGTATCTGAATATTTATATACACGCATACCTACCATACCGCATAGCTACCAGTTTATTCAGGTATAATCCTGGATTAGCTACGGCATTTAATTATGCAATATCCTTGTATAATCCCAGGAGCTTGAGTGATATTGAGGTAAGTATACCTTGTAGATTATAATGAGGTGCGCAGGGAGATGTCAGATCCTAGAGCGAGCAATGCTTGCATCCCGAGCATAGTTAGTGCAACATATTGTCCCTCTCGCAGATTCCGTACCGAAAAATCATTGCGAAAGTCGAGAAAGCGTTGTTGCACTGATTGTGCTTAGGTTGCAGTTGGATGATGTATAAGAACAGTCATATTTTATACCATCAATAATAATTGTAGATACTATTTTGTCTGTCAATAATATCTTTATTATATTACTAGAGAATGCCCGCGGCTTCGCCCGCGTGGATTTCGTTTTTTTTGAAATCCTGTAGGAACTCTTCGATTTTCCGGAATAAAAAGTAGCCTATGTCCTTCCCCGAGATGTACCCCAAGTCTGTACCAAATTTCACTAAAATCGGTTCAGCGGTTGGATCGTGAAAACGTAGTAGACAGACAGACAGATAGACAGACAGACAGACAGGCAGACAGACACACTATCGCATTTAAAATATTAATATTAGTATGTATTTAGACTTGCTAGCAGGTCTGATTGCAGCCAAGCGCTAGTCTGTAAAAAAAGACAGAACTGTTACTTCCACAGGCTGATGATGATGATGTTTATGGTGATGAGTGCAGTTAGCAGAGGTTGCCAAGCTCTGTTTGTTAGCATTTCAATAGGGTGATATGTAGTTCCAAAGCTGTGATAGCCTAATGGTTAGAATGTCCGGCTCTTAACCGGAAGTCAGGGGTTCGATCCCGGGCAAGCACCTCTAACTTTTCAGTTATGTGCGTTTTAAGCAATTAAATATCACTTGCTTTAACGGTGAAGGAAAACATCGTGAGGAAACCTGCATGCCTGAGAGTTCTCCATGTTCTCAAAGGTGTGTGAAGTCTGCCAATCCGCATTGGGTCAGCGTGGTAGACAATGGCAAAAACCCTTCTCACTCTGAGAAGAGACCCGTACTCAGTAGTAGGCCAGCAACGGGTTGATCATGAAGCAATAGTTAAGGGAGTTTTTTTGACGCTCTGTGAGGTTTTCTACTCTACAGGTTATCTCAATGGAGGTACGTAAATTAATCAATGTATTTGAAACAAGTATTAGTAATTGAATACTGAAGCTAAATTGAAGCGTTGGTGGTTTGCTACGCTAAATGTAACTTCAAATATAGAATATAGATGGTATAAATGGTGGTAAAAATAGCATAAAAATTTATACTATGCAGCTTTTTATATAATTTTCAGCGTTGGTCCGTTACTTAATCACATTTTTTGAATTTAAAATTATCACGTTTCAGAAGGTATAACCCTCTGACAAATGAAGAAAGTTCAAATTCCATCCATCAGCTAGTACACAAAGCAAAACAAATCGGTAAGCAGGCAACACAACGAAGCATTATGTGTGTGCATAACTCGTTTACTTATTATTTTACACCTATCTCTCTTTAATGAATTGTCGGTCTCTTTTCACCATACCTACTTGCAATAATTACAAATTACATATTTCGCTGATTTCCCCACAGCAGGCACTAGGTAGTATTGCCGCTTACCCACGCTGATAGAATCCGATCGTCGAAGCACAATTATGTCAGAGTAAAATGGCCTTAAACCACCTTGAGATAACGTCTAAAATTCACGACTTTAATTAGCAGTTTTCACTTGCAGTGCTGGCTGTAGATATGTGGACGAATTTAAGCTTTAAAACAAGACAGTTAAGGTCTATTCATCACTGAAATGTTTCGAACCCACAAAACGATAAATTATGCGGTGTAGGTATACCTATAGATTACAGAATGGCAATATCAAGTTGATGTCCCATTTTTTAAATCTACCCTACCTATTTTATAAATTATTGTCAAATAGAACTTGAGCACGCGGATTAATAGATCCTTGTAGTGAATTCATTTATGGTGTATTGTGTTATTTTTCACACTGAATAACTACTGAACTTCTCACCACCATGGAACATTTATTTATCTTTGTTTAAAAAGCAGAGATTGTTATTTGAGCGGAATATTTCGATAACCGAAATCGATGATATCGGTAAGTAAACAAATATAACCTACTCGTATTGAAATTATGTTTATGGTTTTACTTATGTGCATTTAGTATTTTCTAAATGTTAGCGTAATGTTTTTAGTCCATTTAATACTTTTAATCAGACGCATTATAATATAACAATGTAACCAATATACTAAATACTAGTTGATGCCCGCGACTTCATTCCCGTGTATATAGGTTATTAAAAATCCCGTGGAACTCATTAATTTTCCGGGATAAAAAGTAACCTATGTATTAATCCAGGATATAATCATTTACAGATGAATACCGTGCGCTTGTGGGTCTGTCACTACGGAGAAACGGGGCATGTAGACAATTGTTGACCTGGGCCCAAACCATCAGCTTATAAGATGGAGTCACATCACCACCAAGAAATCGTTGCAATGCATAGCGTGGATTCCTTTTTAAAAATTTGGTTGACAGCGACCAAGCACAATGTAGTTCTACAAACTGTGCGGAAGCATTTGCGTGCGGCCGGAATACATTACGAAGAAAATATTACGAATGGTTTGCACCAGGACCATAGACTTTCATTTTGCAATGAAATATATAAACTTTGACTGATGTAATTACGTTGTTATTTTTAATAATGAAAAATCTTTTGAGTCGGACAAGGATGGACGTAAAATACTATAATAATAGAACAACAGGTAAACGATATATTATACTTTGAATAAAGTGGTAACTTCAACCTGGGAGTCTCTGTGGGGCAGCATAGACTTGCTGGAATATGGTTACTAACATGACGAGTCGATTACAAAAAGTAATAGCTTACGAGGGTGGCCTACCTTTATACATTATTAAATAAAGTATAGGTAATTAATTTAATTCTATTTGTGAGTGATGTTATTGTTATTGCAGTTAGAAGTTATAATTGATTTTGATTTCTAACTAAGTAATTAACATGTTGATTCATCTCACAAACCTAAAAGTAACCCAAAACGTAAATAAAACATTACGTTCATACTTGACCGACTTTTAGCATACTTCACATCGATATTGGTTTTAAATTACTATAGGAGTAATAGGAGTAGATAAAGTATGTCAATTTTTTTTCCTCTTTTGTATACCTTCTGTTAACTTGATGTGTTAATTTTTTGACAAGCGTCTTATTTATTTCTTGCTTATTATAATAATTTATGAACTGCACAAAAGACAAATAAATAACTTCTAAAATAGAAAAGTGTTATTATTTTTGTTTTTTCTTGCTTATAATTATATTGTTTGAAAGTATGATAATTTTGACTGTATAAAGAAGACAAATAATTGCAAAAATAAAAAAGCTATCCCCCACTAGGATTAGAACTCACGCCATATTTAAGAACTTCAACACTATTACCACTCGGCCATCAGAACTATGTTGACGAATGTGAAATTTGCAACCCTATACGACTGGTAAGGTTATCTAGAAGTGTGAGTGAGTGTAGTAAGTGTGAGTGTATCTATTATCGGATAGCATCGGGTCGTATCTTTGTGTGTTATACATACGCGCGCATTAGTATGCTCTGCCAAGCGAATTATTTTTCCGAGTGTACATGTCCACTGCTGGACATAGGTTTTTTGGAGAGTACATACTCTTCTCATCTTACAGTCGTATAAGTTCCTAAGTATGGGTTGCCTGGAAGAGATCACTATTGTGATAAGGTCGTCCTTTGTTTTTAAGTACATATATCCTGTATTTTTATTCTTTGTCATATTATTGAGCAATTAAAGATGTTTAACTAAATAAATAAATTTAAATTCCTCAGCCGTCTGTCCGCCAAGCGTTGGTTCTTGCGGCTCTTGCGCCTCTTATAAGTCAAGCGGTCATGCGCGGTCACCTTAACAGGGCTCTCTCCGTCACTCGTTTCATACAATCGTAGTTCCAATTTCATTTGAATATTAAGCAACCAACGTCCATGAAATTTTGCAGACATATTCTAGAAACTAATATCTATGTCTGTGGTTTTCCAGATTTCTGTTAAAATATTCGGTTTCAAAGTTACGCGGTCTTAAAAATTTTCATACAAATCTTTGAGCCCCTGTAATTTTAAAACTACATATTTTTAGAAAAATCTAAAACACCACAGACACAGATATTAGTTTCTAGAATATGTCTGCAAAATTTCATGGACTTTGGTTGCTTAATATTCAAATGAAATTGGAACTACGATTGTATGAAACGAGTGACGGAGAGAGCCCTGTTAACAGCAGCTTTCCTATAAGCCATTTTTCTGCGAACATCAGAAAACATTTTAAACATTGTAAACTAAAAATATCCCATGCAAAGCTCATTTCATCCCATATTAAACGCAAACGCCGTTTGAGCGGGGATCTCTGGAGATGTTTGCACGGAGAACGCCGACTAGTTTCAATTTCGCATTGACTGAGTACAGGGGCGGCGCTAGATCAAAATGTGGACGTCGCGTCGGCGGCATCAGCTTTGTGAGCCCCCTTTCATTTCCCAGTAAAAAAAAACTTTGAATTAAATGAGCTGAACTGGTAGCTACACTATTTTTTTTAAATCATAAAGTGCTGACGGCAGTACTTCACTAACATTACAATTTAGCCTACGAGTAGAGCTAATAAGGAATATTATATTAACCTAAACTTATAAAAAAATCGGTCCATTAACTTGTCTTAGTTTATAGTTAGTTTTCATTGAAAGACCTTTGTTCTTTCTAGTGTTCTTTAAACTGCACTAGATAGTAGCTACACTAATGTATGTAAATTGTAGGTATATGAGTATTATGATTGAGGTAAGGTGTAAGGTATTCAAATGATGACAAAAATTATATAAACAAACACAAATTAAGATTGATGAACTTTTCAGCTTTTAGCCTGACTGAATTGTTTTAAAATTGTGTCATATTACCACTACTATTCACCCATATTATAAATGCGAAAGTGTGTTTGTTTGTTGGTTTGATGGTATGCTCTTGAATTACGCTGCAACAACGAAGCAACGGATCAACGCGATTTTTGCATGGATATAGTTAAAAACCTGAAGAGCGAAATAAGGTACTTTTTATCTCGGAAAATCAAAAAGTTCACACGGGATTAAAAAAAACAAATTCCACGCGGATGAATTCGTGGGCATCAACTAGTATCATTATAATTTCTAAGAGTTCTTCAATTATAAACACTTAGAATTAATAGACACTAAGTGTTGCCAGATGACTCCACGACTCTGGTTAAATACTACTGACGTTTAGGAAGATAATTACGAATAACGAAACTTTTGATAACTTGTAAATCATTTTCCGACATCTTTTCCGAGGCCCCCTTAGGCGCGAGGCTGTCGGCGGTCACCGACGCCTAGCGCCGCCACTGACTGAGTAAATCTAGAATTTTTTCGGTCTAGAAATAATATATTTACTTATTTGCAGGGAGTAAGCTAAAATTTTCGAGCTACGTTTTGAAGATTTTTCTTTTGGTAAGCATGAAAATTATTTTGCTGGATTCTTTCCGGTTCCTCTTAGCAGGAGAATTCTGACTCAACGGTAGATTTTTTGTATGGAACGAAAACTAGAAATTCGTACGACATCCAAGCTATGACTTTCGGATTTGGGTCCACTTTATTATTATACATATTAATTTCTACTCAATTATTGGATTGAATATTTTATCATTTTTTTCAACAGAGTTTTAAAACAGAAAAATATTAAAGACCTGTTTCAGAATCGCCAAATAAACTTTGACTGACAATTAAATTTGGCATTTTGATAAATTTCCAGTACAAAAACCGGCCAAGTGCAAGTAAGACTTGCGCACTGAGTCAGACAAATAGCAAAGTGATCCTATAAGGGTTTCGTTTTTCTTTTTGAAGTACGGAACCCTAAAAAGAATACCCGGCGGACCCGGGTGGGCTCTTCTCAAACTTGGGCGCGTTTGGAAACCTCGTAGCTTTAGTTTTAAGATAACGTAATCAATTATATTATTATCACCACTAGATTATTGTTTCACAATCAGAAAGTACACAATAGTAACCAATTTGAATAAATGACTTTGACTTTGACTTGATCATTATTATAGTTTTATCAATTTTCTTCACATAATGTACCTAGAACAAACGCTAAGCAGTTGGTTTTATTTGCATTCAGTAGCAATTATTCGTAAAATAACTGTCATTTTGTGGTACACATCTTCCAACGTACTTGTACATGCCCATTCCAGTGGCCCGGATTATTTGCTCCCGAGTTTATTTAATCATCCAAAGCACTAGGCGTCTTTGAGTCGAGTCGTAGAGTAAGTACTCCTTAACATACAATCTGTCTGTCTGTTTAATATAAACACGATGCCGCGGCCGGAGAAATTGCAATTTAAACATTGAAAATTTTATTTGAACACAATATTCACGATAAAACTTTACTAAATAAGTAAATAATACTTTTTGATGTTATGCTAGATAATGGCTAGCTAGCATAATTGCATTTTTTCGCTTTAAAAATGCAAATGGAGAGATAATAATGTAGAGTTGATAGTTATTTTTAACCCTCGACCCAAAAAGAGGGGTGTTATAAGTTTGACGTGTGTGTATCTGTCTGTGGCATCGTAGCTCCTAAACTAATGAACCGATTTTAATTTAGTTTTTTTGGTTTGAAAGATGGTTTTATCAAAAGTGTTCTTAGCTATAATCCAAGAAAATTGGTTCAGCCGTTTGAAAGTTATCAGCTCTTTTCTAGTTACTGTAACCTTCACTTGTCGGGGGTGTTATAAATTTTGAATTTACACTTGTATAACTTTAGATCATCATTGTACAACCCATCACCGCGCTGGTTCACTACTGAGAACTGGTCTTCTCGCAGAATTAGAAGAGTTTAGGCCATAGAGAACATTATGGAGGTGTCCATTTGGAATAATGCACCTCTCAAAACGTGAAAGAATTTCTGAAATCGAATGAGTAGTTTCAGAGATTACCTCCTACATCCCAACTTAAAAATGCCACTATTCCAAAGTCCTTTTCAAAGTGAAACTTAGTTCAAGGTTGCGGTCTTTTTGATAAATGAAAAATAACGATTCTTAAAGTATGCTTGCGTTTGAATCTTTGGCCTTGTTTCTTCTCAAAGGGGTTAAAAAAAGCCCTGTTTAAAAAAAGAAAATGGCCAATGTTGTAGAATATTTTCTTTATTAACGCGCATATTATAAAGAAGAAAGCAGTAATATCACACGGGAACAATGGAGGTCCAAAACAAACGAAAAAAACTGCAGCCGAGGCGTAAATAAAAACTTTGTGCAACTATGTTTTTTCTTAAGATGCTGTTTCCAATGTAACAAAAGATACGTCAACTACTTTTGTGCGAGATTTTGACGTATCGCACTTTGGCTGGACACCGACGTTTTATACCTACTTAGCACTAGACGGGTATTTCCAGCAAAAAAATTTACCCGACTACGTCAAAGACAAAAGGAAGGGTTATGATTTTAACAGTCTATATATGTAGGTTTATATTTATGTGCGCCAAAACTACTGAGCCGATCTTGGTGAACGCGGTGTCAATCGATTCGTTATTATGGTCTCAGTGTCATAGGCTACATTATACATGAAAAAGATCAACCTGACGGATGTTACAACCAAAAAAGTGGGGTCTCTAAAATTTTTTTTTGATATTGTATCGATTGGGATATCAAATGAAAGAAGAAAATATCCTGAGTTTATAAATATAAATATAGTGTTATATTGAAATACACCGAGGGACAGAAAAACAATTTTATACTATATCTATCTATAGGTAGTTTGTGAATAGTAGTTCGGTTTTAGTGCTATTTAACTTTATCTTGTTATGGGCTATAATTCGTTTTTGTTTACAGTTATACAATGCCATGCAATGCAATAGTTACAGCGCAATGTAATGTAACAGTGCAATGATATACTAATTTCACGGCTTTAATCACAAAAAAGTGTTATTTCTTCTACGATGGTGCGGAACCCTTCGCGTGCGAGTCCAACTCCCACTTGATCGGTTTATCGTTTGTGTGAAATGGAAACATACTCTCCCTCGGCTCATTCCTTGAGGCTAGGGACAAAAATCCACGACAAAGCTAACGAATCCTCGTTTGCGCGCGCTTGTTTCGGAAATGAATGCCGCGAGCTGAGGTCTATTGACACGTGCATTTTTAACTTACGCCCATCCTTATCATGTAAAGGCGCCCTAGATTTCCTTCAAGTGTCTCTAGTGAAGGTTTTAACAACATCCCTGGCATAGTGTCTCTGCGGTCTTATTAGCGGGAAATCCCGGGTTCGGTTCCCGGCAGGACAAAATTTAGAATTTCTAAATTTTCTCTGGTCTGGCTAGTTACCATCCTAATGGCGAAAAAGTACCGTCAAGTGATTTAGCGTTCCGGTACGATGCCGTGTAGAAACCAAGGGGAATAGGTTTAATAAAAACTGCCATCCACCTTCTCAGGTTAGCCAGCTTCCATCTTAGACTTACCACCAGGTGAGACTGCAGTCAAGGGTTAACTCGTATCTGAATAAAAAAAAGGTTGGCATTCTGACCTATATTTGGTTCTATAGTAGTGACCGCATACAAGAAAGCGTCAGCAATATTGAAAAACTCATAGTAGTGATTATTCCTATCTCCTTCCTCTTCCTTCTCTCTCTCCTTTCTCTTCCTTCTTCCTCTCTCTCCTTCTTTCTTTCCTCTTCCTTAAAATGGCTGTGTATGAGTGGCTGTCTTTTGATCTGTCTGTCTGTCTCTATATAGATACAGACAGATGGATTAAAAGACACTATAAGAGTTTTTTGTTTCACAGAATCCTAAAACACCCTGGTTAAAAACGTACGAAAATACTAAGGCGAATATCATATCAAAGAGTTATATTAAAAGATAAAAAATACAAAAAATTCTTTCCTTTAACAGACTTAAAGTAAATCAAACAATTACCAAGACTCATCCAATGAATTAACAAGAGGAACTTGTCGCCATAATTTATTTTAATACTAGCTGATGCCCGCAGCTTCGCCCGCGTGGATTGGTCAGATCCCTTGCAGCATCAGGATTGAGGAGTTGGACTCCAAATTTTTTATGAAACAATGTCGCAAAGTTCCTCTATCGATTAAAAAAGAAATGACGCAAATCGGTTCAGAAATCTCGGTGATTTCGGTGTACATAGGTAGAAAAACACAACTCCCTTTTTAAAAGTCGGTTAAAAAAGTAGCCTATTTTACGCCCTGGTCAATCCTCTACTTGCCTGTGAAAGTCCCGTCAAAATCGGTTCAGCCGTTCCAAAGATTAGCCTTTTCAAACAGACAGACAGACAGACAGACAGACAGACAGACAGACAGACAAAAATTTTAAAAACGTGTGATTCAGTTATGGTATCGTTCAAATAACCATATGAGCTTAATATGAGGTAGTTATTTCGAAATTACAGACAGACACTCCAATTTTATTTATTAGTATAGATATAGTTTTCTTTTAGCACTGAATGTAAGTCTGGAAGTAATTTCAAGTTGACTTAACTTTGTCAGTGGTGGCGAGGAAGTTAGTTACTTGAACAAGTGTGCAAAAAGTTGAGAGCAAAATCAGTAGTGGACTCAGTAGTGGGCCGGTTTTAGTGGTCAAAGTTTAACTGTCAATGCAACTTTAACCGCCTGTGATGCCATTGGACTTAAGACTCGCTAAAACTTGAGTATTAATATGTTAGAGACATAAATCTGCCTTGTTTTAATTGTAAACTACTATTAAGCAGGAAAAATACTGTACAAAAATAATGATACTTTTAAATTTCAATAAAGTAATGAATTGTGTTCAAGATAAATCAGTTTTTTGGGGTTCCGTATGTGTTTCAATTTTTAAAGTAAGATAATTCTATACTAAGTGGAGTATCATATGAAAGGGCTTTACCTGTACATTTTAAAACAGATTTTTATTTATTTGCATGCATAGTAGTTTTTGATTTATCGAACAAAATGTCGAAAAAACCCGAATACGGAACCCTCGGCGCGTGAATCTGACTCACAATTGGCTGGTTTTTCTCTAAATTAAGACTAGGTATGATTTTCTTCCCTTTCAACAGCAAAATGTATGTTACGTAATTTCTGCGACCTTGTAAGTAGTAACTTCCTTAGTTAATAAGGGTGTACAACCCCTAATCAAAACTATTTCATACTTCCGACCAATGAATCAATATTATCAGAGAGTTTGGCAGACATGATATTTGGGAGCAATATTTTCCGGCTAGTTTCTGATTACGAGTGTTGGTATTCGCGACGCGTCATCCCTGTTCCTGGCCGGGTCCAACTTGCTCCCCTGGGCATTGTGCGTGGTACAACTATAAGAGAGTGGCGGGGTATCTTCGCTTCGCTTGTTCGCAGACAGGTAACGTATGAGCTTTCTTCTCCTTCAACAGCGAAATGTATGTATGTTATGTGCCTAATTTCTGCCACCTTGTAAGTTGTAACTTCCTTGCTTGCACTACCCCGATTATAAATGCAAAAGTGTTTATTTGTTTGTGTGCGTCAATCACGACTATGATCGACGTGACTCTTTTGCATGGTAATTTTTTGCATTTTTTTGCAAAGACCTGAAGGGTTGTATCCCAGAAAATCAAAGAGTTCCCACGGGATTTATAAAAACCAAAATCCACGCGGACGAAGTCGTGGGCATTAAATTTCAAATTAGATATTAACGTATGAAACCGCTACAAGCCTATAAATTAAGCTTGCACTATAGGTACGACGTTCCTCCCCATCTAAGTTTTTACCCACAAGTCTAGGATTCCGAGTTTCAAATGAGTGTAATTTAAAACTTGGCTAAAAGCTGTCGACTTAATTTACGATCGGCCATTTTGTTTTATTGTACTCGCTAATTCCGCCCAAAGTTGGTTCAGCAAATTAATTCTTGTTTAAACGAATATTCTGTTCTGAGTACCTCCGGGCTTCCGCTGCGACATCAGGTTTTCTTACAACCAGTTTTGTGTCTAATGACATGAAGTATAATACATCTTTGTTGATGTAATACAAGTTATTTTTTCAGTATCTCGGTAGGAAAGGCATTCCGAATCATTTCCTCACCGTTAAAGCAAATAATCCTAATTAATTGCTTAAAACGCATATAGGTCTTTAGACTCTCCAAATAGGAGGCAAAAGTCTAGACTATGTTCGCTTTTTTACCACTACTGTACTCATTTTTAATACTATGATTCATGAATATTCAATATACTTGCTCAACAAGCATATTTCATAGAGCATAGCTAAGTTTGCTGTTGTGTCCACACATTCGAATTTGCTTGAATGGACGCCAAGCATGGATAGACTTCGCATTGCAACGGGGTTATAAATTCCCCACTGCATATCGAACTGAAAAATTCCTGTTAAGTGATACGATAAAAGATAAAACTATCTTTTAAAGATAAATCTATCTTTACCTTTTATCGGTCATCGGTCCTCATATCTCGTAAAAAAAGGATATAATCTATCTCCATCCCAAACAGCCTAATCCGTCCAGTATTAGTAGGATATTATGTAATCTATGCAGAGATACGATCACCTTTATGCGAGTGCAGGCTAAACAACTACTCCAGTGAGGTCAAAGGTCTCTCGCATGCTCAGACAAGCATAACCATTAGCTACAATATAAATAAAGATCCGAGTCCACGACACAAGCATTTGCGGTGGGCAGACACAAATGCTCGGTGTGGAAACTTTTAGACGTTCTCACTTGTTACTACTCGTTCAGCTAGCTTGTTGGGTCCGTAAAGTCTGAGACCGACGCCCATTCAGAATGAAAGAGTTTTAGAATAAATTCTAAGCAAAATGTGACTTATTTACGTTTACGTCCACAAAGTATTACCTAAACAAACTCGCTTTTCTTCAGTACAGATCTTTTAATGGATTTTGGAACCCTAAAAATGGAAAAGTATGTGAGTCCGACCCGCACTTGCCTGGTTTTCAATAAAGAATGTCGTGTCTGATTTATTCCTCCGAAAAGAAAAAGACAGAAAAACGTTTATTTTATAAACCACTTTTTGGCCCAATATCAAATTCACTCGTCTCTGAATAATAACTAGATTTTGTCTACTACAGTTCAATTTTATTTGGCGAAAGAAAAATCAGCGCAGTCAAATCCTTACTAATATTATGCGAAAACGTGTTTGTCTGGCTGTTATCATTTCACAGCATATCTATTTAACTGATTTTGACAAAAAATTAGCACCGTTTACCAATTTTAATTCTAAATTAAATGACACACAGAACAATTTTGATCTAAATTAAATATTTGAGATGATCGATAATTTTATTTTGATAAGGATTAATGCTATGCCAGTAAAATCACATTTGAATGTATTATAGCTTTGATTTAGTACACGTCTGAGAATTATTACTATGATTTTTGTAAGTTAATCGTAAAAGATAGATATATGCTGTCGCGGACTTTTTTTGAGGACTTTTTAAGAGGAATAATTCCATCTCACAGTCTTTTCGTGTAACTTCGACTATACCATATTTTTCCGACTTAGCTCACACTATTACAATTTTGGTAGAGATCTCTAATTTTTTTGAAAATAAGTCTGATTGATAATGTAGCTTCCTACAGGTGAAAGAATTTTATAAAATCGATTCAGTAGTTTTTGATTTTATCCATTACTGACAAACAAATAGCAAAATATCTTTCCTCTTCATAATATTAGTTTAGATAATAAAATAAGAACACTCACACCACAACATAAGATGACCTGTATCAGCAACATTGTACCTACATTTTATTGAATAAATTCATTGAGAAAATAAATAAATTGAATTGAATTGAATTGAATTGAACATTAGTATTAATTGACCTGTGCGAAGCCGGCGTGGTTAGCTAGTAAATTATAAAGTGCCTTTGAATAGCCAAATGGATGTACCACTGTTTCGGAATGCCTATGAAATTGTCATTAACCTAATCCAATAATGAATGTACCTACCTATCTACTCGTAGAATGGTTCCGTGTGGCAACCCAAATAAATTATCTCTGATTTGTCACCACAAATCTAAATTTCGATTTGAATTTTGGTATTATTCCGTGCGATGCAAAGTTTTGGATGAAATTCAAATTCAACAATTCCAATTGGGGTAAATTCAAAATTGACTCGGAGACGAAATGAGCATCGCTTTTTGGAAATATAATGAAAATATTAAACCGGCTTGTTTTTCCAACGAAGCGTGGTTGTGGAATCGATTGATTGCAACGGCGAATTTTAAAAATAATAAATTGTTTACGTATTTATAACATTGAAATAATAACAGAACAAAGTTCGTCTAAAATTGGGTTTTTTTAGCCTCCGACCCAAAAAGAGGGGTGTTATAAGTTTAACGTGTGTATCTGTGTATCTGTCTGTGGCATCGTAGCTCTTAAACTAATGAAGCGATTTTAATTTAGTTTTTTTGGTTTGAAAGGTGGCTTGATCGAGAGTGTTTTTAGCTATAATCCAAGAAAATCGGTTCAGCCGTTTGAAAGTTATCAGCTCTTTTCTTGTTACTGTAACCTTCACTTGTCGGGGGTGTTATAAATTTTTAACTTACACTTGTTATTTTGTCTTCTATCTGTCTGTACACGTTTTACGCTGTTAAATTACACATGTTATAAATGCTGTTCTAGAACATATAACTATAATTATTCATCTTCTTTTTTCAATTATAAAAATACATAAAAATAATAACTGTGTCTTTGTTTGTCCCGTAAGTGTCGCTATACCATTCATCGGATTCCTATGAAACTTTGTACAACTGTTGTTGGGACTTGCAGAAACATGTTTCTGACATAGTACAGACGCACATAGTGAAACTATAAGGGTTCCTTGTCGACTAAGGGACCCTAAAAAGAAAAAGGTAGTCATACTGCCCTACTATCACTGAAACACTTAAATGCAAAAAAGAGGTTGAATCCACAGAAATGGGGTAAAACGCCACATTTTTAATACAATTTCTGCATCGTTTTGAATTCCGCTTCCTGCAAAAAAAAACCTCATGGAAGCTGGATATAAAAGTCCCGCTATTTCTTCAGGCATGAAAACGTCGCTTCAGCTTTTAAAGCAAAGAGTATGCGACCGCCGGCTAAATTGCATTAGGGATGTCTCATAATTTCTAAATTGTTTTCAACCTTATTAACACTTTATAGATAAGCAGGCAATAATATTCTGCTTTAAATGCCTGTTACAGTAAAACTATTATGGACGATTTCTGTACATTTGAAAATTCCAATTTGAGGAAGCATATAATAGTCGACATAGAGCCAAAAATATTTTTAACCCCCGACCCAAAAAGAGGGGTGTTACAAGTTTGACGTGCGTATCTGTGCATCTGTGTCTCTGTGTATCTGTCTGTGGCATCGTAGCGCCTAAACGAATGAACCGATTTTAATTTAGTTTTTTTTGTTTGAAAGGTTATGACCCTCAGGAATGGGAACAACCAAGTAGAGAGCAACGTATACACCCTCAGGGGAGGTTGGCTTATGAACTAAATAATATATTACGATAGAACACTTCCGTCATAGTGAAGGTATGGAGTACCGACAGCGTCAGATAGTTTCCCTGCAACTTTGAGTTCAAACGCTCCAAGCATTTCTTTGAAGCTATAATAGTTTCTTGTCTAATTAAATTACGCTGTAGTATAAGTATTGGTTGGTGACTCAAACTGGTGAACGCCCACTAAGATTTTTGTCTCTATCATTTGTATAAAACTACTAGCTGACGCCCGCGACTTCATCCGCGTGGATTTAGGTTTTTCGAAATCCCGGGGGAACTCTTTGGTTTTCCGGGATAAAAAGTAGCCTATGTGCTAATCCAGGATATTATCTATCTCCATTCCGAATTTCAGCCAAATCCGTCCAGTGGTTTTTGCGTGAAGGAGTAACAAACATACACACACACACACTCAAACTTTCGCCTTTATAATATTAAGTGTGACGTAACAGAGAGAGTGCTATAGTTACTTCTTTCTGCGTGTAGAGTATATTGGAGATGTATTGAAAAGCTTAATTAAATTTTTGCGAAAAGTGAATTCATATTGTGTGTACCTTTCAACTTAAACGGTCCTATAGATTCGAAGCAAAGCTATAAGAAGACTGACCGACAAATAGAACATGCACGAATGGTCCTATAGGATTCTGTTTTTTTTATTCGAACGTAACTACGGAATCCCAAAAAAAATCTAAATAGTTAAGCAAATGGATCAGAAGAACCACGGCAGATCTGTAGCTAGGTAAATAGAGGGTTTGAGATGAGTTCAGTTGAGTTCTTAGTCGGGGGGTCCAGAATTTTATATGAGGCACGCACCTCTTAAATTTTCGGGAATATGTGCGTTTTTAGAAATTAAATATGACGAAACTTGCGTTAACGGTGAAGGAAAACATCGCGAGGTAACTTGCATACCTGACAGTTTTCTATAATGTTTTCAAAGGTGCAGGAAGTCAAACCCTTATTCTGAGAGGAGACCCGTGGTCAGTAGTGTGCCGGTGATGGCTCTATGATGAGTGTGATATGCTAATTCGCACTGTGTATCAACCAAATTTCAGAAAAATATCACAAATATAAATGGGCAAAAGTAAATTCGCCCAATTTCCCCGCCCAATATACCGAAGAAAAATGGTTGCCAATGAAAAATCTCCCACTGTAACGTAATGGTACCATATATCTGAAGTACGTCGTCAGAGGGGACAGTGGTGTTATGTATTATGATTGGGGGACCGTTGTAGCCGTGGATTTTAACGGTGGGGAAAATTATGGCGAACCTTGGACGATTTGTTTTATGTGAATCGGTCGATCATGCATCGTACGAGATTTTTTTAATCAGCGCGACAGAAATGTATCAGAAGCATTTCATTACATTTACATACGTATTTTTGATTTTAATGGTTAAATGAAAAATATCTAACAAGTGTAAATTAAAAAATAACACCCCTGACAAGTGAAGGTTACAGTAACTAGAAAAGAGCTGATAACTTTCAAATGGCTGAACCGATTTTCTTGGATTATAGCTAAGAACACTCTCGATCAAGCCACCTTTCAAACAAAAAAAAAAACTAAATTAATCGGTTTATTAGTTTAGGAGCTACGATGCCACGGACAGATACACAGATACACACGTCAAACTTATAACACCCCTCTTTAAGGGTCGGAGGTTAAAAACAATTGCGATTGTAATAATGATTGATGCAGGTTTTCCGGAATCGACCTACAGGGTCAAACAGAGAGTTTCATCACTCTAGTTCACTCTGCCACTTATGGTTGGTAGTTGGTATGATTGGATGGTTTGATTACCATAACCAAATCTTAGCTTATTAAAAATTCCTGTTTACGCAGAGGGCCATCCATCATACATTATTTATCGGCGCGCCGCCATTCAAGATTCCATTTCGGCGGCAGAAGCGAATACTTTGCTTATTTTCATTAATAATAATGTGCTACTTTGCAAGCGTTAATTAGAAACATATTATCAAATTGTAGCTTTTATTAGCAATATTTTGTGAAACATTTTAAAACTAGCTGATGCCCGCGACTTCGTCCGCGTGGATTCTTTTATATTCCGGGGCAAAAAGCCTTCGAGCCCAAAATTTTGAATCACATGGATATAGTTAAAGATCTAAAGAGTGACATAGGCTACTTGATTTAACTTTTTGCGTATTCAACATTTTGGAATTAACATTTTAGCACTCCACATTTTGCAAATTCAACAATATAAGAATTCAACATTTTAGGAATTCAACATTTTGGGCCTGATGACAGGTAAAACCACAGAAATCCAAATAAATACATACATATATGGGTAAAACCCTTTCATGTGATACCCCACTAGGTATAGTTATCTTACTTTGAAAATGGAAACACATTTAATTTTTTGTTAATGATGTAACTACAAATTCACAGTTTTCGGATTTATTCCCTTACTTGTGCTATAAGACGTACCTGCCAAATTTTATGATTCTAGGTCAACGAGAAGTACCCTATTAGGTTTTTTTACAGACAAGACGGCCGGACGGTCGGACGGACGGATGGACAGACAGAGACAGACAACAAAGTGATCCTATAAGTGACCTTGACTTGACTCGCACTTCGACGGTAAACCTTATTCGTCTTAGTAATGACGTCAATGTCAACCGTTATTCCATCTCCTATATTCCCTGACTACAATACAATACAACAAATTGTTGTAAGTTTGCAACTTCAATAAATAGACGTCAAACTTATTTGTTCCAAGTATTGAAATATCACAGCTTAGCTATCATACAGTTCAGTTCAGAAGCAATTACCACATAGGAGTTTGCCCTTAATTTATTTGATGACAAGTTAGCCATCGACTTCTCCTGGTGGTAAGCAAAGATGTTTTCTAAGATGGTAGCAAACTCAAACCCAAAATCATTTATTCAAATTAGGTACTATTGTACACCATTAGAAACCTAGATCCTTAAAAACTTAAATCCTCTAGTTGCACATAAAACATGAAACCTACCAAACCATAACAAAAGAAAGAAACTAAAAGCTAAAAATAATTGTATGCAAAGGCGGCATTATTGCTCAGAGCAATCACTACCAGGCAACCTTAACAATACCAACTCAGCTTGTTTGGTGCGGGTTAAACTTTAACACTTATTTCGCAACTGGATGTTTGTCTCGCTGTGGACTGATACATTATATCTTCAGCAAACTTGGAACAGCATAAAATTTCCGTAAAGTTATGAATAGTTTGATATTTATTAAAATAGTAAGTAACAGTAAGAAAATCAGAAGTTTCCACGACGGACATTTCTAAGAAACTTGGGTCGAAGCGAACAAACTATTTCTGAAAAGTTGTAAATTGGATCGTAGAAGAACTATAAATATTGCGTCTTGTTGTAAATTTTATAATTTGGTACACAATCATAATAATTTGATCTATAATAAAGAGTATTATAGTTTATAAAGGTTCCGTACCTTAAACGGAAAAACGGAACCTTTGTAAGATCAGTTTGTTGTCTGTCTGTCTGTCTGTTTGCCATGTCTGTCAAGAAAACTTATAGCGAACTTCCCGTCGACCTAGTGAAAACTTTGTTTTTAATTTATAGACTAGCCTTTGGCCGCAATCAGACCTAAGTGATGATGCAGCCTAAGATGGAGCGCGCTTGCCTAGAAGTTGCCTATTCACTCTTGACTTGAAGGTACCCATATTAAAAGTGGGAGGGAAAAGTGATGCCGGAAGGGCGTTCCATATCCCAGCGGTTCGGATTAAAAACGAGGAAGCAAATCGCTTCGTACGTGTCCAAGGAATTTCAACTACGTACGGATGCAGACCTTGACGATGCCTTGCAGTACGACGGCAGAAAGGTGAAGGAGGAACCAGGTCAAAGAGTTCTTTCAATTTAAAGGTTCAACCTTGATTATGTGCATTATGACGTTCGACGTCACTCAATCACTCATTCGTTCACTATGATGTTTTAAAAATGCATTCCAATACGGGTACAAAACTGTAGATTGGAAATCTACCGGGTGAGGTTTTTTTTCAACGAATTCAATCAAAACGGAACAGCGCGGTGTCGATCCGTTAGTTTTTCAAATTGTTTAGCTGGAAAAAGGTTACAAATAAATTGTCGCAAACTACCTTTTGCATCTATTCTGATTGAAGCTTAGCCAAATACAATGTGTATACAATTTTAACCGACTACGGCATAACCATAACGAAAGGGTATGATTTTAGCATACCTACATGTTTTTGGAAAATAAAAACCGGTCAAGTGCGATTTAAACTCGACAAGAAGGGTTCCATAGCATTGTAAAAGAAAGCTCAAACTAGTGTAATACAAATATCTTGTGTAGAGGGAGGCTTCGGCCGAGTCTAGTTACCGCCCTAGCTAAGCTATTTAGCGTTCCGCTACGATGCCGTGTGGAAACCAAAGGGGTATGGGTTTAATGAAAGCTATCATACGTCTTCCAGGTTAGCGCGCTTCGATCTTAGACTGCATCATCACTTGCCACCATGTGAGATTGCAGTCAAGGGCTAACTTGTATCTGAACAAGTGTAAATTAATATAACACCCCCGACAAGTGAAGGCTACAGTAACTAGAAAAGAGCTGATAACTTTCAAACGGCTGAACAGATTTTCTTGGATTATAGCTAAGAACACTCTCGATCAAGCCACCTTTTAAACGAAAAAAACTAAATTAAAATCGGTTCATTAGTTTAAGAGCTACGATACCACAGACAGATACACAGATACACACGTCAAACTTATAACCTTTTACACGTCAACCTTAAACCCTTTTTTGGGTCGGGGGTTAAAAATACTTAAACGCGAGTTAACCGTAAAACTAATACATACTTGCTAGTGTCGTACAATAGGTATATGAGAGAATACAATACGTACAATCTCTTAACAAGCTGTTAAGGGCTCAAGGGCCTGAAGCGAACAAGGGGCTCTTAGTGGATTGAATCGTCAAGCAGCATTCGTCGCGCTATTCCGTTTACGAATAGCTCCTTATTTTGTACAGAGTAGGAGATGCACGGAGACCTTGTGTAAATTCTTATCTCAGGTTATTTTTTGGACCCAAAAAGAGGGGTGTTATAACTTTGACGTGTGTATCTGTTGTGTATCTGTTTGTGGCATCATAGCTCCTAAACGAATGAACCGATTTTAATTTAGTTTTTTGTTTGAAAGGTGGCTTGATCGAGAGTGTTCTCAGCTATAATCCAAGAAAATCGGTTCCACCGTTTGAAAGTTATCAGCTCTTTCCTAGCTATTGTAACCTTCACTTGTCGGGGGTGTTATAAATTTTTAATTTTCACTTGTTTAAGAGGGGTCTCTCCGTCACTCGCTTCATACAAACGTAGTTCCAATTTCATTTGAATATTAAGCAACCAAAGTCCATGAAATTTTGCAGACATATTCTAGAAACTAATATCTATGTCTGTGGTTTTCCAGATTTGTGTTAAAATACTCGGTTTCAAAGTTACGCGGTCTTAAAAATTTACGTACAAATCTTTGAGCCACTGTAATTTAAAACTAGATATTTTTAGAAAAATCTAAAACACCACAGACACAGATATTAATTTCTAGAATATGTCTGCAAAATTTCATGGACTTTGGTTGCTTAATATTCAAATGAAATTGGAACTACGATTGTGTGAAGCGAGTGACGGAGTGAGCCCTGGCCCTGTTAAGGGTGTCAACGGGAACCTATTACTAACCTCCGCTGTTTATCCGACCGGCCGTCTATCTGTCTGTCCGCTGGCTGTATCTCGTGAACCGTAATAGGAAGCGAGTTGACGATCTCCCTGGCGCAGTGGTAAGCGCTGTGGACTTATTAGTGTAAAGTCCCGGGTCCGATTTCCAGCAGGAGTTTGGAATTTTATAATTTCTAAATCTCTGGTCTGGTCTGGTGAAGGCTTTGGCCGTGGTTAGTTACCACCCTACCGGCAAAGCCGTGCTTTTAGAGTATTACGACAAAAAAAAATGAATATGTCTATCAACACATTGCTCTGTAATTCGCGACTCACATCATTTCGGCGGAATTGTCGTTGTCACAGAGATTAAGTTGCCGTGACAATGTACAGACAGCACAAAATATTTCTTATACAATTTCTCCTCAATCATAATTTATTGTTTCTTTTAGAAGCCTTTTATGGTTGATTTTGTTTTATCTTAGCTAAATTACGACTTATTTTGACTTACTTATCCGTTAAAACTAAACCTATGTCGATATAATCAGACAACAACTAAACTAACGCCACGTCTGTCCATCTAAACGAATCTGAAAGTTCTAATTTTTACCTTATCAAAATGTATTTTAGTTCGTTAAATTATTGAAATACAACAAGAATATACAAATAGGCATGGTGCTATAAAGAAAGCACCCGTAAAAACTTTTAAATTGTTTTTCTTGAATTTAGCATTATCCTCGCTGTAGTGTTTGTATTTCGTACCGCATTTCACCCTGAAAAATCTTTTTTCTCAATATTTTAATATGCCTTAGTCTATAAATATGTAGGTATTTATAGACTAAGGCATATTAAAATAGTAGCGCAGTATAACTGTGCTTTTCAACTTTACATTTATTATAGTTTATTTTTAAAATGACTGTGACAAACGGACAGACGGGCAGGAAGAAACTATAAGAGCTAAAAAGAAAATAGTTACCCGCCTAATGGCTACTAATTGTCACCTGAAGCTTTGATTTTTATTGCGAAAGTTTCTTGATAACGGCAACTATATTTTATCCTTTGAGGAAAGTTGCAAAGTAATAAAAGTTCAGCCAGCTAAATAAAAATCAACGACAACTCTGCAACTGTGAGTAATAAAGACGTGACTAGATGTGCAATTATGGCATTTTTAACCCCCACCCAAAAAGAGGGGTGTTACTAGTTGGACGTGTGTATCTGTGTATCTGTGGCATCGTAGCTCCTAAACTAATGAACCGATTTTAATTAAGTTTTTTTTTGTTTGAAAGGTGGCTTGATCGAGAGTGTTCTTAGCCATAATCCAAGAAAATCGGTTCAGCCGTTTGAAAGATATCAGCTCTTTTCTAGTTACTGTAACCATCACTTGTCGGGGGTGTTATAAATTAATTTACACTTGTATGAATCACAATATCTGATGTACCTATTCATTTGCCATATAAAATCAAAACTAACGTGACAATTACAGTTTTAATAAAGAGCAATTTTCTAAAGAACTCGTCCTCTTGAGCGTTTCAGTAGAAATAAAATAACGCCTTGTTTTCTACCGGCAAGTCTGACGTAATGGCAGTGCTCTGCGAAATGGTTGTAGTTATTTAACAGTTTTTACAGGGCTATTATTCTAGCTAAACAACGTCTTTGTAAATTTCTATTTCGATGAAAGTTTCATTCGTATAAAAACTTAGAATTTCAAGCTTCTCTTATGTCTCGGCTACATTAACGGCTAACAACGCGATGTTCAACGGCGTTTCTCGCTAAACGAATACGTAGCCACGATCAACGTACAACGGCATTGACAATGCCGTTTGGCGTTCTACGATTTTAACCTTAATTCACTTGGCATTTGACGTTAACCGTTCAAGTGTGCCCACTCAGTTGATTATCGTGATAATTATGGCGTTGTTGGGCGTTAACTTTAATGTAGCTGCATATTATAGGTATAAGACAAGCAATTTTACCACACATTGCACCCCATGACCCGTTTCCCATCTTTCACACGACGCACACCAAAACCGTCTTATTGCGTGCTCCCATATATCTTTTGCATCAGCAACACCGTCAAGCGAAACATATCCCTCTCCGAACCCCATAGATTCCATATTTGTATCCTATTTACTTTATCCGCATTACTCTGACAGGTGATAAATTGCTCCCGGGTAGCCTGGTACAGACAAATTTGATATCGTATCCCGGGACAGAAGCGTTAGTCTCATTAGGTTGTTTTTTTATTAATAAAAAAGCGATATGTATTCTTGATTATCTTAGAATCAATCAAATCGAATAGCCTTAGAAATAAATATATTACTTCCATATCCATATAGGTACCTATTAATCTTTCTGATATATAACAAGTGTAAATTAAAAATTTATAACACCCCCGACGATCCAAAGTATCTGAGTTTTCCAAAACATCATTTTCAAACAAATAATTATGTATTTAGGCAACGTCCATCTTGACAGCTTGACATTTGTCAATTGACATAATATTATGTACCTAACGGTTATCTAACCTTCTTTTCTACAAGAAAACTAGAAAAGAGCTGATAACTCTTAAACGGCTGAACCAATTTTGATAGATTATAGCTAAGAACACTCTCGATCAAGCCACCTTTCAAACAAAAAAAAGTAAATTAAAATCGGTTCATTCGTTTAGGCGCTACGATGCCACAGACAGATACACAGATACACAGATACACAGACACACAGATACACAGATACACACGTCAAACTTATAACACCCCTCTTTTTGGGTCGGGGGTTAAAAATAAATCCCTATCTCTCTTGATCACACCAAAACTTGAGACCGACTAGACCAAATTCGATAAATCTTTTTTGTTATCTGTAGGTACAAGGTTTATATGAAAGGTTTTTTTTTGAAATTCCACACATGAAGACAGTTCACGCGGGACGCGGACGAAGTCGCTGCTGGCAGCTAGTCAATACAGTATAAGTTTCTGTCCATCTGCTAGCTTTTCACGGTGCATCTATTTAACTGATTTTCATGAAAACTTTAAAATTGGCTTGAATCTCGTGGACGGACATAGAATATAGGACTTTTCGTTCTGGAAAATCAGTGAGTTCACACGAGATTTTGAAAAACCTAAATTCACGTGGACGATGTCAATCTATTTCAGCAGATATCATCTATTTGGGAGATAGTTTTTATACTAGAGACCGACATAGGCTACTATTTATTCCGGAAAATCAAAGAGTCGCCGTGGGATTTTTGAAAAATCTATATCCACGCGGATGAAGTCGTAGGCATCACCTAGTATCACACGATCAGACTAATATTATAAAGGTGAATGTTTGTGTGTATGTTTGTTACTCTTTCACGCAAAAACTATCGGACGAATTTGGTTGAAATTAAGAATGAAGATAGATTATACCCTGAATTAACACATATCTATGCTACTTTTTATCGCGGAAAATCAAAGAGTTCCCGTGGGATTTTGAAAAATCTATATCCACGCGGACGAAGTCGTCGACATCATCTAGTATTAGGTATAAATGTGGAATTATGTCTGTCTGTCTGCTACGTTTTCACTGTCCATCCTAAATCGACTTTGACGAAACTTAGTACAGATATTGCTTACATCCCTGGACGGATTTAAACTAAGTAAGTAGCTTTTGTTCAGAAAAATCAAAGAGTTCCTCATTTTTTGCACCTGGCAGACGAGGAAAAAAAATGAGGAACTCTTTCTAGTAAACTAAAAAATTATATAAATATCCATCAGTTTCCAATACCTCCTCAATCTATTATCATAAACCCCACAATATCGCACCGAGGTCAAAACATGTAAAATATTGATAAGAAGTTCCATAATACTACACAATAGAAAAATTCTCATAAATTTTCCTATATCACTCATCTGGCAGTATGGGAAAATTCCGCATACGACATAATGGTACCTCCGAACACGTCACACCGGACATGGGGTATTATTTATTATACTTGACATTGATATAGTAAACCCAAGATAACCTAAGCTCAAGTGAGAAGTCGGTTAAAAGTACGGAAAATTTTCGAGTTATAGATTGCTTTTGAACCACCAATGTAACTTTTGAAAAAAAAAGTAATGTTGTTTTGTTAATTTCTTGGAGTTATACGAAAGGTTATACTGTAAAAGAATAGTAAATTAATTAAAATGAAATATGTTATGTTTAGATTAGATGGAAATTGTGAATTACTGGGTTTTAGGCTGCCTTCAAATTGAAGCTTATTGTATTTTTTATTTTTTAATAAAAGCCTTTTATTTGTTTTATTTAACTTTGTTACATAATGTACTGCTGGGAAAAGTCTTTTCCCTTCTTCTTCCAATCAATTTTAGTTTCTGATGTCCTGAATTACAGTACAAAAAATGGAGACGATAGAATTCCATACAATTTTATAGTTCTATGGAGCTGTGAATCTTTGGCTTTCTATATCATTGGCGGCGGACCCTTTCGCGACCCTTAGGATGTTAACAGTGGGGAAAATAATGTCAAAGCTTGACATACTATCATCTTTTAATGTCAGATTACCCAATCAGAAATTATTTTATGGGTCAGCCATAAAGCTGAATTATAGGACCTTAATGTAAAGTTGTTCTTTCTTTACCCATGACTTCAAAATAAAAAATGTACCTAAGTGACGTCATGGCACAGCCAACGGTAGTCCCCTGCAAAGTTCTTCATTGAAGTTTTAAAAAGAGCAACCGTCGAGTTTCTTGCTGGTCCTATTTGGTAGGAACGGCATTCAATTAAGTACGTAGATAGTTACATGGTAGGACGTTTCGAAAGCATTGTATAAAGTACTGTTTATTTCAAAATTTTTAGGGTTCCGTAAGGTTCAAAAGGAAAAATGGAATCCTTATGTGATCCCACTTTGTTTGTCTGTCTGTCCGTCTGTCGTGTATGTCAAGAAAACCTATATAACCTCGCACCTGACCGACTGTTTTATTTCTATTTCTTTATATCCAATCGAAGATATTTTCATGTCATAAACGTCCCATTGATTTACAATACTACTTGAATAAATAGTGTCCATAAAAGCCCAAGGAAGTGAAAAATAGATCATTTATAACGAGCACTTTTGGGGCAGATAAATCTTAGCACCAACCTGTGGGAAAGGTCCGCAATTTTTCTCACATTCGCACCTCCAAGGTTTCACATTTAATATCTTACATTTTGTTACAATACCATACATTTTGTTTTCGATAGCATTATCATTTTAGCTGTTTCTGATATTATACTTACCAGTGACGTGCAGGTCATAGAAGCACAAACACACTGCCCTAGTTGTAGTAACTCAATGTAAATTTTTCTTTAAGTATGACCTGCCAGAAAATTGGTTTTTACCAAAATAGACCCTCAACAATGAGGGATACATTGCAAAGATTGCAATTATAATTCGAAAATTATCAAAATTTTACAAATAACGCAAAAATCAAGCTAGAAAGATATTTCTGCTGGAATTCTGTGTAACTTTGTGAAGTGTAAATAAAGATTTTGTTTGTCGAGAGTCATTTGCTTTTTAAACCTGAAACTGCATTATGCCTGAAGAAATAGGCGAGAACTTTTCAAAGGAGAATAATCTAAATGGTGCAGAAATTATATTTCAAATGCAACCTTTTTAACCCCCGACACAAAAAGAGGGGTGTTATAAGTTTGACGTGTGTATTTGTGTATCTGTCTGTGGCATCATAGCTCCTAAACGAATTAACTGCTTTTAATTTAGTTTTTTTTTTGTTTGAAAGGGGGCTTTATACAAGATAACCATCCTTCTAATATTATTAAACGCGAAATTTTGTATGTATGGATGTTTGTTACTCTTTCACGGAAAATCTACAGGACGGATTTGGCTGAAATTTGAAATGGAAATACCTGAATTATATCCTAACATAACACATAGGCTACTTTTTATCTCGGAAAATCATTGAAGTTCCCACGGGATTTTCAAAAACCTGTATCCACGGGAACTAAGTCGCGGGCATCAGCTAGTATTCAGTATAAAAACAGGGCAATGATAAATCTATTCGCGTCTAGTACTTACCTGCTGTAGCATCCCTCAATTATACCCAAAAGGTCGGCAATTCACTTAAACAAGCTGTTCTCTTGCTGCCCCAATAATACCGCCTTGGGACCCCCTGATTTATGAATATGTGAGAAACACTTGAAACTTGAGCGGGGATAACCAATAGTACGCGACAGATCGGAATGGCAATCGGAGTGAAGACGCCACACCCGCGGGTGTGCGGGGCGTCCCCCCGCCTAATACCCCGATTGCCATCTCGACCTGTCGCGAACTAATAGTGGTTTGAGGGTCCAGACTTCGGGGGTTCGATCCTGGGCACGCATCTCTAGGTAAGTTTTAAGAATCGTGTGCGTTTTGAGCAAATATTTATCACTTGCTGTAAACGGTGAAGGCAAACATTGCGAGGAAACCTACATGTCTGAGAATTCTTCATAATATTCTCAAAGGTGTGTGAGGACTGCCAATCCACACTAGGTCAGTGTGGTAGACTATGGCTGAAATCCTTCTAATTTTGAGAAGAGACCCGTGCTCAGTAGTGAAGCGTTGACTGCTCCACTTTAATGCTCTCCCTAGGTAATAGCCATGCTACGGAATTCAAAAACGAACAAAGCACAACAAATAAATACTTGATTCATTGTACTAAACTGTAGGTACATTGGTGACATGGTTAACAAAGCTCAGTGCACACTGTGCTGTAAACTCGGGTTCTATTCTATACAAGTATTTGAAGGGTCTCGAAGGAAAGGAGCTTTTAGTTGATTGAATTGTCAAGCACCCATTCCGAGAGCCATTCCGTTCACGAATAGCTCCATATTTCGGTCGCACCGGAGAAAAAGTGCACAGAAAGTTGTCAAAGTTGTAGAGTGGATATTGCATAGTAGCAAAAACGGGATTGCTACTTTGAAAATATTTTCATTTAGGCAAATTATTACTTAATTTCACAGTGATTCCATTTTTCACACAATTTTTTACGGAAAGTGATTTTTGCTATTACAATCGTAATTATGATCAAGATCAATAAAGCTGATATTTCGCGGTTGGATTTCACGGAATGTGATTTTGATTGAAGAAAAGAGCTGATAACTTTCAAACGGCTAACCGATTTTCTTAGAATAAAGCTTAGAACACTCTTGATCAAGCCACCTTTCAAACAAAAAACTTAATTAAAATCGGTTCATTAGTTTAGGAGCTACGATGCTACAGACAGATACTCAGATACACAGATACACGCGTCAAACTTATAACACCCCTCTTTTTGGGTCGGGGGTTAAAAGCTCAAAATCATTTATTCAAAGTAGGTATTGTACACCTTTTAAGGTGATAGTTAATAGTGGTGATAATCAATTACGCAAACTAGGGTTCCAAAATATGCGCCCAGGTCTGAGCGATAGAATTTGTGTTCAGGCCACTTGTAAGGGTCCACAGGAAAGTTTAGGGATGTGTAACACAGGCTTGTAACTACGTCTACCGACCCCAGTTTACACAGGTTGAGCCAAATGACCTGAAGAAACACCTGTTTTGGCAGCTACGGTTATTGAGTAAGATCATAGAGCTATGTCTCGATTAGGTAATCATTGGATTTCGAGTCAGACTCGCACATGGATGGTTCCGTACCATCGTACAAGATGCACTTTTATATGCAGCACTGCAAGTTAATGATAGACAGCGCCATCTTTATGTGATTTAGTAAACTAAGTAATTATTGGTTAATGAACACATTTTTTTGGGATGTAACCACAAATTCACGGTTTTCAAATTTTTCCTTTACTTGTGCTATGAGACCTATGGTACGCGACAAGTCGAAATGGCAACTGGGGCGGAGACGCCCCGCACACCCACACAGCCTCCAGCTAACCCGCTGCGCGTTGATGTGTGGGACGTCCCCCCGCCTGATACCTACAACTACCTTCCTCATGATTCCAGGTCAACGGTAAGTTATATAACTATAGGTTTTGATTCCCTTTTCTTGACCGACACAACAAACAGACAGACGGACAATGAAGTAATCCAATAAGGGTTTTTCCCCTTTTGAGGTACGGAACCCTAAAGAGCAGGTAGGTGCGTCGCTAAATTACTTAAAAAACACTACGAAAATCTATTCCATTAGGTTCCATCACAAAAAAAATTACGAAACAAGGACGGTAGAAAATAACGTCGATCAGATGAAATGTATAGACACAGGTTCAGCCAATATGGCGGCTCTTGTCTACTTCCGCTTCCTGTGCTTTGAAAGCGTCAGGAAATTCACGGTATTGAGTGAAACGCTTAGCTGAGGCCAGCAATTTTGTCATTTCCTCTGCGCGATCCGATTATATTTGAGGCTATTTTTGGTTTTCTTAAGTGTCCAATTTATTTTTACAATTAAATTAGCTACTTTTTACGATTTTACGTTTAATACGATGATATTATGGTTTTAACTGGTGAATGGTTATTTTCTAGTGTTCTGTACCCGACAGCTACCAACGGGACCCTATTATTGTCTCTAATGTCCGTCCGTCTGTTTATCAGCGGGCTGTATCTCGTGAACCGTAATAGGCAGAGAGTTGGAATTTTCACTGAATTCGTATTTCTATTGCCGCTATAACAACAATTATTATTAATAAAAAAAAATCGAAATGGCCACCATGAAAATTAAAAGTATGTAGTTAAACTAGCGGCACGCTATGATGGCCGGTTTGACGTTTGTCCGCTCATGAAGTTCCGTATTAATTGATAACGACTTTGAAGGAAATAATTGTATTACTTTATTGACGATAGTGATGTGCAGAGATTCATAAATTTTATCGAATGTAGTTTTAGGTTTAGGACTCAAAATTTATTTATTAAATTGATTTCTTAAATGTATACAAGTGTAGAAAAATCAGTTTGCACCATTTAAGGGTTGAATGTACTTGTGAATATGAACAATTTTCACTATGTGGACAAACCTCTGAAATCGCAAAAAAATATCAATAAATTTTTAAAAATGGAATCTAATACGATCGTCACATAGGATCGCTGGCTAGCACAACTACTACCTCCGGCAAACTCGCGTCAATGCTCAATGCAAAACAAAGCAGTTTCGAATTGACGTTGCTTCGAAAAGTATAAACTGTCAGTGCAATGCGATTGTGATATAGTTTTGACCTGGCTTTGGATTTCAAATATTGATACTGCATTACTGTTGACCCTTGCTCGTTAATTTGGACTCTGTTCAAGCCCTTTGTTGTGGATTTCGTCGATATGACCGAACGTACGCAGAGAACTGTTCTAAATAGTCAGACACGTGAGTTCGTAATACGCCTTCGTAACTATTTCGATCGTGAAGCTCAAAATGGAGGGCCAATTTTACCTATAACGTCAGTGGTTGAACGCGTAGCTGATGCGCTTAATATTGGACAACGAACTGTTAGACGGATAACTAAAAAAAAATATGGCGAGACTGGCACAGAAGAAAATAAACTTCACACACCAAAAAAGAGAAAACGAGCAAAACCAGTCGTAGGCATCGATAGCTTTGATGCCGATGCTATCCGAAGACATGTTTACGGCTACTATTTACAGAAGGAGTATCCAACAAGAAAAAAGTTGGTGCATTCACTGAAGGAAGCTGGATTATTCTTCGGTGGGGAAAGTTCTTTAACGAAGATTTTGAAGACCATTGGATTTCGATACAAAAAATGTAACAAACGCAAAATATTGATGGAAAGATTTGATATAGCGATGGCAAGGTATACTTTTTTACGGCAAGTGAAAGAAATCAAAAATTGGCAAAATGTTGTGTTCTTGGATGAAACATGGCTTAATGCTAACCATACTGTAGGCCGTTCTTGGAACGATGACACAGCAGCATCTACTTCCAAAGTTCCTGTAGGAAAAGGATCGCGACTTATAATTTGTCACGCCGGAACCATCAACGGGTTTGTCGAAGGTTCTCTCATGGCTTTTGCGTCAAAAACCACTGGAGACTATCATGAAGACATGAATGGAGAAAAGTTTACTGAATGGTTTACCTCAATGTTGTGTAGCCTCCCTGAACCATCTATTATAATTATGGACAACGCCCCATACCACTCGATGCAAATTGACAAGCCACCTGCCCAATCCCAAAAGAAAGCTGATATCGTCGCATGGCTTCGTAAAAATGGCGTAGATGCAAACATGAATATGTTAAAAGCGGAATTAGTACGTCTTTTAAAAGAAAACAAACCAACCAAGATCCGATACGTCATTGACGAAATAGCATTAGAACATGGGCACAGAGTTATACGGTTACCGCCTTACCATTGTGAGTATAATGCGATTGAGTTGGTGTGGGCTCAAATTAAGGGATATGCTGCAAGACACAATACAGAACCCCCATTTACCACAAAAAAAATGCTAAAATTATTAGAAGAAGCTTGTGAACATGTGACTAAAGGAGACTGGGAAAAGGTTGTGAATAGAACTGAATAAATTAATAAGGGAAGATTATGAAAGAGATGTGAAAATAGATAATATTATAGAAAACGAACATATAATTATTAATGTATGTGATGATAGCAGTGACGACAGTGAAAATAGTAGTATGGACGAATCTGATTAATTATGGCCTTTTGTGGCACCTTTTTTGGTATCTTTTGTATTCATATGTTTCTTGTGTGCATATAAAGTATGTATATTCATTTTCGTTCAAATATTCAGTTCGTTCAAATAAATTAAATAAACATATACATTTTTGTTTTATTAAACCTATTTAATCAGGTACAAAAACAAAACTTAATTGTTTTTTGTTCTAGAATAAATTGACATTCCACATCACTATTGTAATGTGTCAAACCGGCCATCATAGCGTGCCGCTAGTGTAAAAAGTGTTATTTCTTGTATGATGGTATGGACTACGGAACTATTCGTGTGCGAAACCAATTCGCCCTGGACCGGATTTTAATTGGAATTAATAAGGATGTATTCGTATTCTGTGTGTTTGGCGAGATTATGGCGCATAAGAAACAACAAGCTTAATTCGCTATAGAATAGAATAGAATAGATTTTTATTTAAATAAACTTTTACAAATGCTTTTGAATCGTCAAAATAATACAATGTGCCAATCATCTATATGGTCGAACGTGCTGCATGTAATGCACCACCCGCCCTCTGACAACTAAACAAGCAGGAAAAGCAAGCAATAGGTACACACCGCCAGCACAACACCGCAATATAAATCTTCCAGAACACTCACCTATCTAGAATTTTTAATATCTTTAACAAAATGTTACGTAAATACAGTCGATTGAGACAGTTTACCGTGATTTGCATATTATTTATTAACATTTTACAGTAACAAATATTATTCTTAATTGAAATAATCCTTAATAAAACAGACCTAATTTGAATAAAAGAAAAAAGCTCAAACAATAAAGAAACCGACAGTTACATTTGGTCAATTTTACTTATTCATTTTCGGATTCTCCAGTCCACTTTTTATACCCTGATTTTTTCCCCATTTCCTTCCACTTTTCCCCCATCAATCACCCTAAGCTGGACATTGTTATACCATTACTGGGGAGCACTCGGTAATAATATAGTCACACTTCACACTAATATTATAAAGGCGAAAGTTTGTGTGTATGTGTGTGTGTATGTTTGTTACTCTTCACGCAAAAACTACTGGCGGATTTGGCTGAAATTTGGAATGGAGATAGACAATATCCTGGATTAGCACATAAGCTACTTTTCATCCCGGAAAATCAAAGGTTCCCATGGGATTTCGAAAAACCTAAATCCACGCGGGAGAAGTCGCGGGCATCGGCTAGTATTGTATAACTCAACTTTGTAGAGTTTTTATGGTGGCAATCTATCTTATCATCATGAACCCATTGCCAGAGCACTACTGAGCACAAGTTTCTTCCCAAATGAAAGGATTTATGCGCAGTCCACCACGCTGGCTAAATTTGGATTTGCAGGTTTTACACCTTTGAAAACATTATGGAGAGCTCTCAGGCATGCAGGTTTTCTCACGATGTTTTCCTTCACTGTTAATTATGTCGATCATAGATATGCAAAATTCTTAAATCCTCTAGACACAATTGCGGGTCTTGAGTAATAAACGTCTTATTAGAACTTCTTGTAATATAAGTGTAAATTAAAAATTTATAACACCCCCGACAAGTGAAGGTTACAGTAACTAGAAAAGAGCTGATAACTTTCAAACAGCTGAACCGATTTTCTTGAGTTATAGCTAAGAACACTCTCGATCAAGCTACCTTTCAAATAAAAACAACTAAATTAAAATCGGTTCATTAGTTTAGGCGCTACGATATCACAGACAGATACACAGATTCAGCATCGTAGCGATACCACAGACAGATACACAGATACATACGTCAAACTTATAACACCCCTTTTTTTGGGTCGGGGGTTAATAAAGAAGCCTTGAACATGATGGAAATACCTAATTTCGCAAGAGGAAACACAAAGATCCAACATTGCATTTAGTCCCGCAATATAGAAACACAATGCCCTTAAGGGTGCCTCATTTTTTCACTTTTCCTGCGCGATGCTACCACCATCAATCACCCAGATCTGCCATTGTTGTGGCGTTACTGCTAACACTCATTACTAATATTGTATTGTGTTCTATTCCTCAGCATTGTACGAGTGTCTATTGAATAGACAAATGTATCATTCGTGTGTTTCTACTTCAAAACGTCTTCTTATATATTCATATATTTTCACGTGTTATTCCTAAATCTAGCAAGCAAAGTCGTGAACATCAAGTTATTAATAAAGGTCTTATCAAAATTTCTAGTATTACAAAACGGGTTTCAATGATACTTATGATGGAAATACCTAATTTTGCGAGAAAATCACAAAATATAAGGTTGCATTAAGTCCGCAATACAGAAACACAATCCCTTTAAGTATGCTTTATAGGATGCCTAACGGAACCCTTATACTTTATAGGATCACTTTGTTGTCTGTGTGTCTGTCTGTCTGTCCGTCCGTCCGTCCGTCGTGTCTGTCAAGAAACCTATAGGATACTTCTCGTAGACCTGGCGGGTAGGTAGGTCTTATAGCACAAGTACAGGAATAAATCTGCGAACCGCGAATTTCTAGTTACATCATTTAAAAAAAATTAAAATGTTTCAATTTTCAAAATAAGATAACTATACCAAGTGGGATATCATATGAAAGGGCTTTACTTGTTTATTCTAAAACAGATTTTCATTTATTTCTATGTACAATAGTTTTTGATTTTCGTGCAAAATGTTGGAAAAAATACCCGAGTACGGAACCCTCAGTGCGCGAGTCTGACTCGCACTTGGCCGGTTTTTCACTTTTCCCGGGCGATGCCTAGCACCATCAATCAACCTGATGCGCCATTGTCGTGGCAATAGTACTAACACTCATTACTAAATATTGTATTGTGTTCTATTCCTCTACATTGTACGAGTGTCTATTGAATAGACAAATGTATTATTTGTATACAGCTTGTTTCAGGACATAACTTATTAATGTCGTTTATAATATAATAATGGTAAGCTGAAACATAATATAAATAAAATTATATCCACCACTGTTCCCAGGGAGGAACGGAAGTTATGTCGGACTCTTACCGACTAAAACCCCACAGTAATCCAGGTGTCGCCTGGTGGCTGGGCTACTACGTCCCGACTTGGTAACCATTTTCCTATCAAGACCCTAATCCTATTACAATAGAATAGAACAGATTAGGAAATATTTTTATTCGAATAAACTTTTACAAGTGCTTTTGAATCGTCAAAATGATTTAAAATAATTTATTAACCCCCGACCCAAAAAGAGGGGTGTTATAAGTTTGACGTGTGTATCTGTGTATCTGTCTGTGGCATCGTAGCTCCTAAACTAATGAATCGATTATAATTTAGTTTTTTTTTTTGTTTGAAAGGTGGCTTGATCGAGAGTGTTCTTAGCTACAATCCAAGAAAATCGGTTCAACCGTTTGAAAGTTATCAGCTCTTTTCTAGTTTTCTTATAGAGGTTTTTGTGTCGGGGGTTTTTTGAATTTTAAGTTATCACTGGTTCGGAATGCCGTTCCTACCGAGAAGAATTTCGAAAAAGAAAAAATTATTTCCTGCTCGCGTCTCGTACGAATGTGTAAATACACGTAGGAATACGCGCCCCACATTATTTTGGAGGTTATCTAAGCCTACATACATCACACAGTCATCTGTGTAACGCTATAATTAGTCGCAAATATGCGACATGTTATTTGATGAGGCTCATCGCGTGTAATTACCGCGCGGCTATTTGCCTTATCAATCAAACCCGGAACGTAATAATGATAATTGCAGAACGAGATTCATATTAGCGCCATACATCATACTACTGTATAGGTATAGACTATAGACCATAGAGGGAATTAGGCTGCGTTTGCAACAGGGAGGGTTTTGCAGAGTGTGGGTGGATGAGGAAACCAGAGGAACGTGTGTGATGAACGTGGGAGGCCTATGCCCAGCAGTGGGCACAAACGGGCTGGTTGATTATACCAGAGATTAACGAGGATGGAGATGATGATGCAAGTGATGCTCGAACAAAACACTAGGGACAAAAATAGAGGTCTGCGGTCCTCTTATCTCTGTTTCTTCTTCTTGACCTTATCCCACTCCTCTTATGATCATGAAAAAATAAATTATTGTTTATTTGAAAAAGTGGCCGCATTTTTGAAGATTTCTGATAATTTCTGTGATGGAAACTATTCCCAAACACTAGATAGTGTTTGGGAATTTGTTTGCGTAAATTTAGGTTTTTGAAACCCCATGAGAACTCTTTGATATTTCGTAGTAAAAAGTAGTGTAATATGCTCTTCCGTGATGCAAGTTATTACTGTACCAAATTTTATCAAAATCGGTTAAACAGGTGGGCCGTGAAAGCTAGCACACAAAACGATAGCTACATTTTCACCTTTATAGCATTAGGTATGGATTTATTGATATAATAATAAATCAGGGCTCCATAATATCCCATTAGAAGATTTCTCATTAGAAAGGATATATTTACCCACTTATCCCGTAAGGCATTAGGGTAAAGCCGGCCCAAAATATCTTGACGCCCTCCATTAACAAAAATACCTAAAGATTTTCTCATACATAAAGCATCTTTTCACGGCTCTTTAATTCCAAGGTCTTTTGTAATACACGGCCATTTCACGGCTTTTTAATCCCGACATTCTCCACCCTAATGCCCATTAAAAAGAACCTTCGTCGGTCAAACCCGATAGCATACAGGTTGTATTTATAAAGGAGGAAAGGCATAAAAAATAACAGGGCATAACGTCACCCCCGTTATGGGCCTATATCGGACGGAACACGTCTATTTATAAAGGGTAAAGTGGTATCTGGCGAAATATTACGCCTTCCAGTTTAACTATAGAGACATGAATGGGGTACCGCGGGCGGGTGCTTTATGGTGCCCGTTTTGAGGCTGCCGAATGTTTTCTTAGTTAAAAGGAACCCTTTTTGTAAAGAATTTTGTTAAGAATGCGGACCATGTGTTTTTGTGTATTTTGGTGATTTCTAGATAATTTCAGTTCAGTATCCATATCCATATTCCATATTAATATCTATTATAAATGCGAAGGTGACGGTGACATCCGATTAACTGACTTTGCTTTTTGTTACAGAGATTGCTTCCATCCCGGGAAAGGCATGGACTACTTTTGGGCTTAGAAAATCAAAGAGTTCCATGGGACAACCACGGTATAGACTTTAAATGAATCAATGGCATCTCTTGACTAAAATCCATCCAGACTTTGGGACTTGGGATGCTTTGACTTTATAAATAATCTTAAGTGCCATAATATTCATAATCTTTGCATTCGAATTAAAAGTTATGTAGCTGTAAGATTCTCAGTTGGTTTTAAAAATTGGGAATCTGGGTCTCGGGGCACCAGGGAGCGTAAATTTTGGTCGGTTCTTTTGTTCCCCGGCGACTATGATACTCTATATCTGTTTGAATTTTTTATATTACTTTATGTATGTTGTTTTTTGCCTGAATAAAGGATATTTGGTATTTTTATTTGTTATTATTTAATATAATATACTTAGTTATTAATCTATAGGAAAACTAATTCAGAGCGAGCTTCAAGTTTGGCGCGACGTAGACAAGATGAGTTACGGTTTCAACAAGCCGTTTCCTACATGTAGTAGTACCTAGTAGTATATTGGTCATGAATCCGACTATATGGCATTCCTGTCGCTGAGTTATGAGCGCTTTCCTATATTGACAGCCATTATGTTGAAGTCATTATTGCCTGTATTCCAAGTTGGAAGCTTTGGCGATTATATCCATACTATATAATATAGTCTATTCACGGACAGAAATAATTAATACAGGGTTACCTAATCCATACTTCTATTATAAATGCGAAAGTGTGTGACTGTTTGTCTGTCGGCTACCTTTTCACGGCCCAAGAGTGTAACCGACTCTGACGTTTAGTACAGGGTTAGCTTATATCCCGGGGACGGACATAGGCTACTTTTTATCCCGGACAATCAAAGAGTTCCCGCGGGATTCCTAAAGACCCATCCACTTAACCGGTTTGTATGAAATTTGGTACCGGAGTAGTTTGCGTCCCTGTAATCGAAATAGGCAACTTTTATCCCGGAAAATCAAACAGTTCCCACGGGATCTATAAAAATCTAAATCCTAGCGGACGAAGTCGCGGCATCCTCTAGTTTCATATAAATGACAGAGACAAAAACCGGCCAAGTGTGAATCAGACTCGCGTAACGAGGATTCCGTACTCGGGTAGGATATTTTCAACATTTTGCACAATCAATTTCATGATTCTAGGTCAACGGTAAGTACCTGCGCTGTAGGTTTTCTTTACAGACATGACAGACGGACAGACAACAAAGTGATCTCAGTTCCTTTTATCCTTTTGAGGTACGGAACTTCGTCCGCTTGGATTTTGGTTTTAAAAATCACGTGGGATCTCTTTGTTTTTCCGCGATAAAAATTTAACCTATGTCACTCTTTTTATATCAGGTCTTTACCTATACCCATGCAAAATCACATCAGTCCGTTGCATCATTGTGACGTGATTGAAGAACAAACCAACAAACAAACATACTTTTGCATTTATAATAATATGGATAGTCAAGTGATGGTGTTCGCTTATAACTTGGGCGTACAATCAAAGACGAATGATTGGTATGTGAAATTATAATGGCGCATTAGGCTTTGCGTAAGCGATTGCAGCGTCAGCGCTTAATTCGATTCGCATGGACGGATATGAATATCCTGTACACTATATTATAGCTAAGATATATAATATATAATCTATTCTGATACAGAGCGGTGATAGCTTAGCGGTTAAGACTTCCACTAGGGAGGTCAGGGGTTCAATCCCCGATACGCACCTCTAGCTTTTTGGAGTTACATCGCTTTTCGGAGCTATGTGCGTTTTAAATAAAGGGCCGATTCACACCTATTGCGTACACGTGACACGTGCGTAGTGACGCGCGTAAACCCCTAACACACCGGGTTACGCATACGTCCACGCTTTGACGCAAGCGGTGTGCCATGTTTCTTACAGTTTCATAAATTACAACGCAATGTTTCATAATTACGTTTACGCAGCCTGTTTGAACGAGCTATAAAATTAATGTCACTTGCTTTAACGGTGAAGGATAAAAATATTTTGTTATCACCCAGTGAAGCAGCAATGTAGACCCAATCAACCAATCAGTTTCCCTTTAAGGCGCACTAAACGGGTCTAACCGCGAAATTCAAATTTAATACAACCAAGTAGGCTTATGGCCTTCTAATTCCGCCAATGGCAGTATCATCTTCACAGGATTACATAAAGATCTTTACTTGAAAGTGTTCAGTTTAAGAAATTAGTCAAAATACATGAGTTTGACATGAGTTACCTACTCACAAATTAGTCAATACTAAAACTAATCTCTTAAACTGGACCCTTTCATGTAAGTAAAGATTTTTATATAAACCTGTTAGGATGATACTGCCATTGGCGCAATTAAAATGCCATAAGCCTACTTTGTCGTATTAGTTCACAAATTGCGAAAAACCAAATTAAATTAGAATTACGCGGGCAGACCGGTGTCATGCACCTTTAAGGTCATAGCACACATATCAATTCGAAAGGGATCGTCACCGTATCAACTCGAGCCGTCCAGTGTTCGTACTACAACGCACACTAATCGGAATCGTAGCGTAAATGTCTCGCCTAGGGACAAGCTCACTTGCTGTTCCCGCGCATACCACTCTCCATACGTCTCTTCGTCCACGCTTGCAGTGCGTGAGCTGGCGCGGCGTTGCCTAGCCGGCCTGTTCCGCCTGGTTGACGGCGAGGCGAAACCTGTCCGAGTTGATATGTGTGCTGTCACCTTAACATGTAGGTAGCTATAGATTATCACAACCGCTTTACACCCCACCAGGTGTTATAGTAAAACGCGGCGACAATCCCGCGGCCGTAATTTAAACATGGGTTCCGCGCGGCCATTGTTCATTTCGGTCGCGGCGCAGTATCGCGCAATCGCAAACAAATAGCGCAATTTGTCTTGTTTTTTTGTGGTCCGCGTACATCGCCACACACGGCTCAAACGTTTGACAAGCGGACCCTAAGTCAAAAACGTTCTTCCTCTCGTTTTTCCTTTTGAGGTACGGAACCCTAAAACACAGAAGAATAGAGAACCTTTGAAGTCGGTTAAAAATAGATACAATAGTATGAACTTTAACCCTATCTAAAGTTTTATAATTTCTACTATTCATTTGTGTGTAAATAAAATGCATAAATCACCTGTAAAATTACTACCAGTTCGATATTAAATGAATTTTTTGGCGTTCCGTACCTCAAAAGGAAAAACGGAACCCTTATAGGATAACTTTGTTGTCTGTCTGTCGTGTCTGTCAAGAAACCTATAGGGTACTTCCCGTTGACCTAGAATTATGAAATTTGGCCGGTATGTAGGTTTTATAGCACAAGTAAAGGAATAAATCTGAAAACCGTGAATTTGTGGTCACATTATTTCATTAAAATAAAATTGAAACGTGTTTCAATTTTCAAAATAAGAAAACTATACCAAGTGGGGTATCAATCATATCACCTATAGGTACATTCTAAAACAGATTTTCGTTTATTTTTATGCATAATTGTTTTTGATTTATTGCGTATTTTTGAAATATCGAAAAAAATACCCGAATGCGGAACCCTCAGTGCGCGAGTCCGACTCGCACTTGGCCGGTTTTTTCATATAGTCGCTCAACAATTTCAGCAACAGTATGTAAGGAGTGTTATGGACGGGTAGGAAACAATGGGAAAGGCTTTTGATTGTCGCAACGCCATGAATATGCATTGATATGTATCGAGGGTGTCTCCATACGTTTTGGGGTTTAGCGCGATAACAATGCTCGGCGCTTGGTCCGCTTTTTGTTCCTGGATAAAGGGCTTGGTTAGTACCTACGCTAGAATGAAGCTTGTATTATATTGACTTGACTACACAATGCAATGTTGTTTGGCAGACACCCAACGTAGTAGGTACATATTTTTTTATTAACCTTTCCCCTATTTTAGGATTCCGTGGTGAAACAATGAATCTCTCAACAAGGTCAAAGTTTTTAAAAAACGTAAATTTATTGGAAAATCTTTTTTTTTTTTCTTTAAATCTGGCTTTACTCTGATTAGCCAATGTCAGGTTGATATTTTCAAGTTATTGAATTTATACAAGTATGGACTCCGTCTGCGCCGGCGCCCGCCGACATACGCGCGGCGCCCCTTTGGAGCGCTTCCCAGTCAGTTCCACCACCAAAAAACACCAACTAACACAAAAACCAGCCACTCTTAACAAAAAAAAAACACTCCAGACAAGCACAGCACGCGCGCCAGCAAACGCCATCACAGACGAAGTCCTTGGAAAATCTTATTACTATTACTATTATGTATAATAATGTCATTACCTCACCAAGAATTTTTTCACTCTACCAGTAAGTAGAGCTACTTGCTCTACCCTTTAAAGGTAAAGTTTGCAATTTTGTTTGTAGGAAGTAATCTTTGGAACTATTGGACCGATTTTGAAACTTCTTTCTCAAGTAGAAAGCTGCATTATTCCGGATCGCTATATTTTATTTTCAAAAAAAAAAAAAAGTAACAAGCTACCCGTGCGAAGCCGGGATGGGTCGCTAGTAATCTGTAAATGCGAAAGTGTTTTGTTTGTTGGTTTATCCTTCAATCACGTCGCAATGAAGCAACGAATCAAATGATTTCTAAATATTTGATAACTTAAAATTTAAAACACAAAAACCTCTATAAGAAAAGAAGAAAAAAGCTGATAACTTTCAAACGGCTGAACCGATTTTCTTGGATTATAGCTAAGAACACTCTCGATCAAGCCACCTTTCAAACAAAAAAAAAACTAATTTAAAATCGGTTCATTAGTTTAGGAGCTCCGATACCACTGACAGATACACAGGTACACACATCAAACTTATAACACCCCTTTTTTTGGGCCGGGGATTAAAAACCTGGATAGTGACCCCTCGGCAATCTAGGCGGTCTACTCGGCTTCTGGAGCGAGCTTGGATGGCTGGAGTGAACTCCGGCGGGGAGGGGCAACGCACGCACAACAGATGGAAACGTTTAAGTGCGGAAACCAGCCCAGAGAGAAGAAGAAGAAGAAGACCTGGATAGTGACATAGGCTCAGTTACTTTTGACTTGAAGCTACCTACCTATATTAAAAGTAGAGGGAAAACAACAATTCCACTCGAGTGAAGCCAGGGCAGGTCTACAAGTCGCGTATAAAATTCAAACTGAACCTGACAGTATCATACGCGGTATTTGAAAACAGTTTAGCAACTGTCTGCGACCAACAATGTCCACAATTACTCACGGCTCACGGGCCTCGGTTCCCAACTTTGACTAACTCTAAAACAGCTATGTGCATCGCGAACTAAATACAAACAGTACAACACCGACTAAGTGTACTTTGAATAAGGTATATAAAATTTATTTAATTTTTAACCCCTGACCCAAAAAGAGGGGTGTTATAAGTTTGACGTGTGTATCTGTGTATCTGTCTGTGGCATCGTAGCTTCTAAACAAATGAACCGATTTTAATTTAGTTTTTTTTTGTTTGAAAGGTGGCTTGTTCGAGAGTGTTCTTAGCTATAATCCAAGAAAATCGGTTTAGCCGTTTAAAAGTTACCAGCTCTTATTTAGTTACTGTAACTTTCACTTGTCGGGGCTGTTATAAATTTTTAATTTACACTTGTCCCTTTACTTGTGCTATAGGATGTTGCTAAACATGATTCGTCTAGGATTACGTTTTTTTGGCAAAAGAACAACCCATTCGAAGCCAACAAAAGTTTCCCTAATCCTCAGTAAAAAAACAGAATCCCCATCATCAATCAACGCTATTTTCCATTTTTCAACATAAAAGTAAGGGACCGCTCATCAAATTGTGGGCTTTTCTTTGGCTTTTCTCAATGGGGACCTCAGGGGTCTCCGTCCTAAACAAATCGCCGATCTTTTTCATAGAAAGCGTTCATAAAAGTTTTGTTCCTCAAATACCGACATCTATCTTACTGAGTTTTAATTGTATGGAAATAAAACCCAATTCGTAAAATTGCTTGAGTTGAAACAGCCTTTGAACAGAGATATATAGAATTCGGAAGTCTTTTTAACAGGGCTCTCTCCGTCACTCGTTTCATACAATCGTAGTTCCAATTTCATTTGAATATTAAGCAACCAAAGTCCATGAAATTTTGCAGACATATTCTAGAAACTAATATCTATGTCTGTGGTGTTTTAGATTTTTCTAAAAATATGTAGTTTTAAAATTACAGGGGCTCAAATATTTGAATGAAAATTTTAAAGACCGCGTAACTTTGAAACCGAATATTTTAACAGAAATCTGGAAAACCACAGACCAGAGATATTAGTTTCTAGAATATGTCTGCAAAATTTCATGGACTTTGGTTGCTTAATATTCAAATGAAATTGGAACTACGATTGTATGAAACGAGTGGAAACGAGTGACGGAGAGAGCCCTCTTAACCCCCGACTCTAAAAGAGGGGTGTTATAAATTTGACGTGTGTATCTATGTATCTGTATATCTGTGTATCTGTCTGTGGCATCGTAGCTCCTAAACTAATGAACCGATTTTAATTAAGTTTTTTTTTGTTTGAAAGGTGGCTTGATCGAAGGTGTTCTTAGCTATAATCCAAGAAAATCGGTTCAGCCGTTTGAAAGTTATCAGCTCTTTTCTAGTTACTGTAACCTTCACTTGTCGGGGGTGGTATAAATTTTTAATTTACTCTTATCTATTGAGTATTTCTAAGTTATTTCTTCTCAGAGCAGGGTATGTCTATAATATACATATGCATATGTTAAATCTTGGTTAAATAATATTTAAGTCGGTGTCATCAACTAAATGATGCTCGTGATTTCGTCCGAGTGGATTTAGATTTTGAAAAATCCCGTGGGAACTCTCCGATTTTCCAGGTCTATGTAAAAAAGTCTATGTCTCCGGGGCGCAAGCTATTAAGATTTTGCATCTTACTTGATGGATATTTTTGCCATTTTGAATCGACCCTTAGTGGATGAATTTCCAAATTGTTCTTGGTACTTACTTATGTTATTTCTAGTAATGAACTCCTATATTACTATATTTATTGAGCAAAATTTCATGTTTCTAGACCTCCTGTCTGTCAGTCAGTTGGAAAACTATTAAGAAGGTGCCATATCCAGTAATTCTTTATGGACATCTCGAGGCGCGGTTTCTTTGCGAACTAATTAAAAAGGCCGGGTTTGCAAATTGCCAACATTGTGGTTTCATCAACTTTCATCACGTCATTATAAACCCTTTGGAAACGTACAATTGTAACCTACGCAGAATACATATTGTATGAGGATATGGTAACCTTATATTATTTGGATTCAATGATCTTTCAACTGTTTTAAAAACAAACACAAAAAGGTCAATAAAATAAAAATGAAAGAATTATAATAATAATACTTGCTGGTTTTGACCGCGTGTATTCTGGTTTTTTAAAATCCCGTGCGAACTTTTGATAAACAACTTAAGTTGTATACAACTTAACGTAAGTTGTGCTCAACTTAAATTAAGCTATGTACAATAAACATAAGTTGTACTCGTACGTTAAAATGTCAGTCAGTCAGTTCTTTGATAACATCATCATCATGATCAACCCATCGCTGGTTCACTGCTGAGCACCGATATTTTGTTAGAATGAAGAGGTAGTCTACCTACTGCTGATTGACAGATTTCATGCATTTGAAAGCATAATGGAGAAACTTTCAATCACGTAGGTTTCCTTACAATGTTTTCCTTCACCAGCAATGCATAAAGCGCATATAACTCCTAAAATTACAGGACCCCGGACCCGGACCTCTGGCTAAAAGGCATCACTACTTGAAAATTACTCATTCAAACGAAAAACACTGAGCGAAAGGATAATGTAATATGAAATGCAATACATTATCTTCAGTTTTATCTCCAGTTCAATTCATATTCAACACTAATGCACTATTTAATGGTTAAACCCCCGTTCTTATACGAGGCATTGAATTACTCGATCTCTGCGCTCTTTGCTCAACCATCCATCATAGCCTGGAGACAACCGCGCTATTCAAGGTTTATATACCATTGGATTACCCATTTTGTAGTTTCGTAAAATATTAAATGGTGACCATTTTTAACCCCCGACCTAAAAAGAGGGGTGTTATAATATGTTTGACGTGTGTATCTGTGTATCTGTCTGTGGCATCGTAGCTCCTAAACTAATGAACCGATTTTAATTTAGTTTTTTTTTTGTTTGAACGGTGGATTGGTTGAAAGTGTTCTTAGCTATAATCCAAGAAAATCGGTTCAGCCATTTGAAAGCTATAGAGGTTTTTGTGTCGGGGGTTTTTTAAATTTTGAGTTGTTTGCATGATTTCTTTCCGTTCCCACTAAGACCGTTCTTGGTTATGTTTTGGCAAAACGGCAAAATCAATCTTTTTTCCGTTTTGCCAAAATATTGTGAGATTCGGTGGATGTTTTGAGGAAATGTTAAAAAATGACGAAGGAAGTATTTTTCGCAGCATTTATCAATCAAACGTCGTAACCAGGTAGGGTTCGTAAAGTTGTGAACTTATTACCTGTTTCCACTATCCCACGTCAATGCCATGGCAACTTAAAAGACTGACAGTCTAGAATTAATCTCAAATAGCCCTTTTTCTATAAAAATAGCGAGCAAACGGGCAGGCCGACAGCAGGTGAACATTTGTAACACCAAAGGAACCGCTAATGCGTTGCCGGCTTTTTAGCAACTTGTTGATCGGCCCTTTGCACGATGCCATTTTAAAATCCTCCTTTACTTTAACGTGTTAGTTCGTCCATGTAACACAAGCTGAATGCTAAGCGGAAAATAAGATAAACATCTGTACCTATTACTTAGGTCGAAATCTATAGAGCGCACTTTGACTAAGCCAGACTTAAGAAACTGTTAAAACGAGACGCCATTATATAGCTGGCACAAATCTGTCTCGTTTTAACTCGTCTGAGCAAAGTCAAAGTACACTTCACCGTTAGTCAGATTTTAAAATAATAACTTTCAAATAACAATTGAAAGTTTCAAAATACTACATATCAATATAATATGTTTAATTTTACATTGCCAGTGCTTCGAAACTTGAAATCTATCAAAATTGTCAAGATGTGCAAACACGTACGATTAAGTATATGACGTACCGTCAGTTAATTTTCATAAAACGTAGGAGTATAATGGACCCAGACAAACCGAGGGCGGACGGCGTCATTCCTCAAAATCTCGCCAAAAATAATATATACGCGTCACGCGCATATACTTTGAATGGTGATTTATTTTGGTTTGAGGCATTTTTTTTTCTGCAATGAATACTTTATTTATGGAAAGGAATTTGTTTCGTGTCATGTACAGCGCTACAGGCTGACAAACTATGTATATAGACAACACTGTATTTTTATAAACCTTTGTGAATAGTGTATGGAATATCGAATAAGTCACGTTTTTCTTTTGAATTCAAACTATGCTTGATTTTTAACCCCCGACCCAAAAAAAAGGGGTGTTATAAGTTTGACGTATATACCTGTCTGTCTGTGGCATCGTAGCTCCTAAACAAGCAGACAGATACACAGATACACATATACATAGATACACACGTCAAACTTGTAGCACCCCTCTTTTTGAGTCGGGGGTTAAAAATTATATAGAAGGTAACGCTTTACTTTTAGAATTACCTTGTGTCCACACCTATGGTTTTAAAAAACTTAAATAAAGTTATGTAGCTACCTCTAGAATACAAGAAACAAAATGGGAAACAGTGGTTTATTAAATTTCAAGTTTACGACATAGTTTATAGCGGCATATATTTCCGATTTTATGTTACAATGCTGTAATAAAAGGGGTAAAATATGGGATGAATTGAATCGTTGCGGGATTTACGTTTTTAGGGTTCCGTGGCCGAAGAGTTCCATCGGTACCATTACTATGTCCATCCGTCTGTCCGTCCGTCTGTCTGTGTGTCTTTCAGCGGGCTGTATCTCATGAACCGTAATAGGCACAGAGTTAAAATTTTCACCGAGTGTGATTTCTTTTTAGTTTTAACAAACAAAATCTCCACAAACTGCGAAACTTGAAAAGTAAATAGCAACAAAGTGTCATATCATATATGTCGGCGCGAAGGCGTTAATAGTTACTAATAATCAAACTATTCAAATCAAAAGTTAAACATTACTTTGTTCATCAAGTACTAAAATACCCTCAGAGTTGATTTAGACATGACTAATTGTTGTTGTTATTGTAAGTTTTGGTATGTCGGCGGTACCGACTTTTAGCTGTCAACACTTTGCTCACTGAGCATTACGTCATCTCCCCACTGTCGTCGTTGGACTATAAAATCAGACACGCTGTGCGTAGCGGGGCATTATTCGTCCGGTCGTTGCCGAGGACACTTCTCAGTAGGCATAGTCTGTCGTACTGTAGAATTGTGGTTACCTAAAGTGGTACTGTTGGTTAGACGAGTTGATATTGTGGTGATTAGGTTAGATGGTCGGTTTGGGACCGGTGTAGGGGTGGAGGAGCCGGTCTAGGTAGGCTAGGTTAGGTTTACCTAGTTACGCTGGTAGTTGTGACATGCAGTAAGTGAGAGTTAGCATGGTTATAGTCGAAGGTAGTTCAATATCACTTGATAGTCCAAGAATATCGTTAGTACGCCCACGAAAGCTCGGTTAATCTAAAGGTTGCTATCCTGACGTATCCGGTTAGTTATTATCCAGGTTTACTAGTGGTTAGATCATGCTTCAATCTTAATAATCATTAGAAGCGCCTACAAAGTAATAAAAAGTGAAAATATGCCCACGATAACCTGATAACACCCTCTGACTCCGTCATATACAATGGTACAGAACCCTTCGTGCGCGAGTCTAACTTGCACTTGGCCGATTTTTCAATAAAATTAGGCTTGTTCCCGTACCGTGCCCCCGGCCCCGCTTGACCGTAAAATATATTTCGCCTTATTGCCCAGGTTGTATTGTATTTTTATTGGTTACGATTTTTTTTAACTCAAAGGACGGAATACCCTTTGACTTGTATTTATTAGCATCGGAACCTTTTGGAAGAGATTAAATAATTTGCATTAATTCGTAGATCTTCTGAGGAGGTTCATATGAAATATTACTTACTTTATTTTTTTATTTAATTTTAAGCTAATGACGAGGATTAATAGGGCTCTCTCCGTCACTTACTCCATACAATCGTAGTTCCAATTTCATTTGAATATTAAGCAACCAAAGTCCATGAAATTTTGCAGACATATTCTAGAAACTAATATCTATGCCTGCGGTGTTTTAGATTTTTCTAAAAATATGTAGTTTTAAAATTATAGGGGCTCAAAGATTTGTATGTAAATTTTTAAGACCGCGTAACTTTGAAACCGAATATTTTAACAGAAATCTGGAAAACCACAGACATAGATATTAGTTTCTAGAATATGTCTGCAAAACTTCATGGACTTTGGTTGCTTAGTATTCAAATGAAATTGGAACTACGTTTGTATGGAGCGAGTGACGGAGAGTCCCCTCTTTTTCGAAACTCCAATAGGAGCGAAATCGCGAGTGGTTGCTACTTTTTTTACTGCATTTATATAATCAAAATAACCATTTTGAGTACTGCGAAAATAATTTAATAAAGTCACTGAAATTCAACCCTTTATTACAAAAAGAAAGTCGGCCAAACTGAATGAATCGGGGTACCAAGAGTCAAAGTTAAGTTGGAATAAGTGAGTTTTAAGTTGGCGATGAGAATGTTTGATCCAAGTTACAAGCGATAATGGTGTTAGTTAATCAAAAGAGTCATACTGATCACCCAGTGCAATTCTTAGATTTTTATAAAAAGTCTGTGAACAAACTTTCGTTCTTCAAATAATTCACCACTGGTTCGGAATGCCGTTCCTACCGAGAAGAACCAGCAAGAAACTCGACTGTTGCTCTTTTCAATTGTTCATTTTACAATAATATTCCATACTCTACAACCAATTGCAGACCCGTGATGTTTTGGACTTTGCCTATATTACTAAATTAAAGCTCTTGAACACAAAACGCTGTCGCTCATGTTTCGTGCCACACACAAGTAAGTTGTACGCTCTGTGGGATCTGTTTTCGTTGGGCCAACTTAAATTAAATGGCTTAACCCATCTGTGATTCTTTGATGAAACTAGAATTGGTGTTCAATGTTCTATCTGTTGGCCTGCTTCATCGTTTTGTAATTACACTTTCTTGAATTTATACTTTTACAAGTTGTATCCTGTTAAAATATACAAGTACCTAAGTTTCATTTAAGTTAGCTTAGATTTCGACATTTATCTCAACATCCAAACTGTTTAATATCCATACAATATTATAAATGCGAAAGTGTACCTATCTGTCTGTCTGTCCGTCTGCTACATTTCACGGCCCAACAGTTTGAACGATTCTGATGAAATTTGGTACAGGGTTAGCTTATATCCCGGGGGCGGACGTAGGCTACTTTTTATCCCGGAAAATTAAAGAGTTCCCAAGGGATTTCTAAAAACCCACCCGCTTTGTGTGAAATTTGATACCGAGCTAGCTTGCGTTCCTGTAATTGACATAGGCATTTTATCCCGAAAAATCAAACAGTTCCCACGGGATCTTTAAAAACCTCAATCCACGCGGACGAAGTCGCGGGCATCCTATAGTAATATTATATAAGTACATCTATTTCTTACATCGATGTATTCTTATGATAATATTCATAAAATTATTCGTAAGTCGATAAAAATAAATAAAAGCGGAGTAAGGTGTTTACATAATATTTCTCCCCGGGGAAGATTTCGGCGTAAGCGTTAGATAGATGAGAAGATTTGGGATGCTGAGGCATCGGTCTACTGCCGAATACTTTAGTCATTTGACCGCTGCGGTCAAATATTTAATTTCCACGACAGAATCGACGAAACCTTTTATAGTGCCAAGTTAAAACAAGTTACCCTTGTATGTATGTCACAACTATTTTAAAAATCCTAACCCTACTAATATTATAAATGTGAAAGTGTGGATGTTTGGATGTTTGTTACTCAATCACGCAAAAACAGCTGAACGGATTGGGCTGAAATTTGGAATGGAGAGAGATTATACCCTGGATTAGCACATAGGCTACTTTTTATCCCGGAAAATCAAAGAATTCCCGCGGGATTTTGAAAAATGTTTATCCCCGCGGACGAAGTCGCAGGCATCAGCTAGTAAAGTATAAGACCTGTAGGGTTAAAATTTAGTAGTTATGGAAACCTATCACAACTAAAATGTCTTTTTATATTTCTCTGAACATGAAGAAATTTTTTTCAAAAGCGTGAAGCGACAGTTTTCTTTTAGTTTTGCACCCTACTTTATGTACTAAGAGCTAGCGCCTGCCAGACCTTCGTTATTTTATAAAAGCTCAAAGTTTCTATGCGTATTGTCCCTAGCACAGGGAGGAGCGAACTTAACTTATTAAACTATGGTCTGGCAAGGGCTTGCCAGGATACTAAGTGTCTGGCAATGCATGACGTGATTTCTAATACTCTAAGAAAATATTAAAAACTAGCTGATGCCCGCAGCTTCGCCCGCGTGGATTGGTCAGATCCCCTGCAGCATCAGGATTGAGGAGCCAAATTTTTTATGAAACAATGTCGCAAAGTTCCTCTATCGATTAAAAAAGAAATGACGCAAATCGGTTCAGAAATTGCGGATATTTCGGTGTACATAGGTAGAAAAAAACAACTCCCTTTTTGAAAGTCGGTTAAAAAAGTAGCCTATGTTACTCCCTGGTCAATTCTCTACTTGTCTGTGAAAATCCCGTCAAAATCGGTTCAGCCGTTCCCAAGATTAGCCTTTTCAAACAGACACACAGACAGACAGACAGACAAAAATTTTAAAAACGTGTGATTCAGTTATAGTATCGTTCAAATAACCATATAACCTTAATATGCGGTAGTTATTTCGAAATTACAGACAGACACTCCAATTTTATTTTTTAGTATAGATTTATACTTTGACGTAAGATTTTTTACACCTTTGTTACCTGTTATCTTCCAAAGCCACCATGATGCAAACTTCATAGTCGTTGATCGTTCCTCCCTATGTTGGGAACGATACGCATAGTTTCAGCTTTTGTAAAATGACGAAGGTTTAGCACGTGCTGGCTCTCTCTCTCTGTGTAGGTTCTGACTTCTGAGATGGTCACAGTCGTGGTTTTTTTGAAAATCAGAAACCAGCATCGATTTAAGTGACCCCGGAATGCAGAACTCTGATCTTTAGGATTCTAGGAACGCGAGCAGTGTATTAGATACCTTAGCAAAATATTATTTTATCCTTGAGAACTTAGGGTCTGATTTAGACTCCCGTGTTTGTGGAGGACGGATGACTTGCTGAATATTCTACTCCGATCCCTTTTATTGACATGTTTTTCGCTTTATTTTAGATAAAATATTTTGTTTCGTATATTTACGAAATTTTCAATCAAGATATTATGAAAATGTTGCTCATCTTTTATCACGAAATAGTTCGATAAGATTATTTCTTATTCAAAGCTTCTGCCAACTTAATTTACTTAGGCCATTACTAACTTTATATTGCGAGGGTAAGCCTACTTAGTTACTTAAAAATTTATATTGCTTTTATAGAGCTTATGAGCATTTTAACTCATCTACTCAGAATGAGAAGGGCTTAGGCCAAAATCAACCACGCTGGTAATATCCGTCACATCGATATTTTCGTGTAAAATGTAGCCTATGTCACCCGGACCATAATAACGAATCGATTGACACCTCAATCATCAAAATCGGCTCAGTAGATTAGGCGCTACGGTGGAACATACATAAATACAAACCTACATACATACACAGACTTGAAAAACCTTCCTTTTGGCTTTGCCGTAATCGTAATAACAAGAGACGTATGCCCATTCTTGGATCTTCATAGAATGAAGGTTTGAAGAATACAAATTCAATTGTATATTGCAAGGAGGAACATCTTCGCTTGGTAACCGCAAAACAATCAATACGTTTCAAGTCTTGTACGTAATCCTGGCAACGTCTTAAAGATCACGTCTCATTGGTTGATATCAGTAAACATTATTGTAGTTCTCTTCGTCAAGATGTAGATCTTGTTTGCGGTTGGACAAGGAAATTATGTCTAGTACCTAATTGGGATGGTGACTATGTCAAGGGTAAAATTCGTAAAATCCACGTCCGCTGTTATTTTTAACCCCCGATCCAAAAAGAGGGGTGTTATAAGTTTCACATGTGTATCTGTATATCTGTGTGTCTGTCTGTGGCATCGTAGCTCCTAAATTAATGAACCGATTTTAATTTAGTTTTTTTTTTTGTTTGAAAGGTGGCTTGATCGAGAGTGTTCTTAGGTATAATCCAAGAAACTCGGTTAAGCCGTTTGAAAGTTATCAGCTCTTTTCTAGTTACTGTAACCTTCACTTGTCGGGGTGTAATAAATTTTTGATTTACACTTGTTATTTATTAAGTTTGCTAGTCATTTTAAACTATTGATTTGACTGAAAAAGTACGTCAAATTACATCAAACGTTTATCGAAACCCAGATCTCCCGTATATAGGCAAACGTCTCAACCACTGGGCTATCACTGTTAGTGTCTAAATTCTATATTAATGAGTAGTGTAGAGTGTAGACTAAAGACAACAATTACTATGATAATATTTTTTGCAAAGCTGAATAAGAGAAACTTAGACCAATAAAAGAGAAATTGGTTTTGCGTCATGACCACAAAGCAATCTATATTTCCAAAGCGACTTATAAGACCAAATCTTAGTAACGTCTTCTTGATCACGTTATGTTTTACTTGATTAATATCAGCAAATTTACTATCTATTATGGCACTTTCTCGTTTTTATCGTTCCTTATCGTTTCGTCCAGTCCACTTTTTTGAAAAGCGTAAAAAGATTTTGGACAAAAACTACCATTCCAGAAAATAATAGCCTAGCGTCTATTTGATACAAAGATAGCTATTATCTTGGATATGGCTTCTTTTCATCCCGAAAAATTAATGAGTTTCCGCGGGATTGAAAAAATCCTCGCAGAGTACCTAAGTCGCGCGGGCATCGTCTAGTTTGAATTAAAAGTAGCCAAAAATCCGCAATCAATTACGACGGTAACCAAAACAACGTACGAGCAAGTCAAACAATTGAAATACTATTAATAAAAACCTCAGATTGATTCATCTCTTGTGAAATTTGAATGAATGGTTCCAGAATCGCGGAATCGATGAAATTTTCAGCTCCATTTGAATGGAAACAGGAAATCCTGTTAACTCTCATTAATCAAAACGCTTACGTGAGAGGTCCATTAACAAATTAAATTATTAGCGACGGAATAAAATCCTATTTCTGTAAGGTCCTATGTTTTCGGATCCCGGGCCTCGGTTGTAATGGAACTAATTCAGATGGCAAGATATAAGTTTTAAGTTATAAGATACAGCGTGAAATTTAAATTATTGTATTTCCACAGATTAATTTTGTCTTGGTAGTAGGTACAAACGATTTAAAAAATTTAGAATCAAACGATGGCAGATTTAAAAACAAAACTCGAAAGCAAACGTCGTCACAGTTCGCGACAGATAGGAAAGTTGCGTAACAAAATGTTGAGGCTTCACCTGAACTGGCAGGAGTCAAATGTTACCACATTTGACGCTAGGTAGGCTATAAGATGACTAGATTTAATTTGACGTCACTCCTAGCTTAATATTTGACAGATGTCGATTCAGGAGCAAGGATCCTTTGACAGCTCTTGACGCTGCGATAAACTAGTCCACCGACAATCCGCCTAGTCAGCGATCATCTATTAATTTTATCTTTTATTGACACGGTTATACATCAATCGTACCTTTGTTGAGGGATATAATAGTCATAGCTGGTCACATCTTCATCGGCGGCGGAAAAAATTCCGAACTGCTTTATAAGCGCAGTAAAATTTTCAATGTTTACTTAAAAACCGCTCGCCTCTTACAACTTGTCAAATGTAACGCTTGGGTGAAGTTTACAAGTTTTGCGCGTCATTAACTACAGCTATCAGTGAAAATATTCCAACTCCGCCAACTTTGGGACTGTAAATAAGATCAAATTTACTCCTTTCGAACGCCACGCCTCGCTGAGCTACAAGTAAACACATGAAAACAACATGTACACGGGCGTGGCACAACAACGAGAGTTGGGATCCTCAACCTCACTTCAAGAAGCCCTCGGCAACCTGGGCGGTCTACTCGGCTTCTGGAGCGAGCTTGGATGGCTGGAGTGTACAACGCACGCACAACAGTGCGGAAACCAGCCCAGAGAGAAGAAAGAAAGAAAGATGAAATAAACAGAAAAAAAAAATACAATAGGAAACAAGATGAAATCGCGGTGAGGACGCCCCACACACCCGCACAGCCTCCGCGCTAATATAACCTAGTGCGGAAAAGCGCGGGTGAATGACGTGCGGGTGAGCGCAGCGTTCCCACCCCGATTGCCATATCGACCTGTCCGCGTACTATACGAGTACTTGTACTATCCTCTCGACCCAGCCGGCCCACTACTGACCACAGGTCTCCTCTTACAATCAGAAAGTCTTCGACCATGGTATACCACTCTGGACAATTACGGATTGGACACACAACCTAAAAAATTATGAAGAAATTTCAGGCATGCAGGTTTCCGTACGATGTTTTCCTTTACCGTTAAAGCATCGTTAAAATTGAGCGGTAAAAGCCTATTAGTTAAGACGTCGACATCTTATTCCTAGAGGAGTCCGTGGTTCGATCCTAGGCAAGTACCTTTAACTTTTCGTTTTAAAAATTCGTAAATATCATTTGTTTTAACGGTGAAGGATGATATATCGTGGGGTAATCTGAATGCCTGAAGTCTGCCAATCCAGACATGACCTAAAGCTTTCTCATTCTGAGAAAAGATCAATTCTCAGTAGTGCACTGGTGAAGGGTTGAGATGCTGAGGAATCAATATTATAGATCATTTTTTTAAATTTAGGTATTGACTAGCCCTTGGCTGCAATCAGACCTGCTGGCAAATGATGATGCAGCCTAAGATAGAGCGCGCTTGCCTAGAAGATGCCTATTCACTCTTGACCGGTGATATATATTGTCGATGATGTATGTTAACAATTATTATATTAGGCTTTTGGTTTCGACAGTTTGACATGTCCTCGAATAAAATGGCGTATCGGAATGACCATGGTTATTTAGTTCTTCTAGTATATTTCAGGTACCTATATTAAAAGTAGCGGGGAAAACTGATGCCGAGACGGCGTTCCAAATCTTAGCGGTTCGAATTAGTAACTAACTTTTAGTATTCAAAGATGTTCTATAATAGCCTCAATAGCTCAACGGTTATAGGAGCGGACTGAATTCCGAAAGGTCGGCGGTTCAAACCCCACCCGTTGCACTATTGTCGTACCCACTCCTGGCACAAGCTTTACGCTTAGTTGGAGGGGAAAGGGGAATAGTTATGATTAAAATGGCTAATATTCTTTAAAAAAAAAAAAAAAAAGATAGTATATTAAAGAAGTACTAACAGTAAGTTCACAAAAAAGTTCCGGTCAAGGTTCAGAAAGTAGTTTAACGATTAGGTAATAATAGTCGGGTCCAAACACAAGACCGATTGATTACAATTCACGCATCATTACACAGGATCCGCTCAATACATTAACACTATCTGTAATGGCCGACGTCGGATGGGGCTCAAAGGGTCTGTGAGGGTCCCAATTTAAGTGTGGCTGCAATCGACCGTGAACGTGAGTAAGGGGAAAATGTACGGTGTTTTCCATAGGCTGTTTTAATAGGGATAGGTATCACACTAATATTATAAAGGCGAAAGTTTGTGTGTATGTGTGTCTGTATGTTTGTTACTTCTTCACGCAAAAACTACAGGACGGATTTGGCTGAAATTTGGAATGGAGATAGATAATATCCTGGATTAGCAGATAGGCTACTTTTGATCCCGGAAAATCAAAGAGTTCCCACGGGATTTCGTTAAACCTAAATCGACGCGGGCGAAGTCGCGGGTGTCAGCTAATTATTGATACTTTTAAATCATTTTCATTTGGAAAATGATTTTTCAGTTTTCGCACTTACAATCGTTTGCTCTTGGAATTTATGCTCAAAATCAATAGTGTTGATATTTCACAGTTGGTTTTTTACGACAAGGGATTTTCACACTTATTATTGCAAGTGCAAAAATTTGCTTTCCGTGCTGCTATTAACTATTGCTGCATTTCAGGTTATTCAGATAGCAAATTGTTGTAAGTAGTTCAAAAATCAGTTTCCTGTTACCTACCTGTTGATTTCGACGTAATGACAACTTACGAATGAGAATAACTAACAAAATTCGGTCGAGAGTGAGTCACATGTCAAAGTGTGCAAGACAATACTTTTCAATCATTTAAATTTGTGTGTGGTCCATTTTGAAATTTTTATATTTTGTTGGACATGGCAATAGCAAATTCTGTGAAAACTTCAACTCTCTACGTATCATGGTTCACGAGATACAGCCCGCTGACAGACAGATGGATGGATGGACGGAACGACTGACGGACAGACGGACGGACGGGCACTGGAGGCTTAGTAATAGAATCCCGTTAGCACGCTTCGGGTTTGGCTACCCCACAAAGCTCTTGAAAACACCAATTTCTTTTTATAAAGAATATTAGCCATGCTTATCATGACTAATACTCTCCTTTCCCCTCCAATTAAGCGTAAAGCTTGTGCCAGGAGTGGATACGACAATAGTGCAACGGGTGGGGTTTGAACCGGCGACCTTTCGGAATTCAGTCCGCTCCTCAACCATTGAGCTATTGAGGCTTTTGAACCATTATAACTGAGTTTTCGATCTCAATTTCATATGATTATCTAGTACTTATTAGGATTTTGCTCGTAAATGTTTAAGTTAGTTTCGCCAACTTCAGCAAAGTAACCAAAGTCGGCACGTGAACAACCTCGCTACGCTGTGTTCGCGATTTAAAGGTCGTTAAATAAAACGAATTTCTCTATTTACTGACGCAAATAAACCAAGTATTTCTAATAAAAACTTTGCGCTTCGTTCCAAACTCTTCAGATTGGTGAACACTGTAGTTCAATTTTATAACGTCTTTATCTTCTTGATTCTAGCGTGATGTTACCACCCTACCGGCAAAGCCGTGCCGCCAAGCGATTCAGCGTTCCGGTACGATGCCGTGTAGAAACCGAAGGGGTATATTATCTATACTAATAAATAAAATTGGAGTGTCTGTCTGTAATTTCGAAATAACTACCTCATATGGTTATAATATGAACGATACCAACACTGAATCACACGTTTTTTAAATTTTTGTCTGTCTGTCTGTCTGTCTGTTTGAAAAGGCTAATCTTCGGAATGGCTGAACCGATTTTGACGGGATTTTCACAGACAAGTAGAGAATTGACCAGGGAGTAACATAGGCTACTTTTTTAACCGACTTTCAAAAAGGGAGTTGTGTTTTTCTACCTATGTAGGTACACCGAAATCTCCGAGATTTCTGAACCGATTTGCGTCATTTCTTTTTTAATCGATAGAGGAACTTCGTGACATTGTTTCATAAAAAATTTGGAGTCCAACTCCTCAATCCTGATGCTGCAGAGGATCTGCCAATCCACGCGGGCGAAGCTGCGGGCATCAGCTAGTGTTTAATAAAAACTGTCAGGTTAGCGCGTTTCCACCTTGGATTGCATCATCACTTGCCACTAGTTGAGTATAGTAGGTATCTTAATAAGACAATTCGCATGCATCCGCAACGGGTCGCATCGTAGAAATTTGATGGGAGGCGGTAAACAGAACGACATCAGTTATATTATTATCGGGTAGTATAATAAAATCTGATGTAATATTTACCTGAACGTGTGGGTTGTTTTATACCACACGATATATCGTACGAATCAACAGTATGTAGGTATGTTGAATTTCACTGTACTGCGTTAATGAGTAATAAATCCTTGTTACCGAAGATAACAAGGATTCATTACTGTACTGTACATTCACAGTACTGGGTTAATGAGTAATGAATCCTTGTTACCGAAGAAATCGCCACTAAGCCATTGTGGCTTTGTATCTGATAAATATTTCTTCTTTTTTTTTAAATTTATTAATAGGTAAGTACTTAAAGTAAAATAAAATGCTTACTGATCAAATAAGAGCGGTTATAGCCTTGAAAGTAAGACGTTGGCCTCCTGTTTGGAAAGTCTGGGGATCAATCCCGGGCACACTCTTCTTCGAAACAATATGCAATTTAAGCAATTTATATCATGAGTGGTCCATAATGTTCTTAAAAGTGTGTGACGTCAACCAATTCGCATTTGACCCATTCTCAGGTGCGTCGGCGATGGGTTGAGATTATGATGATGATGTTTCATGAACACTTTAGTTACAGAGAGGGCGTTAAATGAATAAATATTCTTTTATTTGTGACCATAATGCAAATACGTTACACAGTACAACATACAAAAACATAAAGATAAAATCCTAATTTTTAAAATACGTGTCTTTCCATGTATTTTTACGGAGAAACCCGTGTACGAGTACTATAGCCGAATCATATCGTACGACGACATATCGTATTGTGTAAAGAGCATTTTATAACGGGCGATGGTATCAAAGGATTCGCTCACAGATAGGTAGATGTTAAACCTACAATCTCTGTTACGCCACCGCTTCCATTCGATCCTTTTCCAGTTACAAATTTAGGGGATTATTGGATTTTCATTTTATACATTCATCATTTATAACCAAGGGCTCTTACCTACTTTGGCTTTATATTATCTACTCCAAAACGTTTAAAGTAAAAACTTTCCTGAATACACTAAAAAAGCGGTCAAGTGCGAGTTGGAATCGCAACGAAGGGTTCGATATCATCGTACAAAATAACACTTTTTTTTTAATTTTCATAGTGGCCATTTTGGCACCAGAAATACAGTCGATTCGTTGCCGGCCTGTCAAGAATTTGTTGATCCGCCCGCCTCTTGAATAACCCCACGTTGTAACTTGTAATCTAGTGGGAACACCGCCGATAGGAGTTTGCATGTGCGTTGAAAAAAAGGAAATTGTTATTATTCGTTATTATAGCGGCAATTGGAACACATACACTGTGATAATTTCAACTCTACCTAGTATGATTCACGAGATAAGTACAGCCTGTTTACCGACAGACGGACGGACGGATAGCGGAAGCTTAGTAACAGGGTCCCATTGTCCCGTTGGGACCCTTAGGATATGGAACCCTAAAATAAATTTATTTTTTATATTCCCAAGTTCACAATAAATAACAGAAATGATAGAAGACAGCCTTCACCCAGCGAAGGGTTTTTAACAAGCCATTGTGTATTCCATGTACTTGTGATCCTACCAAAGGAAGAATGGAAAGAAACAAAGTTATGAATGGCTTGTTAGTGCTCGACCGCCTTCCCTTCCGCGTTGCACTGAGGTCACACGATGCGTTTCGGCGCGGATCCAGACCTCAAAAAAAATGGTCAAGTGCAAGTCAGACTCACATAAGAAGGGTTCCGTACCACCGTACAAGATATTGTAATAATATTTTTATGTGCAACGCAAGTTAATGACAACAGCGCTATCTATGTGAGTTAGTAAATTAATTTCTTCGAGAACAAATAATTTTTTTTGTAATGTAGCAACGGATTCACAGTTTTCGGCTTTTCTCATTTTAATGTGCTATAAGACCTACTTACCTTCACTAACGGTTAACGGGAATTACTCTATAGGTTTTCTTTATAGACTCGACAGACGGATAGACGGGCAGACAGTGTCTGTGCACAAAGTGATTTTATAAGGCTTTCAATTTTTTTTCAGGTATGGAACACTAAAAACCGCTGTACCATGCCCCACAGTGCGTTATGACGTCATGCGGCGCCGCACCGCACGCGCAACAGACTTGGGACCAGAGAGACGAGGCGTGGAGGGGTGGTGCGTTGCAGCCGGCAAAATGCACTTTTGCCGGAGCGGCAATGCAGTGCCGGCAAAATGTATGTTGTACCCGTACCCTGGTAACATGATTAACAATTTCTCTTTTCATGGGATATTGTTAGCCATGGCTAATTAACCTGGCAGGGAAGGCGTGTTGTCCGCGCGTCCCTCTGAGGGTTCCGAGCAGAGGGCGCAGTAGACGCACCCATGGGGTATAACCCCAGGAGTGGAGGGTGTGGCTGTTGGGTGGGTAGTGATGAGTGTTTCATCACCCATCCAATCACTGGCTGCCCCACCGGTTTCTGTGTGGCACCCAACAGTGCGGCGCTGCACCGGAAACGCGCCGCGTGGCACCAGCCTTACAATCGACAACGGTGCACGAACGGCTTATTTATTTAAAACGAGCTTTTCTAAAGAAAAATACAAAAACATAAGACACAGACAATAGGGCGGAAGAAACATTTTCTTTTATCATATTTTGTTTCTTTAATGTACAAAAGAACCTGATTTATTTTAAAGAACCATCTTCTGTTACTTATAAAATGTTTTAAATAATAAATCATTTCATTCAATGCACACATCTTTTATTTTTAACCCCCGACCCAAAAAGAGGGGTGTTATAAGTTTGACGTGTGTATCTGTGTATCTGTCTGTGGCATCGTAGCGCCTACACGAATGAACCGATTTTAATTTACTTTTATTTGTTTGAAAGGTGGCTTGATCGAGAGTGTTCTTAACTATAATCCAAAAAAATTGGTTCAGCCGTTTAAGAGTTATCAGCTCTTTTCTAGTTTTCTTGTAGAGAAGAAGGTTAGATAACCGTTAGGTTCATAATATTATGTCATTTGACAAATGTCAAGCTGTCAAGATGGACGTTGCCTAGATACATAATTATTTATTTGAAAATGATGTTTTGGAAAACTCAGATACTTTAGATAGTAGGCGTGGAATAGTCCAAGAAAATCAGTTCAGCCGCTTTCAGCCGTTTGAAAGTTATCAGGTCTTTTCGGTCTTTTCTAGTTACTGTAACCTTCACTTGTCGGGGGTGTTATAGATTTTTAATTTACACTTGTACTTATTACTGTTAGGTACACATTACAAGAATAACATTTTTATCGCAGCCATATTTTTTCTCTTACTTATTTTTTCTACGCATAAACCAAACTATAGAACTACTGATTAATACTTTTTACTTATCTAGTACAGATAAATTGAAGGTTGCCTTTTATTTAACATCTTCATGGCATTTTTGGATGCCACAATTATACTGAATTGATTGGGCTGAATAGAATGGAAATAACATACACCATAACTTAATTCTTTACGTAACTTAATTTAACGGAAAGAGTTCCTGCGCGGTTAAGAAAAACATATTAAGTTTATCCACGCGGGTAAAGTCGCGGTATCATGTAAGTAAATAAGAAATACACATTTCTTATTTTTACACATTTGAAAACTCCACATTTGCAGCTCAAACTTGTATGAGTTGTCAAGTTTGGATTCCAAAATGTATGAATTTTGAGTTGAAATAACGTTTACTTTCCAAGATAGGCTTGAGTTAAACCAAACTTCGTTCGTAATGAGTGTTTATGTTACTTAGTGAGTCTTCTACTTGATTTCTTGTACTTAGTTACCAAGATTTCGCCGTGTAACTTCATGCTTTTTTAGGGTTCCGTATCTCAAGGATAAAGGAACCCTTGTAGGATCACATCGTTGTCTGTCTGTCTGTCAAGACCCGTCAAGGGAATGAAAACTACAAAAGAACTACTACTACTGTGAAGGAAATGAGTATAAGTCATTGCTACCTGTCTTTTATGATTCTTAGATTCTTAGGTCAACGGGAAGTACCCTATAGATTTTCTTGACAGACACGACAGATGGACAGACTGAACGAACAGACATACAGACAACAAAATGATCCCATAAGGGTTTCGTTTTTCCTTTTGAGGTACGGAACCCTAAGAAAAGTTAAAAAGCATCGAACCCCCAAACCTTTCCAATAAAAGGCCAACGTCTTAATTACTAGGCTTTTAGCTTTTTAGATTTCTGTACCCAAACTAACCTTATTCTACGGAATTCTAAAAAAGAATAAAGACTTACACCGAACAATCTCACGCCCAAGTAAACCCACTAAACAACAGCAGTGGTCGGCCTCCTCAAAGAAAATTTCTTTCATTAGCAAAACACAAAAGACTACGCAGCAAGCTGGCTGTATTTCTCTCGCAAATTGCCTATAAATTTTTATTATGGCCACTCTTATTTGAGGTACCTCGGTTTTGCAGATAAATAAGCTTGTTTTATTATGTATGTGTATGATTTGTTGTGTACTTTAATTCTGGAAGACTAGTTTTAGTAGAGGGTTCTGTACAAACAGGGTGCCAAAGGGACCCTATTACTAAGCCATCGCTGTCCGTCTGTCTATCCGTCTGTCAGTCTGTCAGCGGGCTGTATCTCACGTAATAGGCAGAGAGTTGTCGCAGATTTATCTATTTCTATTGCTGCTTTAACAACAAATAATAAAAAAAAAACAAAATGGCCGCCATGCAAATAAAAAGTACATAGCGTTATATCTTTTAGGTTGGTACGGAACCCTTTGTGTGCGAGTCCAACTCGCACTTGACCGGGTTTGTTTGGAACTGTAATGGGTTGCCGTAATTAACAACATCCTGTAGGATCCTATATCCTACAGTTCTAGCATAATTCAATAGCAACAACAAATTTAATCATCATCATGATCAATTCATCACCGACACACTACTAAGCACGGGTTTTCTGACATAAGAGAAGGCCATAGTCTGCCACCCTGGCCAAGGCCGGCCGATTTCTCACACCTTTCAGATCATTATGGAGAACTCTCGGGCATGCAGGTTTCCTTCACCGCTAAAGCAAGTAATACCTATCTAATTGTTGAAAAATTAGAGGTGCGTGCCCGGGATCGAACCCTCGACCTTTCGAAGAGGAGGTATAAGTCAGCCCCTAAGATATTGCGGCTAAAAGCCATTTATAGGTACCTAGTCGTAATTACGTATTTTTGATACGGTATACGGAACTCACACCACTTTATAAACCATCCGTCATTTTTGTCACGACATAATGTTGAAGGACCAACCCTTAGTAAAAATTACACCCTATAATAAAAACGTTTTTCATTTATACGACCGTCGTAAGTATTGTCACGAACTAATGCCATATTTGTCCCTATAATAATCGTTTTTATGCTTTTTATAGCACATACTATTACATTTACTACAAGGTTACATTTAACAGTCTTCATTATCATCATTATCATCCGATCGCCGGGTCACTACAGAGCAAAAGGTCTCCTCTCAGAGTGAGAAAAGTTTTAGCCAAGGGCGATTTGGTAGATTTCACACACCTTTGAGAACGTTATGGAGAACTCTGAGGCAGGATGTTCCCTCACGATGTTTTCCTTCTATTTAACTAGAGAATAATAATAATAATAATAATAATAATAATAATAATAATTCTTTATTTCAGGTAAAAATGTACCCATATTATTACAAAGTCATAAAAGTCGAATATAAAATATATAAAAGCTTAGATCTAAATAAAATAAAGACAAAAATAAATAGGTACAATAATGTATTACCGTCTTATATTTATATCTTTATTTTCGATTCGCACTGCGATGCTGCGTCAACCAATATCGGAAAACGGCGACATCCAAGTGCTCATACATCGTCCGTAGAATCTCATTATTTGAGTGACTTAATCGCTCCAAAAAGGAAGCTATTCGGGAACGTATAATCGCGAAGAAGTCTGGCATTCTTGCCGATGCGAACATGTTCGATGCACTACAAAATCGCGGTAGTTTCATCAGGATGCGGTAGGCATCATTGTACTGCACCCTGATGGCACTATACGAGCGTCTTGTGTAGTTAAACCATAGCTGGCAAGTGTAAAGGTTTTGACAAAATGCTCTGAAAAGAGTGTTCTTTACTTGTTCATTGCAGCGGAAAAATCTACGCGCGATCATGTTGCATCTTACGGCAAGCGCCCTCCTCTCACGCTCGATATCTTTATTGTCACTGAGGTTCTCCGTCAGGATGTGACCGGATGCCCGCGACTGTTTGATTTTCCGGAATAAAAAGTTGCCTATTGTCAATTACAGCGACGCAAGCTACCTCGGTACCAAATTTCATACAAATCGGTGAAGCGGATGGGTTTTTAGGAATCCCGTGGGAACTCTTTGATTTTCCGGGATAAAAAGTAGCCTATGTCCGTCCCCGGGATATAAGCTAACCCGGTACCAAATTTCGTCAGAATCGGTTTAACTGTTGGGCTGTGAAAAGGTAGCAGCCAGCCAGACAGACAGACACACTTTCTCATTTATAATATTAGTATGGATTAAATACCCTTTAAAACCAATATAGTACATCCCTATGTGAAAAACTAGTATCTACGCATCAGCTAATAATGTTTACAAAGAAAATTAACTAGAGAGTAAAGAGCAAATTACTTAACTAAGAGAAAATAAATAAAAAAGTTGTCCACCTGTTTCAGACTCTTTGTAGACAGAGGCTTTATTAATTAAAACCGTCAAGGAAACAAATGGATCCTCAGGAAAAACCTCCACAAAGGCGGCGGAAGGACCGGTTGCATCAACTTACTTTAACGAAGACTTAACCTAGACATAGCAATAACAAACCGTTGGTGAAAGAAAGCGCTGAGTCACCATCTCATTGAAAATCATTATAGATTTTTAGACAATATTTGAAAAAGTCTACCGCTTCAAAAATAAAAATATTAACGTCCAAAGTTATTAGCATCCAAAGTTGCTAAAACAACACTTAAATTTACACTTACACTCAATTTTACAATTGTATTAAAAAGGTAGAGCTCTACCTTTTTTTAGACCTGGTGGTAAGAGATGATGCAGTCTAAGATAATTAACTAACTAACCGCAGGCTAACTTGGAAGGAGTATGGCAGTTTTACTGCCGATATTGTGCCTGCCGGGGATCGAACCCAGTATCTCCCACTTATAAGACCACAGCGCTCACTACTGCACCGGGTAATTCGTCAAATCCTTATAATATTCTAATATACATTTGACTAGTTTTTACAGATAAATAACGCTATTAAATTAACACACGTTAAAATTTATTAATTGTCTGTTACAAACGAGCTTACGTTACGGTAACCGATTATTGTTCGACTCACCCTGCACTAAGTATTTGCGGAGGTGATATAAAGCAGCGCACTTTGTGGACGAGGAACTGAGACGAAGATTAATTGTCCATGTATTGTTGAGAATGTTTGAATCTTGAAGGTTAGGTTTTCGACTTCAATCGCATGAAAAATATCTATCTAATTTCTAGAGCATTGAATTTGATTAACAGTAGTATGAGTGATTTCAAATTCAATAACTTATGCATCCAACAATCAATCAAAAAAAATTTTAATCTATAGTAATCACTCCCCATCCATACCCGTACTCCATACTATTATAATAATAGATGTATAAATGCGAATGTGTCTGTCTGTCTGTCTATCTATTTGCTAGCTTTTCACGGTTCAACAGTAATTTATTTGTTACAGAGTTAGCTTACATCCCAGGGACGGACATAGGCTACTTTTTATTCCGGAAAATGAAAGAGTTCCCACAGGATTTATAAAAACCTATATCCACGCGAACGAAGTCGAGGGCATCAGCTAGTTAATTTATAAATGCGAAAGTGTGTCTTTCTGTCACGTTCTTGATGATAATTTCATCATAAGCATTCTAAAAAATATCGACTCTTTCAAATCGGATTAAAAGGGATAAACTACCAAATATATTCCATAACTTATATTGAACTTGTTCAGAAATATCTAGTTATTGGAGTAGGAATACATCTTTATATTCAACAGTGATAAAACACAAGTTGTTTCGTACAACCCGGTACGTGCTGCTTAAAATTCTATCAAAAGTTCAATCTTAAAGCCTAGCGCCAACTGACGAATTAGTAACTCCCGTAACTAAAACATTGTTGTCTTTGAAATTAGCTGGCATAGAAATAATCCGGTATTTGCCTGTAGCAAAAATAAATTATTTCTTAGGAATTATTATTAAATAGAGGGTTTTCCAAATTACGTAAAATCCACGTCTTTTGTTGGTTTTAAGTGTAGTAACCATTTTAAATTATCGATTAAACTAAAAAAGCTCGTCAAATTATTGTGACGTCACATGCAAGTATTTTATAGAAGCTCGCATGTTAAGCACTGTTTTGACGTTTTATAAAAAGATACTGATTATGGCTAGTTGTCAAACACCGGATTATAATTTTGTTACCTTGTTGTCGTCAGTAGCCAATAAACGTCCACTGTTAGACATAGTTATCTAGTAAGGACTTCGGGAGAGGATGGGTAGAGAAGAGGTAGAGAGAGGAGCGAGAGAGAGCAAGAGAGTGGGGGAGAGAGAGGGAGAGAGAGTCAGATTAAGGAGGAGAGAGAGCATAACAATAGTAACATAATATTATTTTGTTTTGCACATCATTATAAAGATAAATACACTGTGACCTAAAAACTTTTGTACCACCTATTAAACGTGTTTTTGCAATGAATAAATTATGATTATGAAGGAATACTTATTTACAAGTCGTATCTGCTGTCTTCACATTGTAACATCACATTAGATTGTCTTTACTAAACTTTGGATGGAAAAGTTCGATTTCAAACAAAATCGTCTCGTCTGCGCCAGGACTTAATCTTTTCAACTCGTCCCGACTCATGAGTAAGTTTTCACAGATTCACAAGGATTTTGAAGTCAATACTAGTAGAAATGTTATACTTAGGGCAAAATTATCATACTTAAGATTTGCTTCAACTATACTTCATTGATCGAAATATTCCATCTAGAATTTGGGGTTTAAATGACTGTTCCTAATCGGGTCCTAGGCCTGGGATCCCCCAGGCCTAGGACCCGATCGTTGTCGGGTAAAAACTGTCATAACTATCCAGTTATGACAGTTATTACCCGACAACGATAGGCCAAGAGGAAGGGTTGTGATTTTAGCTGTCTATGTATGTAGGTTTGTATTTTACACATAAATAAATTCCACCATGGCGCCTATGCTACTGATCCGATTTTGATAAATGAGATGTCAATCGATTCGTTATTATGGTCCGGGTGACATAGGCTCATTTTATAAGAAAAAATTGACCTGACAGATGTTTCATCCTAAAAAGTGGGGGTCACCAAAAATTTTTTTTGCTATTGTATCGAGTGGGATATCAAATGAAAGAGAAAAAAATTCTTCATATAAATAATCACAATCTGCTTATAGTCCTCTATTAGTCCCGACTGATTGCAGATAATAACAGGAAATAACATGTATCTAAATAATCAAATAAATATAAATATATCTAGTACAAATATAATGTTAAAATACACCGACCGACAGAAAAATAATTTTACTAAGTAGGTATATCAAACCAACAGCTTCCAGCACAATTCATCTAGTAAATCTAAAGTAAATCATTGTCGATATCATGTGAAATTCTATCAATCTTTTCATTAGCCAATACGAATAAACTTCAACAGAATGTTGTTGAAGTTTCAAAGTAACTTCGCAATAAATTATAACAAACAACAGAAAACATAAACAATAAACCGCCTGAAATCACTGAAATATCGTCCACGGACCAGTTGTCAATGTGGTGAAGTAACGTTGCGCCATAAAAATTTATGGCGAACTTTAGTGTTAGTGCATTCGTACTGTATATGACTATGTTGCGTGTTACAATGCTGCAAGTGGGAATTATTATCGCTGCTATTAGAAATATTTAGTTATATATGGAACATCATACTACAAGCGCCATAAATAAAACAATATCACCTATTCGAAAAACTAAGAAAATAACTGTTTTCGAACAATCAACTAACTGACAATGTAACCAAGCAAAGGTCCGCTATAAAATTTTATAGCGAATTTTAGTGTTAGAACATGACTATGAATGACTTTTGATAACTATTATTACACTTTTGCTAACACTCTATACATAAAATTAATTTCAATAGCTTGTTTTCATCACTGGATTAAATTAAATAGAAAATTGCATGTTTAAACTTTGTATTTAGGGTTCCGTACCTTAAAAGGAAAAAATGAACCCTTGTAGGATCACTTCGTCGTCTGTCTGTCTGTCGGTACGTCTGTCGTGTCCGTCAAAAAACCCTGTAGGGTAATTAGCGTTGACTTAGAATCATGTTTGACAGGTAGGTAGATCTTATAGCACAAGTAAAGGAAACAATCTGAAAACCGTAAATTTGTGATTACATCACAAAAAAATTAAAATGCGTTCATGAACAAATAATTAGTGTTTTCAATTTTGAAAGCAAGATAACTATACCAAGTGGGGTATCATATGGAAGGGCTTTCTTTACCTGTACATTCTAAAACAGAATTTTATTTATTTTTATGCATTTTTATTTATCGTGCAAAAGGTTGGAAAAAATACCCGATTATGGAACCCTCTGGAGATTAATTTTTTGTTAAATAATAATATATTTTATAACCTGAACAAAATGTTTGTTTAAGATACTCTTTTTGAATTCATCTTCAGGGATTTTCAAGATATGAGCGTAGATAAAGTTGGTAAAACATTTTTTGTAAGCGCTATGAAATGTGGTAAATGTTAAATCCCATAAAAGCGGTCGTTCCCGAGCCAGCTGTCAGTGCGGCGGGTTAACGTCGCGCCATAAAAATCACACAATTTATAACGCAAAACTGTCCAAGTGCATTCGGATTGCGGGATACTATGTACTAGTACCTACTGGAGGTGCCGTGAAGGTTATATGTGCCGTGTTTGTACCAATAATATGAGTTTGGCTTATTGTACTACTAACTGACGCCCGCGACTTCATTCGCGTGGATTTAGTTTTTTCGAAATCCTGCAAAACCTAATTTTTTTTAACCCCCGACCCAAAAAGAGGGATGTTATAAGTTTGACGTGTGTATCTGTGTATCTGTCTGTGGCATCGTAGCTCCTAAACTAATGAACGAATTTTAATTTAGTTTTTTGTTTGAAAGGTGGCTTGATCGAGAGTGTTCTTAGCTATAATCCAAGAAAATCGGTTCAGCCGTTTGAAAATTATCAGCTCTTTTCTAGTTATTGTTCACTTACCTTCACTTGTTGGGGGTGTTATAAATTTTTTATTTACACTTGTTGCAATTATAGACAAAACATTATTAGAACTATCAAAGCTATTAAGCAACTTATTCCCAAGCTTTCTTATCATTTACATAATCCTTTACATTGTAGGTAATAGGATTATTCAATAAATTTACGTTTTATGAAAAATTTTGAACATCTCCATAAGTTTTTGGGTACGGAATCCTAAAAACGTGAGTTAGCTAGTTGGATATAAATTATACTGGTTCTCTCTTACTATCTCCACGGCGATACTTCTAAATTCCTAGCTAGAACTATCGCTCAAGACACGCTCTGCAAAGTTCACAAGCGAGTGATCTAGATTTAGGTCTCGGACGAATTCTATTTTATCTATTCCTTTGAATCGAGACATCAATTGTTCAAGAGCACTTTTCACTGCATTTTAAAATAGCCACACTAATATTATAAAGGCGAAAGTTTGTGTGTGTGCGTGTGTGTGTGTGTATGTGTGCGTTTGTTTGTTACTTTGAAAATCAAAGAGTTCCCACGGAATTTTTAAATAGCCTATATCCACGTAGTATACACGTAACAAAAAGTACATGTACGATAGCTCGGAACCATTGTGTGCGAATCCAACTCGCACTTGACCGGGTTTTTATTCACTGACACAATGTAGAGATGATATCGTAGGATGTAAGCGAATAGAATCCAACGAGAAATTGTATGCTGCACAAGCCGTTGAGTCGTTGGAAGTAAAAAGCTAAAAACTGGTGCCCAAAAACGCGATGCAGTGTCGAGTGCGCCTTCGTACTGGAATTTTGTTTTGCACTGTTTCCGTTTTATGCGAAAAGTCCATTGATATTGATCACTCGAGATATGCCTGTCGTAGAGGCGATGGCTGTTGGAGCCGGAAAGACCTTGAGTGGAGACCGCGTATAAGCAAGCGTAGTGTTTGACGCCCTCCAGCACGATAGACCGACGATTTAAAGCGGCTGGCGGGACGTGGCTGGATGAGGAAGGCTGAGGATCGGGTGTGGTGGCGCTCTTTAGGGAAAGCCTATGCCTATACTTGTTGTTTTTAACCCCCGACTCAAAAAGAGGGGTGAGAGTGTTATAATTTTGACGTGTGTATCTGTGTATCCGTCTCTGGCATCATAGCTCCTAAGCTAATGAGCCGATTTTAATTTAGTTTTTTGGTTGAAAGGTGGCTTGATCGAACGTGTTCTTAGCTATAATCCAAGAAAATCGGTTCAGCCTTTTGAAAGTTATCAGCTTTTCTAGTTACTGTAACCTTCACTTGTCGGGGGAGTCATAAATTTTTAATTTACACTTGTAATTATTACAACTTACTATATTATTACTTCAATGTGTAAGGAACTGTGTGTCTTTGGTTTTGTTACGTCTATGGAAATGTCTGATATTATTTACAGCGTTGCTCGGTTCGTAAATTCATATAAGTATTTCTTGTTGGACTATTTTTCGGCTGTTACTCACTAGGTCGTAAAGAATTTGTTGCGCGTCAAATGTGAGAGGTACTCCTATTTGAGTGGTGTACCACAAGTGCCTATTTTTTATACACCTAACCAAATTTTAGGGTTCCGTACTTCAAAAGGGAAAACGGGACTCTTATATGATCACTTTGTTGTCTGTCTGTCCGTCTGTTGTGACTGTCAAGAAAACCTATAGGGTACTTCCCGTTGACATAGAATCATGAAAGGCAGGTAAATATATAAAACACTACAGAGCACAGACTATTTAGGCTGTAGTCTGCCACGTTGGCTCAGTGAGGATTGGCAGACTACAACCACCTTTGAGAATATTTTGGAGAACTTTCACGCATGCAGATTTCCTCACTATATTTTGTCATACATCGAGTAGCAAGCATCGAGCAAGTAATATTCAATTGCTTAAAACCTACGCATCGAAGCGAAATGATATTCGAATAGGTAAGGTGAATGAAGGGGTGCAGGAGCGAGTGTTCTGCCGTAGCCCATGTTGCAAGTCAAACATGATGTCAGAAGTTTTCTTCAAATTAATATATAATTTTGATTCTTTTCGATTTCGTTAGGTATAGAAATTTCACAAAGCGAAATCTCAAACTGAGTCAGATAATTTCTCGTTTCTGCTTTAAAAATATTCGAATCAGAAATGCATTTCATTCAGTTTATTCCAAACATCGTTTCCAATCCTTGTAGAAGCTGCCAAATATAGCAACCGGGCGGCAACAAGACGGTTTATAAAAATTCTGCAAAATAAATTCAAGTGAGGGTAGTCATGACTTAAAACTAAAACGCCGGCGGCATTTAAATTCAGAACCGATGCCAGCATATGCGGAAAGGGAAATAAATTGTAAATTTTGTATTTTAGTCAAGAGACGCTTCGAAATACCTGGTCTTTGTTTACGATATTGTTTGACTTGAATTTGATGGTAGAGCATTTTCTAAACTACCTTTATTTTACCTTTCATCTGATAAACTGTTTTAAAACTGCAGAATAATGTTTATTTTATTTTATTTAGATACAAGTTAGCCCTTGACTGCAATCTCACCTTAGTGGAAATGAGATAACCTGGAAGGAGTATTGCAACACGGCAATATTGCAATCTCGTGATGGTAAGTGATGATGCAGTCTTAGATGGATGAGAGGTAGCCAGAAAAGAGTACCTATGGCAGTTTTTACTAAACCCATACCTTCCCTTTTGGTTTCTATACGATATCGTACTGGAACGGTTGGCGGCACGGATTTGCCATTAGGGTGGTAACTGCCCACGATCGAAGCCTCCCACCACACAATACTGGTTTCTACATAATTCTATCTATGAAATACCTTTTGTGCATAGCGACACGTCATCCGGAAGGCATTTTATACAAATACATAGAAAGCACTAAAAGCAATTAAATATAACTTGCTTTAACGGTGAAAGAAAATATCATGAGGAAACCGTCCTGACTGATAATTCTCCATAATGTTTTCAAAGGTCTGTGAAGCCTGCCAATCCGCTATAGCCTTAACCTTTCTCATTCTGAAAGGAGACCCGTGCTCAGTAATGAGCCGGCGATAAGTTGATGATAATGTGGGATAAAAGGTAACACGTCAATTAATAAAATAATGATTTATTCGCTAGAATGTGGGTATACAAATATTGTAAAAGCCTATAAAAAAAAAAAAATAGGTATTACATTAATTGAGTTACCTTACACATTCTATCAGGTCTTGGTGTGTTAATAGATAGTCTTCAGCACATAATGAAATTAAAAATTTAAACATTACTCAATCAGATAAAATAATCACAGGTAATTAATTGAAAAAAAAAAAAAAAACAAAAAGCCCGTCTCCTGTCCTCCACAAATACTTTCACGTTTCCAATATTGTAGCCCCTCTTTCCAACACGAATGTCAATATTTATTCAACGTACTCGAAACGTGTACCGTCTGCAAAACAAACGTTGTACTACAGAATACTTAATAGTACCTTCCCTACTTAATAGTACATATGGCCCACTTCGCAATGACGTTTAAATAAATAGCGACTCTGTTACGATGCTGTAAATTGAGATTCAAATGTAAATTGAAAAAAGTAAATAGAAAAAAGTGTGTACTGAGTAGCTATTGTTTAGAAAATTCTCACAATAGTTCATAATTTCGTTTACAAAGAAATTAAATTATTTGAGACTCATGTCAATCATGCATCAATTATAACAGACATCTATTGCATGCGCACCACATTTTTCGTTTTAAATCTTACAAGTATTCTGATAGCTAACTGGAATTATTTTATTCTTTTTAGTCCGTTTTGGTATTTTAACTTTGTGGTATTATAACTGGGATTTTATTACGCACATATTATTATTTTTATTTATGGTACATATTATCATATTTTCAACTGAAATATTTCACTACTAGCCGATGCCCGCGACTTCGCCCGCGTGGATTTAGGTTTTTCAAAGTCCCGTGGGAACTCTTTGATTTTCCGGGGTAAAGAGTAGTATATGTGCTTATCCAGGATATTGTCTATTTCCATTCCGAATTTCAGCCAAATTCGTCGAGTGGTTTTTGCATGAATGAGTAACAAACATACACAGACACACATACACACAAACTTTCGCCTTTATAATATTAGTGTGATTGATGTAGTTTTGATTTTTTTGGCAGCCGTACCCACTCTCCCTCTAATACGCCTTTACTATCACAAAATTGTCAACACGTAAGTATACACTCGGGAAATTGTAGTGTGTTTTTTCTTTAAATATTTCTCGACTCAAGAAAACTCAAGTAGAAAAATATTCGCTTTGCACGAGACAAATTGATGTAATTGTCATTTTTCTTGCTATTTTCCGAGAGTTATTGGTTATGTGCTAGTTTTTGTCTAGAACCTATTATTAACCCCCGACCCAAAAAGAGGGGTGTTATAAGTTTGACGTGTGTATCTGTGTATCTGTCTGTGGCATCGTAGCTGCTAAACTAATGAACCGATTTTAATTTCGTTTTTTTTTTGTTTCAAAGGTGGCTTGATCGAGAGTGTTCTTAGCTATAATCCAAGAAAATCGGTTCAGCCGTTTGAAAGTTATCAGCTCTTTTCTAGGTACCTAACCTTCACTTGTCGGGGTGTAATAAATTTTTTATTTACACTTGTAATATAATATGTGCCATACGTGAGTATAGCCGTAACAATCTAGACTTATAATATGCGTCATAGTATAACGTTACAAAAAGTAAGTTACTCAAAGCCTCATTACATTCTACATAATAGTAGATAGAGTCCCTAATAGAATAGCTTTGAAACTGCATCGTAGACAAAGTAAAGGCAATTGAATCTTAACTTTATAGCAATGGCGTATTTTATCGTCGCGCATTATCATACGATTTCATTTGTGACAATCCAATGAATATAAATGAATTGCGTTTTTTCACTAGAGCTCAAGAAAGCGAGTGGTTGCAACCTTTTAAGAGATGGTCTATTATGAAAAAATACTTTTGTGTAATGTGTATCAAACGACGATTTGAAAATTTACTAACCCCCAACCCAAAATAGGGGTGTTATAAGTTCTACGTGTGTGCCTATCTGTGTATCTGTCTGTGGCATCGTAGCTCCTAAACTAATGAGCCGATTTTGATTTAGTTTTTTTTGTTTGAAAGGTGGCTTGATCGAGAGTGTTCTTAGCTGTAAACGAAGAAAATCGGTTCAGCTGTTTGAAAGTTATCAGCTCTTTTCTAGTTTTTTTAAATTTTGAGTTATTGCAAGAAAACTTCACTCTTCATTAGTTTTAGAATTTCCTATTTTGATGAACTAAACAATTCATACTTGCGAATGAAAGGTTATCTTTCTTAATTTGCACTTGCTACGACTGTTCCAGCCGATCACATAGCAATGCACCATAAATGGCTTTCTACACTAAATTTATAACAGAAAACTAAATAAATAGTCGTAATACTCCCAATGAATTACTATCACAGAAGGTTCCAACAAATAAAAGCTAAACTATGAAAAAGACAAAAAAATGTGTTTCTGTCTTTATTACTCCTCAGAGCTTTTCCATACACTCAGCTTGCTCTAACAAGGTATTTTAAACCCCCGACCCAAAAAGAGGGGTGTGATAAGTTTGACGTGTGTATCTGTGGATCTGTGTATCTGTCTGAGGCATCGTAGCTCCTAAACTAATGAACCGATTTTAATTTAGTTTTTTTGTTTAAAAGGTGGCTTGATCGAAAGTGTTCTTAGCTATAATCCAAGAAAGTCGGTTCAGCCGTTTGAAAGTTATCAGCTTTTTTCTAGTTACTGTAACCTTCACTTGTTGGGAGTGATATAAATTTTTAATTTACCCGTCTTGTTATTTTGATGACGAGCCCATCTTGATTTTTTGTGCGCAGCGGAAACGCATCGTGTGTCCTCAGCATTAGTTTCACTAGTTGAAATCATGTTTCAATAAAGGAATTCCACGCTATTCCATTACAAGGGTAGCGGAGCATCGAACCGTGTTATAATGTTACCATACATCAAGTGAAACCGTTCCCGGGTTCCAAGATATGATAAAATGCCTCCGAAGTGTACGGAACGAAACTTTAACCTCTGAGGAGATATTATGCCGGAACGGAGGCAAAAGGTGGATTTAAATGTGCAATTTCATACTAAAATGCGAGCTAAATTGAGTCGCTACTAAACGGGAAATATTTTTTGAAATTTCTAGTGCGAATAGGAAAAATTTCGTTCTAGTCACGAAATAAATGGAAAAATTAAATACTCGCGTGCTTTTATTGAAAATCTGTCCGTTAAATGTTAGGTTAGCACTTGCTTTAAATTATTTAGCTAGCGAAAAATTTATAATTTCATTGGTTTAGTTTACAGGGCGGATTAAAACTGAAATTTTGTAGTAAAAAGATTTTTGTTTTTTTCAATCACACCCTTTATTTAATTTAGGCTCTATTGATGGTGATGTTTTTTATCACTTTCTGGTTTTTAACCCCCGACCCAAACAGAGGGGTGTTATAAGTTTGACGTGTGTATCTGTGTATCTGTCTGTGGCATCGTAGCTCCTAAACTAATGAACGAATTTTAATTTAGTTTTTTGTTTGAAAGGTGGCTTGATCGAGAGTGTTCTTAGCTATAATCCAAGAAAATCGGTTCAGCCGTTTGAAAATTATCAGCTCTTTTCTAGTTACTGTAACCTTCGCTTGTCGGTGGTGTTATAAATTTTTAATTTACACTTGTAATATAATATGTGCCATACGTGAGTAACAATCTAGACTTATAATATGCGTCATAGTATAACGTTACAACAAGTGTAAATTAAAAATTTATAACACCCCCGACAAGTGAAGGTTACAGTAATTAGAAAAGAGCTGATAACTTTCAAACGGCTGAACTGATTTTCTTGGACTATTCCGAGCCTACGATCTAAAAAGTATCTGAGTTTTCCAAAACATCATTTTCGTCATTTTCAAATAAATAATTATGTATTGAGGCAACGTCCATCTTGACAGCTTGACATTTGTCAATTGACATAATATTATGAACCTAGAACGGTTATCTAACCTTCTTTTGTACAAGAAAACTAGAAAAGAGCTGATAACTCTTAAACGGCTGAACCAATTTTTTTGGATTATAGCTAAGAACACTCTCGATCAAGCCACCTTCAAACAAAAAAAGTAAATTAAAATCGGTTCATTCGTTTAGGCGCTACGATGCCACAGACTTATACACACGTCAAACTTATAACACCCCTCTTTTTGGGTCGGGGGTTAACAAACAGTAACGTTACAAAAATAGGTAACGTTATTAAAAGTCTCATTACATTCTACATAATAGTAGATAGAATAGCTTTGGAATTGCATCGTAGACAAAGTAAAGGCAATTGAATCTTAACTTTATAGCAATGGCGTATTTTATCGTCGCGCATTATCATACGATTTCATTTGTGAGTTTGTGACAATCCAATGAATATAAATGAATTGCGTTTTTTCACTAGAGCCCAAGAAAGCGAGTGGTTGCAACCTTTTAAAGAGATGGCCTATTATGAAAAAAATACTTCTGTGTAATGTGTATCAAACGACGATTTGAACATTTACTAACCCCCGACCCAAAAAGAGGGGTGTTATAAGTTTCACGTGTGTATCTGTGTATCTGTCTGTGGCATCGTAGCTCCTAAACGAATGAACCGATTTTAATTTAGTTTTTTTTTGTTTGAAAGGTGGCTTGATCGAGAGTGCTTTTAGCTATAATTTAAGAAAATCGGTTCAGCCGTTTGAAAGTTATCAGCTCTTTTATAGTTACTGTAACCTTCACTTGTCGGGGGTGTTATAAATTTTTAATTTACACGTCTTGTTATTTTGATGACGAGCCCATCTTGATTTTTTGTGCGCAGCGGAAACGCATCGTGTGTCCTCAGCATTAGTTTCACTAGTTGAAATCATGTTTCAATAAAGGAATTCCACGCTATTCCATTACAAGGGTAGCGGAGCATCGAACCGTGTTATAATGTTACCATACATCAAGTGAAACCGTTCCCGGGTTCCAAGATATGATAAAATGCCTCCGAAGTGTACGGAACGAAAGTTTAACCTCTGAGGAGATATTATGCCGGAACGGAGGCAAAAGGTGGATTTAAATGTGCAATTTCATACTAAAATGCGAGCTAAATTGAGTCGCTACTAAACGGGAAATATTTTTTGAAATTTCTAGTGCGAATAGGAAAAATTTCGTTCTAGTCACGAAATAAATGGAAAAATTAAATACTCGCGTGCTTTTATTGAAAATATGTCCGTTAAATGTTAGGTTAGCACTTGCTTTAAATTTTTTTAGCTAGCGAAAAATTTATAATTTCATTGGTTCAGTTTAGAGGGCGGATTTGTAGTAAAAAGATTTTTGTTTTAAATTGCAATCACACCCTTTATTTAATTTAGGCTCTATTGATGGTGATGTTTTTTATCACTTTCTGGCTTTAACCCCCGACCCAAAAAGAGGGGTGTTATAAGTTTGACATGTGTATCTGTCTGTGGCATCGTAGAGCTCGATTTTAATTCAGTTTTTTTTGTTTAAAAGGCGGCTTGATCGAGAGTGTTCTTAGCTATATTCCAAGAAAATCGGTTCAGCCGTTTGAAAGTTATCAGCTCTTTTCTAGTTACTGTAACCTTCGCTTGTCGGGGGTGTTATAAATTTTTAATTTACACTTGTCTTTCACAGCTAAGCTCGATCAAGCCACCATTCAAACAAAAAAAAACTAAGTTAAAATCGGTTCATTAGTTTAGGAGCTACGATGCCACAGACAGATACACAGATATACACATATACACACGTCAAACTCATAACACCCCTCTTTTTGGGTCGGGGGTTAAAAGTACCTACCTATCTTGAGGGAACCTGTAGGTATGCCTGAGAGTTCTCCATAAGCTCTCAAAGGTGCGTGAAGCTTCCGCATATAGATAGCGTGGTGGAGTATGACCTTAACCATTCTCATTCTAAGAAGATACCTATGCTCATTGTACTGGTTGAAACCCATACATGTTACCATGCGCCACAGCTTACGGGTCGGTGACGATTTAGACCGGCCCGTTACCACCTACCGGCTTACCGCGTAGCAAGGACTTCCTGAGATACCTATGCTCAGTAGTGGCCCGGTGACAATGAGTTATCATGATGATGTTGATGAGTTGCGCAATTATTTTTTGTCGATTTCAAATATTTAGGCGGAATTTCAACCATTAAAATCAGGGCTTACAGGAATTACAACGAGAAAATAGTTCAAAAAATTTTGCAATCAAAAAATTTAGTTTCATCCACAAAACGTCGGTATTGTAAAGCGAAATCCGTATGTGGCCATAAAAATGGTATTCTAATATCGCGCTATAAATGTTTACGCTGTGGTCAATAGGTATTACGTGGTGCCATTTGGATCTGTAAGGGCGCGTACACATGCAAAACTTTTGTTTAAAATCAACGACTATTCATATAACTGGTAGTACTAATACTATCATATTAGTCTGCGACTGTATTATGTGTTACAAGTGTAAAATAAAAACTTATATCACCCCCGACAAGTGAAGGTTACAGTAACTAGAAAAGAGCTGATAACTTTCAAACGGCTGAACCGATTCTCTTGGATTATAGCTAAGAAAAGCTCAAGCCAGCTTTCAAACAAAAAAACTAAATTAAAATCGGTTCATTAGTTTAGAAGCTACGATGCCACAGATAGATACACAGATACACGTGGTCAAACCTTTAACACCCCTCTTTTTGGGTCGGGGGTTAAAAAGTGCGCGACAGAAATAATCTGACTGGTCTATTGAACATTCTCCTCTCTACGCAGACTTAGGAGGAATTTATGTTAGTCCGTGCATGCAGGCTTGTGGATCAAAACACAACAAAAAAAATTATAGTATGAACTACGAGTAATTTCTCCTTTACCTTTCTACCATCGTGCGTAAGGCGTCGTTAAGGTTTGTATCAGTACGAGTTGAAATTCCTCGGACACGTACAAAGCGATTTGCTTCCACGTTTCTAATCCGAACCGCTAGGATATTATGCCTCCACACTTTAAGTCAATAGGCATCTTTTAGGCAAGCGTGCTCCGTCTTAGGCTGCCTCGTCTCTTGCCAGTAGTTGTGTATCTCTATTGTAACATAATACAATAACACTATCTCTACCTGTGAATTTGTATGGACGACCGAAATAATATATCTTACATACTCCATATTATTATATTTCATACAACCATATTGAGTTTCATTTTGGCACAATAAATATTCATAACAATTTATAGATAAAGGTAGCTACTTTTAACTCTCTCCGTCACTTGCTCCATACAATCGTAGTTCCAATTTCATTTGAATATTAAGCAACCAAAGTCCATGAAATTTTGCAGACATATTCTAGAAACTAATATCTGTGTCTGTGGTGTTTTAGATTTTTCTAAAAATATGTAGTTTTAAAATTACAGGGGCTCAAAGATTTGTATGTGAATTTTAAGACCGCGTAACTTTGAAACCGAATATATTAACAGAAATCTGGAAAACCACAGATATAGATATTAGTTTCTAGAATATGTCTGCAAAATTTCATGGATTTTGGTTGCTTAAGAGTGTTGAACCGGTATGAGCTATTCTTAAGCTATTTTGCCCCCCTATATTTTATTAAACACTGCATTTATGTAAAACATTTATATACTACTTTGTAGAATATTTCCTGTTTTATTAAATTGACAGACAACATTTTGCAATTTATTCATAGTTTATCTTTTATCGCCTAAAATACCAAAAGACTATTACTGAATTTTGGATTTCGTGTCATCTTTGACGTTCACTACATCAAAAGTTACTTGGTAGATTCTCACAAAGAATTATATTTACCAAAGAAAAGGTCCTGAACTAATAAGATGACAGAACCAAATCTTTCATTTGGCATTTTTTACATTATAAAAATTCAAACAAAAAAGTCATAATTTCGTAAAACTACAGACACATAAAACTGTCATTTAGGTGGGTTATTTATCTTCATTTATAAATAAAACTAAGTACTCATTAAAGAAGAACATATTGGCAATATATACAGAAAAAAAAAATCTAAATTTAATTAATATTTTTTTCCAAAAAATAATCTTGAAACACACTACAAAACCGTGCAACGAGCAATAGTAAATTGAACTAGGAAATCAGTACCGGCCGAGGCCTCTCCGAGAACGGACGTAACGCTTGTTTGCTTAGCAATTGTTATCGGATTATTTACGATTTACCTGAAATTGTAGTGCGACTATCACTTCTCAATACTAGGTATTTTTAATACTCGCTATTTTTTCTTAAAGATAGATAAAAACTTTTTGTATGTTTTTAAATTGTGTATATGATGCTGTAAGGAATTGCATTCCTAAATCCTGGTGATCCCTCGGGATTTTTAAAGGATCATCCGTTTAGATGTTTTTACGTGGTACAGAAATGCGTTGCATCCCGGGGACGTACTATTACGGATAGGCTACTTTTGTCCTGGAAAATCAAAAGTTCCCACGGGATTTTTAGAAACCTAAATCCACGCGGGCGAAGCTGCGGGCATCAGCTAGTTAATAAATAAGTATTGCCTCGAGCAAATAGCTGCATCTATTGTTCCCTTTCATTGAAAGGGAACAATTTAACAGTAAAACGCGATTTCGGTAGAGAATAGATTAATGCCTATCAGAGCAGTGGCATTGATCTATATTTTTAATAATTTCTAAAAATTAAATTTTTAACTGTTTAAATTTTACATGGGTGTCACATTTATTTCAAAAGCTTTTATAAATTTGTAAAACTCAATACTCAAGGTTTCATTATACTGTTTGTGATAAGGAAAACCATGTTTTTTAAATAAACAGAAAGTTGAATTTTGTATAATTAGTTATTGACTAGAATTATAACTTTTCAGAATTAAATATTCTTAAAGGCTTATAGTTTTACAGTTATTACCGGCTGACAATGCTATATGCCAATACCCTTGCTATTTGTCCTAGCCGCTAAATAAAATTTTGATGATTCATCGTCCTTTTATGGCATTAGCGCGGTTTCTTGTATTCCATTATGATTTCTTTTTTGCATTTGCATAATAGCATTAGTTTATTGTCTTTTACAGCATTAGTACGGTATTTTGTATTTAGATTTTGGTTGTATACATTGTACACTCTAGCATAACACCTGAAACAATAGGATAATTACTATCATTTGCACGTGGTCATCCCTCGTGGATCTTTATGATGGTTTTATTTTTGAATAAAACAATTCTTTATCCAACTAAGGGAGGACTGAGTTTTCGGCAGCTATGTATAGTACGTGACAGGTCGAGATGGCAATCGAGGTATGAGGCGGGGGACGTTCTGCACACCCGCACGTCACCCGCGCTATCCCGCACCGGATTAGCCCAGGGATTGTGTGGGTGTGCGGGGCGTCCCTACCTTGATTGCCATCACAACCTGTCACGTGTTGTGTTGCGTGTTTGTTTGTTTATCGACTCATCAATTCACTTATTACTGCCAAACTGCACATTAAATTTTGATAAATGAGATCTCTCTTTGGCTTAGCTTTACCATTCCGTATGTTAGAGGCTATATTGTCATATGTCATAAAATTTTCTGATATGTCATAAAAGAACTTATCATAATCAAAACGAATGTAAGAGATATAACCTACAAAACCCAAAAAGTATATCGAAATTGGTATTACCTACACAAGACATGAAAAAGAAATGTATATCAAGAAAAAATAAACTTGAAATAGATGAATCGAGTTCGATATCAAATCATAGCAGTTACTATGAAAATTTCGAATACATGTATATAATGATTTATACATATTCAAATATAAATCAGTCATCTGCGGTGAAGTCTTTAAAAGTAGTTGGTGGGTTTTTGTACTTTCAGTTTTGAACTTTATCTTATTTTGTTTTTGTATCCCTAGCTGACTCGCGTAGCAGTGCACTTATTTTTGATGAATAAATACCTACTCAAGTGTAACATCTGCATTTTTGTACCTGTTAATCCCTTTCATTGTACTGTCCATTGTTTTGCGCTTACGGTAAGTACGATTTAGTACTAACAATAAAATTTGAAAAGATTGTAAAGGACCATAAATAAGAAAAATTGCTCAATGTCTTTATGAGTATTAGTAGCATTGCATTATATTTTCGATAATATTGCAAATTAAATATTTAAGACTTTTTAAATTTTAGACGGATTTCACATTTATTTTACCAGACTTTATAAATATATATGTGAAAATTAATATAGTAGGTGTAATTATTTATACTGTGCATGATAAAGGAACCATATTTTCGTAAATATGTATAAGGAAAGTTGAATTTTGTATAATTTCTTGACTCTCTTATACTTACACAAGTATATAAAAGATTAGTATTAAGTACTGACTACAATTATAAGTTTTATTCACTCGTACTTAATCTATAAAGACAATACACTGTTTTAAAAAACATCACTGTTTTAAAAAAAACGACAAACTAACACCACATACTTAAAAATATTGAAAAAATAATCCGTTTGAAAATCGTCTAGGATCAAAACGGTTTGTTATAAACTAAACTGAACTCGGTACGTCCGTTCACGGAAACAAACAAAGAACCTCGGGTAAATACCTAAACTTGCCAAGCAGGCTCATGCGTTAACGCTCTTAATATTCAAATGAAATTGGAACTACGTTTGTATGGAGTGAGTGACGGAGAGAGCCCTCTTAACGCACATCCGTTACAAATGAGATAATGCGGGCACGGAAAGCCTGTACCTATTAATTTTATGTAATGGCGACTATTCATTTTAATTTTGCGAATATACTTCACGGTAATTGTGGAAAGAGAACATAATATTACACATTAAACTTTGTCCATAATACCTACTATAATTTTTTAAAGTACTAGCGACCCGCCCCGGCTTCGCACGGGTGGACATTTATTTTCCGGGATAAAATATAGCCTATACGGATTCGGAAGAATCCCTCTAAGTAATGGTAAAAGAAATTTTAAAATCGGTCCAGTAGTTTTAAACCTATTCAATACAAACATACAAAAATACAAAGGTTTCCTCTTTATAATATTAGTATAGATATAAAGTTTTCGATACCATTAAATTAATTATTGTCAAGAAACGCGCCTCATACCTACACTTGTAACTTTTCCAAGTTAGGTGCGCTTTAGGCAATTAAATATCACTTGCTTTAACGGTGAAGGAAAACATCGTGAGGAAACCTGCATGCCTGACTCCATAATGTTGTCAATGCTGTATAATTAAAGTCTGCCAATCCACACTAGATTAGCGTGGTAGACTTTTCATTGTGAAAGTAGACAGAAATTCGGAATAACTCAAAATTTAAAAACCCCGATACAATAACCTCTATAAGAAAACTAGAAAAGAGCTGATAACTTTCAAACGGCTGAACCGATTGTCTTCGATTATAGCTAAGAACACTCTCGATCAAGCCAGCTTTCAAACAAAAAAAAAAAAAACTAAAATAAAATCGGTTCATTCGTTTAGAAGCTACGATGCCACAGACAGATACACAGATACAAACGTCAAACTTATAACACCCCTCTTTTAGGGTCGGGGGTTAAAAATGAAGGTTTTCTCACGTTTTCTCACGATTCATATACCCAGTTGAGTTTGTAGTGAGCTTCATCTCAGATCAGGGTGCGTTTGGAACCCTTATAGCTTTAGTTTTATGTTTACTTAATTTACTGTCACCATTAATTATTATGTTATACATTCAACTATCAAAAAGTGTACCTATATCAACGGGTCTTGGCCAGCATAATAGACTACCTATGGCCCTTCTCATGCTGAGAGCAGATCTGTGCTTCGTAGTGTGCCGGCGATGGGTTGATCATGATGATGATAATTTATTCCTTGAAAAATATTTTTTAGAAAATGTTACGCGAGTACATTATTTTCAAAAAAACACTAAAATTTCTAACCGCTCTCTAAATAAAACATGGCTGAAAAAAGTTTACGACATAGTAAAATCACCAAAAAAGTTTCACGAATATGATTTTACGACCGGAATAACGCTGTATATTCGACTTTTTGTGCCGAAATACCCAAAAACATTTTTTCTGTGGTTATTTTGGACAATACTGTAAACGTAGTGGTAACGCGAGTTTTTTTCTAGTTTTATTACAGCGTGTGTAGTGGCATTTACATTTTATTCTTATTTAGTTACTAGATTTTTATTCCCACTTTGTCCGCGTAGATTTAGGTTTTTGAAAATCATGTTAGATTTTCTAAAATGTCTTATTATAACTTTACTACCTTATGCTCGCGACTACGTCCGCGTTGTCTAAACAAATATTAAAAATTTCAAAATTGACGCTATAAAAATTAAAAAAAAAAAAAAAGTGCGACGGTACGGAACCCTGCCTGTGCGTGTCCAACTTGCACTTGGCCGATTTTTTCATAATATAAACAACTGTTAAACAGACCGCAGCTGTATTTATAGCGGCAATGGCTCATAACGATGCTGGAGTAGGCTCCACGGTAGGGGAAAGTTGGTAATGAAATGCCCCGCCCGGGGAAATCAATGCGGTTTATTGACTTGCCCCAACCGAGTTTCTTTCGCCCCATTACAGTTTGATGTTTCAATGAAATTTACGCACTTTGGGGCAACAAGGTATTAATTAGTCATTTATACTTTATCTACCGTGATAGCTGCGAGCCGTGAAACCGTGATAGCCTAATGGTTAAGACATCCTCCGTTCGTGAGGTCGGGGGTTTGATTCCGGGCACGCACCATTAACTTTTCGGAGTTTTGTGCGTTTTATAGTTTGAAGAATGAAACTATGTTTACTATCATATTATCATTTTTAACTTCCTAAGTCTGCATAACCGCGCATTCCTAACCGATTTAGACTAGGTATTTTAGGGGTGTGTATATGTACAGTGGAGATTAGGAACTGTGGAGCGTCACTCCCACATTTTTTAACCCCGACCCAAAAAGAGGGGTAAGTTTGACGTGTGTATCTGTATATCTATCTGTGGCATCGTAGCTCCTAAACTATTGAACCGATTTTTATTAAGTTTTTTTTTTGTTTGAAAGGTAGCTTGATCGAGGGTGTTCTTAGTTATAATCCAAAAAAATCGGTTCAGCCGTTTGAAAGTTATCAGCTCTTTTCTAGTTACTGTAACCTTCACTTGTCGGGGGTGTTATAAATTTTTAATTTACACTTGTTAAAAACTTGCTTTTTGGCGCCAATTTTCGTTATGATATTCGCGATTAGGAGGTCAAAATACGTTATTATTCCAAATTTCAGATTCATCGGAGGTATGCGCTTTTCGGATGTACGCCCATATAGTTCAGTAGTAGTCCTCAATTTCATGGCTTCAGGGTTCCACTGTAGCGGAATGCACAGGATAATAAGATAGTGAGTTTCCACAACTTGGGCGTCTGAATGACGTTGATAAATGGGAAGCTCTGCTTGATTCTACACTACAATCCTACTCGTACTTACCTATCACATTTTCACACTAATATTATAAAGGCGAAAGTTTGTGTGTATGTTTGTAACGGATGTGGAATGGAGGTAGATAATATCCTGGATTAGCACATAGGCTACTTTTTATCCCGGAAAATCAATGAGTTCCCATGGGATTTTTAAAAACCTATATCCATGAGAACGAAGTCGCGGGCGTCAGCTAGTATAAACTATTACTTTATCAGGTTTATAATATTTAGTCTGTGATTTGCGAAATCCAAGTATTTCATTTCTATTAAAGAAAATTGTATATCGGTTTTATGAAAACTCAATCAGAATTCCAAGATTTGAAATCAAAGTTCTTTCTGTATCTTTATGTGTAACAAAATCTGTTTTATCAGTAACAAAATATACAATTTAGTTTAATGATTAGCTTGCATAACTACATAATGCCCGCAACTTCATTTGCGTGAATTTGACTTTTTTTTTAAATCCCTTGGGATTTTTCTGGATAAAAGTTGGTTTTATCCACTCTCCAGATCTTTAACTATCCATGCAAATAACCAAGTTGATCTTTTGAATGAAGTTGAATCTTTTGAAGGTGTGATGGAAGGACAAACCAAAGAACAAAGACACTCGCATTTATAATATTAGTAGTGATTTTATTGTACTACGGGAATCTATGATATTTGCTTAATTTATATGTTTGCTATTTGGTAGGTACTTGTTTGAACATCGTTGCTTTGGTAAAAAATGTTGAAATAAAATAAAATGAAAACGTTTAAATTCCAAAAGTTAAAGTTTGGTCTATAAATTAAAGTAGGTACATAGTCAACAAACGCTGGTCAAATAGCCGCCCAAAAAAACTGAAAAAAATACTTTTTTTTTTTTTTTTTTTTTCTCTCGTCTGGCTTTTTACACTGATTAGCCAATGTCAAGTGTGTAGTTATTTACAAGTTAGGAAAACTATATGTATAAGTATGGACTTCGTCTGTGCTGGCGCCCGCCGACATACACGCGGCGCCCCTTTAGAGCGCTTCTCAGTCAGTTCCTCGGTCAGTTCCACCACCAATAAACACCAGCGGGACACAAAAACCAGCCACTTCTAACAAAAAAACACTCCAAAAAGTCACAACACGCGCGCCAACAAACGCCACCACAGACAAAGTCCAAAAAAATACTTTGCTGCCTGTGTTGTATATTATTCAAAAATTCTACAAAGAAAATATAAAAGTCGACTGAATAACCCTGTAAATGTATCAGACGACACCGCTGATATAGTAAACCAAAGATAATATCATTAGATACAGACTTTGTCCACATGGAATCAGGTTTTTTAATAATCCTCGGATGCGAATTCGTCCAGTAGTTTTTGCGTGAAAGAGTAACAAACATACACACATACATACAAACTTTCGGCTTTATAATATTAGTGTGAAGTGTGATGTGATAGTGTGATGTGATATCAATTCATAGCTCTGTTTTCACAGCATCATAATAGAGTGATTCAATATTTGATCACAAAGTCTGTACCTATATGTAGGTACCTACTTGGCGCCCATAATATACAATAATTATAGGCAGTTATCGCTGATTAGTTAGCCTACAGCATTAGGATTGAGAAGTTTGAACGCAAAGTTCACGTAATATTGTATCAACATGAAAGTAATTAGGAAATATGTTGCAGAATTTCAGAAGATACGCTTTTTGACTCATTAAAAGTAGCATTAAAAACTTTTTCACATGACACTGAATTATCTAGGGCTTAGTATATCAATGGACTACGCACAAAATGAAAAAAAAGTCAAAATCCACTTTGTGCCATGCTTTACACGCAGCGGTGTCGTGGAGTATTTTTCGCGGCATTTTTGTAAATTTTTCGGGTTTTCATAGAGTTCATAGTTAGCTTCATAGAGTTGCCATATTTCTAGAGCAGCAAAGTTCCACGAAATGTACTGAATGCTATTTAATTGTTAATCCCCGACCCAAGAAGAGGGGTGTTATAAGTTTGACGTGTGTATCTGTGTACCTGTCTGTGGCATCGTAGCTCCTAAACTAATAAACCGATTTAAATTTAGGTTTTTTGTTTAAAAGGTGGCTTGATCGAGAGCATTCTTAGCTATAATCCAAAAAAATCAGTTCGGCCGTTTGAAAGTTATCAGCTCTTTTCTAGTTACTGTAACCTTCACTTATCGGGGGTGTTATAAATTTTTGATTTACACTTGTTGATGTCTGTCCGTTGCACGAAGTTTTCTATTCTAGAAACATGTCATCTCAGTGGTTGGCTCCAAGTTTTCATGTTTTATTTACATGCGAGACAGCTGAGCCTGTGTTATTTGATTATAAATTATGATGATGTATTGCTTTTAACTTGATTATTTCGTGAACCCGGGCCCCTTTGCGACTCGTAATTATAATTTCATTAAAATAATGTGTAGTAGGTTTTTAGATCACAAACTTCTTCATTTTGTTTTAGAGTTTTTTTAACTAAGTATATGCTTTGCGCTTTACTGTAATCATACCAAAACAAGTGTAAATTAAAAATTTATAACACCCCCGACAAGTGAAGGTTACAGTAACTAGAAAAGAGCTGATAACTTTCAAACGACTGAACCGATTTTCTTGGATTACAGCTAAGAACACTCTCAATTAAGCCACCTTTCAACGAAAGAAAATTAAATTAAAATCGGTTCATTGGTTTAGGAGCTACGATGCCACAGACAGATACACAGATACACACGTCAAACTTATAACACCCCTCTTTTTGGGCTCGGGTCAGATGCGAGTGAGACTCGCGCACCGAGGATACCGTACTCGGGTATTTTCCCCGACATTTTGCACGATAAAGTTATATTACTTTGAACATACTAATTATAATTTGTTCATGAACACATTTTATTTTCGTTAGTTAAAAGATGTAAGTGAACAATTAATTTTTAAAATGTGATCTATTATTTTATATAATAAGGTTAGCCCGCTTCCATCTCAAATTGCATCATCACTTACCACCAGGTGAGATTGCCGTCAAGGGCTAACTTGTGTCTCAATAAAAAATTATAACAACGATCAGGGGTCTATTACGAAGGTATACGTAAGCTTACAACTCGTATGTAAAATGAATGAAAGACTAAATGAATGATGCATGAAATCCTAAAAACAAACACTGTCGCGTCATCGTAAGGGAAATTGGCATTTATTCGATACACGCCAATCTCCCGACATTCGGTACGCAAATTCGATTACTTTCCGTTGGTATGCGCCTCACGCCGCGTACGCTGCGCGCCTTACAATGGCCGCCATTATTTTGGGCAAATTGAAATGTCAACGCCCGATCCCTATGCGAAGTAAGGCTGCGGTTTTATGCAAGGAGAGCGACGAAAATATTGCAATACTAGATGATGCCCGCAGCTTCGCCCGCGTGGATTGGTCAGATCCCCTGCAGCATCAGGATTGAAGAGTTGGAATCCAAATTTTTTATGAAACAATGTCGCAAAGTTTCCTTAACGATAAAAAAAATTACGCAAATCGGATCAGAAATCTCGGAGATATCAGTGTACATGGGTAGAAAAACACAAGTCCATTTTTCAAAGTCGGTTAAAAACTAGCCTATATTACTTTTAATATTGGTTAATCCTCTACTTGTCTGTGAAAATCTTGTCAAAATAGGTTTAGCCATACCGAAGATTAGCCCGTTTAAACAGACACGACACTTCAATTTTATTTATTAGTATAGACTAGATGCCCGCGACTTCGTCAGCGTTGATTTAGGTTTTTTTAAAAATCCCGTGGGAAGTCTGATTTTTCAGGATGAAAAGTTTTTCCGGCATGCAAGCTCTGTGTAAAAATTCATATAAATCGGTTAAACGGATGGGCCTTTAAGAATCCCGTGGGAACTCTTTAATTTTCCAGGATAAAAGTAGCCTATGCCCTTCCCTGCGATGTAAGTTTTTTAATAATAATAAAATTTTATAATTTAGTTTTTTTTGTTTGAAACGGGGCTTGATCGAGAGTGTTCTTAACTATAATCCAAAAAACTTGGTTCAGCCGTTTAAAAGTTATCAACTCTTTTCTAGTTACTGTAAGCTTCACTTGTCGGGGTGTTATAAATTTTTAATTATTTACACTTGTATTATATCATAGCCCTGCATAGCTTCAATGTTGCATGTCGAACGGATTCCTTAAACGTATAGAAAAGTTTAGCAACTATGTTACGACCCGAAAGTTATATTTACCGATACAAGTTGGAAAGAACATGGGTTTCATTCGGTTCAGTTCGATACACCGCATAATAAGTATACCAACATTACTACAGTAAGAGAATTCGTATTTACTTTCAGGAAAAGAAAATGTTTATCTTACGAGTTTGTAGATAGCGCTACGAAAGTAATATTAAAATGTAGTACCTACCTATATACTTACCATGTTAGGGTACCGTACCTCAAGAGGATAAACGGAACCCTTATAGGATCACTTTGTTGTCTGTCTGTCTGTCCGTCCGTCGTGTCTGTCAAGAAAACCTATAGGGTACTTCTCGTTGATCTAGAATCACAAAATTTGGCAGGTAGGTAGATTTTATAGCACAAGTAAAGGAATAAATCTGAAAACCGTGAATTTATTGTTACATCACAGAAAAAAAAAATTAAAATGTGTTTTAATTTTCAAAGTAAGATAACTATACCAAGTGGGGTATCATATGAAAGGGCTTTACTTGTACATTCTTAAACACATTTTTATTTATTTTTAAGCATAATGGTTTTTGATTCATCGTGTAAATATCGGAAAATACCCGAGTACGGAACCCTCGGTGCGCGAGTATAACTTGCACTTGGCCGGTTTTTTTCTTATACGACTATTTAGGGTTCCATATCCGAAGGCTATTTGACGGTCTCATTGGCGCAGTGGTCTTATTAGTGGGAGGTCCCGGGTTCGATTCCCGGCTGGGGTTTAGAATTTTATAATTTCTCTGGTCTGGTCTGGTGGGAGGCTTTGACCGAAGTTTTATGCGAATACTTCGATTATGCCTACGTAAGTATATTTTTCCAGATCATTTCTTTCACGGAAATCTGGAATTCGGTGGTGTTCCGACTAAACATTTAATTTAATTATTCGAAGGGCGGATTAAAAAATTCCTGAAAAATGGGCAACGCGTTGGTGGTTCCTCTGGTGCTGCTAAATTGCATGGTAATCATTTCTTTTTTTCCATGACAAGTCAGCCCTTGACTGCCATTTCACCTGATAGTAAAAGAAATCTTAAGATGCAGACTAAGATGGAAGCAGGCTAACCTCGAATGGGTATGCCTGTTTTATTATACTCACTAATTACTGTGTATTATAAGCTTAGAAAATTATAAATTGCCAACATATACCTACTTTTATCTTCCATACTTACTATTTTGAATTCTGTGGTTACAAATGTAGTACTTTGCAGGATTTCCAGTTTCATTTATAAGTTATCCCTATTTCTGAAAGCGCCGTATTTTCGGTTTTCCATTTTCCAGCTGTCCAATTTGTTTCGTACCCTTTTTATTTGTTTTTGGATTCCAAGACAACTGTGCTTTTACTATTTTGCTATAACTATACAATTGGCATTTAGAATATTTATCAATTTTACATGTACTGTGTGTTTCCATAAAATAAATAAATAAAATTAAATGATACCCGCGACTTTTAACAAACGAAAATACGGTTTTTTTAAAAGTCCCACAGGAACTCTTTTTTAATTCTAATTTTCTGATATAAAAAGTAGTTCAAAGTAAAAGTTAATTCAGGGTATAAACTATCTTTATTCTAAATTTTAACCAAATCGATTCAGTCACTGTGGCGTGCAAAAGGAACAAATATCCAATCACATATCAGGATTATAATAAAACTACAAAACATTACTGATATTTTTTATTTCTCTCATGAGGTTTAAAGCAAGATTGTCGATCCAAAATCTTAGAACTATTAGTAATAAATAACTACCTATTTTTTAATTATTAGTACATTATACACACTAGCGGTCCCATCCATCTAGCGGGGCGACGAGCGGAGCGGCAAGTGGGTAACAATAATTATTATAAGATATTCTAATGCAAATATCAGTGATCATCAAGAGATGGTATCCCATCATCTGAATAGTGACTGTGAAAACTGACAGAAAAACATATTCATCATCATCATCATTATCAACTCTTTGTCTCACTTCTGTGTAGGGTTTTCCTCCCATAATGAGATAGGTTTGGCCATAGTCTACCACGCTGGCCTAGTGCGAATTAGCAGAACATACGCACCTTTGAAAACATTATGAAGAACTTTAGAGACATGCAAGTTTCTACACGATGTTTTCATTCACCGTTATGGCAAGTGATACATTTAATTCCTTTAAACATACATAACACTGAAATGTTGCAGGTGCGTGCCTGGAATCGAACCTCCGACCTTCGAACGGACGGACGTCGTCATCACTAGGCTATCGACGGCTTTTATACTATTAGAACATATTATGGATGCCTTTATTTCTGCTGCTCGCCGTGCCGCGTTTAGCTACAATAGAAGTCGTGGGCGGGCCCTAATCAATCTACGTAAACGTAAACCCAGTTAAAATAGCCACATCAAAAAAATAAATTAGTACTGAAATAATAAACAAATAAGCATTACATTCGCTAATATTGATATGTTCATATCTTTTACTTAATTAATAAATTAATTTAAACTAACATGAAAGGAAGGAAGTAGTGTCATTGCATTTTACCATTTTGCCTTTTTACGCACGAAACCCAAAAAAAGTGTATATTTTAAATCAGAAAAAAAAAATTAGGTGCAATGACACCACTTAGGTACAATAATGACTGAAAATGTATTTCCTAACATATCGTTAAAGCTTACTCTTTCATTAACAAAAACAATCACACGATACAAAAATTTTACAACAATAGTTTTCAAAGGGCAGTAAATTCTGTAGAAAACGTTGACAATGGCATAGTAGGGGTCGTATCTTTATTTGCTTTCCCATCTGCCTTAGCACCTGGCAACGACCAGGTGGAACTACCAGCAGCTGTTACTCTAGGTCCCATATTATCGTACGCAGATTTCAAAAAACATGTCTTACTTCGTCTGGGTAAAGTTGCTCCACCACTCAATAAATCAGGGAACTCTTCACTATGCGCAGTCACTTGCACGGATATAAAAATGTTACCATAAGGTGCAGGAATCGAAAACTCTGCTGGTGGTGGAGGAAAGGATCCAGAGGGACCCTCTATCGTGATCTGGACCGGGTCTAAGCAACGCTGAGTATCCTCGCTCTCCAAAGACATCGATCTGTCAAACATTTCGAAACCATACGAGGAACCCATCTCTACACTAGTCCTGTCACAACTGACAGCCAGAGACGTATCTAACAACTTCTTCTCTTGGTCGGTGAAACTTCTACTAGGAGGTACTCTCCGGCGTCGTATTTTCCAACAGAAGCAAGCCGATAAAAACCCAGCACCAGCCATAGCCACTACGGAACCCACTGCTATGAAAAATTTGGAGTAATCTGGAGCACTGCGCGCTGTAGCCGTTCGCGCCTTGGGTAAAAAAAGTGTTAGATAAGCGATAGCTTCACCGGCAGGACTCTTCGCTGTACATCTCCACTCTCCAGCTAAATCACTAGTAACATTCGTTATGGACACATTGAACCACTGAGAACTTTTGTTTACAACTTCGTCCCCATCCTCATTCGAATGTCTTACAGAATATTCGTAGATTACAATTTCACTATCACTAATAGTCTTATTCGTAACTTCCGTGTGTCGAAAAGACCACGTGACGGTTGGTCTCGGATCACCTCGAACGAAACATCCAAAAGAGATATCTGCGCCAGTTTCAGTTCGTATCACGGATGGGCTCGTCACAGTCGATGGAGGGCAAACCATTTCTTCACCTCTCGTGTCTAACCATAGAACGTGTGCCATACTTTCCGGACCTGCACAAAAAACTTCTTCGTTCCCAAGATTGCTACGAAGGTACCACTCGTGGAAGCCTCTGAGTCTACAATCACAGTACCACGGGTTGTCTGAAAGCGTCAAAGTTTTGAGCGCGGGCAGGTTGAATGTATCTTGGTGTAGATAGGAGAGCAAGTTTTGATGGACGTGTATAGTTTCGACGGCCCGCAGGTTCACAAAGGCGAAGGGGTGAACTTTGCGGAGACGGCATCTCGAAAGTTCTAGTTTCTTTAAATGTTGTAGGGGCGGGAATTGCTGAGCGACTAATTTACTTAACGGGTTGTCGCTAAGGACTAGAAGCCTCAAACGCTCGTTCCCTTTGAACGTGTCAGGTGAAAGTTCGGTGAGGTGATTCCTTGAGAGATCTAATTCTATTAAAATGCGCAGTTCGTTGAAAGCGTTTTGATGCAGGTAGCGTAGATTCGTCGCGCTGAGGTTGAGGCGTTGTAAGTTTAATAGCTCTATGCTCGCAAAGGCGTCCTGATGGAGCTCGTTCAAGGGGTTTCCGTGTAAATCTAGTACTTGTATTTCGTTTGCCAAGTGCGGTAAGCGTCCCAGACCGGCGGAGACGCATGATGCGGTTTTCTTGCCGGAGGACCATTTGCAGTGGCACGCGGAGATGTGGCCGCAGCTTAGCCAGTCGCTCCCCGAGGGACTGATTAGGACAGCCACCAGCAGTCCGCACCACAGTTCTCGAATGCCCATCTCATATCAGATTCGGGTTGGGTGTACCTAGAAAAGAAGAAGAAATTTATAAGTTTCACTTTGTTTTTTTTTCGGAAAACAAAAAGAAATACTTCGCATTTGAAAATATCTTAAGTTCGGTAGGTCTCTATTTTCCTTTTGGAGCTTTTTGGAGTTATATACTTATACGTTTTAAACAATTAAATATCACTTGCTTTAACGGTGAAGGAAAACACCATGAGGAAACCTGCATGCCTGAGAGTTCTCCATAACGTTTTCAATTATGTGTGAAGTCTGCCAATTCACATTTGAGCAGCATGGTGGCTATTTCCTTAAAACGAGCTTCAGAAAGTATATTTTTAAAACTTAGAAAACCGCAATCTTAACCACAAGTCTACCGCAGACTATCATTAACACTTATTAATATGGATGATCCTTGATCAGTTATGATGCTAATATAACAAGGTATTCAATTTGAGGGTTAATTATATTCGAAATTATCAGTCAACCCACATCAAAGCCACTCCTAATTCACACTCTCTGGACGTGTTCTTGATTAAATTAATATACTTGACTTGGTACCTTTTAACCTTTGATATTATTATTCATTAAAGTGGTGATATCCTAGAGGTTAAGACATCGGCTTTCTTTTCAAGAGGTCGGGGGTTCGATCCCGGGCACGCACCTCTAACTTTTCGGCCTTATATGCGGTTTAGCAATGTAATATCAACAAGGAAGACAGACAACAACAAGACAAGGCACAGATATTAGTTTCTAGAATATGTCTGCAAAATTTCATGGACTTTGGTTGCTTAATATTCAAATGAAATTGGAACTACGATTGTATGGAGTAAGTGACGGAGAGAGCCCTGTTAAAGTTAACCGATTGTGACAGGTTAACAGATTGGTAGGTCAATGGGTTGACTACAAAGCGACGTGGCCTGACAACGGACGATACGTTCAAAGCTTGTATTTCATCGCTTAATTAATTGCAACCGCTAGGCTTTGTGCCTCGCTGTTGGTATACTTAACTATCGTTTTACTAAAACCTCGCCTGAGTGTCCATTTTTTTAAATTCAGATACAAGTTAACCCTTGACTGCAATCTCACTTAGTGGTAAGTGATCATGCAGTCTAAGATGAAAGCGGGCTAACTTGGAGTTTTTATTAAACCTCTTTGGTTTTTGCACGGCATCATACTGGAACGCTAAATCGCTTGGCGGCACGGCCTTGCTGGTAGGGTGGTGATTAGCCACGACCGAAACCTCCTACCAGACCAGGCCATTGATGTAGAAATTATAAAATTCCAAACCCTGCCGGGAATGGAACCCGGGACCTCCCACTAATAAGACCATAACAGTGCTTACCACTGCGACAGGCAGGTCGTCTGTTACTGTCACATGATTGTGTCATTTGTGGTCCGTACTCAAAATTACTCAGGCGGTGATAGCATAGTTAAGACGTCGGCCTTTTAGGTCTGGGGTTCGATCCCGGACACGCACCTCTGACTTTTTCGAGTTTTGTGTGTTTTAAGCGATTAAGTAAAGGAAAATATCATGGGAAAGCCTGTATAATTCAAAGTTCTCCACAATTTTCACAAAGATGTGTGAAGTCTACCAATCCGCAATTGGCCAGCGTGGCGGACTATGGCTCAAACCCTTTTCATTCTGAGAGGAGAGCCATGTTTAGTAGGCCGGTAATAGATTGATCATGATGTTGATAATACTAAGTCGAATTCCTATAGTTACTCTCAGTTGTCCTAATACCTAAGTCGAAATTCTATAGGTACTGTTATGTGGAAAGATCTGAAAGCCCATCCAATAATTATCCAAAGAAAACCTCTACCATTAATGTAATTAATGGATAAGAGTTATGACCCTCAGTAATAAGGATTACAGCATAAATCAAGAAGAAGACCTTTAATTTAAAAGGTAGTATAGTACCCAGGTCGAACCCCGCTTCACGCCCCTGTCGTATGCGGCGAGCGCCGGTTCGTTATGCAGCCCCTCTTCCCTCACACCCCTCTAGTAGCTAGGCGCTCACCCCTTCAGTCCGTCCTGGTCGCTCGTGCCTGTGTGCAGGACAGCGGAGCCGCGTAAATTGTTCTCGTAGTCAATAATAGGTTGTTTTTTCTATTTAATACAGTGTTTATCCACTTACACGGGTTTCTTTTATTACTTACCCTATAAGTGGCGCCCAACGTTGAGCGCCACTTATAGGGTAAGTAATAAAAGAAACCCGTGTAAGTGGATAAACACTGTATTAAATAGAAAAAACAACCTATTATTGACTACGAGAACAATTTACGCGGCTCCGTCCGTCCTGGTCGCTCGTGCCTGTGCGCAGGACAGCGGAGCCGCGTAAATTGTTCTCGTAGTCAATAATAGGTTGTTTTTTCTATTTAATACAGTGTTTATCCACTTACACGGGTTTCTTTTATTACTTACCCTATAGTAGATGAATAAACCCTTAAGTCTAATGCCTGATTTAGAGTTATAACTGTTTAACTTGAAATGTAGCAAAGATAGTATCAACTCAAAATTAAATGACGGACCGCATAAGTCTAATTAATTAAACTAAATCACTGTCCGTCAAACTGGGCCCTATATTATACACAAACTTATACAATAAGCTCGAAATACGTCGCTTTTGTTAACTGTAGGGTTAGTATGAGATACATAATATAACGTTGATGAAATTCGAGCCTCAAAATATAATACCTAAGTACTACATGTTAAAGTAAAATAAACTTAAAATAGTCATAGCACGTCCTGTTAAGACACCCGCCTCCTATTTGGGGGCTCGGGGGTTCGTACCCGGGCATAACTTTTCGAAGTTAGGTCCGTTTCAAATAATTACATGAAGCATTGTGAGGAGACCTACATGCCTGAGAGTTCTCCATAACGTTCCCAAAGGTTTTTTTTAATATTCAGATGCAAGTCGTTCGTTGACTCCAACCTCTCCTGGTGGTAAGTGATGATGCAGTCTAAGATGGTAGCGGGCTAACCTAGAGATGTGTTAAGTCTATCAATCAGCACTTAACCAGTGTGGGAGTCAGTGGCCAAACCCTTGTTCTGAGAGGACCGTTACTCAGTAATAGTAGTGGGCCAGCAAAATGATGATGACAAACCTTATCTATCTTATTAGAGAGATCAAATTCCTGCACACATCGACAGTCGGCATTTGCGGAAACTTAATAAAATTAAAATAGGCGGTACTGAATTGTTGACTTTAAATCAAGGGACCTTAGGTTTATTTTACTCTGACGCTATTGTTTCGATGCTCGAAATCTATCAACGTTGCTAAGAATATGTACAATCTCATACTAAGCTTTATGTCAGAAGTACTTATGTAGATGGGTCAGTGAGATAGCAAGGGGTCGCGTGGTCGCTATTAATTAGTGAATAATGAGGACAAGGTGTAAACTTTTAGAACCCCTGATTTAACATAACACGTTTTCCGTCGTAAAGAAAAACTACCTTCCTGGTGCAGTAGTGATCGTTGTGGTCTTATAAATGAGAGGTCCTGGGTTGAGTTTTGACAGAAGCAATTTAGAATTTTTAGCTGGCGGGAAAAACTTGGAGGAGGCTCGCACAACACCGAGAGGAATGGCATGCACGTGAGGAGGCCTATGTCCAACAATGGATTAACAAAGGCTTATAAAGAAGAAAGAAGAATTTAGAATTTCTAAATTGTCTCTGGTCTGGTCTGGTAGGTTTTGTAGCTAGTTATCACCCTACGGGCAAAGTTATGATGCCAAGTGATTCAGCGTTCTGGTACGATGCTGCGTAGAAACTATTAGAGCTGTGAGTTTAATATTAAACTGAAATACCGCCAACCTTATAACTACTGGAAGTTTCTTGACAGAAAAGTACAGTATCATTTTTGGCAGACCCGGGAGTCGAAACCAGGACTTCATCACTCACAGTTCAACATGTTAATTACTAACCACAGTCAATATACGTATTCACTCAATCAGTAGTTAATATAAATATTTGCAATTAATATTAAAAAACTATCAAAGTTTTCGAGACGTACAAACTTGTACTAGAGTTACCTACCTACTTGTGTGAAAAATACTTTATAGATTCGATAGATATAAATATTCGCTCAACAAAACCATCAAAGTTTTCGAGACGTACAAACTTGTACTAGGGGTACCCGCTTGTGTCAAAAGTACTCTATAGATAGGTCAGCGCGATACAAAGCGAAGTGGTAGATATTAATTATAGACAACAAGGTGCAAACTTTGAGAACAGATGCATCTCTCGCGATTTAATTATTTAGTATTTTTGAAGTGTATGGTTGATTTTAATTCAAATAAAACAGAATGATATAAATTCTGAGATCGTGGTTAGCAAACCTAGATAGAGAAACGGGCTGAATTTATAGTCATTTTAGGTAGTAAACTTAGGTCCAGTCCATAACTTAAACTATCATGTATTGTATCATAGTAGAATCAGTAGAATTGGCGTTCTTAACCGGTGCAGCGGTAGTAGAATCACATACGTAGCGTAATAAGAGACACTAGTCTTACATGAAATAAACAAGTGGTAATTAAAAATTTATAACACTCCCGACAATTGAAGGTTACAGTAACTAGAAAAAAACTGATAACTTTCAAACGGCTGAACCGATTTTCTCGGATTATAGCTAAGAACACTCTCGATCAAGCCACCTTTCAAACAGAAAAAACTAAATTAAAATCGATTCATTAGTTTAGGAGCTACGATGCCACAGACAGATACACACGTCAACCTTATAACACTCCTCTTTTTGGGTCGGGGGTTAAAAAGAGATGAAAGACTCGATCTGTCGAAGAACAAACCGTGATATTGAATAACATGGATGATGAATTTTGGTTTACCAATTTAGCAAATTTAATTTTCATACAATATTAAGTAATTTTAATGATGTAGTTAATATTGTATTCACGTGTAATTGTATACAGTGCTTTTGACTGGCCGGGATCAAAATTTGTTATTAACGCTAGTACATTTTGCTGGTGTTATAATTAGGCCATTTTCATGCCATTATTTTAATTATTATTGCTGAACACATATGTTTAATACATAGTAATAAAGTTTATTCTGAGAGAGCAATAAAGTTGAACACTAAAACCCGACTCCTAAGTGACTTTCACAGTTAGGTATCAATACATTATATAACATGGAACGTAGCGTTTGCTGTTTCTTGTTGCCTTCTCTCAGTAGAATCTGTATACCGAACTGCCGCGCTGGTAGTTCACAGATGTATAGGAAGACTTTAGTTGCCTAACATAAGATCTTAGACCAGGGCGCGTTTGGAACCCTCGTAGGTTTAGTTTTAAGCTTACGTAATTAATCATCATTACATTTCCACATTCCATTTCCATTGTGGAATTTGATCCACAAAAAAGTGTACTCAATTTGAATAAATTATTTAAGTTTTAGTTTACATGATATATATGAATTTTTAACCCTCAACCCAAAAAGAGGGGTGTTATAAGTTTGACGTGTGTATCTGTGTATCTATCTGTGGCATCGTAGCTTCTAATTTATGAATCGATTTTAATTTTGTTTTTTTTTTTTTGTTTAAAGGTGCTTGATCGCCGTTTGAAAGTTATCAGCTCTTTTCTAGTTACTGTAACCTTCACTTGTCGGGGGTGTTATAAATTTTTCATTTTTGTGGTGCTTGTGATTTTGATTGTTTGAAAACGTAGAACAAACTTCTTCACTCCATGTGACCATGTATCCCGCATCTTTCTAATATCAGAATAACTTTTGGTGAGCACTCTGCAAAGTGCACCATAAATAACTGCACTTCCTTAAAATAATTTAAAGTAGAAAACATTTTACACGCGGGGGAAATTTCTAACTTCGTTAGTATCTGCTTTTGTATGTTAGACGATAGAGATGGGCATTGATGCTACTTTTAAATCATTTCCATTTGTGAAATAATCATTTTTTCACAGTGATTTCACAGGCCGATTTCTCACGGAAAATGATTTTTAAATTTTCGTACTTGCCATCGCTTGCTACATTTATTAAAACTAGAAATTATGACCAAGATCATTAGCGCTGATATTGCACAGGTAGGTACCACATACCTATACCGAAATTAAATTTTCACACGAGTAGAAAATTCGCGTTAAATATGGAAACGATTCTTTGCTACTTGCTTTTTCACTTTCCAACACGCAGCGATGCGAGTTTTCTCGCTCGCGCGCTCTTAAGCATCTCAGCTCTGATCCATGACCGTGCACGTGTGAAATTTAAGTAACAAAGCAATATTAAGTGCTACTTGGTACATATTAAAAAGCTTTTCACATGATTTTTCACATGCTACCTGTGAAATGGTCCGCCTCTAGTTAGAAGCACAACTTTCTAGGCCAGTTGCAAATATGAATTATGAATCTAAGAATTTATGGGTCTAGTTAAGCGTTAGAGCAACATAGTTGTAAAACTTGTGACGATAATGGGCACTGAGTTGGGAGTTTGTTGAGGTCCCGAGCAGGTAATAGAAAAACAGCATAATTTATGGGTCCCTGGTAATGGTCCGAGTCGATGGAACACCGCAAAGTTTTTAATTACCGAAATTTGTGAAGAAGCTTAAAGACTTTATTTTCGTTTAAGACTAGCTGTCTCACCCCGGCCTTGCACAAGTGGGCCTACGCGTTCTTTAGACATAAATCTTTTATTCGTCTCACTAGTTCGAAAGGCTTTCTTTGTCATTCGAAATCTGTGTTGAAAAGTTCATTTTGCTTCGTAGCGTGGAAAAGGTTTTCACAATTCGAACGTGACGAATTAACCTCATGTTCGACCTCCTAATCGGATGTCAGGGGTTCGATCCTGGGCACGCACCTCTAACTTTTCGGGGTTATGTGCATTTTTAACCCCCGACCCAAAAAGAGGGGTGTTATAAGTTTGATGTGTGTATTTGTGTATCTGTCTGTGGCATCGTAGCTCCTAAACTAATGAACCGATTTTAATTTAGTTTTTTTGATTTGAAAGATGGCTTGATCGAGAGTGTTCTTAGCTATAATCCAAGAAAATCGGTTCAGCCGTTTGAAAGTTATCAGCTCTTTTCTAGTTACTGTAACCTTCACTTGTCGGGGGTGTTATAAATATTTAATTTACACTTGTGTTACTAACTGGTCCTACAATCATTACATACTACAATAGGGGAAAGTCCGCGATGAAGCAATTATGTACATTAAGAGATTACGCAAGCATTCGTTAAGTGGTATTTAACTTTTACATTATACCCAGATAATGACAAAGTCAAAATGCCCTCCTCTCCCGCCGTCCTATAAAAATAAAGATACGATAAAAGTTGTATCGCTATTCGCTAACGACCATAATTACCAAGTTTATAGCGCCGGCATCATTACTTGCTATTTTATGGCAACGTTCGAAGTCAGCTTCGTCAATAAACTTCATAAAGGCACAGCTTACGAGGAGACCTTTACGTACCCATGGGTCGATGTTTGAACTGGATTGTGTATTCAATTAGAAAATTAAAGTGTTCCAGAAACCTTGTATCCTTTCCCGTTTTCTGTGTTACCTTCATTTAGAAATGGGCGCCATTTTGGAGAAAGACCTTATAATCAAATATATATATAATTTTATATATATTATATAAAATTATAATCGTACTAATCGTAAAATATACTTGTTTATAAACAAGTGTAAATTTAAATTTATAACACCCCCAACAAGTGAAGGTTACAGTAACTAGAAAAGAGCTGATAACTTTCAAACGGCTGAACCGATTTTTTTGGTTTATAGCTAAGAACACTCTTGATCAAGCCACCTTTCAAACAAAAAAACTAAATTGAAACTGGTTCATTACTTTATGAGCTGCGATGCTACAGACAGATACACAGATACACACGTCAAACTTATAACACCCCTCTTTTTGGGTCGGGGGTTAAAAGTTTATACTTAATCAGTTTCATCAATAAGTTTCACAAAGGGCAGAAAAAGAAAGCCTTTAGAAATGGACGATGCTTTAACTGATGGTTCTGTGTATTCAATTAGAAAATTAAAGTCGAAAATCGTGTTACGGTTCCAGAGAATTCATATCGTTCAGGAAACTTATGAGCACTTTTAGCTCTCGTTTTCTGTGTTAGCTTCAATTTGTGATGGACGCCATTTTGGAGAGCAATTCAAATGAAGTGCTCATTTAACTGGAGCAATAGATCGTGGTATGAGACTACATTCGATTCGTATTTTGATTCTGTTGGATAAAAACAAATGCAACTTTAAACAAGTGTAAATTAAAAATTTATAACACCCCCGACAAGTGAAGGTTACAGTAACTAGAAAAGAGCTGATCACTTTCAAACGGCTGAACCTCTGTCGATCAAGCCACCTTTCAAACAAAAACAAACTAAATTAAAATCGGTTCATTAGTTTAGGAGCTACGATGCCACAGACAGATATACAGATACACACGCCAAACTTATAACACCCCTCTTTTTGGGTCGGGGGTTAATAAGACTGTTTTAATACGAGAATTTTCTTTCAACGCGTTCAAGCAAATTGCTAATGCATCCGGATTTTTTTCACAATAGTCTGTGGATTTCTCCAGAGCATTGATTACTGGTAGCATTTGGCAGATATCCAGTTTAAGTAGCCGCTGTGAAATTAATAACCGTCAGATGCTTTCTTTGTATAACCAGAACTGCTAATTAGTCGAAATCCATACTAATCTATCATCTTCGATACTAATATTATAAATGCGAAAGTATGTCTGTCTGTCTGACTAGGCTAGCTTTTCCCGGCCCAACAGTTTAACCGATTTTGATGAATAATAGACTTAGTTTATGCTAAAGCAATATGTTCTAATCCATAATGGCAACCTCCCCTTAATTTACGACCCCCTTCCAAACATATGCAACGATAAAAATAAAGACACAATAAAAGCACGCAGCAAACGATCATAATTGCCAACTTTACGACGAGGCATCATTACTTGCTACTTTATGAGATCGTTCAAAGATTTCGATAAACTTCGGCTGTTTACATACAGTACTACCACTTTCAAAGTTACGCCGATGTACTTGCGCAGAAAACTTATTTTTGAATACCGCGTAAATATCTCAGCCTACCCTAAAAATATAAGTTCCATTTGTGTACCGTACCTACTTAAAAAGTGGTTGGGTTGAAATGAATTAGCATTTTCGGAGAAGAATTTTAACTCTTTTTGACTGAATACGTTAAGTAAGTGCAAACATACACTACTCATAATTAAGTGTGCAGAGGGCCACGAAAACGTTTCTTTGATATAAAAAGCAATTTCCGAAAGCTCTGCCTTTCGGGAAATGCTTTTTAAATTAAAAAAGCTCTGAACTATGAACCGACTGTGTAAATAACTAGGTATTCATTTCTCGCGTCTAGTTGTTGGTAATGTGAAACTTAGGCTCAGTTGCATACCAAGCGGTTAAAGTCAGATTACTGCAATAAGAGTTACCTACCAGCCACATTTCACGATTCGAGGTCAACGGGAAGTAGGTACCCTACAGGTTTTCTTGACTGACTCGTCAAACAGACAGACAACGAAGTAATCCTATAAGCATTCCTTTTTTTCCTTTCGCGCTACGGAACCTTAAAAATAAAAGTCCTGACTCACTCATCAACGCGGCTCGATCCGTGCTCTGTAGTGAAGCGGCGATGGGTTGATCATGATGATGATGACAAAAACAACAAGTAGTTCTACTTAGACGAAATAGTAATTATAATTTTATCCATTTAGGTGTTCGTTGTTAAAGTGTTTGGATGATACATCCACACACACAGATGAACGTAATAAGTTCCAAATTCCCGTATGTACACACTGAATGAGCAGAAACACGCTGTGTACATATTTGCAATCAACATTTAGTTACCGTGTTGTTAGCTAGGGCTGTCAAACTGTTGTAATTATAGCATTATCAACATTTGGACCCGTCGCCCGCCGGCCCTCTACTGAGAACGAGTCTTTTCAAAAAAGAAGAGTACCATCATTTATTAGGGTTCCGTACCTCAAAAGGAAAAAAGGAACTTTATTGTCTGTCTGTCATGTCTGTCAAGAAAATCTATAGAGCACTTCCCGTTGACTTAGAAACATGAAATTTAGCAGGTAGGTATATTTTAAAGCACAAGTAAAGAAAAAAATCTAAAAAACCGTGAATTTGTGGTTGCTTACACCAGAAAAAAGCGTGTATAAAATAATTAGTATTTTCAACTTTCAAAATAAGATTAATATACCAAGTGGAGTATCATATGAAAGGGCTTTATCTGTATATTCTAAAACAGATTTTTTTTAACGCATAAAATAGTTTTTAATTATTTATCATGCAAAATTGTGAAAAATACAACTGTAGTACGAAACCCTCGTACTTGGCCGGTTTTTTTTAGTTTTGTTTTACTTATAGGTCTATTTTATTTATAGTTAATTATTATAATACTATTTGATTTATAATAATAAAATATTTTACGTTTGAAGTAAAAAAAAAAAGATAAAAAAAATGGACGTCTATGGCAACCCTAAAACATCTGTAGGTACAGTGTGGGATAAACACTAGAAACGATGCGCTTTGTGGCAAATAAAGGGCTTAGCAGTTTATTTGTGGAGAATACGAAAGCTTTGGCGTTCCATTACACAGCTCGTTAGGGTACTTGAGGGGTGTGAATGTGTGGTGATACAGGCCCGCCGCCCGCCGGTTTACTGAAGTGATCATAGTTTTTGATGACTTAATAAAGGCTTCATCATCTCGAATGATCGCTGGTCCATTTTTAGGGTTCCGTAGCCAAATGGCAAAAAACAGAACCCTTATAGATTCGTCATGTCTGTCTGTCTGTCTGTCCGTCCGTCAGTCCGTCCGTGCGTCCGTCTGTTTGAGTCCGTAAGCCTTGCTTCTTGAAGACTGTACCTATAAATTTTATTTTGTTTTTGTTTTTCTTTTATTTCAATTTGTACTGTTTTTCTTGTTTTGATTTCATGTACTTAAAGCCGATTCACACCAAGCACGTACACGTGACCAGGCGCGTGAATCCTTAGACATAACTGCATGCATTACGTCTACGCGAACATTCACGTCACGCAAGCGGTATGCCATGTCTGATACAGCTCCATACATTACAACACAATGGTACGCGCTACGTCGGCGCTTACGCGACGCATACGCGGCCTGTGTGGCCGGCGCATTTGATTATAATCGGGCTGACTTGTACTTAGATATAAATATCCCTAAATAAAGAAAAAAAATGTATTATAGCCAAGAATTTATAATGTAGGTAACATCAAAATGTTGCTTCTAATAGTGTTAACGTGAAAATGTCAAGTGTTTATCCCCGCCCGCTTTACCCCGCTTAAGGCGCTGCATACAATTACCCCACACGGTTATACGAGTACATGGCTCCGTTGAATTTTGGGAACGAGGAACGTAAACTAATTTCATTAAGGCGGCGGACAGTTAATATTATGATGCATACATTACGCCTTGCGCTGGGGTCATATTTTGTAATTACGCTACCAGATGCAAGTTGTTGTTCAACTAAGTCCTTGGCATCATTAGAACGGAATCTTGAGCATGTTAATCCCAGAGCATATTAGAAGACTTCTAGAGCATATTAGAGATAGGATATTTACTAACATGCAACTGTAAACTCGTTCCATCACTTTTAAATACGACAAGCACTTGGTTCAGACGATCCAAGGCCCGTCTAAAGTTTTGGGACGAGAGTATGAGCAAATCCTTTAAGATTGCCTCTCTCGATTCCAGGGTTCCTTCTACCAGGAAGCTCTAAAGCTCTGTTATTAACCTGACTGCTACCACACCGGCGAAGTGTCTACCAACTTCGTACCGTCTACCCAAGCCACGCTACACACTGCTGTCGAGTAGCCTACGCATAAGCACTGAGCCGCAGCGCCGCATCGCTGAGCCGCCGCACCGCAGCGCCGCCGAGCATCGTCGGAAGTCCGTCGCGTCTGCGAGTCCCCTCACAACGTGTCTGCACTCGGCGTCTGACCAAGGCCAGTTGTCTTCCTTCGGACGGTCAACGTATCTTCATGCGTATGCGATTCTCAATTAACTACCCTGTGATTGTAGCGCGTTACCTACGGCCGCTCCCGACTGAGCTATCTATTAAGTTTATTTAGTTCCACAATAAGACACAAACCTATTTGTATAGATTGTTTGACTATAATTATATGTATCAAACCATCTTCGCGTTTTACTATTACCTACCTGTCGCACGAAGCGCGACATAGCGACAACCAGATCCTATTCGGGAAGTCATGGGTTCGATTCCAGGCACGCACCTCCTACTTTTCGGAGCTATGTGCGTTTTAAGCAATTATACTTAATTGCTTAAAGCTCATTTACTTTAAAATAATCATCATCATCGCGTGTCTTCTTCGAAACAAAGTTTAGCAAACATCATCCAAAAAGCTTTTCTATCTAAAGTCGGCTCTTTTTACCTCGGGTAACTAAGCCCCTTGGGTATGTCGTCCAACCATTTGCGTCTTTGGCGACCTTGAGCTACCTACCTTCCAACACTAATCTTGGGAATGAGAATTGTCCTTTGGAATTAAAATTGCTTTAGTTTTACCGACGTTGATGGATAAGCCATTGTTTTTTTGTTGTGTTTGATAAGTTGTGTTAACGGTGAAGGAAAATCTCGTGGTGAAACCTACATGCCTGAGAGTTCTCATTATGTCCTCAAAGGTGTGTGAAGTCTGCCAATCCGCCTTTGGTTGGAGTTGTGGAATATGGCTAAACTCTTACTCTGAGAAAAAACTCGTTCTCAGTAGTGAGTCAGCGACGTTTGATGGTGACGACAATGATATAAATTAATTTTTTAAACAATGTTAAAAATTCCTGTGTTTTATTTTAACTCGTGTTACTTACTATGCAGTTTCGTTGTCATAATTTACCAAGGTAAAGTAATTTCGTTCAAGATTGGACAGTTAATATTATGCAGCATACATTACCCTGACGGGGGCAGTGGTAGGGCGGAGGTCAGAGTTTGCAATCAATTAAGATGTTGCCTACAGGGCGTGGCTTAACACGGTGAGAAAACATACCAACAAAATTGAACCAAAATATTTTGGATGTTATTTTGGGAGCGGTCGGTAAGCGAATACCTGAAATATTAGACTAGTTGATGCCCGCGACTTCGTCCGCGTTGATTAAGGTTTTCAAAAATCCCATGGGAACTCTTTGATTAGTCCGGAACAAGTGTAAATTAAAAATTTATAACATCCCCGACAAGTGAAGGTTACAGTAACTAGAAAAGAGCTGATAACTTTCAAACGGCTGATTTGATTTTCTTGGATTATAGCTAAGAACACTCTCGATCAAGCCACCTTTGAAACAAAAAAAAAACTAAATTAAAATCGGTTCATTAGTTTAGGAGCTATGATGCCACAGACAGATACACAGATATTAATATATAGGTCGGAGGTTAAAAACTATATCACCTCATAAGCTTTAATCCTGAAGAAAAGACTATTATCGTCTTGTTGAAACCTAAATACCAAGCAATAGTAAAAGAAGCCGCATTAGCTTTTAAAACTGTACTTTTGAGTTCACTAAACGCTAAGTTGTAATTAGAACACTCACTCCAGCGCGCTTTGACGCGATTTCAGGCCAAAACGTGAAAATTTTTGTGAAAATGTTTTTGTTTTCATAACGTTTTTTTGGATTGTATGTTGTCTTTTTCAATGGAGTAATCGAGTCGGTTTTATGGCTACTATTATTATATTTATTACTAGCGACCCGCCCCGGCTTCGCACGGGGGCATTATTGAGTTCTACAACTTTTCTATAGAAGTCAACCATACATCTCTAACTATTTAGGCAGCGTTCGCGAGAATCGTTAACGTACGGCAGTTTTTTCGACGCCTTACTCCACAATTTTCACTACCACGAAAAATCCTATCTATTTTCCGGGATAAAATATAGCCTATACGGATTCGGAAGAATCCCTCTAAGTAATGTTAAAAGAAATTTTGAAATCGGTCCAGTAGTTTTTGAGCCTATTCAATACAAACATACAAAAATACAAAAATACAAAGGTTTCCTCTTTATAATATTAGTATAGATTTTATTCATTTACTTCCAATAAACAGTTCTTAATTATTCTACGATTGAGATAAAATTATACCAAAAATGTGTGATATTTATGATTATAGTAGGTAGGTATCTGTCTATCTGTCGGTCTGTCGTGTCTATCAAGAAAACCCATAGGGTACTTCCCGTTGACCTAGAATCATAAAATTTGGCAAGTAGGTACGAGTATGTCTTATGGCACCAGTAAAGGTGTTCATGAAAAGAAGTCCGTCATTAACTTGCAGTTTTCTACATAAAAGCGTGAGGCATATCTTGTAGAATGGTACGGAACCCTTCGTGTGCGAGTCCGACTCGCACTTGGCCGGTTTTATTTTCAGATAATAATCTAATAGAAAATCGGCCCGTGCATGTAGGTATACTCAATACTTCAATCACATAGAAATGGATTCAACTGAAAATAACTGAGCTATAATCTCATCAATAACAGTATAAGGCTTCGTTTACATTTAGCTCATCAAACAATAAATAATTGTATCCAATTACTAACATGTTCGCTTGACCTTCGAACCTTCACAGATAAACAGCAAATAAGCAATGATTGTTTCAAAGCAATTATATCCAATATCCATGCAGAAAGCATTAAGTACACTTTTTTTAAACATAAAACGATGGAAAAATTAAATTAAAAACTGGTTAAGTATGAGTTGAACTCGCCTACGAATGATTCCGTACCATTGTATCACACTATCACACTTCACACAAATATTATAAAGGTGAAAGTTTGCGTGTATGTGTGTGTGTATGTTTGTTACTCCTTCACGTAAAAACGACTGGACGATTTTGGCTGAAATTACGAATGGAGGTAGATTATCCTGCATTAGCACATAGGCTACTTTTGATTCCGGAAAATCAAAGAGTTCCCACGAGATTTTGGAAAACCTAAATCCACGCGGACGAAGTCGCGGGCTTCAGCTAGTAAGAAATAATAATAAAAAAAGCAACCATAAATTCACGGTTTTCGGGTCTTTCTTCTTCTTGTGCTATAAAACATTGCTATCTGCCAAAATTCATAATTCTAGGTCAACAAGAAGTACTTACCCAATAGGTTTTGATTCCTTGACAGACAGACAGACAGTAAAGTAATCCTATAAGGGTTTCTTTTTTAGGGTTCCACACCTCAAAACCTGTGCAAGAAAGCCTAATATATTATAAGAAATTTTAGATTTTAACTAAACCGCTAATCTTTGTTTATGACATGCAACATTAAATACTGATTTTAACAGGCCTCTCTCCGTCACTTACTCCATACAATCCTAGTTCCAATTTCATTTGAATACATAGAATTCAATAGAATACATAGAAGTTTTAAAATTACAGGGGCTCAAATATTTGTATGTGAATTTTTAAGACCGCGTAACTTTGAAACCGAATATTTTAACAGAAATCTGGAAAACCACAGGCATAGATATTAGTTTCTAGAATAGACTTTTCTAGACTTTGGTTGTTTAATATTCAAATGAAATTGGAACTACGTTTGTATGGAGCAAGTGACGGAGAGACCCCTCTTAACTGGCTTCAGTCAGACTGTTAAATCTAACTAGATTAGTTTAGATGACATTAGTTGTCTGTGTGCCTAGTCGGAGTTTTTTAACCTATTCGATCGCGTAAAAGTTAACTGCGTTTTGTATGGAATTGAAATAGCGCCATCTAGTGACAAGAAGTGGAAACATAATTTGTGAGTGCGAGTTTTTTACGTCCTCGGGACCGACTATTGTTTACCGACTCGCATGCGAAAGTGACAACGTGAGCGCACGTGATTGGTGGATTCAAGAACTATGCGAGTGCGAGTATCAAATTTTGACAATTCGCGAAGTAAATCGAGTAAACACGACGCTAACGCGATAGTTAAGTTGTCGCATAGATTTTTACAGTGAAAGTTGAGTGAGGAGATAATTTTAAAGACATTTATTTGCATTTTTCAAGTTTAATTTAAAGGACTACGATTTAAAAATTATGGCAGGGCGGTATTTTAGTCAAAACTACTTTTAATTTACTTTTCTAGGCTCTAAAAGAATATGTGTTCATAAACATAATCAGTTTTCTAAATCACATATAGATGGCGCTGTTGTCATTAACTTACAGTCTTCCACGTAAAATTATTAAAATATCTTGTACGATGCTACGAAACCCTTAGAGTGCGAGTCCGACTCACACTTGACTCATTTTTAATACATAATGATGATGTACATACTATACCTACCTACAAAGACGATGATTTCAAAACATAAACATAGACAGTAGATATAACCAGTTAAATTTTGATAGACAGCTGCTTCCATACAATCACTTCATAGAAATTTCATTCTAAATTTTGTTGGTTTATATCACGACGCCAACATTACAAAAATAATAAACGCCATTCACGGTGAGTACACGCGTATGGGCTGGTTAGCTTCGGTGGTATCTCACACTCGCTGACTCGCGATTCTCGATGCGTTTGACGTTAGCTCGGTTAACGCAGTAGTGAAGTCATTCGAATAATTTTGTGGATCTCACACTCGGCACACTGGAACCGTTTTAGTGACTTTGCTTGGTGACATTGCTTTGTTAGCGAGTTAAAATAATTGTCTAAACTTCAATGGCATTTGTAATGTTACCTACTTTATTTTAAAATGTATCAAGGGAATGATATAATAAAACTAAAGGTAGTTTTGTTTAGTTGTTGCTGGAGAGGATCTATTTATTTTTCACCATTAATATAATTATTTTGTGAAATTTCCCTTTGTCAGATTTCACTCAGAAAACAGGACTCTATTCACAGCGAAACAACGATACAGTTTGCCAAATGTTTTTACTACATGTTTTATTTATTAACTTCGTTTGAAACTTTAATTTTTTGTGGCTAATTCTGTACACAATCTCTATAGATACTAAATCAAATTGTCATACCTACTATCTAAATGTAATGCGATCCTTTTCCGCAGGGAGTATTATGAAAGGGATAGCAATAAATTAAGACCTGTCCTTTTGATTTATTACTGAGCACAGTCTCCTCTCAGACTGAGAAATGTAGGTCATTCTCCGCCACGGTCGATTGGTAGACTTCACACACCTTTGAGAACTTTATGGAGAACTCTCAAGCATGCAGGTTTCCTCACGATATTTTCCTTCACCGTTAAAGCTCTTGATATTTAGATATCCAAACGCACATAACTTTGAAAGCTAGAAGTGCGTACCCGGGATCGAACCCGCAATATGTCAAATATGTCAAATAGTAGGCTAATAGGTGACGTGAATCAATGAAAAATAGGCGAATCATAGGCTACCTAGCTTCAAATATAACTGTAGTATTGCTAAACTGTATATCATTTCATACAAAAAGGAGGCAATTCCCGAATTTTCAGCGATAAATGCATATCCGGTGGAGCCTGAAATCGAGCCAGTCCGAACATTCAGTTGTAGCAATTATTTTTTAATTGCCTCGAGATTGGTGTCTCTATAAACAGATGTTTTCATTGAAAATGTATAATTACGAGATGATGCCCACAACTTTGTCCGTGTGAATTTATAGGTGTCTCAAAATCCCGTGTGAAATCTGATGTTGGGGGGCCTAAAGTAACCTATGTCCTTCGTCGGGATGCAAGCTATCTCTATACCAAACGTCAAGATGGACCGTAAAAAGCTAGCAGACAGACAAACAGACGGATACACTTTCCCATTTATAATAGTAATATGGAGTTGATTATGTTCACGAATATGTCCGAATGGATTTAGTTTTTTGAATAATCCGAGGGAACTCTCCGATTTTCTGGCATAAAAAGTAGCCTTTGTCCCTGTCCACGTTTTATTTATTTATTCATATACAAATTAGCCCTTGACTGCAATATCCCCTGGTGTTAAGTGATGATGCAGTCTAAGATGGAAGCGGGCTAACCTGGAAGGAGAATGGCAGTTTTCATAAAACCCATACTCCTTCGGTTTCTATACACGGCATCGTAACAGAACGCTAAATCGCTTGGCGGTACGGCTTTGCCAGTAAGGTGGTAACTAGCCACGGCCGAAGCCTCCCACCAGGCAAATGAAACTATATTCGTGCAAAAAATTCACGTCGATTCATTGCTCCATCGCGGCACCTAATAACAAAGACACAATTTAACTCACAGAGAAAATGAGTGACAAAAGGTCAGAGACAAAGAAACAACAGCAGCCAACAGTCAAAGCGAGGCAAAGTCCTACTTAACGGAAAGGCCATTCGGAATTGGCTGCAGTCGCAAGCCGGGAACTTTGTGGCATTTAGCGACTTGCGACGTTTGACTTGCAGACTTGCTTGGTCAATGAGTTAAAGTGGAAACTGTATACTTAGTAAGAGATACTGTATTTTCGATAGAATTCTATCGAAAATACAGTATTAGAGATCTATTTTAAATAGAATTTGAGCGTCGAAACATAATAACGTCATAATACAAGTGTAAAATAAAAATTTATAACACCCTCAACAAGTGAAGGTTACAGTAACTAGAAAAGAGCTGATAACTTTCAAACGGCTCAACCGATTTTCTTGGATTATAGCTAAGAACACTCTCGATCAAGCCACCTTTCAAACAAAAAAAAACTAAATTAAATTCAGTTCATTAGTTTAGAAGCTACGATGCCACAGACACACAGATACACACGTCAAACTTATAACACCCTCCTATTTGGGTCGGGGGTTAACAAGACAGTTAAGATCCATTCAACATCCATCCATCCATACCATTCCATCCATTCCATCCATTCCATCCATTCCATCCATTCCATCCATTCCATCCAATCCATTCCATCCATTCCATTATGAGTTTATTCCATGGTGAGCTAATATATGTATATACATATGTATATGTCCTTTGCACCATGTTGGTTTTCTGGAAGAGATAAGGCCCCCAAATTATATATTTTTGTTATAATATATTTTTGTTTTGCTTTGTATGTGTTTTTTCTGTATTAATTTTGTGGTGTACAATAAAAGTTTATTAATTCATTCATTACAGACATTAAGACTTTCATTAATTTTTCAAGCTCAGAAATTACTTATATGAATATTGCTGTAATACAATACAATTTGTGTTAAGGTAATAATTCAAATAGGTATTCAAATGTTATATAGCAAATAACCGTAAATTTCTCAAATGTCCAACTGTCAGACTATGCAAATTGTACATCTTTAGTGATGTAAAGGTGGGACCTAGCACAAGCGGAGCGTGTAATTAATGTTACCTCGTAGATAACATTTTCTGTTAGCGTGCGTTTATTTGACATTGACGAGAGCGGTGTGTTGTAGACTCGACCGTAACAATAAAGATCATAACACACATATAAACCCGAACAAGTGTAAATAAAAAATTTATAACACCCCCGACAAGTGAAGGTTACAGTAACTAGAAAGAGCTGATAACTTTCAAACGGCTGAACTGATTTTCTTGGATTATAGCTAAGAATACTCTCTATCAAGCCACCTTTCAAACAAAAAAACTAAATTAAAATCGGTTCATTAGTTTAGGAGCTACGGTGCCACAGACAGATACACAGATAACTGATACTTTAAAATACTGTAAAAAAACTCGGTTATGGCTGGATGACGCCAAACAGATCGGCTACTTTGAAACTGCCATCTTTTATCTAAACGTTTTAAGATACCAAGAAGTTGGTGTCACTGTGCATACAGATAACACGGGCTATTGTTTTTTAAATTGCAATACGCTATTCGCTGTATCTTATACAGGGTGGTCTGGGCGATTCCCGCTACTCGCTGTATCTTATACAGAGTGCTCTGAGTGCAACTCTAGGTACGTCTGCAGGAAGCGAAGTACATGACAGATCGCAAGCTGCGACTGCGCTCTAATTAATAGCCTTTGCTTTGCGCCGTACAAAGAGCTGTAATGACCGCTCCAGCTGAATGCTGAGGTGATTTGGAATGGTTCCAATTCACTACGCTTCAACACTTCCAAAAATTAAGACTCAACGGGTCTCTGGCAGAGAACTAGAGAGAGGAAGCTCTCGGTTCAATCCTGAATCAACATCTGTCAAATGTTAGGTACTAGATGATGCCCGCGACTTCGTCCGCGTGGATTTATGGCCTTAGAAATCCCGTGGGAACTCTTTCATTTTCCGGGATAAAAAGTTACCTACATCAATTCCAAGGATGCAAGCTACCTCTGTACCAAATTTTATACAAATCGGTTTAACGGATGGGCCTTTAAGAATCCTGTGGAAACTCTGATTTTCCGGGATAAAAAATAGCCTATGTGCGTTCCAGGGATGCTAACTAGTACCAAATTTCATCAAAATCGGTTAAGCTGCTGGACCGAGAAAAGTTAGCAGACAGACACATTTTCTCATTAATTATTATAATATTAGTATGGGTTTGAGCACTAGAGGCACAGTTCGACGATATTTCACATATTATTAGGCTGTGGTGACGTAAAATCAAAAAAAAATAGGGCTACTTTAGGGCTACCTGCGTCAAATGTACTAACATCTATACTAATAAATAAAATTGGAGTGTCTGTCTGTAATTTCGAAATAACTACCTCATATTAAGCTCATATGGTTATATGAACGATACCAACACTGAATCACACGTTTTTAAAATTTTTGTCTGTCTGTCTGTCTGTTTGAAAAGTTAATCTTCGGAACGGCTGAACCGATTTTGACGGGATTTTGACAGACAAGTAGAGAATTGACCAGGGAGTAACATAGGCTACTTTTTTAACCGACTTTCAAAAAGGGAGTTGTGTTTTTCTACCTATGTACACCGAAATCTCCGAGATTTCTGAACCGATTTGCGTCATTTTTTTTAATCGATAGAGGAACTTTGCGACATTGTTTCATAAGAAATTTGGAGTCCAACTCCTCAATCCTGATGCTGCAGGGGATCTGACCAATCCACGCGGGCGAAGCTGCGGGCATCAGCTAGTTTTGTTATGTAATTGTTATTTTTGTTTGTTACCAAAAGGAGATCATTATTTTTGGGCCTTTTCTGAAAGTGCCGGCCAACGAAAAAAAATGGTACGGATCGTTAGAACTAGCCATTTGGAGTAATAGTTAATATGGCAGAAAAGTTGTAGGATTGCTCTGAACCAAGTTATACAAGGTCGAAGATTCGTCATTTTCATACATTTTATTGATTTCTAAAAGTGCTGGGAAACATAAAATAATGTTAGTTATTGCTAGAACTAATGATTTGAAGCAATTGTCATTATGACCTGAAGGCTGGGGGGCCATTATATGTCGCGTTATACAAGTTATACAAAAAATTAATATACTTTGTATAATTAATTGTAACCGATTTTATGATTTTGTTACTGTTCTGATTGTTTTATACGAATTTGAATACACGTACAATTATTTTGACTCCCACGAAGTGCTGGATCAGCTGCAATGTGGACAAAATTCGTTTATACATACCTGGATTGTATGCGGCCTTGTAAAACTAGGTGATCTCATCCAGCCATCTCCCAAACTTCTACCAATGGGATATCTCCGGCGAGCTCTGTGATGAATGCACCATTTGGTTATAAGTACTGTTCACCATAGTAACTACGGGCTTGCTTCAGTCGATAGCTGCCCAAAGTAACCTGCGTCGATTCTTCTGTGAATCTAGGAAAGTCATTGAACGGAGGATGTCGGCTTCCATAGCCTGGAAATGAGCTCTTCTTCTATTATAATTATTGTGTGTGATAACAAGTTCTGCTAAACTGTTTTGCGCATTGACCAGTTCATGGATTTTGTCAAGGAAATCACGTCTGTAGTACACGTTATTGTCTATCAGAACATGATAGCTGTTTAGCGATGTTATCGCGATCCTGAAATAATCGATTACGTTACTTAATGCCCGGTCACTCTGATCAATCCTGAGCAAACGAAAATCTCTTTTAAAGCAATTGTTCATCACTTCCACCATCCAGCAGCAAATGGTAACAAGCTTAGATTTATTGGTTTGGTCAGTATTCAGTAATTAGCTGGGTTTCATTTAAATGTTTTGTTTCTAGCATTTGTGTCACATAACCGCATGCCTCAAGAAATAAAGGCTATCTATAAAGGCATGTACAGACAGATACAGGCATGTACATATATCTTCAGAAAAGCACTAATTACTTTTGTCAGTGAAAATCATACCCTAACCACAAGTTCCGAAACCACTAAAAGCCTTTATGTTAGTTGCGATGGAACAATAATCTACACGCTGCAGCAACTTACAATGCCTAGATTTTAAATGATACCTTAAATGATATAGAAGATTTTTACTGGATTTTTATCTTAGTCCATGGTTTTAGAGATACCATAAACAATCTTGAGGTAATCTTTCTTTCTTGAGGTGTGCGGTTATTTGGCACAAATGCCAGTAACAAAACATCAGTAAAAACCCAGCTAACTACTGACGAAGCCAATAAATCTAGACTTTTTACCATTTGCTGCTGGATAATGTAAATGATTAAAGACCGCTTTGGAAGAGATTTTTGTTTACTCAGGGTTATTCAGGATTTGTAACCGGAAATTAAGTAACATGATCGATTATTTCAGGATTTTGTCAGCATTGCTGATCGGCTATCATGATCTGATAGACAACAACGTGCATGCACGTGATTTTCTTGACGTAATCCATGAACGGCCAGTGAGCAAAACAGTTCAGCAGAACTTGTTATCACAAACAATATGTAATTATAATAGAAGGAGAGCTCATGCTCCCAGGCTATGGAAGCCTACATCCTCCGTTCAATGACTTTTCTAGATTCACAGAAGAATAGACGCAGGATGCTTTGGGCAGCTATCGACTGAAGCAAGCCCGTAGTTACTATGGTGAACAGTACTTATAACCAAATGGTGCATTCATCACAGAGCTCGCCGGAGATATACCATTGGTAGAAGTTTGGGAGATGGCTGGATGAGATCACCTAGTTTTACAAGGCCGCATACAATCCAGGTATGTATAAACGAATTTTGTCCACATTGCAGCTGATCCAGCACTTCGTGGGAGTCAAAATAATTGTACGTGTATTCAAATTCGTATAAAACAATCAGAACAATAACAAAATCATAAAATCGGTTGCAATTAATTATACAAAGTATATTAATTTTTTGTATAATTTGTATAACACGACATATAATGGCCCCACAGCCTTCGGGTCATAATGACAATTGCTTCAAATCATTAGTTCTAGCAATATCTAACATTATTTTATGTTTCCCAGCGCTTTTAGAAATCAATAAAATGTATGAAAATGACGAATCTTCGACCTTGTATAACTTGGTTCAGAGCAATCCTACAACTTTTCTGCCATATTAACTATTACTCCAAATGGCTAGTTCTAACGATCCGTACCATTTTTTTTCGTTGGCCGGCACTTTCAGAAAAGGCCCAAAAATGTATGGAGCTAGAATGATCTCCTTTAATTTTAAAACGCTAAAATGGCTATAACGTAATTTTTTATCGCGTGGCGTTATCTAATTGTTAATTGCTCTATCGCCATCTCATTCTCGGTTGACCACAGTGAATAAGTCTATCCTTCTCACATTTTAGCTCGACTCTGGTCTCTTCCGTTCATTCGATCATTCAATGATATATAAATAAATCAAACTGCAGCATTTAACCGAATCAGTGGTGGAAATGTTTACAATAAGTCAGTTGTATTCCTTGGGTAAACGTCATTACACATCTAAATTGGTTTCTCTAAACAAACTGACATTACGAGGTCACTGACCGGCAATATTGTTGGGTTGGCGCCGAGAGATTTATAGAACTAACTTACTGATTGAAAGTTTAATAACATTCCCGCAACCAGTGTTGTACCTTCTTACCTTTAATGAAATAACGGATTTGCTGCTGATTTTATTTATTGAGTTTTTATTCTGGTGCCAATGACCTCACCCACGTGCATTTAGGTTTTTAGGAATCCCAAAGAAAATAGTATTCTAATGTGGTCAAGGAATAAGATGGGATTTTTCGAAATTCTCACGGGATATGGAATAAAGAAGATATAATATGTTTTCGCATAGTTGTCGATAGTTTTAGGGTTCTGTATCCGAAGAATGCCAACGGGACCCTATGATTAAGCTTCCACTGTCTGTCCGTCTGTCAGTGGGCTGTATCTCATGTAATGTCGAGAGTTGATAATATTTTGACAAAGTGTGTATTTTCATTTTACAATTAATAATAAAAAACTAAGATAGCAAATTTCAAAATGCGCATTAAAAAAATTATTATTAATTAAAAAGTACATAGTGTTACCTATATCTTGTACGATGGCACGGAGTGCGCTTCCTCCTCACACTTGACGGGTTTTTTGATATATGTAATAATATCTATTAAATATTTATTAGGAATCCAATTCCTTTTGCTATTTTGGTCCGTAAAGAATCGTTCCTTCAATAATAAGAAAATTTACTATACGAAATAAAAGATATTGTATAGAAACGGAAAAACAATCAACTTCTCCTCGATTACCCATCTGTTATCGGGCATACAATGTAGACACAAAAATACGCAACTCCACATGAAATTCCCGATTCCGTGAATCGAGTGGAAAGCGATTGTGCGGATACCAAAGTTGGCGCTAACTATCTGTAAGAGACTATTCACACTTGCTCACAACTGTTTTAATTCATTCATTCTTGTAGTGAACTTTTCCTAAGAAGCTTAATTAAAGATTTTTTGGATTCTCAGATTTTACTTGCAGATTTACTGAGTATGGGTCTCCTCTCAGAATAAGAAGGTTTTAGGCCATAGTCTGCCACGCTAGGCCAATACGGATTGGCAGACTTCACTCACCTTTAAGAACATTATAGATATTAGTATTTTAAATCTATGATATTTAATCTCCAGTATGCAGGTTTCTTCACGATGTTTTTCTTCACAGTTAAACTGAGTGATATTTAATTGCTTATAATATTACCTACTAGAGGATGCCCGCGGCTTCGCCCGCTTGGAATTCGGTTTCTTTGAAATCCCGTAGGAATTCTTTGATTTTCCAGGATAAAAACCTTTCATTAAAATCGGTTTAGCGGTTGGGCCGTAAAAACATAGCAGACAGACGGACAGACACACTTTCGCATTTGAAAGAAAGAAAGAAAATTCATTTATTCATCTTGTTAGTAGATTAGTAGTTTTTAATAATTACTTAATAATAATCAAAAAACTTCCTGCACCCACATGGCACAAGATGAAAAGGCCCCGGCTCAGCATTAATGCTGCAGGTTTTAAAATAAAACCTGAGCGCTGGTATTCTGCCGGGACCAAGAGGAGTGACGCGCAGGAATTCAATAGAGTTAAAATAAAATAAATAGTTAATGTACATAGTGAGTATAGTGTGTAAATAGAAATCTTGAAAACTTGCCGTTTTGTATTAAGATCATGGTTAGAAAGACAGTGATATAAATAAAAAATAAAAGCATAATTAACATTTAGTTATGATAAGGGATAATTACTACACTAGCGGCACGCTATGATGGCCGGTTTGACACATTACAATAGTGATGTGGAATGTCAATTTATTCTCGAACAAAAAACAATTAAGTTTTGTTTTTGTACCTGATTAAATAGGTTTAATAAAACAAAAATGTATATGTTTATTTAATTTATTTGAACGAACTGAATATTTGAACGAAAATGAATATACATACTTTATATGCACACAAGAAACATATGAATACAAAAGATACCAACAAAGGTGCCACAAAAGGCCATAATTAATCAGATTCGTCCATACTACTATTTTCACTGTCGTCACTGCTATCATCACATACATTAATAATTATATGTTCGTTTTCTATAATATTATCTATTTTCACATCTCTTTCATAATCTTCCCTTATTAATTTAACAGTTCTATTCACAACCTTTTCCCAGTCTCCTTTAGTCACATGTTCACAAGCTTCTTCTAATAATTTTAGCATTTTTTTTGTGGTAAATGGGGGTTCTGTATTGTGTCTTGCAGCATATCCCTTAATTTGAGCCCACACCAACTCAATCGCATTATACTCACAATGGTAAGGCGGTAACCGTATAACTCTGTGCCCATGTTCTAATGCTATTTCGTCAATGACGTATCGGATCTTGGTTGGTTTGTTTTCTTTTAAAAGACGTACTAATTCCGCTTTTCATGTTTGCATCTACGCCATTTTTACGAAGCCATGCGACGATATCAGCTTTCTTTTGGGATTGGGCAGGTGGCTTGTCAATTTGCATCGAGTGGTATGGGGCGTTGTCCATAATTATAATAGATGGTTCAGGGAGGCTACACAACATTGAGGTAAACCATTCAGTAAACTTTTCTCCATTCATGTCTTCATGATAGTCTCCAGTGGTTTTTGACGCAAAAGCCATGAGAGAACCTTCGACAAACCCGTTGATGGTTCCGGCGTGACAAATTATAAGTCGCGATCCTTTTCCTACAGGAACTTTGGAAGTAGATGCTGCTGTGTCATCGTTCCAAGAACGGCCTACAGTATGGTTAGCATTAAGCCATGTTTCATCCAAGAACACAACATTTTGCCAATTTTTGATTTCTTTCACTTGCCGTAAAAAAGTATACCTTGCCATCGCTATATCAAATCTTTCCATCAATATTTTGCGTTTGTTACATTTTTTGTATCGAAATCCAATGGTCTTCAAAATCTTCGTTAAAGAACTTTCCCCACCGAAGAATAATCCAGCTTCCTTCAGTGAATGCACCAACTTTTTTCTTGTTGGATACTCCTTCTGTAAATAGTAGCCGTAAACATGTCTTCGGATAGCATCGGCATCAAAGCTATCGATGCCTACGACTGGTTTTGCTCGTTTTCTCTTTTTTGGTGTGTGAAGTTTATTTTCTTCTGTGCCAGTCTCGCCATATTTTTTTTTAGTTATCCGTCTAACAGTTCGTTGTCCAATATTAAGCGCATCAGCTACGCGTTCAACCACTGACGTTATAGGTAAAATTGGCCCTCCATTTTGAGCTTCACGATCGAAATAGTTACGAAGGCGTATTACGAACTCACGTGTCTGACTATTTAGAACAGTTCTCTGCGTACGTTCGGTCATATCGACGAAATCCACAACAAAGGGCTTGAACAGAGTCCAAATTAACGAGCAAGGGTCAACAGTAATGCAGTATCAATATTTGAAATCCAAAGCCAGGTCAAAATTATATCACAATCGCATTGCACTGACAGTTTATACTTTTCGAAGCAACGTCAATTCGAAACTGCTTTGTTTTGCATTGAGCATTGACGCGAGTTTGCCGGAGGTAGTAGTTGTGCTAGCCAGCGATCCTATGTGACGATCGTATTAGATTCCATTTTTAAAAATTTATTGATATTTTTTTGCGATTTCAGAGGTTTGTCCACATAGTGAAAATTGTTCATATTCACAAGTACATTCACCCCTTAAATGGTGCAAACTGATTTTTCTACACTTGTATACATTTAAGAAATCAATTTAATAAATAAATTTTGAGTCCTAAACCTAAAACTACATTCGATAAAATTTATGAATCTCTGCACATCACTATCGTCAATAAAGTAATACAATTATTTCCTTCAAAGTCGTTATCAATTAATACGGAACTTCATGAGCGGACAAACGTCAAACCGGCCATCATAGCGTGCCGCTAGTTTAAGATACGAGACACCGATGGGATACGAGCGAAGTTTAAATGAAAATATGTAAGTAAATATAGCAAATAGCAGTTTCAAACCACCAAACTAAATAACCTAGAACTAATTAGAGTTTTTTGATCTTTTAGGAGTTTCTTTTTTAGGTTGTTCTTAAACGCAGGAACTGAAGTTAGATTTCGCAGAGGAGGTGGAATATTATTCCAGCATTTTGTAGCCAGATATCGAAAACTTCCACGAAAAGCTGCTGATCTATGACGTGGCCAGGTTAGCCTGTTTAGTGGTCCTCGAGTGTTGAAAGCTGGGGAATGCCAAGATAACTTATTATAAAGATAGTCCGGCGTTTTGTTCTTGATAACACCAAACAGTAGAGTGCTGAAATGCAGTTCAATACGCGAATAATTCATTTATAATATTAGTATGGATGATGAATAAAATACATTATCTTGTGAATCTTGTATTTGTCGTACATATGCCTGCGACATAGACAACGACTCTCAACGAATACGTGTGTATCTTCCCATTGGCTATAAGACGCACCGACTAACTGCTGAAGCAAGCGGGGAACTTGCAGCATCCTCTCGACTTGTGTGGTCGTGAGATATGTCAGTTGCAACTTGTGACAGCCCGAACGGGTATACACAGCAAATAGATCCGGCTAGTTAGGTGTGTCTCTCTGCACTTAGCCAGCGGGACAGGCTCTTCTAACTCTGAAAGGAGACCTGTGCTCAGTAGTGGGCCAGTGATGGGTTGATCATGATGATGATTTTGAATATAACACCTTCCATTGTGAAGTCTCTATTTGTCGTACCTATCTTCCCGACATGGATAGCGACTCTCAACGAATACGTGTGTACATTCCCTACGGATATAAGACGCACCGACTAACTGCTGAAGCAAGCGGGAAACTTACAGCAACCCCTCGACTAGTGCGGTCGTGAGATATGTCAGTTGTAACTTCTGACAGCCCCAACGGGTATACACAGCAAATAGCTCCGGCTAGTTAGATGTGTCTCTTAGCCAGCGGGTCGGGCTATGGTTCTTCTAATTCTAAAAGGAGATCTGTGCTCAGTAGTGGGCCAGAAATGGGTTGATCATGATGTATATGTTGAATAAAACACCTTCCATTGTGAAGTCCCTATTTGCCGTAGCTATCTCCCCGACATGGATAACGATTCTCTACGAAAACGTGTGAATCTTCCCACTGGCTATAAGACGTACTAACTGACTGCTGAAGTAAGCGGGAAACTTGCAACATCCTCTCGACTTGTGCGGTCGTGAGATATGTCAGTTGTAACTTCTGACAGCCCGAACGGGTATACACAGCAAATAGCTCCGGCTAGTTACGCGGGAGATAAGCTCAACTGACAAAACAGTATCTGTGCGCGTTTGCCGCGCTTTTGTGAGTATGACACTGTGGTTTGACAACTAGTCAAATCAGTATCTTTTTATCAAACGTTAAAACACGGGCTTAGTATGCGAGCTTAGCTATGAAATACTGGCATGTGACGTCACAATGATTAGACGTGCTTTTTAAGTTTAATCGATAATTTAAAATGGTTATTACACTTAAATTTAACAAAGGACGTGGATTTCACGTATTTTGGAAGAATCTTTATTTAATAATCACTGAGAAATATTGACATAGCAAAATATACCGTATTGTATTTGCAGTGTAGGCAATTGTTTGGGTCGTAGGATCAACGAAATCTGTGTAGCTGTTTTTTTTTTGCCGTCTACGAAGAATTTACAAAAGGTCTACGAGAGGTCTACGGTTCAAAAGCGCTTAACTTTATAGTAATAAGCAGATTTATTTTAAGTTTTAACATTAAAATGTTTCTCATGCATGCTTTTCATAGCATTTTTAGGAAGTTCAATGGACGAAAGCGGTGATGTGATAGCCCAGTGGTTAAAACGTCAGCCTTCTGTCAAGTGTTACAGGGTTCGATCCAGGATCTATACATATAATCAAAGGCTATCATTCTGAGAGGAGGCCTATGCTCGGTAGTGAGTCGGCGACAGGTTGAGATAATCATGACAATGGATGGACGACGCGACGTCTAAACACGGAAACAAAGCCAAGAGAAAATCCAAGCTAACTCTTTTTTCTTCGAATTTCACCTAGGCAACCATCATTGAAATTTTTTCTCCAAATCGATTTCAGTAATTAAAATCTATTTAACCGCAACCCTTTTAATTAAATTACGGATTCCTCGGAGTCGCGTACGGAATGTGTGGAATGAAATCAAGCGGTGCCGATGCGGCAGTGCGGTTGGCGGCGTGCCAGGCGCGAGTCCTGCTCGACGTTGCTATTGTTGTACACTTCCGCACGACCACTGCCCGTTGCGCCTTAGCCTTTGGAAACAATGGATTGAACCACGGACTTGTTATAGCTAGACCTCGCACACTCATTAAATAATGTAGATACTAACAGTGGCGCGCACAGAACTCAAGGTTTAAGGTATCAGTAGTCAGGTAGGTTTCTGATGAAAGAAGCGGTTAATAGCTTAGTGGTTAAGACTTTCCTTTTTGGAGGGTCCGGGTTTCTATGGGGCACGCACCACTAATTTTTCAATACTTTAAGCAATTAAATATCACTTGTTTTAATGGTAAAGGGAAACATCGTGAAGAAACCTGTATGCGTGAGACTTCATCATAATGTTCTCAAAGGTGTGTGAAGTCTGCTAATCCGCACTTGAGTAACATGGTGAACTATGATCAAATCCTTCTCATTCTGAGAGAAGAGCCGTGCTCAGTAGTGAGATGGCAACAGCTATAGATGATGATGACAATGGACAGACGAAGTCTAAATGTGAATACAGGCCAAAGAGAAAATCCAAGCTGCCAGCTGTTTCTTTGAATTTTGCTGTTCAAATCGACTTCAGTAATTAAAATCTATTTATCAGCAATCCTTTTAATTAAATTACGGATTCCTCAGAGTCGCGTACGGAATGTGTGGAATGAAATCAAGCGGTGCCGATGCGGCAGTGCGGTTGGCGGCGTGCCAGGCGCGAGTCCTGCTCGACGTTGCTATTGTTGTACACTTCCGCACGACCACTGCCCGTTGCGCCTTAGACTTTGGAAACAATGGATTGAACTATGGATTCATTGAAAATTCGATGCCAATTTGCACTTGGTTAGCGTGATAGAAATTCTGAAAGAAAATAAGTTCTCAGTAGTGAGCCAGCGATGGATTGATGATGATGATGGTGCTTGAAATTTTTTATCTAATTGTGAAATTAAATGTACCTATTTAGGTATTTTTAGGGTTCCGTACCTTATAGTATCACTTTTTTGTCTGTCTGTCCGTCCGTCCATCCATATTGTCTGTCAAGAAAACCTATAGGGTACTTCCCGTTGACCTAGAATCATGAAATTTTGCAGGTAGGTAGATCTTATAGCGCAAATAAAGAAAAAAACCCGTAAACCGTGAATTTGTAAATAAATCACAAAAAAAATATGTTTTAATTTTCAAAGTAAGATAACTATACCAAGTGGGGTATCATATAAAAAAGCAGACCTGTACATTCTAAAACAGATTTTTATTTATTTTTATGCACAATAGTTTTTGATTCATCGTGCAAAATGTCAGTAAAAATACCCGATTACGGAGCCCTCGGTGCGCGAGTCTGACTCGCACTTGGCCGGTTTTTATTTTGAATCTAATTATGAAATTAAACGTAAGTAGGTATTTTTTTCTTCAACACAATGCCTCATCGAGTTTGCAATATAGATGAGTTTGTCAGCAATAAAGGCCTCTTCAGCTTCCATCAGAACGCACTTCACTGCGACCTCCTTGATCACGTTCCGGAGTTAAGACTCCTTTTACTTACACAACTAAGATAAAATAGGAAAAGTAATTTTCCCAGGATTCCTAGTTTCTGATTGCTCCTTGATAAGGTCTCAGAACATCTATTTATTAATGCCAAGATGTGTCTGTCTGTCAGTATGCTAGCATTTCACGGGCCATCTATTTAACGTTTTTCAACGTTTGGCAAGAAGAACAAAGAATATAACATAATATCTATCTGGCTTTTTCATGAATACTTACTTTCTTTTCCTTTACAACCTCTCGCACTGCTAGGGTCAATGGTAGAGCTGTCCGCTTTAATTTTCTTTTTAACCCCCGACCCAAAAAGAGGGGTGTTATAAGTTTGACGTGTGTATCTGTGTTATGTCTGTAGCATCGTAGCTCCTAAACTAATGAACCAATTTTAATTTAGTTTTTTTTTGTTTGAAAAGTGGCTTGGCTTGATCGAGAGTGTTTTTAGCTATAATCCAAAGAAATCGGTTCAGCCGTTTGAAAGTTATCAGCTCTTTTCTAGTTACTGTAACCTTCACTTGTCGGGGGTGTTATAAATTTTTAATTTATACTTGTATTTATTCTCTTTATTCTTACAACTTTCTAGTACAAATAAATAAATAAATGAAGGCCACGTCTTAGCCACGGCTAAGTAGCTATACATGTTAATACGTTATAGAAAATACCATTATCAGATAAGCGTCGACTTTGCAATAATGTGAAGTACCTACTATACGCTGCGGCGAAGGCCTCTTCAACTTTCAATCGCGTAAGCGCTTTACATCAAGCGTTAATATCGCGTCATTGGTCACGTTGCGCTGCTTTGTAGCGCTAATTATGCTTAAAGATGGGATGGTAAGCAGGCTTATTAGTGAACAAGTGTAAATTAAAAATGTATAACACCCCCGACCCCCCAACACAAGGTTACAGTAACTAGAAAAGAGCTGATAACTTTCAAACGGCTGAACCGATTTTCTTGGATTATAGCTAAGAACACTCTCGATCAAGCCATCTTTCAAACAAAAAAAAAACTGAATTAAAATCGGTTCATTACGGCCAAGTACGAGTTGGACTCGCACACGAAGAGTTCCGTACCATCGTACAAGAAATAACACTTTTTAATTTTTTAATTTTCGTGGCAGGAATTTTTATTATTTTGTTGTTATAGCGGCAATAGAAATACATATTGTGCAAAATTTCAACTCTCTACCTATTCCGGTTCAAGAGATATAGCCCCCTGACAGGCAGACAGACAGCGGAGTCTTAGTAATAGGGTCCCGTTGGCACCCTTTGGTAACAGAACCCTAAAACCCGACCAAGTTCGAGTCGGGCTTCGCTATTTTAAGGTTCCGTACATAATAATTATGAACAGAATACTTTGGGTGAATAAAATATTTTCATTTACGAGCTAAACAGCTTTGTTATAAGTATTGTACTTGTAGATTTTATTAGTTTTGCTGATCAAACCATTTCCGCCCCACTACTGAGTACGGGTCTCCTCTCAGAATGAGAAGGGTTTAGGCCATAGTTATAGTTTATTAGTTTTACGCATCATAAATCCCTAAAGAAAATTAACAAGCATAATATTTTCACACGATTGCACAAAGCCGTATACTAGTTCAGTAATCTCCACTTGAACTGAATTGGGTTGACCCTGAGTAGGTTGTAGGGCTCAAGTCTCAAGACGATTCAATAATACCGTGTCGAGTTACACAGGCCAGTGTTTGCTAATTAGATGCCGTAAACGATCAATTCTAGCCATAATAGCATTAGGGCTATACCGATACACCAACGGGATTGAATAACGAAAACATTATTCTGAGAAGAGACCCGAAAGTACTCAGTAGTGAGCCGATGGTGGGTTGATCATGATGATGAAAACTATTCTAAAAAACGCACAATAGACGGAAACCAATGCCGTGTTAAACCAAAAGGGTAATGGGTTTAATAAAAACTGCCATATCCTTTCCAGGTTAGCCCGCTTCCAATTTAGACTGCATTATCACTTACCATCAGGTGAAATAGCAGTCAAGGGCTTACTTGTATCTGAATAAAATAAAAATAAAAAAATATTTAAGTACGGAAACCTGTCCAGGAAAAAAAGATAAGACCTTGGATCTTCCGAATAGAATAGAATAGATTTTTATTCAAATAAACTTTTACAAGTGCTTTTGAATCGTCAAATATAATTTACCACTGGTTCGGAATGCCGTTCCTACCGCGAAGAACCAGCAAGAAACTCGGCGGTTGCTCAACTGCTTGATGTCCACAGCTGGACATCAAGCAGGGACTCTTATAGGGACTTCCATTGGTGTTTCTATGCTTTTGTTTTTTACTTATAAATACGATAAAAAATCAGTTCATTCTTTTACTAAAGAGTTAATTGTTTATAAAATTGTACACTTTACTCCAACAAAAAGCGTACAGTCTAACTCGAGTAGGTACACACAACCAAACTAATTTAACTAACTTCAGTTAACTCACAGCTAATGTGATTGATCCACGCTAAACTAATTTTAGTTTTTAGTTAATGAACTTTATAGCATAATCACAACTAAAAAAGTTTTGCTCAAAGTTTAAAAGCTGCTTGTGAATTTCATTAAAGGGGTGGACAGTTAGTGCTATGTAAATTAAGTGCAGGTCAAATTTTGCAATTAAGTATGCAGGAGTTTAAAAACTTGTTTACGTAAAACGCCTGAGAAATTTAAATGAGGATTTTCTGTCTTAATATCTAAATATATAAAAGGAAAAGCTGGCTGACTGACTGACTGATTAATTATATTATCAATGCACAGCTTAACAGGGCTCTCTCCGTCACTCGCTTCATACAATCGTAGTTCCAATTTCATTTGAATACTAAGCAACCAAAGTCCATGAAATTTTGCAGACATATTCTAGAAACTAATATCTGTGTCTGTGGTGTTTTAGATTTTTCTAAAAATATGTAGTTTTAAAATTAAAGGGGCTCAAAGATTTGTATGTAAATTTTTAAGACCGCGTAACTTTGAAACCGAATATTTTAACAGAAATTTGGAAAACCACAGACATAGATATTAGTTTCTAGAATATGTCTGCAAAATTTCATGGACTTTGGTTGCTTAATATTCAAATGAAATTGGAACTACGTTTGTATGAAGCGAGTGACGGAGAGACCCCTCTTAAACTACTGGACAGATCGGGTTGAAATTTGGCATGCAAATAGCTATTAAATGCATCCGCTTAGAACTCAAACTACTGGACAGATCACGTCGCATTGAAATTTGGCATGCAGATAGCCATTATGACTTGGACATCCGCTAAGAAGGTATTTTTTAGAATTCAACCCCTTAGTGGGTTGAATGGGGGTTTGAAATTTGTGCATTCTACGCGGATGAAGGCGCGGTCATCGGCTAGTTACTTATAAGTACATGTATCGCGTATTCTCCGTATTCTGTATCCGTCAATGTAGAGATGATACGGTCATCACTCAGTCCCGGGAACTAATATAATGCTGCATACATTACGCTGACGTGCTGTGTCAGCTCTTCCAATTACAGCGTCGCCCGCCCGGTGTGATTAACTGAGGACACTGACGCTTCACTGGGGGTATTATGCATTATATTATCATATATTAGAAAGAAAGAAAAAAGAAAGAAAGAAAACCAATTTATTCATCTTGTGCAATGAACGAGTAGACAATGGTAGGTAATCAATAAGTACAAGAAACCAAAAGCAAAAGAAAAGGAAGCAAAAGGTTCCTTGCATATCATGGACTTCCGCAAAATAACGCCTGCTTCTATACTACATTCTATACTACAATCAATAAATAATAATTAATAGAGAGTATTATATACCTAATCGTAAAAAATTGAATCATCCCTCAGGGTTAAGTATACTGTAATATCGTATTATAGTCGGGTTCAAGTCCATAAGACAACTGTAAGTAATATAAGTATCTATCAAATGAATGAATTAGAAGGACTTAGGCCATAGTCTGCCACGCTGGTCTGGCATTTGAGAACATTATGGAAAAATCTCAGGCATACGGACGAACGGACATACAGCCCGTTATTCTTTTTGGGGTATGGAATCCCAAAAATGGTTAAAAATGGTTTATAATTCCTGCTGGAATAAAACCCTCTGTCGGCCTCAACATTTACCCCAGGAACAATAGCGCCCGCCTCCAGCAGGATTTAAGGCCTTTTTATAATTAACCCACGCAATTAACAATCGCATTTCGACTCCATAATGGGGTTATGGTTATGATTTATTGTAAAGGAGGTAAACGCCATAACCGCTCATTATCCCCGTCTTTGACTTTCAAAGTACGTACTTTCTGAAGTATTTTCTTTTTCATACTATTCACGGTATTTATCCAGAGTCAGCTTTTTTAAGTGAAACTTCTTTACCAATGTTATGAGACAGAAAAGTATATAGTAGGTATACACAATGACTTTATAGTTTAGGTACTAGAGGATGTCCGCGGCTTCCCCTCGTGGATTACGGTTTTTTAAAATCCCATCTAAAATAAAAATCCCAACTAAATTAAAATCGGTTCATTAGTTTAGGAGCTACGATGCCACAGACAGACACAGATACACAGATACACACGTCAAACTTATAACACTCCTCTTTTTGGATCGGGGGCTAATAACAGAAGAGATGTTTTAAGACTTTTCATACTCGAAGTAAAATAGCAATAAATTAATAACAAGTGTAAATTAAAAATTTATAACACCCCCGACGATCCAAAGTATTTGAGTTTTCCAAAACATCATTTTCAAATAAATAATTATGTTTTAGGCAACGTCCATCTTGACAGCTTGACATTTGTCTATTGACATAATATTAAGAACCTAACGGTTATCTAACCTTCTTTTCTACAAGAAAACTAGAAAAGAGCTGATAACTCTTAAACGGCTGAACCAATTTTTTTAGATTATAGCTAAGAACACTCTCGATCAAGCCACCTTTCAAACAAAAAAAACTAAATTAAAATCGGTTCATTGGTTTAGGCGCTACGATGCCACAGACAGATACACAGATACACAGATACACAGATACACAGATACACAGATACACAGATACACAGACACACAGATACACAGATACACACGTCAAACTTATAACACCCCTCTTTTTGGGTCGGGGGTTAAAAACAGAAAAATATCATTATTCATTTGAGAACATTTTGTATTTTATTCGCACTAAAGGAATTAATTATACGACAGTAGTTAGATCTCTTAACCTATCTCTATATAAAAATAATTCATCTCAAGAATTCTCAAAGTTCGCGCGAGAAAATTCAAGGGTTATTATGAATTCTTGTTGCGAATGTTTCTTGCAATTATCTTGATAATGAGCTCTTGTTGGTAGCCGGGGGAAACGAATTTAATGCTAAAGATAGTTTACTCAAAGAATAACTAACACACTCTATTCTCTTTTTTAGGGTTCCCTACCCGAAATGTGCCAACGGGACCGTATTAAATAAATAAATACATTGTTTATTGCAGCCAAAATTGTAAAAAAGTAACAACTTATTCTACAGACGACTTCCGTGGCCCTGGTGCAGTGGCTAAACAGGGCTCTCTCCGTCATTTACTCCATACAATCGTAGCGCCAATTTCATTTGAATATTAAGCAACCAAAGTCCATGGCAGACGTATTCTAGAAACTAATATCTGTGCTCGTGGTGTTTTAGATTTTTCTAAAAATAAATTAAGTTTAGTTTTAAAATTACAGGGGCTCAAAGATTTGTATGTGGACTTTTGAGACTACGTAACTTTGAAACCAAAATTTTAACGGAAATCTTGAAGACCACAGGCATAGATATTAGTTCCCGGAATGTTTCTACAAAATTCCATTGAGTAGGATTGGTTAGCATTCCAATGAGAGACGAACTACGTTTGTATGGAGCGAGTGACGGAGAGACCCCTCTTAACTCTGCGCTTTCCGGTGCAAAGTCACTATTCTAGCTTTTTGGGTCCCAACGTCTACCGGTTTTTCGAATTATATGCCACGCCACTTCTGCTTCACAACACATTTTTCGCTATGTCGGTTGCTCTGATTCTCCTACAGATCTCCTCATTCCTGATTGGATCAGCTAGTAGTAGCTGGCAAAGGTCTGTGAAGTCTGTCAAAGCGCACAGCCAGCCAGTGGGATAGACTATGGCCTTAACCCTTTTTAATCTGAGAACAAACCCGTGTTCAGTAGTGGGTCGGCAATGGGTTTAAATGATGAATATAACAGTCAAGGGTTAACCTATATTGTATTTTTTTTTAAATTCAGATACAAGTTAGCCCTTGAATGCAATCTCACCTGGTGGTAAGTGATGATGCAGTCTGAAAATGGAAGCGGGGTAACCTGGAAAGGATATGGCAGTATTTTACGCCTTTTGGTTTCTACAGGCATCATACCGGAATGCTTAATCGCTTGGCGGCACGGTTTTGCCGGTAGGGTAGTGACTAGCCACCGCGGAAGCCTCCCCACCAGACTAAACGAGATTTTATGCAATCCACACAAAACCAGGACAAGTTTTATACCAGAATACAGTCTCTGTACCAAAGTCTTCAAAGTCAAAGGTTAAACCACGGTTAAAGTTAGCATACAGACAGGCACACTTTCGCATACTATTGCTATGGATAATTTAATCACTAATTACTATTTACCGTATAATTTAATTATACAAATCAAATTGCCGTATCTAATTCGATATTCAAATCAAGCTGTCACAATAAACGTTAATCTAGAAACAAATTCAATTCCAATTTCCTATTTCATTGTGACGCAAACAAACTAACTTGATAAAACTACTTACTGTTTCCATTCACAATCCACAAAGCACAAGTTAAGTAAACATTTCGGTCCACAAAAAGAAAACCACCAAACGTTTTTCCGGACGCGTTGGCCGACCGGTCGGGCGACTGGTCCACACTCTGTCAACGCGTGCAGGCGCGACGCAAGCTCGCGCGATTCTGGTATCCTGGTAACATTTTGCCGTGGCTTAGCTAGGGTTTAACTGTTAACACCTTTTTCAAGAATTCTTACACAATACAACCTACATAACATGACAAAAAGCTTTACACTTCCTTGTTTCTAACAGGCACGAATCTTTCTGTCGTCTTATATCTGTCGCAGGTATATTGTCAAAGCCGTGATATTATATCTCACTAGCGATTATTATAATCGAACGGTAGGATTGTCAATCGACTTCATTTCTTACAATTTAACGGTCATTATAATGTCACGGGGATACTACAGTGATATTGTAAGGCAATGATAATATGATAAGTCAATTGACAATCTACCGTTTAAAAATAATATCACAAGTGAGATTGTAATATCACGGCTTTGACAATATACCTGCGACATACCCAAATCATACGAGCATAAAATTATTATCGTTACTGCTATACAGGGTGAGTCTTTGTAAAATGCTTGTGATATTATGGATTAGGAACAAGGGTAATCCCAATTTTATAGAGACTGATAACATAATCACCATCATTATCAACCCAGCCTACTCATTACTGAGGATTTAAGGCTTTAGGCCACGTGCGAATTGGCACTTTACAGACCTTTGAGAATTACTTTACACACATTACGGAGATTTCTCAGACATGCAAGTTGACTCAAGAGGTTTTCCTTCAAAGTCAAAGTCAAAATAATTTATTAAAAGTAGGTATAATAATAATTGTACTCCTTTTGATGGTCGAAATTGTTTTTATACGATATATAGTGGTGATAATTAATTACGTAACTTAAAACTAAAGCTACGAGGGTTCCTCGTTCTGTTCATATACTTTCCTTCATAAATTATAGCCTTTAAACTTCTTAGCCTCTTTCTATTGCGGAAACCCGTACAAAAATCTGTACGTACAGTAGTTTCTAAGATTAGCCCGAACAAACACGAACTCAGTCCGGCGTTGGACTTTAAAACTTATGATATTACTAGCCGAAGCCCGCGATTTCGTCTGCATGGATTTATATTATTAAAAATCCCGTGGGAACTCTTTGATTTTCCGGTATAAAAAGCCGGTGTCACTCTCTAGATCTTTAACTAAACCCATACAAAAATCACGTCGATCCGTTGCTTTGTTGCGACCATCGTTGGTTGCGACGTGATAGCCAACAAACCAACATACAAACACATTTTCACATTTATTATATTAGCAGTGATTATGTAATGAAGATGATTAAAAATTTTCAGATGTTACAAAATACCTAATGGAAAAAACACGGACAATGTTTTGTGTATTAAAAAGTGCCGCGAGCAGTACCTACAAACGTTACATGTTTCCGAATTATAATAATTGATTCGCCCGAGGCTGACTATGTGAACGAAATTAGATTGTGACATTGAATGACGAGGAAAAAGTCTGAAATTTTTTGAACAAAAAACCGGATAGAAGGGTTCTGTACCAATCGTAATACATGATGTAACACTTTTTATTATATTTCAATTTTTATGGCGGTCATTTTGATTTTTTTATTGGCAATTCAAATACACATTCTGTGAAAATTTCGACTCTCTACCTATTATGGTTCACGAGATAAATACAGCCAGACGGACGGACGGACAGACAGCGGAGGCTAATTAATAGGGTTCCGTATGCACCGTGGTACGGAACCCGAAATAGTAGGCTAGAAGTTCACAAAAGGAAGTAATAAAGTGCCAAGTACTCGAAGACGTAAGGAAAGTTGTGTAACCCGGCGGCAGTCATCAAAGGAAATGAAAAGGTCCACACAGTACAATATGTTTACGTGTACGCTCATTCACCCGCCGTTTCAGGTTTTATACGCATAGTCTAAGAGCTCGTCAACCATTTGTCGTCGGTTACCAACAATAGGTAAGACCTGCGCAGACAACGGACTATAATGTCAACGAAGGACAAAAATTTGATCATTTAAGAATTGTTTCGCATAACGCAAATGGTTGATAAATAAAAAATTGAAAAGTAGTAAACAAGTGTTTTTTTTTTTTTTTTATTTTTTTTTTATAACCATAAAGTACTGACAGCGGTACTTTATTAAGATTACAATCTAGCCTACGAGTAAAGCTAATAAGTAATATTATGTTAACCTAAACTTATAAAAGTACTTATATCTAAGAGTCCGTCCATTGACATATTTCTTAGTTTATCGTTAGTTATTATTTATGACACTTTGTTCTTGTGTTCATTATATTGCACTAGCACTAAATTTTCACTTTGTTCTTTCTTGTGTTCTTTACACTGCACTAACACTATAACTACACTAGCTCAAAAGGCTTAGTCCTTTTAAGTCTACGTTTTAGGTCTGTGTTGTCGAGGAGCTGGATAGCCTCGACGTTCACATGTTGATGGAGCCTGCGTTCGTGGGATTTAGCATGTTTGCTAATAACCGAGTCCACGAAGTCCATTTGAAGATCGCGATGAATGTCTTCATTTCTGACGTACCAGGGTGCATTGATGATACCCCTGAGTACTTTTTTATTATTTTGGAATCGCTGTATTATTTGAATGTTGCTTTTTCTGGTACATCCCCACAACTGGATACCATAAGTCCACACTGGCATTAGGACCTGTTTATACAAGAGTTTCTTATTTTGTGTTGATAGTGAAGAGTTTCTACCTATGAGCCAGTACAATTTTTTGTACCTTATCTCTAGGTCTTCTTTTTTCTTCTTGACATGAGCTTTCCAGCGTAGCTTGCTGTCAAGAGTCATTCCAAGATATTTTGCCGTATTAGCATAAGGTATCTTTTGTTGGTCAATATAGATAGGGTGATAGTTCGGTTTTTTATTTGTAAAATCAATATGGGTAGACTTGGAATCGTTCAATTTTATTCGCCATTTTTTCGTCCATTTGTGGAGTTCATTTAATGCTGATTGTACTTTTCCCGCCACCTCCTGGTGAGTATTACCCACAGCTATGATGGCAGTGTCATCGGCAAAAGTAGCGATGGTATTATGATCAGGTTGTGGAAGATCACAGGTATACAGGAGATACAGGACAGGGCCTAGAACGCTTCCTTGAGGTACTCCAGCTTTGATCTCCTTGAGTTTGGAGTAGGCTTCCTCTTGCCTCACTCTAAATACTCTATCGGATATATAAGATTCAAGTATGTTTGCGAATGGTTGAGGGAGTAATACTTTAAGTTTGTGAACAAGACCTTCATGCCAGACTTTATCAAAGGCTTGTGCTACATCGAGAAATACGGATGAACAAACTTTCTTTTCTTCTAGTGTTCTTTCAATTATATTCGTTATTCTGTGAACTTGATCGATTGTCGAGTGCTTTTCCCTGAATCCGAACTGATGGTCGGGAATCAGATTTTTTTCATCTAATATAGGTTTTAATCTGCTGAGTAGTAGCTTTTCAAAAAGTTTTGAGATAATTGGTAGCAGAGAAATTGGTCTGTATGATGTAACCTCATTTGGTGGTTTTCCTGGTTTGGCGATCATAATTACTTCTGCAACTTTCCACAAGTCAGGGACGTGCGTCATTCTAAATGCTGCATTAATCAGCGTCGTTAATTTAACGATTCCTTTTTTTGGAAGGTTTCGCAAGATTTCTGTAGTAATTAGATCATATCCTGGAGCTTTTTTCAGGTTCAATTTATTAATTATATTAAGTATTTCTTTAGGTGTGACCAGTTTAATGGGAGTGTTTTCTTGACTTGTTTCAATTGTAGTAAAGTCAGTGTGTTCTCCTTCGTTTGGTTGAAATATTTTTTCTAGATATTCTGCAAATCTTTTAGCTTTTTGCTCACTATTTCTTGCCCACATTCCATTTTCTTCCTTGATTGGAGGAATATGCAAACATGGTCTTTTTAAGTTCTTAGTGGCTTTCCAAAGTGAATAGTCGGTGCTCCGTTCGCTTGTAAGGCTTTGAAGATAACTGTAGGTTGACGAATTGTTAAAGTTTTTTATTTGTTTCTTTAGAGCCTTAGTCAAGTTATTCAACACCCTTTTATCAAGGGGAGATCTCGAATGAATGATGCCACTTTTTTCTCTGTTTTCTCTTTTCAATGATGAGTTCAAGGATATTTTTGGGATAAGCAACCAGTCCTTGGGGCTTTTTTCTAAGCTTTGGTGTATTATTCCAAGCAGCCAGCTGAATATCTAACATAAACTTTCTTACTTCTTCGTTTAGTTGTTCCGAGCTTTTAAGCGGCACATTTAAGTTAATATTATTAGTCAGATCCATTTTGAAGCTGTCCCAGTCTGTGTTTTTGTTTACAAGTAGAGGATAAGGTTCTTTATATATGATTATATCACTTAGCGTTAAGAGGATAGGAGAATGGTCTGAATTCATGTCGAACATTTCATCAATGTCTAGGTATTTTGATGATATGTTTTTATAAATAAAGAAATCAATTAGGTCTGGAATTTTCATCGCATCTGTTGGCCAGTAGGTAGGCTTACCTGTACTTATTACATCGCATTTTTGATCTTTAATAGCACTTAAGAGTTCTCTACCTTTTGTAGTAGTCAATCTAGAACCCCAATAAGTATTTTTCGCATTAAAGTCGCCTCCAATAATAAATCTATTTCCAATTTTCTCGAGGAAGTTGACATAATATTCTTTTGATATTGAATGCCTTGGAGGGCTATATATAGCTACTATGGAAAATTCGTATCTTGTAGTTTTGACCTTTACAGTTACTGCCTGAATTTCTTGTTCCTCAAATTTGTATTCTTGATAATGAAACAAATTTTCTTTAATTATGACGGCACTGCCGCCTCTTGCTGTGTTATTTGGGTGTATGGCATGGTACACTTTATAACCGTTAAATTTAATAAATGATTGCTTGGTAAAATGTGTCTCAGATATTAGACAGATATCAATCTTTTGTGTATCTAGGACTACTTGTAGCTCTTGTTGATGTTGTAGTAGTCCGTTTGAGTTCCATGCAAATATTTTAAGCATATAATTCATTTTTTCAGCTTATTGGTAGCCTTATTAGCACCACCTTCAAGTTTTTTCAATCGCTCGTCGAACGAGGATATGTATTTAAGAATTTCATTCAGTTTGCTTTCCACTTTTATTTGGGGCAGTTGAGTGCTTGGCAAATTTTTAGAAACTTTTTGGGCATAAGTTTGGTGTTCACTTTTGTTCGTGTCTTCCTTAGTCTTATTTACATGAGGATCAGTAGATTTCTCAGGTTTCGATGAACTCTGAGGATAAGATGTAGATGATTTTTTAAGTTTCTTATTTTTTAGAATCTGCATTTCTTTGGCAACCATACAACCTCGATAGTTAGCGGGGTGTGCTTCACCGCAGTGTAAGCATTTTGGTTTTTCTTCTGCTGGCTTGGAGCAGTCTCGTGTCAAATGTTTTCCAGTACATTTTACACACCTAGCCTCTCTGGCGCAGTATTTCTGCGTGTGGCCATAGGCTTGACATTTTTTGCACTGTGGTACCAGTTTTGATGTTTTTATAGGATGAATTTCAACTTTACACCCTAGGATGTATTTGATGTCGTAAATTTTATTTATATCTTCTACATTATTAAATGTTAGATTAAACATATTAAGCGGCTCTTTATTCTACCATCTTAGTTTGTTAACTGCATTTTCTATTTTGTACCCTTTGCTTTGGAGGTCTTCAATTATTCTTTTGGGCTGGCATGAGGCAGGCAATTTTTTAGCCATGACACGAATAGGTCTTTCTTGTTTATTCTCATAGGAATGCCACAAAAACTGATTTTGAGATAAAACTTTTGTCAAGTTTCGGTAGGCATCCTCATTTTTAGCGTTTATTTTGACATTCTTTGCGTTCATCATTTTTAATGTAAAATCTGATGAGGCTTCGGGAAGATTTCCAGAGAGTAAGTCAAAAAAGGTTTGATAGTTTTCCACGCCGGACACCATTATAGGTGGGGGTAGTGGTACTTTCTTAGTTTTCTTCTTTTCATTTTTACGCGTTTCTGCATTTGATGTTTCGAATTCTCTACTCTGCGACAGAATGGGTGACGTGCTTAGTTTCCTCTTTTTCCTACTCTTTACTCTTATCCATTCTGTTTCTTGCGCAAGTTCTTCTTCGTCCGTATGATATTGAACGGATGGATCAGAACTTTCCTTGTTTTCGGTAGTATCCATCGGGTCGTTATTCTTATTAGATAAGAGCTTTATTTGTTTCTTAAGCTCCAAAATTTGCTGCTCCATTTTTTTAATTATAATTTGAAGTTTCTCATTTTCTGCTTTTTTGTCTGAAAATGCTTTGAAAAGCAAATGCTCAGTTTCCGTTCTTAATTCTATTTTTGTATCGGCCATAGTTGGAGGAACCGAGTAGTATAGCGTTGTTTATATTATTTGCTATTACAATAAACCTGACGCGACGAAACGCGGAACTAGGTCATTGTGCCTCACGTACGACCGGCGCGGGCGGCGCGGGCGCGGTTGGATCGCGGCGTTAGCCGCTGTTATTGCGGTAAAACACGGTCGATTCGAGTGAAAACTAGGCATAGACTGATAAACAAGTGTAAATTAAAAATTTATAACACCCCCGACTAGTGAAGACTAGTAACTAGAAAAGAGCTGATAACTTTCAAACAGCTGAACTGATTTTCTTGGATTATAGCTAAGAACACTCTCGATCAAGTCACCTTTGAAACAAAAACAAAAACTAAATTAAAATCGGTTCATTAGTTTAGGAGCTACGATGCCACAGACAGATACACAAAAATACAGATATACAGATACACACGTCAAACTTATAACACCCCTCTTTTTGGGTCGGGGGTTAAAAAGAGACGTACTTCGCCGTGGACAGTAATCCCTTATTGCGCAGGCCTATATATTTCGCTTTGTATAAACTGTTCATATAAATAGACCACCATCTCTTAGTCTAGAAAGTTTATACGCGCCGTAGTCACAAGTTTAGAAAGCGCACGTGTCGTAAACGTTTTTTGGAAGTCGATTTATTTTAGGTTTTGTTTGAATTGTGCCTTTTTTAACCCCCGACCCAAAAAGAGGGGTGTTATAAGTTTGACGTGTGTATCTGTGTATCTGTGTATCTGTGTATCTGTGTATCTGTCTGTGGCCTCGTAGCGCCTAAACGAATGGACCGATTTTAATTTAGTTTTTTTTGATTGAAAGGTGGCTTGATCGAGAGTGTTCTTAGCTATAATCCAAAAAAATTGGTTCAGCCGTTTGGAAGTTATCAGCTCTTTTCTGGTTTTCTTATTACTTTTATCCCAGGACCACCAGAGGTTACGTATTTTCTGACACAGGAAATATGTACGATTGAGTAGTGTTAGTAAGTACTAAGAAAGCATGCCTAGCCTACGTGCTAGCTTGCTTAGACGGCCAATTTTCAGGTATCTGATAATCAAGGTACATAAAACCATTACTTACCTCACGTAAATTCTCCAAACTGATTTTTACGTATATTTTAGGCAATATCCTTAAAAATATGTCGCCAATACTCCCAGACACTTCCCGCGTCGGCCGTATTGCTTTGCAGACGCTTTAAAGCTCCCAAAATAAGTAATTACTTAACTGCACGTAAATTCTGATGCTCCATTTTTATATATGTCCACCAGACAGCTATTTTAAAACCTTTTACAAGAAGACAGACCGATCCAGAGGGCCAATCATCCCCTAAATTCAATTTTAATGCCTCTGTGGGTTTGAGCGCGAGGGCATCATTATCTACGCGCATGAGACTGAGTAAGACATGTATTAGGATATATTGACTTCTCTCTCACTCTCTTATAGTTTACTTATGTCAATTAATTATTAATATTAAAAAAAAAACAGCTAAAAATTAAAAAAATTGGAGAATTCACGTGAGGAAAGTAATGTTTTTATGTACCTTGATTAACTGATACCTGAAAATTGGCCGTCTAAGCAAGCTAGCAGGTCTGTAGGCATGCGTTCTTAGTACATACTAACACTACTCAATCGTCCACATTTCGTTCGTCAGAAAATACGTGACGGCTGGTGGCCCTGGGATCTTTCACTATTGTAACAGAGGTTCATAATATTATGTCAATTGGCAAATGTCAAGCTGTCAAGATGGACGTTGCTTAGATACATAATTATTTATTTGAAAATAATGTTTTGGAAAACTCCGATACTTTGGATCGTAGGCGCGGAGTTTCTAATTTATAAAATATTATAATCACAGTTAAACGAGAAAACATCAATTCAATTATAATATCCAACAGTCAACCAAAGGCCACGAACAATCAACCCAAACCCAAACCATAGTCAAACTATTTTTAGGGTTCAGTAGGTATCTGTAGAAAAAAAAGGATGTTGTAGCCTCGACTGTTTTAGTCGCGTAGGTGTGCATGGCACCATTAAATATCGTAGGAGGCGATGACCCTCCGCGCGGCTGAGGTTCCCGAATCGTAGTCGCTTTGTCGCGCAGGTTTGGATGATGCATTAGGCGCACCTTCTTTATATTTTATCTGCTTGAACTCAGCTTATTTATTTTGACAAAATACGTTAAAAATTCATCATCATCAGGATCAACCCATCGCCGGCTCACTACTGAGCACAAGTCTTCTCTCAGAATGAGAGAACACCTCACGCACCTTTGAGGGAGCATTATGGCCAACTCTTAAGCATGCAGGTTTCCTGACGGTGTTTTCCTTCACCACTTCGTTGTCTGTCTGTGTGTCATCTTTCAAGAGAATCAAAACTTATAAATTGGGTACTTCCCGTTTACGTAGAATCATGAAAGGCAGGTAGCAATATCTTATAGCCCAAGCACTCTACTCCTGTGGCCCAAGTAAACAGAAAAATCCGACAACTGAATTGTCATTACATTAAAAAAAACTTGTACGGAACTCTTCATGTGTGAGGCAGACTCGCACTTGACCGGTTTTTGAAAGTTATGTCAAATAAAAATTTTACATGCAATAACAAACAAAATGAAATACAAGCCACTTTATTCCTTATTTCATAGGGTGAAAGTCGATTTCAATTTAATCGTAGGTATATCTTGAAAAGCGAACTATTATACGACTACGTAAAATGGGTACATTTTTAAAGCAACGACATGTTAGAAACAGATATTTCGTTTTGGTCATGTTAAACTATGTGAGTCATTCAGATAATTCTTGATTTAGTGATGTTCGGTCAAAAATATTTCATGGAACGTATAATTAACATAACATTGATGTTACTTTTGAAGAGATATTAGCTGCCTTATTGGATTTATATTATTATAGAAATTGGGTTTTAGAATGGCACAAATAAACGGTAATTTATGAATAAAAGTTTAAAAAGCGTGAAATAAAAATTAAATTAAAAATTTAAAAAACCCCCGACACATAAACCTCTAAAAAGTAAAAAAATAATAGGTAAGTATGTATGGGCCCTTTAAGAATAGTATAAATAGTAAAGTTTTTATCCAAGCGTTCGTTGCGTCGGGGGACCGCTAAAGACTATTCTTTCTACAACAGATGACTTTCATAGTTTATGATAGGTAGCGGTCCCCTGGCGCAACGAGCGCTTGGATAAAAACTTTACTATTTATACTATTCTTAAAGGGCCCATACATACTTACCTATTATTTTTTTACTTTTTAGAGGTTTATGTGTCGGGGGTTTTTTAAATTTTTAATTTAATTTTTATTCATCAGATACTAGAAACAGGTACGAATAGTAAAAGCTGTAGTTAGATAAACACTGTTAAATAAGTTTATTTTTACTCGACTGCCCCAAAAAAAGGAGCAGTTCATATAAATATAGTACGCGACAGGTCGACATGGCAATCGGAATATGAGGCGCGGGGACGCCCGCACATCCAAATGTCACCCGAACTATCCCGTACCGCGTTAACGCGGGAGCTTACGGGTGTACAGGGCATCCCCATCCCGATTGCCATGTCGACCTGTCGCGAACTATAATGTATGTATGTGAGTTTTTTTTATCCCATCATAACTCCTAAATGCCTGGACAAATTTTGAATGCATGAGATATCATTTAGAGTCCTTATATCATCCCGAGTGACACAAGCTATAATTTTTTGAAAAAAAAAAACTTTTTCGAGACAGCAATGCAAGCCGCAGCCGAAGTTTTTGTTTTATTTTTTTTTAATTATTTAGGTACTTATTTTGTTCGTACGTGTTTTTTTTTGTTTTGGATTGATCATGTTGTATGATAGACCATGATCTACTAGCTTCTATCACACCGAAAATATAAAAAAAAAAACAGAAATTTCATCATGAGACCTAGTTCAAATTACAAACTAGGATGGACGCATGCAAAAAACACGCATAAAAATTGCTGACGGCGAAAATTATAGCCCTTCTGCAGTCGGTTAAAAAACCTATTTTGTTTTTTTGCCAGAATAGACGAATATTTTTCTTTCATTTTAAATTCACACTGGAAATAGCTTTCCGCATAAAAATGTAAGTAGGATTCCCCTTGGAATTTACGTTTCGTTAAAAAATGAAAACGAAATAAAACCAGCTAAGTGTGAGTCAGACTCACGCACTGAGGGTTCCGTGTGTTGGAAGAAAATGTATAGTTTTCAATCTTTCGTAAATTATATTGACGGTGCCAATAAGATACCATTGTGGAGTCACAGGAAAATATGAAGAGTAGACAAGCTAATTGGCATCGGCTCCAAAAAATATTATTATAGAAACTATGTAAATACATAATAATATTCGGTGATGAATTAAATAATATTTCAATTTTATTGTTGTCAGTTTTTATTTTTTGACGTGACAACGTCTTATAATTCGATAGAGCCGGCTGCACGCACGAAAAAACATGACTCATGCGGCGTTACCTCGCTCTGAGGTAACGCCGCATGAGTCGTTCCATGTAAGGCTTGAAGTGCAAGCGAGAGCGCGGAACGAGCGACAAAGTAGCACAATCGGCCATTGTTGTTACGTTCAACTATCGTCAGTAAACCGACTTTATAGACAACCAATTTTTTTATCACCATTTTGGCACGCAACCCTAAAAAGGCAATGGCGGTACAAAATCACTAAGTTGCTTTCCAATTTTAAGCGGGCTTATTCTAGTCACGGCCTCAGGCACAGCGTATAACAATAATTCGCTATTCGAGCGGAAATATAGCTAAAATAACTTAGGTGCAGGGTACACGGGCGCCTGAAATTACAATTTGTAGTCCAAAATAATCTGAGAGATGGCGAATCATATTTTTGTAGGTATATGCTGCCATCATCTTTATCAACCCATTGCCGAACAACCCCCTACCATAATGTGATCAATGGGCAGGGGTAGCTACTCTAAGCAATGACCAATACTATGCAGAGAAAGAGAGAGATAGAATTTTTTTGACGTGACAACGTCTTATAATTTGATAGAGCCGGCTGCACGCACGAAAAAACATGACTCATGCGGCGTTACCTCGCTCTGAGGCGTTCCATGTAAGGCTTGAAGTGCAAGCGAGAGCGCGGAACGAGCGACAAAGAAGCACAATCGGCCTTTGTTGTCACGTTCAACTATCGTCAGTAAACCGAGTTTACAGACAACCAATTTTTAAAGGTTACTTTACAAATGCTAACTATCATATATTTGACATTGCTAATTTATTTACACAGGTTACATACAAAAATTCCGGTGAAACGATGGCCACCTTGGCACAGCAGTAAGCGCTGTGGTGTTATTAGTGGATCTTATTAATAGAGTAACTGACATAGCTCAACGGGTAGTGCCCGTTGAGCCTCAGTTACTCTGGTTATCTTACGAATATCCTCATTTCTGCGGTTCGATTGCGGTAGAATGACAGCTACAATGTCACGATCACAGTCATCTCTGATTGGTTGATGTTCGCTTACTATTGGCTAAAATGTATTGTGGCAACAAGAATACCACAAATTCACGATTGCGTTTGTAACAATGATTGATGCAGTTTCCCCGCAATCTATCGTGATCACGTAGAGAAACTTTATAGCTCTCTCCATCGCCCGCTGAGTGACTCCGGGCTTTTTTAGGGTTCCGTACCTCAAAAAGAAAAACGGAACCCTTATAGGATCACTTTGTTGTCTGTCTGTTAAAATAATAATAAGGTAATAATTATAATTTGACATGTGATATATTTAATGTAATAATGTAATTTAATTTAATGAATTCAAAGAACAGTTTTGCATGCCTGATTATATAAGGTGAAACATTTCTACTGGACAATATGTAGTACTACTTAATAAGATCTTACTGTAAAAAATGTTTCAGCAAATAAAAAACTCTAAACTCTAAACTCTGTCAAGAAACCTATAGGGTACTTCCTGTTGTCCTAGAATCATGAAATTTGGTAGGCTAGGTCTTATAGTACAAGTACAGGAATAAATCTGAAAACCGCGAATTTGTAAAATGTGTTTCAACTTTCAAAGTAAGATAACTATACCAAGTTGGGTATCATATGAAAGGACGTTACGTATACATTCTGAAACAGATTTTTATTTATTTTTATATATGACTAGCGACCCGCCCCAGCTTCGCACGGGTGGACATTTATTTTTTCTATTTTCCGGGATAAAATATAGCCTATACGGATTCGGAAGAATCCCTCTAAGTAATGGTAAAAGAAATTTTGAAATCGGTCCAGTAGTTTTTGAGCCTCTTCAATACAAACATACAAAAATACAAAGGTTTCCTCTTTATAATATTAGTAAGATAGTTTTTGATTTATCATGCAAAATGTTGGAAAAATACCCGAGTACGGAACCCTCAGTGCGCGAGTCTGACTCACACTTGGCCGGTTTTTTTATATGAGTCACATAGTTAGCGACCATGTCCCAGTCATTAGCAATAACAAAATAATGGTGTGGTGTAATTAGTCGGCGCGGTGGCGGTCCGCAAACAGATGCGTGCTGCACTCTGAGCCGCAGTGATTAGTCAGTGCGCTCCGCAGTGCGCCCACACTCAGATTGATGGAGAGTTTATGACCTCACCTGCGCTTTGTACGACTCCACTACGGGCAATGCTTTTTCTATGTAAATACACGGTCGTTTAAAAAGCTTCAATATGTTGATATAGGAAAACTTTTTTTTTAATTTAAAGACTAGCGTTTAGCTGCAATCAGACCTGTCAGCAAGGGATGTTACAGTCTAAGATGCAGAATACTTGCCTGGAAAGTGCCTATTCACTCTTTATTAAAAGTGAAGGGGAAAACTGATGTTTGAAGGGTGTTCCATATCCTAGCGCTTTGAATTAGAAATGAGGAAGGAAATCGATTCGTAAATGTCTTTGGAATTTTGACTACCTACGGGTGCAATCCTGACTGGACGATCCTCTTACATTTTTAGTTTAAGCAAGCAGTTCAATATGAAACGAATTTGTACATGGAACAACCATCAACACAGCGTTGAACTATCGACCTTTCGAAATACAGTCTAGTCTGCACCTGAAATATCGTTGAGTTATCAAGGTTTTTAATTTAACTAAAAAATAAAGCATCTTTGAAGATTTTTCTCACATGCGTATTGCGTATGTTAAACATATGGAAAGCTCGTTTGAATTTTTTAGAATTTATGAGTATGATTACTATCTAGTTTTTTGAGTTTAAAAGATTCTTATACACCTTCCTTAATGATGGCAGTTTTGTGGTGGGAGGCTTCGGCTGTGGTTAGTTACCGCCCTATTTGCAAAGCCATGCCGCCAAGCGATTTAATTTCCGATACGAAGCCGTGTAGAAATCAAAGAAGTATAGGTTTATCTAATGAAAACTGCCATACCCCTAGCTTACCCCCTAGCTACTGCCATACAACTAGCAGAAACTGGTAAGTGACGATCACTTACCAGTTTCCATCGGGTGAGAAGTCAAGGGGTAACTTGTATCTGAATTAAAAAAAAATGTTGCGCTCTCTATCCAAACTAGATAGCGTTTACTTTTTATGACGACAGTATAAACAAATTGAGACATTTGATCGCGTTTAGCGAGGTAAATTCCACCGAAATTAACTCGATGTCTTTATGAAGCAACGTTGCCTCATGCCTACGATTTATAATTTTCAATAATTATGCATGTGTATGATATTGACATAATGTGTATAGAAATGGGTGTTACCCTGTTTTTGTTGATTATACCACACCTTAGTTTATTCATGTTTTGGTAATTCAGACGCTATGCTAATAAACGTAACAACGATAATGCCTTGCGTGAATGTGAACAGCTAAGTATTAGAGCCATTAATAATATTAGTAGACATATTCGTTCCTCTCAAACACAGTGGAGGGAATTCGGCACATACATAGTTTCTAACTGAACGGGAGACTATTGATTATTCATTTTCAATTCAGTTATAACTTATCGTAGAAGCTTATGCTTGCAATTTCATCTGCTTAAATAGAATAGAAAAGTCTTTAGGGTTCTGTACCACAATGGTGCCAATGGGTCCTTATTTCTATGCAGCATAGTAATAAGGACCCATTGGTAGGACCTTGGTAGGGCCTACCAATGGGTATGCTACCGCTATCCGTTCGTCTGTCCATCCATCTGTTTCTCAGTGGGCTGTATCTTAAAAACCATAATAGGTAGAAAGTTGAAATTATCACCGAGTATAATATATTTTTATTTCAGTTGTAACAAAATAAATGGTCAAGGGCGAGTCAAGCTCGCTCACCCGTACCACTCTGCAAAGAAACGGCCAAGTGTAAGTCAGACTCGCGCACCGAGGGTTCCGTATTCGGGTATTTTTTCCAACATTTTTCACGATATATCAAAAACTATTATGCACAAAAATAAATAAAAATCTGTTTTAGAATGTACAGGTAAAGCCCATTCATCTTATATCCCACTTGGTATAGTTATCTTACTTTGAAAATTAAAACACATTTTAATTATATTTTTGTGATGTAGCTTCAAATTCACGGTTTTTGGATTTATCCCTTTACTTGTGCTATAAGACCTACTTACCTACCAAATATGATTCTAGGTCAACGGGAAGTACTCTATACGTTTTCTTGACGGACACGACAAACGGACCGACAGACAGACAACAAAGTGATCCAATAAGGGAAATTTAATAGTATATCGAAATGGCTGCCATGTAAATTAAAATTAAGATCGCTTTTCTAGCACCTTGGCATCATCTACTTCTATTACATCGTATGTCTTTGAAGCCATTAGACACTGAATAATTATTTTACAACGCCTATAGCTTTACAAGAGCAAACAAAGTAAATAAAAATTGCTATTTTATTTTCTAAGGCTTCAGCCAGGAACATTAGGCAGGAATTAATTATAACTTAAAATTTAAAAACCCCCGGCACAAAAACCATTTATAAGAAAACTAGAAAAGAGCTGTTAACTTCCAAACGGCTGAACCGATTTTCTTGGATTATAGCTAAGAACACTCTCGATCAAGCCACCTTTCAAACAAAAAAACTAAATTAAAATCGGTTCATTAACTTATAACACAAATTTCATTACTTAATTAATGCTTGATTACAATTAGCGAGAACTAAATCCGAGTTTCACTATTGTGAATAAGCCGATTGAGATTTGAGATCGTAAACTAACTGAGATTTTGCCATCACATGGTTTATTGTCTCTCTCGCTCCAAACTTTTTAACTAGAGACCTGCTTTCGCGTAAAAAGTTCTAAGCTTAAAACTAAAAGTACTAGCAGCTCGACTTTAAATACAGTTAAAAGTAGTTTTAAGCTCTTTAAAGTGGTGGGAGTGAATTAGGATTTAGGATCTTTGGTGGCATACCTACTTTACATATTTTATTGATTGACTCTTTAACCCCCGACCCAAAAAGAGTAGTGTTATAAGTTTGACTCGTGTATCTGTGTATCTGTCTGTAGCATCGTATCCCCTAAACGAATGAACCGATTTTAAAATAGTTTTTTTTTGTTTGAAATGTGGCTTGATCGAGAGTGTTCTTAGCTATACCTAATGCAAAAAAAATCGGTTCAGCCTTTTAAAAGTTATCAGCCCTTTTCTAGTTACTGTAACCTTCACTTGTCGGGGGTGTTATAAATTTTCAATTTGCACTTGTTAAGTAATAAAAATTATCACTTTAACGGTGAAGGAAAACATCGTGACGAAACCTGCATGCCTGAGAGTTCTTTACAATGTTCTCAAAGGTGTATGAAGCCTGCTAATCCGCACTTGCCTTGGCTTGTAGACTATATGGCCTAAACCCTGAGATGAGACCCGTACTTAGTAGTGGGCCGGTGATAGGTTGATTATGATGTTATTCAATTGAACGATGTTATAATTACCTACTCAGTGTGTCCAACTCGCATGGACCGAAAGAATCTTCCCTTCCGCGAGATAAACTTAGATTTCTATATAAAGCCTGACTGAAGACCTGAGTCATAGCGTGTGGAAGGAAGCCTCACTACGGTGAAATGAGGTGAGTTTCATTGAATATGCAACGCTTATTCCTAAACAGCCTAACTTCCCCTCACATCTGCGAATATAATAAACTCTATCCCACAGAAATAGGGCACATTTTCAATTAATTAAATGTGTTGATAGGTTGAAATATGACGGTTGCAATGTGGTGGAATAGACATAGTTTTTATACGCATTAAAAGTTATATAAGGGTTAACTTGATGCGCAATTATTTTTGTCCATCGTGATTATCTAAATATTATAGTTAGGTATAACTCTTTAAAAAACCCCCGACACAAAAACCTTTATAAGAAAACTAGAAAAAAACCTTATAACTTTCAAACGGCTGAACCGATTTTCTTGGATTATAGCTGCTAAGAACACTCTCGATCAAGCCACTTTTCAAACAAAAAAAAACTAAATTAAAATCGGTTCATTCGTTTAGGAGTTACGATGCCACAGATAGATACACAGATACACACTTCAAACTTATAACACCCCTCTTTTTGGGTCGGGGGTTAAAAAGCGACTCGTGGGAAGCTATCCTTAGGCAACTGCTAATAAATATTCAAATTGATAAATTAGACGACAAAGCAACTCTCAGCGGCAATAAGGCCGCAATGTAAACGAAGAAAGAAATACAAACACAACACTTAATAAGCTCGGGGCCGAATCACTCCAAACTTGCATCATTAACAAAGTTAATTAAGAAAAGAGGCTTTATCAGAAAGTTGGAGGCTCGCGAACCGTTGCAGACATACTCGTAGGTGAAGAGCTGGTGAACAACATCACCAACTAGAAAGCCCGCAGTTTTGATCATCAAAATCCACCTTTCATACAAAAAAAACTAAATTAAAATCGGTTCATTAGTTTAGGAGCTACGATGGCACAGACAGATACACAGATACACACGTCAAACTTATAACACCCCTTTTTTGGGTCGGAGTTTAAAAACATCTCAGACATCTTTCAAAACATGATTTTGCATGGCTAATACAGCATTTTATTTCTTATAGGTGATCAAGACCCCAAGTGAAATACTCACCCAGGTACCGACTTCATTTTTTTTAAATTATACCAGTATAATAATAGTCACTAGATCTTAGTCTAGGGTCCATTAAAAATTGAAAATGAAGGAATCACGGAGATGAAAAGATACAGGAAACTAAGGGTCACTCTATGGAGAATGAGGATTAATGAGGTCTTACGGCCTACGCAGGGCTTTTCCTCTTAAGCGTTAAGGCTTGAACATACACAACGCGGAACGTAAAGCTACGCGACTGTGATGCATAACGGCGATATTTAAGAGAAGTAAGACTAGCGTGCTCCTTAGAGCTGTCCATACAAACGTAGTTTGGATCTTATTTCAATATCAGTATAAACCAATCAAACTCAATATTTTTTTTGGACACGTTCTAGAAATAAATATCGTTGTCTATGTGTAGCTTAAGGATTTGTATGTAAATCTTTAGGGGTAAGGGGTAAGGGGGATCAGAACTAATAAACCGATTCTAAAAAATTCTTTCATTGATCGATAGCTACCCTGAGCGCTATACACCTAGGTGCCTACTATAAATTATATCACACGTTGCTAAAAGCTAGTGACTATAACATACTATAATATACTGTAATACAGTGTTTATTAGCACAGGGGTGTGTAATGAATGAATATTGCACATTTTCTTCCCCGCTCGCCGCTCCGCTCGCCGCGCCGCCAAAGTTATAGCTAAGTGGTTAACGCCCTGTAATCTTTCATCATTTAACTTGACTTACGATAAATTGATACGTAGAAAAAATATTCTTGAAAGTGTTTTTGGTCTTTCCTTTTCCATTTTCCTTCCTATATTTAGGCGACAGTGTTAATGATTTACATAACTAATTAATATAAGCTTTTCACATAGATAATATTATTATGTCTTCGTCTGCGCAAGTTAAGGTTTTTTAAAAATCCTGTTAAGATTTTTCATCCTTTTATAGGGAGTTTTTATTTTATAGAAAGTAGGTACCTACATCATACATGCAATATCTAAAAAATCCAGGCTAATAAACGATCCTGCTTTTTGCACGTTAACCTAGAAGCTTGATTTTTTTACAGCTACAAGAGGTCCAAGTACTTGGATATTGATTTCAAATTGATACATCTCTAAGATCCTGAGAACACCTTGTAATTAAAAAGAATTGAAAACACTAGGTAGGTACTACCTTACCAAAAACGAAATAAAAAGAAAATTTCTCAGATCTGAAACTGGCGCCATACAGACGCCATATAGAATTTTAGAAAAAAATTAAAGTCCGTGTCAGATATAATATTATGAGAAAAATTAAAAAATCTGAACTTGGCTATTTACAAAAGACATCCTGTCAAAACAAGTGTAAATTAAAAATTTATAACATCCCCGACAAGTGAAGGTTACTGTTACTAGAAAAGAGCTGATGACTTTTAAACGGCTGAATCGATTTTCTTGGATTATAGCTAAGAACACTCTCGTTCAAGCTACCTTTCAAAAAAAAAAAATCGGTTTATTAGTTTAGGAGCTACGATGCCACAGATAGATACACAGATACACAGACACACAGATACACACGTCAAACTTATAACACCCCTCTTTTTGGGTTGGGGGTTAAAAATTAGCGAAATGTTAACGTAACGTTAACTGAAGCTAAAACAATGCATTTTCATCCGCTGTGATGCGCGCCGAGCTTTGCCAGACGTGGTTAATGACGACGACGAGCGAACAAGCTTATCGCTCATCCACTTTAAGATTGGATTAGTGAATGCCACGGAATTCATAATGAGGTAATAGAAATGTTATTAAAAAGATCTGAATATAGTATAGAAGCAGACGTTATTTTGCGGAAGTCCATGTCATACAAGGAACCAAAAGCTTAATTTGCTATAATCCGCCAAACCAAAGAAATCTGTATGGTGTAACATGCAGCATGCGACATGCACCGCCCGCCGTCCCACTGACAAACCTGTAGGAAAAGCCAGCCAGCAATCATGCATGTTTATCAGTGGGACGGTGGGCAGTGCATGTCGCATGTTGCACCATACAGATTTCTTTCTAAAAGAAAATTCCTTGTAAAAAGATCCGAAAAAGCTTTATTTCAATAAAATTCTGTTAAAGATTTTGTTATTTAGAAATAACTAGGTACTATTTGAACGAAAGCATGCCCAATACAGGCGTTATTGAATTTTTTGTATGTCTATTGGTCGATCTGTCTGTTTCTCCAGCCTGATTTTTAAACGGTTAAACCTATTTTAACGAGACTTTCACATGCAAGTAGAGAATTGAACAAGAAGTAACATAAGTCAATTACCTAATATGGCAAAAATATTAAGGTTTCCTGCGTAAAAACCTAAATCCACGCGGAAACAGTCACTGGCAGTGTAAAATAACTATAATATCCAAAGCACTGAATCACTGATGTTTCACTAGACATATGCCTGACGACAAGCTCGCTTTATCGCTTCTAGGCCTCTTCTGAATTCTGCGTATTTACTTTAAGATTGGATTAGTGTACACTTTGTTTATTTTCTTGCTCAACTCGACACTCAAATTATGGAGCTTGCTCGGTGATAATCACATTTACGGAACCAGTTAAACTTACATCTCTGCATCAGGGTTGCTCATTGCATGTGATTATAACCACCTCTCCGTCACTAGCTCCATACAAACGTAATTTGGCTGAGATCTATAGACCGCACTTTGATTTTGCTCAGACATAAGACACTGTTAAAACGAGACAGCGTTATACCGCTGGCATAAATTTGTCTCGTTTTAACTGAAACTTTAGTCTAAGTAAAGTCAAAGTGGACTCAAAGATTTATATAGAGATCTTCCAGCCGATATAACTTTGGAACTCCTTAAAATTTCAATGTTGAAACCGAATTCCCATTTGATCTATTTATCGACATGGGTTAAAATTCCTTCCCAACAATTTGTCTCATAATTAAGAAAGAATTAAGCTGTTTAACCTTATTTGAAATAGTAAAATACACTTAACTAAATAGTTTCATTCACAAATATTTGAACTAAAATTCGTTTAACGACTTCCAACTTCTAGTTTTTACGAAATCAAAAACAGTTTTTTAAGAAACGGATAAATTCCAAGGATTCCAAAAGTTTTATTGGAATTCGTTCAGAAATCTTTATACCTATTTTACATCTACATAAAAAAAAAACAAGTGAAAGCGGATTCGCACACGAAGGGTTCTGTAACTACCATTGTACATCTACTTTGTAATATTTTTAACTTTTATGGCGGCCATTTTGAATTTATTATATTTTTTTTATGGCAGCAATAGAAATAGGTACATATTCTGTAAAAATCTCAACTCTCTCCCTATTACGTTTCAGGAGATACACCCCGCAGACAGACCGATGGACTGACGGACGTACGGACAGACGGAGAACAGCGGAGGCGCCGTTAGTACCCTTTGGGTATAATTTGAATAATCTAATTTATAAATTCAAATAAGAACTGCTTACTTTTCTTAATTCTATTTCCCAGGAAAATAAATTCCGAGAATCATATTTTACCGATGCTGAAAATATTTATCTTGCTGGAGTATGACTGAAAATATAATTTGACAAAGATATTTTTCATTAGGTTTACTTATTAGAAATACGTTTTTATTAGAAATACGTTTTCTATATGGTAAAGTTTCATGTTTGGTTTTTTGTGAAAATTCCGCAATTTTCAAACTCTATCTAAATGGAGTATCAATCCTAATTCTTTCTAGAAACTTGTTGAATAAATATCATATTGAATGGTTTTCCTGATCCCATCAAAATCAAAATCCATACTAATATTAGACCCACTTATAAATTTATAAATAAGAAAGTGTGTCTGTCTGTCTGTCTATCTATTAGCTTTTATTAGCTATCCGCACTACCTGATTTTGACGGGTACAGCTTGATTTTACTGAATTTGATAAAAGGTTCAGAGTTAGCTTACATCCTGGGGATGGACAAGGACTACTATTTATCCTGGAAAACAAAGAGTTCCCACGGGGTTCTTAAAACTTAGAATCCACGGGGATAAAGTCGTGGCCGTGTCAGATATCCATACGAATATTATAAATGCGAAAGTGTGTCCGTCTGTCTGTCTGTCTGCTACTTTTGTACAGCCCAACAGTTTAACCGATTCTGACGAAATTTGGTACAGGGTTAGCTCATATCCCGGGGACGGTCATAGGCTACTTTTTATCCCGGAAAATCAAAGAGTTCCCACGGGATTCCTAAAACCCATCCGCTTAACCGATTTGTATGAAATTTGGTATCGAGGTAGCTTGCGTCCCTGTAATTGACATAGGTAACTTTTTATCCTGGAAAATCAAGCAGTTTCCACGGGATCTTTAAAAACCTAAATCCACGGGGATAAGGTCGTGGCCGGGTCAGTTATAGTTTATAATACTCTGCGGATGACTGCGCAGCTGTTTCCACCCTGTAACCTACTCTTTACACCCCTACAGGTTTACGAGTTGTTACTTATAAGCTAGGCTACATTCCCACGGGTCGCGGCTCCAGGTAGCCATGTCGCTAAGTGCCCCTTAACAGGGCTCTCTCCGTCACTTACTCCATACAATCGTAGTTCCAATTTCATTTGAATATTAAGCAACCAAAGTCCATGAAATTTTGCAGACATATTCTAGAAACTAATATTTGTGCCTGTGGTGTTTTGAATTCTAAAAATATGTAGTTTTAAAATTATAGGGGCTCAAAGATTTGTATGTGAATTTTTAAGACCGCGTAACTTTGAAACAGAAATCTGGAAAACCACAGGCATAGATATTAATTTCTAGAATATGTCTGCAAAATTTCATGGACTTTGGTTGCTTAATATTCAAATGAAATTGGAACGACGTTTGTATGGAGCGAGTGACGGAGAGACCCATCTTAATTACTCGCAAAGCTGACTCACCCCTCTCATATTTTATTAACACGAAAGTGTGTCATGATGTAATAGGTATAATTTGAAGTTTCAATAGAGAGAGCTTTGCACGGGGTTTCTCTACGTGATCAAATCAGAAATCAGGGGAAAAAACCAAACGTAGCTTAGCGGGTTGCGAAGCTGAAGTGACAACGACAGAGCACATAATATTATAATAGTTAGAAACAGACAGACAGACAGACAGACAGACAACAAAGTGCTCCTATAAGGGTTCCGTTTTTCCTTTTGAGGTACGGAACCCTAAAAATTTTAGGTAAGTTGCTGCAATGGCGATCACGCTCCGGAAAGCGCAGTGTTGGGAGACGGGGAGGTCTTCGAAGCAAACATAAGGGTGTTATAAGTTTAACTGCGCTGCGTTTAAGACTGAGACCTGGTAGTCCAATCTTTAGCAGCTTTTGGATCTGCACGGGATACCATCTTGCCGTCCACACGCAGGCACATACTTAACTGCGCAAACTGGCTAATGCAGGTAAGTTCTCAGGTTAGACAGAGCGTGTAGCCGGAGCTTAACTCTGTGATAATGCTAAGGAAATAGTAAATATGGCAGCACTGACTTGTCAGGGCTGATTCAAATGTTTAATTTACGTATTTTGTTAACCCCCGACCCAAAAAGAGGCGTGTTATAAGTTTGACATGTGTATCTGTGTATGTGTCTGTGGCATCGTAGCTCCTAAACTGATGAACCGATTTTAATTTAGTTTTTTTTTTTGTTTGAAACGTGGCTTGATCAAGAGTGTTCTTAGCTATAATCCAAAAAAATCGGTTCAGCCGTTTGAAAGTTATCAGCTCTTTTCTAGTTACTGTAACCTTCACTTGTCGGGATGTTATAAATTTTTAATTTGCACTTGTGATTCTTATGAAAATAATTGCGTACCACGATCATTGTAATGATATATTCAGGCTCTCTGTACCTAAGCGAGCACTCTAAGCCGTGAGTCAGGTAGTTATCATAAATATGTAACGACGCTCGTTTTCCTCTCAACTCGTTCATTAATTTAACCCAAATTGGTGGAGCAATTTGTAAACGCTGTTACTTAAACCGGGGAATGTGGGTTCATTACAGACCTATCAGAATTAAACATTAATAAATTAAAATTTATGACATGTTAAACATCCGACGTCTGCGTGCGACGTGTTCAACACAAGTGTAAATTCAAAATTTATAACACCCCCGACAAGTGAAGGTTACAGTAACTAGAAAAGAACTGATAACTTTCAAACGGCTGAACTGATTTTCTTGGATTTAGCTAAGAACATTCTCGATCAAGCCACCTTTCAAACAAAAAAAAACTAAATTAAAATCGGTTCTGTAGTTTAGGAGCTACGATGCCACACACAGATACACAGATACACACGTCAAACTTATAACACCCCTCTTTTTGGGTCGGGGGTTAAAAAGTACGGATTACACACACTTTTGTTTAGTCTGGCTGTGACATTACATATATTTAAGCAATCGGCCCTGTGTATATGTCGCAGCAAAATGGCATAAACCGGGAGTTAGCCAACTCCCTTAGGGATATGTCTAACGCCCGGGAAGCTCTTATGTTCTCTTGTTAGTCACTTGGACTGTAATAACAAATCGATAGACACTTCATTTATCAAAATCGGTTTATTAGTTTAGGCGCTACGGTGGAACATACATAAATACAAACACACAACATACATAGACTGCTAAAATCATAACCTTCCTTTCGGCTTTCTCGTAATCGGGTAAAAAATCCGGTCACCGGTGCGGTATAAACACAAATTTCTCGGATTTCAAATGTTTCCATTTACTCGTGCTCGACATTCCTTACCATCTTTCATGATTCTAGGTCACAGGAAGTACCCTATAGGTTTTCTTGACAGACACGACAGACAGACAGACAACAAAGTGATCCTCTAAGGGTTCTTTTTCTTTGATGATACGGATCCCTAAAAAGCGTAGTAAACAAGCTCGACACTGTTTACATTTCACAGAACGGCGCCATGTTTGAGTAAACGGGTGTATTTTTCTCCTGCACGTGTATTGTTATTTCAGGCATTGTAAACTTGGTTTTCGTATAACTGGAAAGTAATGTGTTAATTTAGTTTGCGTAATTTTTAATGTTGCACCCGAAATGGCTTGCGTTAATATCTAACTGCGCTTTGGTGAGACGTGTTTAGAAAATGTGTTTTAAAAGTAGGGTTGCCAGCTGCCACTTCTTGATTCACGGGTCAAAAATCATTTTTCTTTAATTTTAAACGTCAATTTAGGATCAAATCGAGAGTTTCAATGCGGTTGTAATGAAACATGCAGTTTGTTTGAAGTCAAGCAAATTGCATGCATAAAGTTATGTTTATAACATGCGATTTTTCTCATTCGTTTCAATGGTATTTTATCACTATACATTCTAAAACCGCTAAGTAAACAAATTAATACTTATAATTTTTAACCCCCGACCCAAAAAGAGGGGTGTTATAAGTTTGACGTGTGTATCTGTGTATCTGTCTGTGGCATCGTAGCTCCTAAACTAATGAACCGATTTTAATTTAGTTTTTTTTTGTTCGAAAGGTGGCTTAATCGAGAGTATTCTTAGCTATAATCCAAGAAAATCGGTTCAGCCGTTTGAAAGTTATCAGCTCTTTTCTAGTTACTGTAATCTTCACTTGTCGGGCGTGTTATTTTTTAATTTACACTTGTAATAGATAAGGAAACTTGTATGTGTGTTATGTCTTCATTTCAATTCATCCTCTCACCAATGCCGGCCCACTACTGAGCACGAGTCCTCTCTGAGAATGAGAAGGGTATGCCAATAGTCCACCACGCCTCGCTGGTCCAGTGTGGATTGGCAGACTTCACACACCTTTGAGAACATTACGGAGAACTCTCAGACATGCACGTTTCGTTACGATGTTTTATTTCACCGTTAAAACAAGTGATATTAATTAATGTTTAAATCCACAAACTGTGAAAGAGACTTCATCTGTGGTGGCGGGTGCTGGCGCGCGTGTTGTGCCTTTTTGGAGTGTTTTTTTGTTAGAAGTGGCCGGTTTTTGTGTTCTGCTAGTGTTTATTGGTGGAACTGACTGGGAAGCGCTCTAAAAGGGCGCCGCGTGTATGTCGGCGGGCGCCGGCACAGACGAAGTCCATACTTATACATATAGTTTCCCTAACTTGTAAATAATTACAAACATTAGACTAGACATTGGCTAATCAGTGTAAAGCCAGACGAGAGAAAAAAAACTGTGAAAGATTACAGGTACGTACTCGGCATCGAACCCCCGGCCTCCATAATCAGTGTTAACACCGCTGTGTATTCAAGACTGCTAACTTGCATTATTGCAAAGATTAAAGCAGCTTTATGCAGCGCTTTTGACTACACGAGAAACCACATTTATAAAGAAAACAATGGCGTCCCTGCCATTATTTCGCTAAATTCGCTTTCTACTGAGATATCAGCTTGACCGGCTCTCGGACTTTACAGCAATTTACACGCTCCGATAACGACGTCTCTACGATTCGAATCAAAAGCCGACATGCTTGTCGGCTCTTGATTAAAATATATTATGAAATACACCGGGTGTAGTAGCTCATATATTATTTGCATGATAGTAATGATGGTAAGTGATGATGTAGTCTAAGATGGAAGCAGGTTAACCTGGGAGTTTAATTAATACTGAGTTATGTATGTATTAGTATGAATTATGAAAGTCTTTATTAGACCCACATTACTAAAGCCTTGTCAGTGGACTCAAGATTTTGACGTATGTAATAAATAGGTCAGAGAGCCAGAACGCCGCTTTTACATTCATACTTTATGTCACATTATTGGAAGAATTCCTTACTTTTAATGGGAGACTGCTGCTGGAAAATTAAGAATTGTGTAACGTTCACTGCTTGCTTTTCCTGCATGTGTAGTAGGGGAAGGGCGGGCGGTGCATACCTTTTCTATTTTGTACCATACAGATTTTTCTGTTTTGGCGGGTTATAACGAATTAAGTTTGCTGTTTCTCTGTATCAGCAAAGTAACGCCTGCCACTATAATTAATATCGACATGTAGGGTTTCAAATGGTAATGCAGTGAATAGCTGACATCGGATAAGACTTAGTCGTATGAACTAAATGGAACAGTTAGTTAATAAAGAAGGCAAAAGAGCCAGAACACCGCTTTTACATCGCTGCTTTATGTCACAACAGAGTTATTGGATCCTTGCGTTTAATGCGAGACTGCTGTCGGGGAATTAAGAATTGTGTAACGTCCGCTGACTTCAACTTTATATTGCTTTCATATTTTTCGCTATGACTTTCTTGTGTGTTTTGTACAATAACGTCTTTGAAACTATAAAGGGCAGAGCCTTGAGTGTCAGTTTGTGAATGGGCAGAGCCCGTCTCTTTCTTTAATCTATGAAATAGAGCAAACGAAGGCTTTAGGAAATACGAAAGAGCATAGGTTGTTTTTTTTAATAAAAATATTGCAATAAAACAGCTTACCTAATTATTATTGTACGATTTCATGCCCGAGTGAAATGGTGCTGGCTGCGTTTCTGCGCTGAACAACCACACTGATCCTTTGAATATTAGTCATTGAGTCATTTTCATCGTAAAATGAGTCGGAAAGAAGTTATCGTCAAAAAACTGTTTTTGGGTGTCATATTCTAAGATGGCGGCGCGAGCGATAAAGATACGTGGCAGAGTAAAAATTCGGAAAGTAATCTTCAAGAATCGTAAAAAGAAATCTATAAAACCACCAATTTTCAAAACTTCCGGAAATCTTTCCAGGTCACCTCCTTGTTGAGCACCAAATGACTGTACTAGTAAGTCCGCTGCCATTTTAGACCGCATCATCACTTACCATCAGGTGAGATAGCAGACAAGAGTTACCTTCGAATAGAGTTAAAAATATTCAAATCAAAATCACGTAGGATAATCTAGTGCCTGTAGCACCGGTTCGGAATGCAGGCACGCATACTCTCTATGAATTGAAAATCTTAACTGCATTCTATTTGCATAGAAAACACAGAAGTTTCGATAAAACAAAGCGGCAGTCACATCTAAGTTTTATTGTTGCCGAAGGAATTCCAATGGAAACCGTTCTAACTATAAAGCTGATGAATGTTGCCGCCACGTCCCGCAGCATCGTTGCAAGAGTGTGATGTGCAGCGATATGTTACCGTAACGTTGTGTGTAATGCTACGGCTAGACTTGACGAGAATAAGCGAACATTTTTTTTATGGTTCGGTACCCTAAAAATGCCACCGCACCTTTTATTAAGCCCTCGATGTCCGTCTAATGAACCGTAAATATTTCTACGCTGTGAATATTTCTACTTTGTAACTACAAAGTAGAAATAATCACAGCGTTTGTATGTACATACATATTATGTATGGTAGGTATATATTTGTATATATTTTATTGTATCACAAATGACAGGTTACAAAAAAGAAAACTTAAAATGTGTATTTCTATTGCCGCTATAAAAACAAACAAGCAAGTTAAGTGTTATCTTGTACGGTACGGAACCTTTCCTTCGTGGGATTAGTAGTAAAACCCACGAAAGTAAAATTCAATGATTTTTTAACCCCCGACCCAAAAAGAGGGGTGTTATAAGTTTGACTTGTGTATCAGTATATCTGTGTATCTGTGTTACTGTCTGTGGCATCGTAGCTCCTAAACTAATGAACCGATTTTGATTTCATTTTTTTTTTGTTTGAAAGATGGCTTGATCGAGAGTGTTCTTAGCTATAATCCAAGAAAATCGGTTCAACCGTTTCAAAGTTATCAGCTCTTTTCAAGTTACTGTAACCTTCACTTGTCGGGGGTGTTATAAATTTTTAATTTACACTTGTCATCTATAATAACTTTAGATAGACTAAAAAAAACCTACTTCTGTGTTCAGTTTTATTCATCCAGTTTGTCTGCAGCATAAACATTTTAAATGTTATGTCCTGTCTCGTTAACAACGACTGTAGTAAGCTTTTTGACGCCCGAATTCCGAAATAGTCAGGAAATAGTCGGGGAATAGTCATGAAATAGTTTGGATGCATTTTTATACTGGGTTTTATTCTCAGTTGACTTGATGTACCTACGAGTAGATTTAGTTACAATTTTTAGTTTTTTACTCTCATGTTTTGTAGGATAACTATCTGGCATATGTTTGATTTTATGTGCTTTTCACCGGTGATACAAAATAATGTTTCATTTCGTTTCTTGCATAAGTTTTTGATGTGAAAACTTATTTAAATTAAATTTAAAATGTTCAAAGTGAGATGAAATGATGATGAATGATAGGGAACCCTCGGTGCACGAGTCTGACTCGCCCTTGGCTGGTTTTACTACGTATTACAGAACCAAATCTTTTAATCTCTCTCACTTTTTACGAGGTTCACTCCAGACCAGGCCTTGATTGAGTTACTTTCCTTTGATGTTCGACTTATTTGAGTATTTTGATTTATACGCGTAGGTAAATGAAAAAAAAAATCCACAAAGCCTTAGATGGCAGGATTTTCATAATCTTAACGACATTTTTTTAATCATGTCCTTAGAATATCAAATAATAATTCTAAAATATTCCGGTCTCGGTAAATTGAAATTTAATGCCCAGTAAGCAGTCGGTGAGCGAAAATGCCCAACCAGCGATGCTATTCCGCAAACACGCAGCCTCAAATTCAACGCTGACTCAGCGATGTATCATAACATTTGGGTGTTAAAACTTTTGCGGTTATAGTGTGAATAAGCTTACTGGTTTGATCTTATCCTCGTTAGGCTGGATCAGATTAGGAAGGAAAAAAAACCTGTCCAAGCGCGAGTTGGATTTGCGCACTGAAGGTTTGATACCTTGAAAGGATATATATAATAATTATTTTGCTGTAGCTTGTAAAGTAAGTTTGTAAGAGAGAAAATATTTTTTTATGTGGCATAACTACAAAATAACGATGTTCACATTTTTCCTTTTACTTGTGCTGAAAGACCTGGTTTTTGCCAAGTTTCATGATTTTGAGTCAATGGAAAGTACCCTCTATATCTACGGGGTTTGATGTTCGTCCGTCTGTCTGTTAGCGGACAGTATCTCATGAACCATAATAGTTAGAGAGTTGAAATTTTCACGGAGCGTGTATTTCTACTGCTGCTACATAATATACTACTACTACTATATAATAACAAAATATAATTAAAAATTCAAAATGGCCGCCACGTTAATTAAAAGAGTACATAATCTTGTACAATGGTACGGACCCCTTCGCGTGGAGACAGACTCGCACTTGACCACTTTATTGACTACTTACTAAATTACGGAAAATTTCCCTACTAATATCTTTTGTTTGTTTTCAGGTCTACTAGTCGACGAACATGGCGCTCTACAGAATAACACCACTGGAACGTTATCAGATTATCTTGCAAAAATTAAACTACCTGCCAAGACGCGACTGTTTGCTAATTTGATAACATTGGTTTCTTTTCACTTGGGCGCCAATTTTCTTAGTTACTTACCTAAATCTTTCTTGTGAGTAGACATAGATTTCTTCCCAAGTGCTCCCATACAAACGTAGTGCAACTTAGCGTTGTCATTTGAATATTAATCAATCAAACTCAATGTTTGTAGATATTTGTGTCAGTGGTATACCTCATTAACATCATCATGATCAACCCCTCGCTGTCTCACTACAGAGCACGGGTCTCATCTCAGACTGACAAAGGTTTTGCTAGTCTACCACGCTGGTCAAGTTTGAATTGGCAGACTTCTCATACCTTTGAGAATTATTGAGAACTCTTAGGTAATGTGTGCAGGTCTGACAATCCGCACTTGACTAGTGTGATAGACTGTGGTCAAACCATTTTCACTCTGAAAGGAAACCTGTGCTTAGTAGTGAACCGCTGCGCCGATGGGTTGATGATGATAATGATGGATTTAAAATTATAACTTACTAGAGGATGCCCGCGGCTTCGTCCGCGTGGATTTATGTCTTGAAAGATTCCGTGGGAACTGTTTGGTTTTCCGGGATAAAATGCCTATATCTATTACAGGGACGTCAAACTACCTCGGTACCTTTCATACAAATCGGTTAAGCGGATGGGTTTTCTGAAATCCCGTGTGAACTCTTTGATTTTTCGGGATAAAAAGTAGCCTATGACCGTCCCCGCGATATAAACTAACCCTGTACCTTTCGTCAGAATCGGTTACACTGTTGGGCCGTGAAAAGGTAGCAGACAGACAGACAGACAGACACACTTTCGCATTTATAATATTAGTATGGATTAGTTTGGATTTCCGGGCCACCCAGAATACAAGGAGGTTTGCCATAAATATCTCATGTTTACGACTCATTAAATTCCAGTATCACAGTCGTCTAACTCGGGCCGTTTATGATAGCAGATTTCGTTACACATAAAACATATATTATTACTTCGTATTTTAAGAGGCACTTTAACTTGATATCAACTCCCAAATGCCAGATGGATATTAAGTCTAAATTGTTATTACATGAGATATCACTGTGAAGTTAGAAAGACAGAAAAACTTTAATTATCACATATTTTTGGACTTGGCACAAAACATAATAGCCTCGATAGCTCAACGGTTGAGGAGCGGACTGAATTCCGAAAGGTCGGCGGTTCAAACTCCACCCGTTGCACTATTGTCGTACCCACTCCTGGCATAAGCTTAATGCTTAATTGGAGGGGAAAAGGGAGTGTTAGCCATGGTTAACATGGCTAATATTCTTTAAAAAAAAGTAAAAAGGAAACCCTATGGTGCGACTTTCTCCGTCCGTTTATCCATCCGACTGTCTGTTTGCTAGCTTTTCACGGTTCAACAGTTTAACCGATTTTGATGAAATTTGGTACAGAGTTAGCTTCCATAGGCTACTTTTATATCGGAAAATCAAAGAGTTCCCACGGGATAGCTCCTGAAATACGGGTGTAATGTGAATATAATAATATAAAAATATATATATAATAATTAAAAAAATATACTTCATAAAACGTTTATTTCAGACGTTTATGTGATGTTATTTGAAGTTTACAGTACTTATAGCCTTTCTTCCTTTGATTATGTAAAGTAGTATTAATAACTCTCATTTATTTATACATCTCATTCTTATCATATTAAAAAAATATCACATAAATGAAATAGCAGAAACAACTATTAGTAACAATATTACTCAGTGGGTAGTATTAGTTCTTAAAAAAATAGATAATTCCATAGTTTTGCTCGCGAGCAACTACTATAGTAGCAAAAGAAAAGAACACAAAAGTGTATAAATTTAATACTTAATTAAGAGCAAACAGCAGCGGCACGAGATTGCTTATTTTTAAACAAAACACACTCTAGGTGTGAATAACAAATAAGATAGAGTTTAATTAAGTTCCTTTTGTACAAAGAATCGAAAGCTTAATTTGTTATAATCCGCTAAAAAAGGTAGATCTGTACGGTACAATGCATTGTGCATTGTAAGGTCTACATCTCCTGAGGATGCTCCGGTGTCGGAGAGAAACGTGCGTCGAGTGTGTTCTGGTGGATTTGTGTGGTGTTTCGTGGTGATACTGGGGCTTGCTTGGTGGCTGGCTTTTCCTGCATGCTTAGCAGTGGGAGGGCGGATGGTGCATGTCGCATGCTGCATGTTGCACCATACCTACAGATTTCTTTGGTTTGGCAGATTATAGCAAATTAAGCTTTTAGTTCCTTGTATAAGGCATTAAGGTTACCAGGGTTCCATAGAGAGGGGTAAACCCAATTACGTATGCCGAGCGTCGATAAGCGACCGGGGTAAACTGATTTTATATTTGTCCCGACGGGACGTCGCCTGTTTGCAGTGGCTTGCACACGGTCCAGTTGCTGTTTCTACTGCAACCTACTCCAAATTAGGGATTATTTCACAGGTAGCATGTGAAAAATCACATGAAAATCACTTGCTACCTTACTTAAAGTAGCCTGAAAAGTCAATTATTTACGTTTAATCCTGCTTTATTTATTAAGCATTCGTGCGCACATAGTAAACTTTCTGAATTGAGATGCTAAAAAATGTGCGAGCGCAAACAACAACACAGAAAAACATCTAATAAAGTAAAGCAGCAAATGATTTATTCATTTATCATCATTACCAACTCATCGCCAGATCATTACGGGTCTTCTATCCCGTTACACTGAGGTTACACTGAGGTGTGAGAAGGGTTTAGGCTTCAACCTTTGAGAACATTATAGAGAAGTCTCAGGCATACAGGTTTCCTTGGGATTTATTTATTAATTTATTTATTTATTATTATTTAATTAGAAAGTTCCTGATGTTTCCTTTACCGTTAAAGCAAGTGATATTTTATCAAACCAAATCAAATCATTTATCCAAAGTAAGCACTCCAAAGTAAGTTGAGACCTCTCTACCTGCCCATAATTCTAGGTTAACGGGAAATACCCTATCGGTTTCCTTGACAGACACGACAGACGGACAGACGGACAGAAAGACAGACAACAAAGTGATCCTATAAGGGTCCCGTGTTTCCTTTTGAGATATGGAACCCTAAAAACATTATGTAAGTATGCAAAGTATTTCCCTTGCAAACCATATTTAACAGTTGACTTTTTGATGTTTAGTTGCCTAAAAACGCTTATAACTCCAAAAAGTTAAAGACCGTGCCCGGGATCAAACTCCGAATCGCCGACTAGAAGGCTGAAGCCATCACAACTACATTGTCATACATTCTCGTATGCAAAGTAAGCGGTAATGCATATAGAACCATTAACATCCAGACCGTATCCTCGTTTGGGAGTCAACTGGGACTGTTTGCAAACAGAGGCAACGTACTGATACAGCGTAACATAACTCGGTTTATAATTGCTTGCCTATCAATGGTTAGCATAGGTAAATTTCCTAGGTATTTTACTTAAGAGTTCCGAGTAAAATATCGCAGAAAATTTCCTATACAACCACTCTCGATCAAGCCACCTTTCAAACAAAAAAATTGGTTGTCTGTAAAGTCGGTTTACTGACGATAGTTGAACGTGACAACAAAGGCTTCTTTGTCGCTCGTTCCGCGCTCTCGCTTGCACTTCAAGCCTTACATGGAACGCTTCAGAGCGAGGTAACGCCGCATGAGTCATGTTTTTTCGGGCGTGCAGCCGGCTCTATCGAATTATAAGACGTTGTCACGTCAAAAAAAAAAACTAAATTAAAATCGATTCATTCGTTTAGGAGCTACAATGCCACAGACAGATACACAGATACGCAGATACACACGTCAAACTTATAAAACCCCTCTTTTTGGGTCGGGGGTTAAAAACAACGATCGTTTCAGAACTGACGTTGATTTCTCACTTCCATTTGTCGTTATTTTCATGACGTTTGTTTGCGTTATTTATACCCGGATATTCCGTTCCGTTAATTTAATTTAGTAAATCAGAAAGCATGATTTCATTTTAAAATAGGACAAGCGTAAGTTGAACGTTGGAGAGGGTTCCGTAGGTACGATAAAATATGTTATTTTTTACGCATAATATTGACAGATTTACCATGTTATTACCCGTAGGTATAACTGGTAATGTGTGGCACATCTTTCAAAAGTTAAACTTTTTCTTTCTTTCTTTTTGTCTTTATTTAAAGACCAATGAGTTCTTTTAGAATTTTCGGTGATCTATAATAAAGATCTATTTTTTGCATGCAGTTTCTGAGATTTAAGGGAGACTAGTAAATTTTTATTTATTTTTTTTACTTTAAAACGATTTATTTTGTAATTATATTTGAGATCCTCACAGCAAGTCCTTTCTTTCCATTTACAAAAAAGTTTTTCTTTTCATATCTTTTCCCCCTAAATCGACTCCCATATTCGAAATTAATTAATTTATGTTACACGTCCATATTAAGGTACAGGAAATTCATATTATGTGCAACTTTCAACTTAATCGTTCCAGTAATTTATTTATTTAATTTCGGAGAAAATTCTCTGTGACAGACCGATAGACAAGTGATCCTGGAAGGGTTCAGTTTTTCCATTCGGTCGTACGGAACCCTAAAAATTAGAATGAAAAGCAAATCCGATATGTTCCAGAAATGTTCTAGGACGAATTAAGAACTTTTCTCAATACAAGGTCGATAAAACAAACAAGCCAAAGTTTACTTTCCTTTTATCATCGTTTTACTAAGTTTATTTTCCTTTTTTCCGGACATAAAGTCTTCACAGCCATTCCGCATCGTAAAATCCTGTTTCCCTGCAGGATTTGAATAGATTTTATATCATTTTGAGTGTATAAACTCTGTGCATAAAGTACCAAATGCTTTGGTCCAATAATAAACGCTATTCCAGTTGGACTATTAAATGGACGTTAAAACTATTAGGTATTATTATTTTGTCCTGGTTCCGAAACTTGGACAAAGAATTCACTATAAGTGTGGTATGGTAATGGTGGTACTATGGTAATTTAATGGCATACTGGAAAACCTATAGATTAACTTCAGTGATAACTAAAGAATTACGGAGCCTTTTCAGGGTTCCGTACCCGAATCCGCTGTCCGTCCGTCCATCCGTATGTCCGTCTATGTCAGCGGACTCTGAACCATAATAGGGTAGAGATCTGAAATCACAGAATGTGTATTTCTATTGCCGCTATAACAACAAATAATGATATAACTCAAAATTTTTAAATCCCCCGACACAAAAACCTCTATAAGAAAACTAGAAAAGAGCTGATAACTTTTCTTCAATTATAGTTAAGAACATTTTCGATTAACTCACCTTTCAAACAAAAAAAAAACGAAATCAAAATCGGTTCATTCGTTTAGGAGCTACGATGCCACAGACAGATACACACGTCAAACTTATAAACAACCCTCTTTTTGGGTCGGGGGTCAAAAATTTGAAAATAGCCGCCATTAAAATAGTATAAATAGTAATATAGTATTATCGCGTTAAACTACACAATTAAAATGGAAATGGGATATCTTAACAATTCATTTGTTTGTAGGTATAAATTGGATCCCATCCGGGTATTATGGGTTGAACAAACTTTCATCCCGGCAACTGGGGCACACAACTCTAGAAAATTCAATTATAAGTCCTACTATAGTTAATGCTTATGATTTTATTAAGTAGTTTGTTTACAAATCGTGTTAGAGCGCTAGCTGCCATTGTTATGATTAAAAAGTAAAATATTCTTAGTAATGTCCTCTAGGCCGAATTTCGGCCACGATGGCCAATTCCGGCAACGACTGGCCAACAACGCCGGAGCATTGTAGTACTAATACAAACTTGTACGAACAGGTGGAATCTCTGTATGTGTGGGTATATTATTATTAATAGATAGATTTAGGTTTAGCTACTAAAATAGGATTAAGTAAATAATGTTACTAACACATAAATATGGACTATGTATAATGGTCTGAAATAAACGTTATTATTATTATTATATTATTATTAAAACCGGTCAAATTCGAATCGGAAAAATTGGGAAACCGTGAATTTATGGTTACATCGTAACCATAATATTATAAAGCGTTGTACAATGGTACGGAACCCTTCGTATGCGAGTCCGACTCGCACTTGTCCAGTTTTTTTACTTTACTTGACGACCATTTTGAAATTTTTATTAATTGTTGATATAGCGGCAATAGCAACACACATTTTCTGGAAAATTTCAACTCTTTACCTATTACGGTTCATGAGATACAGCCCGCTGACAGACGGACAGACCGGGCTTAGTTAAGTAATAGAGAATGCAGTTGATACAACTGCATCACATCTGTTGACTAGCAGTGTGAACTGCACACAGAATGCACGTGGTCTGCACAATCGGTCGGCATCTGCAATGCAATCATTCAACTGTATGATAGGTTACATACATACAGACATACATACAAACTGCAACTTTTCTGTCCAAATGCAGACCAGACAAACTTGATACTTACATGCCGAAAAACGAGGTAGGCGGTGTAAAGTTCTTTTTAGTACCTGGGTGCCATGACGCTAATGTGTTATTTACATACAGCATGGTTAGTGCAAGTTTGCACATTTCGACAACGTTGATGTATTTCGATTGCCGAAACATTAATGTAAAATTACAGTGAAATGGTTCAAAGTTACTCAGTGGGCGATGGACAGGGAATGCTTGGAGTTTCTTATGTGATTCAAACAGAAATGAGGAGATCCGTAGGAACCAGAGTATTTAATATAGCTAACGGGTTGCGAAGTCCCATTGTCACTTGGACAATGTTCAGGACACACAGTTCAAAAACACAATAGAGTTGGGGTCTGAACGTGATAGAATGGCAACCTTCCACCGGAAGACACAGCGTTGGAAGACCTTCCACAAGGTGGACAGATGACATTAAACGTACAACAGACGACATATAAGCAATAAGGCCGCCATTACATACAATTATTTTTAGTTTCTTTGTTTTGTCTTGGTTATTTCATGTTATGTGTGCAATAAAGTTTTCTATCTATCTATCAAACGATTATAGGTCCAACCAACTCAGACTTTATTGTGCTTCGATGCTCTATCAACGTATGGCGAGATGTGTCAACCCATACTAAGAATACAGAAAGTTGGTTCCCAGTTAAAAGTTATTTTGTAGAACAATCCCAGGCTTTAGAGTTTTGGGTTTAACTTTAAACATTATTTAGGACATTTAATTTAACTTGTTCTAGATTTTGTAAGTTTAAAGCACAGAAGTTAAGTATTTAAGTGTTCCGAGCAAGCTCGTATGTACAAAATAATTATTGTACCTAAGAGCTTACGTGTTCTTACATGTAAATATTACTCAAATTATTTGCCACCAAGTGGCCTATCTCTGAGCCTATTTCTGAGTTATGTGCGTCTATTAAAAATATTAAAACCAGCTAAGCAGAAATTTGAAAAAAAAAAAACGGCCAAGTGCAAGCAGACTCGCGCACCGAGGGTTCCCTACTCGGGTGTTTTTTCGACATTTTGTACGATAAATCAAAAACAATTATGTACAAAAATAAATAAAAAACAGTTTTAGAATGTACATACAGCCCTTTCATAATACCCCACTTGGTAAAGTTATCTTACTTTGAAAATACTAACTAGTTGTTCATGAACTTTAATTTTTTTTTGTGATGTAACCACAAATTTACGATTTTCAGATTTTTCTCTATATGTGTGCTATAAGACCTATCTCTCAAATTCATGATTCTATGGGAAGTATCCTATAGGTTTTCTTGACAGACACATCAGACGGACAGACGGACAGACAGATAACAAAGTGATCCTATGAGAGTTCCGTTTTTCCTTTTGAGAAACAAAAATCATCCAAGCGAAGTCAGTGTGGGACAACTTGTATTGCATATAAGCTTAGTAATATCTGGTTTTGTTGTTACAGCTATTAGATAATTAGCGAAACTGCACTGCAATGTAGTAGTAGTTCCAGTTAGTTTTAGCTAATTGGGACATAGTTTAGTGTCAGCCCTGGGAATTATAAATAATGTACACGTATTAAGTTAGGTGGATTATTGTAATCAATACTTGTTTGCATAGTTTTACATAATTTCATATACAGGTAAAATAGCTACATTCTCTTGTCGGTGTAAGACCGACTAGTTTGAAACCCGACAACTTAGTCGGGCGGGTTTACACCGACAAAATATTTCTTAGTTGTAGCACTCTACTTAAAACTTCTGGTTCACAGGATCTGATAGAAATCATTAGTATTAATTTTTTTAACCGACTTCAAAAAAAGGAGGAGGTTCTCAATTCGTCGGAATCTTTTTTTTTTATAAATAGAAATATATCCATAACTATTATAAATATGAATTTTCACGGACCATTCAATTATTCGATTTTGACATTTTTACAGGGAAACACGTATATATTAAAAATTTGTAACACCCCCGACAAGTGAAGGTTACAGTAACTAGAAAAGAGCTGATAACTTTCAAACGGCTGAACCGATTTTCTTGGATCATAACTAAGAACACTCTCGATCAAGCCACCTTTCAAACAAAAACAAACAAAATTAAAATCGGTTCATTAGTTTAGGAGCTACGATGCCACAAACAGATACACAGATACACAGATACACACGTCAAACTTATAACACCCTTCTTTTTGGGTCGGGAGTTAAAAAGACTATAAACACAAAATAAACACTAATTAGCCAAAAAGAGTAAGAGAGAGATAGAGTACAAAGCGAAATACAATAATTCCTAACTCTCATAATTTGGGTAAAAGCATTGCGCACGACTAAATATTACATGAGCATTTACGTCATAAATTCGAATCACGAGAGGTCGTATCGCGCGGAATGGCGCTCGTCCCAAAACGTTGATGTATCTCCAATCACGGCGTATGTACGAGTTACGACTGTCATACGCGATGTATTAAGGGTAGGCTTCCGTGAGCCGATGCGACTAACCGCACGACGGACCTCTGAGGCTAATCCGACACTACCAAACACTGTAGCGGTGATAATATAGTACTTCCCTTTCCTGACTTCAGCTAACTATAGATCTCCGTTCATTACGCGTTTCACATTATAGTGTCTGTGGTGTTTTAGATTTTTCTAAAAATATGTAGTTTTAAAATTACAGGGGCTCAAAGATTTGTATGTAAATTTTTAAGACCGCGTAACTTTGAAACTGAATATTTTAACAGAAATCTGGAAAACCACAGACATAGATATTAGTTTCTAGAATATGTCTGCAAAATTTCATGCACTTTGGTTGCTTAATATTCAAATGAAATTGGAACTACGATTGTATGAAACGAGTGACGGAGAGAGCCTTCTTAATCCGAAACAACACAAAAATAATGTCGCGTTAGCCGCGGCGCGTCTGTCGCACGCCGACCGCGCGTCAGTCGCGTCGGCCGCGAGCCACGGAATTTCACCTTTACGTCGCTCCATCACGACATGTGGACAAGTTACGACTGTCATAAGCGACATATTAACCGTGTTGACATACGACCATTAGGCCACTGCGACAATAGATTTCGCTTTAGGTTGATTACATTTATTTTTTTGATTTTGTTTAGGTACTATTTTGATCTGAAATCACACTAATATTATTAAGGTGAAAGTCTGTTTGTGTAGCGAAAGATTGTAGGTATTTTATTTAGTAAGGTAATTGTTCTAATAATAAATAATTATTGCACATGCAAACTGTGGAATCAACTCCCATCGGCGGTGTTCCCACTAGATTACAACATGGGGTTATTCAATGGGCGGACCAACGAATTCCTGCAAATGTCCATGGATGGTGGTAATCACTTAACATCAGGTGATCCGCCAGCTCATTTACTCGCTATTTTAAATTGAAAAAAAACTACTAATATCTACTATAGAAAATTCTATTAATTTATGGATATAGTCAGTGGCTTTTAACTTACTGTGCCGACTACGACGCTGTTATCGGCTTAAGGCACCGGCTTTGCAATAGGTTTGCCTTTGAGTCTTAAAAGGACGTTCAAAACGTCAAGTCTGGCTGAGATTGCTAATCTACCCACAGAAAGCTCCTACTTCCACGTCTCCACCCGAGATGTGTGGTAGCTTAGTGATGAGCTAAGTTAAAGCTAAGATACTGAACCATGTGTATCTAGCGAGCTTCGCACAGGTAGCTTTTCCAATTTTCATAAGGATCTCTAATTTTTTTGGAAACAAAATATATCCTATGACACTCAAGAATAATGTAGCTTTCTACAGGTGAAAGAATTTTCAAAATTGGTTCTGTAGTTCCAGAGATTACCTCCTACAAACAAACTTAGAAACTTTAGCTCTTTATTAAGTGTGGCCACTCATTTTAGGGTGTTGATTATCGCGATAATTATGGGCATTGACGTTTACTTTAATGTGGCCCGAGCTTAAGTCATTGCTACCTGCGAAATTTCATGATTGTCAACGGGAAGGACCCGATAGGTTTTGACTCCTTTGACGTGTCTTGATAGACACACAGACGGACAGACAGGCAATCGAATTGATCCAATAAGGGTTCCGTTAAAAATTGTTTTATGAACTTTTCGCATTGATGTCGGAGGATTTGGCAAATTTTCGATATTATTTTGATATCGTTAGGTGCGCCCAAAAACAAAAGTCCATTGATCGGTGTAGCATAGTTTAATGTACAAAGAAAAAGTTTTGATGGTCCGGCCCCGAAGGTAAATGTGAAATGAATTCGTATGAGCTAACTTTTCATGCCTACTTTAGTTTTGGATATTTACAATATTTTTCATGAAAAAAAGGTATTTGAATTTTAAAAAGTGAGTATTTACCTATATAAAAAGCCTTCATAAAAACTGAATTCAAATGCCACTACAAACGTAAAAAACCGGCCAAGTGCGAGTCAGACTCGCGCACCGAGGGTTCCGTACTCGAGTATTTTTTCCGACATATTGCACGATAAATCAAAAACTATTATGCATAGAAAAATAAATTGTATTAGAATGTATAGATGAAGCCCTTTCATATTATGACACCCCACTTAGTAAAGTTATCTTACTTTGAAAATTGAAACACATTTTAAGAGGGCTCTCTCCGTCACTCGTTTCATACAATCGTAGTTCCAATTTCATTTGAATATTAAGCAACCAGAGTCCATGAAATTTTGCAGACATATTCTAGAAACTAATATCTATCTACCCTACAGGTTTTCTTGAGAGACACGACAGACAGGCGGACAGAGACAACAAAGTGATTATAAGGGTTTCTTTTTGCCTATTGAAGTATCTATGGAACCCTAAAAAACTAACTTAACATTTTTTTTGTTAAACATTTTTGGGGAAAAGACCAAATATTCTGAAGGCGAATACTTTATAATTATTTTTGTGTGCATAATAACTTTGGGGAAAAAACAAATATTCTTAAGGCGAATGTTTTATAATTGAGCGTAATTTCCGTTAACGGCGCCCAACAGACGCTGTAGACTTGTATTAATTGTCTAATTTATATCAGACGCAATATTATGAGAGTCGTTATGATTTTGTTCCTTAAGTATTTTTACTCATTCTTTTCCCCAGTTTTGTATAAAATTAATTTAAATTTAAATTAACTAGCGAGGTTAATAAAATTATGACTGAGTTTTATCACTAAACTTTTTCAATTTATATTTATATAATTTTAATGGCTATACATAATTAAAAAAGTGAAAATGAAAAATTTATAACACCCCTGACAAGTGAAGGTTACAGTAACTAGAAAAGAGCTGATAACTTTCAAACGGCTGAACCGATTTGCTTGTATGATAGCTAAGAACACTCTCGATCAAGCCACCTTTCAAACAAAAAAAAACTAAACTAAAATCGGTTCATTAGTTTAGGAGCTACGATGCCACAGACAGATACATAGATACACACGCCAAACTTATAACACCCCTCTTTTTGGATCGGGGGTTAATTAAGTGAAACTATGGTTTGAATAAAATTTTATGGATAGGCTTTCATTATTATTTTTGTGGGAGCCCTTTGAATTTCCGGAATAAAATGTAGCCTACATTAGATTTCAAAGATCATTTTATACTTTTAGTGTCTTTAACCTTTACGATTTAACTATAGGTCTCAAGAAAGATTTCAAAGTTCAAATAGGACGCTGCGAGTCAAATAAGCCCTATCTAGTGTATTCAAACTTTTGTTTGTGCCGACAAGTCGCGGGGAATTTTTTGTCTTTTTGTTCTCTCCGCCCTCACAATAGTCACAGCTTGACTTTTGTCGTTTTGTCTTGAACTGTCCTAGTTTTCAGACTTCGCGAGTGCTCTTTAAGTATTTAGGTCAATATGGCCTAATTGCCGCAGTATGTAAGAGATTGTTTTTTTTTATTCGACAAGAGGTGAAAAGAAAGAAATCATAGAAAGGGGGCGCCAAAGAAATTTAATGTTTTCAGAGTGTATGTTTATGAGTTTCTTTATTCCACCATAACATCTAAATTACTAAACAGATTTAAATATAACATTATGGGGTATCGTTGGAATTCTTAAGTCATCCAGAGTGATAGAGGTTACAATTTAAAAAAAAAAAAAAACAATTTAGAACCTTTAAGGCACCATTTTCAAATGTGAAAAAAACTGTTTTAGTAACTAAAAAAGTCTTTTTTTAGGTACTAAACCTCCGCTTTCTGTCTGTTAGACACCAGACCAGAGAAAATTTTGTAATACGTGATAGCCGCATTACTCATTTACTTATACAAAATTTCGTCATTCTCTATAAGTACAGCAAAATAATAAATGATTATTATTGATTAAATTGATTACAGGAAATCCCAATAATCCTGTGTAATTGGAACACTAATCTCAATTCAGTTATTAATCAGATCGAATAATTAAATATAGAATGTTTTGATACATTGAAATGTACATACATTTGAATGTATCAATCCAATGCTAAAATATATTGGCAACAATATTTACATTTGAGTCAAATTAATAATATTAAATGAAAATATGAATAGCGAAATATCAAATAATAAAATCAAAACGGTAACGTAACTTTTGGAAAAACTAAAATATTCTTAAGACGTTTTAGACAAAAAAACTGGGCCCATAATCTATATAATACGACTTCCAAATAAATTATTTCCTTCTATACAAGTAAACCAGTTTGCCAATCTTCACTTGGACAGTGTGCAGCCTAAAGTCTGAACCGTGAACCCCGCTCAATAGTGTTATGTTGAGAATTGAAATACTTATCACACTAATATTATAAAGGCGAAAGTTTGTATGTGTGTGTGTGTGTGTGTGTGTGTGTGTGTGTGTGTGTGTGTGTGTGTGTGTGTGTGTGTGTGTATGTTTGTTACTCCTTCACGCAAAAACTACTGGACGGATTTGGCTGAAATTTAGAAGGGAGATAGATAATATCCTGGATTAGCGCATAGGCTACTTTTTATCCCGGAAAATCAAAGAGTTCCCACGGGATTTCAAAAAACCTAAATCCACGCGGGCGAAGTCGCGGGCATCGGCTAGTGATAGTAATAAATCAGAATATCTAGAGGTAGGAACCCAAATTCAAGTTCAAATTTCAAGATTCTGGTCATGTGGTTTATTTAGGCTGTGCGTTGAAAGAACTCGTAAAAACGTTTTTAAACGCACTTATAGTTGGTCCTTATATAAAATATATATAAAAGGAAAAGGTAACTGACTGACTGACTAATGATAAATCTGTCAACGCACCGCTCAAACTACTGGACTAATTGGGCAGAGGCATGCTGATCACACTATAATATTATGAAGGAGAAAGTTTGTATGTGTGTGTGTGTGTGTGTGTGTGTGTGTATGTTTGTTACTCCTTCACGCAAAAACTACTGGACGGATTGGCCTGAAATTTAGAATGGAGATAGATTATAGCCTGGATTAGCACATAGGCTACTTTTTATCCCGGAAAATCAAAGAGTTCCCACGGGAATTTTAAAAACCTACATCCACGCGAACGAAGTCGCGGGTATCAGCTAGTAGCTAATAAGACGTAGACATCCTCTAAGAAAGGATTTTAGAAAATTTAACCCCTGGGGGAGCGGGTTTGCCGGTTCTCCTTTGATAAAACACCACGTATTTGATAAAGTAATATCCTTTGATAACATAATACATGCATCACACCTCCATATTTCTAATCACCAAGGCGAGATATAAATTAGGTATGTAGGGACACCTGCCGCCTTAAGATATTAATTACGGGAGTTTAATAATAAAAGGGATTAATTTCGCCTCATTCGGGTAACTTGGAACATTATTGTACCCTGACTATAGCTTTTGGGTCTTTCTATTACTTCGTCCCGAGCCTGCTCTTAGACGTTTCACTGAATAGTGCCATTTCAGCCAATAATCCCTTTTAAGGTTTGATTTTATAGAAGTTGCCAACTTACGTCGTTGTACAACGTTCAGAGATCGCTTCAAAGCATACGGCCGCCAAATTGTACTACTTACTGTTTTTGCTGTGTAATGTTTTGTTTTTAACCCCCGACCCAAAAAGAGGGGTGTTATAAGTTTGACGTATGTATCTGTGTATCTGTCTGTGGCATCGTGTCTCCTAAATTAATGAACTGATTTTAATTTTTTTTTTTGTTTGAAAGGTGGCTTGATCGAGAGTGTTCTTAGCTATAATCCAAGAAAATCGGTTGAACCGTTTGAAAGTATCAGCTCTCTTCTAGTTACTGTAACCTTCACTTGTTGGGGGTGTTATAAATTTTTAATTTACACTTGTAAATCTTATACCTTGCATTATTTTCCAAACTTTTGTCTCGAAACATATTAAAATTAGAGTTTATGTTTTAATTTTAGTTTATGTCCGAAAAAGAAATAAAAAGCTGCAGGGTTCAGGGAGCTCTAAAATGTGTAACGTCCTAACGCCACTGCAACGTAGCTTGACTAATAGATAGCTCGTGATAGCCCAGGTGACACAAAATGGATGCTCTGTCGCGCGAATATGGCTCCGTCGAGATAATTAAGGGTTAAATGTCGACATATTTTATCACGTCATCACCAGCTAACGTGAAATAGTTTCTTATTATGCTTTTGAAAACGTTTTCTATACACTGGTTAAATAAACTAAACTCAGAATAATCAGGGTGGTGCTTTTAAAATCAATTAAACTAGTAGCTCGTTCACACAGGCTGCGTCAGCGTTGCTTAAACGTAGACGTAGCGCGTGCCATTGCTTTGTAAATGTATGGAACTGTATAAAACATGGCACACCGCTTGCGTAGAGCGTGGACGTATGCGTAACCCGGTGTGTTAGGGGTTTGCGCGCGTCACTACGCACGTGTCACGTGTACGCAAATGGTGTGAATCCGCCTTAAATGACAAGGTTGCAAGGAATTGGAAACGGTCGACACGTATTACGCACCTCATAAGGTAGTGTAATAGTACATTGCTTATGAAATTCATAATTACATATTGTAACATTTTTTTTAAAAAGCAACAGCTGAGTTTTTTGTTGGCTCTTCTCAGTAGAATCTGCTTTTCGAACCGGTGGTAGAGTCTTGATATATCCATAAGTGGCACATTCTGTCTTACATGAACTTAGGAAGCTCTATTGTAATATGTAGGTTGCTTACGCGTTGAATTTGAACAAAAGGCGATACAAAATTATTTGGGTTAGATTAAGAAATATCTTAAGACAATAGCTTATAAGATTTTATTATAATTACTGTTAGTTCGTTTAACGGGTCGATCATAAGCCTTCGACAAATAAAGACGTCTCACCTACAACGCTCTCCATCATTTTAACACAACCAAAACAGTTTAATATTTCACTATAACGTTTGAACCACAGAGCTTGACTAATAGAAAAGACAAGTGTAAATTAAAAATTTATAACACCCCCGACAAGTGAAGGTTACAGTAACTAGCAAAGAGCTGATAACTTTCAAACGGCTGAACCGTTTTTCTTGGATTATAGCTAAGAACACTCTCGATCAAGCCACCTTTCAAACAAAAAAAATTAAATTAATATCGGTTCATTAGTTTAGGAGCTACGCAGATACACAGATACACAGATACACAGATACACAGATACACAGATACACATATACACAGATACACAGATTCACACGTCAAACTTATAACATCCTTCTTTTTGGATCGGGGGTTAAAAATAAAATCGACTTCAAAAACCACAAACACTAAAAAGTAAAAAATGACCACCTGCAAAGTATACCCTTTCAAACAAAACATTTCAAATCGGTTCAGGCGTCAGAGTAATGCATGAACTTTGTCTATCTGGAGTTTTCATTTTATCTGTGGTCTTTGATTGGTAACTTTTGTAATTTTGCAAAAGCATATTACACAATCGAAGATTATGTAAATGATAAAAAAGCATGGATTTGACTCGCTCCAGCAATGCGCGGGTCTGCAATTGCTTGTATAGTATAGAATATTGAAATTGAAAAGAGCAACCGCCAAGTTTCTTGCTGGTTCTTCTCGGTAGGAACGGCATTCCGAACCAGTGGTAAATTATTTGACGATTCAAAAGCACTTGTAAAAGTTTATTTGAATAAAAATCTATTTTATTCTATTCTATTCTAATCAAAATTTCTCTACTTTAATAACAGCCCCTAAATTGAAAGTTTGTATGTGAAAAGGATTTTATCACACAGATTTACTTTCTGGTAATCAAACTCTAAAGTGTGATCTTTAATTAAAGTTGACTCTGTTAAAATTATACTTGGTGTGGGTTGATCTTTTCACGTAGATACCTTAAATTTTAACTCATAAATAGTAATTAAGGATTAATGTCGACATGTTTCGTTAGTCATCGCGAGCAATTTTCAACGTGTTTCTTAATACACGTTTGATTATAATTTTTTGTAACTTTTGTAATTAAAATTTCTCAGCCTTAGGTTTTAAGAAATCAAATATAAGGGTTAAGTGTCATAAAGTTTTTTTAGAGGTATTACACCTTGAATAATTTTTAGTAACTCTTGCATTTTAAAAAATTTCAGTCCTTAAATTTTAACCCATTTATATTAAGGGTTACAAGTCGAAATATTTCATTACGTCAAACGAGGAAACATTGAGTATGCGACATTTTTTTTTATTTCGATTATGTACGCGAAACCAAAAGTGCTTGCTTGAGTTACGTCTTTAAATGTAATTTTTGGTAAGCTTTCGTATTCTAAATTTTTCAGCTTTGATTTTCAGGCATTAAATAAAACAAATTTCGTAGCTGAAAATATTTTCCTCTTTAGATAAAACTTTAAATATTCAGATTTTATGTTTACATTTACAGCTATAACGTACATTTTTTAATTAAAAGAATTTTTGCCATGTATACAACTGGAACTATATTCTTTTTAAACTCTAACTATGGCCCAGTTGCATGACAGGCCGTTAAAGTTACGTTACGGTTAGCGTTAATCTTGGGTAAATTAACTACTTAATAAATATTTAATTTCAAACTGGGTGGGAGAGTATGATGTTTCAATTTTTGTATCCTAAAAATTATGATCTCAAGTGCTGTTGAAAATTTGCTATAAAATATTATAAGATTGGGGAAAGCAAAAATAGCGAATATTTTATTTTTCCCAAATTTTTCCAACTGGAAATTAATAAGTTGCATTCAATTTACAAGCCATTTCACGCAACTGCAACGAATGTATTTTTCTTTGTATCTTAATAACTTTGTATCTTACTATGTATTTAACTTTGTATCTTAATAACTATGATAATATCAAGCGCTGTAAAATTTACTATTAATATATGAAAAAATTAGGGAAAATAAAAGTACCAAACATTGAATTACAAAATGGAAACAATATCACTATTTTCGTCCTAATTTTATGATATCAAGTGTTGTTGAAAATTCGCTTAAAAATAATGGGAAAAATAAAAATTTTACTCTCCCCAAATTTTCCCAACTGCAACTTATAAAGTTGCATTCAATTTACAAGCCATTTCACGCAATCGCAATAACTGTATTTTTCTTATCTGTTGCAATTCATTACGGGGAAAAATTCCCGAAGTAGCAATCAATATACCAAGGCATCGGTGCAAGTGCGATACTTGTAACTTTGTATCTTAATAACTATGATATCAAACGCTGTAATTAGGGAAAATAAAAGTACCAAACATTGGATTTCAAAATGGGAGCAATATCACTATTTTTGTATATTAATAATTTAATGATATCAAGTGTTGTTGAAAATTTTATTTTTCCCAATATTTTCAAGCGGAAAATATTGGGAAAAATAAAATTTTTATTCTCCCCAAATTTTCCCAACTGCAACTTATTAAGTTGCATTCAATTTACAAGCCATTTCACGCAATCGCAACAACTGTATTTTTCTTATCTGCTGCAATACATCACGGGGAAAATTCCCGAAGTAGCAATCAATATACCATGGCACCGGTCCAAGTGTAATGCGAGTGAGTCATAATTCAATGGATATCGCGCCTCCATAGTGAATCGGAGCGCGTTTACACCCAGTCGAAACGACGTTATAAAATCTATACTCAAACTGTCGGGTTTAGAAATTTTAAATTTTTCGTGTAAGAGAAACTGGACGAGGTTGCGAGCATTTGGTACAGAGTCAGCTTCCATCCTGAAAATTGGCATAGGCTGTGCATATTTTTTCCTGGAAAATCAGATTTATAAAACCGACTTCAAAAACCACAAACACTAAAAAGTAACAAATAATTTATGTTTCTACACGTGTAATGTATATATGAAGTCGGGCGAGCTTCACACTTGGATTTCTAGTTTCTTTTATTATGCTCGCTCGACATACATACATTACACGTGTAGCAACATAAATAATTTTTACGTTTTAGTGTTTGTGGTTTTGAAGTAGGTTTTATTTTTCTTTTGATTTTTTTTATTATACTGTAGATAACGGGTACCTACCACGATATATTTTAACAGCCGATATTTTGACTCAGTTGCACGAGTCGTGGTCTGAGTCGAAATATCAGCAGTTAAAACACTAAAATCGTGGTATGTACGCGTTATCTAAAATGTATAAAGTTTATTCACCTAAAACGTTGACTCGACATAGTGTAAACGTGTTCCGATGTTACTTAGTTTGAAAGTTTACCTGCTTCCACTGATTTATCGCCCCTGTAACATAAGCTTGGTCCAACTATTTTGCAGTGTATTGGCTGGGGGCAAGTTTACTCTATGGGCTTATGTTATTAACATGCAAATATTGTGGGGCAAGATAACACCAAACATTATTTAGCTACTAGCGGCTAGCCGATTCCCGCGACATCGCCCGCGTGAATTTATGTTTTTCGAAAGCCCGTGGGAACTCTTTGGTTTTCCGGGATAAAAAGTAGCCTATGTGCTAATCTAGGATATTAATTATCTCCATTCCGAATTTCATGCAAATTCGTCCAGTGGTTTTTACGTGAAGGAGTAACAAACATACACACACATACACACAAACTTTCGCCTTTATAATATTAGTGTGATATTATTAACATTAAAAGCTATGATAGCCTAGTGGTTAGAATGTGCGGCTCCTAATCGGAGGTCGGGGGTTCGATCCCGGGCACGCACCTCTAACTTTTTAGTTATGTGCGTTTTAAGCAATTAAATATCACTCGCTTAAAACGTCGTGAGGGAACCTGCATGCCTGAGAGTTCTCCATGTACTTAAAGGTGTGTGAAGTCGGTCAATCCGCATTGGGCCAGCGTGGCAGACTATGGCCTAAAACCTTCTCACTCTGAGAAGAGACCCGTGCTCAGTAGTGGGGCGGCAATGGGTTGATTATGATTATTAACATAAGTGAAGGCTTTATTCGGAGTGCACTTCAAACAAACTTTCGCTTTAGGTATTTTGGCTCTTATTTGAATCAGTATTCAAATAAGATTATTGAGTACCTATTTGAGTTTCATTAGTACTACCCAATCAAACTTTGTACATACGTTCTAGGGAATAATATCTGTGTTTGTGGTTTTCCAGATTTCCTATAAAATGTTCAGTTTAAATCTCATGAGTTTACATACAAATCCTTAAGCCCGTGTAATTTTAAAACCAGTCATTTTTACAGAAAACTGGCAAACCACAGACATACTGATATGGAGTTTTTAGAATGTGTCCACAAAATTACATTGAGTTTGATTGGTAAATATCCCAAAGAGAATCAAACAAATCCCAAAACCACTCGACGCAAGTTTCGCCCCGACACCGGAGTCTGTGGTGCTGCGTGTTGGTGGTGCGTATTGCTTGCTTGGTGGCTAGCTTTTCCTGCATGTTTAGCAGTGGGAGGGCGGGCGTTGCATATCGCATGCTTCACGTTGCACCATACCGATTTGTCTGGTTTAACGGATTATAGCAAATTAAGCTTTTGGTTGCTTGTATAATACCATGGACTTCCGCAAAGTAAAGCCAGCTTCTAAACAGCACTCCATTAAATTCTCAAAGTTATGTAAACCATGCTCTTCCGAAAAGAGATCTGTGCTCAGTAATGAGCCGGTATTGGGTTGACGATGATGATAATCACATAAAAAGGCTTCATTTATTAAAAGTCAAAAGTCAAAAGTCAAAGTCGTTTGTATATCTATCTCATTTTGTAAGCCTCATTTGGTACCATACCGCAACTAAATTGAATACTAAATGATAGATAGGTACCTACCTAACATTCGCAACACGCATACAATTTCTCGTGCCATTGGCTGTGTGCTATTCATCACATTAGTGAGTGCACCTAGTTAGTTAAACATGTGTGGAATCACAAAACAGCAGTATGATTTATTGCTACACAATACTCACTAGTTGGCCAGCCCCGGCTTTGCACGGGGAGTCTATTCCATAGACAAAGTATGGATAGTAATAAGTGTATAAGAAAGTAACAAGTGTAAATTAAAAATTTAGGTATAACACCCCCGACAAGTGAAGGTTACAGTAACTAGAAAAGAGCTAACTAGAACTAACTAACTAACTAGAGAGTAACTAGAAGAGAACTTTCAAACGGCTGAACCGATTTAATTGGATTATAGCTAAGGACACTCTCGATCAAGCCACCTTTCAAAGAAAAAAAATAAATTAAAATCGGTTCCGACAGACACGACGGAGAGACAGACAAACAGACAACAAAGTAATCCTATAAAGGTTCCTTTTTTCCTACTCAGGTACGGAACTCTAAAAACAACACGAACAAAGTCGCACGGAATTGTTGGTGAGAATTTTAATTTTTAATAGCTATTGTTAAAAACTTCTGATATATCGGAAATTCACAGTTGCGTCGTGGTTCCATTATTACAGAACTTGTACAACAACTCATTAATTTTTATTAAACTTATTTTAAGAGATGGCTGAAAATCCGGGTTTTCCGTAAGATTACTATCACAGTACGAGATTAATGTTACCGATACGTTTTATGCCGGAAAATCAAAGAATTCCCACGGGGATTCAAAAACCGAAATCTACGCAGACGAAATCGTGGGCATCATCTATAAGTGATCTATAGTCCGGTCAATATAGACATTAGAAATAACAAAAATTCCCACAGAGCCAAATATTGGTGGGAGCTGGGGTTTACCATAAATCCCCATCTATGTGTGCTACAAAAGTTATTCGGGGTCAAAGGTCAAAATTTGAGGTTTTTGGTTTTTTCTCGAAAACGGTAATTTCATCCAAAAAAAAAATTCAAACCACAGTTGTAGATCTTAAAACTCTCTACAAAAATGGTCTTTATATTTTTTTTGCTAAGAATTACCATTCCTGAGATATCGCGATTCTTAGAGTCACATTATACATGATAATACCACACATTTCCACGGCACCTGTGAGGTGGTGTAGTATATAAGTTGTTCCATAGTCAGTAATTCAAGTTTTCTCTGATCGCCGATTCTTTCAATAAATACTGCAATCTGCAACACATAAAAAAATTGGTTAAGTGCGAGTCGAATACACACACGAAGGATTCCGTACCATGGTACAAGATACACTTTTTAATTCTCATAGCAGCTATTTTAATTTTTTTTTTATTCTGGGAAATGTTCAATTCAATTCCCAATTATTGGCTTTTAGGTTTTCCAGCTGGGCACAGAGTGTTTCGCCAGTTATGTCACGTTTATGAAGAAGGCACGAAGGAGATTGTTCGGTGAGAACTGTTGTACAGTTGAATTTTGAAAATCGACATTCAATTCTCTACCTATTATGGTTCACTAGACAACAACAACTGACAGGCGTACAGACGGACGGACGGCCGGACAGCGGAGGCTTAGTAATAGTGTCTCGTTTGCACCTTTCAGGTACGGAACGAACAACCGCCGAGTTTCTTGCTGGTTCTTCTCAGTAGGAACAGCATTCCTAAGCAGTGGTAAATTATTTTGACGATGCAAAAGCACTTGTAAAAGTTTATTTGAATAAAAATCTATTCTATTCTATTCTATTTTATTCTATTCTAGAACCCAAAAAAATACAATATCCCTAAGGAATGACGGGAAGTGAAATTTTTCATAAAAACTCAAGTATAAATATAGTACAAGCCTATACATTTAAAAGTTTAATAAACGCTAAAGCGAAGTTTCCATCCATAAAGAAAAAGTTTTAATGGTCCAACCGGAGGTGGATGTGAAATGAATTCATATGACCCAACTTTCGGATACGCCTTTTAGGGATGATTTTTACACAAAAGTTTTTGAAAACTTCTTAAAGGGCGTTCGAGATAGGCACCTAACTTATCATCATCATTATCATTAATTCATTGCTGGTTCAGTACTGAGCATGGGTCTCGTCTCAGCAATACGGTTTGGCTATAGCCTACCACACTGGCCAAGTGAGCAGTATTGGCATATCATTGAGAACATTTTGGAAAACTTTCAGACATCCGAATTTTGCTCAAGATTTTTTTTAACCCCCGATCCAAAAAGAGGGGTGTTATAAGTTTGACGTGTGTATCTGTCTGTTGCATCGGAGCTCCTAAACTAATGAACCGATTTTAATTTAGTTTTTTTTGTTTGAAAGGTGGCTTGATCGAGTGTTCTTAGCTATAATCCAAGAAAATCGGTTTAGCCGTTTGAAAGTTATCAGCTCTTTTCTAGTTACTGTAACCTTCACTTGTCGGGGGTGTAATAAAATTTTAATTTACACTTGTTCACCGTTAAAGCAAGAGATGTTTAATTGCTTAAAAGTGCATAACTTTCAGAAGGTAGAAATGCGCGCCCGGGATAGAACCCTGGACCCTGACTACGAGGACGTCTTAATAACTATCTTTTCCCAGGATAAAAAGTAACCTATGTCCTTCCCCGGGGTGTAAGCTAGTAGCTCTGTACCAAATTTCACCATAAATAGATATAAGTAACTCAAAATTTAAAAAACCCCCGATACAAAAACCTCTAGGTAAGTATAAGAAAACTAGAAAAGAGCTGATAACTTTCAAACGGCTGAACCGATTTTCTTCAATTATAGCTAAGAACACTCTCGATCAAGCCACCTTTCAAACAAAAAAAAACTAAAATAAAATAGGTTCATTAGTTTAGGAGCTACGATGCCACAGACAGATACAAAGATACACAGATACACACGTCAAACTTTTAACACACCTCTTTTTGGGTTGGGGGTTAAAAATTGGTTAAACTGTTGAGCCGTGAAAAGCTAGCAGACAGGCAGAAAGATAGACAGATATACATTTATTCGCATTTATAATATTAATATTAGTATGGATGGATGTAATACAAACGTAACATAATATCTATGGTATAATATCATTGGCCTACATGTTATTCTTCGATGTTAATGTCCGGAATACATTTATTTTCCTCGTCAATTCGAGTGGCTTGCGCCTATCCATCTGTTCATCTGTTCCGTCCGATCTACAAAAACAATGATCGGAACATTGCGCACGGCCGGTAAACATATTTCCCTTCCGATGGCTGGACTCCTGCCAGGATCTATTGATTTTGCTATGAAATTCGGCCAAGTTACAGAAATTACGAATGAAACCTTAAGGAGTACGTATTGAGATGATTTTCTTTGTATGAAATTAAAGTTTACTTTATGTGGAAGGATTTAGGTTCTAGATTCACCACACTTGGTCAACGACACCTTAAGAATATTATGAAGAACCCTCAGGCATGCAAGTTTCCAGTTTTCCATTTCTTTTACCGCATAGATAGATTTTTTTATTCAGATACAAGTTAGCCCTTGACTGCAATCCCACCTGGTGGTAAGTGATGATGCAGTCTAAGATGGAAACAGGCTAACCTGGAAGGGGTATGGCAGTTTTCATTAAACCTATATTCCTTTGGTTTCTACACGGCATCGTACCGGAAAACTAATTCCGTTGGCAGCACAGCTTTGCCGATAGGGTGGTAACTAGCCACGGCCGAAGCCTCGCACCAAGCCAAACCTGAAATCCAGAAATTCCAAATCCCTGCTGGGAATCGAACTCAGGATCTCCCTCTAATAAGACAACAGCGCTTACCACTCCGACAGGGAGGCTGTCAAAGGTAAGCTGATATTTCGTTATTAACCCCCGACCGAAGAGGGGCGTTTAAGTTTGACGTGTGTATCTGTGTATCTGTCTGTGGAATCATAGCTCCTAAACTAATGAACCGATTTTTATTTAGTTTTTTTTTCGTTTGAAAGGTGGCTTGATCGAGAGTGTTCTTAGCTATAATCCAAGAAAATCGGTTCAGCCGTTTGAAAGTTATCAGCTCTTCTCTAGTTACTGTAACCTTCACTTGTCGGGGGTGTTATAAATTTTTAATTTATACTTGTGTCCTGTTAATTAATGTACCTTGGTATCCCAACGTATATCGATGAGAAGCGGCTTATAGTAAAATTGGCTGTCTAATATTTTATCTTGGATAGACTGCAACGTGTTACAAAGACAGACAATATTTTCTTGTATAAATGTAAATCTATGTCATTACACGGCGGAGGCTCATGAATATTCCGCCGCCGGTCCACGCCAGTGCCACTAGCTGAGACTATTCGGATAATTAAGTGGACTATGTTGGCTTTAGGATTTGTTTTGCGTAAATTAAGTATCCAAAATTACAAGTGTAAATTAAAAAATTTCAACACCCCCGACAAATCATTTTCAAATAAATAATCTAGGCAACGTCCATCTTGACAGCTTGACATTTGTCAATTGACACTTGAATATTATGAACCTAAGGGTTATCTAACCTTCTTTTCTACAAGAAAACTAAAAAGTAGCTGATAACTTTTAAACGGCTGAACCAATTTTTTTGGATTATGGCTAAGAACACTCTCGATCAAGCCACCTTTCAAACAAAAAAAAGTAAATTAAAATCGGTTCATTCGTTTAGGCGCTACGGTGCCACAGACAGATACACAGATACACAGATACACACGTCAAACTTATAACACCCCTCTTTTTGGGTCGGGGGTTAAAAATTAAAAATATTGTGGCTTTATGTCATTTTGAGCGGAACCTCGGGTGTGAGTTTTGAATAAAATAATTTTAATATTATCTATACTATAATTCGTAATAAATAAAATTGAAGTGTCTGTCTGTAATTTCGAAATAACTACCTCATATTAAGCTCATATGGTTATTTGCATAGTACCATAACTGAATCACACGTTTTTAAAATTTTTGTCTGTCTGTCTATGACAAAGGGTGCTTTTTTATTCCGGAAAATCAAAGAATTAGGTTTTTAAACACGCGGAGGAACATAAGGGATGCTTTGTATGATTGTTATGATTATACTCGTAGATCTTATCACACTAATATTATAAAGGAGAAAGTTTGTATGTGCGTGTGCGTGCGTGTGTGTGTGTGTGTGTGTGTGTGTGTGTGTGTGTGTGTGTGTGTGTGTGTGTGTGTGTGTGTGTGTGTGTGTGTGTGTTTGTTACTCCTTCACGCAAAAACTACTGGACGAATTGGGCTGAAATTTAGAATGGAGATAGATTATATCCTGGATTAGCACATAGGCTATTTTTATCCCGGAAAATCAAAGAGTTCCCACGGGAATTTTAAAAAACCTACATCCACGCGAACGAAGTCGCGGGTATCAGCTAGTTATAATATAATTCCTTTGCTATGTTTGAGGTTGTTGCACCAAGTAGTATCTCCAGTATGTACTTGTTTAGACGGGTAAGCATTTCAACACTACCCACTTAAAGTTACTAATACAAATCAACTCGAACTTAACTGTGGATTTCTGGAATTCAGTTTAACTTGAGTTTAGGAAGGATGTCTACAGACTGTGAGGCAGTGACTGCATACGAACAGACTTTAAAAACATTTGAACGAGGCTAACAATCAAACGTAATTGTACAATTCTTTTTTAACTAATAAAACCGCCAAGTGCGAGTTAGACTCGCGCACTGAGGGTTCTGTACTCGGGTATTTTTTCAAGATTTTGCACGATAAATCAAAAACTATTATACATAAAAATAAATAAAAATCTTTTTTAGAATGTACAGGTAAAGCCCTTTCATATGATACCCCACTTGGTATAGTTATCTCATTTTGAAAATTGAAACACATTTTAATTTTTGTTATATGATGTACCCACAAATTCGCGGTTTTCAGATTTGTTCCTGTACCTACTTGTGCTACCTACCAAATTTTATGGTTCTAGGTCAACGGGAAGTAACCTATAGGTTCCTTGACAGACAGACAGACAGACGGACAGACAGACAGACAACAAAGTGATCCTACAAGGGTTCCTTTTTTCATTTTGAGGTACGGAACCCTAAAAATTACCCAACTAAGTTTCGGCTATTCGGTCAATAGCCGAAACTAATGTTGACCAAAATACATCTCCTGCCAAACGCACCCGTAACAACAGGGGTTCATCTAGTGATTCATGCAAATGTAGTTAGAGGCCGCCGCCGCCATGAATTTCAATTAGCCGGATTATTTGTAACTCCTGCGGCTTTAATTACCTTGTCTACGGGGACGAAATCAAGGCGAAATTGAAACATCGGACGCTAAAAGTGATGTCCAGTATTTGTCTACATCCGATCAGCCTGTTTGCGTCCACTGACACACGATCCTCCGCCTTCCTCATCCACCCACTTCCCGTCGTCAGTCCAGCTGGTTGGAGGTCGTCCCACACTGCGCTTGCTGATACGCGGTCTAACAAACGTACAAGAGTATCGTACATAGATACGAGTACATAATATACTTACAAACTTTCGCGTGAATAATATTAGTAGGATGTGACATTGACATGAATTAATCATAAACCTAGTTTCTCCCTCCAATAAAGTGAAACTCAGTCATAACAACACCATTAAATCTTTCCGACCGTTTTCCACAAAAACAAGAGACGTTATTGACCACAAAGCGCTAGCGTAAATTAATTGTACACAACAAAATGGCGGATTAAATGAAATCACAAATCAAGGCCCGCGCTCACCGGTTACAGTAGGCCGTAACGGTTGGACCGCAAATTTAGATAAGATCCATTTACAAAAGGTTCGGACCTCACCTAGTGTTTGTGTACTCCTCACATTTGCTTATACCGGGGCTCACACCGAAGAGCCTTAAAAAACCGGCCAAATACGAGTCAGACTCGGCACCGAGGGTTACGTACTCGGGAATTTTTTCCGACATTTTGCACTTTAAATCAAAAATGCATAGAAAAAATAAAAATCTGTTTTGAAATGCACACGCATAGTAGAAAGGGGTTTAACTATACATTCTACAAGTGTAAATTAAAAATTTATAACACCCCCGACAAGTGCAGTTACAGTAACTAGAAAAGAGCTGATAACTTTCAAACGGCTGAACCGATTTTCTTGGATTATATGCTAAGAACACTTTCGATCAAGCCACCTTTCAAACAAAAAAAACTTAATTAAAATCGGTTCATTACTACGATGCCACAGATACACAGATACACACGTCAAACTTATAACACCCCTCTTTTTGGGGCGGGGTTAAAAACAGATTTTTATTTATTTTTATGCATATTAGTTTTTGATTAATCGTGCAAAATGTCGAAAAAAATATCCAAGTACGGAACCCTCAGTGCGCGTGTCCGACTCGCACTTAGCCGGTTTTAGTATTCAGAATAACCCCTCTAGTCGTTAGAAGTCGTTGGTTTCGACATGTTTCGGTATGTTTTCCAAAAACAACAAAATTATGTAACCAAAAAAAACCACGGAATCGGTGTAATGGGCGGCGAGCAGGAGCGGACGGAATGTCCACACCCTCTATTACTGGGGAGCCGTGATGACGTCATTACGGCGCTGACAACAGCTATGGACCATTTACCTTCTGTATTTGCTTACCTAAAGATTACACTCGCGTACAGCCATAATATAAGCCGTACTGACAAATTTAGATCAGCTGTTTGCATACCTACTTGACATTGCATTGGTAGTTTTGGTATGATTATAATGTAAGAAGTATCCCTATTATTATTAAAAATATAAACACAGAATAAGTAATTACTAGCTGACGCCCGTATCCTGTAGGAACTCTTTGATTTTCCGGGATAAAAAGTAGCCTATGTGTTTCCAGGATATAATCTATCTCCATTCCGAATAGCAGTCAAATTGGTCCAGTAGTTTTGCGCGAGAGAGCAGCAAACACACACACATACATGCATACACACAAACTATCGGCTTTATAATTTTAGTGTGATTATGAGGATTTATGTAGATATAATATACCAAATTTCGCTCTTGCACTTTTTGACCCGAGCAAAGACGCTAAAAAATATGTGTGCGAGAACATTTGCGTCGCTCCGTGGTAGAATTTAGATAGAGAAAACCGTGGAACCATGGATTCCTAAATATTTAAAAAAAAATGCGTCGAATCGTGAACTCCTTTTTTTAGAAGTCTGTTAAAGAGTAGCATCCACGTGCCAGTTTAATAAAGAAATAAATAATTACGATAGAATTTTCCTCAAGCACATAATACGAACGTTTGCGTTCTTTGTAGGAAAGTGGAGAATGCAATAAATTGAGCTAACAAGCAGGGCTCGGAGCAGGTAATATGGTAATATAAGTCAATTTGATTTAGATGCTATCTGCTACGTGATATCGGGATTCCTGGATAAATAATATTTATTCTATCCATATCTACTCTTTGTGTTACCTCTGGTCAGTATGCTCCTGTAGGTGAATATGCTCCGCTCCACCTCAGGAAGGTGCAAAAGTCATTTGTCGGAATGGGTATTTAATCTTTTATAACAAAATTCCGCAATTAATTTTGGACTTGCCTTTACACAAGTTTAAAAAATCTATGCGCTCCTGCGAAAAGCGTATTTTACAATCGAAGATTATGTAAATTAAAAATTTATAACACCCCCGACAAGTGATGGTTACAGTAACTAGAAAAGAGCTGATAACTTCCAAACGGCTAAGTCGATTTTCTTGGATTATAGCTAAGAACACTCTCGATCAAGTCACCTTTGAAACAAAAAAAACAAAATTAAAATCGGTTCATTAGTTTAGAAGCTACGATGCCACAGACAGATACACACGTCAAACTTATCAAACCCCTCTTTTTGGGTCGGGGGTTAATAAAAGGGCGTGGATTTGACCTGCAGCTCGCTCCAACAATTGGGACTTCAATTACTTTTTTATATGGCTTACTACCTTCAACCTTACTTATATCAAACCTTTGAAAAGAGCAACCGCCGAGTTTCTTGCTGGTTCTTTTCGGTAGGAAAGGCATTCTGAACCAGTGGTAGATGCTTTTGACGATTCAAAAGTACTTGTAAAAGTTTAATTGAATAATTTTTTTTAATTTTTTTATTAATATTAATTTGTCATGGTTCTTAATATTTTATTAATTTGTATAATAATATTCCGGGAAACCTGCATCAATCATTATTACAATTTTTATGATTGGATTTTATGGTATTCTTGTTGCAACGATGCATTGTAGCCAATAGTGAGCGAGCATCAGCCAATCAGGGGTGATCCTCTATTAATAAAAGCTGAATAAACAAACCGAGGTCAAATATCTTTGCCAATAAAACCTCTCCATTGTTTAACTGTCCCTAAATGATTTATCGGTATTTAAAGAAAACAAAGACGGTCTTAATACAATATTTGTCGACCACGCCATCAGGTCAATATTTACTGCAGAAAATAGAAAAGAAATCCTATTATTGTATTGTGGAAATGACGGACGGATATGTCTTTTACTCTGCCCGGAAATCAAAAGATGACTCGGAAATCAAAAGAAGGGTTGTTTATTGTTATTCTTGCAATCATAAAATTAAGTTGATTGAATTTAGATTTCAAAATGGCATGTTATATTCCGATTACAAATGCAAAAGTGTGTCTGTCTGTCTGTCTGCTAACTTTTCACGGCGTAACAGTTTAACCGATTTTGATGAAAGGTACTGTTCAGTAACAGAGTTAGCTTACATCCCGGGGGACTTAGGGTAATTTTATCCCGGAAAATCAAAGAGTTCCCAGGGGATTCTTAAAGGCCCATCCGTTTAACCGATTTATATGAAATTTGGTAGCTTGCGTCGTGAAAATTGAGATGGGCAAATTTTTATTCCAGGAAATTAAAGAGTTCCTACTGGATTTTTAAAAAACCTAAATCCACGCGGACGAAGTCACGGACATCGTCTAGTTATTCATAAGTTCAAACCAAGTTTACCTAAAGTTTTCAATAAATAAAAGCCAAAAAGCAATAATAATAATTGAATTTGTTATTATTTATTATCTTAAAAATATTCATAAAATCAATTCTTCAATCTTGTCTGATTTCAATTGAATGAGCTAGGTAATCAGAGTTTCTCCAGACAACATTATTGTTATTTGCATAGCACTGATGAATTCATTCTCGATATCAAAGAGAAAATATGTTTTCAACGTTGAACAATAAAATATCTTTCTGCTGATTTTCCCAAACATTGAATATGATTTTTATTTTTATTTCTCTTCAATTTTGCACTGTGATCAGACAATTGCATTATTATTTTTCGTGATTAAATTGTTTTGTTACGATAAGAATTGTTAATTTTGCAAGAAAAAAAATATATATATTATTTTGTGCTTGAAACATCCTGAGGAAACCAGCATGTCTGATACGTCTTCCAGTTTTAAGCAGTCAAACTCCTCTTTCTTCCTTGATTTCCACTTTTTTTAATTCAGATACAAGTTAGCCCTTGATTGCAATCTCATCTCGTGGTAAGTGATGATACAAGTGGTACTAAGATGCAAGTGGGCTAACCTGGAAGGGGTATGGCAGTTTGTACGTGAAAGTAACTAAATATCACTTGCTTTGCCGGCGAAGGAAACCTGCATGTCTGAGAGTTGTTCATTATGTTCTCAAAAGTATGTGAAGTCTGCACTGGGCCACCGTGGCAAACGCCTAAATCCTTCTCAATCTAAGCGAAGACCTGTACTCAGTAGTGGGCTGGCAGTGGGTTGTAATGAATAATTTTTACCAAAGCAATAATCCAGTTTATATTCCAATTTCCTATAGCGATCATAGTCAATTTGGGCCACTGCACTGGACCAGGCGTGGCAAATCATAGTCAATTTGGAATTAACTCATCCTGTTCACTTTGCATGCAGCATACAGCATAATATTTTCCGCGCTTCGATCACACTAATACTTATTATCATTTATATTATAAATAAGTAGATATTTACATAATAATTTACAAAAATGTTAAGCTATTTTATACTGTAACATTTTTAGTTAGAGTCCATTTTGCTTTCATGTAATTTTGGCCTAAAATCAAAAACCGAGATAAAATCCACGATCAGCGCTCATTTTAATATCAGTATTGAATAGTTTATTGAACTAGTGTGATTAAAACGTAGATTAAATTTAATTTTACAGGTAAAATTATGTATCACACTAATATTATAAGGCGAAAGTTTGTGTGTATGTATGTATGTATGGTTGTTACTCCTCACAAAAACTACTACTAGAAGGATTTGGCTGTTTGGAGAAAGAGATAGATAAATATCCTTGATTAGCACATAGGCTGTTTTTTATCCCGGAAAATCAAAGAGCTACCAAGGGATTTCGAAAAACCTAAATCCACGCGGACGAAGTCGCGGGCTGATGCCCGATTCTTGACAGACACGTCGGACGGACGGACCGACGGACGAGCAGACAGACAGACTGACAGACAACAAAGTGATTCTATAAGGGTTCCGTTTTTCCTTTTGAGGCACGAAACCCTAAAAATTGCCATACTCCATCCAGATTAGACCGCTTCCATCTTAGACTGCATCATCACTCACCACCAGGTGAGATTACAGTCAAGTACTAACTTAGTATCTGAATTTAATAAAAGCTAGCAGACAGACAGAGAGACACATTTTCGCATTTTATAATGTTTTGATGGATTAGTATGGATGGAGGTATTCAGTTATTATGGCCAAATAAATAATTAAGTGAGTTAGCTACATAATATGTAATTCTGTTCGTAACTATTAATTATGAATTTAATATTAATGAATGAGAATTATTAATTCATTGTACCTGTTGAAATTGTATAATATTACATTACATCATTAAAATTTGTTCATTAATCTTTAATCCACATTATACTAATATTATAAATGCGACAGTGTGTCTGTCTGTCCGTCTATCCGTACTTAGTTTATTTAACCGATTTTGACAAAAAGTACAGTAGGTATAATAGCTTATATTCCAAGGACGGAATTTCCCAAGGGATTATTTAGCAAGGGATCTTGATCCACGTGGATAAAGAAGGCATTGTCTATTTGGTACAGGGATAGCTTACATCCTGGAAACGGACATAAGCTACTTTGGTCCCAAAAATATATTAGAGTTCACGGGATTCTTAAAAACCCTAAATTTAAGTAGATGAACTTGCCAGCTTTCATAATATGTGTACTACAATTTAATTGGTCCAGTAGATTTGGAGCAAATTAACAAACAGACTGTAACAGAAAGGCAAATTGGCTGTGACAGACAGGCAGACACAGGTGAGAGCCTATACGTTTTCCGCTTTATATTCAGATGTACGGAACCCTAAAAATAAGATAGCTGAGGAATAACCTTATTAAATTCCAAAGGGATAAAATGACAATTAATCATCCCAAATAATAAATTAACATGCAAAACCAACCATTAAATTGATTTTTGGTGTAGCGTCCATTTACTGAAGCGATTTGTTAAATTAGTTACGTATTGGAACCAATAAACGTTTTCGGTTATACCCGACATCGTTATGCGATTAAACATAATGTAAAACATCGGAATCCGACCGTAATGAATGGATGTCCTAAATTTTACGGTACTTCATTAAAATGTAGTTAGTGTTTAACAAATTGAATTGAATATTATAAATAATAATCAGCCTAGCTCACCATCTGAGGCGACTGGGGTTCCGTGTCAGTTCGTTCGCAGTTCGCACCCAGGATGCAAAAAGCGGTGTTGCTAGACTCGGCTAGAAGGATAGTCCGCCGATTTCTCATCCTGTCGCCCTGACCTCCGGCCGTTTGGTCTCCCCTGCCGGGTTGTAATCCTCCGCTCGGTAGAAGTATGTATTTATGTAATGTGTATATAGGTTTATTTATTTTTACGTATGTAGTGTGTCTTTCTGTCGATGTGTCTGTCTGTCTGTCTGTCCGTCTGTCTGCTACCTTTTCACGGCCCAACAGTGTAACCGATTCTGACGAAATTTGGTAAGTACCTACAGGGTTAGCTTATATATCCCGTGTACGGACACTCTTTTCAGCCTTGGGCGCGTTTGGAATCCTCGTAGCTATAGTTTTTAACCCCCGACCCAAAAAGAGGGGTGTTATAAGTTTGACGTGTATATCTGTGTGTCTGTGTATCTGTATATCTGTCTGTGGCATCGTAGCGCCTAAACGAATGAACCGATTTTAATTTAGTTTTTTTTGTTTGAAAGGTGGCTTGATCGAGAGTGTTCTTAGCTATAATCTAAAAAAATTGGTTCAGCCGTTTAAGAGTTATCAGCTCTTTTCTAGTTTTCTTGTAGAAAAGAAGGTTAGATAACCGTTAGGTTCATAATATTATGTCAATAGACAAATGTCAAGCTGTCAAGATGGACGTTGCCTAAATACATAATTATTTATTTGAAAATGATGTTTTGGAAAACTCAAATACTTTGGATCGTCGGGGGTGTTATAAATTTTTAATTTACACTTGTAAGTTAACGTAATTAATTATCACCACTACATCATTGTTTGACAATCAGAAAATGTACAATAGTACCCAATTTGAATAAATGACTGAATATGGGACTCATAAGAAAGCTCAGAATCACTCAGCGGGCTATAGAGAAGGCTACGCTTGAAGTTATTAAGTGATCAAATCAGAAATGAGGAGATCCATAGGAGAACCAGAGTAACCTACATACCTCAACGGGTTATGAAACTAAAGTGGCAATAAGGAGGGAGCATAGTTCGAAAAAGCAATAGATTTTTGGGGTCAAACCACAAGAAACCTATGGCCAACAGTGGTTATCCAAAATTCAACCCTCAAACCGCCCCCCTGGCTACGGCCAAGCAAAGCAAGAAGTAGGGGCTAGTTAAAATAAATTTTACTGACGTGCGAATTATAAAATTATGCAGTATAAAGTTTTACCTTATAAAATAATATGATTGGATTAATTTAACGCAATAAATGATATCTACGTGGTTAAACGTTAAACCAACCGGCTTAACATTATTAATGTCGGTTTATAATTACCCGCGAGTTTCAACTTTTAAATATAATACTCGTTTAATTAATAAAGATTGACACAGTTGATATTAAGACTATTTTTATTCCGAACAAGTGTAAATTAAAAATTTATAACACCCCCGACAAGTGAAGGTTACAGTAACTAGAAAAGAGCTGATAACTTTCAAACGGCTGAACCGATTTTCTTGGATTATAGCTAAGAACACTCTCGATCAAGCCACCTTTCAAACAAAAAAAAAAAACTAAACTAAAATCGGTTCATTAATTTAGGAGCTACGATGCCACAGACAGATACACAGATACACACGTCAAACTTATAACATCCCTTTTCATCCCATTCTTGGGTCAGGGGTTAAAAAGAGAGCCTTTCATCAACAATTTATAAATCAGTTTACTTACAGTTGCTTCACAGTATACAGGATGTAACTAAAACCCTAGCAAAAACGACGACAGGTGATAGTAATGATGATTAGTGATAAGTGATAAGATACCACAAAGAAACGTGAAAAAAACCCAAAAGAACTATTTTTTTCAAGTTCAGAATATATTGCAAATAAAACATCTGACCTACGCTAGAGGTCAACGAACGTTGCGTAAGTAGGCCACTCGTTTTTTTACACACCCTTTCTTAGTGAGGGCCTAAAACTGAGATCTTATTTTAACGAACGAACTTTAACTTGCTCAGAATTAAGGCAGTGCTATAATGAGACAGTTTTAATTCTGTCTTAAATCTGAGCAAAGTCAAACCTATAGATATAGATCTCAGTTTAGTGAAAGTTAATTCTTATTATTCATCTACGAAAAAACTATTGAAATAAAATTAATGAAGGTATCTACTCCTACCACTACAAAATATTGTTTAAACAACTTCGGCGTAAAATTAAAAACAATAAATCTTCATAAAATTGTTTAATTGTTTAAAATTAGAAACTCAAACGCACCGAGTGGGCGATTTGCCAACTGAAAATAATATATTTTCCGCAACAATTTCAACATTTTAGCTTCGAGATTTATATGGCAATGTAGGTTTTGTTTACAATTCGAAACGGAAAAAATGCTTTTTGTACTTCCGTTTGAAATTGTAAACAAAACTTTGCAGAGAATATTAAACTTTATCCTTACAGTACATTTTACACAAATTAAAAACCAACGCTTATAGTTAAAACTTAATTTTAATTCAAGGGGTCATTTTATTAACCCCCGACCCAAAAATAAGTATGACGTGTGTGTCTGTGTATCTGTGTATCTGTCTGTGGCCTAAACGAATGAACCGACTTTAATTTAGTTTTTTTTTTGTTTGAAAGGTGGCTTGATCGAGAGTGTTCTTAGCTATAATCCAAGAAAATCGGCGAGTAACGAGGCGTTGTTGGTCCCTTGTGCTCCGTCATCAGCGGTGGGATGGAACTTCGTGAGGTTTTTAGTCGGTAGGAGTCCGACATAACCACTGTGCTCCCCCGTGGCCAGGGGTACCCATGACGGATTTTCCTCACGTGAAAAAAAGGTCTCTAAAGCTACTTGGTAAAATCATGAAAAATGACAACGACATCAAATGTTACACTATGTTGTTTGTTACATGCAAAACCTTGCGAGTAAAACTGTCATATATTCTCGTAGTGGTTCCCGCGAGACGTCCCAAATGTGTCCGGGAGTGCAGTATTTAAGATTAAAATACGCCATTCTTCGCAGCCGAGGTCCTTAGACTAAAGGAAAAATTGGTTGTCTGTAAAGTCGGTTTACTGACGATAGTTGAACGTGACAACAAAGGCCGATTGTGCTTCTTTGTCGCTCGTTCCGCGCTCTCGCTTGCACTTCAAGCCTTACATGGAACGCCTCAGAGCGAGGTAACGCCGCATGAGTCATGTTTTTTCGTGCGTGCAGCCGGCTCTATCGAATTATAAGACGTTGTCACGTCAAAAATATACATGGTGAAAATCGATCGCTCTTCTACCAGTGTGTCTTATTTTCTTTGGATTAGCAACTATTTAATACTCATAATATTACTTTATCGTTCATTAATCAACAATTAGTCTTCCCCCGGACTATTGTTATGTCCAGCAATCCAGTTAGTCCAATTATTGTATTTTGCATTTTTTTCGGAACCCATGAACACTAGTGACATAAACCGCAATTTTGGGAACCCCTAAAAGATACCCCTTTTAACCCCCGTACCCAAAAAGAGGGGTGTTATAAGTTTGACGTGTGTATCTGTGTATCTGACTGTGGCATCGTAGCTCCTAAACTAATGAACAGATTTAATTTAGTTTTCTTGTTTGAAAGGTGGCTTGATCGAGAGTGTTCTTAGCTTATAATCCAAGAAAATCGGTTCAGCCGTTTGAAAGTTATCAGCTCTTTTCTAGTTACTGTAACCTTCACGTCTTGTGGGGGGTGTTATAAATTTTCAATTTACAATTGTTTATTATTTATTCAGATACAAATAAGCTTTTGATTACAATCTCCCCTGATGGGTAGGTAAGTGATGATGCAGTCTAAGTGGAAGCCGGCTAACCTGAAAGGGGTATGACAGTTTTGATTAAACCCTTACCCCTTTGGTTTCTACACGGCATCGTAACGGGACGCTATATCGCTTGGCGACATGGCTTTGCCAGTAGAGTTGTAACTAGCCACGGCCAAAGCCTCCCGCCAGACCTATATCCAACTGAGAATTTTCATCCACATCTCCATTCTTCTCTTATCATCTAATATTAAAATTATTTTCTTCAAAGTTAAAAATCAATAATGAGAGGGCCTTTCGCGGTGAAAATGGTTTCACAATTCACGATTTTACAAAAACAAAAAAAGGGTTTCGTCTATCTTTCGCCTCAAGTCTGAGTTGAGAACATTTTTAAGATTTTCAAATGATGTACATTTTCGTGCCAAGATGTGCAGTGAACGAAGGATTTGCTTATCTAGCGCCTTGCTGGCTTATCAAAATGGAAAGTAATGCAGTTTCTGAAGGTATTTTATGTGACGCGATGGAGGTAAGAAGAACGAATTTGAAAATAACGAGAGAATTCCGATTTTTATGCTTTTAATACCTAGGCTCTATCTGTGATTTACCTTAGAGGAACCAGAGTAATCGACAGAGCTCAAGGGGTTGTGAGCAATACGTAGGGTACACAGCTTAAAGCCATTTCTTCATGGCTTTAACATGTTTTCTCATCCCAAAGTCATCAGTGCTTGAAGAACAAAGTCTCCGAACAGTGCGTGTTGATGATGATTGATGACATATGGATCCGAGGCGTGGTCGCTAACTATATGGGGTGTCTACAAAGTTCCATTGAGTTTGATTGGTTGATATTCAAATGAGAACCAAACTACGTATGTATAGAGAGCACTACGGAGAGTGCTAGAGAACTACGCTTAACAAATAATAGCCCCTAAGTTACACAAAATGCATCCCTGAGCGTATTTCTCAAAATTAATATTCAGATCTTGCAGAGAACAACATTGTTAAAATTATGCACTTTACTACTAAGAATAGTTCTGTGAAACTTTGCGTACTTAAGTGTTATTATTATCCTTAATGACTTCTTACAAAAGAACCTTTTAATGGCAGCTTTTTTAGTCTTAAAGTTGAAGAGTTGAAGAAAAACTGGCGTAGGGTTCTCCATGATATTTTTCTAACCTTAAAAGCACTCACAGGCAATAAATATAATGTGAACTCTACCTACCTGCCCATGATTCTAGGACTCTAGGCAAGTACCCTACAGGTTTTCTCGACAGACTCCACAGACGGACAGACAGATAGACAGACAACAAAGTGATCCTATAAGGGTTTTGTTTTTCCTTTTGAGGTAAGGAACCCTAAAAAAATACGCTTCTAAACATCGGCCTTAAAAGACATCCACATATTATATCACAAAATACTCGCGTTGCGTTATTAAAAAAGTTTACTCGACTTGTCCCAAATATGTCTTGCCGTGTAGTACTCGAAATTATAATAAAGCAAAAGCATACTCCGTAGAGGAAAATATGTTAAGATTCTCCGATGATATTGTGCAATGCCGTGCCAAGAACGCTCCTAGACCAAGAGCCCATGGCTGATTTAGGGAAAAAAACGTCAACTTCTAAAAAGTTAGTGAATTGCATTTTTGTTCTGTTGTCTGTGGAGTGTGGAGACCGTAAGGCTATGGAGTCTTAGTGCTAAAAAAATTATGAGATATTTCACCTCAATTGATTGCCTCATAATAGTGACTCTCAACTCAATGAAGTGATAGAAGGGCTGACTCATTTTTTGCACAAAGAATCAACCTGGCTGTCCAGCGCGGGAATGCAGCCAGTATCTTTGGCACCATCTCAGATATGAAGAGATTCATAGAACAATCTGAGTTACCGGTGTGGCGCAACGGGTTGCGAAGCTGAAATAGCAATGGCCGAAAATCCGATAGACTTTAGAGTCCCAAGGGGCTGGAATGGCCATCTCACACTGGAAATCACAGCGTTAGATCATATTGTTACTAGGTGGACCGATATCACACGAGTAGCAGGGAGCCACTGGATTCAGGCAGCACATGACCGTGGCGTATGGAAGTCCCTACCAGAAACCTATACCGAGCAGTGTGGACGTGTATCGGTTGACGACAGCTACCATCGAAGTTTTGACGAGATGCTTGACGCCCAAGCGTGGCGTTCAAGCACCTCGTTAAAACTTTCCACTTGCTCTCGGACCAGCATTGCTCTGAATAGAGGCTCTACCCAACTTTGCGCTTTTCCCTATCGACTTGTTGTAAAATAAGTATGCAATTCTGTAGGCGTATCGGAATATCTTCAGGAAACAGGAGTGGCTGCAGCGGCTCTTACGTTGTGTATTTTATAGGCTTTAGATACTCCATGCTGTTGGGTCTGAGTGACTCTACAGCTCTAAAGGCTCTCTGGCTTTAGTGTTACTTTTCAAGTTTGTGCAACTGCAACTTCTCTGGTGCAGTGGTAAGCGTTGTGGTCTTATAAGTAGAAAGTCCCGAAAAATAACTTTCAAACGGCTGAACCGTAGCTAAGAACACTCTCGATCAAGCCAGATTTCAAACAAAAAAAACTAAATTAAAATCGGTTCATCAGTTTAGGAGCTACGATGCCACAGACAGATACACAGATACACACGTCAAAACTTATAACACCCCTCTTTTTGGGTCGGGGGTTAAAAAAAAGAAACTGTAAGCGTTGTTTAGAATCAAGAACATCTTTCTTAGAGAGACTCTTTAAAAAGTAGATTTTTCTTATCTGGGAAATAAATGGGGCAATCTGCGAAAAGGGATCCTTTTTTTCAATATTCAATTAATTTGACGACAACGCCTTGATATTTGAATATAATCCCCCCGGAGACTTGTCTTGATTAAAATCCTCCTTTCACTCGGGATTTAATTAATACCATTTTTTAGGGTTCCGTAGCCGAACAGTGGCCATGGGACCCTATTTCTAAGCCTTCGCTGTTCGTCCGTCTGTCAGTCAGGAATTATGTTGTAAACCATAATAGGTAGAGAGGGAAAATTTTCACAAATGTAACTTTTTAATCAAAATCAAAATCATTGATTCAAGATAGGTAATATATTACACCATTTGTTTGTCCGATTTTTTTTAGTTTTGAAAGTTATAATATAGTGGTGATAATTAATTACGTATTCCGACGAATTGAGAATCTCCTCCTTTTTGAAGTCGATTAAAAAATCATTAGAAGCTCGAATGTATAGGCGAAATTGAAACAATTTAATGAGTAAAATTATGTCGCAATGTAATGACGAGGTATTACGACTAAAAACCAATTTCAAAACATTTTAGTGAACGTTCTGGGAAATGATAGTAAATGGCAAATGGCTATTTATTTTGCTCAACGGGTACACGGTTCCAAATAATATTATGATTTCAATTTTCCAGTATAAATTATTATACAAATTACATAACTTTGTTGTGACGTTATTTCATAATATACAATGTAGGTATATTAAAACTAGTTATTAAAATTCTGTGATAGCCTAGAGGTTAAAACGTCCGGCTCTTAATCGGAAGTCGGGGTTTCGATCCCGGGCACGCACCTCTAACTTTTCAGTTAAATATCACCTGCTTTAACGGTGAAGGAAAACATCGTGAGGAAACCTGCATGCCTGAGAGTTCTCCATGTTCTCAAAGGTGTGTGAAGTCTGCCAATCCGCATTGGACCAGCGTGGCAGACTATGGCCTAAGCTCTTCTCACTCTGAGAAGAGACCCGTGCTCAGTAGTGGGCCGGCAATGGGTTTATCATGATTAAATCAGTAGTCGAATAGCTGACTGACTGACTGATTGATTGATCAATCAACGCACAGCTCAAACTGTTGAACGGATCGGGCTGAAAGGCATGCAGATAGTTATTTTTGCATGAAAATTAAACTCCTAAGGGGATAAAATAGGGGTTTGAAATTTGTACAGTAAACGCGGACAAAGACGCGGTCATAAGCTAATTTTACATAATTTAAAACTCATCCATACGTAAAATTATAATAAACCTCTATCAAAAATATTAAATTTAAACGTTGCAATATTGTAATCTCCGTACAGATTTTTATCAATGAAATTATACTTCGAAATGTTGTTTTATTATTCTACAAATATTTTATCGAAAAGGACGTGCGCAATGTATAGACAGTTTAAATTTATTGCTTGTTTGTTCTGCATTATTCAACCGATTGCTTCAGAACTGGATCACGGTAAGTACGAGAAATGCTGAAGAAGTGTTTGAAGAAGTTAGCATTTTGAATCGTTACTAGTGCTTGCCTGGATGTTATATTGTTAAAGCAAATACTTTGCGCACGAAATCTTCTCTCTTATAACAAAAACCGGCCAAGTGCGAGTCGGACTCGCAAACGAATGGTTCCGTACAGCTTTCATATCATTTACAGATTCTAACGAATAACGATCTAATTGAAATCTATAAAGTGCACTTACTTTGCTTAGACTTAAGTTTCAGTTAAAACGAGACAGATTTATGCCAGCGGTACAACTCTGTCTTGTTTTAACAGTGTCTTAAGTCTGAGCAAAGTCTAAGTGCACTCTATAGATATCCTCCTCGCCTTATTTAGCAACATCGATTTTAATTTTATATTCACCACGCATTTCCTCGCGTTTACATAGTTACTTTGTGCAGAATAGGTAAACGTTTTCCCGAAGGATTGATCCGGAATGTAATGAAATCGTTTCTGTTAGTAACTTCTTTTTCGTTTTTTAAACGTATTTTTCATTGCTGAGGGTCGTGATCCCTTTTTTTAATCACATAATGGTAGGAGTTTTTTTTAGATAATAATGAGGTGGGTTTCTAGATCTTTCCGCATACAACTCGACTAAGGGAACGAAATTTCGACTTTCGGGGTTCATAGTTAAGTAAATATGTATAAGATTTTATTAATAATAGCTGGGACCGAGACCTTAAAGAGCTCTCTGAGGCGCAGAGCGAACGAAAAGGCCAAATTCAGTCACCCATCCAGGTACCGACTTGGGTCAAGTTTGTTTAACAATCGCAATCGATTGATAAATTATTGCTCTCACAATTATTAGGCAACATGTCCCCTCCTTCTACCGCTCTGTTGAAGTCCCATTAAAAAAGTTCAGCCGCGCCGAACGAAAACATTTTTTTTTCATCAGAAAAAGGCTTATTTAGTTATGTTACTTGCACAATACCAAAATAGTTAGATACTTATAATTTCTAAGCCATATAGATACTTACAAGTGTAAATTAAAAATTTATAACACCCCCGACAAGTGAAGGTTACAGTAACTAGAAAAGACCTGATAACTTTAAAACGGCTGAACCGATTTTCTTGGATTATAGCTAAGAACACTCTCAATCAAGCCACTTTTCAAACAAAAAAAATTAAATTAAAATCGATTCATCAGTTTAGGAGCTACGAAGCCACAGACAGATACACAGATACACACGTCAAACTTATAACACCCCTCTTTTTGGGTCGGGGGTTAAAAATCGACATACGGTCTACTTTCAAAACACAATTTGTCGTGTTCGCCATCTCGTAAGATCATGCGAAGTGCAAACTGATCACGTATTCACCACTACTGAACATAATCCATAAATCACATCACTCACAAAGCGGAAAATAGAGAAAGGAATGCTACATCAAAACTTGAGGGTTATTCCATCAAACGCTGGGCTCGTCTACGAGTTCGCCATCGAACCAGGTTAACATTTAAACATACTGAGGTTGTTCAGCCAGAATTTACGATCCCGGGGCTATATTCTGTGCTAGTTTTCAACGATAGAAATAAAATGAAAAAATTGCTTAGGTTAGACATTCATTCTGATTCATTCATCCTTGCAGTAATATTCAAACTTAATAAGTCACGCAAAAAATGTAGACAAGGTTAAAGTTATTGATATTTGTTTTTGGAACGTTTCTAAATAAATTCTTTGAGTGTGACTGGCGCAAATGAGAACTAAACCAAAGGTATGTTTATTTTTTAATGAAGAGCCCTGGGGAGCACGCTAAGGAAACTTGAAATCTTGGCGCTCCTAAAATTTTCATATAGGTACCTATCGTGAAAATATAAATAAATGAGGCGAATAGTTGGTCGGAACACTGACATACTTATAGTCTTGGTTTGCAAATTTACAAACCAATTTTATATGGGCTTAGTAACTTTGTCTAACTTTTATTTTATTGCTGAATCAGCGTTGAGGGTAAAGCTGTGCGCATAGAGAATAGTGGCATACTCTCAAAACTCGATCCAAATTCAGACGTCCGAAATGTACCGTCGATTTAAATTTATTCTTTACTTGTTCTGAATTATTCACCCGATTGCATCGCTACAGGCGGGGATCTCGCACAGACAAGTTTAAACAAGTTAGCATTTTGCGAGTTCCGTATATGTTTCGTTTCATTGTATCGTTCATATTTCATTTTCGGGTAACATTCATGTTTACATTTTTGCGGTGAAAATCGGGATTTTGTTTTTAAAAAGGGTTTTTAGGGTTCTGTACCTCAAAAGGAAAACTTATAGAACCACTTTGCTGTCTGTCTGCCTGTCTGTCTGTTCGTCCGTCGTGTCTGTCAAGAAAACCTGTAGAATACTTCCCGTTGACCTAGAATCACGAAATTTGGCAGGTGGGTAGGTCTAATAACACAAGTAAAAAAATAAATCCGAAAACCGTGAATCTGTGGTTTCATAACAAAAAAATAGTTAAAATGTGTTTCAATTTTCAAAGTAAGATGACTATACTAAGTGGGATATCATATGAAAGGGCTTCACCTGCACATTCTAAACAAGTTTTTATTTATTTTTATGCATAATAATTTATCGTGCAAAATGTCGGAAAAATACCCGAGTACGGAACCCTCGGTGCGTGAATCTGACTCGCACTTGGCCGGTTTTTCAAGATCCTGCAAGATGCGCATGTAGGTACAACGCGAGGTAAGACCGGTGTACACTTCACGCACGGACAGACGACATCAAACGAAGCCTCTAGATTGAGGCGGTGCAAGACCGTGCGTAAAAGTCCCTACAAGAGACCTATGTCCAGCAGTGGACGTCTAACGGTTGATAATGATGATGATGATGATGAGTACCATAGAGCTATAATTTACACGAGAGTAGGTACTAGGTACCAATAAAAAATTTGAGAAATTCGAAATTCGAATTCGTCAAAGCAATGAAATCACCGTTCCTTTGACGAATTCGAATTTCGTGCTGCTCGGTTTGATCGTAGCTTGTCCATTGTACACTAAACATGAAAATGAAATCGTAATTTTACTTGTACGTGTAATTTATGGCGTCAAAGACTGTTCTCACAGAAAGGTAGAAGGCCCACTCAATACAACACGCGATTGCAGGCGTGCCACTGCATTATTTGACTTATTTGCGTAGCGTTGCAATAAATAGTACCTACTCACCAACACCATCCATACTAATATTATAAATACGCAAGTGTGTCTGTCTGCCAGCTTTTGACGACCTATTTTTGACCAAATTTGGCACAGAGATAGCTTGAAAACTTTTGTCACCCTCTGGTGCCCTCCACCTTGCCCTGCACGACAAGACGCTCGATGGAGTTACTTTTACGCCGGCAGATGGGACAAAAGAATTTTAATATGTGACTCTGTACTAACGACGAAAACCGTTGTTTAATGCCGAGCTCTTGGAGTATAGAGACGAAATTCGGTCCGTCATTTATGTGATACGCCTTTTATATCACGTTCTGCAACATCTATATTCTGTGGAACTCATATTGAAGAGGTGTCAAATATAGCGTCCCAAATTGCGAATCACTCGTATATAGGTTCGATTTGAAATTCGAAACAATAGTAACATCGGACCCGAAAAGGGACATAGGGTACGAAATGTGGTCATAAATTCAATATGACGGGTCCTACAAAATGGTAGCCATAATTTTCCCTTCCTCCCTTGACAACCCTTGAACTCCTAATAAATAGACCTGAAAGAAGGACGTGATACACTTTTGATGTCTTGCATTTACCTGTTATAATACTAGCTGAGTCCCGCGACATCGTTCGTTGGATATAGGTTTATTTAAAACTCACGTAGAAACTCTTTGATTTTTCGGGATAAAAAGTATCCAGGGTATAATCTATTTCCATTCTCAGCCAAATTCATAAATTTCAAATCCCTATTTTACCCCCTTAGGGGTCGAATTTTCAAAAATCCTTTCATAGCGGATGTCTACGTGATCCTATAAAGCTATCTATCTGCATGACGAATTTCAGCCCGAACCATCCAGTATTTTGAGCTGTGCGTTGTTTTTTGAGCAGCTTTTCCTTTAATATATTTAGCTTAGTTTCAGACTTTAATTTCCTATTTAGGAATTAAGGATGTGGAGTTCGATCCCAGGCACGTACCTCTAACTTTTCAGAGCTAAGTATGTGCAGTTTAAGCAACCAAATCTTCATTGAGTTGACAGTGAAGGAAAACATCGTGAGGAAACCTGCATGCCTGAGACTTCTCCATAATGTTCTCAAAAGTGCATAACGTCTGCCAATCCGCACTTAGCCAGCATAGTGGCCTATAGCCTGCTCATTGTGAGAGTAGATCAGTGGTCAGTAGTGAAACGGGGATGGGTTGTGATGATAATGATGACGATTTAACGTCTACTTATTCTCTTTCAGAGAACCCAGTAGTCCAAGTGGTCCACAAGACACTTAAAGCCACCGCCCGCTCCTGCATGGCCCACGTTAACGCGACAGAGACTGATCTGGAGTTCCTTCGGAAAGATCCACCTTTTCCTGAGAAGTCTGCCTGCATCATCACCTGTTTGCTGGAAAAGGTAATATGCGACGAAGAATCACCATCTTGGTAACTGCAGTAGTCTTATAAGTTGGAGTTTAATTTTTTTTTTTTTTTTTTCCTTACCATAAAGCTCCATTATATAATGGTAGCTTTATTCCTACTACGATCTAGCCTATGGGCTAATAAGTAATTTTATTCTAGCTTAAACTTCTACTTATGAATAACTAGCCGATGTCCGCGACTTCGCCCGCGTGGATTTAGGTTTTTCGAAATCCCGTGGGAACTCTTGGATTTTTCGGGATAAAAAGTAGCCTATGTGCTAATCCAGGATATTATCTATCTCCATTCAAAATTTCAGCCAAATCCGTCCAGTGGTTTTTGCGTGAATGAGTAACAAACATACACACACACACACACACACACACATACAAACTTTCGCCTTTATAATATTAGTGTGATTTCTAAATCTAATTTCAGTCCAATAACTGTCCTTAGTTTATTCTAATATGCTTACGGTCCACTATGTTATTGCGACCTTAAAGGAGTTTAATTAAGACTGATTTGAGAATTTATTATTTTTAGGGTTCCGTACCCAAATAGTAAAAACGAAGCCCTATTAATATCACTCTGCTGTTTGCCTGTCTGTCCGTTTATCTGTCCGCGTGTCACAGGTCTCTAGCTCATACTCCTAAAACATAATGTTCATAATTATGCACGGAACCTTAACCCGTTTTTCCATTACTTGTGCTGTAAGATCTACCTACCTGCCTTTCATGATTCATCGGGAAGTACCCTATAGGTTTTCTTGACAGACACGACAGACCGATAGACAGACAGACAGACATCGAAGTGATCTAAAATTATGACGATTGTCTTGTTCATTGTCTTGTCATTGTTCACAGATTGGCATCGTGGAAGACGGCAACTACTCCAAGATGGGCTTCATGACGATCGTCAGCCCGCTCGTGTTCCGCAACAGGAAGAAACTTGAGCACATGAACTCTGTCTCAGAAAATTGCGATAAGGAGGTAAAGTTGTCGTACCTATTCCTAGATCAGTTTTACGCTTAATTGGAGGGGAAAGGGGAGTATTCGTCATGATTAGCATGCTCATATTCTTTTTTTTAAATCGGCCAAGTGCAAGTCGGATTCGCGCACTGAGGGTTCCGTGCTCGGGTATTTTTTCCAACATTTTGCACGATAAATCAAAAACTATTGTACATAAAAATAAATAAAAATCTGTTTTAGAATGTCCAGGTAAAGCCCTTTCATATGATACCCCACTTGGTATAGTTATCTTACTTTGAAAATTGAATCACATTTTAATTTTTTTTGATTATGTGACCACAAACTCGCGGTTTTCTGATTTATTTCTGTACTTGTGCTATAATACCTACGGACGGACGGACGGACAGACAGACAGACAGACAGACAACAAAGTGATCCTATAAGGGTTCCGTTTTTCCTTTTGAGGTACGGAACCCTAAAATCAATCCCCTTTCCTCTCCAACTAAGCATAAATCTTGTTCTAGGAATAGATACGACAATAATGCAACGGACGGGGTTTGAACCGCTGACTTTTTCGATTTCAGTCATTGAGCTATTGAGGCTGTACTTATCTTGGCGTCATCGTACCAAAGCTCGGAGATACCCCATCAGAGGACTTTTATCGATGCGTTTTTTCAGAAAATAGGTACTTAGGTACTTACGTCCAATTTGATCAGAATTATGTTCAATTCTATGGAGGTTCCTTTTACTACCGGGCTATTCAAGTCAAAGGGATGCATTGAAGATCTTTAATAACTTCTTAACCTAGTTTGAATATAAATTAAAATCGGTCAAGTGCAAGCAGACACAGAGGGTTCCGTACTATGGTACAAGATTAGGTACTTTTTAATGTTTTATTTATTTATTTAACCAGTGTTTCCCTGGTGGCCAGTTTGAAATTCTCATTATACTATTTCGTTGTTGTAGCGGCAATAGAAATACACGCTCTGTGGAAATTTCAACTCTCTACCTATTACGGTACCTGAGATATAGTCCGCTGACAGACAGACATACAAACAGGAGAGACGGACGGACAGCAAGGGCTTCGTAATATTGTTCCGTTGGCACCCTTCTCTTACGGAATCCTAAAACCGCAACAAGAAATTTAGAAGTGCCCGGGTACCAATTCGCTTGCGAATATAGTATTTATCTTCATTTTCCTTTTTTAATTTAAATATCTTTTCAGATAAACCGAAGAGGGTCTGCTTGTCAACTCGGGAACGAAATAACGATTTGCATTTTTAAATACGCCCCCGAACTGCACTTCAAGAGTTGAAGGAATTTAAAATGGCAATAAAAATTTTCCTGTGCAAATATTTGGTTTTATTTCAGTGAGATATTTTCAAACATAAACTCCGTTTAAGGTCCACCTGGGGATCTTAGAGAGTCTAGATAAAGTCAAATATTATTCCGAGCTTGAGAACGGCGGTAGAAAATGAATAATTTTTCATTTTAACGTACCAACTGAGTATTTTATTTGTCACGGTAGGACAATTTTTCATTTTAAATTGTTGATGAATTTTGAACACTTTTCCGGGTGCTTAGTATGAGATTTTACATCTCACAAACGTTGAACGAATTCGAGCCTCGAAACACAATAATGTGGTAAAGAGTAGAATATACGTGAATTTTCTTTAGTTAAAGAATTGAAATTAATGGTTTTAATTTCGCTTGTGCTGACTTTAGATGGATTTATTATCTAAACTAATTATATTGGACTTTTGTATGACACGAATACAAATTCGACTAAAACTTGATAAACATACTCGATCACATAACATGCAGTGCATTTTCGCGAATTTGATTTTCCTACAAGGTATGCAAAGACTTCAAAGTTTTTAAAAGCTCGAATTCTATTAACATTGATGAGTTGTAGAATCTTATGCTAAGGCTACTTACTGATTGTACTAGGCTTCTGAATGTTAATTTGCAAAATTTCGAACAATAAATCCACTCAGACGAATATAATATGATATGGACGGTATACGATACGGAACCCTAAATATAATAGTTTGTTGTGGGCTCTTCTCAAACTTGGGCGCGTTTGGAACCCTCGTAGCTTTAGTTTTAAGTTACGTAATTAATTATCACCACTATATCGTACAAAAACAATTTTGACCATCAAAAGGAGTACAATTGTACCTACTTTGAATAAAATATGATTTTGACTTTGACTGAATAATCTTTCAATATGATCTTTAAGGCCCTAAAGTTATGTATAATTCAAGATTGTTGAAGCACTTTGCAATTTATGTCACTCAAAATGTGAGACTAAAAAAAAAAATTGGATCCAATAAGTTTTGAAGTATAACTTGATTGATGACTGAAGGAAACTTTGCGTCATTAATAATAACTTGATCGGAATTTTTCACAGCGGACAACACAAGGAATTTTTCATTCAAGTTGAAGTTTTTATGAATCCGCGTGAAAAGTGGGCGTTTCTTTTATTTTACCCTTGCTTTGAGACGTTGAGAGGCCTTCGAGCTAAACCAGCCTTTACCAGTTAAAATAAATTAATATGCATAATGTTAAAGGTTTCATTGAACTTTATTTATATTTTAGTACTAGACGATGCCTGCGACTTCGTCCACGTGGATTTAGATAAAATTGCGTGGAAACTTTTGGTTTTCGTGGATTAAAAACTGTATAATATATCTTTCGCTGGGATGCAAACTGTCTCTGTGTCATAATAAAATAAATATATTTTGAAAAATTAAATCGGAGGAAGCGTCAATAGCAGTATGGCATATTATTGTAAATTGAACACTTGAAAAGAGCAACCGCCGAGTTTCTTGCTGGTTCTTCTCGGTAGAAACGGCATTTCAAACCTATGGTAGATTATTTTGACGATTCAAAAGCACTTGTAAAAGTTTAACTGAATAAAAATATTTTGAATTTTGAATTATTTTTTTCCGACATAGAGCCTAACACTATTTATCTTCTGCATTTTGCTATTTGTCTATCTACCTCTGTTCGCGTAAGTTCAAGGCAACCCAATAAGGCGCCTCGTTACTACAACAAAATTTTCACTTTTTCCCTAGCGCTCGTAAAGTAAAGCCAACGTTCTTTTACATCCTTTGCCGTAGCTCAAAAATGGTCGCTACCTTTCAAGATTACAACATGCAAATTGTATTCACAAAGAATGTTATATTAATGCAAACTCTCCACGCGACAGTTATAAGTCAGGTGTGACAGGGGTCAGGGTCGGTTCACATTGTTCGATGACAGACGATACGTCAATGAATTAATGAATGAAACGACTTTTACTGTACACCACAGACTGATAAGAGATAACGTGCATTTTCTTTGTCTGGATGGTTAATTAGAACCTTCTTGTGGGCTTCCCGGAGCGTGGCTAGGGATCTCGACTCTCGAGTAACGTTCGCGTTGGTTTACTGCGCTTGTGCAATTCTGGTAGCACGTACGTCGATATTAATTCATCTACCTGTATACAGGGCCAGCAGAAAGGACTGTCGGTGATACTTGATTGTTTAATGGGCTAAGTCCTGTTATAAATTCTACTACCTGTCAGGTTTAATGCCTGAGCTTGACCCGAGCATTTTGATGGAAGCAACAGGCGATCGCTCGTGCGATATTATTATAATAAGCATCCAGTATTAAGCTGTGCATTGTCCGTCAGAATCACTGGCAAAATCGGACAACTACAATGGACACACGTCCTAAGACTGAAGGTTTATTACGGTATATCATACGTGTATTTTAATATACTACAAACAAATAAGAGCATCAAACTTTAATTATCTCAAACATACATGATATGACATAAAATATTAATAAGCTGGCAAAGTGATAGGTACTTCATTTGTATTTTTAACTTGTTGATGCCTGTGAATTCGTTCGCATGAATTTAGGTTTTTATAAATCCTGTGGGAACTCTTTGATTTTCTGCTACAAAAAACGTCTTCCGCGATCTGTGTTTCCTACCAATTATAATCCGGGTATCTTTAAAACAAGAGTGAATAGGCATCTTTCTTCTTGGTAAATCTGAGGCCAAATTATCACTTTCCACTAGATGCGATTGTGGTCAAGCGTGTGCCTACAATGGATAAATAAAATCGGTCAAGTGCGAGTCCAACTCGGGTTCCATACAAGAAATGCTACTTTTAATTTTTTTTGTCACTTTGAAATTCGTATTATTTGTTTTTAGAATGGCATTAGAAATACACATTCTGTGAAAATTTGAACTCTACCTACGGACAGACGTACGCACGGACGGACAGAGAATCTTAATAATAGGGTCCCGTCGGCACCCTTCGGCTATGGAACCCTAAAAAAATCAAAAATAATCGAACAATTCCTGCAAGCCAGGATACTCTACAGGTGCTGATTAAAATGGCACAATAATTAATAATTAGCAATATCAATTGATTCATAAAACAATTGATTAACCACTTCATACTCTTATGGGCGACGTTAATTAATTCGATTCCGGCGAATAATAAAATTAATAATTATCATACATTTTATTTTTATACAGAACTAGAGAATGCCCGCTACTTTGTCCGCGTGGATGTAGATTTTTAAGGATCCCGTAGGAACTGTTTAATTTTCCGGGGTAAAAAGTTGCCTATGTCAATTACAGGGACGCAAGATACCTCGATACCAAATTTCATACAAATCAAATAAGCGGATGGATCTTTAGGTATCCCGTGGGAACTCTTTGATTTTCCGGGATAAAAAGTAGCCTATGTCCATCCCCGGGATATAAGCTTATCTGTGGCAAAATTCGTCAGAATCGGTTAAACTGTTGGGCCGTGAAAAGGTAGCAGACAGACAGACAGACACACTTTCGCATTTATAATATTAGTATAGTATGGATGATGCGGGGCTTTGTAGGTACGCATTGATCCTTTAAAAACCCCATGCGAACTCATTGAATGTTCGGTTCGAAAAGAATAGCGTAGTTTGTTTCCGGGATGACAGCTATCTCTATAACAAATCTCAAAATCGGTTAAGATGGGCCTGAAAAGGTAGCAGACAGACATACATACGTTCGCATATTTGTCTTTTACCACATTATGTGGGTGTGTGCTATGACAACGCATATAAATCGGTTACGATTGGTAAGCAACGCTGACCAAAGGCAGTAACTGGATGGGTGACCAACTTTGAAGGTCCGAATTTGGTCTATTCATTTTTTCATTGTCTAAGAGAGCACGTTAAGCCGTCGGTCCCAATTATTAACACTAACATCTGATAATAAGTATAGAAATCTAAGAGTCAAAATCTCGTTCTTTTAGTCGAGTTGTATTCGAAAGGATCTGGGAACCCACCGCATTACTATCCCGAGCGAACTACTACCATTATGTGAATAATGGACAGGTATCACGACCCTCAGCAATGAGGCTACGATGTACAACGAGTGTACATTAAAAATTTATAACACCCCCGACAAGTGTTACAGTAACTAGAAAAGAGCTGATAACTTTCAAACGGCTGAACCGATTTTCTTGGATTATAGCTAAGAACACTCTCGATCAAGTCACCTTTCAAACAAAAAAACTAAATTAAAATCGGTTCATTAGTTTAGGAGCTACGATGCCACAGACAGATACACAGATACACACGTCAAACTTATAACATCCCTCTTTTTGGGTCGGGGGTTAAAAAGAGAGAGAGATCCCATCATTATTTTCAATTAGATATAATTGTACACGTCTTTTTATCCTCAAAATAGTATAAAAGTCGTTCATTTTTGTTGTTCAAATAGCGCTTGTATTAATACAAACCCGCAGCAGCAATAAAGAAGTGCTTTATATTGTTATTTTTCATTTATTATTACTCGCGAACACGCAATGCAGGATTTCGCGGCCGCGCGACCACCGCGCTCGCCGATTATATTGATATTTCTTTGTCTCTTGTTGTAGGGTACGACCACAGGTTTTTTTTACCCGACTTCGGCAAAGCCAAAAGGAAGGGTTATGATTTTAGCAGTCCATGTATGTGGTTGTGTATGTTTGTATCCAGATTCTGTGTGTTCCACCGTAGCGCCTAAACTACTGGGCCGATTTTGTTGAATGAGGTGTCAGTCGATTCGTTGTAAAGGGCGGGTGACATAGGCTACATTTTATACGAAAAAAAAGGAAAAAAATTGACTTAACGCATGTTACATGAAGAAAAGTGGGGGTCTCTAAATTTTTTTTTTTGCTATTGTATCGAGTGGGGTGACAAATGAAAGAGGAGAAAATTCTGAGTTCATAAATATAAATGTACTACAACATTAAAATATACCAAGTGACAGAAAAATAATTTTAGTATAATATTTCAGCGTTTATTAAGACGATCGCAGTCGGGTTTTAGTTTTCAACTTTATGTTGTTTACTTTGGAATTTGAATACGCCAGATACTTAACCTACATATATTACGAAGAAGGTGGAGGACCGTGTTTGGCGACGCGTTCTTGGGAAGGCCTATGTCCAACAGTGGATGAAATGGGATGAAAAAACCATACAAATCTGTGAATCAATGCATTTTCAGCCGACTTCAAAAATACATTCGATCCGTATTATAATGTGTATGTTCGCTATTATCTCCTAAATAAATAAACCAATTTTGATGATTCTTAGGGTTCCGTACCCGAGGAGAGCCAACGGGACCCTAAGTATTACTAAGCCTCCGCTGTCCGTCTGTCCGACCGTCTGTCCGTCAGCATGCTGTATATCGTGGTATAAAATATTCATTGGGTGTATTAAACATAATTAATACATAATTATTATAATTCGCGTTAGTCGTTTGGTATAGGTTCATGCGATCTTATCGTTTGGTGTAAAGATCCTATCACAAATTACTCGCACAGACGAATTCTTTTGTGATTCGCCGCATTTCGTGTTTCATTTAATTTTAAATGATTGAATCAAATGAAATAAAAAATTGGCTATTATTTACTTCATTGTTTATTTTGAAAACGGATATTTAAATCATTTATTACTGCTACAGGTTTTTATTAATTCGTATTCTATTTGAATTTTTTGTGCACTGCTGGACATCAGCTGTTTTTACAAGTGTAAATTGAAAATTTATAACACCCCCGACAAGTGAACGTTAGAGTAACTAGAGAAGAGCTGATAACTTTCAAACGGCTGCATCAATTTTCTTGGATTATAGCTAAGAACACCCCTCATTCCAGATTTCACTGCGTTTTTAACCCCCGAACCAAAAAGAGGGGTTTTATAAGTTTGACGTGTGTATCTGTGTATCTGTCTGTGGCATCGTAGCTCCTAAACTAATGAACCGATTTTAATTTAGTTTCTTTGTTTGAAAGGTGGCTTGATCGAGAGTGTTCTTAGCTATAATCCAAGAAAAACGGTTCAGCCGTTTGAAAGTTATCAGCTCTTTTCTAGTTACTGTAACCTTCACTTATCGGGGGTGGTATAAATTTTTAATTTACACTTGTTTGTTGTTAAAGCGACAATAGAAATACTTAATACACACACTGCAAAAATTTCAACTTTACCTATTAAGTATGGTTAATACAACTCGCTGACAGACAGACAGACGGACAGTGGAGGCTTAGCAATAGGGTCCCGTTAGCACCCTTTGTTACGGAACCCTTAAAACTCGTTTGAAAGCCTTTCAAAGCAACCCCTAATAGGGAGACGTGGCTGATAAGCTACAAGCTAGTGAGAGCATACTTCTAAACGGCTTGCGTATAGACCTAATTTTCTAGACTCTGCATCATGTATGTCAAGGATGTTTTCACCGAGATACATACTCATTGACATGGTAAGTTTGCGTGAAAATAGCTCTTGCCTGGCTCGCCAAGCTTAGATAAACTATGCTAATAAAGTATGCTACTTTTATATTATTATTATTATTATTTACTTAATTATTTATTTTAAATTTTATATATACATTATGTTTATTTACTTTATTTTATTAGTACACCCCTTCCACTTTCTTTAATTTTTATTATCTCCTCACCCTAAGGTTGCCTGGAAGAGATCGCTATTTTAGCGATAAGGCCGCCTCTTGTACATAAATCTTTATTGTTATTATTTATATATTACTGTCTTGTTGGTGTACAATAAAGAATATTTTACTTTACTTTACTTTTACCTTTGTGGTACGATAAGAAGTCACCTTTAATGATTAATTATTATGTTCGGCTACATTAAGCTTTACGTCAATGCCCAACAACGCCATAATTATCGCGATAATCAACGCGTTAAACTGAATGGCCACACCTGAACGGTTAACGTCTAATGCCAATTGAATTGGGGTTAAAATCGTCTAACGCCAAACGGCATTGTTAATGCCGTTGTACGTTGATCGTGGCTTCATCTACGTTTCACGGGAAACTCCGTTGAACATTGCGATGTTTTTTGTGTTTTCCTTTTATATATTTGGAAGCTAGCTTATTGCCGCGACTTCATCGGTTGGACTAAACAAATTTCGAACCCCTATTTTACTTTCTTCATCATCATCATCATTTATTCATTCTTAGTTCTTAAACTATTTCAATGCACAAATAGTTATCCTAAATATTATTTTACAATATTTTGCTATGTACTAAGTATTTGTTAGTAGATGTGCCTTATAAACAGTAGGTATACAATGTTAGAAAGTTAGTAAGAACATACGAATAGGTTTGACAACCCCTGTGCTAGTAAACACTGTATTACAGTGGGTTGACTTCTCCCGTTCCTAAGAACTTAATTTAAATGTGTTAATATGGTGCGCTGATGGTCGGACATGCAAAACCGTACCAATACAACAGCGTTATAATCAAACATAGTGTACCAATAAAAATAAAAATTCTTAGGGGTTGAATTTTCAAAAATCCTTTCTTAGCGGGTTCTACGTCATAATAGCTATCTGCATGCCATATTTCAGCCAAATCCATCCAGTAGTTTGAGCTGTGCGTTGATAGGCCAGTCAGTCAAATTTTCCTTTTATAGATTTAATATAAAATTATCACGGAGTGAGAGGGTGTTATCTGGTTATCGTGGGCATATTTTCACCTTATTATTGCTTCTAATGATTATTAAGATTGAAGCATGATCTAACCACTAGTAAACCTGGATAATAACCAAGCGGATACGTCAGGATAGTAACCTTTAGATTAACCGAGCTTTCGTGGGCGTACTAACGATATTCTTGGACTATCAAGTGATATTGAACTACCTTCGACTACAACCATGATAACTCTCACTTACTGCATGTCACAACTACCAGCGTAACTAGGTAAACCTAACCTAACCTACCTAGACCGGCTCCTCCACCCCTACACCGGTCCCAAACCGACCATCTAACCTAATCACCACAATATCAACTCGTCTAACCAACAGTACCACTTTAGGTAACCACGATTCTACAGTACGACAGACTATGCCTACTGAGAAGTGTCCTCGGCAACAACCGGACGAATAATGCCCCGCTACGCACAGCGTGTCTGATTTTATAGTCCAACGACAAAAGTGGGGAGATGACGTAATGCTGAGTGAGCAAAGTGTTGACAGCTAAAAGTCGGTACCGCCGACATACCAAAACTTACAATAACAACAACAACTAGTCATGTCTAAATCAACTCTGAGGGTATTTTAGTACTTGATGAACAAAGTAATGTTTAACTTTTGATTTGAATAGTTTGATTATTAGTAACTATTAACGCCTTCGCGCCGACACGGCCATACTGACAGGCGGTGCGCGCTCTGCACCTGCCTAACGATTGATGTTGATTCTGAAACTAAAATACATTCTCTTCTGAGTTTGGTATCTGTCAGCATCAAATGATGCTTAGTTATATTTGTAGTAAACCAGCACATCTTCAATGTTTCTGGTTTTTGAGCTTATTTAGTAACAAGTAAAATCTCGTTAGTATTTGTGTGTGTGTGTGCGTGTGCGTGTGTGTGTGTGTGTGTGTGCGTGCGTGTGTGAGTACGTGTGTGTGTGTGTTTCGTGGATAACTCGTGGATAGAACTCGTGGATTTCTCGTAGATAAACTCGTGGATTTCTCGTAGATAAACTCGTGGATTTCTCGTGGATTGTGTCGTAGATAAACTCGTGGATTTCTCGTAGATAAACTCGTGGATTTCTCGTGGATTGTCTCGTAGATAAACTCGTGGATTTCTTGCAGATAAACTCGTGGGTTGTCTCGTAGATAAACTCGTGGATAGAACTTGTGTCTGTGTGTGCGTGTGTGTGTGTGTGTGTGTGTGTGTGTGCGTCTGTGTGTGTGTGGCTCGTGTAAAAGAGTCTCGTAGATAAACTCGTGGATTTCTCGTGGATTGTCTCGTAGATAAACTCGTGGATTTCTCGTAGATAAACTCGTGGATTTCTCGTGGATTGTCTCGTAGATAAACTCGTGGATTTCTCGCAGATAAACTCGTGGATTGTCTCGTAGATAAACTCGTGGATAGAACTTGTGTGTGTGTCTGTGTGTGCGTGTGTGTGTGTGTGTGTCTGTGTGTGTGTGGCTCGTGTAAAAGAGTCTCGTAGATAAACTCGTGGATTTCTCGTGGATTGTCTCGTAGATAAACTCGTGGATTTCTCGTAGATAAACTCGTGGATTTCTCGTAGATAAACTCGTGGATTGTCTCGTAGATAAACTCGTGGATAGAACTTGTGTGTGTGTGTGTGTGTGTGTGCGTGTGTGTGTGTGTGTGTGTGTGTGTGTGTCTGTGTGTGTGTGGCTCGTGTAAAAGAGAAAACTTGCTATAATCAAAGGCTCGGCTTTTCCTGATTAACTTTTAGTAAAAGAGTTCATTACGTAACAAAGTACAACGCTAGTGCTAAACAACAAGTTCATTGTTGACATCGTACTGCTACAGCTACAATACGAAATTTTCTTTAATTCTATATAGCATGGTTGGATAAGAAATCAACTCTATCTCATTAGTGAAGACCATCCCAATAGTGAATAGTATCACGTGTCTTAGTCAGTAAAAGTGTCGTTACTATCACCTATATCGAGCAATAGTAACTCATACCACCTAAACCAAGTGACGAATGACGATAAACTAGTCGTTACTGTCACCTAAATCGAGCAATAGTAAGTAATGCTACCTAAATCGAGGTACGATAAACTTGTCGTTACTATCACCTAAATCGGGTGACGATAACTATACGCAAGGTTTTGGATAATTGGGTTTTAGAATATGGTAACTCGGCGTTTTTATTCCGTCTCATTTTCCATGGTTGCTTCTTGAGTGAGTTGTTCCAGCGACTCTTCTCGAGAAGTGGATGATCCGGGATCCGTGTATACGTCTTCTGGCGCCGACACGGTTTCTTGACTACCAGGTTTACTTCATTTCGAGGTTCGATGACAAGGTGGTTTTGCGGCGGCATATCTGATGATCGACCTGGTGGATCAGCGGTCGATCCCACTTCTGATGACGGAGTGAGAGGGTGTTATCTGGTTATCGTGGGCATATTTTCACCTTATTATTGCTTCTAATGATTATTAAGATTGAAGCATGATCTAACCACTAGTAAACCTGGATAATAACCAAGCGGATACGTCAGGATAGTAACCTTTAGATTAACCGAGCTTTCGTGGGCGTACTAACGATATTCTTGGACTATCAAGTGATATTGAACTACCTTCGACTACAACCATGATAACTCTCACTTACTGCATGTCACAACTACCAGCGTAACTAGGTAAACCTAACCTAACCTACCTAGACCGGCTCCTCCACCCCTACACCGGTCCCAAACCGACCATCTAACCTAATCACCACAATATCAACTCGTCTAACCAACAGTACCACTTTAGGTAACCACGATTCTACAGTACGACAGACTATGCCTACTGAGAAGTGTCCTCGGCAACAACCGGACGAATAATGCCCCGCTACGCACAGCGTGTCTGATTTTATAGTCCAACGACGAAAGTGGGGAGATGACGTAATGCTGAGTGAGCAAAGTGTTGACAGCTAAAAGTCGGTACCGCCGACATACCAAAACTTACAATAACAACAACAACTAGTCATGTCTAAATCAACTCTGAGGGTATTTTAGTACTTGATGAACAAAGTAATGTTTAACTTTTGATTTGAATAGTTTGATTATTAGTAACTATTAACGCCTTCGCGCCGACATACTATCAATCCAAAAAAAATACAATATTATATTCCTAACTTATTCATACGCAACCCATAACAAGAGCAGCATTATACAGCATCTAAATTCGTTTACACGTCCAACAAAAGGTAATCTAAGCTATATAGCGAGGGCTTAAAGTCGAAAATACCTTGGCGTTGTGAAGTCCGAGTAAAATTATGTTACGGTTCTACCCTTTTGAGATGTACAGTCAGCATCAGAAATAAATTATTACTAGCTACGGAGCGGCGTAATTGGGATACGGTATGTGAAATGAGTGTGCTTCTGACTCGAGCCAGAAATGTAATAACTTAATTACTGCAAAGTTTGCTCTTACAAGTGTTTTAAAATTTAAAAAAAAAACTCAGTACAGGTCTCCTCTCAGAACGAGAACGGTTTAGGTCACAGACCGCCGCGCTAGGCAAATGCGGATGGCATGAAAAAAAATTTCCAAAGTAAGATAACTATACCAACTGGAGTATATGAAAGGGCTTTACCAGGATCCTTAGGCAGATTTTTATTTATTTGAATGCATAATAGTTTTTGATTTATCGTGCAAAATGTCAAACAAAATACCCAAGTACGGAACCCTCGGTGCGCGAGTCTGACTCGCACTTGGCCGGTTTTTTACATGATGTCTAAGGTGTGATGGATTGAAATGACGATAATCTATATCGTCCCATGATATTGTGAGACAGTAGATATATTTTATGCTGACTGTACACAAAGTGGGTGAAGTGGTGTTGCCAGAACGAAACTTGTCAGTAGCTACACTACTTTAAATAATGAGTCACCTTTGCAGCGTGTGGGCTTGGGGCAGAGCACTAATCTAGATACTGTTTGTTACACATAACTAAAAATTTAAAAAACCCCCGACACAAAAACCTCTATAAGAAAACTTGAAAAGAGCTGATAACTTTCAAACGGCTCAACCAAATTTCTTGGACTATGGCTAAGAACACTCTCGATCAAGCCACTTTTGAAACAAAAAAAAACTAAATTAAAATCGGTCCATTCGTTTAGGAGCTACGATGCCATAGACACAGATACACACGTCAAACTTATAACACCCCTCTTTTTGGGTCGGGGGTTAATAAAACATAGGTGTACCGGCTACCGACATAGCTCAACGGCTTGTGAACCTGAAGTGGGATGAACTCGTAAAAAACTTTTGTGAACTCGAAAGGAATAAAGAAACCCATATAGGATCCCTTCGTTGTCTGTCTGTCATGTCTGTCAAGAAAACTTATAGGGTACTTTCAGTTGATCTAGAATTATGAAAGGCAAGTAGGTAGGCCATAGGCATAGCACAAGAAAAGAAAAAACCCGAAAACGTATATTTGTCCTTGCATCACAAAAAAAAAATGTGTTCATGAACAAATAATAATCAATTTCAATTATAAGTAAGATAACCTTACCAAGGGGGTATCATATGAAAGGGCTTTACCTGTACGTCCTAAAACAGATTTCTATTATTTTTTCGATTATTCCGAGTACGGAACCCTCGGTGCGCGCGTCTGACTCGCACTTGGCCGGTTTCAGGGATCCGTTTGCGTGCCCGGGATCGAACCCCGTAGTCTTAACCACCAGGCTTTTACCACTTATAGTGAGCTAGCCAATGCGTCCCTTATTATACTCGTAAAACCTAACTTCTTAAAATTCTATGAATACCTCGGGATCTTATCGTACTTACTAGAGAAATTATCTCATAAATTATTATCATCTGAAAACGACAAAAGAAAATGAATTATTACCGAAAGAGGTTCCGGTGTTCACCCTGGAAGCGGGTTAGGCCTAGGGTTGTCAATAGTACGAAACAACTTTTATTATTACAGGGTGAATCACAACTTACAAAATTTATTTTAGACCAAAAAAAATTATGAAAAATATTTACGTAAGTATGTATAATTTCTTATTTCTTTTATGGTCTTAGTGAATGAATTGATAAAGATATATTATTTCATCATTCTTATCAAAATATTACTATTAAAAATTAAGCTATATTTAAGTTTCATTTTCTGACAACCCTAGTCAAGCAAATAATAATTAATAGAGGAAATTCGTAAATCTCGTCGAAATGGGCAAAGATATCAGTAAACACCTCAAGTATAGAGCGGCTAAAAAGAACACTAACCAATGAGAACACACATATTAAATTAGGCGTACTGCACACTTCCATAGAGTAGAGCCGAGGCATAGCGATTTTAGCGGCGACTCAGTTGAGTCTTCTTGTTTTCATAATGACAATAATTTTCGCGACAGGTTGACAAGGCAATCGGGGTGGGGATACCTCACACAGTGGAGCTGTGCGGGGCATCTCCCCTCCATGACTCACCAGAAACCATCAGATTACTATGTGGACCTGTCGCGAACTATATTTATTGTAATTTGTACAATTTTTTATGCATAACATTTGTAACCGTTGTGCACAAAGCTGAGCTACTTAAGTTTCCTATCAATAAAAGGCTCTTCACTATTCCGCAGGTCTGCGTTAAGCCTTAGTATCATTCACTTAATTAGACACCGGTGACTGCTTTGCGTTGCGTTTCCACTGCTCTGCGTAGTGCACTGAACTCACCAATTTAATGCTTCTTTTTAAGATTTACTATTGACATATTTGAGAAAATTTGCCAATTGGCCTTTGTTTTTATAAAACTAGCCGACGACACTGGGGTGAAATTTCTGAAAATCCTTTCCTTGTGGAAGCCTCTTACGTTTACGTAGACTACGTTATAGAAAGAAAAAAAGAACTTTTTATATTCAATCATCTGTAATCTGTTAATATTTAAGAAAGTTGTGATTTGCCAAAAATTATAGTCTTTTTCGACAAAATAACATTGTTGCTAATTAACTTATCAACAAATCATAGAGTAGAATACAAAATATTTTTATTCAAATAAAATTTTACACGTACTTTTGAATCGTCAAATGCATTTATTTCTGGATCAGAATGACTTTCCTATCGAGAAGAATCAATACAAGATTGATTTTATGAATTCTCTCACTTTGTCCTATCTGTCACTAACAAACAAAGTTTAAAAATCATTGAAAGTGGGTCAAAGATTATGTAAATGCTCAAACGAATTGTTTTGGCAGGCGCCCACAACAAATGCACTTACTTACATTAAGTTGAAATAGCGCCGCGTTCTGCGTGCTGAAGTGCCCGTTTACCCTTCAATTGGTTATGTAACATTTATAATGCAGCAGAGCTCGGCCAATTACATACAATGGGGTATGGGCTTAATGAAACTGCCATACCCCTGCCAAGTTAGCCCGCTTCCATCTTAGACTGCAACATCACTTACCACCAGGTGAGATCGCAGTCAAGGGCTTACTTGTAGTAGAATAAAATAAAAATAGAATACAGCGTGTTTAAAATATGACATGACAAATGAGGTATGTACGAGGTAAGTAGGTATGGGAAAGTTTCTGACAATCCCGGTGGAACTCTTTGATTATACGGGACGAAAAGTAGCCAACTCGGTACCAAAATTTTACCAAAAATCAGTTAAACAGATGGGCCGTGAAAAGCTATCAGGCAGACAGACACGCTTTCGCATTTTTAATATTAGTATAGATTTATGTGCAATAGAATTTTAGTACTAATAACCAGCTCTTTTGTAGGCCTATGTGTACCAAAAAATTATATTGTGCTTTTTTTAAAACTAAGTTATTATAATATTATAAAGTAGGTATTTGTTTTTCTTTCCTTGCCTACGTACCTACCACCTTTTTTTTCGTGAGGAAAATCCGTCATAGATACCACCAGCCACGGGGGCTAACAACTTCAAGTTATCTACTTACTTCAAATCTTTACAGAATTAAAGCTTCATGAATCTTTTGCTGAGAGACGACAATCTTTTATTATTAAACCCCGACCCTAAAAGAGGGGTGTTATGAGTTTGACGTGTGTATCTATCTGTGTATCTGTCTGTGGCATCGTAGCTCCCTAAGCTAATGAACCGATTTTAATTTAGTTTAATTGTTTGAAAGGTGGCTTGATCGAGAGTGTTCTTAGCTGTAGTCCAAGATAATCGGTTCAGCTGTTTGAAAGTTATCAGCTCTTTTCTAATTACTGTAACCTTCACTTGTCGGGGGTGTTATAAATTTTTAAGTTACACTTGTAATCTATTCATTTGTCACAGATTCTTCTTTCCCGGGACTAGCATCTTAGACTGCATCCACACTCGCCGGTAAGGATGGAATAAAACAACAAACATCGTATTAATGTGATCGGTTTATTTTTACATTATTTTGCTTTCAAATGAAACTTTCGAAGCTATAGTTTGGCCTATGTGAAGGATATAGCTTTATACAGTCGAAGTCGTACTCACGAGTCGTATAGAGAGACGAAAATAAGACAAAGAGGTCAGTCTTATATTTGGGAAGTTTGTAAACACGATTAAACAATATTTACAAAAGTTGGGAAGACACTTACGCGAAGTCACAAAAAGGATAACTAGTAAACAAACAGGTAGACACTAAATGCTTTCAAGAGTAATAAACATTCCATACGAGTAAACGATGCACATAAAATGTTATTTATCATACAATTCTTCAATATTGATAACAATCTTACGTATTTAAATCTCACAGGATGTCTCACATCATTCACGCACACTATTTACAAAACTCTCATTTAAATTAATCACTTTAAAATTATCGTATTACAAATACAATAAAATTGGGAAATAGTCTAATTGACTTCAAAAGTTTTAGGTACCAGGTCACCTCAGGCTCGAAGCGTCCAGTACCAACGGCCGAGGCTAAAGCGAAACGAACTCTGGTGGAGGTGGCGGTAACGATAATACCGGGGTCTCTGAAGATTCAACGTTTTCCGTACTCGCTCCTGGTAACGACCAAGTCGAGCTTCCTGTGGCTGTAACTCTAGGGCCCATATTGTCATACGCTGGGGCATTACAGCATGTTCTACTTCGGCGAGGCAAGGTTGCTCCTCCGCTTAATAAATCAGGATACTTCCCAGGGTCGACTCTACCAGCTACTTGGACAGATATAAAAATATTACCATACGGAACTGGTACAGCGAATTCTGCCGGTGGCGGTGGAAACGCTCCGGGCGTACCTTCTATCGTTATATGAACAGGATCAAAACCGCATCCCCTAGGCTGGTCTTCTGATATAGATCGTTCAGTTAGTTCGAAGTTACACGGGGATGCCATATCGGCGATGGAGCGATCACAACTTACAACTACAGAAGCATCTATCAAACGTTTCTCTTGGTCAGTGAAACTTCTACTCGGAGGTACAGTCCGTCTTCTTAAGTTCCAGCAAGCTACGGCAGCTAGAAATCCAAGAGTCGCTAATGCCCCTAAAGCTCCAAAGACTACTCCTAACAGCTGTGGTATTCCAGGAGCTGTACGCGCTGTAGCTGTCTGAGATCTTGGTAGAACGAGACTTATAACAGCTCTTGCTTCTCCTGCTAAACTTTTAGCTACACAAGTCCATTCACCAGCTGCACTCGATGTGACATTTAACAAGGTAATATTCACCCATCTAACACTACCCGGTACTCTGTCATCTGAATAATCGTCCTCTATAGTCGTATCCGTTTCTTCCATGTCACAATCGATCGTACTATTTCGTATTTCTACTCCATCTAATAGCCATGTAACAGTAGGATTTGGTACTCCATGGACCCAACAACCAAACGTAGCAGCTAATCCAACTTCTGCTCTCACAACCAATGTACTCGATTTCACTTCAGGCGGACACGCCATCGTCTCACTGGGCACACTACGCCATGTGCTTCCTGATAGAAATGAAGGTTCAACACAATTTAATTCCTCAGTTCCCAGTTTGCTTTCTAAAAACCAATCTTTGAACTCACGCAAACGACAGTCACATCTCCAAGGATTGCCAGATAATGACAACGTTTTTAAAGCGGGCAAAGAAAATGTGATCAATCTTAGGAATGTCAGTTGATTTCTTCGTAAGTCTATAGTCTCTAGAGATTTTAGGTTTCGCAAGGCGTTCGTGTGTATTGTCTTTAACCTGCAGCCGTCTAGTAGAAGTATCCTTAGATGGGGAAGCGGCGGGAACTGGTCTGCTAGCAACGTCGTTAAAGGGTTGTTGCTTAGCATGACTAGGCGTAATCTCTCGTTGCCTCTGAATATGTCCCTCGGAAGAAGAGCTAGGTCGTTGTCAGCTAAATCCACTTCGATTAAAATTCTTAATTCTAGGAAAGCGTCTGGGTGGATAGATCTAAGTTTTGTGGCTCTCAGATTGAGCCGTTGTAAATTTAGTAGGCCGATGTTGGAGAAAACTTCTTGCGGGAGGTTTCTGAGGGGGTTGTCGTGGAGGTCGAGGACCTGTATGTCTGGCGAGAGAGCTGGCGGGCGGCGGAGGTCGCTGGACGCGCACGTGGCGGTCTTCTTCCCTGAGGACCACTTGCAGCGACAGGTGGCGATGTGGGCGCAGTCGAGCCAGTCGCTGGCCGTCCTCGCGGTGCACGTGGTGAAGACAATTATCCAATACCACCTGGCCCACGACACGCGCATACTCATCTCATTTCGGCTTTGTGTTTACATCGGCGGTAAGCCTGGAACAACAGAAAGAACATGTTAATCATCACTACCCATATTATGTCCTTCAATCACTCCACAACGGAGCAACGGATTGACCTGATGTTTTACATGGATGTAGTTGAAGACCTGGAGAGTGACATTTCATCCCAGAAAATCAAAGAGTTCCAGCCGGATTTTTTAGGATCTAAATCTAGATATTTTCCTTCACCGTTAAAGCGAGTGATTTTATTGCTTAAAACACACTTGACTTCGAAAAATTAGAGGCGCGTGCGTACCCGGGAACATTACCTTAGACCTATATCCCGGGGCCATCACGGCTCTTATAAATACGCATACTGTACTAAAATATATAAATAAATAATGGTTTATTGATATGGTGGAATGTGGGTACAAGTAGTTCTTACATTAATTCAGTCACCTTACACATTTAACCAGGTCCTGGTGTGCAAATTGATTAGTGAATCTTATAATATTAAAATTATTCTGGTTCACCACATGACGAAATTAAAAGTTTAAACATTACTCAATAGTTTATAACGTCTATTTGTGTTTTCTATTATATTTAATTTAAATTCATTTAAAATTGCTCTACCACTTTCTTGGCCGAATATAAAACGAGTTTACTTTGCTATGATTCTGAACAAATTAATTAATGCTCTTTGTTACCTAATTAAGTTTTTGAATTAAGCAAACTTATAGAGCCTTTGAGAGAACCAAGTTTTATCTCAAATTCAGATAATATAATAATTATTTAATTACTAGACCCCGTGACTTCGTCGGCATGGATTTAGGTTTTTAAAGATCTCGAGGGAACTGTTTATTTTCCGGGATAAAAAGTTGCCTATGTCAATTACAGAGACGCAAGCTACCTCGGCACCCATACAAATCGGTTGAGCGGATGGGTGTTTGGGAATCCCGTGGGAACTCTTTGATTTTCCGTGATGAATAGCCTATGTCCGTCCCCGGGATATAAGCTAATCCTGTACCAAATTTCGTCAGAATCGGTTAAACTGTTGGGCCGTGAAAAGGTAGCAGACCTTGACAGACAGACACACTTTCGCATTTATAATATTAGTATGGATTATATAGTATGGATGTAATTTATTTGATTGATTGTATAAGTATTGGATAGTAAGTGTATGAAAAAAACGCAATCATTATTTGGCGATCCGACAATCAAATCCAATTCCCTATTTTGAGGAACGCGCTGCCTCAGGCCCCATGGCGGAGGTTTTCTGTCAAGATTACAGGATTAATGGCGGAGAGGAGGTATTTGTCTTGTCCACTTGGTTCCGGGCTGAAATCGTGTATTGTTCGATTCCTGAGATATTACCACATTTTATCAGAATGATCTTATATTTGAGTACAATACTTAATGTTTTCTTGCCTTTGAATAATGTTTTACTCAATTTGTTTGTTGAAAAGATTATTATTTATTCATAGTTACCCTACTTTTACGGTAGGTACCTATTTACTTCCAAAGCCTATCTTGAACCTCCCTGTCACAGTGGTAAGCGCTGTGGTCTTATTAGTGGGAGGTCCCAGGTTCGATTCCCGGCAGGAGCTCAGAATTTTATAGTTTCCAAATTTCTGGTCTGGTCTAGTGGGAGGCTTTGGCCGTGGCTGGTTACCACCCAGTAAAGTCGTGCTGTCCAACGATTTAGCGTTCCGTTACGATGCCGTGTAGAAACCAAAGGGGTCTGGGTTGGATGAAAACTGCTATACTTCCATCTTAGACTGTTTCGTCACTTACCACAAGGTGAGATTGCAGTCAAGAGCTAACCTAGATACCATACCCCATACCATAACCATAGAGCTAATAAAAAAAATCGAAACAGCTTTATCTCATAAAAAATGGAGTACCTTTCAATAAAGTACTTACATCTTACCTACATAAATTTTTACTGAAAAAATAATGTTTTAAATCCTTTAAATCTTGATATTATGTGTTAAAAAATTATAACAACCGATAATAACTATTACGTTTACTGAACACCGACTTTGTGAATGTAAAGCGAAATTTCGAACCTTTTATTTGTATACTGGTAAGGAATACCTTGAGGAATTCAGTTTCCTACCTTCCTTCCTACGTGATATGTCAAGGTCGTAGTTCTAATGAAACATATAAATCTCTACGCGAACGAAATTCCGCTTGCGATGAGACAATATTGACTCTACGGTCACAAATACCCCTAAAAACGTTTCATCTAACATTAGGAAGATTTAATTTAACAATACTCATACATTTAGGTACTAGTAACCCGCCCCGGCTTCGCACGGGTAGCTTATTACAATTTTTGTAAGGATCTGTAATTTTTTTGAAAATAAAATATTGCCCATGTACTCAGGAATAATGTAGCTTTCTACTGTTGAAAGAATTTTCAAAATCGGTTCAGTAGTTTCAAAGAGAGAGTAGGTACAGAATATCGTCTATCGTAGACGACCGATAAAATAGTCGCTCCGAAAAAATCGGCGTTCAATAGGATATCGGTTTCATGTAGACCTAAATCCTAGAACCTAAGTTAGCCATTCATCATCATCATCATCTCAATCTATCGCCGGTCAATTGCTGAGCATGAGTTTCCTCTTAGAAAGAAGGGCTTAGGCCGTAGTTCACCAAGCAGGCCAATTGCGGATTGGCAAGCTTGACTGTGTCTGTCTGTTTGTTTCTTACCCTTTAATACGTTAACAGACGAAACAGAAAAACTACTAAGATATTGAAGACAGAAAGAGATAACTTTTTACCTCAATATTTTAGTTCCACGAGAGAATAGATTTGAAAAACATATAAATTCACGAGATATGTATTCCTATGAGTTATTTTCCGAATTTTCCAGAACAAACGACAAATAAATTCCAAACTCACTGCAGTCAGGTGAAAGCGGTGCGAATTTGCAGTAACTTGTAAGTTTTAGAGTTTAGAGCGACGCGGCACGGAGAGAATGGTTGGAAAAACAATCTTTGGATCTCCTCTTTTCTTCTTTTTAAGATTGGATTGCTTTGTTCTACGCCTTGGTTTTACTGATTTGTTTTAAAATCTGTAGGTTATTTTATATTTATAGACTAGTGCTTGGCTGCAATCAGACCTTCTGGCAAGTGATGATGCAGCCTAGCGTCGGTGTTTTATTAAAAGATTTTTAGGGTTCCGTACTCGACGGGTGCTAACGTGACCTCATTGTAAAGCTTCCGCTGTCCGTCCGTCCGTCCGTCCGTGTGTATTTACGCTGTGTTTGTAGTTTTACGCTAGTACCAATCTAAACATTTATCCTAATTTCCAATCACTTCCATTTCCTTCGGAGTTGCTTAATAAACGTACATTGTATAGTTAAAATCCTTCTTAATGTAAAAGGAATGTCTATCAAAGTGTAGTTTTTACAAATAAAAAGTTAAGAAGCTTAAAGAATCGTTTCCGCTCCCACGAATTTAGCGCTTCACTCTGCCGCTTCGGTTTTCTTTGTGAAAATTTCCTACAAAATACAGAGAAAAATACAAAAAGATTTACCTTTTTAACCCCCGACCCAAAAAAAGGGGTGTTATAAATTTGACGTGTGTATCTGTGTATCTCTCTGTGGTATCGCAGCTCCTAAACTGATGAATCGATTTTAATTTTTTTTTGTTTGAAAAGTGGCTTGATCGAGAGTGTTCTTAGCTATAATCCAAGAAAATCGGTTCAGCCGTTTGAAAGTTATCAGCTCTTTTCTAATTACTGTAACCTTCACTTGGGGGTGTTATAAATTTTTAATTTACACTTGTAATCTATTTATTTGTCACAGATTCTTCTTTCCTGGGACTTGCATCTTAGACTGCATCCACACTCGCCGGTAAGGATGTAATAAAACAACAAACATGTTCGTATTAATGTGATCGGTTTATTTTTACATTATTTTGCTTTCAAATGTAACTTTCGAAGCTATAGTTTGGCCTATGTGAAGGATATAGCTTTATACAGTCGAAGTCGTACTCACGAGTCGTATAGAGAGACGAAAATAAGACAAAGAGGTCAGTCTGTACTGTAACTGTAACCTTCACTTGTCGAACTGTACCCGGGCAGGGTACAGTTCAGCTTCGCAACCAATTGAGCTCAGTCGGTTCTCCTACAGAACTCCTCATTTCTGATCTGATCACGTAGAGAAACCCCAAGCATAGCTCTCTCCATCGCCCTCTGAGTGACTCTGAGGTTTATTATCAGTACGTCACGCATAGTTAAAGATCTATACAGCGAAGAAAAATACACTGGAATGGAAGCGTAGTAGGTACCTAAGCAAGTTTATTCAAAGGGCACTAAAAAAACTTCAAGGGGATTTACTGAAGCGAATTTTCTACTTGAGGGATATTAAAGTTGTGGTAGTATAATGCAGCGGTGAAGCATCAGCTTAAATATATTACACGAAATAGCTTAACTTTATTATGATACTGAGATTTTTAGTTCGACATTTTTAACCTTTAGTTTTCTAAGCATGCCTGTAGTTTAATCTTTTGTAATAATATAATAAATCTATGATTTTTATACCCCTTAGTCAGTGAGTTTAACTTCAAAACATAGGTACCTTATTTACCTTAGACCCAAAAAGAGGGGTGTTATAAGTTTGACGCGTGTATCTGTGTATCTGTCTGTGGCATAATAGCTCCTAAACTAATGAACCGATTCTAATTTAGTTTTTTTTTTCTTTAAAAGGTGGCTTGATCAAGAGTGTTCTTAGTTAGCTATAATCCAAAAAAATCGGTTCAGCCGTTTGAAAGTTATCAGCTCTTTTCTAGTTACTGTAACCTTCACATTTGACATTAATTTAATTTAATTTATTTTGCTATCTTAAATATTTGCACACTAATAATTTAGTAGAATCATAAATTTCAATCTTATTGTACCAACTTTCTTGCAAATAAATTATCTTATCTTATCTTATCACTTGTCTGCGATGTTATAAATTTTTAATTTACACTTGTGATTGTTCATTCTTTAACATAGAAAGTATAAAAGTTGTTAGTCCCAGCGGCGCGACATCGCCCGTTGGGGGAGATCGAATATTGAATTAACTTTCAATTTTCCCAATAATCAAACGATAATATTTACTTGGATTCGAATTTGTTTACCTTCCCGTCACCATTTTATCGCTCCGGCATCGAATACGGATATTTTTTAGTTATTTGTCGATAGATTCGTTTATATTTTATTCATTCCTTTTCTGGGTCTGTTCACAATTGTTCGATTTGAACACCTTATTAGGGTAACGTTGTAAAACATCCTTCTAGTTTAATCGAGTCCGTCTATCCGTCATCCATTTGTCTGTGTTTTACGGGCATTTATAAATCAAATCAATTTTTTTTTAATTGAACTTTTACAAGTACTTTTGAATCGTCAAATACAACCGGTTCGGAATGCCTTTCAAATAATTACCCCATATTTTATTTGAAAGTGTGTGTATTTATTGGTTTGTCCTTGATTCACGTCACAACGGAGCAACAGATTGACGTGATTTTTGTATGGATGTAGGATAAGAACTGGAAAGTGACATAGGCTACCTTTTATCCCGGAAAATCAAAGAGTTCCCACGGGATTTTTAAATCCTCATCTTCATGTCAGTCACTCTCCACGTCTTTAACAGCTATAGTCATGCAAAAATCACGTCAATCCGTTGCAACGAGATTGAAGTTGTGATTTAAAAAAAAATGTTCGTACTAACGTAACAAAATATACAAGTCGCGCGAATAAGGATAAATGTGGTTCGACCCTTGCTTAACATATCCATTTGTTTGTTGAATATACATCTCCATCTCATAGCATTTTCCTCGGAGTAAACATCAAAATAATAAAAATATCCCTATTTTATTAGAGCAACCCTTTCCCGACTAATACATTCGGAGATCAAAGTATAATTTATTGGAACGAGGATAGAAAATAGGTAATTTTATATCTATCTTGTAAGTGAAAAGGGTGATTCCATTTGTCTGAATGAAGCGTACATTTAAGAGTACCTACTCTGGAATTTTCTATGAACTCTATGGAAAGGTCATGCCATCGAATGCTTAAGTAAGTACTACTTGTCCACAAATTATTCGCTTTGAGTGGTAGATTAGAGCGGCGCGGCAAGCGGTACAAATGTTATATGATAACTCAAAATTTAAAAACCCCGACAAGGTTACAGTAACTAGAAAAGAGCTGATAACTTTCAAACGGCTGTGTGAGTGTGCCACCTTTCAAACAAAAGAAACAAAATAAAAATTGGTTCATTCGTTTAGGAGCTACGATGCGACAGACAGATACACAGGTACATAGTACATACACACGTCAAACTTATAACACCCCTCTTTTTGGGTCGGGGGCTAAAAATCTTTCTAAGTATTTTGACGAGTGGGGAGCCGGTGCAGTGGGGAGGACGAAATGTAAACGCATAGTAAAAGTTCACATTTTAAGGTCATAATACACTTATGCAAATTTTACTCCAACAAAAAATGTAAACCAAGCCTTCACTTAAACGTGAGCTGAAATTATTCAACAAAAAAATAAACAAAAAAGATCTCGCTAAAATTTAATAAAAACATCCAAGCCCTTCAAGCTTAAGTCACAACAATAAAAAAATGAAGTGTCAAATTATACTCGCTGCGAAATTTCGCACGTTTCACGCATTGTTTTGAAGGAGACGCGGAAAGGGGTTAACGTCCGGAATAGCGATGGCTGCCTGCCAACAGAGCTCAAACTAAATATACTAATTCTATGCATGTCAGTTATGCCAGTAGGCGATGGTATGCGGAAATCATTGCATTGATGCATGCAGCTGAAATGGGATAAAATGTCATGTCAATGTTCGGACGGTTAAAAAATTCCGTCGTCCATTGACAGTTTTAGTAATTTGATATTAAATTCTGAATTTTTAACCCCCAACTCAAAAAGAGAGGTGTTATATGTTTGACGTGTGTATCTGTGTATCTGTCTGTGGCATCGTAGCTCCTAAACTAGTGAACCAATTTTAATTTAGTTTCTTTTGTTTGAAAGGTGGCTTGATCGAGAGTGTATAATCCAAGAAAATCGGTTCAGCCGTTTGGAAGCTATCAGCTCTTTTCTAGTAGCTGTAACCTTCACTTGTCGGTGGTGTTATAAATTTTTCATTTAAGTACACTTGTTTAAATAATTATATTTATTTAGGTATTTATTTGAAATCGCTACAACTATACCAAAGTAAATAAAGCTTTATTTGAGTTGTTATCAAAAACAAATGCGCTACTATCCACTCTAATATGTAGGTGTGCGTTGCGCCTTATACAATACTGAAGAAGTGAAAATAACTTATTTTTCGTATGTTATTTTCAGGGTACAGCAATGCCATGTACCCGTCAGCACTAACTCATACCCCTCGAGGGAAGGGTTGTGTTATTGCCATTTTATTCGCTGTTATAACTAGAAAACACTCGTCTCAAGAAGCTTCACAGTATTCTGCGTTAAGTGCTTTTACAATTTATAGTGCTAGGAAATAAATTCCCATTCTCTACTCGTATTTTCCCCGCGATCTTTTGAAGATTTCCCACTTGTTCTAAGATCTCTTCATGTAGAATTTTCAAAGGAACTAAAAGTTTGAAAAGTTATACTAGTTTTATTGTCACGGGATTTCAAAGAAAAATTAGACCATTTTTAACCCCCGACCCAAAAAGAGACGTGTTACAAGTTTGATCTGTGTGTCTGTATATCTGTATGTGCCATCGTAGCTCCTAAACTAATGAACCAATTTATAGGTAGGAGGTAGGAAAGGCACTCCGAATGGTAGATGCATTTGACGATACAAAAGTACTTGTAAAAGTTTGATTGAATAAAAGCTATTTAGATTGTTGATTGATTGATTGATATTAGTATATTTATAACAATAGTATGGATTACTAGTCGATTTACTCATTTATATCCAGTAGATTAATAGTTTAAACTCATATCCATTAGTTGTATACAAACATACGTACATAATATTATTACCACTCTCAAAATAATCTGTATAATAAGTGAATCGCCGGAGGCATTAAATTTCATAGTTCCCACGGAAATAGTTTGGTGTCCGCGCAGACAAAAGCCATTCTGCCGTCGCTGTACAAAAGTTTCAGCATAAAGCACTCGTAAGCCCAGAGTGCTCCATAAAGCATAAAGCGCTTTCTGCATCGCTTTGCGCTGAAGCTGCAACATCTGCATCTATATAAGTAGTAGGTACAAGAGTTAAAATTTCAAAAGGGCCTTTCGATGAAAAAGTGTCCGCTGAATCTCAAAGGTGGTCATTTTAAAAAGTTGCATGGAAAAACCCTGTCTCTTTTTATGTTCGGCTACATTAAGGTTAACGTCAATGCCCAACAACGCCATAATTACCGCGATAATCAACGCATTAAACTGAGTGGCCACACTTGAACGTCTAATGCCAATTGAATTGGGTTAAAAATTCGGCTAACGCCAAATGGCATTATGAATGCCATTGTACGTTGAGCATGGTTACAGCTACGTTTAACGGGAAACGCCGTTGGAAATCGCGTTGTTGGCCGTTATTGTGGCCGGGACATTAGGCTTCTGTACCCAAACAGTGTCCATGAGACCCTATTAGTAAGCCTCCGCTGTCAATCCGTCTGTATGTCTGTCTCTGTCAGCGGGCCGTATCTTGTGAACCATAGTAGGTAGAGAGTTAAAGTTTTCATAGAATGTATATTTCGATTGCTGCTATAAAAACAGATACTAAAAATTTCATAATGGGCGCTACGAAAAAAAAGTGTTATTTGTTGTAGCATGATACAGAACCCTTCGGGTGCGAGTCCGACTCGCACTTGACCCATTTTTACTTAAATGTACTGGAATTGTTCTCTTAGCAAGATACCTAGCAATTTAAAACACACACTTCACACTAATATTATAAAGGCGAAAGTTTGTGTGTATGTGTGTATGTTTGTTACTCTTTCACGCAAAAACTACAGGACGGATTTGGCTGAAATTTAGAATGCAGATAGATTATAGGTACACTGGATTAACGCACATAGGTTACTTTTTATTCCGGAATTATTTATTAGTATAGAAAATGACTGAGCTCCTACGGAATGTTTTAAAAACCTATATCCACGCGAACGAAGTAGCGGGCATTAGCTAGTCTATAAATAAATTGGTTATTAAGACCAAGAACACACAATATTAAATTTATGAGGCCATAATTACGTCCGAAGCACAAGTTAGTTAAGTAATTGTAATTAGCTTTTTAATGTGCTGTGTAATTTGAAGGGACATAATAATTTATGATTTTGTAATTACAGCTTGGACGTGCCACCCCTCGGCTTTAACCGTCTTCAATTACCCCAGACACAAGTTTATAGCCGTCATTTTTAACCCCCGACCCAAAAAGAGGGGTGTTATAAGTTTCACATGTGTATCGTGTATCTGTCTGTGGCACCGTAGCTCCTAAACTAATGAACCGATTTTAATTTAGTGTTTTTTTGTTTGAAAGGTCGCTTGATCGAGAGCGTTCTTAGCTATAATCCAAGAAAATCGGTTCAGTCGTTTGAAAGTTATCAGCTCTTTTCTAGTAACTTCAACCTTCACTTGTCGGGGGTGTAATAAATTTTTGATTTATACTTGTAGGTTGTTAGATATTTAGATATCCTAAAATATATAAAGATTTCATAACACCGTTGTAGTTGATATAATATAGCTGCAATTTTATTTTAAGTGTAATTTTATACATCATATAAATTGAGTTTCAATAAAATAATAATGTCCTTTTCAATTAACTTAATATATTCAAAGTTGTAATATTAACAAAACTTTACTTAAAAGACGTGTTTAATAAATATTTATAACGCTAACAGGTCTATTTTATAACTTATACGAATAACCAACCAATGAGATTACCAGACCATGTTTATGAAACATTAATTCCGAAATAATGACTAAGCAAAACTGGGTATCAAACCCGAAACCTTTAGCTAGCGAGGCAAGTACTCCATGCTAAATCAGAGATAATATTTCAAAACCTCAATCTTTTTTCTAGATTTTAGATGCAAAAAATGTCTTAAACCAGAAACCAAAATATAATGAGGCATAGCCGCATCATTAAAAATATTCTCTAAAATTTCCCTAGGAAAAGCTAAAGCTTAATATTTCTCTTTGCAAAATATTTGTGCCTTTTCTTATCTTCCCTTCAGTTTCCCTGAAGGAAAGATACGGAGAGACACAAATATTTTCCCCTAAATATATGGCAATATCGAATAAAACGTTTCTACTAATGTTTTCCACACTATCTTTACAAGCGCTTTTATTGATAATGCTTTAACAGGGCTCTCTCCGTCACTCGTTTCATACAATCGTTGTTCCAATTTCATTTGAATATTAAGCAACCAAAGTCCATGAAATTTTGCAGACATATTCTAGAAACTAATATCTGTGTCTGTGGTGTTTTAGATTTTTCTAAAAATATGTAGTTTTAAAATTACAGGGGCTCAAAGATTTGTATGAAAATTTTTAAGACCGCGTAACTTTGAAACCGAATATTTTAACAGAAATCTGGAAAACCACAGACATAGATATTAGTTTCTAGAATATGTCTGCAAAATTTCATGGACTTTGGTTGCTTAATATTCAAATGAAATTGGAACTACGATTGTATGAAACGAGTGACGGAGAGAGCCCTCTTAAGCCTTGGAACCACATAAAGCATGTGTTTCTTGACGGCCTCCCTGGCACAGTGGTAAGTGCTGATGGTCTTATTAGTGGAAAGTCCCGGGTTCAATTCCCAGAGGAGTTTGGAATTTCATGATTCTTAAATTTCTGGTCCGGTCTGGTGGGAGTCTCCGGTCGAGGCTAGTTACCACCCCGCCGGCAAAGCTGTGCCGCCAAGCGATTCAGCGTTCCGGTACGGTGTAACGGAGCAGTTTTGAACGAGAAGAATTCCCAAGCTTTCGGAACACTGCCCAGCCGAGTTGGATTCGGCGGTTAATCTCTTTCTTTTGGTGGACACCAAGCCTTACAACATTCCCAACTGTCTTTACAAACGTTTTATTGGCACCTTATCTCGTTTTCTTGACCCCGACTTGTCGATAGGATCATTTGGGTTTCTCCCGAGACAGGCTTTTATTTTAAAGGTCGTTTTTCGATAAATACCGACGACCTCCGCCCCGGGACAAATAACTTTCACTTACAAAGTGTAAAAAGTCTTATTTTTGAACGTATTCTCACATTTTCAACATAGCTATGTTGAATATGTGAGAATACTTTTTACAAATACAAAGACAAATACAAACTCAAAAATAAAAATAAAGTTTTTTTAAATTCATAGTCTTTGGCTTCAACCTAAGATGGATCACGCTTCCCTAGATGTTCAATTGCTAAAGTTCAACATTTTAATTTTTAACAATTAATGAACATACAAATTACCTACTACAATTGAGTGTATAAGAGTAAAAAAAACTCTGAGGTATCAAATTATAGAGGTACATAAAAATAAAAGTATTTTCTTTGTAAACAAGTCGGTAAAACTTTGCAATGCCTCATTTATTCCACTCCAAGTATTAAACGCGTATTCACCCGCTTACCCTTATACAACCTTTTTAAGCTCATTCAAATGAATACATTCGGTAACTACTTATTTAAATGACTCCTTTGTCCGCAATTTGTGCTCGAAATTTCCATCGCCAAGTGAAAAAAGCCACCAAGGTTCCCTTCTGTAAAGGCGACTACGACCAATTTTCCTTTTAATAACTTTTTATGCAACTTACAAGACCTTTCAACGATCTTGGGCTCTCTCCGTCACTCGTTTCATACAATCGTAGTTCCAATTTCATTTGAATACTAAGCAACCAAAGTCCATGTTTAGCAGACATATTCTAGAAACTAATATCTATGTCTGTGGTTTACCAGATTTCTGTTAAAATATTCGGTTTCATGGTTACGCGGTCTTAAAAATTTTCATACAAATCTTTGAGCTCCTGTAATTTTAAAACTACATATTTTTAGAAAAATCTAAAACACCACAGACACAGATATTAGTTTCTAGAATATGTCTGCAAAATTTCATGGACTTTGGTTGCTTAATGTTCAAATGAAATTGGAACTACGATTGTATGAAACGAGTGACGGAGAGAGCCCTGTTAAAGTACTCAACAAATCGATCCGAATAAAATAGGATAGAAAAGCGATGACATGACTAGGAGATGGATTAGATGTCAGCCTCCTATACAAGGGGTCTTGGATTCGATCTTCAGCACGTACCTACCTCTAACTTTCAGAGTTAACGGTGGTTAAACGGGGAAGGAAAACATCGTGGTAAAACCTCCATACCTGAGAGTTCTCCAGGTGAATTGTCTATGGTATGAAGAGTTTTGAGCCCTTCTCATTCTGAGAGGGCCGGTGGTATTGGGGCGGCAATAGGTTGAACATGATGGTCTACGGAACCCTAAAAATTGTCGCATTTCAAAAGAATTTATGTTTTTACTTGGATACCAAAGACCAGTTTTCCCGGAAAACTTTACTCAGTAGGTTTAAACATTATCAAGTAAATAATGTTTTCCAAGATAAGGATTTACAAGGACTTTCTCTTAGTATAAGCATATTTACGGGCGATTCATCTTGAAAATCCGAGGGACCCAGTGCGATTTGATACAATCGTATAACAAGAAATAAATGAGGAGCTAGTGAAAAAACGGTATAATTGCACAAAATTTTATAGGAAGAACAAAAAACTGAATGAAAGCTTTTGGAACTTTACTGTAAATATACCTACTGTTTTGAACGAAATCGTGAAATATGGACTCAATTTTAGCACAGTTTTAGGCCTTTTTGCTTGGAGCTTTCAGTATTCATTGGGAACGCTCGTCTTCGTTCGGATTAAAGAAAAAATACCGGTCAAGTGCGAGTCGGACTCTACAAATTCACGGTTTTAGGATTTTTCCCTTTGCCAAATTTCATGATTTTAGGTCAACGGGAAATACCCTATATATTATTATTGTATTGCCTTTAGAACTAAAGGTGTGCTTACCAAATTTCGGATCAATCGGTCAACAGAAAGGGGCAAAATTTCGACTAGTACCTAGATTTGACCTACACAAGACACTAACAAAGTGATTTATAACATACATTCAAAATATAAAACCCCCGACACAAAACTCTCTAAAAAGTAAATAACTTTCAAACGGCTGAACCAATTTTCTTGGATTATAGCTAAGAACACTCTCGATCAAGCCACCTTTCAAACAAAAAAAAAACAATTAAAACCGTCCATTCGTTTAGGAGCTACGATGCCACAGACAGATACACAAACATACAGATACACAGATACACACGTCAAACTTATAACACCCGTTTTTTTGAGTCGGGGCTTAAAAATAACCGTTTAATTAACATACGAATCGAGAATCTTCCCTTTTACTCGCAATCTCTTTGTTTTCATTTTCATTTTCCATTTTTCGTTCACAATCTTCTCCACTACGTATTTCTTTTTAATTTCCGAACCGCTGCAAAATAATAAATTTCAAAAGTACAGATGTAGGTCGTTCTCTCAAGACACGTTTCGGCGAGCATTTCTATCGAAAAACCAGCAATGAAAGTCTGGCTCGCCCCCAACTGATGCTGTCGAACTGCGGGGTCAGGCATTGTGGAGATAAGTCAACCAGAAATGTGCTTACACTGGGAAAAGTTGTGTCGGGTTCACGCTTGACTCTAAATCGAATCACTACTCATCCATACTTCCATAAGTACTCGAAATATATACAAGTGTAAATAAAAAATTTATAACACCCCGACAAGTGAAGGTTACAGTATTTAGAAAAGAGCTTACAGTATTTAGAAGAGAGACTTTCAAACGGCTGAACCGTTCTTGGATTATAGCTAAGAACACTCTCGATTATAATCCACCTTTCAAACAAAAAAAAAACAAAATTAAAATTGGTTCATTAGTTTAGGAGCTACAATGCCACAGACAGATACACAGATGCACACGTCAAACTTATAACACCCCTCTTTTTGGGTCGGGGGTTAAAAAGGAAGAGGTAACTGACTGACTGACTAATCTGCCAAGCACAGCTCAAACTACTGGAGCTTTTTGGCAAGCGGATAGCTATTATGACGCGGATGTCATAGTGAAACGAGAGTGTCGGAGCCACGGAGGAAAAAATCCAAACTCGAACCTACAAAGTCGGTCCCCATCCAGTTACCGAGTTGGGTTAATGTTGCTTAGCCATCGCAATTGATTGATATGCGTTGTCATAACTACGCCACACGTCCTTTCCTAGGAAAGTGCAATAGGCTACTTTTATCCCGAAAAATCGAAAAGTTCCCAAGGAATTTTTAAAAAGCTAAATCCAGTGGTGAATACAGTCAATATCTTTTGATAATGTATGGAAGTTGTTGGTGAAATAAATAAAAAATAAAAACAAAATAATTTAATTTATAAAGTTTTCAAAAAAACCCAGTCTGCGGTTCGCACTGCATCTCTTTTAGCCCGCTAGCGCATGAAACCCGTCATTTTGATTTTTTAAAAATTTTATGTATTAAGTGATACGAAGAGGAATCTAATGAGGTATCGTTTATCAAAATCGGTCGAATCGTTGATTAGTTACGAGCGGACATAGGAACGCACATACATACAGATAAAACACTACATAACCCACCTTTTGTGCTTCGCTGCAGTCGGATAACAATCTCCCTTTGCAAAATAACAGTAGATAATAATAGCTAATTTTCCAAGTCAACAACCAAATTACATAGGCAGTCGGTAAATCGGCCATTATTTTAGTAAATTGCACGCATGTTACGAGCAAAACGTGGAATTGAGGGGAATTGATTTTTAAATTGCTATTAAAATCACCCCTGTATAGGCACTTAATCAGCGAAGTGAGACTACTGATGGGGATTGATCAAGCTATAAGCTTTAAAATATTTAAATAGAATAAAAAAAATCTTTTGGGATCTTTCAGTTGTTACACTTTAGAATTTAGATAGTTGAGTAGTAAGAGAAATCTATCTTTCCTGGGATGCAAGCTATGTAAACCTTTCATCAAAATTGCTTAGTTGGTAAGCTGAACTAGCGCTGTGGGATGAACAGATGGACCAAAACAGACAGACAGGCAGATATTGCATGTATATATAACTAGATGTTGCCGGCAGCTTTGCCCGCGTGGATAAAGGTTTTTTAATATCCCGTGGGAACTCTTAAATTTTCCGGAATGAAAAGTAAGCCTATGTACGTCAAAAGTACCAATTTTGGTCAAAATCTTTTAGGCGGATGGGACCTGAGCCCGACCTTTCGCATTTACAATATAAGTGTGGATATTAAGTGGGGAAATTGTAAATTCTAGTAAGGATATGGATAGCATGGACCACATGGACTATGGACATCATGTTAGGTATAATATGGTTCAAAAGAAAGTTACAAAGCTTTGATAAATAGGTCTAGATTACCGTCCGATACCGTCAAAATCCCAGCGGGCGGAAACAATCACACTAGTATTATAAAGGCGAAAGTTTGTATGTGTGTGTGTGTGTGTTTGTATGTTTGTTACTCCTTCACGCAAAAACTACTTGACGGATTTGGCTGAAATTTGGAATGGAGATAGATAATATCCAGAATTAGCACATAGGCTACTTTTTATCCCGGAAAATCAAAGAGTTCCCACAGGATTTAGAAAAACCTAAATCCACGCGGGCGAAGTCGCGGGCATCGGCTAGTATGACAATAAATAGCTTCCCAACAATATACTCTGTCATCTTATAACTTATACCATCCGCTGCGGTTGGCCTGCTACAACGTTCTGTGGTTCCACCACGTGTCACACAATTAGGGCAGAGTGAACTAGAGTGGGTAAGCTCTTGATTTGATCCTGAATCGACAGTTAAATATATGTGTTTGAGTACTAGGGGTGCCATGAAATCAAAGATTTAACAAGTGCAAATAAAAAATTTATAACACCCCCGACAGGTGAAGGTTACAGTAACTAGAAAAGAGCTGATAACTTTCAAACGGCTTAACCGATTTTATTGGATTGTAGCTAAGAACACTCTCGACCAAACAAAAAAAACTAAATTAAAATCGGTTCATTAGTTTAGGAGCTACGATGCCACAGACAGATACACAGATACACACGTCAAACTTATAACACCCCTCTTTTAGGGTCGGGGGTTAAAAATATTATAACAGTGTAAAACTACTTATACATGCGAAATAAAAGCTTTCTATAGTACTAAGAATCTTTGAGTTTAAGCCGCGGACGGACTGACGAAAAGACGGACACGGCGAAACTATACAAGTTCCTCGTTGATAACAGACCCCTTTTTTTTTTTTTTTTTTTGTTGACGCTGGGGAATGCATTTACGCATCCCCCCCGGAGGGAGGGTATGTGGGACTCGCCGGCCGAGAGGCGACCGGAATACCCACTAAACCCCAGCGGCGCTACTGCGCGTCGCCTGGCGACTGGGTCACGGGAACGGCCGAAGCAAACAACCGCGACCCAGCCAGCGACGTCTGCCAAGGCAGACCCTCCACCGGGGACCTGCTCGGTCCCCATCGACGCACCTCCGGGACGCACCAACGAAGTGCGTCCCCCGACCTTGGGACGCGCACGTCGCCCGCGTCCCATCCTCCGCTTCATCCACTGTGCCCTCTGCTAGTCAGAGGGACACGCGGAGAAACCTCCCCCCCTGCCAGGTCATTAGCCATAGCCAACAATATCTCCGAAGAGAAATTATTAGCCATGTTACCGGGGCGCACCAGACCCCTAAAAAGCTTTAAAAAACCACTGCGTTTCCACTCCGTTCAGCAGGTGTGCGTTGAGCTTAAGTATAGGTATCTACATAGTATTAATTAGCTGTATTTCAGTACAAAGCCACCTGTCTGGAGCGACTGTCGGAAACTGCTCTATACGTCATCGCCAGCCGTGACCCATATCGTGAGGTTATTTTAGACGCATTATATTGTTAGGATTATATCGGTTGGTTCCTTGCGGCGAATGAGGTTACTCAAGGTTTTTAGTAGCGATGGGCATGGTTGCTAATTTTAATTTCATTTAGATATTGTATAGAAGGACGCGTTACTTTGCGGAAGTCCATGATATACAAAGAATCTTAATCCACTAGAAATGCAAATTTGTATGGTGCAATATTGACATGCACCACCCGCCCTCCAGGTGTTTTTCGTCACAGTGATTTCACAGGCAATTTTTTAATTTTTAGGGTTCCGTACCTCAAAAGGAAAAACGGAACCCTTATAGGATCACTTAGTTGTCTGTCTGTCCGTCGTGTCTGTCAAGAAAACCTATAGAGTACTTCCCGTTGACCAAAAATCATGAAATTTGGCAGGTAGATAGGTATTATAGCACAAGTAAAGGAATAAATCCGAAAACCGTGAATTTGTGATTACATTTAAAAAAAAATTAAAATGTGTTTCAATTTTCAAATCTATACCAAATGAGGAATGATATGAAAGGGCTTTACCTGTATATTCTAAAACAGATTTTTATTTATTTTCATGCAAAACAGTTTTTGATTTATCGTGCAAAATATCGGAAAAATTACCCGAGTACGGAACCCTCGGTGCGCGAGTCTGATTCGCACTTGACCAGTTTTTTTAATAATAATTGTTTGTTTTAAACAATAAAGGGGATTAAAGAAAATAATTTTTAAACTTTGTGACATTTTGTTCCGTGAAAATATTCGCGTATTCTACTAAAAGTAACCTGTGAATACACAGGCTACTTAAAGTAGGTAGCAAGAGTTTCATATGTATTATGAAAAAAAAAACACGTGATTTTTCACATGCTATCTGTTAATTACTAGCCCATCTCTAATTGGATCCGATTTCCTAGCGACGAATGAGGTTACTCAAGGTTTTTAGCTTATGTGGGATTGGGCAAGTGTTTTTAACCGTTTTATTCGGTGTTTTTATAGCCGTTTTATTGTAGTTTTACTAAATGATATCAAGGTTAAAATGTTTATAAAACTAAATTTATTTTTGGTTTTTTGTGTTTAAAGTTTAAACTATCATGAAAGATTTCCATTATAAATATAAATCCGGCTTGTGATGGTACGATGTGATCGTCTATACTAGTGGTTAAGATTAGGCATTATGAAGAGATAAAATAAGAAATAAACTCAGCTGAATTATAGAAACACCTAGGTATTTAAGTCATGAGTTATTTACAAGTAATTAATTGGTACAGTACGTTGGGTGAACACGTAGACTTCTCGACCAGCTAACAGGTTTACACGGATTGAATTATAAAAAATTAATGTAAAATTTCAACTCCTCAAAATAGATATAATGAGTGGAGAGATTTGCTAATTTAGAACGTCCTGTTAGTGTGGAAAATCAGTTGATACGTGTATTTGCCTTATTTAGGCCATCGGTTTGAGACCAACCGGCATTCCTCAAGCACGGGGGGAGCCCTACACTGAAATCTCAGTCTTTTAGCATTGTTATCGGGGCACAGCACTTGGACTCTCCTATTTCGCTGCGAAGCGTTTTCAATTTGCCTAGGTACGGAAACCTAGGCTCTTTTCAATGAGCTCTGGGCTCGCCCCAAAACCATGGTATTTTTGTATATTTATATATTTGTTTGATTGATTGTCAATAAATTGGCCAATTTATTAGTTCGGAGAGTCCAGCTGTATAAAGACATGACGTGTTTGCTTTGTGCCGGAATCTCGCTGCTGGTACGTCACCAATCAACCATGTACCATATAATATCAAGCAAAGGAATTACAAAGTACAGCAAAACTAGTAATTTTATCTTATCAAAACTCGGTGATTCACAAATTCAGCTGGCGTCGGTTTTAACAGATAATGTTACCTAAAATGCTGTTTGGGAAAGATCGGTACACAATAAAAAAAAGGTACCTACCTGCCTCGCCATCTGTCCTTCGGAGGCAGCGTGTACTCCATTGTCTCGTTCAGGGTATTTTTAGTAGGTAGATGAAATTTAGCTGTTACTCGAAAGTAAAAGGTCCCTTTGTCTTTAGCCTGAGATTCGAACTCAGCCGACTCTATTATCTTTAGTAGTGGAGAGCATTCTTGGTAAATTAGGTACTGATCGTTTTGTGATAGTAAAAGTATACGGAAAAACCATCGTGAGAATTTCACATAATGGTATAAAATACCATATGATGAAGGAAAACTTGATCGAGAGTTCTCTATGAAGTCCGCGCTCAGTAGTGAGCCGGTGAAAGCTGTTCATGTTGATGAAGACGATGTTTATACCGTGGTAGCTAGTAGTTTATAGCACACCACCTTATTTTAGCTATTGAGTGATTTTTCTACCAAATCAATAATCGTAACGACAAAAGTCATTCCATCGGACTGCATTAGACTGCTAATTCAATTATAATCCCTATTTAATGCTGAATAAGAGCTAGTATTATAATTAGATGAATTGCTGAAAAAAAAACTAGGCTAAATTTTACTTAATAGTAAAGGAATTGTGATTGGTATGTAGGTCATATGAGAAAATCTTAATATTGGAGTTCAAGTTAGTTCGATACATGGTTTCTTTGTATCAATGGCTTTGTTAATATTATAATATGGTAGTCTAGCCTCCAAACAAATTGAATCTCCATTATTAAATGTCTAGGAAATGTATCTAAATATAGCAAATAAAAGATGACAGTTATACCCAAGTGCATTTATTTCTGGTAAATAAGTGTTTATTTACTCATACAGTTGAGTATTTAGAAAAAGAAAGAAGAGAAACTGAATTTATTATTTAGACTGGAAATTAAGTAACTTTATTATATTAATTAATTCCCGGCCGAATACTTGCTTCCTAAGCCATACTAGTTATTGAAAGGGAAAAGCAAATATTCAGAACGAAAAACCCTTTCGGCTTTAGATATTATGTATAACCTTATGTCCTAAATAGGTACACACATGCCATAAATTTTAATTATTCTATGAATCTAACCCTACACATGACAAAGAAAAGTCTAAGAACACACATTATGTATAAATTATAATATATTCATTATTTGTTCTAGATATATTTGAATCTTAGTTCCACAAAGAGAAATGTCCCATTTCTCTAATTTCGGATTCAAAATCTAATAGCTATACACAATATTGTAACACCTCCTAATATCTCAAATACCATCTCTAGTTTAGTTTGTGAGGTAATTCTATACTCAAGATTTTTGGAACTGATTTTCAAATAATCTAGTTTAAAATATAATGTAAATTAGTACATCACCCTATATCAGCTTCTGCTGGCCCGGATACACACTATTTTATTCTATTTATAATTTTTCTATTATTAACTATACAATTGCAATATATTTCTACACTTTAATATTCACTGTTAGGCTCTACCGCACGTTGAGCCAGACCTCAATCGAATGTTCTCTCCCGGTCCCCCAGTGTAGCCTTAAACCCACCACACGGATGTGTTTGTTCACGCCCATGATCTGAAATGAAAAAAAAAACCAGCGAAATTTCGGTTTCTGATTGGTTCACTCTTGCGCACAGAATTACCCTGGCTGATGGCTAATTGGCTGAAAATAAAATGTATTTCAAACATCCCTTAATGGGCCGTACCTTTTGCTTTCTCACGCTCTTGCCTTGTCTAGACCACTCGCATAACACGTGATTACAATTTTGTACACTTGTAGAGATTTCTAAGTTAAAATTTACGACTTTTATCTAATTTATGACCGACCCTAACGCAATTTAGCTTTAGAGCAATTTATTTTGCCCTTTTGTTTTTTATACTTCCTTTCCTACAATTACTCAGAATCTTAACTAATTTATTTCTTTTCGTGCGAGATTTTTGTTTTTAAGAGCAAGGCTTCAAATTTCCGACAGTCATAAAACCGTATGACGGATGGCAAGGCCATCTCACGCTCCCCCAAAATAGATTTTTAATACACGTAGCTCCTTTTGTCCCTGCAGCTGTGCTAGTCGTTTCAAAATCTATTTTTCCCCTTATCTGTATTAGAACGCTAGTATCAGACCTCCTACGCCTATCTATTATACCCTCGGGCATGACCATAGCTATTTAACTCAGGTATCTCTTTGTTTAGTGTACCCCAAACTACCTGTTTTCTGTCCCTTTTAATACTCTAGTTTTACCTATCTTTCTATTTATCTACATAGTACCTAAACAAATGAATGGCATTGTAGTTACCCTTAACTTTACCAGTATGAACGTCTATTAATGTATATACATTATTATATGGAACTGCCCCTATTATGTACGGTCCTTCATATAAGCGCATGAATTTTTTTTGTCAACTTTTTATCCGCATCTGACTTCGTAAAAGTCTTAAGTTTCACTAAATCTCCGATTTCGAATTGTATTAACTTATGATTTTTGTTATAATGTAATTGTCTACTTTCGGCCGCCTTATCTATGTTTTGTCGTGCCTGCTGTCGAATCTGTTCTAACGGTTCACCCTGTAAGTCTGTCCTCACCGATGAGTCAGTGTTGAAATCAGTCGATAGCAGAGTACGTTTTCCATATATAATCTCGTTTGGCGAATATCCCGTTGTAGTATGTATTACCTGATTATAACAATCTTCTATATCCGATAATAGATCTACCCATGAACGATGCGATTTGTCGCAATACGTCCTGAATAATCTACCTAACTCTTTATTAACCCTCTCTGTCGAATTTGGCCGCGGATTTCTAACAGATGTGTGCGTTAATTCGATACCTAGTTGGCGAATACCTAACTCGAAAACTTTTGAAGTAAAGTTCGCGCCTCTGTCTGAACATAATGTCTTAATTGTGACCTGCTTATGAAACTTTTTTACACAAGTTAAAGTAGCCTTCCCACTAGCCTGGCGTAGTGGGTATAGTCTGATTAACTTACTATAAGCATCTTGCATTACGAATATGTATTTAAAACCAAATCGTCCTGCTGGTAAAGGTCCAAAAATATCGCAAAAAACTCTCTCTCCTATTTCCTTTGCTATTACAGTTTTAATCGGCCCCGTGTGCGTTTCCAAAGCATGTTTTGACTTTTGACATGCCTCGCAAGCTCTTACAACACGACCTATTATACGAGACATATTTGGGAAATAATATTGACGTTTCATCAGAGCATAAACCTTGTATCGCCCGAAATGACCTACTTCTTCATGTATGCTAACTATCAAATCCCTTAGTATGTTCTCGGGAACATATAACCTTAAGATATCCCCTTTTATGTCTGTTCTATAAAGAATCCCTTCTTTAAGCACGTAGTACTTTGATTCAGAAGTGTTTGCTGTTTGCACGCGTCTAATTATCTCACTAGCAGTCTTGTCGCGACTTTGATAACTACCTATCTCTCTCTATCGCTCCCGCACTAATCGTCCTAATGATGTTTTAAATAGATTCATTTCAGGCCCCGTGACCTTGTTAGTTAATACATCAGTGGTCCCCTTTAAGTGTCGAGACAATACGTCTGCTACAATGTTTAGTTTACCCTTCACATGTTCGACTGTGTAATTAAATCGCCCTATATAATGTACCCAACGTATCATCCTAGCGCTCAATAGTTTGCACGTCTGCAAGAATATCAGGCTTTTATGATCAGTCCTAATGACTAAATTCGCTCCTCTCAAATATGTTTCAAACTTTGACAAACTGAAAATGATGGCCCATAGTTCTTGTTCAGTAACTGTCCATTTGCGTTCTGTCTCTGTCAATGCTTTACTACAGAACCCTAATATTTGTTCTTCACCAGCTTCATCCAATTGATAGACATAACCCGAAACCCCCAAATTACTGCTATCGGTTTGTAAATAATAAGTTCCCTTAGGATCTGGGTGTACAAGAAGTATCGTGTCTATAAACAATTTCTTGACCCTTTCAAAACAGTCGTTAATTTCCTCTGTCCATGACCATTTCGTATTTTGTTTTAATAGGTCACACAGTGGTTTAACCTCTTCGCTATATTTTGAAATAAATCTTCTGAAATAATTTATTAATCCCAGAAATCCTCGTAATTGTTTTATAGTCCGAGGTATAGGGAAGTCTAATATGGCTTTAACCCGTTCAGGATCCATACGTACCCCGTTAGTATTTACTATGTGTCCTAACAACTTTACCTCTACACATAAGAACCGACACTTCTCTAACCTTCCAGTTAAACCTGCGGTTTCTAATTTATCTAACACTCGATCTAAATGTTCTAAGTGTAACTTTATGTCCCCCGTAGTGAATATGACTATGTCGTCTAAATAGTTTACGCAAAACTCTCGTACTCCTACTAGGATATAATCCATTGCTCTCGAGAACCCTGCTACAGAAGTTTTTAAACCTTGAGGTAAAACATTATAAGTATACGTCTTCCCCATGAACGAGAACCCAGTATACTTCCTAGAATCTTTATGCAAAGGTATTTGAAAATAGGCATTATTCAAATCAATTAAACTGATATAATTTACTCCATGAAAGGATTGTAAAATCTCAGATGTGAGTGGAGGCGCGCCCGCGTCACCTACCATTTTCTTATTCAACTCTCGTGCGTCCAATAAGAGTCTTATTGACCCATCTCGCTTCTTAGTGAAAGTGAGAGGACTACAGTAAGGAGTCGCTTCCTGTCTGATCACGCCTAGTTTTTCTAACTCTTCTAATTCGGTTTTTACCTGTTCTCTATACGCCAAAGGTACCGGATAACTGTGTTTTACAAAAGGTGTTTCGTCTAATAGCTCAATAACGTGTACGTACTTGTTTGTCAAACCTAAACCTTCCGTAAATACCTTACAGTGTTTGTTTAACACAGGTAGTAATAATTCCTTTTGTTCATTACTTAAGTTCGCGTCATCTAATTTTAATCCCTTAAATTTCTCATTATCTAAATTCATGTCTGATACACTTTGTTCCACTGGCCTAGAGTTTTGATTTAATATTAAATTAATCGTGGCTGCGTTCGTCTCTCCCCCTAACCTTTCGATTTTGCAGTCCGAATTTAGCCTAACACAAGACCTAACGCCCATATGTTCAATAGTCAAAGTGTGTTCACCATTACAGTTCACTATTCCTTTTACCCGCTCTAACCAATCGTATCCTAGAATCAATGACCTAGGAAGACGTCGCATAACTAGTACAGGTGCTTCAACTAAAGTACTACCTAACTGAAACTCTATTAGCACTAACCGATTTGTGCTTTCACTTCGCGATCCAAACGCGCCTTGTATTTGAATTGCTGGAATAGCGATCTCTGGCAATGTCCCATGTTCTCTTAGAATAGAGTCGTACAATTCCCTAGTTATTCCACTAATCTGACTTCCCGTATCTATGAGTGCACTCATACTTCTTCCATACAATCTAACACATACTTCAGGTAACCTAGGTAAAGAATAATCAACACTCACATCGGTTTGTTCATCTAATTCATGATACATTGTGTACACATTCAAACCTCTCCTCATACAAGTTTCACAAGTCACGCCTAACTCATTACACTCTGTTACATTTTCAAACTGGTTTTCCAATAAGATTCCTATACTCCTAATTTCAAATTGACTACTATACTCGTTATAATCAACGCCGCCTCTTAATAACCGTTTAAGTCCCTTATCTCCGGTCCCCAAACTCTGTCCTGGCTTCCATCCACTATTAATTAAGATCCTATAGACTACACCTGTCCTTTCGTGATCTGAGGTCTTTCTGACGCCCGTGCCACACAAGACTAACTGACTTGACCTCGTTTGTGTTGGGCATTCTAGTTTTTTGATGAACCCTCCCCCACATTCTTAGACACAGTAAGATTCTCGCCCTCTTTCACGAACGTGATAGCCGGCCTAATTTGTTTAGATTCGGATACCGTAGGCCTGTTAAAGTTAACCCTAGAACCTAATCGACCACGATAGCCGCGTCTCCTCGTCGAATTTCCCCTAGCTCTCCAACTTCTTGTTGACATTGTTGCTACAATAGGTCGTCTCGATGGTGACTCATTGTATCGCCTACCTCTGTAATTATTACTAACAGTACCTCTCGTAAATTGCCTAGGTTTTTCAACAATATTTTGCTCTATGTTTCGAAGAAATTTCGCTCCGTTCATGATGTTAACTTCCTCTGTTCTAGTAAACCATAATCGTTGTATATCTATAGCATAATGTCGCATAATAGAATTGACCAAATCTCTCTCACTAAACGCAATAGTTAATGACTGCATTGATTCTGCTTGCTCAGCAAAATGTTCGGACATCGACATTCCCGAATCGCTTGAATATACCGCATTAATCAATTTATATCTTATAGATTCCTGAATTTGTTCGGTCCAATAATTTCGTCTAAAATCAATCTCGAAGTCAGCGAACGTAGTCCAGCCCTTCGAATACAAGTCCATAACCTTCCGAGCATGCCCCGAGATGCAACCTAACGCTATATCTATTTCGCGATCTAATCCATTTACCGCCCTTATATATTTCTTTAATCGTTTTAGAAAAACGATGGGGTTAGTGAATGGTTTTCCGTCGAAATTTGGTTTAGTTACTGACGGCTGTACAACATATAAATTCCGGGTCTCAGATAATGTACTTGTGCTCGCGGTTTCAAGATTTGACCCCTGCCTATCAGATTTTTCATTTTCATTAATCCCGTTCGACTCGTGTGAAGAGACGCTCGCGATTTCATTTGAACCGGTATTTGAATTTAACTGATGTAATTTTGCTTCGAACTCGGTGATTTTTTTCAAAATCAACTCTAATGTAGCATTCCCTAAGGTCGTTGTTTGTTCGCTCGATTCTACGGTACTAACATCGCTTTGCCCCGCACCTACTTGCTTTGTTCTACGTCCCTTCCTACCTGAAGACATCTTTTTTTTTTTTCAATTTGACCCTATTTCTTTTACCTACCCAAGTGCCAACTTAAATTTTATTTGAATAACTTTCATAAGTCGCGAAGCCGTATTTTTAATACTAATATATTACTGATACTAATTGCAATCACATGTTTGGGTCTGCTTCGATTATATGTACTCTCTGAGTTTGAGAAAAAAAAAATTAAGTCTGAGAAATAAGCAAGGAATAATAGCTCGATCTCTGTAGTATCTTCTGAAAACCTGTAAATTTTACATTTATAAGACATACAGCTTATTTCTGCTCTCCTGCTCCCCCTATACATAAATAAATGTAAATGTACAACATATAAATATAAAACAACATGCAGTGTGTCCTTAAAACTTATAATTTATAAATAGCAATGTAAGTTTATAAATTTTTCTCTCTCAAATACCCAATCACAATTTCTACGTTGTGTTATTTTTATGTTAATGTAAATCTAGTCATATCGTTATTTCGAATACGTACATAGATCCCTGGTCACTCGGCATCAAATTTCTGTGATGGTACGATGTGATCGTCTATACTAGTGGTTAAGATTAGGCATTATGAAGAGATAAAATAAGAAATAAACTCAGCTGAATTATAGAAACACCTAGGTATTTAAGTCATGAGTTATTTACAAGTAATTAATTGGTACAGTACGTTGGGTGAACACGTAGACTTCTCGACCAGCTAACAGGTTTACACGGATTGAATTATAAAAAATTAATGTAAAATTTCAACTCCTCAAAATAGATATAATGAGTGGAGAGATTTGCTAATTTAGAACGTCCTGTTAGTGTGGAAAATCAGTTGATACGTGTATTTGCCTTATTTAGGCCATCGGTTTGAGACCAACCGGCATTCCTCAAGCACGGGGGGAGCCCTACACTGAAATCTCAGTCTTTTAGCATTGTTATCGGGGCACAGCACTTGGACTCTCCTATTTCGCTGCGAAGCGTTTTCAATTTGCCTAGGTACGGAAACCTAGGCTCTTTTCAATGAGCTCTGGGCTCGCCCCAAAACCATGGTATTTTTGTATATTTATATATTTGTTTGATTGATTGTCAATAAATTGGCCAATTTATTAGTTCGGAGAGTCCAGCTGTATAAAGACATGACGTGTTTGCTTTGTGCCGGAATCTCGCTGCTGGTACGTCACCAATCAACCATGTACCATATAATATCAAGCAAAGGAATTACAAAGTACAGCAAAACTAGTAATTTTATCTTATCAAAACTCGGTGATTCACAAATTCAGCTGGCGTCGGTTTTAACAGATAATGTTACCTAAAATGCTGTTTGGGAAAGATCGGTACACAATAAAAAAAAGGTACCTACCTGCCTCGCCATCTGTCCTTCGGAGGCAGCGTGTACTCCATTGTCTCGTTCAGGGTATTTTTAGTAGGTAGATGAAATTTAGCTGTTACTCGAAAGTAAAAGGTCCCTTTGTCTTTAGCCTGAGATTCGAACTCAGCCGACTCTATTATCTTTAGTAGTGGAGAGCATTCTTGGTAAATTAGGTACTGATCGTTTTGTGATAGTAAAAGTATACGGAAAAACCATCGTGAGAATTTCACATAATGGTATAAAATACCATATGATGAAGGAAAACTTGATCGAGAGTTCTCTATGAAGTCCGCGCTCAGTAGTGAGCCGGTGAAAGCTGTTCATGTTGATGAAGACGATGTTTATACCGTGGTAGCTAGTAGTTTATAGCACACCACCTTATTTTAGCTATTGAGTGATTTTTCTACCAAATCAATAATCGTAACGACAAAAGTCATTCCATCGGACTGCATTAGACTGCTAATTCAATTATAATCCCTATTTAATGCTGAATAAGAGCTAGTATTATAATTAGATGAATTGCTGAAAAAAAAACTAGGCTAAATTTTACTTAATAGTAAAGGAATTGTGATTGGTATGTAGGTCATATGAGAAAATCTTAATATTGGAGTTCAAGTTAGTTCGATACATGGTTTCTTTGTATCAATGGCTTTGTTAATATTATAATATGGTAGTCTAGCCTCCAAACAAATTGAATCTCCATTATTAAATGTCTAGGAAATGTATCTAAATATAGCAAATAAAAGATGACAGTTATACCCAAGTGCATTTATTTCTGGTAAATAAGTGTTTATTTACTCATACAGTTGAGTATTTAGAAAAAGAAAGAAGAGAAACTGAATTTATTATTTAGACTGGAAATTAAGTAACTTTATTATATTAATTAATTCCCGGCCGAATACTTGCTTCCTAAGCCATACTAGTTATTGAAAGGGAAAAGCAAATATTCAGAACGAAAAACCCTTTCGGCTTTAGATATTATGTATAACCTTATGTCCTAAATAGGTACACACATGCCATAAATTTTAATTATTCTATGAATCTAACCCTACACATGACAAAGAAAAGTCTAAGAACACACATTATGTATAAATTATAATATATTCATTATTTGTTCTAGATATATTTGAATCTTAGTTCCACAAAGAGAAATGTCCCATTTCTCTAATTTCGGATTCAAAATCTAATAGCTATACACAATATTGTAACACCTCCTAATATCTCAAATACCATCTCTAGTTTAGTTTGTGAGGTAATTCTATACTCAAGATTTTTGGAACTGATTTTCAAATAATCTAGTTTAAAATATAATGTAAATTAGTACATCACCCTATATCAGCTTCTGCTGGCCCGGATACACACTATTTTATTCTATTTATAATTTTTCTATTATTAACTATACAATTGCAATATATTTCTACACTTTAATATTCACTGTTAGGCTCTACCGCACGTTGAGCCAGACCTCAATCGAATGTTCTCTCCCGGTCCCCCAGTGTAGCCTTAAACCCACCACACGGATGTGTTTGTTCACGCCCATGATCTGAAATGAAAAAAAAAACCAGCGAAATTTCGGTTTCTGATTGGTTCACTCTTGCGCACAGAATTACCCTGGCTGATGGCTAATTGGCTGAAAATAAAATGTATTTCAAACATCCCTTAATGGGCCGTACCTTTTGCTTTCTCACGCTCTTGCCTTGTCTAGACCACTCGCATAACACGTGATTACAATTTTGTACACTTGTAGAGATTTCTAAGTTAAAATTTACGACTTTTATCTAATTTATGACCGACCCTAACGCAATTTAGCTTTAGAGCAATTTATTTTGCCCTTTTGTTTTTTATACTTCCTTTCCTACAATTACTCAGAATCTTAACTAATTTATTTCTTTTCGTGCGAGATTTTTGTTTTTAAGAGCAAGGCTTCAAATTTCCGACAGTCATAAAACCGTATGACGGATGGCAAGGCCATCTCAGGCTTTACTCACGTATTTTGTCGACGTAAGCCCGACTAGTTTTGACACGCGGACAAAGTCGCAAAGATAGGGAAGTTACTTGTACATTCTAAAACTGGATTTTATTTATTTTTAAGCATAATAGTTTTTGATTTATCGTGCAAAACATCGGAAAAAAATACCCGAGTACGGAACCCTCGGTGCGCGAGTCTGACTCGCACTTGGCCGGTTTTTTTGACACAATACTCTTCACTCCAAATATACTCCTCTTAGGATACGTGTCCACTGACACCGAGTGAAACGGAGCGGACCGTGAATTGGGTAATCACAGTGCACACTGCTCCACTCCGCCCAGCTCCGCGTCAGTGGAAACGTACCCTTAATGATTACAGCACAGACTTTGAATACTGATTCCTGTGCTGTAGTCATTAACCCAGTTCCACAAATATCAACCGCAATCAACATACGTGTATGTTGAATGTGTGTTCGTATTTGTGCGCGCTCGTACCTCGGCAACAGCTCACAATAAATCTCTCTTTATAGAGCCAATAAATCATATCGCAGAGCCGAATGTATTGCTTTTGCTTATAACTTTATTACCGCCATATTTCTTGTGCCATAAACGATAATATTGTAAAGCTGATTCGGTATTGTTTTTAGGGATCCGTTGTTAAATAAGGAAAGAAATAAATAGCTAATACTATAAAGAACAGATTTCTTTGTTTGTTTTTACAAACAATGTAATCGATGAACTCTGAATTCTGAAACTATTGAACCGATTAACTAACAACACGACTGCCGTGCTATATTGATTTTTTTAAATTATAATTTAATCAATTTTGAGATACACTGCAAATCTAGTAAAATAACCACTCTACGGTTTACTCGTAAAAGTACGGCAATTAGTAAACCTAAATAATAAATATTGTGTACGTAGTTTAAAAAATAAAACATGAGAGTGAAAAATTTTTATTACGTTCGTAACCAACGGTTCGTTGTATATGCCGCGTTTTGCATTAAATGAAAATTAAGCTGTAACCTTAATGTGTGCTTCTGAAATATAGTCTTTTATTCTCCGAGTTACATTTACTTTGAAATTTTGAAACTGAAATTTTCACGCCGGCTAAATGGGAAGACTGGAAAGGACGGTTAATATTTGGAGTGATTTCAAATGTTGAATATCTGCATTCTTACACGGCTGATTTTATTATACAAGTGTAAATTAAAAATTTATAACATCCCCGACAAGTGAAGGTTAGAGTAATAACTAGAAAAGAGCTGATAACTTTCAAACGACTGAACCGATTTTCTTGGATTATAGCTAAGAACACTCTCGATCAAGCCACCTTTCAAACAAAAAAAACTAAATTAAAATCGGTTCATTAGTTTAGGAGCTACGATGCCACAGACAGATAAACAAATACACACGTAAACTTATAACAAAGAGGGGATTTTTGGGTCGGGGGTTAAAATGGAGTGTAATGTTTTCAGGGTTGTATATGTTATTATGAGGATTTCTTTTTTCACCACTAAATGCCTGATGGTGCGGATGCATGGGATACTGTTAGAATCCTTTGGGCATCCGAAGGACATTGACTATGCAGGAGCCGTCTCAGTCAAGCGGTACGCTATAGTTTGCATTCACAAATTTGATACGGGCAACATTAAAAATTCCTTCAATGTTTAAAATTATTTCTCCGTATCGTCATGTAGGAATTTAATAATGCCTTCGGGGAAAAGAAAAAAGCACCCGTGGAATTTCCTTTTTGTATGGGAAAAGTTTACTGGCCTTTCTAGCGTGTAAAAATACCTATCTTTTTATACTTTTTATGGTTCCGTGGTAATGTATTACCACGGAACCATAAAAAGGGTTTCTTGTAAGAAACCCTTAAAGTTTCGTCCAGTGCATTCGTCCGTCTTTCTAAAACAAACTAAATAAAACCGGTCAGTTGGGAGTTGTACACGTATATCAAGGGTTCCGTACAAGAAATAATACTTTTAGTTTTTAATTTGCATGGCGGCTGTTTTGAAATTTTAATTATTTTGTTGTTCTAGCGGCAATAGTACACACACTGGAAATTTCAACTCTCTACCTATTACGGTTCATGAGTAACAGCCCGCTGACAGACAGACAGACAGACGGGCGGACAGACGAACGGATGGACAGCGGCTTAGTGTACATAACCTTAAAAATGAGCGATTGTGAAATGGCATTGCGCATATTATTATGCCTGATACAACAACAGTTAATAATCAATACACATAATAGCGGTACATACAGACAAAATGATCAATAATACGTCAGATTCGGTGAGCCTGATTTCCCCGGGGCCGTGTGAGCCATCGCTTGACGTGATAAATTATATGTCGGCGTCTTATTATGTGAGCCCAATCGAATCAGCGCCCGATCTCCTTTGATAAGCTCTGATTGCGCCTGAAATGGCTGACTGTATATATTTTTTACGTGATATGACACTATTGATGAGATTGTGACCATTGCAAACTGGCTTTACCGACTTTCCTGGTGGATTTTCCAAAAAATCCTTTCACAAAAACCTAGTCCTGACAATTACACACACTACAAAAAATCTGTTGAGCTGTTTTTAGGTGACGATCTTGTATATTAAAAATTAAAAATTTATAACACCCCCGACAAGTGATGGTTACAGTAACTAGATAAGAGCTCATAACTTTCAAACGGCTGAACCGATTTTCTTGGATTCTAGCTAAGAACACTCTCGATCAAGCCACCTTTGAAACAAAAAAAACTAAATTAAAATCGGTTCATTATTTTAGGAGCTACGATGCCACAGACAGATACACAGATACACACGTCAAACTTATAACACCCCTCTTTTTGGGTAGGGGGTTAAAAATATATCTATCTATTTTGAAATCATACGGACATAAAAATGACAAACAGATGGACGTCCAACTTCACAAGACATGAAAATTTTGATTCATTGTTGTAGCATTCGAAATTGGTTTTTTCATTAGATTTCCCTGGGGCTATGTGAGCTATGGCTTGTGATGAATTATTTTGTCAGCGTCTTATTATGTGAGCCCCATCGAATCAGCGCCCGATCTCCTTTGATAAATTCTGATTGGGCCTGAAATGGCTTCTGACTATATATTATATTTTCTAAGTGATATGACACTATTGATGAGATTGTGAGTGTGAACACTACAAAATACACTACACAATACATGCTGGCTAGTAGCTGATACCCGTGTCATCAACAGGGTGAATTTAGGTACTTTGAAAATCCCGTGGGAACTCTTTGATTTTCCTGGACAAAAAATATTGAACAATAACTTAAAATTTAAAAACCCCCGACACAAATAACTCTATAAGAAAACTAGAAAAGAGCTGATAACTTTCAAACGGCTGAACCGATTTTCTTCGATTATAGCTAAGAACACTCTCTATCAAGCCACCTTTCAAAAAAAAAAATTAAATTAAAATCGGTTCATTAGTTTAGAAGCTACGATGCCAGAGACAGATACACAGATAGATAGATACACACGTCAAACTTATAACAGCCCTCTTTTTGGGTCGGGGGTTAAAAGATGAGTCAACCCTTCTGCACCAGATGAGACGAATAACCGCGGTAATATTAGAGGAGTTGTACGGACATAAAAAATGATAAAAAAGATGGGCGTCCGACATCGCAATACAAATGAAAATTTTTATTCATTATTGTAAGCATTTGAAGTTGGTTTATTCATTAGTACGCCTGATTCGTTTAAGACTGATTTCCCTGGGGCCATGTGAGCTATGGCTTGTGTTGAATTATTTTGTCGGCGTCTTTATTATGTGAGCCCAATCGAATCAGCGCCCGATCTTGGGCGGAAGTGGCTGACTGTATTTTCTACGTGATATGACACTTTTGATGAGATTGTGATATACTAGCTGACCCGCCCCGGTTTCGTTCGGAATATAGTCCTGGAAATCCTTTCTTAGTGAGTGCATACTGCCTACGTTATAGAAAGAACGTATCTTCTGTCGAAAATACTAACTAGACATCGTAAAAGGCTTCGACTCCTATGCTCCGCCTCAGGAAGGTCCAAAAGTCATTTGTGGGAATGGGAATGGCTTTTATAACAAAATTTCGCAATCAATTTTGGACTTGCCTTCACACTAGTTTAAAAATCTTTTAAAATTTTGCTCCTAAAAAAAGCATATTATACAATCGAGCATGTAAATGATAAAAGAGCGTGGATTCGACCTGCAGCTCGGTCTAGCAATGCGCGGGACTTCAATTATTTTAAATACATGGCGTAATATTGTATATCAAACCTTCCAACAGAGCAATCGCCGAGTTTCTTGCTGGTTCTTCTCGGTAGGAAAGGTATTCCGAGCCAGTGGTAGATGTACTTGACGATTCAAAAGTAGTTGTAAATGTTTAATTGAATAAAAATATTTTCAATTGAATTTTGAATGCAATGTAAACCGTAGTCAGGGTTTTTGACAACTTTTTCAATTAATATATGCATAGATTATTCAGCCATGTAATTACTAAGGAGATATAAAATTGTGTGGGTGGGTACATTGTCTTAGGGATGTTTACGCGAAGGGGAGACAATAGCGTCAGCAATACTCGTAACTTTCATGATAATTAATCATGACACCCCAGAACACATGTTTTATTGCGAGGCATTAATTTATTATTGTAGACTTTAATTTATTAATTCTATCTAAGGAAAGTGTTACTGTTTGATGTAAAGATATTATTTAACGAATTCACGAGATTTCAATTAACGGGAAGTAACACGTGTTTCACGAATGTTGGAAATTCAATCTTTTGACTCTTGATCTCTATCTTTTTGTCGTGCTCCCTGGTGTAGTGGTGAGTGCTGTGGTCTTATCAACGGAAGGTCCTGAGTTTGATTCCCGGAAGGGGCAATTTTAGAATTTATCGTGTAGAAAACGACAAATTTCGACCACTAAGCTATCTAACCAAAGGCAAAAGGCAAAAAGCGTGCTAAAAATAAAACTTGGCATCCCAACGTAAAGGTTATTGATAAACGCTTAAGCCTGAATGCAGGTTATATCCCGTAAAATCGGAGCACCGCCTTTTTGCCTACCTTACTCCATTAGCAAGTTTCAACCTCCCGTCACATCCACACTAATGGCTATAACATATTGCGGGTAGTTTGATATCGATTTAAATAGTGCCAGTTATGGCTGACATCGCCGCTCGCGATGGTCGGAATCGATTTTTAATAAAATCGATTTTTTATTCTGATGACTTTCCTGTGAAAAACTAGGCTATATCGCCTGGTTTCGCTTGGAAAGCTATAAAGTATAGCTACATGCCTGCAAAAGCCCAAGGTTCTCAATCCAGTAGTTTAAGCTGTATATCGATATTTTTAGTCAGTCAGTTTCATATTAATTAATGATGAGGTACTACATCCCGTGGGAACTCTTTGATTTTCCGGGATAAAAATTGTCCGCCTATCAAGCTAGATTGCTTCTACAGAGAGCTGAGATAAAGAGAAAGAGAGAGAGAGAGAAAGAGAATAATACAGAGATCTGTATTATTTTGAATTAGGTTTTGTACTCGTGGGAATTTTTTGTATCTATAACTTAAAATTTAAAAAACACCCGACACAAAAACCTCTATAAGAAAACTAGAAAAGAGCTGATAACTTTCAAACAGCTGAACCGATTTTCTTCGATTATAGCTAAGAACACTCTCGATCAAGCCATCTTTCAAACAAAAAACACTAAATTAAAATCGATTCATTCGTTTAGGAGCTACGATGCCACAGACAGATACACAGATATACAGATACACACGTCAAACTTATAACACCCCTCTTTTTGGGTCGGAGGTTAAAAAGGAAAAGCTGACTGACTGATCTATGACAGTCCAGTAGTTTGGCATACAGCTAGGCTATTATGATGTAGACATCCGCTAAGAAGGATTTTTGAAAATTCAATCCATAAAAGGGTAAAATTACAGGGGTATGAAATTTGTATAGTCCACGCGGATGAAGAAAACTCCTACCCAATGTGATTAATGGAAAAGGGTCATGACCCTCAACAATGAGGAATACGATGCAAATAGAGAGATTATGTTATAACTTTCGAGTTTAATCCCGCCTAAGTATTTAACTTCCAGCTATATCAGAGCTCATTAAAACGATCGAAGTATTTCAAAAGAAAAATATTTTAGGGTCAATCGTGAGCTTTTTGTATGTATCTTTTCATCCAATCTTTTCCCTTCTACTTTAAGGGGTCTAACGCTGCTCAGGAACACTTAGGTGATTACGCTCGGATAAAAGAACCTTCGTCCCTTTGTAGGGGGCTCCAAAGATACTTCTACGAATATAATTGTAGTCCCCGGTCACGCACCTCTATATTTCTAAGTTAAATATTTGAGTTTCAAGCGATTAAATATCACCTTGCTTGTTGAAATTATCTATCTTACTCTATCTATTTCGGTTCACGAGATACAGCCCACTGACAGATAGACGGACGGACGGATGGACATCGTAGTTTTTTTAGATACAATTTGGCAAATTACTGCAATCTCACCTGGTGGTAAATGATGACGCAGTCTAAGATGGAAGCGGGCTAACCTGGAAGGGGTATGCCAGTTTTCGTTAAACCCATACTCCTTTGGTTTCTACACGGTATAGTGCCGGAATACTAAATTGCTTGGCGGCACGGCTTTGCCAGTAGGGTGGTAACTAGCCACGGCCGAAGCCTGTCACCATAAGGAGTCTTAGTAATACCTCCTTTGTTTGAAGTCGGTCAATAAATCCGTAATCAACGTCGCTTACAGTGTAATCATTGTTATGTGTGGTGTAAGGTTTCCGAAGCCGTGGAACGAACCGCTCGCGCTTGCCGTAGCAAATCCAATAATGCCTCCAATCCGTACCTACCGCGTATTTTGGATAAAAAGTAGTCGATTTCGATTGAATCAGCGAAAATTTCAATTGCTTTGTTTTATTTCAGACTAGCTTATTTCACATTCTGTGAAAATTTCAGCTCTCTTCCTTTTACGGTTCACGAGATTACAGCCCGCTGACAGACGGACGGACAGCGGAGGCTAATAGGGTCCCATTGGCATCCTTCCGTACGGAACCCTAAAAGTCTAGAATCACGAATGCCTAGTTTCATTATTCTTTACTCTGATTGCACATTCTGAAACTTACATAATATGCAAGTGCGACATGCGATAAATCGATCTCACCTACGTTAGACCGTTTACATAACCCACTCTTTTCAAAAAGGCTGAAAATCAGGCTTGAAAATACGACTTTTCATCTCTAAACTTTGATGAACTCTTGAAAATCTGCATTTTAAAATTTTTGCTTAATATGCTAGTACTTGAAGAGTACCTACTAACGAGTGCTGTCTGTCTGTCTGTCCACGGACTGTATTACAAGAACTGTAATACAGTGAAAGGGTTGAAATTTTCACAGAGTGATTTCAATTGCTGTTAGAACAACAAAATATAATATTTGGCAGGATTTACCTAATCCTTAAGACCCATGTAGATAATATGCATGTATGTACCGTACTATATGCTAGCAAAATAAACGATTATGATTATAATAAAAATCCAAAGTGGCGAATTTTGAAATTCCACTAAACCCCCGACCTCTCGAAAGAAGAGGCCGACATCTACCACTAAGCCATCACCGCTTTTTACAACTTAGTTAGTGATGAAAAAGATTAAAAATTTGAGAGGAAACATTACATTTTTCATCCTTTATCGCCACGCACCATCGGTAGGGTTAAAAAATGATTTTAAGAGGGCTCTCTCTCCGTCACTCGTTTCATACAATCGTAGTTCCAATTTCATTTGAATATTAAGCAACCAAAGTCCATGAAATTTTGCAGACATATTCTAGAAACTAATATCTGTGTCTGTGGTGTTTTAGATTTTTCTAAAAATATGTAGTTTTAAAATTACAAGGGCTCAAAGATTTGTATGAAAATTTTTAAGACCGCGTAACTTTGAAACCGAATATTTTAACAGAAATCTGAAAAACCACAGACACAGATATTAGTTTCTAGAATATGTCTGCAAAATTTTATGGACTTTGGTTGCTTAATATTCAAATGAAATTGGAACTACGATTGTATGAAGCGAGTGACGGAGAAAGCCCTCTTAAGTGAGTGGATTCGGTATGCTCTGACGCTTCGGAAAATTGATTTTTTACTAATAAATGCTTTTCATTTCTTTTCGGTTGATTCATTCGCTCGAATGAAAGGATTCCTAGTTATTTGAAATTGCAATTACTGAATTAATCAACGTATGTACACAAGTATAAAGTAGGTAGTGTTCAAAGAAAGCCTCCAATTCACATTGGCCTACGCGATCGGCGAAATGTCGGCTAGTGCAGAGTGCGCTATTTACGAATTGCACCAATATTTCCTTGTGGGTAGGTTTTTTCTGCGACTTAGTCTGTATGATAGGCTTAGGTATGTATATATGATACGTGATGATGATACGATGATATGATATGATGATGATAGCCTTAGGATAATGTAGCTATTTATTAGTGAAAAATTAATTCGACTACATAGACACTAACAAATACCGGCTAATCTGGAAGGGCAACTTTTATTAAACCATATGCCTTTTTGGTATCTACGTGAAATAGTTCAACAAGTAGGTAAGTTACGTAATTTCATTTTCAGTTAACTAGAACTTTTTTACCCCCGACCCAAAAAGAGGGGTGTTATAAGTTTGACGTGTGTATCTGTGTGTCTGTTTGTGGCATCGTAGCTCCTAAATTAATGAACCGATTTTAATTTAGTGTTTTTTTGTTTGAAAGGTGGTTTGATCGAGAGTGTTTTCAGCTATAATCCAAGAAAATCGGTTCAGCCGTTTGAAAGTTATCAGCTCTTTTCTAATTACTGTAACCTTCACTTATAGGGGGTGTTATAAATTTTTAATTTACAGTTGTTCTGAATGACTTTCAAAGGCTTTTTGATCCCAATACTTCTCTGTTAGTAATGAATTAGCCAATATATACTATTTTGAAGTACATAAAAGAACCAAACGGTAAATAAACGATTTTTAAAGAGACTCGTCGATCTTTTAACCAATCAAAAGGCTGGATGGGTAAAAATTTTGTTGAAAAATCATATTTCAACCTCGATTTTCAGCAAAGCGTCCGTTTGATTCTGAGTGTACAGATTCGATATGTGTTTGCTCTAGCGCTTTTCCAATTGGTCCTTTCCTGGAAAATGTTTTCCGTTCTCTTTGAACAGTTTTAGTCTAATTAAGCAATGGTCACTTCTTCCCCCTTTGGTATTTTTGAGGCATTTTCGCGAGCTATGCCACCTGTTGATGATATTACCATTTGCACTTGCTCGCTTTCAATTACGTATTTATGGTTCCGTAGAACAAGGAACCCTTTGTCCAGTCCACCTGACTTTTTGTCTATGGTTCACAGCGATTTTGACAAGTGTAAATTAAAAACTTATAACACCCCCGACAAGTGAAGGTTACAGTAACTAGAAAAGAGCTGATAACTTTCAAACGGCTGAACCGATTTTCTTGGATTATAGTTAAGAACACTCTCCAACAAACCTCCTTTCAAACAAAAAAACTAAGTTAAAATCAGTTCATTAGTTTAGGAGCTACGATGCCACAGACAGATACACAGATACACACGTCAAACTTATAATACTCCTCTTTTAAAAAGGTCGGGGGTTAAAAATATATTATTATGTGTAAATTGATTTACTTGTTTTACTATCCCTTGAGATCTTTTGCATCTTTAAATAGAAAGATCCTTTGGTCCCCTGACTGACTTTGTTAAAGGAGAGATTCCCAACGAGTAACAACTTTTAGTCGTCCAGTTAAAAGTCAAACATTAAAAGAAATAACGTATTCTTACTGACTAAAATAAAGTTTTTAGGGTTCCGCACCGCAAAAAGATAAAAGGAACCCTTACAGGATAACTTTGCTGTCTGTCTGTCGTGTCTGTCAAGAAACCTATAGGGCACTTTCCGTAGACCCGCCTAGAATCATGAAATTTGGCAGGTAGGTAGATTTTATTGCACAAGTAAAGGGAAAAAGCCAATAACCGTAAAGCTTGCATCGCAAAAAAAATATGTTATTTTCTGTTCGATGGTACGGAACCCTTCACGTGCGAGTCTGCCTCCCGCTTGACCGGCTTTTTATGTATGGAAAATCTACAAACGCGTCCCTGGAAATTGGAAAACTGGGACAAATTCAGTAGCTATTCGATGTAGAAATATTACTATTTCAAGCGACTTTAACATCTTTACTTCAATGCATCTTTTATTTCTCTTTTGACCTCATTATTTTGGAATTAAGACTGGAGAGTTCATCTTTTTCAGAGTTCATCTTTTTCAATGCTTTGCGGGTTTTTTAGGGTACTTAGTGCGACCTAGTTGCGACAGCGTAGGTATCCCCTTTAGTCTAGTGGTTAGAAAATGCGACTGGCGGATGATGAAGTCCTGGTTTCGATTCCTGGGTCTGGCCAAAAATAGGTGGGTATTGACTTTTTTCGTCAATATATTCTCAGTACTTGCCCAGAAAGAAAGTTGACATTTTTAACCCCTGACCCAAAAAGAGGGGTGTTATAAGTTTGACGTACGTATCTGTGTATCTGTCTGTGCAATCGTAGCTCCGAAACGAATGAACCGATTTTAATTTAGTTTTTTTGTTTCAAAGGTGGCTTAATCGAGAGTGTTCTTAGCTATGATCGAAGAAAATCGGTTCAGCCGTTTGAAAGTTATCAGCTCTTTTCTAGTTTTCTTATAGAGGTTTTTGTGTCGGGGGTTTTTAAATTTTGAGTTATACCTAATTATTTCTGAACGAATGCATTTAATTGTGAAAAAGTCTGACATATTATGTAATTCAATGGCCCCTAAGTCGAACAAATACTAACCCAAGATACTAACTTTATAGAACAAATACATAGTAGGAGGGAGAGAGAGTCAGCCTGCCAATTCTCATATGGCTAGCGTGATAGACTAAGGCCAAACTGTCAGTCTAATGTGTCTCAGTGCTCAGTAATGAGCCGGTAATGGGTTGCTGCCAATGTTGATAATAATTTTATCAACTGAATGAATTATCATTCTTAGCGATAATTAATTAAGTAAGCGTAAAGATAGAGAAAGAGAGAAAAACAGGATATTAAATATTATGTGTAACAAGTGTAAATTAAAAATTTATAACGCCCCCGACAAGTGAAGGTTACAGTAACCAGAAAATAGCTGATAACTTTCAAACGGCTGAACCGATTTTCTTGGATTATAGCTAAGAACACTCTCGATCAAGCCACCTTTCATACAAAAAAAAACTAAATTAAAATCGGTTCATTCGTTTAGGCGCTACGATGCCACAGACAGATACACAGATACACACGTCAAACTTATAACACCCCTCTTTTTTGGTCGGGGGTTAAAAAAGTACTTTAAAAGGCTTTTAAATTAACAGTTGGGGCCAAAGGGTTTTTAATGTGAAATTGACTTCAAAGGAGCCGTATGATATATCAACACCATTCATAAAGGTCCGTGTTGAAATTACGAAGAGAGGTCTTAAAATATTTTGCTGAGAAATATTATATGAGGATATTTTTAGAATCCCTGAAAATAGAACCTTATTATATAGGGTTTGCGCTAACACTACTGAAAAGATCACTTCGTTTTTAGGGTTCCGTACGTGAATGGTGCCAGCGGGACCCCATTACTAAGCCTCCGCTGTCCGTCCATCTATCTGTTTGTCTGTCTGTCTGTCAGTGGGATGTATCTCATGAACCGTATCTCACAGGTAGAGAGTTGAAATAATAATGAATTTAAAATGGCCGCCATTTCAATAAAAAAAAATTAAAACGCACATAATCTTGTTTGATGGTACTTGACCATTGAAGAGTTCCATTCTAATTCCATTATTTAGAACTGAACCAAGATGTAAAAATTCAACTCCATAGAATAAGACGAAGTGTTTCTATATTGGCTTCCAAAATTTGACCGAAACAAATGATCTAACAAATCCTTCAAGTTATAAATAGCTTGTAAAAAAAGATAAGCTATGAAAATAAAGCTGTATTATTAATGCCTTAGTTTTACACAACTTACTACCTACCTTACTTCCTTCGCATTTTCTCATCCAATTTTTAACCCCCGTCCCAAAATGAGGGGTGTTATAAGTTTGACGTGTGTATCTGTGTATCTGTCTGTGGCATTGTAGCTCCTAAACTAATGAACCGATTTTAATTTAATTTTTTTAAATTAAGTTTGAAAGGTGGCGTGATCAGCTCTTTTCTAGTTATTGTAACCTCCACTTGTCGGTGTTATAGTTCAATCAGCAATTTTCAAATTACGATATTTTTCATCTCTCTCCTCATAAATATAAATCTGCAATTAGGGACATTATATCCAAAATTGACTAGCTTCACTAGTCAGTTTTGTTTCGTTTTTGTTTTTGTTTTTGCTTTATTATTTATGTAATTTACCTATTTTCTGTTTTTTTTTAACCGACTTCCAAAAAAGGAGGAGGTTCTCAATTCGTCAGAATCTTTTTTTTTTTTTTTTTTATTTTTTTTTTTTTTTTTTTATGTATGTTCCCCGATTACTCAAAAACCCCTGGACCGATTTGGAAAATTTTTTTTTTGTTTGAAAGGGTATACTGTGCAGGTGGTCCCATATAAATTTGGTGAAGATCTGATGAATATCTTCGGAGATGGAGAACAGAACTCCTCAATGGATAGGAGCAAATTGCTCGCGATCAGTGTAATAGCTTAGTAAACAGTAGGGTTTTAACTGGGCACAGCATATTATAGTACAGTGGGGCCACTAAAAATTGTGAAATAATAAATTTTCAAAAGAAAAATAAAACCGACTTCAAAAACGACAAACACTAAAAAGTAAAAAATAACTTTTGTTTAGCTACACGTGTAATGTACCTAGGTATGAAGTCGGGCGAGCTTCACTCTTGGATTTCTAATTTTGTTTTAATATGCTCGCTCGACTTCATACCTAGGTACATTACACGTGTAGCTAAACAAAAGTTATTTTTTACTTTTTAGTGTTTGTCGTTTTTGAAGTCGGTTTTATTTTTCTTTTGAAAATTTATTTCCTATGTACCTTCTTATACCCGGCTATTGTGTGTTTTAATTTTGTGATAACTTTTCGATGGAGACTGTTGTGGTGTGTGTGCTTTGTATTTGTGCTACCTTTTGTTTATTTTTAATACTGTTTGTCTCCATAAAAAATATAAATAAATAAATAAATAAATAAATTTTTTAATTTACACTTGTATCGTGGAAAGTTCACCTGAATATACCTACATACCTATTTCGTCAAACACCGCAAGCGTTTTTGTTGAGTCAAGAGGAATTTGTCAATATCTTCTCGAGAAATAAACTCGGTTCGTCAAAAACTTTTTGTCAACCCGAGCCTTATTTATAAATTGTGCTACATAAACTTGTATCGAAAAAGTTTTGTCTTGGTTTTAACTCGGCAGATGAGTTTGGCTTACCTACACACAAAATTACACTGGTACGCACTTTTTAACCCCCGACCCAAAAAGAGGGGTGCTATAAGTTTGACGTGTGTATCTGTGTCTGTGTATCTGTCTGTGGCATCGTAGCTCCTAAACCAATGAACCGATTTTAATTTAGTTTTTGTTTTTTTTAAAAGGTGGCTTGATCGAGAGTGTTCTTAGTTAGAATCCAAGAAAATCGGTTCAGATGTTTGAAAGTTATCAGCTCTTTTCTAGTTTTCTTATGGAGGTTTTCGTGTCGGGGGTTTTTAAATTTTAAGTTATACATAAACTTTACATAAATCTCTGTCTACACGTACTTATGATTAACTGGATTTATGTAAACTAGATTTATCTAAACTTTACAGGAAAAATAAAACTAGCTCTCAACTACTCAGCACAGTTTTGGGTAAAAATCAGCAAAAAATCTAAATAGTTTTGCGATGTTCAAAAATATTTATATTTTAAAATCAAAAACACGACTGCAGGTATTAAACGTATCAAGGTCTGGTGTTTATTCTGCCAATAAAGTTAAGAAAAAAAACGGAAGCCGGAAGGGCATTGCATATTCTAACAGTGCTTATTATAAACGAGGAAGCAAATCGCTTCATACGAGTCCGTGGAATACTTTGATCCCAACAGGCTCACAACACATGATCCGGTAAAACTTGCTCCCTAGTGAATAGATATCAGGAAGATCAAAGAATTTGCGGCAGTATCGTCTACTTTGTTAGTGATTTTTAACCCCCGACCCAAAAAGAGGGGTGTTATAAGTATATACTACTAACATAAAATTCAAATAAAAAATAAGTAATTTAAAAGTTGTTAAAACCTCAACTGCGATTAGCACTGCAGGTTTAGTATTTAGCAAAAACTAAATTAAAATCGGTTCATCAGTTTAGGAGCTACGATGCCACAGATAGATACACAGATACACACGTCAAACTTATAACACCCCTCTTTTTGGATCGAGGGGTTAAATTAGAGTACGATGATATTCTTTGTACTAGTAAAATGGGTCGTCGTAATGAAAAACCCTACGCAGTTCGAGAAAACGCAAGAAAATACATTAATATCGTTCACTTCACGCAACGTTCACCGACAGTTGTAATAAATGGTCCTAATTCCTAATACATCATGATGTCTGAACTTCTTTCAAAGTCAAAGAAATTATACTTATAGACTGTTTACTTTTATGATAATAATGAATAGGGTAGAGATTATGATGTCTAAGTCAAATAAACAGACTAAATATCAAAGCATACTATTAAAGTTGTGTATTAAAATGGTAGAGATTATTAAAATCTCTTGAATCTCTTTGAAAACGGTTAAAACATAAAACAAGCTAGCTAAGTTCAATTTATGAACTGAATCTATAATGTTTTCTGAATTTAAACATGAATAAAACTAACCGAGCAAAACCTTTGAACTCAGATATTATATTTTTAAATAGAAATTTCAATTAACTGTAAACCACATATAAATTGCTAATGTAAAAATTAATTCAATATCAAAGGAAAATACTATCTCCTACAGCTGAAGCTAAAAAAAGCTTGAAAGAAAAATCATTTTTTAATTTTCTTTTTCACGTTGGATGAAAATTAAAAAATAATAAAATATGAAACAACTCAGTTATTTTTTCATCCCACTATCATTAATTTTCTATTTACGTCACTGTCTCATTTCTGACAACATTAGCTATATCCATTATGATAGGAGTTTTTTTTTAAAGAATATTAGCCATGCTAATCATGACTAATACTCCCCTTTCCCCTCCAATTAAGCGTAAAGCTTGTGCCAGGAGTGGGTACCACAATAATGCAACGGGTGGAGTTTGAACTGCCGACCTTCCGGAATTCAGTCCGCTCCTCAACTGTTGAGTTATCGAGGCTTTGTTAAGATAAAATCTCAAATTAGTTTCATTTTAAAATCCATACAAATATTATAAATGCGAAAGTATGTCTGTCTATCTGTCTGTCTGCTAGGTTTTCACGGCTCAACAGTTGAACCGATGAAATAGAATAGAATAGAATTATTTATTTGCATAATGTGTGTATAAAAGATGATGATATGATTACAAGGTTCGACACATTAGCCGGAGTGGCGTACAAATATTGTGTTAGTTATATCTACTTACAATTTAATTAAATTTATTATAATTAAATTTGGTACAGAGGTAGCTTGCATCCACTATTATAAGTATTTACCTAAGTAGTAACTTAATTTTGAAAAATATTTTTTATTTTGAATCGGTGGGCTCACAAATCCTTTCGCAGACGGCAGAAGCCGAAGTGTGGGTTAAGATTTTATCAGTTTCAAGGTAGGCGTTCGGGCGGTTCGGGGCATCAAAGGGTTATCCATCCATTTACCGACTCGAGTAAAAGTTCAAGCGCAGGGGGTTAATTTAACCTTTATTTTCAGTCGGTCCCAGTTATTATCACTACCGACTAACTGATAATAATTTGGCCCGAGATCCCGTAGAAGATGCTTGATAGTCATGCGGTTATATGTATTTTGCGTTTTAAGCACAATTTGATGAAACCTGCATGCTTGAAGTTTTTCGTATGTTTTCAAGTGTCCGAATTTTGCCAATTCGGATTTGGCTTCCATCATGGACTATGGTCTAAACCCTATTCATTCTGAGAGCTCTGTGCTCAGTAGTGGGCCAGCGACAGGTTGAGTTGATAATGAAAACTAGCAAACCCGATCGCACTAGCACTCTTGTGAATTTTCCGAAACTCCTTTCTTAATGGAGGTCTACGTCTTACGTATCCTAAATGCAAAATCTGAATTTGTAGACCAAGAGATTGGATGTTGATAATACAGTCGGTCAGTTCTTCTTTTTCTTAACTACTAGGCTCCGTTAAGTTAAGTTAAGATCCGTGACTTCACATGGATCTATGTTTTTAAAAGACTTTTAACCTCGTCTCTGAGATGCAAGTTATCGCTGTACTAAATTTCTTCAAAATGAGGCTGTGATAAGGGTTCAGACAGATTGACACACTTTCACATTTATATTAAGTATGGATTAGAATATAATTAGGTGATACCCGCAAATTCGACCGCGTGGATTGAGGTTTTTAAAATCTCATGGGAGCTCTGATTTAATTAATTATCCGAGATAGATAGATAGAGGATAGAGCCAATTTTTATCACGGAAAATTGAAGACGGGATTTTCAAAAAACCTAACTTCACGCAGATAAAGTCGTGGGCATCATTTAGTACTAATAGAAATATTAAGTAAGTACAATCCGTTGAATTAGTTCCATTAGAAGAGAATCTGAACAACTTTTCGTAACAATTTTCCAACTTTTCCATAAAATAATGTTTTAGATAAAAGTTGACGAAAGTTAATCCTTACTTACAGCTAAATCAGGGTATCCATGATTGATTATTTCTTACAATTATCTACATAGAATAAAACAGTCGCTTCCCGCTGTATGTATGTACGCTTTGATATTTTAAACTTCGCAATGGATTTTGATGCGGTTTTCATCAATAGATAGAGTGATTCAAGAGTAAGGTTTACACTCATAGTTTAATATTGTTTTATTGTTAATTTGTTGAAATATGATAATTGTTCAAGTTGCCGGAACAAATCAAGCCGACAGAGAGCTTTCATCGAAAATGCTGTCTTATTCTTTTGAAAGCCAGAGCATGTCGCTATCAACCCATTGCCGGCCCACTACTGAGGACGGGTCTCTTCTCAGAGTGAGAAGGGTTTAGCTTAGGCCATAGTCTGCCACGCTGGCCCAATGCGGATTGGCAGACTTCACACACCTTTGAGTAGGTAAAACTCTCATGTTTTTCTTCACCGTTAAAGCAAGTGATATTTCAATTGCTTATAACTCAAAATTTAAAAAACCCCTGACACAAAAACCTCTTTAAGAAAACTAGAAAAGAGCTCATAACTTTCAAACGGCTGCACCTATTTTCTTCGATAATAGCTAAAAACACTCTCGATCAAGCCAAGCCACCTTTCAAACAAAGAAAACTAAATTAAAATCGGTTCATTCGTTAAGGAGCTACGATGCCACAGACAGATACACAGATACATAGATACACACGTCAAACTTATAACACCCCTCTTTTTGGGTCGGGGGTTAAAAACGCACATAACTGAAAAGTTAGAGGTGCGTGCCCGGGATCGAACCCCCGTCATCCGATAAGGAGCCGGACGTTCTAACCACTAGGCTATCACACCTTTTTTAAGTCGCTAGCACCTAACTACTTAAAAAAGAAAACTTTTCAAACTTTTCTTACAAGAAAAATCCATAAACTTACCATGTAAGGAACCGGCAGCGATTCCTAAACAATCACAAAACACATCACTGTTATTTTTTTTTTTTACTTTTTTAATTTTCGTACACAGCACATCACTAGCGTCCCGGAGCGGGACACGGGAGCGGGCGCCGCGACGGCCGCTGAGCTTGTGGACGCCGGGACGACGCCCTCCCCTCCCTACGTCCCGCCATGGCACCCATGATAAAATTTCCCGATTTTCTCGCAATGCGCAATGCATGCTGGTAATTTTTGCTATGCTATCAGTTATGGGAATAATTTCTGAATTGAGAAATTTTATTTATATAAAAGTATGTAATTAATTTTAAATTTTCATAGGTTTATATTTGCAAAGGTTTACGAAATTCTCAGAACAAAAGCCTTTTTCGCGCTTTATAAAGAATCTTAGATTTCTTGAATGACATAACAATAACTGTGTATCTGTCTGTGGCATCGTAGCTCCTAAACTAATGAACCGATTTTAATTTAGTTCTTCTTTTATTTTAAAGGTGGCTTGATTGAGAGTATTCTTAGCTATAATCCAAGAAAATCAGTTCAGCTGTTTGAAAGTTATCAGCTCTTTTCTAGTTACTGTAACCTTCACTTGTCGGGGGTGTTATAAATTTTTAATTTACACTTGTAGAAAAAGAGCTAGGGTTAAGCGCAAATGTGTTTTATTGACAAATAAATAAATAAAATAAAATAACTCAAAAAAAAACAAAACCCATGAAATTCTACTTTTTATTTCAAAAAATCAAAGAGTTCCCACGTTTTCAAAAACCTAAATCCACGCGGACGAAACCGCAGCATCATCTAGTGTTAATACCTAGAGAAACAGGGAAAGATTAGCTGACATGATACTTTGACATAACGCAACTATTTTCAGCGAACTGGGAAATTCGTGTCGCACTACTTTCATTCACCACATCCCGACTTTATTTTAGACTTCGTGACCTAAAAATACCTAACATATATTTCAAATTTTACTCGCAAATCCATTAGGTAATAGTTTCAGCTTATGAGAAAAGTTTCACTAAATAATGATGGTATAGTGGTTAAGACATCAGCTTCTTATCCGGAAAGGCCGGGATTCAAGCCCAGGCACCTCTATCTTTTTAGAGTTACGTGAAAATATTGTGAGGCAACCTGCATTAGAGTTCTTTCTAACGTTTTTAAAGGTGTGTGAAGTCAGCCAATCCGCTCTTTTCCAGCGTGGTAAATTAAGGAAGAATTTTTAAATAAACTTTGATGTGATTCTTTTCTCACTCTCACTCTTTCTCTCTCTCTGTAGTTTGTAGTAATTAGTAGCATGGCTATGTAACCCAAGAGTACAGGAGGAGTATCACAAAAGTACAGGGTAAAAGCTAAGTTTTTTACTGGTATCGCGCTCGGATCGCACAGAGGTTCGAATCCTGCCAGTTTAGTAATTTTTAGGGTTCTGTACCTAAAAAGAAAAAAAGGAACCCTTATAAGACGACGACCACGTTGTTGTCTGTCTGTCTATCTGTCCGTCTGTTCATCTATCGTGTCCGTCAAGAAAACCTGTACGGTACTTCTCGTTGACCTAGAATCATGAAATTTGGCAGATAACTATGACTTAGAGAACAAGTATAGGGAAAAATCCAAAAACCTTGAATTTGTGGTTACATCCCAAAAAAAATAATTAAAAATTGTTATTTTAAAAGTGGAAAGATTTCGTTTTTTCAAAAGACAGGTCGTACATCGTATCGTGTCGTGGCGTGTGATCGTGTCGTGTGACGATCCCTGGAAAACATTTCAAACGTCCCAATTTCGGGAGTATTTACGCTGACTCAACGCGAATTAGAATGATTCTCACGTTTTAATTTCCCCGTTTGTCCCCGCGCTTTCCTTTTTAATTAATACTCATTATTTTTTCTGAGTACGGACACCTAGGTTAATTGAGGCTCGTGCTGAATAAAATTACTCTAATAATGTCCTGGTGCAGACAAAAGACATCAGCTAAGGGTGGGAAAAGGGAAAAGTGCTTTGAATTCCACAAATACCTACCGTAAAAGGTGCGTAGGTAAACCCCGCGACAACATCTTTGTTGTTTGTGCCTACCCGGCTGAGTTTGTTGTGGGCTCAGGCTTGGGCAGGTTTGGAACGGGAAGTACCCTATAGGTTTTGTTTCCCCCGAGTTGACAGACGGACAGACAGACAACGATATGGTCCTATAAGAGTTTTTTTCCATTTAAGGTAAGGAAGCCTAAAAATCTATACATAATATAATAAAATTGTAGAAAAGTGTCTGTACAATGGAAATATATAAAAAAAAGTAGCAGGGGTTGTTATTATATCGATGCCGAACCTGAAATTGTAATAAAAAATTTTTTCTGTTTGTCTGTTTGTCTGTGTGCTTGTACACGCTAATATCAAAAACGGCTTATTCGATTTAGATACGGTTTTCACTAATATATTGTAGTAAGCTTCACTTAACATTTAGTGTTTATTTCATGTCAATCGGTTCATAAATAAAAAAGTTATGTCAATTTAAAGAATCACGGCGAACATTTTTAACGTACAGAGTACGTACAACACGCCTCGCGCCTGAGCATCCGTGGCTATAAGCGCGCTGATTCCACAGCACAGCTAGTAAGAAAATATAAATGTATAAGCTTTGCCTGTCTGGTTTTTTATAATATCTTTGGTAACACCAATGCCTGTCAGTAAACTGGATCGATCCAGTTACAGCCGATGTTAACCGGGACGTGTTACCGGGATTAATATCAAAGGAGACATATACATTCGCTTTGACATTAATATGCGAAATGGATATCTTTATATTTGGATCATAAACGTGTTATTACTACTAAAGTACCCCGTTGGCTTAGTCGTTAGCATGTTCGACTACGGATGATAAGTTCTTTGGTTCGATTTCCGTGTGTGGCCAAAAATATTTAGGTAAGTATTGGCTGACGCCGACTTCTTCCGGTTGTAAAAATCGGTCAAGTGCGAGTCAGGCTTGCACACGAAGGGTTCCGTACCATCGTACAAGAAATAACACTTTTTGTTTCATGGCGGCCATTTTTTTTTTTTTTTTTTTATTATAGTGGCAATAGAAATACATATTCTGTGAGAATTTCAACTGTAGATACCTATTACAGTTCACAAGATATAGCCCGCTGACAGACGGACGGACGGACGGATGGACAGCAGAGGCTTAGTACTAGGGTTCCGGTGGCACCCTTGGGGTACGGAACTCTAAAAAATACTGCAGACGTCCGACTGTCTGTCCGTCCGACGTAACGTATTTTCTAGTTACACAGGAATGAAATTGGACCTAATTCGTTATCATACGCATGACTGGAGTAGTCATGCGTCAAAAAAAAAAAAACCTAGTGATTTTCCTTTACAACAATAATATTTTAATTCAGCGGCGACATCAAAGGTCTGGAGAAATCTGGTTCGACCCAGTTATAGGCAGTAAAACTGGAACGTGTCCTATGTTTACTTTGATATTAATAAAATCCCTAGGTGGCCTTTGATAGGTGTGCGAATGCGTAGTTACCTACGGGTTTGCGTTTACGATAAAGCTACCATTACGTGGGCTGCGTATGTGGACTAGAAAACATTTTTTTTTTTTTGGTATATTTTTTTCAAAATTTCGACGTGACAAAAATTTTATTGTGACGTCACGTCCTCCGTCTGTGTCTACCTAACAGCTAATCCCACTTATATTATAAATGTGAAAGTATGGATGTTTGGATGTTTGTTACTCAATCACGCAAACACTACAGGACGGATTTGGCTGAAATTTTGGAATGGAAATAGATTATATCCTAGATTAACACATAAGCTACTTTTTGTCCCGGAAAAGCAATTAGTTCCTATGGGATTTTTAAAAACCTCTATCCACGGGAACGAAGTCGCGGGCATCAGCTAGTATTAAAATATAAGCCAAGTGTCACGACGAGGTGAATCTTGCTGACAGTGCGCTGTACTCATAACCTGGTATCTGGTATAGTTAGTGCCTTAGCCTTCGAGACTGGTTTGATTTGAACTAAGTATAATATGTCGCCGTTTGAATATGTAACAGAGGTTAGCGGTCGAATCCAACTCAGACGGGCAGCGTTCGGGAAGCTTCCAGATATTATCTTCTCATCCAGAATTTCTCAGTGCTTAAAGGCTGTACGGGAGCTTGTGTGGCTGTGTGCTCAACCGTACCAATAGGGAAATTCCCAACCGAGCGGTGTTGTGCTCGGTAGCGCCAGCTGGGCCGACGGTTATGCGTTGAAACTTCTATATATAGTCCAATTTGGTAAACGCTCTGTCAATGCGATTGAAAGTTGCGTGTTTCTCCTTGAGTTTTTCGATTAAGCTACCCGTGCTGCCATCTAGGCCGTAGGTCGTGTATCGAGCGTTGTTGATTGATTGAGTATAGAAGCGACATCTTCTTGCGAATGTGGCAACCGCTACAAGACAAAGCAGTGCCTTTTCCCAATGATAGTATAGATCCGGGACATGGTCGCTAGCTATGGGCCTCATAAGAAAGCTCAGAATTACTCAGCAAGCGATGGAAAGACCTATGCTTGGAGTTTCTCTACGTGATCAAATCAGAAATGAGATCCGTAGCCAGAGTAACTGACATAGCTCAACGTGCTGCGAAGCTGAAGGGGCAATAGACGGGGCACATAGTTTGAAAACCTGATAGACATTTTGGTCCCAAGACGCTGGAATGGAATGCGGAGTTTCAAAGTTACACGCGCTCAAATATTTACACACAAATCTTTGAGCTTTGTAACTTTGAAACTACATATTTTTTAACCCCCGACCCAAAAAGAGGGGTGTTATAAGTTTGACGTGTGTATCTGTGTATCTGTGTATCTGTGTATCTGTCTGTGGCATCATAGCTCCTAAACTAATGAACCGATTTTAATTTAGTTTTTTTTTGTTTGAAAGGTGGCTTGATCGAGAGTGTTCTTAGCTATAATTCAAGAAAATCGGTTCAGCCGTTTGAAAGTTATCAGCTCTTTTCTAGTTACTGTAACCTTCACTTGTCGGGGGTGTTATAAATTTTTAATTTACACTTGTACATAAATCTGGAATACTACCAATAAAGACATTTGTTACTAGAACGTATATATGCAAAATTTGATTGAATCTGATTGGTTAATATTCAAATGAGAAAACTAAGTTTGTTTGGAAAACGCTGGGGAGCGCGCTTGGGAAACTTCTCTTAGCATACTTTAGAGTGAGGGAACTCTCAGTTTGATCCTGAATCGACGATATGTCATTTATTAGCCTATGGTAATGTAAAGACAAAGAACAAGTGTAAATTAAAAATTTATAAAACCCCCGACAAGTGAAGGTTACAGTAACTAGAAAAGAGCTGATAACTTTCAAACGGCTGAACCGATTTTCTTGGTAGCTAAGAACACTCTCGATTAAGCCACCTTTCAAACAAAAATCTAAATTAAAATCGGTTCATTAGTTTATGAGCTACGATGCCACAGACAGATACACACGTCAAACTTATAACACCCCTCTTTTTGGGTCGGGGGTTAAAAATAGGGCTACTTTAAGGCTACCTGCGTCAAATGTACTAACATTTAACGAATGCCAGTGAAGTCGAAGCCTCGACGCCTCTATCTGTCGTAAACTGTGGTACACTTTAAAGATTTCAATCTATTGTGTAAACTTACCCTAATAAACTATGAAAGTATTAAATAAATACCTATATTTCCGTAAGCACTATTCTTTTATTGGTAGATATTTTTCGACTTTTGTTTGGACGTTCACAGTCGGACTATAAAAGATATATCGTTTGGCTGAATCTAAATTTCTAGTCATATTTACGGCTGGAAAAACGCCAATTCCCGTTTTGATTCCGATGGCTCGCATTGGAGGCTTTCTATTGAATAAATCTCTAATATTTTTCGGCACAAACCTTCTAACATTTACTGGATAGATGGAGGTGAATATTAATGGCGGCTTAATGTTACATGAACATAACAGAGAAATTTTATTCATTGAATAGAATAGATTTTTATTCAAGAAGACTTTTACAAGTGCTTTTGAATCGTCAAAATAACTTATCACTGTTTTGGTGAGTTACCGTCCATGTTACAAATGCGAAAGTGTGTTCATTTATTGGTTTGTCCTTCAATCACGTCACAATGGAGTAACGAATCGGCGTGATTTTTAGCGATAGGAGTAGCGTAAGCTACCTACGATACCTGAAAATAAACATTTTTTTACTGGGTAGATGCAAGTGAATACACCTAACGGTGATTAATGTCATTGATACATAACAAAGGCAATCTTAGGCTGCATCATCACTTGCCTGCAGGTTTCATTGCAATCACGCGCTTGCTAAAATTTTTTTTAACTAGCTCTATAACGTAACATTGGAACAAATCTTAAAGCATGATATACCTAAATCGATGGCTAAAAGCTTCTAATAACATTGTAAACTCACCCTTCCTGGCACTATAAAAACAAAATCAATTTCGTTAACAAAATAAAAGGAAATCAAAATGCAGGAAGCGCGCCCGCTAGAGCCTGTTTAAACGCTGAAAGTTACACAATGTAGGGCACACGAGGTCTATCGACTAATTAATTGTCCCGGAAACTCTTCCACTTTAGATGCGGCCATTACACTGGCGAGTCACTCTGGATAATACTCAAAAAAACTTAGGCTTAGATCTATAGGGCGTACTTTGACTTTCCAATTCAATCCAATCCAATCCATCAGCCTGAATGCGTTCACTGCTGGACATAAACCTTTCAAAGAGCGCGCCACCAAACACCTCCACCTTCCTCATCCACCCGCTCCCCGCCACCTTCTTCAGGTCATGAGTCCAGCGGGTAGGAAGTCGTGACTTTGCTCATACTTAAGTTTCAGTTAAAACGAGACACATTTATGCCAGTGATAGTGCTGTCTCATTTTAACAGTGTCTTAAGTCTAAGTATCCTGAACAAGATAAATGAATCAGGGCATATAGCTCTTAGCGCACTTGAGCAAATATAGTATATTAACTTTGTATGGAGCAAAGCGCTGCCGCGTCACGCATCGCAGAGCAGATAAATTAGGACCTTAAAAATAGCAATGGTTAAGAGCTTTATAGCCAACCGTTTAGCTGATTGCAAATTTACAAGATGCTGTAGATGTAGATCCGCATGTAATTATTTTTTTTAATTATAGTACCTACTTGAACTACTATGCAATTTATTTTTCAGCTTTTCGTTTAAACTCTTGTAATAAAATAAAAGTAAATTCAAAGAATAAATTAAGTAATTTTCACTTCTTTAGCGGCCCCAAACAGAAATAGGGTACGATAAAATAGCTGTGAGCTGGATAGGCGTTTTGGGCCCTACATCAGTGCCTCAGGCTTCATGCATATTGCCTACATTTCGCTTCTCTAGCAGCCTCGTTACATCCTCCCTGGTTCAGTGATCTTATGAGTGGGAAGTCCTGAGTTCAAACCCTAGAAGAGGCAATATTATCAGGGGGCACGGCAGTGCCCCCGCCAAGACGAGCCAAACGGCGGCCGGGGCGCTACGTACCTTTTTCTCGAAGTGTTTCGCCGTATTTTCGACCCGTCATAACTTCGGTCTGGATGACGTTAGAAAGCTGAAATTTTCAATATAAGGTGTCCTCAGCAAATTTACCAAATATACCAAGTATCAAATATCTAGCTTTTATAGTTACAGATTTATTGATACCTAAAATACGCCGATTTCGTCCCTCACTGATGATCATCAAAACCTCTACTCAAAACCTCTAAGGTACTTCCCGAAGTCCTAGAAGACTGAAATTTGGTATGTAGACTAGAAATTGCATACAAACTACAGGAAAATTAAGAAATTGGAAATTGCCCCCCCTCTACGCCTCTTATGGGAAAAGCAAATCTGTAAATTCTGTCGCTAGAATGCTGATATTTTCAGGATAAGATATCCGTGGCAGATTTATTAAACGCACTGAGTATCAATTGTCTAGCTTTTATATTTTCAGATTTATTGACAGTCAAAACTTCTAGTCTGTAATTCTAGGGTACTTCCCGAAGTGCTAGAAGACTGAAATTTGGTATGTAGACTAGAAATTGCATACAAACTACAGGAAAATTAAGAAATTTGAAATTGCCCCCCCTCTACGCCTCTTATGGGAAAAGCAAATCTGTAAATTCTGTTGCTAGAATGCTGATATTTTCAGGATAAGATGTCCTTGGCAGATTTATTAAACGCACTGAGTATCAATTGTCTAGCTTTTATAGTTTCAGATTTATTGACAGTCAAAACTTCTAGTCACAAATTCTAGGGTACTTTCTGAAGTCCTAGAAGACTGAAATTTGGCATTAAGCAGGAATTTCAAGAATTATGAACAACAGATAAATTAAGAAATCGGGTCCCCCTTCATCCCCTTGTATATGAGATGCATATCTGTAAAATCTGTTACTCGAATACTAAAGTTTTCAAGATAAGATGTCCGTGGCAGATTTATCAAACGTACCAAGTATCTGTGTTTCCTGAAGTCCTAAAAGACTGAAGTTTGGTATATCTGCTTCAAAATTGAGTTGCAAGATTCCAACCGAACAAACATATTTACATACGAGTACATTGCAAGTTGAATAAAAGCTTTTAAAAAAAGAGGTAACGATAGAGAGTGGGCCATGTAAATGATGTACCTACAAGAAATAGATCCAAAAAAAATCTAGGGCACCTGCCAAAAAGAAATGAAATCCCACCAAAAACATTTCATGTAAAAAGGTAGCCAAGACTCACAAGTTCATAATGTTTTCACTGTTAAAAAGTTATGAGATCTCTAGTAGAGCCAAGCCCCTAGCTGAGCTTAGATTTGTGCTGGCCATGGGAGCTATCCCAAGCCCAAAGTATATAGCTTTTAAATGTTCTTGACTATATGACATTTATAACAATAAATAACAAATCACTCTACTTACAAGCTCTGATTCTACAAACCCTATATCTTGGTAAAAAAGTACGGCTTGGCCGTTTACAGTTCGTGGATTTTTTATCTGAAATAACATTTAAGCCCGGAATAGCTTCTGCGACCATCACGAAGTACAATACAAATTAGTAATTGTCGAACAAACTATTCCTTATGGCCTTAAAATATGTTATGTCATGTATTAGTTTTACGAACATTAAACGGCCAAGCCGTCCTTTTTTACCAAGATGTAGGGTTTGTAGAATCAGAGCTTGTAAGTAGAGTGATTTGTTATTTATTGTTATAAATGTCATATAGTCAAGAACATTTAAAAGCTATATACTTTGGGCTTGGGATAGCTCCCATGGCCAGCACAAATCTAAGCTCAGCTAGGGGCTTGGCTCTACTAGAGATCTCATAACTTTTTAACAGTGAAAACATTATGAACTTGTGAGTCTTGGCTACCTTTTTACATGAAATGTTTTTGGTGGGATACTAATTTACAACTTATATACCAGCAAATACCTTTTTAACCCCTGACCCAAAAAGAGGGGTATTATAAGTTTGACGTGTGTATCTGTGTATCTGTCTGTGGCATCGTAGCTCCTAAACTAATGAACCGATTTTAATTTAGTTTTTTTTGTTTGAAAGATGGCTTGATCGAGAGTGTTTTTAGCTATAATCCAAGAAACTCGGTTCAAGCGTTTGAAAGTTATCAACTCTTTTCTAGTTACTGTAACCTTCACCTGTCGGGGGTATTATAAATTTTTAATTTACACTTGTTTACAGGATCAGCTTGCAAGTTTGAAGTTGCCTATTCATTCTTGCCTTACTTTTTTAAGTTATTAGAAGTTTTAAGAAGTTACTTAAGTTATATTATGTGTCAGAAATACACGTTTTTGCTCAATGTTTCTGAACGAACTGCTAAGGTGTGAAATGCTATTCCGGCTTCCGTGTTTCTGATCCCGTAGGTACAACCTTGACATCTTCAAGGCAAGAGAAAATAGACTTTTTCTAGCCAAGCCTCTACTTTTGATATACCTGCAAGTCAAGAGTGAATAGGCATCTTCTAGGCAAGCGCGTTCCATCTTAGGCCGCATCATCACTTGCTACCAGGTCTGATTGCAGCCAATCGCTAGTCTATACTTAAATTAAAAAAACCGGCCAAGTGCGAGTCAGACTCGCGCACTGAGGGTTCCGTACTCGGCAAAACCCATACATAAAAATAAATAAAAATCTATTTTAGGATGTACAGGTAAAGCCCTTTCATATGATACCCCACTTGGTATAGTTATCTTACTATGAAAATTGAAACACATTTTAATTTTCTTTCAAATGATGTAACCACAAATTCACGGTTTTCAGATTTATTCCTGTACTTGTGCTATAAGACCTACCTATCTGCCACATGATTCTAGGTCAACGAGAAGTACCCTATAGGTTTCTTGACAGATAGACAGACAGACAACAAAGTGATCCTATAAGGCTTCCGTTTTTCCTTTTGAGGTACCTAACTCTAAAAAGCATGATTGTCGCCAAGCGCATCTTATCCTATCTTATCATAAAAAAAAGAAAAAGTGATTTCTCAGGCGATAGCAACCAATGGATTTCCAGGCTTATTCCTTTACTAAAGCTTTGTTGTATTATTCACACTGTATACCGTTTACGATGCGAATAAATGAAGGAATATATATTAGGGTGCGCCACGCTCTGAATATTTCACGACTCTATTCTCTTTTTATAGTTTAACTATGCAGATAAGTGGAAGGGTTACTTTTATACCTAAATGGCATCAATTACATACAATTTAACCGTAATATTATTTGAAAAATAGTGATTTGATTCATGTTGCTAATATCTGTCTGTAGTTTTCCAGAATTCTGTCAAATATTCAGTTTCAAAGATGTTTCAAAGCTACAAAGTCTCAAGGATTTGAATACAAATCTTTAACAGGGCTCTCTCCGTCACTCGCTTCATACAATCGTAGTTCCAATTTCATTTGAATATTAAGTAACCAAAGTCCATGAAATTTTGCAGACATATTCTAGAAACTAATATCTGTGTCTTTTGCTTTGCTGATTGCTTGGATTGTAGCTAAAAACACTCTCGAACACCTTTCAAACAAAAAAAACTAAATTAAAATCGGTTCATTAGTTTAGGAGCTACGATGCCACAGACAGGTACACAGAGACACAGATACACACGTCAAACTTATAACACCTCTCTTTTTGGGTCGGGGGTTAAAGATACCTTGAATATCAGACATAATCTAAGTTTAGAACAATCTGCACATATTACCCGCGCACCGGATAGGGAATTGCCGTTTCCTATATCGAAACTTACACAAGACTTGGCGACGACAAAATTAATAACTAATATATTTCCCTCGCTTTGTCTACATAAGTTTGACTATCCAGCTTAGTTCTAATTTCGGAGAATATTATGTTAGTTACTACAAAGCTGAAACTTCAGCGTGAGTTTTAAGCAATTACTCGTAGATATCCCTTGTTTAAACTGTGAAGAAAGGTAACCTGCATGTTACATCTCACGAAGTTTTCTTTCATATTATGTAAACTACATGCAACTAGTTATAAAAACTAGTAAAGCATAAAATTTACATTATACGTTTAATTTCCCAAATAAACAAAAACCCGTCAAGTGTTGAAAAAATACCCGAGTACGGAACCCTCAGTGCGCGAGTCTGACTCGCACTTGGCCAGTTTTTTCTCTAGGAGGGACACAGAACCCTAAAAACCATAAATCAATTGTTGTTTTGGAGGGAACTACATTCATTCAAGTGCTCAAAGCTATCTTACACGAAACTTAAACCAAACTTAATTGTCGTATTAATTTGCGCTGCTCAATTCTAATTCTTCGTCAACTGGCACAATGTCTCGGGAAGTTTCAAACTAAGCATCAAATACAACCCGAAGTTCTAATAGGAATCAATTTGCCGCGGTCCCGATGGTGGCCGAATGTAACCGGAATAGGCCGAATTAATTTCCAGTTTTAACTTTGTATTAATTCACTTAGATTCCACACGGAGAACTTTTAGAGTATGGTGTGGTATTCAAACTGGTGGTAGATAACTTTTCAAATTATTAGGTATAATTAGATAACCAAGAGGTGATCAAAATTCAAAAATTCTCAATTTAAAATTGAAAATATTTTTCTTCTCTCTCAAAAATACTCTTATACATATAAGTATTTTTGAATCGTCAAATGCATCTACCACTGGTTCGGAATAATTATAGGTACCTTTCCTACCGAGAAGTACCAGCAAGAAACTCGGTGGTTGCTCTTTTCAAAGATTTGATATAATATTATGCGATGTAGGTAGTATAGAAAAGTAATTGAAGACCCGCGCGTTGCTGGAGCGAGCTGCAAAACTTAGGGTTATTATTATACTACCTAAACACAATCCAATGCTAATAACCATTTGCCTTATCTTGTAGTATTTAGTGATTTAGTATTTTTTTAAACCGCAAAGTATAGCGTGCAAAACTCGGGTCAATGCCACACCTACGACTATGGCATTGATCCCGAGTGGCCTATATTTTGTGTAACGTTCGTTGACCTCTAGCGCCAGTCAGATGTTTTATTTGCAAAATTGTGAACTTTAAAAATAGGGGATTTTTTAATGTTTTTTTCGCGTTTTTTTGTCATAGGTACCCTATCAGTAATGTAAGGTTATTTTTAAAAAGTTGATTTGAGTTGTCAAAAATAATATAAAATTATTAATTTAGCTGATGAAGGTAGTTTGGTAAAATCGATATTTGGCTCATTCGATGTCATACAATCTGTTACTAGGAGGCCAACAAGATTGAACTTGCATAAATACGGGTGTTTTGAAGGTTTTAGTTCAGTCTCCTTCTGAGATTCGGAGCGATATCGCATATTTTCGGTATTTGGGTTGTGAACTGGATAATTAGATGTTGTGATAGCAATCACGCTCTAATTAAATTATTTATTTTGGCATTAGTTTGTTTAGATTAAAACTCTCGGATAACCTTGCACATTAAACTTGTGTTTTTTTGTGTTGGTTTTGGAGAGGACATTCCAATAATTCGATAAAAATATTTAAATAATACCTGCTTTTCTGAGTGACGCCAATAATAATCATCAGTACCTGCTATCACCTGTTTCGTTTTTGCTAGCGTTCTGGTTACACCTAGTACACCCACAAAGACTGGTTTCTAGACTAGCGTGTGACTGATTAACAGGGCTCTCTCCGTCACTCGTTTCATACAATCGTAGTTCCAATTTCATTTGAATATTAAGCAACCAAAGTCCATGAAATTTTGCAGACATATTCTAGAAACTAATATCTGTGTCTGTGGTGTTTTAGATTTTTCTAAAAATATGTAGTTTTAAAATTACAGGGGCTCAAAGATTTGTATGAAAATTTTTAAGACCGCGTAACTTTGAAACCGAATATTTTAACAGAAATCTGGAAAACCACAGACATAGATATTAGTTTCTAGAATATGTCTGGAAAATTTCATGGACTTTGGTTGCTTAATATTCAAATGAAATTGGAATTACGAGTGTATGAAACGAGTGACGGAGAGAGCCCTCTTAAGTACTAGACAATGAAGATAGAACCCCATTCCTATTATACCTACGTATAGTAACTGGGTACCGTAACTTAAACAAGATTTATGGTGTTACCCCCTAAGATGGTGGTTCAATTACAAGTTAGGATTGGAGATTAATTGTGTTTAGCCAGTTTTACGAACGACCGTAACCGCGCCGCACCAAATTGATTCTTGTTGAAACTTTGCGTCCCATTTACCTTCTTAGTTAGGTGGTTAGTAGGGATTTTCGAATATTAATTACTAGGTGATTCCGTTCAATTCGTCTTAGAGGTACAGATTATTTAATCCCGTAGGAACTCTTGATTTTTCGGGATAAAAGTAGCCTATAGCACTCTCCAGGTCTTTCACAAATCCATGCAAAAAATCACGTCGATCTGTTGCTCCGTTGCGAAGTGATTGAAGGATAAACCATCAAACAAACGCACTTTCGCATTTATATAATAATGGGTAATGAGCAGTTGATGCCCTAGGGATTTGGGAAATTTCTGAATTTCCTGGATGAAGAGAAGCCTATTTCCGTCTCCAGGATGCAATCTCTGTAGCATCAAAATTGGTTAAGGGGATGAGCTGTGAAAAGGTAACAGACAGACAGACACTTTCGCATCCATAACAAGTGTAAATTAAAAATTTATAACACCCCCGACAAGTGAAGGTTACAGTAACTAGAAAAGAGCTGAAAACTTTCAAACGGCTAAACCGATTTTCTTGGATTATAGCTAAGAACACTCTCGATCAAGCCACCTTTCAAACAAAAAAAACTAAATTAAAATCGCTTCATTAGTTTAGGAGCTACGATGCTACAGACAGATACACAGATACACACGTCAAACTTATAACACCCCTCTTTTTGGGTCGGGGGTTAAAAATATGTGTCAGTCTATGTTACCTTTTCACGGCCTATCCGTTTGATGTTGCTTTGGCATCTACAATATTGTTGTTACCTACCTAGGTAACAACAATTATCTTTCTAAAGTATTGTACGGAAGCAGAAACCTTAGTGCGTGAGTTTGACTCGCATTTGGCCGGTTTCATAAAACGGGAGTTTTACTCGTCGTTATGTTACTGATGACGGATATTATATACGCAGAGAAAAGTGTATGCGTACCTATTCGTTATCTTCTCACCCTAACCAAATATATTTGGAATATATTCAGAAGAGGTGGTTCATATCTTGGCATTCTACTTGAGACGTCATTAGGGACCCTCGCTTCCCTGTGAGAGGTAAATGATGGAATGTATTTGGCCCTCTACGGAGTATCGTTTGGATAAATAACTTGGGTCTAAACTCTTCGAACTAGGGTTCGAATGTTCGAAATTGGTAACCGCTAGGTAATTATTCGATTAAGTTCGAATTTTGCAGACATGATTAAGGATGACAAATGACAATACATGAGGTGGTGTGAGTTGGACATATATAAGAATGTTGGACGAAGTTACGGGCATCTCAAATTCAAACTCAAAATCATTTATTCCAAGTAGGTACTGTTGTACCCCCTTTGATGGTCAGAATTGTTAGATTAATTGTAAAATGATATAGTTGTGATAATTAAATACAAAACTTAAGCTAAGTGAGAGTTCCAAACGCGCCCAGGTCTTTCCGCGCGTTCAACATCCTTTAAAAAAATGTAGATCATTTTAAGAAATTTTACTACGAAAAGTAGATTTCACATTTCGTAAATTGTACCAATGAATGTAGGATCCATTGATATACCTTTTTTAAATTCAGGTACAAGTTAGCCCTTGACTGCAATCTTACCTGGTGGTAAGTGATATTGGAAGCGTGCTAACCTGGAAGAGTTATAGCAGTTTTTACACCTAATATACCTGGTACCTATAGGTACAGTTTATTTAAATAAAGAGAATAGAAGTGAAAAATAAATGAAATAAGTATGAGTAAGGTATTATTTCTTGACTACATTTGAAGTAAAAGCACTAAGTTCAGAAACTCTGCAAGTTTCTCGTTGTTATAATGTTAGATTACTAAGTTGTACGAAATATGAACTTGTGAAATTGCTTAAACCAGTTTGTATAAACTTGCTTGTTTATGAACAATAATTATAATTTGCGCTGAAATGCAGAGTGCAAACTTGGCAGGGTAGCTTCTTACAGTATTTTATTAGGGTTCCGTACCCAAATGGTGCCACCGAGACCCTCCGCTATCCGTCCGTCTGTCCGTCTGTTTGTCAGCGGGCTGTAACTCGTGAACCGTAACCGGTAGAGTGATTTTTCTATTGCCGTGATAAAAACAAATAATACATAACAGCGACAAACACATCACAATGCTGTTTAGCGATAGACGATTTTAAACCCAATTCAATTGGCATTAGACGTTACCCGTTCAAATGTGGCCACTCAGTTTAACGCGTTGATAATTATGGCGTTGTTGGGCATTTACGTTAACCTTAATGAAGCCGCAATATTAGAGCATAGCTTTAATTGGCCAATGAACTTGAATCACAAGTTCATTGACCAATCCCAAAAATATAACAACTAATATAAACTACTAACACAGCTCGTCTATGGAACTTTCCACGGACGAAATATCTCGTCCATTTAATTTTATATCTTTCAATTTGAAACGTAGCTGTCTGACAAGTTGAAAATACTCGTAAAGTGGAACGAACGCTGAACAAGGGAACTCCCGTTTTTTATGGTTTTACAACTGCTCTCTTAATTGACATACTTGTTCTATCTCTATACCGGCTAGACTGGTTTTTCAAAAGGTGAAAACGCATTGCTGTGTTGCGGTGTACCAACGCAATTTTTCTAACTTCTGTGAATATTCATACAGATATTTATTTTTTAAACTTTTGTTATTAGCTCAGACTTACAAGATGGAATTATTCAAGGGGTGGATCAACAAAGTGAAAGACCGCCAATGCATTGGTGTTCCTCTGGTGCTGCGAATGTTCATATAGGCGGCGTTAATGATTGAACGTCAGGTGTTTTTATTCTGGAGGGAACCGAACAAGTTTTTATACTGATAAATTACGGAAAAACAGAAACTCCATAGCTTTCCAAACCACTTTTCTATCTATACATACTAATATTATAAAGAGGAAACCTTTGTATTTTTGTATGTTTGTATTGAATAGGCTCAAAAACTACTGGACCGATTTCAAAATTTCTTTTACCATTACTTAGAGGGATTCTTCCGAATCCGTATAGGCTATATTTTATCCCGGAAAATAGAAAAAATAAATTTCCACCCGTGCGAAGCCGGGGCGGGTCGCTAGTAACAGATATTCCGATCGAGTTTTTGCAGTCCAAAATTAAACCAAAGAAATTTCACCGAGAAAATCGTTTATTTACCAATAATATCTGCTCCAACCCCAGAATATTTCTCATAGAATATTATGACGACTACCTCAGAACATGAAAAGAATATTGATTGTGAGGAAACCATAAAAAAACCTATTTCGCACCTTTGCAAGTTTACGCGGAAAGTTTGAATCCACTCGATTTTATTATACTCTGAAATACGTTGAGCTACAGGCCTATGAGAGGATATAGACAACTATTCCAGCACCCGACATCTTTTCTGTAGAATTAACTAGCCTAACCGTTAGTAAAATCAAAACAAAGTACGCCTACTTAAATTAGCGTTTGTACTCATATTTCAATATATCAGAAGTACTGTAGTGATAGGTAAGCAACTTAACTTTGCTAATTTTTTTTTATAAAGAATCATGAGCTCAGACCAAATAACAATATTTATTTGTGGTGATAACTAACAAGCTACAAGCTTAATCTTAATAATCTCCAATTAGTTAACTTCTCAGTAAAATATTTTAACAAATTAAAACATTACTTAGTAATTTATTGACTAACTACAGATAGATTAGCCGCTAAACTGGAATTTCACACTAATTTAGATGTAATCGTAATGAAGCGCTTTGATGTCCTACGCGATTGCTACGAAATTAGGAAAACTTGACCAAATGGTCCAGTCTTTTGACAGAGTGAGATGCTGCCTAACTCAACTCCCTCTCAAGGGGTCGGCTGTGTTGATTCCTGTTATGTACACCCGAAGATAAAGACAGAACAAAGGGTGATCCGCCAAAAATATGACCTTGTGAATATTGAGAAACTTGGAATTCGATACAACGTGTGAATATAAATTTTCCCTTTTTTCCATTTTGCCACATGCCTTTACAATTCGTTTGCCTAGAATATATATTATACTCCCCTATTTCTATTTTAAATAGACGGTATACAAGAATATTAACATAGAAAACTAATCACACTATCACACTAATATTATAAAGGAGAAAGTTTGTATGTGTGTGTGTGTGTGTGTGTGTGTGTGTGTGTTTGTTACTCCTTCACGCAAAAACTACTGGATGGATTGGGCTGAAATTTAGAATGGAGATAGATTATACCCTGGATTAGCACATAGGCTACTTTTTATCCCGGAAAATCAAAGAGTTCCCACGGGAATTTTAAAAAACCTACATTCACGCGAACGAAGTCGCGGGTTTCAGCTAGTTATAACTAAAGTGGAGCTTTTGGAAGACCCTCCCCACTAGGACAGACGACATCAAACGAATGCAGGTAGTCACTGAATTCAGGCAGCGCATGACCGTGGCGTGTGGAAGTCCCTACGAGAGACCTTTGTCTAGCTGTGGACGTCTATCAAGCATACAGGGGTACTTAAACCAAAGAGGTATGGGTTTAATAAAAACTGCCATATCTCTTCCAGGCTAGCCCGCTTCCATCTTAGACTGCATCATCACTTACCACCAGGTGAGATTGTATTCAAAGGCTAACTTTAACTCTGAATAAAAATGAATGAATAAAAAATTCAAGTTTCCTCAATTCCTTGTAGTACCAAATCATATTATACAAAACTTTTTAATAATCCAAACAGTAAATAAAAAATGTAACATTCCCTTAAAATAAAATTCCAACACAATAGAACCGTCGCTTCCTTCACAATTTTATTAACTTTTCATACCTTAAAGAACCTTGAAGAAACGGCATAAAGAAGTCCCAAAGTCTTTATCCGCGAACAATGGGGCGCGGGTGTCAACCGGGATGTAAGTAAACCCATAGGACACGCAAATCCTGCGTGATGTCTCCGTAATACAGTCACGGAAAATTCTTCGCGAGGTGTTAGGATGGGGATACACTAGTGTGTTATGTTCTTTCGTATGGTTGTGTGTATGTTTGTCACATCGTACATCCAGAAAAAGTTGTTACTGCATATTGTATAATAGTGTTATAAATAAAAAAGGTATTAAAAATATTGTGCTATAAGACCTACCTACCTGCCAAATTTCATGATTCTAAGTCAATGGGAAGTACCCAATAGGTTTCTTGACAGACAGACAGACGGACAGACAGTCAGTCAGACAGACAGGCAGACAACAAAGTGATCGTATAAGGGTTCCGTTTTCCTTTTGAGGTACGGAACCCTAAAAAGTGGACCTAACTACATAGACATGACAGAAATGTTGAAATCTATGTTGAAGAATACTAAGAAACTTAGAAATTAATTATTGTTTGAGTACGTACATACAAACAAACGCGAATCGCGACTTATTTACTTTTTGGCCCATTGTGCCACCTTGGCCGAGTAAATCTTATTACACGTTTTATTTGCATTGAACGGGCCGTGTTTACAGAGTTCTAGGTACGTTTCACTGTGAATGTGTACCCTGCTTTACGCCCAAAGATTACGAACATGCATTATGCAAAAATCACACTATATTTTTCGTGATTTCTGACATTTCCTTATATCTTGTGATATGTACCTAAGCACTTGTCGTATAAGATTTTTCATGGATTTTTCTGGAACTTTGATTGTTAAACAGAAGTACTAATTTATTGATAGAGATACTAATTAGTGAGCTACGTGGGATTATTCAAGAGGCGGGCAAACAATAATTCCTGAAAGGCTGGCAATGCATCAGCGGTACCTCTGGTGCTGCAAATGTTCATGGGCAACGGTAACCAGTAACCACTTACCATCAGGTGACCCACCTGCTCGTTTGCTCACTATTTTATTATAAAAAAAGAGTGGGAATAGCCTTGTGGTTAAGACGTCGCGTCGGCCTATTCGGGTTCGATCCCGGGCACTTACTTTAACGGTGTAGAAAAAGATCGCGAGGAAACCTGCTAGCCTGAGAGCTCTTCATAATATTCTCAAAAAGGTGTGTGAAGTCTGCCAATACGCACTTGGCCAGTGTGATAGACTATGGCCTAAAACCTTCTTTTCATTCTGAGTAGAGACCGGTACTTAGTATACCGGTACTTAGAAAAGAATAGAATTATTTTTTACTACATGATGCCCGCAGCTTCGCCCGCGTGGGCTTAGGTTTTTAAAAATCCTGTGGAAACTTTTGATTTTCCAGGACAAAAGTAGCCTATCGGTATAGTGTTACATAGGGCTATTGACGTGGTTTTTAACATGCTTTTTATATTGTAAATAACGGGTATATACCGGGATAAAAGTACTTTAACTGTCGATATTTTTTTCGCATGCTACCTGAGAAATGGTGCATCTCTACTTAAAAGCCCCACGGTCGACCTTAGACACGTGTGTGTCTTACAGCCGCGTCCTCTGACCCCTTTAAGGTCACCGCGCTTCACATTACACCAAAGCGACCTTTTCTGCCTACGTTTTGTCTACTGTTCTTGTATTCATGACTTCTTTTCCACAACAAAATAATATTATGATACTTGATAGGTACGTAGCTTCAAAAATAGTAAAATCACTTGTAGCTGATAATAATAAGGTATGTAATAGTTTGACTCGAGTTTACTATACAAAAAAAAGGAGTAAATACAATATTTTCAGGATTTATGTATGTATGTGTGTATGTGAGTTTATTGCGCCAAAATTTCTAAATGCCTGATCAAAATGTGCTTGTAAGGGGTATCGTTAGAATACTAACATCATTCCGAGTGAAACTGTCTGTAACATTTTGAAAAAAAAATATGAAGGCAGTATGGCACCATTTTCAAATGAAAACATTGACGTGATAATTTTATCACATTTTCTAACTATAGTATTGTCGAAATCACACGTCTCCGCTCAGCTCCACTCTGCTTCACTTCAGTGGAAATGCGCCCTAAACAGTAACTGTGCAAACGTGACTGTGGGGATTTAGAGAATACATATTATTGTTTACTTCCTCCTATTTGTATAACATTACACAAATGCTTATAAAAAATTACGGAATCCCTTCGCAAAAATCCAGTTGTGACATTTCCACATGACAGGGGCTTTGTATTGTCGTATTTGCATATTTAGCCAGCCCTTGATAAGGGTCGTATTTCAAAGGGAATATCTATGACCTTAGTACAATTCACTCAACTCGATGGTGTTGTTTTTTAACCCCTGACCCAAAAAGAGGGGTGTTATAAGTTTGACGTGTGTATCTGTGAATCTGTGTATCTGTGTATCTGTCTGTGGTATCGTAGCTCCTAAACTAATGAACCGATTTTAATGGATTTTTTTTTGTTTGAAAGGTGGCTTGATCGACAGTGTTCTTAGCTATAATCTAAGAAAATCGGTTCAGCCGTTTGAAAGTTATCAGCTCTTCTCTAGTTACTGTAACCTTCACTTGTCAGGGGTGTTATACATTTTCAATTTACACTTGTTCGAACATCGAACCCTATAAAATCAGAGTTTTGGGCAAAAGTACAAAATCAATTTTAGGCTTCATTATCGTTCGTCATTGACTTATTCGGCAGCCCAGTACTAAGCACGGATCTCTTCTCAGAATGAGAAAGATTTAGGCTAAAGTCAACCACGCTGACCAAGTGCGGATTGGCAGACTTCACACACCTTTGAAAACGTTACGGAGAACTCTCACGGATGCAGGTTTATTCACGGTGTTTTTTTAATCCTTTAAAGCAAGTGATATTTAATTGGTTAAACGCATTCTGAAAGCTGACCCGTGCTCAGTAGTGAGCCAGCGATGGGTTGATGATGAAGATGATAATTTGAATTTTAAAGGTGAAACAATTTCATACCAACATATAGTTTAAACCACTCAACAGAACCTCGAAGTTTTAGATGTCTAGATTTTCTAACTGTAGACTTTCAATAACGAAGCAAACCAAAAATGCAATCGAAGCAAAGCTGGGTTAGGTCTGCTAATACTTCCGGTAAAAACTTTTACTCTGACACTACAAAGTTTCGAGACTCGAAATCTATCGACGTTATCGAAATGTATAAACTTGTACTAAGCCTACAATAATCCGATTCGGCTGTAAGGCTGTTTTGTAGCAAATCCATTTCACACTATCGGACACATGTCCTAGGGCTTACTTGTCTAGGCTTAGTCAGGGGACTGAGATGATATTATTGTTCTACATCCATCCATACTAATATTATAAAGTGTGTCTGTCTGTCTGTCTGTCTGTCTGGCTACTTTTTATCCCGGAAAATCAAAGAGTTCCCATGGGATCTAAAAGAATCGAAATCCACGCGGGCGAAGCCGCGGGCATCCCCTAGTTATGCCTATTGTTTTCAGATTTATATACAAAGGGTATAAAAACCACTCAAGTCGGATCAATAGTTTTATTAATAACTAGATGACGCCCGCGACTTCGTCCGCGTGGATTAAGGTTTTTTTTTTAAATCTACTATCCAACACATCTAGTTTCTCCTTTCACCAAAGGTTGACTGGTGCAGAAGGCCGCCTTTGCATACAATTGTGTTTAGTTTCTTTGTTTTGTCTTGATTATTTCATATTTTGCGTGCAATAAAGTTTTTGACGTGACAACGTCTTATAATTCGATAGAGCCGGCTGCACGCACGAAAAAAAATGACTCATGCGGCGTTACCTCGCTCTGAGGCGTTCCATGTAAGGCTTGAAGTGCAAGCGAGAGCGCGGAACGAGCGACAAAGAAGCACAATCGGCCTTTGTTGTCACGTTCAACTGTCGTCAGTAAACCGACTTTACAGGCAACCATTTTTTATCTATCTGTATGTTACATTTACAATGTAATCTTACCAAAGGTCTGAACCTAATGAATGTAATGTGTACACAGCAGGGTAAAGAGCAAAGTTTCCGATACAGTAGGCCGGCACATATTCATGGCCAGTTCCAACGTCTTGATACTTTGCGTCGTAATCATTAAATGGGCCGTAAAAGGGCCGTGACTTTTGGCCGACTTTAAGGGATTTCGGGTTTGCGTTTGCGATAAGTACTCGATATATTTTCGTGGTCGATTTTAAGCCCCTGACCCAAAAAGAGGGGTGTTATAAGTTTGACGTCTGTTTTTGTGTATCTGTCTGTGGCATCGTAGCTCCTAAACTAATGAACCGATTTTTTAATAAATTTAAATTTTTTACAACAAAAAAAATTACAACAAAATTTTAATATTTAAAAACGTCTCTCACATCATCTCAGGGGTTTTTAGTATATTAGGTAAAAAAAGGTATAATTTATCTCCATTCCAAGTAGTTTTTGCGTGAAAGAGAACAAGAACACACACATACACACAAACTTTTTTACCTTTATAATATTAATGTTATGTGAAGTGTGATAGTGCGACATTCTATATCGAAGCTGTGACACAAACGGACAGACAGTTGGACTGTACACAACTGCACATTTATCTATATCTAAATTATGTACAATCTACACAAATCCCCAACTTTCCGGCAAAGTTCTCATAATTTAGACACCATAATAACATTTCGCATTTTGATAGAAGCGCTCATCGCATTAATAAAGGCTATTAACTAATTAACCAACTCCCATAGCGGCGCGAATTCATAGGCGAGATGTGAAAATTGAATTTTGTAGTCTCTGAAAACCTAGTTCTGGTTTGTGTTAAAAATATATCATTTTATACGAGTAAATATATCATTTGATTGAATAGATTCAAAAATGTTACGTTTACGAAAAAACCAATCAAGAGCGAATCAGACTCGCGCACCGAGGGTTCCGTACCTTGGAGGGATACATGTAATTATTTTGATGATTGAAATATTTCTGCAAATATATGTTTGTAATCGCAAATTTTATTGTGATATAGGTACTTATATATTTTGACATTCTTTGTAATAACTCTGGCGTTAACTTGGGACAAACTCTATAATTAGTAAGAGAGAAAAATCCAACCGCAGCAAGATAAAGCTGAACAGCACTAAAACTAAACTACTACCCGCGAACTGCTATAGATCCCGATAGATATAGTGTAAAATTGTTTTTCTGTCACTTGGTGTATTATAATTAACAATGTACTATATTTATATTTATGATCTAAGAATTTTTTCCTCTTTGATTTGACGTCCCACTTGATACAATGGCCAAAAAATTTTACCTCCGTTTTTTTTGATGTAGTATGTTAGGAATTTTCTTTTCGTACGAATTATAGCCTCTGTCACCCGTACCTTTACAATGAATCAATTGACACCTCATTCATCAAAATCGGCCCAGTAGTTTAGGCACTATATGGTGGAACACACAGAATTTTGATATAAACATAACCCTTCCTTTCGGCTTTGCCATAGTCGGGTAAAAACAAGAAGTTTTCCGTACCTTTGCGTTCTTTTTAACCCCCGACCCTAAAAGAGGGGTGTTATAAGTTTGACGTGTGTATCTGTGTATCTGTCTGTGGCATCGTAGCTCCTAAACGATTGAACCGATTTTAATTTAGTTTTTTTTTTTATTTGAAAGGTGGCTTGATCGAGTGTTCTTAGCTATAATTGAAGAAAATCGGTTCAGCCGTTTGAAAGTTATCAGCTCTTTTTTAGTTACTGTAACCTTCACTTGTCGGGGCTGTTATAAATTTTCAATTTACACTTGTCTTATCCTAAACAGGATGCGTCTATACATACGACGTAAAAAGTTAAAAGTTACTTAAATGGGAGATGGCAGGGGAAATGGCGTAAATGCATTAGAAGTTAGATACTTAGTACCTACTTACCTACTTTGTATCTACTGACTTAAGAATAATAGGTATCTAGTCAAGAAAATATGAATAACTAGCCGATGCCCGCGACTTCGCCCGCGTGGATTTAGGTTTTTCGAAATCCCGTGGGAACTCTTTGATTTTCCGGGATAAAAATTAGCCTATGTGCTAATCCAGGATATTATCTACTTCATTCCAAATTTCAGCCAAATCCGTCCAGTAGTTTTTGCGTGAAGGAGTAACAAACATACACACACACACACACACACACACACACACACACACACACACACACACACACACACACACACACACACACACACACACACACACACACACACACACATACAAACTTTCGCCTTTATAATATTAGTGTGATGTGATATTGCTATTGGAATAATTTCTGAGATTTTGTAGTTATATAAGGAATCCTTATAGTCTTGTCCTGTCCGCCTATCCGTCTGTCTGTAGTCATTTTTAACCCCCGACCCAAAAAGAGGGGTGTCATAAGTTTGACGTGTGTATCTGTGCACTTGCACACTAATTCCATTTAATAATCAATTTGCTGTCTAAATCATAATTTAATTTAATAAACTTAGTTTGATTCCGCTAATTGCACGAACTAATCGAATCCACTTGTGTTGATTGACTTCGATTGTGATTAGTATAAGGTGAAATTGCTGAAAATAGAAATTTTTCTAATCTCTAATCAATAAATCAGCCTTTTTGCCCAAGAGCGCACCACCACACACGATCCTCTGCCTTCCTCACCCATCCAAATCCCGCTATCTGCTTAACAGGGCTCTCTCCGTCACTCGTTTCATACAATCGTAGTTCCAATTTAATTTGAATATTAAGCAACCAAAGTCCATGAAATTTGGCAGACACATTCTAGAAACTCATATCTGTGTCTGTGGTGTTTTAGATTTTTCTAAAAATATGTAGTTTTAAAATTACAGGGGCTCAAAAATTTGTATGAAAATTTTTAAGACTGCGTAACTTTGAAACCGAATATTTTAACAGAAATCTGGAAAACCACAGACATAGATATTAGTTTCTAGAATATGTCTGCAAAATTTCATGGACTTCGGTTGCTTAATATTCAAATGAAATTGGAACTACGATTGTATGAAACGAGTGACGGAGAGAGCCCTCTTAAGGTTGTCAGTCTAGCGGGATGGAAGTCGCCTCACACTGAGCTTGCTAATACGAGGTCTCCACTCCAGAACACGCCTGCCCCAGCGGCCATCCGTCAGTCCGTCTGTCTGTCTGTCAGCGGGCTGTATTTCGTGAACCGTAATAGGTGCGAGTTGAAATTTTTACAGAATATGTATTTCTATTGCTAACAAATAATAAAAATTTCAAAATAGCTGCCATGAAAATTAAAAAAAAATTGTTAGTTTTATTTGTACAATATTGCCCTTGACTGTGATCTCACCTGACGGTAAATGACGATGCAATTTAAGATGGAAGCGGGCTAAGTTCTTATACGATGTTACGGAACCCTTCGTGTGCGTGTCGACTCGCACTTGACCGGTTTATTCCTTGTTACGGAACCCCAGAAACATTAGCTATTTACATGAAACACAAGTGTAAATTGAAAATTTATAACACGCCCGACAAGTGAGGGTGACTAGAAAAGAGCGGATAACTTTCAAATGGCTGAACCGATTTTCTTCAATTATAGCTAAGAACACTCTCGATCAAGCCGCCTTTCAAATAAAAAAACTAAATTAAAATCAGTTCATTAGTTTAGGAGCTACGATGCCACAGACAGATACACAGATACACACGTCAAACTTATAACACCCCTTTTTTGGGTCGGGGGAAAAAAATTTTTATTCTTTAACTTTTATTCTCCCTATTTAACACAATAATTAACTTTGAAACATGACCGTATTTCAGTCCTTCTTCCGATAAACGAATATAACTTTGATTAGGAAACGCGATTTAATGTAACTTTGATGACAACTGAAGAGGGGAAGGAACTCAACTTGATATCAATTCCTATTCACTCCACTGATTCTGGACGGGCTCGGTCATAATGCTCTTCGTTCATTCATTCATTAATCTGATTTTGATATTAGCTCTTAGCAGATTAACAGAGGATTTATTAAGTGTCTTATCATTCAAAGAAGAACGAATAGTATCAATGAATAGAATAGGTATAGAATTCTTTGGTTTGTAGATACAACATACATTTATAGAGATTACGTATTAAAATTAACATAACAAGTGTAAATTAAAAATTTATAACACCCCCGACGAGTGAAGGTTACAGTAACTAGAAAATAACTGATAACTTTCAAACGGCTGAACCGATTGATTATAGCTAAGAACCTCTCGATCAAGCCACAAAGAAAATAACCTAAATTAAAATCGGTTCATTAGTTTAGGAGCTACGATGCCACAGACACATAGATGTCCATGTCAAACTTATAACACCCCTCTTTTTGGGTCGGAGGTTAAAAATGTGTAGTGCCAACAGAGTGCGACGATAGATCAGTCAGTCAGTCACCTTTTCCTTTAAAATATTTAGATGCTATAGTACAATTATTTGCTAATCAAGTTGCGAAATAATATCATGACGTTGTAAAGTTAATTTTGCGTAGCTTTGATTTTTTATCACAAAGAATTCTATACAGCCTCCCAGATGAATCAGTAAATTAATATCGGTGTTACATTTAAATCACGCCCCAACTCGGCATCGTATCAATCACAGCTTAATTGACAGGCCTTTATTTTTAATTGCACGTACCAAAGGGTAATAATATAATAAAAAGCGGACAAGTGCGAGGTAAACCCGCGTGGAAAGGGATCCGTATGTATGTGATACATTTGTATCACAATATTGATGTAACCATGCATGCTATTTTAAGAGCATAGACTTATACATTTTTTAACCCCCGACCCAAAACGAGGGGTGTTATAAGTTTGACATGTGTATTTGTGTATCTGTCTGTGGTATCGTAGCTCCTAAACTAATAAACCGATTTTAATTTAGTTTTTGTTTTGTTTGATCGAGTGTTCTTAGCTATAATCCAAGAAAATCGGTTCAGCCGTTTCAAAGTTGTCAGCTCTTTTCTAATTACTGTAACCTTCACTCGCCGGGGGTGTTATACATTTTTAATTTAATTTAGGTTCATTATTTTTATTATTATTATTTAGTTATTTAGTTTAGTTGTTTAGTTTATTCCTTTTTCATTGTGTTTTTTAAATAAATGTATTGTAGTCAATGAATAAAAAATCAAAAAAAAAAAAAAAAAATTACACTTGTTATTCCATTAAATGAGCTACTTGACTGTAATCTCATCTGGTGGTACGTGATGATGCAGTCTTAGAAGCGGGCTAACTTGGGTTCCGTTTTTCATTCGGACATATTATGGAACCCTAAAAATGAGTGAACGAATGAAATCGCTTCCAATCCATTTCCTTTTCCCTTTTATCTGACCCGCATTGGTCCGGATGCGATTAAATATTCATTCATTCTTACTGAGTGATTTTACGATGACGTTTAATGATTTATTTTAATCAAACATTTCCATTAACCGAAATGGAGAAAGGGGATTAAAATTTTACGGACTTATTTTACTACCAATATTTTACAGCCCTACTCGTATAATCACTGCCCACAAAATGCCACAAATCGTCATTTAATATATTTTACTTTATATTATCAACCCCCGACCCAAAAAATGTCCCTCTTTTTTGGGTGAAGAGGTGTGTATCTGTATATCTGTCTGTGGCATCGTAGCTCCTAAGCTAGTGAACCGATTTTAATTTAGTTTTTTTTTTGTTTGAAAGATGGCTTGATCGAGAGTGTTCTTAGCTAAAATCCAAGAAAATCGGTTCAGCTGTTTGAAAGTTATCAGCTCTTCTCTAGTTACTGTAACCTTCACTTGTCGGGGGTGTTATAAATTTTTAATTTACGCTTGTAATAATATGAAAAACACGATTAATTGCGAGTTGGCGAAGGGTTCCGTATAATCGTGCAAGAGTACACTACAGACTACTACGTATGTGTCTAGTTTAAAAAAATTTAATGTGCTTGGCAGCCGTTTAAAAATTCACCATTTTGGTTTTTAGGGTTCCGTACTGAAAGCCCAAGGGAAACCCTTTACTAAGCCTCCGCTGTCCATTCATCTGTCTGTCTCTCGTGAATCATATTTTTTGTTGTTATAGCGGCAACAGATATACACACACTCTGAAAATTTTAACTCTCTAGGTCTCGTTGGCGACCTACTGTTACGGAACCCTAAACAAAAGATCGCGAAAATATTTTCCACCAATACCTTTACAAAACAATATTTTTATTTGCAATCATCTAGAACGGACAAATACCAACTGAATTTCTTTTTGTTTAAAATCCTTCATGCTAGTGGTTTTCGCGATTATTTCGCGGCGAAATAATTTCGGCTCAGTGTTGCCAAGTTTTTGAAATAAATGCAAATGTAACTCGCCATGACGCGGGGCGGCGACGTAAATAGGAAATATTGTCCTTTCATTTTGTGTGGTTGAATTCTACGTGGAGTTGCCAAAAAGGTTGGGAAACTTTACTTACTTTAAACTGCTTATTTCGATGTGAATTAGAAACAAGTGTAAATTAAAAAATTTCAACACCCCCGACAAATCATTTTTAAATAAATAATTATGTATATCTAGGCAACGGCCATCTTGACAACTTGACATTTGTTAATTGACACTTGAATATTATGAACCTAAGGGTTATCTAACCTTCTTTTGTACAAGAAAACTAGAAAATAGCTGATAACTTTTAAACGGCTGAACCAATTTTTTTGCATTATAGCTAAGAACACTCTCGATCAAGCCACCTTTCAAACAAAAAAACTAAATTAAAATCGGTTCATTCGTTTAGGCGCTACGATGCCACAGACAGATAAACAGATACACAGATACACAGATACACAGATACACACGTCAAACTTATAACACCCCTCTTTTTGGGTCGGGAGTTAAATAGTTGTAAAGATTTAAAATAAGTCTTATTATAATAGAAAAAAAATCCGGCCAAGTGCGAGTCAGACCTCCGCACCGAGGGTTCCGTACTCGGATATTTTTCCGACATTTTGCACGATAAATCAAAAACTGCTGCTACTGACGCGTTCCTTGTTTTTTTTTTTTAATAAAAATAGCGAGCAAACGAGCAGGCGGGTCACCTGATGCAAAGTGATTACCGCCACCCATGAACATTATCAGCACCAGAGGAACCGCCATTGCATTTCAGGAATTTATCGCCCGCCCCTTGAATAATCCAATGTTGTAATCTAATTTGATGTTATTGAAGATAGAAGATACTTATACAGTAAAGATCATGTTATTACCATGTTTGTTTACAACATCTTATGGATTGTTTTTCCCATAACCCCCATGTCGATCAACATAACGCATGACGTGGTTCCCATTAGCTTACGGCTTTGGAGTACGTAATACGACCTGATCCGGGTTGACCTCCTGTCACGGGCTTCCTCCTTTAATTGAAGGCTCGAGTTCCTTCACTCTACAGCTATTTATCCATACTATTATACTACAAAAAACCAGCCAAGTGCGAGTCAAAGTCGCACACCGAGGGTTCCGTACTCAAGGTTTTTTTTATTTATTTGTGCTGTAAGACTTACCTACCAAATTTCATAATTCTAGGTCAACCGGAAGTGCCCTATAAGTTTTCTTGACAGACACGACAGATGGACAGACAGGGAGAAAGACAGACAACAAAGTGATCCTATATGGGTTCTGGGGTTCGATCCCGGGCCTCTAATTTTTCGCAGAATATGTGCATTTTAAGCAATTGAAATTATCATTTGCTTTAACAGTGAAGGGATATGTGATGCGGAAACCTTCATGCCTCAGAGTTCTCCATAATGTTCTCAAAGATGTTGTTGTTCTCACTTGCCAGCATAGTGGACTATGACCTAAACCTCATTCTGAGAGGAGACCTGTGCTCAGTAGTGTGCCGGTGATGGGTTGATAATGATGAGCATTAGAATTAACAGTTAGTGTAAACTACGGAATATAATATGACCCAGGAATAAAATTATTCCCTGATAAGAAATAATTAGATAAATGGCAGGTACCACTTAACTCTTTACCCCTACTTTTAATAACGCTGACGATTTTGAAAAATGACTACAAAGTGAAATTCCAAACGAAATATTACTGGTAGCATACTTTTTCGACGGCACGAATAGATTTCAATATCTATTTCGAGCGTAGTGCCTAGCGTAGACAACCGAAAAAAAGATGAAACACAAGGGTAACAGGCAACCCCCCTGGCGCAATGGTGAGTGCTGTGGTCATTAAGATCCTGTGTTCGATTCCTGGTAACGCTGTCCTGTTAACAGCTCAGGCTGGGCTTACTCGGTCACGTGACCTAACAAATATACTCGTACCAACGGCGCTGCGTGGTGATTTTTCACTGGCATTCGCACTTTATCTCTTGCGAAAGAGATAGAAAGAGAGGCATTTATTTTTTAGGCTGCAGCACTGTGTGAGCTAAAATGCACTTTATTGCATCGCAATAAAGAGTCTCTAATTATTTTGTATAACATCTCTGCGGAGTGATGCTTCTGTACCTCGATTTTCAATTTAATCGATTATTTCCTCTTTCTTGTACTGTCTCGCTTACTCATAGTATTGTGTTCAATAAACGGTATTGCCCAGCCAATGAGACGCTTTTTATTGTCATGTTCATTTTCATTATTTTTTCTTATTTTTTGTATTAAATTAGGTTCTCATCTGTAAAACGTCCGTTTTGTTTTAGAAAGTTAGAATAATAATGACAGCGGTATCAGTTTTAAATAGAAATACGTCGTCTGCGTTAGTTATAGAGCTGAAATTATGACCAGTTTTCCTAGGCGAGTGAAAAATCCGAACACCTTAATATTCCCGGCACGAGCTACAGTTTTACTAACTGCAATAAAAGATCTAGATCGTGGGAGCTACTGGACGGATTCGAGTCAAATATCGCTTAAATCAAATTCTCCATTTCAGACTTTTATATACATAATTTTAAATTATGTGAACTTTATAAGCTCCCACGGTTACGCTCTTTTTACATGACTGTCCAAAAAAGGTTTGTAATGCTTTCAGGGTTTACGCCTAGGTTCATGTATGGATTGTATGTGTGGAAGTTTCTTTATACTACCATAACTTCTAAACTATAACTTCGAAATGCAGAACAGATTTGGATGTATGAGGTATCGTTACACCATCAATATACACTGGCTATAATTTTTTGGAAAAATTAATAATTATAGCGCTATTTTCAAATCTGAAATTTTACTTTTTTGTTCTTTTTTGGCATGGCAGTTCTGTTTTTAATTTCTTTTCATTACGACTTGTGTTTATATTCAAAATATCATTTCTAGACCTTGCGAATTAAACTGGCTTTATAAACTAAAGCCACACTAAGTAAAATCTAATTTTCAAAAATTCATTTCTCTATTCAAATAGAGCTTGATGCAACATTTTGATATTTTTCATGAAGTTGTATTAAAGTAAACGTCCATAAGAATAAGTCCAGCTAGTTCATGAAAGTTTGGTTTGCTTATCTAAAACTATAATAATATAAGGAAGTATGAAAGTTTTTCTTTGCCCCTACTACTTGATTTCACTATATTTACATGTGTAAATTAAAAATTTATAACACCCCCGACAAGTGAAGGTTACAGTAACTAGAAAAGAGCTGATAACTTACAAACGGCTGAACCGATTTTCTTCGATTATAGCTAAGAACACTCTCGATTAAGATTACCTTTCAAACAAAAAAAACTAAATTAAAATCGGTACTGTTCGAAGACGACTTGATAGATAGATAGATAGAGGTCTTTATTGCACACAAAAACAACGAACAACTGCACAGAAGGAAGAAAACAGAAAAAACAATTGTGTGCAAAGGCGGCCTTATTGCTTAGAGCAAACAACAACAACAAGAAGATTCTCGAAGCTTCCCCAACGCTGTCCTACTGAGTTGGATTGCACGGATAACATCTTTTTCGAAATTGGACCTACCTAACTGGATTATGTGTCTCAAGTATGGAGTGCAGAAATCTCGAAATCGTAGACGAGATATGATTCAATGGTTGATACGTGGTCAATAGTCATAGTAGAATGGTTGATACATGGTTCAATGGTCGTAGTAGGGGTTCCAGACTTCTTTATCTGGAGCTTACGAGTATACTGTATATATTTGGCACGGCCTCCTGGCACCGGCGCAGTTTTTTCTTACTGTACATTTCCCCTATCTTGGTTGTTTTTTGTAAACTTTTGACGGCTCCTTTGTCCAGCTGTTCCGATAACAATGTATTATGAAATATACCGCTGTAATAAAGTCAAAAAAGTAATTTTATTTTTTCATGTATCTACTTATAAATAATAATTTAAAAATATTATATACTTTTCAATGCGTTATAAAAATGTGGTAGGTATTAAAAAATACATATTTTTTTATATCTCAACTTGTAAAATTGAAATAGTAAATAAAAGACGGTGATTTCTTTCAAATGTTGTTTTATTTGTTTGTAAGCAAAACGGTGAACAGGAATCGGTATAATATTTACTTTTTGCGACGTCATTTATTTTATGATAAGCTGTTCTCTCCGAACGGTGAATCATAAATCTGTAGATTTACGCTCAGAAGGTTTGGATCAATGGCCTTATAGGGACAGACGGATAAAGTAAAAAGAGTTTGACAAAACAAAAAAATACTGCGGTCATAGTCTAGTGGTTAAAGTGTCGGTCTCCTTTTCGGGGGTCTGAGGTTCAATACCGCGTACGAACCTCTAGATTTTCGGAATTATGTACATTTAAAAGAACTCGAAATATAACTTGCTATAGAGGTGAAAGAAATCATAAAACCTCAGAGTTTTCCATAATATTCTCAAAGGTGTCTGAAGTCAATCTGCATTTGACCAGCGTGGTAGACTTATGGCCAAACCCTCTCAGAGCCAGAAATGAAGTAATCAATGTTTATTTCGGTGATATTTTAATTATTCCTAAAAATGCACACAATATCATTAAATTCCGAAAAGCTTGAGCCCAGAATCAAACTCGGACCCTACGAATAGGAGGCCACGGTTTTAACCACTAGGCTATCATTTCCCATTCTATTCCATTACATCAGCCTGTATGCGTCACTGCTGGACATATGACTTTCCAAGAGCGCGCCACCAAACAAGGTTCTCTGCCTTCCTCATCCACCTGCTCGCCGCCACCTTCTTCAGGTCATCGGTCCAGCGGGCAGGAGGTCGTCCCACACTGCGCTTACCGGTACGCGGTCTCCACTCCAGAACACGTCTGCCCCATCAGCCGTTGCGTCGGTTCTGCGACAGACATGACCTGCCCTTGCCACTTCAGCTTGCTAATCCTTTGAGATATGTCACTCGTTTTTAACCTCCAACCCAAAAAGAGGGGTGTTATAAGTTTGACGTGTGCATCTGTGTATCTGTCTGCCACATCGTAGCTCCTAAGCTAGTGAACCGAGTTTAATTTAGTTTTTTTTTTGTTTGAAAGGTCGCTTGATCGAGAGTGTTCTTAGCTATAATCCAAGAAAATCGGTTCAGCCGTTTGAAAGTTATCAGCTCTTTTCTAGTTACTGTAACCTTCACTTGTCGGGGGTGTTATAAATTTTTAATTTACGCTTGTGATCTTAATCATTGCTGTAGCATAATATCTATACTCTATCTTATGTAATAAGATAAAATCTTCTAAACATTTAGCACCCAGTTGCTCCGTCTCAAAAAATGAAAACAATTAATTAGACTTCTAAACTAAAAGAAACGGGCGGATTTATTTCTCAATACGGATAAAGCTGCAAATTTTATTTATTTACGTGCAAGTTGTAGTTCTGCACGTTTGCGGTTTAACGGATTCAGTTAATCGGTAGGGTTAGCATAAAAAACAAGATTTAAATTATCTTCTTAAAAGAAATTTGGGAGTGGCTTACATACCTTAACCTGTGTTTTAGCCGCGTCTCTTTTTGAATTAAGACCTCAGATTTTAGTTAGTGGGCAATTTTAATTAGTAGCCTATGTTCGTCCCCGCGATGTAACTAACTCTGAACCCATTAAAATCGATTCAGCGGTTGAGTCGGGAAAACGTAGCAGACAGACAGATAGATACCAGACGGACGGACAGACAGACACACTTTCGCAATTATAATATTAAGTATGGAAAGTATGGATTATGAGTAGGAAGTGTAGGGATTTTTTTACTGATTGTACTGAAAATGTTCTTTATGTCAGCGTATCGGTGCTTCTATTTATTGTTGCCACAACCAGCTTAAAGTGTTTAGAATAAATGAGACTGCATTAGAATTTCGTTATGTGTTTATTGAAACTAAAAGCACAACCCTCTTCTTTTTTAACCCCCTACCCAAAAAGAGGGGTGTTATAAGTTTGACGTGTGTATTTGTGTATCGTATCTGTCTGTGGCATCATAGCTCCTAAACTAATGAACCGATTTTAATTTAGTTTTTTTTGTTTGAAAGGTGGCTTGATCGAGATTGTTCTTAACTATAATCCAAGAAAATCGGTTCAGCCGTTTGAAAGTTATCAGCTCTTTTCTAGTAACCTTCACTTGTCAGGGGTGTTATAGTAGTCGGGTAAAAAGATACCTATTCTACTCTAAAAAATTTCGACGCAAAAATGTAATATGAGTGATCTTTAATAATTCAAGCACAGATCCTAATATTATAGAATCCAATCGGAATAATGAATGTTCGCAGGAATTATGATCGGATGAGCCTCCATCGGATGAAGCCAGTCAACTGAGAGGGAATGGGTTTTACACGCTGCTTCCACGGGGCGTAAGGGTTTTACTCACTTTTTAATCAACCAAGATAGCATATTGAAAATTTTCAATACTTACATAAAAATAATAACAATTATGGTCTATAATGTATTAAAAGCTAATTATTTCTCTCAAAAGAAACACTTACAACCTTAACGACCTCTGTGTGCTATATATGGTCATTTAATTTAATTTGTATAAAATTAATTATGGACACAATTATTATTGTCTGAAATAAAATATTTTTATTTATTTTATTTATTATTTCTATAAAGCTGACAAAATTTTCAAAAAAAACGGTGACGACGAGTGATGACGAGACGGTGCCAATTAGCGGCACGAACCGTTTACTTTTCGGGTTATTTGTGACTCCACATTGGCACCTCATTGGCACCGACTCCAAATTTTTTTATTATAGAACTAACTCTTAACTTAACTACTTACTATGTATACATTGTAATCATTTGTATGACCTTAACATTAAATTGTGAGGAAACCCCGAAAGTCTCAGCGGGGCTCGTTAGGCATGTTCCAGTAAGAGTTATAGAACGTATAAATTACCATTTTATTCCAGTCGCCGCCTTTTGTACCGAACTCGCTTATTAATAGTGAATTTATACGCCAAATTAACTTTGTGCGGCCGTGGGTCTAGAGTTAAGGTCAAAGAATGCGGTTTGTTTCAGTTAAAACCTTTTTTTTTTACGGGTACTTGAACCTGAAATAATTCTTTGTTCATGTAAGCCTTTAAAAACGAATATACTTACTAGATTTTTTTTTTTCAATTTTAGATAGTTTCCGTTTTCAGTAGGGGTTTTTAATTCAGTACTAGGTCTCCTAGTACTGAATTAAAAACCCCTTACAGTTTCGTTCGGTCCATCTATACGTCTGCCTGTCTGTCTTTGTGTTACAAGCATTTTAAAAATAATTTATACTTAAGTTTCGCAGACATGCTAGGTAATTGTTAATAGCTCTGGCACTCATTATTTTGTAAACCATAGTTTTTTAACCCCCGACCCAAAAAGAGGGGTGTTATAAGTTTGACGTGCCTATCTGTGTATCTGTCTGTGGCATCGTAACTCCTAAACTAATGAACCGATTTTAATTTAGACTTTTTTGTTTGAAAGGTGGCTTGATCGAGTGTTCTTAGCTACTTATAATCCAAGAAAATCGGTTCAGCCGTTTGAAAGTTATCAGCTCTTTTCTAATTACTGTACCCATCACTTGTCGGGGGTGTTATAAATTTTTAATTTACACTTGTTCCTAGTTATGGTTTTGAAATACGAATACATATTTACCAAGATATTACCTGTAGTATTACGAAAGAGGGTAAACCAAATTTTCTTTTTCTTTAGTAACTATCCATAATGGGGAGATCGGGCGCGAGGTAACCTGTATTCCTGAGAGTTCTCCTTATAGTCTCAAAGGTGTGTGAAGTTGGCCAATTCGTATATTATAGCCAGTGTGGTGGACTATGGCGAAACTATTCTCATTTTGAGAGGAGATCCGTACTCAGTAGTGAGCTGGCGATGGCTTGATAATGATGGCAATATGTTCCTTACTGCAATTTACGTCGAAAATCTTCGACGCCTACTCAGGCCCTGTTGTATAAATAACCTTATCGTATTCAAAACCCTCTTTATGACGCTGCGGAGTGAAGGGAGGAGGGGGAAGTAATTCCAATTTTTATCATCGTAAAAACGAGCCATCCCGGGAAACGGGCCTGTATGTAAATTTGATACCTTCATACATATTACAGAGGCAAGATGGTTACTTATTTTAATGAGTTTGTTAAAAAAATGTCTACTTATACTTTACCCATACCGGCTTTTCTCCATAGAATCTACTTTCCGAACCGGTGGTAGAGTCTTGATATATGACATTTATTTTTGTAAATGTTAGGTCTGAATTTCGATTATTTCATCGATGCAAGTTACAACAATAATTTCTACGATTGGTACTGAAAAAGATTTAAAATCGCTTTGTCGACCAAGGTGATTCTATACTTAGTTTATAGACACCACAAAATAAGAAGGTATAGTCTACACGTTTTCATAGCGGGTGGCTAACGTGACGCGTTGTATTTGACCAAAACCTTAAGGTTTACAAAACATAGAACTCGATGACTCTATTATGTTGCTTTGAAATGCAAATGATGTTTGATGGACCATCGCAGAACCGCTCGTTTTGATGTTTTACATCAAATATTATATAATGACGAAATATAAGGCGTACTTGTGGACGTTTCTAGGGTTCCGTATCTTCAGAAAAAAAAGGAACCCTTATAGGATCAATTCGTTATCTGTCTGTCAAGACCCGTTAAGGAAATCAAAACCTATAGGGTACTTCTCGTTGACCTAGAATCATGACTTCATGGCACGAAAAATCTGAAAACCGTAAGTTTGTGGTTACATGACAAGAAAAGTGTTATTTCTTGTACGATGGTACGGAACCCTTCGTGTGCAAGTCCGACTCGCACTTGGCTGGTTTTAGAGGTACCTAGAATACTGTCTTATTTTTGTCGGATCGTTGGACTGTTTTTAACCTCCGACCCAAAAAGAGGGGTGTCATATTAAGTTTGACGTGTGTATCTGTGTATCCACTAAATTACTAACTATTTAATATACTTACTATGTTATACTATTCCAACCTACTATAATGATAGAAGCTCTTTTAGAGCGTTTTTGTTTGATTTTTGTTATTTACGATAGCTTATCTAGTACAATTATTGATCGAAGCACGGAGTCGGTGTGGAGCGTTTGAAAATTATTTGAAAATTTCCCGCGGTATGTTAGGAACTTCCGTTTGGCTGAAACTTTTTTGGAATATTTAAGTAAGCAGGTGGAAAGACCGCGTCCTAATTTCGGCTGAGAACCTTTGCGATGCTCTTTATGAATATTGTTCTCTTAAGCCAAATCGACGGCTTTACAAATTAGTGCAAAAAAAATCGACATCTTATGAAATAATAAAAAAAACAGCCAAGTGCGAGACAGACAGCGCACCGAGGGTTTCATACTCTGGTATTTTTTCAACATTTTGCACGATAAATCAAAAACTTTTATGCATAAAATAAATAAAAATCTATTTTAGAATGTACAGGTAAAGTACCCTTTCATATTGTGGTATTTACTTTATGTATTATGGTTATCTTACTTTGAAAATTGAAAATACTGATTATTATTCGTTATTGGACACATTTTAATTTTTTTTTATGATGTAACCACAAATTCACGGTTTTCGGATTTTTTCCTTTACGTGTGCTATAGGGCCTACCTACCTGCCAAATTTCGTGATTCTAGGTCAACGGGAAGTACCCTGTAGGATTTCTTGACAGACACAACAGACGGACAGACGGACAGACAGACTGACAACGAAGTGTTCCTTATAAGGGTTTCTTTTTAACCCCCGACCCAAAAAGAGGGGTGTTATAAGTTTGACGTGTGTATCTGTGTATCTGTGTATCTGTGTATCTGTGTATCTGTGTATCTGTGTATCTGTGTATCTGTGTATCGGTGTATCTGTGTATCTGTCTGTGGCCTCGTAGCGCCTAAACGAATGAACCGATTTTAATTTAGTTTTTTTTGTTTGAAAGGTGGCTTGATCGAGAGTGTTCTTAGCTATAATCCAAAAAAATTGGTTCAGCCGTTTGGAAGTTATCAGCTCTTTTCTGGTTTTCTTATTACTTTTATCTCAGGGCCACCAGAGGTTACGTATTTTCTGACAAAGGAAATATGTACGATTGAGTAGTGTTAGTAAGTACTAAGAACGCATGCCTAGCCTACCTGCTAGCTTGCTTAGACGGCCAATTTTCAGGTTTTTGATAATCAAAGTACATAAAAACATTACTTACCTCACGTAAATTCTCCAAGCTGATTTTTACGTATATTTTAGGCAATATCCTTAAAAATAAGTCGCCAATACTCCTAGACACTTCCCGCGTCGGCCGTATTGCTTTGCAGACGCTTTAAAGCTCCCAAAACAAGTAATTACTTAACTGCACGTAAATTCTGACGCTCCATTTTTATATATGTCCACCAGACAACTATTTTAAAACCTGTTACAAGAAGACAGACCGATCCAGAGGGCCAATCATCCCCTAAATTCAATTTTAATGCCTCTGTGGGTTTGAGCGCGAGGGCATTATCTACGCGCATGAGACTGAGTGAGACATGTATTAGGATGTATTGACTTCTCTCTCTCTCTCTTTCTCACTCTCTTATAGTTTACTTATGTCAATTAATTATTAATATTTAAAAAAATCTGCTAAAAATTAAAAAAATTGGAGAATTTACGTGAGGTAAGTAATGTTTTTATGTACCTTTATTACCTGATACCTGAAAATTGGCCGTCTAAGCAAGCTAGCAGGTCTGTAGGCATGCGTTCTTAGTACATACTAACACTACTCAATCGTCCACATTTCGTTCGTCAGAAAATACGTGACCTCTGGTGGCCCTGGGATCTTTCACTATTGTAACAGAGGTTCATAATATTATGTCAATTTACAATTAATGTCAAGCTATCAAGATGGACGTTGCCTAGATACATAATTATTTATTTGAAAATGATGTTTTGGAAAACTCAGATACTTAGGATCGTAGGCGCGGAATTTCTAATTTATAAAATATTATAATCACAGTTAAACGACAAAACATCAATTCAATTATAATATCCAACAGTTAACCAAAGGCCACGAACAATCAACCCAAGCCCAAACTATAGTCAAACTATTTTTAGGGTTCAGTAGGTATCTGTAGAGAAAAAAAAATTTTTGAGTCTCGACAGTTGTAGTCGCGTAAGAGTGCATGGCATCATTAAATATCGTGGGAGGCGATGACCCTCCGCGCGGCTGAGGTTCCCGCTTCGTAGTCGCTTTGTCGCGCAGGTTTGGATTGCCACCTTCTTTTATTTTATCTGCTCGAACTCAGCTTATTTACTTTGACAAAATACTTTAAAATTCATCATCATCAGGATCAACCCATCGCCGGCTCACTACTGAGCACAAGTCTCCTCTCAGAATGAGAAGCTACCACACTGGCCAAGCACGTATTGGCAGACCTCACGCACCTTTGAGGGAGCATTATGGCCAACTCTCAAGCATGCAGGTTTCCTGACGGTGTTTTCCTTCACCACTTCGTTGTCTGTCTGTGTGTCCGTCTGTCGCATCTTTCAAGAGAATCAAAACTTATAAATTGGGTACTTCCCGTTTACCTAGAATCATGAAAGGCAGGTAGCAATATCTTATAGCCCAAGCACTCTACTCCTGTGGCCCAAGTAAAGAGAAAAATCCAACAACTGAATTGTCATTACATAAAAAAAAACTTGCACGGAACTCTTCATGTGTGAGGCAGACTCGCACTTGACCGGTTTTTGAAAGTTATGTCAAATAAAAATTTGACATGCAAAAACAAACAAAATAAAATACAAGCCACTTTATTCCTTATTTCATCGGGTGGAAGTCGATTTCAATTTAATCGTATATCTTAAAAAGCGAAATATTATACGACTACGTAAAATGGGTACATTTTTAAAGCAACGACATGTTAGAAACAGATATTTCGTTTTGGTCGTGTTAAACTATAAGTGAATACTTTGTGAGTCATTCAGATAATTCTTGATTTAGTGATGTTCGGTTAAAAATATTTCATGGAACGTATAATTAACATAACATTGATGTTACTTTTGAAGAGATATTAGCTGCCTTATTGGATTTATATTATTATAGAAATTGGGTCTTAGAATGGCACAAATAAACGGTAATTTATAAATAAAAGTTTAAAAAGCGTGAAATAAAAATTAAATTAAAAATTTAAAAAACCCCCGACACATAAACCTCTAAAAAGTAAAAAAATAATAGGTAAGTATGTATGGGCCCTTTAAGAATAGTATAAATAGTAAAGTTTTTATCCAAGCGCTCGTTGCGTCGGGGGACCGCTAAAGTTAACAAAAACTATTCTTTCTACAACAGATGACTTTCTTAGTTTATGATAGGTAGCGGTCCCCTGGCGCAACGAGCGCTTGGATAAAAACTTTACTATTTATACTATTCTTAAAGGGCCCATACATACTTACCTATTATTTTTTTACTTTTTAGAGGTTTATGTGTCGGGGGTTTTTTAAATTTTTAATTTAATTTTTATAGACTTTGCTTTACAAACGAAATAAGGTGAATTCCAGCATGCTCCACAGAACTCTATTATTTTAGTTTTCTATAGTTTTGCTTACCTTAATACATTGTGCTTATTTTTCAGTTGGCCTGCATAATATTTTTTACGAACTATTTTTTAACCCCCGACCCAAAAAGAGGGGTGTTATAAGTTTGACGTGTGTATCTGTGTATCTGTCTGTGGCATTGTAACTCCTAAACTAATGAATGGATTTTAATTCAGTTTTTTTGTTAGAAAGGTGGCTTGATCGAGAGTGTTCTTAGCTATAATCCAAGAATCGGTTCAGCCGTTTGAAAGTTATCAGCTTTTTGCTAGTTATTGTAACCTGTAACTGAGCTGTGCGTTGATAGATCAGTCAGTCAGTCAGTCAATCAGCGTTTCCTTCTCTATATTTGAATATGACTTTAGCTAAAATGACTTAAAAAATTACATAGAACCCCAGGCCTATAGATGTATAAAACTTGCTGATAAAACGACTTTCTAGGTCTAGTAGGACTATAAAAGAATGAAGTCGGTATATCAGTCCGGGGTCCCATGAGGTCACTCGCAAACAACATAAGTCCATGGGCATCCATCACCGTTAGTGGCAGAGATTGAAGGGGACATGCTGGTACTACACACAGCTTTGAAGATTGGTAAGCTTTCTTAAAACGCCATGATATTCGGCTGGTCCGGTCTCTGATCTCAGACACATATGTGTAAGTAGTTGGAGTTATGAATGAATGAATATACTTTTACTGTACACCAAAAAAATTAATACAGAAAAAATATACACAGCAAAACAAAAATATAGCCAGGTACAATTTGGCGGCCTTATCACTACCTAGCAATCTCTTGCAAGCAACCAAAATGTGACTTATGTGAATTTCAAGTAATTATATATCACTTGCTGAAAGATGAAGGAAACATCATGAGGAAGCCCACATGCCTGGGAGTTCTCGTAATGTTCTCAAAGATGTGGCATTTGGCCAGGGTGGTAGACTATGGCTTAAGTCCTTGTCATTTAAAGAGGAAACCCGTGCTGATGATACACATTTTTACCCTCTATCGTTAAATAGGGAATAATATTTTTCACGTTAAACATCTATGGTAGTTATTTGGGCTTTCGTACAAAAATGAAGAAGTACGTGTTTCAGGATTTTTTATTATAAATAAATACTCATGTATTGTTTCAATAAATTCCACCTGTCCACAGACTTTCAAAAACTCCACTAGTGGTAGTATATGGTATTTTATTAGATATTGGTAATTTTGTTAACCGACGTACGTACCCGTCTGTTAAGCGAGTTAGCTGCCCGTGGCATTTGTGGCTTTGCACGTGATGAATCTAGGCAAATGTCCGCTATTGTCCGCTCGGATTTACAACAATACGCCGACCCTGCTTAGTTTATTTGACGTACTGTTTGTTTCTACGACCACACTGTCCTTTGAGGCTGACGAGTTTATTCTTTTGCCATAATTGTCAAAGTCAAAGGCAAATAATTTATTCAAATTGTAGAAAACTATTCTAGAAACATTCACTAAATGTAGGCAATCAAAGCAATATTATGAAGCAAGGGACCTTTCACCTTTATTTCTCATACTTGTGATGGATCTAGGCAAAAGTCCACTATTGTCCGCTCGGATTTACAACAATACGCCGGCCCTGCTCAGTTTATTTGGCGTTCTGTTTGTTTCTACGACCGCATTATCCTTTGAGCCTGATGAGTTTATTTTTTTGGTACATGTACAACATGGTCTAAAAATGTTCACATACAGGCTGTCAAAGGCAATAAAATCTATGGAATAGGGAACCTTTCAACAAACAGAGTGCAATGGAAGAACATCGTAGCAAGGATTGCGTCAAAGGGGAGCCACGATCCTCAAAATTGAGGAAACGACGCAGGAAGAAGAAGGGAACGTTTCAGAAGTGCAGATTTCGTCACCGCGAATCTAAGAAATCGCAGCAAAATCACATGAACTCTGCCTGGCAAATACTTTACTGGTATGCTGAGGCCCGTCTCAATAGACACTCTTCTAATTACTTAGAGGACAAGAAATATGGAATCCAACGACTACCGCAAAAAACTCGGCGGTTGCTCTTTTCATCAAGTGTAAATTAAAAATTTATAACACCCCCGACAAGTGAAGGTAACTAGAAAAGAGCTGATGACTTTCAAACGGCTGAACCGATTTTCTTGGATTATGACTAAGAACACTCTCGATCAAGCCACCTTTTAAACAAAAAAATAACTAAATTAAAATCGGTTCATCAGTTTAGGAGCTACGATGCCACAGACAGATACATACACATATACACAGACACACAGATACACACGTCAAATTTATAATACCCCTCGTTTTGGGTCGGGGGTTAAAAAACCACTATGTACGCACATTGCGAAACAAAGTAGGTATCATGCCTAAAATATACAAATTGGAATTCTAAATTACAATGTATTTCAAATCAACACAGACATCCGTTAATTTACTCCCCGCCCAAGTTTATTGATGGATATTAGTTGCACGGCAGAATTGGGAACTACAATTACATCAATAAACACGGCACGCACAATTGCATTCAATTAAATGCACCTGTTACTGCGAGCTCGCAAACTTGTATGGTTAATCGGTTTAATGAACTATTTGCTTAGTCTCATACTTACAAATCTATTAAGTAGGTACGTCCTTATGTCAATCTAAAATCTATAGGTACATATAATAACTCAAAATTTAAAAACCCCCGACACAAAAACCTCTATAAGAAAACTAGACAAGTGTAAATTAAAAATTTATAACACCCCCGACAAGTGAAGGTTACAGTAACTAGAAAAGAGCTAATAACTTTCAAGCGGCTGAACCGATTTTCTTGGATAGCTAAGAACACTGTCGATCAAGCCACCTTTTAGTTATATTACTGTAACCTTCACTTGTCGGGGGTGTTAATTTTTTTTAATTTACACTTGTTTATGTATGAGCATGCATCTCTATGATCTATAACTCAGCGTATGTATAACTCTATCAAAGTCTGCGTTAGTACTAGTATTTACGAGTGTTCTGGAGCTAAGCGCTATATTGACCGTGAATGCTAATGATTCTGTCAGCCATTGTCATAAATTATGCAGATTAATGCACCGCAATCACTACAAATTACTGAGCACGAGTTACTAGCGCTGCCATCGGAGTTACGAAGGCCTGGTACATCGAGGACTTGTATGTATGAAGCATGAGTGATGCGCGTCACGAAATTTGAAAAACCGGTCAAGTGTGAGTCGAATAATGAAGGGTTCCATACTATTGTACAAGATAATTAATAGCACCTATGTATTTTTTGGGTTTTGGCCTCGGAGGGTACCAACGAGACACTAATATATTACTATACCACCGCCCGTCCGTCTGTCTGTCCGTCTGAATGTCCGTCCCTTTATCTATCAGTGGGCTATATGTCATGAACGCTAAAACCTTTGGCGGTATGGCTTTGACGTTAGGTTACCACTACTAGCCACGGCCGAAGCCTCCCATCAGACGAACCGTGCGTACAAGCAAATCACACTTAATATTATAAAGGCGAAAGTTTGTATGTGTGTGTGTGTGTGTGTATGTTTGTTACTCCTTCACGCAAAAACTACTGGTCGGATTTGGCTGAAATTTGGAATGGACATAGATAATATTATACAGGATTGGCACATAGGCTACTTTTTATCCCGGAAAATCAAAGAGTTCCCACGGGATTTCAAAAAAGCTAAATCCACGCGGACGAAGTCGCGGGCATCATCTAGTAATTAAATAATTTAAGTTGTGTTAAACAAAATGCTAAGATACTAGAACGAGTTTTAATTAAACACCTTAAAATAGGTTAAAAAGCCTTTAACTCCATTTCCCTTGTTACCTTAAGTCGGTGTGACTTTCAGTTAAAAAAAAAAGCTAGAGACAAGGGTCTATTTCAAATAATTAAAGTCGAAATAATTTGGTAGCCTTTTTTACTCAGAAACCAAGTGCCCTTTTACACAATACCATTGATATACAAACACTTAGATATATATCTCAGACATTAATGAGCAAGTAAATGTAATTGCATAAAGTATGTATTTCTCATCGGAAAAACGTTTTTGCTCAGCGCTTCTGATGTTAACTGTTAAAGTGTGGAATGCCCTTCCCACGTTCACGTATAACCTAAATAGCTGGATTCAAGCGGGGCGTAAGACTGTGGCGTATTGAATTCCCTACAAAACACCTACGTTCAATAGTGGATGTCTTTTGGTCGACGATCATGACGATGATAGTTGTAGTACCTACCATATCTTTTTAGGGTTGCGTACCCAAAGAGTGCCAACGGGACCCTATTACTAAGCCTCCACTGTCCGTCTGTCTGTTTGTCCGCCCGTCTGTCTGTCTGTCAGCGGATTGTATTTCATGAACCGTAATATGTAGAAAGTTGAAATTTTTACAGAATATTTATTTATGTTACCGTTACTACAAAAAATAATGGAAATTTCAAAATGGCCGTCTTGAAAGTCAAAAAGTGTTATTTCCTATCGATGGTACGGAACCCATCCTATGCAAGGCCGACTAGAACTTGGTCGGTTTTTTTAGAGATTCAGTTGACCGTGTTCGGAAATGTGTATCTTTGAGTATTCTTATATCAATGGCATGATCCCATAATTCAAGCTGTAAATCTGCTGATTTACTGGATGGAGGTAAGGAAGAGAAATTTTTGATAATGAGCCTTAAACACCGCTTAGAAAAGAAACATCGCGAATTTAATTTCTACATTTTTTTTAAGAGTTTTTATAGCCTATCTACTATAAATACTTTGAGAGGTATGTATGTATGTGTGTAAATCTTTTATCCATCATCATCATCATTCTTAGCAATAGACATAAGTTTCACACGCCACGGTTGTTAATATAGTGGCAATAGAAATAGCTACAAATTCCGTGAAAATTTCAGTTCTCTACCTGTTACGGTTCATGAGATACATCCCGCTGACTGACAGACAGACGGACGGACGGGCAGCGGAAGCTTATAGGGTCCCGTTGGTACCCTTCCTCATCATTATCAACCGATAGAAGTCCACTGCTGGACATAGGTCCGTCGTAGTGACCCGCGCCACGGTGTTGGGTCGCCTGAATCCAGTGGCTCCCTGCGATTGGTTTGAAGTCTTCTATACACCTAGTGAGGGGTCTTCCAATGCTTCGCTTACCTATACGGGGTCGCCATCCTAGCAGAGTAAAAAAATAATAAGTGTAATGTTTTCATTAAGTCAAAAAACATCTCCAAGCTATTCTACCCAAACGTTCTACCCAAATAGACAAAACTACATTACAAATTCATAATTATTCCCGGATTTAGCGTAACAACGTCCTGGCACAAGTTTTGATAGCGTTCGCACGGTATGGATTAAATTGTAACAATTAGTAACATAAATTATTTCCGGGATAAAACCCCGGACGAGTTTAACTCGGTACACGACTTAATGAAAACACTCTGTCATACGTGATAATTGTATGAAGTTTAATGTAATCCTTCAATTTATCTATCTCGTAAATCATCATCATGATCAATCAATCACTCGCCATAATTGAGCATGGGTATCTTCTCAGAGTGAGAAGGGTTTAGGCCATAGTCTACCACGCGGACCAAATGCAGATTGGCAGTACCCACACACCATTGAGAACATAATGGAGAACTCTTAGGCGTGCTGGTTTCTCCACTGTTAGGGGGTGCTGTTTTCCTTTACCATTAAAACAAGTACCTTATATTTCATTTCATTTCATTCAATTTTATTTCATTTATTTTGCTTTCATGTGCATTTGATGGTGGGTGCTTACATAGCTATACATGTACATGAGACCCTGTCAGGGCTTTGCAAATACAATACGTAGTTAAAATTTAAATTACAATTAACACTAAAATGAAATAATCGAATTAACAATAACATTATTATTTCTTAAAACGCACATAAATAAAAAAACATAGATCATTAATCACACTATCACATCACACTATAATATTATAAAGGCGAAAGTTTGTGTGTGTGTGTGTGTGTGTGTGTGTGTGTGTGTGTGTGTGTGTATGTTTGTTACTCCTTCACGCAAAAACTACTGGACGGATTTGGCTGAAATTCGGAATGTAGATAGATAATATAGATTAGCACATAGGTTACTTTTTATCCCGGAAAACTAAAGACTTCCCACGGGATTTCGAAAAACCTAAATCCACGCGAACGAAGTCGCGGGTATCAGCTAGTTAATACTATAAATAAAATAATAGAATTAACAATAACATTGTTATTTCTTAAAACGCCCCCAAATATAAATATAGATCAATAGTAATATTATAAAACGAGGCTTGTTACAAGCTCAATGGTTTGCGAAGCTAAAATGGCAATGGACAGGGCACTAAGTTTGAAAAACCGATAGATATTGGGTCCCTAGCTGCTACAACAGCGACCTCGCACGGCAAAAAGCAGCATTGGAAAGCCCTACACAAGGTGGACGGACGACATCAAACAAGTTGCAGGGAGCCGCTGAATTCAAGCGGCGCAAAACCGTGGCGCGTGGAGTTCTCTACAAGAGACCTATGTCTATGTCCAGCTGTGGACGTTTATCTTCTTTGTAAGTTGATGATGAAGCTTGTTGTTGCTTGTAAACCGAAATTTACCAACTTTCAAAAATATTTATCCCTAAAGTTTGTGTCAAAAACCCCTAAAATCGCCTGAATTATTGAGTTGTCCCTCTAAAAAATATATGAATATAAATTCATAATGATTTAGAAATAATATGCTGTAATATGTTTCAAACGTTTTTTTTATTATAAGTTATTTAATACATAAAATAGTTCGTCTTCACCTGAAGATTCAGATTTTTTGAAATCATACATGTTGACATTAATAAATTTAACATTTTATTGGATGGATTAAATGTTGTACAAGATCCACCATTTCGATTTAATGTAAATCGGACCATCATGATGCTTTGTAACATTTTAATAGATAGTCTATTCCGTAACTCACTCGCGTTTGAAATTGGAACAGTACCAAAAAATCCCTGAAAATACCCCTAAAAATTTCAGACCCCTAAAAAATCCCATCTCACTTATTTACCCCCTAAATCTGGGGGGAAAACCCCTAAGTTGGGAACACTGATTCTCAAAAAGCATGAAGGCACGTTAGGTAAGGCGCCTATACAAAGTTATGTTAATAAAGCGGCGCCTGTGTAGCACCTGGTCGCGCATATTTACATAAATATTGCACCCGCCCCGTCCGCAGTGCGTTGTTTCACTCTGTTCCACTCCACAGGTATTTAGAATAAATTTCACTTGGTTATGTAATTGAAGCATAGACCAATTTGGGCACAGCACTTCCGTTACTCCGTAAGGAGCAGACGAAAAAAAAAATTTATTTCTAAAATAAATCTTTTTGCTAATTTTTCTACAAGGATTCCTTTTTTGGGCTTTATATATTTTTTTATTCTCTCTCGTCTGGCTTTACAAAGATTAGCCAATGTCAAGTTTGTGGTTATTTGTAACACAAGTTTGTTAAACTATACAAGTATGGATCCTGTCTGTGCCGGCGCTCGCCGACATACGCACGGCACTCTCTTAGAGCGCTTTCCAGTCAGTTTGAACAAAAAAACACTCCAAAAAGGCAGAGAACGCCCGCCAGCTAACACCAACACAGACGAAGTCCCTTGGGCTTTATATCTCCAGAGAAAAAACCGCCCAAGTGCGAGTCAGACTCGCGCACTGAGGGTTCCGTACTCAGGTTTTTTTAATGATTTAACCACAAATTCGCGGTTTTCAGATTTATTCCTGTACTTGTGCTATAAGACCTACATACCTGCCAAATTTCATGATTCTAAGTCCATGGGAAGTACCCTATAGGTTTCTTGACCGACACGACGGACAGACAGACAACAAAGTGATCCTATAAGTGTTCCGTTTTTCCTTTTGAGGTACGGAACCCTAAATATAATTAATAAGTGTTATTTCTTGTACGATGTTAGATAACCCTTCTGTTACCCTCTGGATAAACCTCTGGGAACCCTTATTGTTGCCCATAAGACTCAATGTGACGGAGTAAAAACGAATAGATTTTTGGTCTCTCATTTGGTGTGCTCTCATCTGCCTCACTCACTCATAAGAGAGTGAGTGAGGCAGTACGAAAGTCTTTCGTCTGGTGACACATCTCTTGTAACTTCTGTATTTACCGCATACTCTGTGCAAGATATGATCTTGAGATAACAAAAGCCTCAAGTTTGGACTTGTTTCAGCGCCCACGTGCTTTAGATTCACCTAATATTTCATCCGTTGAGATTAATTAGAGCACCCTCAAGGCTTTGTTGGAAGACAGCGTTTAATTGTAGGCTGTTTTCCGCAAATGTTCTGAATGCTACAATTTGTGTTTTATTTTCAGTAAAATATACTGCCATTATTTTTAACCCCCGACCCAAAAAGAGGGGTGTTATAAGTTTGACGTGTGTATCTAGTGTGTATCTGTCTGTGGCATCGTAGCTCCTAAACTAATGAACCGATTTTAATTTAATTTTTTTTGTTTGAAAGGTGGCTTGATCGAGAGTGTTCTTAGCTATAATCCAAGAAAATCGGTCCAGCTGTTTGAAAGTTATCAGCTTTTTTCTAGTTACTGTAACCTTCACTTGTCGGGGGTGTTATAAATTTTTAATTTATACTTGTTCCCTTTTATAGTACGGAACCCTAAAAATGTAACATGTTTTAGTTTCCACTTTTACTTGTAATGAAAACTTAACGAACTTATCTAACAAATTGCTACATTCTGTTTAATAGAGTTTTTAATTAATCTTCTAAAGGGTTTGTTCTCATGATGAAAATATTGTAAATTAATTCTTTACTCTAGGAAATATAACTTTGGTTCCATATAGATGCTTTTTCTTTCTCTCTTCAAATGAGTTTTTGCAAAACACTTGAGGTTCAGGAAAAGTATAAGTACCACACCGAATTTGATAATATAACAGACTAGATGATTACCGTGACTTTGTCCGCATGGATTGTCGTAAAAGTGATTTTAAAAGTTGAAAAATTATATTTAGGGTTCCGAAAAAGCCTATAATATATCTTTTGAATGCGAGCTTCGCTCTGTAGTCTGTACCTACCAATCAAAATCGGTTAAAAGGATGTGCAGTGAAAATGTAGTGCCGGATAATGTAGACAGACAGACACACTTCGTATTTATAATATTAGTATCAAAAGTTTGTAAACCATATGTTTGATTTGCATATGATATGTATATTATGTTGGTATTGTAGGCTGTCGTTTATTCGACTTACCTTTAACCTGTAAAATTGGTACTCACATTTTATTTGGCCTACAGTGTAAATAACTATCAACCATAGCTATCACGTCCGCGCATAATATTGGAAATTCCTTATATTTTTATCGCCTCCTTTTACCTTACAGATATTCACACGGAAAGCGTTTTCACTGGATTTTGTTACTTAAATATATACTAGTAAGATACATTATTGCTTTCTTCGAATAAAGTAAATGGTTGAAGGGGAAATAAAAAAATAAAAACATGGAGGATTCTTTGTACCAAGTATTATGCATTGTTCAAAGGTTTTTGTAAGACTTTGTAAATTATTTTAAAATGTTATATTTTAAAAATATTATGATAAGTACAGAAAATGTATGCAATGTATGCTTATGCTGTCTATGACATAAGAGCTACAGGGACCCAACTAGAGCTCATAGTTGGGTCCCTGTAGCTCATAATTAAGCCATAGAAGAATCTAGTGTTGAATAAGCTACTATTCACTAGACCCCAATGGCTAATAGCTTGTTCGGCTGCGGTTAATGTGGTTCCAATATGAGGTTCTAACTTCTAGCACCTTTGAACGCCAACGTTTATCAGCTACTAGCTGATGCCCGCGACTTCGTCCGCGTGGATTTAGGTTTTTCAAAATCCCGTGGGAAGTCTTTAGTTTTCCGGGATAAAAAGTAACCTATGTGCTAATCCAGGATATTATCTATCTCCATTCCGAATTTCAGCCAAATCCGTAGAGTAGTTTTTGCATAAAGGAGTAACACACACACACACACACACACACACACACACACACACACACACACACACACACACACACACACACACACACACACACACACACACACACACACACACACACACAAACTTTCGCCTTTATAATATTTGTGTGATTCAAAATATGTGCTCTGCCCATTGTCACTTCAGCTTTGCAACCCATTGAGCTGTATCGGTTACTTTGTTCTCCTACGGATCTCCTCATTTCTGATTTGTATCACGTAGAGAAACTCCAATCATAGCTCTCTCATCGCCCGTGGATCTCTGAGGCCTGAGTTTTCTTATGAGATCCATAGCGACTATGTCCGAATCCATATGCCATCACTGGCAACTAACACTGTCAAAAGACTTTGGTCTCCAAGCATTGAATTTTGGTCGTTCTCCTTACAATACAGTAGTCATAAACAATATAGCTCTGAGTACAATACATAAACAACATAGCCAACAAACTGAAAGGCTGGCAACGCATCAGCGGTTCCTCTGGTGCTGCAAATGTTCACAGGCGGCGGTAATCACTTAACATCAGGTGACCTGCTTGCTCGCTTGCTCGCTATATTTATTAAAAAAAAATTCATCCTAAACAAGTATAAATTAAAAATTTATAACACCCCCGACAAGTGAAGGTTACAGTAACTAGAAAAAAGCTGATAACTTTCAAACAGCTGGACCGATTTTCTTGGATTATAGCTAAGAACACTCTCGATCAAGCCACCTTTCAAACAAAAAAAATTAAATTAAAATCGGTTCATTAGTTTAGGAGCTACGATGCCACAGACAGATACACACTAGATACACACGTCAAACTTATAACACCCCTCTTTTTGGGTCGGGGGTTAAAAATAATGGCAGTATATTTTACTGAAAATAAAACACAAATTGTAGCATTCAGAACATTTGCGGAAAACAGCCTACAATTAAACGCTGTCTTCCAACAAAGCCTTGAGGGTGCTCTAATTAATCTCAACGGATGAAATATTAGGTGAATCTAAAGCACGTGGGCGCTGAAACAAGTCCAAACTTGAGGCTTTTGTTATCTCAAGATCATATCTTGCACAGAGTATGCGGTAAATACAGAAGTTACAAGAGATGTGTCACCAGACGAAAGACTTTCGTACTGCCTCACTCACTCTCTTATGAGTGAGTGAGGCAGATGAGAGCACACCAAATGAGAGACCAAAAATCTATTCGTTTTTACTCCGTCACATTGAGTCTTATGGGCAACAATAAGGGTTCCCAGAGGTTTATCCAGAGGGTAACAGAAGGGTTATCTAACATCGTACAAGAAATAACACTTATTAATTATATTTAGGGTTCCGTACCTCAAAAGGAAAAACGGAACACTTATAGGATCACTTTGTTGTCTGTCTGTCCGTCGTGTCGGTCAAGAAACCTATAGGGTACTTCCCATGGACTTAGAATCATGAAATTTGGCAGGTATGTAGGTCTTATAGCACAAGTACAGGAATAAATCTGAAAACCGCGAATTTGTGGTTAAATCATTAAAAAAACCTGAGTACGGAACCCTCAGTGCGCGAGTCTGACTCGCACTTGGGCGGTTTTTTCTCTGGAGATATAAAGCCCAAGGGACTTCGTCTGTGTTGGTGTTAGCTGGCGGGCGTTCTCTGCCTTTTTGGAGTGTTTTTTTGTTCAAACTGACTGGAAAGCGCTCTAAGAGAGTGCCGTGCGTATGTCGGCGAGCGCCGGCACAGACAGGATCCATACTTGTATAGTTTAACAAACTTGTGTTACAAATAACCACAAACTTGACATTGGCTAATCTTTGTAAAGCCAGACGAGAGAGAATAAAAAAATATATAAAGCCCAAAAAAGGAATCCTTGTAGAAAAATTAGCAAAAAGATTTATTTTAGAAATAAATTTTTTTTTTCGTCTGCTCCTTACGGAGTAACGGAAGTGCTGTGCCCAAATTGGTCTATGCTTCAATTACATAACCAAGTGAAATTTATTCTAAATACCTGTGGAGTGGAACAGAGTGAAACAACGCACTGCGGACGGGGCGGGTGCAATATTTATGTAAATATGCGCGACCAGGTGCTACACAGGCGCCGCTTTATTAACATAACTTTGTATAGGCGCCTTACCTAACGTGCCTTCATGCTTTTTGAGAATCAGTGTTCCCAACTTAGGGGTTTTCCCCCCAGATTTAGGGGGTAAATAAGTGAGATGGGATTTTTTAGGGGTCTGAAATTTTTAGGGGTATTTTCAGGGATTTTTTGGTACTGTTCCAATTTCAAACGCGAGTGAGTTACGGAATAGACTATCTATTAAAATGTTACAAAGCATCATGATGGTCCGATTTACATTAAATCGAAATGGTGGATCTTGTACAACATTTAATCCATCCAATAAAATGTTAAATTTATTAATGTCAACATGTATGATTTCAAAAAATCTGAATCTTCAGGTGAAGACGAACTATTTTATGTATTAAATAACTTATAATAAAAAAAACGTTTGAAACATATTACAGCATATTATTTCTAAATCATTATGAATTTATATTCATATATTTTTTAGAGGGACAACTCAATAATTCAGGCGATTTTAGGGGTTTTTGACACAAACTTTAGGGATAAATATTTTTGAAAGTTGGTAAATTTCGGTTTACAAGCAACAACAAGCTTCATCATCAACTTACAAAGAAGATAAACGTCCACAGCTGGACATAGACATAGGTCTCTTGTAGAGAACTCCACGCGCCACGGTTTTGCGCCGCTTGAATTCAGCGGCTCCCTGCAACTTGTTTGATGTCGTCCGTCCACCTTGTGTAGGGCTTTCCAATGCTGCTTTTTGCCGTGCGAGGTCGCTGTTGTAGCAGCTAGGGACCCAATATCTATCGGTTTTTCAAACTTAGTGCCCTGTCCATTGCCATTTTAGCTTCGCAAACCATTGAGCTTGTAACAAGCCTCGATTTATAATATTACTATTGATCTATATTTATATTTGGGGGCGTTTTAAGAAATAACAATGTTATTGTTAATTCTATTATTTTATTTATAGTATTAACTAGCTGATACCCGCGACTTCGTTCGCGTGGATTTAGGTTTTTCGAAATCCCGTGGGAAGTCTTTAGTTTTCCGGGATAAAAAGTAACCTATGTGCTAATCTATATTATCTATCTACATTCCGAATTTCAGCCAAATCCGTCCAGTAGTTTTTGCGTGAAGGAGTAACAAACATACACACACACACACACACACACACACACACACACACACACAAACTTTCGCCTTTATAATATTATAGTGTGATGTGATAGTGTGATTAATGATCTATGTTTTTTTATTTATGTGCGTTTTAAGAAATAATAATGTTATTGTTAATTCGATTATTTCATTTTAGTGTTAATTGTAATTTAAATTTTAACTACGTATTGTATTTGCAAAGCCCTGACAGGGTCTCATGTACATGTATAGCTATGTAAGCACCCACCATCAAATGCACATGAAAGCAAAATAAATGAAATAAAATTGAATGAAATGAAATGAAATATAAGGTACTTGTTTTAATGGTAAAGGAAAACAGCACCCCCTAACAGTGGAGAAACCAGCACGCCTAAGAGTTCTCCATTATGTTCTCAATGGTGTGTGGGTACTGCCAATCTGCATTTGGTCCGCGTGGTAGACTATGGCCTAAACCCTTCTCACTCTGAGAAGATACCCATGCTCAATTATGGCGAGTGATTGATTGATCATGATGATGATTTACGAGATAGATAAATTGAAGGATTACATTAAACTTCATACAATTATCACGTATGACAGAGTGTTTTCATTAAGTCGTGTACCGAGTTAAACTCGTCCGGGGTTTTATCCCGGAAATAATTTATGTTACTAATTGTTACAATTTAATCCATACCGTGCGAACGCTATCAAAACTTGTGCCAGGACGTTGTTACGCTAAATCCGGGAATAATTATGAATTTGTAATGTAGTTTTGTCTATTTGGGTAGAACGTTTGGGTAGAATAGCTTGGAGATGTTTTTTGACTTAATGAAAACATTACACTTATTATTTTTTTACTCTGCTAGGATGGCGACCCCGTATAGGTAAGCGAAGCATTGGAAGACCCCTCACTAGGTGTATAGAAGACTTCAAACCAATCGCAGGGAGCCACTGGATTCAGGCGACCCAACACCGTGGCGCGGGTCACTACGACGGACCTATGTCCAGCAGTGGACTTCTATCGGTTGATAATGATGAGGAAGGGTACCAACGGGACCCTATAAATAAATAAATAAATAAATAATAAATAAAATCGTTTTATTGCAGGTTAGGGACCCATATAAACAGTAAAAAATACAAAATATAATATAAAAATTAAAATAGTTTAAAATGAAATAGTTAGTCATTTTACGTTAGGGATCTGGTGTACCCGTAGCCAGTGTTTATAGAACACATTGTCAGGGGACGCCTGAGCGACGACTTTAAGCATCTTGTTATTAGAATTGCGGACTGTTTCCCAGAAACCCGCAATTCTATTTCGTATAATGGCGTAGTAGTCTGGGACTCCAGCGTCGGCGAACATGCCCGACGCACTACAATACCTTGGCATTTTTAATAAAATGCGAAGGGCATCATTATACTGTACCCTGAGGATGTTAAAAGATCTTTTGGTGTAATTGATCCATAGTTGTGAAGTATAAAAACTCATACAATAAGCTTTAAACAATGTAACTTTAACATCCTCAGAGCACCGAGCAAATCGGCGAGCGAGCATGTTGCACCGTATTGCCAGTGACCTTCGCTCTCGTTCTATATCAAAATCGTCGCTCAGGGATCCCGTTAACATGTGTCCGAGATACCTGAACTGTTGCACAACCTGAACTGGTGTTCCATCTAACAAAACTGGTGGTATCCTCTCCGGGCCTTTACCAGCTCTAAAAATCAACATTTCTGATTTGCGTACATTGTATTTTAATCCATGTCTCAAGGCGTAACCTTCGCAGATCGATACTAATTTACGGAGACCGTTTATTGAGGGGCTAAGCAGCACCATGTCATCGGCGTAACTTAAGTTGTTAAAACAAACTCCGTCAATATGACAACCGATGCCAGTACCACTTAGCTCCTCAATCAGGTCATCAACGTATAGATTGAACAGGTCCGGAGAGGTTAAACCGCCCTGACGTACACCACACTCTAGTCTAAACTCACTAGAGGCTGTGTCGCCCCAACGCACAATGTTCGTTTGGTTCTCATACCAGTATCTCATCAGCCCGACAATACTGCTATGTACATTTGAGTCGCGCATTTTTCTCCATAATATATGCTATATTATGGAGAATAAGCTTCCGCTGCCCGTCCGTCCGTCTGTCTGTCAGTCAGCGGGATGTATCTCATGAACCGTAACAGGTAGAGAACTGAAATTTTCACGGAATTTGTAGCTATTTCTATTGCCACTATATTAACAACCGTGGCGTGTGAAACTTATGTCTATTGCTAAGAATGATGATGATGATGGATACAAGTATAAATTAAAAATTTATAACACCCCCGACAAGTGAAGGTTACAGTAACTAGAAAAAAGCTGATAACTTTCAAACAGCTGGACCGATTTTCTTGGATTATAGCTAAGAACACTCTCGATCAAGCCACCTTTCAAACAAAAAAAATTAAATTAAAATCGGTTCATTAGTTTAGGAGCTACGATGCCACAGACAGATACACACTAGATACACACGTCAAACTTATAACACCCCTCTTTTTGGGTCGGGGGTTAAAAATAATGGCAGTATATTTTACTGAAAATAAAACACAAATTGTAGCATTCAGAACATTTGCGGAAAACAGCCTACAATTAAACGCTGTCTTCCAACAAAGCCTTGAGGGTGCTCTAATTAATCTCAACGGATGAAATATTAGGTGAATCTAAAGCACGTGGGCGCTGAAACAAGTCCAAACTTGAGGCTTTTGTTATCTCAAGATCATATCTTGCACAGAGTATGCGGTAAATACAGAAGTTACAAGAGATGTGTCACCAGACGAAAGACTTTCGTACTGCCTCACTCACTCTCTTATGAGTGAGTGAGGCAGATGAGAGCACACCAAATGAGAGACCAAAAATCTATTCGTTTTTACTCCGTCACATTGAGTCTTATGGGCAACAATAAGGGTTCCCAGAGGTTTATCCAGAGGGTAACAGAAGGGTTATCTAACATCGTACAAGAAATAACACTTATTAATTATATTTAGGGTTCCGTACCTCAAAAGGAAAAACGGAACACTTATAGGATCACTTTGTTGTCTGTCTGTCCGTCGTGTCGGTCAAGAAACCTATAGGGTACTTCCCATGGACTTAGAATCATGAAATTTGGCAGGTATGTAGGTCTTATAGCACAAGTACAGGAATAAATCTGAAAACCGCGAATTTGTGGTTAAATCATTAAAAAAACCTGAGTACGGAACCCTCAGTGCGCGAGTCTGACTCGCACTTGGGCGGTTTTTTCTCTGGAGATATAAAGCCCAAGGGACTTCGTCTGTGTTGGTGTTAGCTGGCGGGCGTTCTCTGCCTTTTTGGAGTGTTTTTTTGTTCAAACTGACTGGAAAGCGCTCTAAGAGAGTGCCGTGCGTATGTCGGCGAGCGCCGGCACAGACAGGATCCATACTTGTATAGTTTAACAAACTTGTGTTACAAATAACCACAAACTTGACATTGGCTAATCTTTGTAAAGCCAGACGAGAGAGAATAAAAAAATATATAAAGCCCAAAAAAGGAATCCTTGTAGAAAAATTAGCAAAAAGATTTATTTTAGAAATAAATTTTTTTTTTCGTCTGCTCCTTACGGAGTAACGGAAGTGCTGTGCCCAAATTGGTCTATGCTTCAATTACATAACCAAGTGAAATTTATTCTAAATACCTGTGGAGTGGAACAGAGTGAAACAACGCACTGCGGACGGGGCGGGTGCAATATTTATGTAAATATGCGCGACCAGGTGCTACACAGGCGCCGCTTTATTAACATAACTTTGTATAGGCGCCTTACCTAACGTGCCTTCATGCTTTTTGAGAATCAGTGTTCCCAACTTAGGGGTTTTCCCCCCAGATTTAGGGGGTAAATAAGTGAGATGGGATTTTTTAGGGGTCTGAAATTTTTAGGGGTATTTTCAGGGATTTTTTGGTACTGTTCCAATTTCAAACGCGAGTGAGTTACGGAATAGACTATCTATTAAAATGTTACAAAGCATCATGATGGTCCGATTTACATTAAATCGAAATGGTGGATCTTGTACAACATTTAATCCATCCAATAAAATGTTAAATTTATTAATGTCAACATGTATGATTTCAAAAAATCTGAATCTTCAGGTGAAGACGAACTATTTTATGTATTAAATAACTTATAATAAAAAAAACGTTTGAAACATATTACAGCATATTATTTCTAAATCATTATGAATTTATATTCATATATTTTTTAGAGGGACAACTCAATAATTCAGGCGATTTTAGGGGTTTTTGACACAAACTTTAGGGATAAATATTTTTGAAAGTTGGTAAATTTCGGTTTACAAGCAACAACAAGCTTCATCATCAACTTACAAAGAAGATAAACGTCCACAGCTGGACATAGACATAGGTCTCTTGTAGAGAACTCCACGCGCCACGGTTTTGCGCCGCTTGAATTCAGCGGCTCCCTGCAACTTGTTTGATGTCGTCCGTCCACCTTGTGTAGGGCTTTCCAATGCTGCTTTTTGCCGTGCGAGGTCGCTGTTGTAGCAGCTAGGGACCCAATATCTATCGGTTTTTCAAACTTAGTGCCCTGTCCATTGCCATTTTAGCTTCGCAAACCATTGAGCTTGTAACAAGCCTCGATTTATAATATTACTATTGATCTATATTTATATTTGGGGGCGTTTTAAGAAATAACAATGTTATTGTTAATTCTATTATTTTATTTATAGTATTAACTAGCTGATACCCGCGACTTCGTTCGCGTGGATTTAGGTTTTTCGAAATCCCGTGGGAAGTCTTTAGTTTTCCGGGATAAAAAGTAACCTATGTGCTAATCTATATTATCTATCTACATTCCGAATTTCAGCCAAATCCGTCCAGTAGTTTTTGCGTGAAGGAGTAACAAACATACACACACACACACACACACACACACACACACACACACAAACTTTCGCCTTTATAATATTATAGTGTGATGTGATAGTGTGATTAATGATCTATGTTTTTTTATTTATGTGCGTTTTAAGAAATAATAATGTTATTGTTAATTCGATTATTTCATTTTAGTGTTAATTGTAATTTAAATTTTAACTACGTATTGTATTTGCAAAGCCCTGACAGGGTCTCATGTACATGTATAGCTATGTAAGCACCCACCATCAAATGCACATGAAAGCAAAATAAATGAAATAAAATTGAATGAAATGAAATGAAATATAAGGTACTTGTTTTAATGGTAAAGGAAAACAGCACCCCCTAACAGTGGAGAAACCAGCACGCCTAAGAGTTCTCCATTATGTTCTCAATGGTGTGTGGGTACTGCCAATCTGCATTTGGTCCGCGTGGTAGACTATGGCCTAAACCCTTCTCACTCTGAGAAGATACCCATGCTCAATTATGGCGAGTGATTGATTGATCATGATGATGATTTACGAGATAGATAAATTGAAGGATTACATTAAACTTCATACAATTATCACGTATGACAGAGTGTTTTCATTAAGTCGTGTACCGAGTTAAACTCGTCCGGGGTTTTATCCCGGAAATAATTTATGTTACTAATTGTTACAATTTAATCCATACCGTGCGAACGCTATCAAAACTTGTGCCAGGACGTTGTTACGCTAAATCCGGGAATAATTATGAATTTGTAATGTAGTTTTGTCTATTTGGGTAGAACGTTTGGGTAGAATAGCTTGGAGATGTTTTTTGACTTAATGAAAACATTACACTTATTATTTTTTTACTCTGCTAGGATGGCGACCCCGTATAGGTAAGCGAAGCATTGGAAGACCCCTCACTAGGTGTATAGAAGACTTCAAACCAATCGCAGGGAGCCACTGGATTCAGGCGACCCAACACCGTGGCGCGGGTCACTACGACGGACCTATGTCCAGCAGTGGACTTCTATCGGTTGATAATGATGAGGAAGGGTACCAACGGGACCCTATAAATAAATAAATAAATAAATAATAAATAAAATCGTTTTATTGCAGGTTAGGGACCCATATAAACAGTAAAAAATACAAAATATAATATAAAAATTAAAATAGTTTAAAATGAAATAGTTAGTCATTTTACGTTAGGGATCTGGTGTACCCGTAGCCAGTGTTTATAGAACACATTGTCAGGGGACGCCTGAGCGACGACTTTAAGCATCTTGTTATTAGAATTGCGGACTGTTTCCCAGAAACCCGCAATTCTATTTCGTATAATGGCGTAGTAGTCTGGGACTCCAGCGTCGGCGAACATGCCCGACGCACTACAATACCTTGGCATTTTTAATAAAATGCGAAGGGCATCATTATACTGTACCCTGAGGATGTTAAAAGATCTTTTGGTGTAATTGATCCATAGTTGTGAAGTATAAAAACTCATACAATAAGCTTTAAACAATGTAACTTTAACATCCTCAGAGCACCGAGCAAATCGGCGAGCGAGCATGTTGCACCGTATTGCCAGTGACCTTCGCTCTCGTTCTATATCAAAATCGTCGCTCAGGGATCCCGTTAACATGTGTCCGAGATACCTGAACTGTTGCACAACCTGAACTGGTGTTCCATCTAACAAAACTGGTGGTATCCTCTCCGGGCCTTTACCAGCTCTAAAAATCAACATTTCTGATTTGCGTACATTGTATTTTAATCCATGTCTCAAGGCGTAACCTTCGCAGATCGATACTAATTTACGGAGACCGTTTATTGAGGGGCTAAGCAGCACCATGTCATCGGCGTAACTTAAGTTGTTAAAACAAACTCCGTCAATATGACAACCGATGCCAGTACCACTTAGCTCCTCAATCAGGTCATCAACGTATAGATTGAACAGGTCCGGAGAGGTTAAACCGCCCTGACGTACACCACACTCTAGTCTAAACTCACTAGAGGCTGTGTCGCCCCAACGCACAATGTTCGTTTGGTTCTCATACCAGTATCTCATCAGCCCGACAATACTGCTATGTACATTTGAGTCGCGCATTTTTCTCCATAATATATGCTATATTATGGAGAATAAGCTTCCGCTGCCCGTCCGTCCGTCTGTCTGTCAGTCAGCGGGATGTATCTCATGAACCGTAACAGGTAGAGAACTGAAATTTTCACGGAATTTGTAGCTATTTCTATTGCCACTATATTAACAACCGTGGCGTGTGAAACTTATGTCTATTGCTAAGAATGATGATGATGATGGATAAAAGATTTACACACATACATACATACCTCTCAAAGTATTTATAGTAGATAGGCTATAAAAACTCTTAAAAAAAATGTAGAAATTAAATTCGCGATGTTTCTTTTCTAAGCGGTGTTTAAGGCTCATTATCAAAAATTTCTCTTCCTTACCTCCATCCAGTAAATCAGCAGATTTACAGCTTGAATTATGGGATCATGCCATTGATATAAGAATACTCAAAGATACACATTTCCGAACACGGTCAACTGAATCTCTAAAAAAACCGACCAAGTTCTAGTCGGCCTTGCATAGGATGGGTTCCGTACCATCGATAGGAAATAACACTTTTTGACTTTCAAGACGGCCATTTTGAAATTTCCATTATTTTTTGTAGTAACGGTAACATAAATAAATATTCTGTAAAAATTTCAACTTTCTACATATTACGGTTCATGAAATACAATCCGCTGACAGACAGACAGACGGGCGGACAAACAGACAGACGGACAGTGGAGGCTTAGTAATAGGGTCCCGTTGGCACTCTTTGGGTACGCAACCCTAAAAAGATATGGTAGGTACTACAACTATCATCGTCATGATCGTCGACCAAAAGACATCCACTATTGAACGTAGGTGTTTTGTAGGGAATTCAATACGCCACAGTCTTACGCCCCGCTTGAATCCAGCTATTTAGGTTATACGTGAACGTGGGAAGGGCATTCCACACTTTAACAGTTAACATCAGAAGCGCTGAGCAAAAACGTTTTTCCGATGAGAAATACATACTTTATGCAATTACATTTACTTGCTCATTAATGTCTGAGATATATATCTAAGTGTTTGTATATCAATGGTATTGTGTAAAAGGGCACTTGGTTTCTGAGTAAAAAAGGCTACCAAATTATTTCGACTTTAATTATTTGAAATAGACCCTTGTCTCTAGCTTTTTTTTTTAACTGAAAGTCACACCGACTTAAGGTAACAAGGGAAATGGAGTTAAAGGCTTTTTAACCTATTTTAAGGTGTTTAATTAAAACTCGTTCTAGTATCTTAGCATTTTGTTTAACACAACTTAAATTATTTAATTACTAGATGATGCCCGCGACTTCGTCCGCGTGGATTTAGCTTTTTTGAAATCCCGTGGGAACTCTTTGATTTTCCGGGATAAAAAGTAGCCTATGTGCCAATCCTGTATAATATTATCTATGTCCATTCCAAATTTCAGCCAAATCCGACCAGTAGTTTTTGCGTGAAGGAGTAACAAACATACACACACACACACACACATACAAACTTTCGCCTTTATAATATTAAGTGTGATTTGCTTGTACGCACGGTTCGTCTGATGGGAGGCTTCGGCCGTGGCTAGTAGTGGTAACCTAACGTCAAAGCCATACCGCCAAAGGTTTTAGCGTTCATGACATATAGCCCACTGATAGATAAAGGGACGGACATTCAGACGGACAGACAGACGGACGGGCGGTGGTATAGTAATATATTAGTGTCTCGTTGGTACCCTCCGAGGCCAAAACCCAAAAAATACATAGGTGCTATTAATTATCTTGTACAATAGTATGGAACCCTTCATTATTCGACTCACACTTGACCGGTTTTTCAAATTTCGTGACGCGCATCACTCATGCTTCATACATACAAGTCCTCGATGTACCAGGCCTTCGTAACTCCGATGGCAGCGCTAGTAACTCGTGCTCAGTAATTTGTAGTGATTGCGGTGCATTAATCTGCATAATTTATGACAATGGCTGACAGAATCATTAGCATTCACGGTCAATATAGCGCTTAGCTCCAGAACACTCGTAAATACTAGTACTAACGCAGACTTTGATAGAGTTATACATACGCTGAGTTATAGATCATAGAGATGCATGCTCATACATAAACAAGTGTAAATTAAAAAAAATTAACACCCCCGACAAGTGAAGGTTACAGTAATATAACTAAAAGGTGGCTTGATCGACAGTGTTCTTAGCTATCCAAGAAAATCGGTTCAGCCGCTTGAAAGTTATTAGCTCTTTTCTAGTTACTGTAACCTTCACTTGTCGGGGGTGTTATAAATTTTTAATTTACACTTGTCTAGTTTTCTTATAGAGGTTTTTGTGTCGGGGGTTTTTAAATTTTGAGTTATTATATGTACCTATAGATTTTAGATTGACATAAGGACGTACCTACTTAATAGATTTGTAAGTATGAGACTAAGCAAATAGTTCATTAAACCGATTAACCATACAAGTTTGCGAGCTCGCAGTAACAGGTGCATTTAATTGAATGCAATTGTGCGTGCCGTGTTTATTGATGTAATTGTAGTTCCCAATTCTGCCGTGCAACTAATATCCATCAATAAACTTGGGCGGGGAGTAAATTAACGGATGTCTGTGTTGATTTGAAATACATTGTAATTTAGAATTCCAATTTGTATATTTTAGGCATGATACCTACTTTGTTTCGCAATGTGCGTACATAGTGGTTTTTTAACCCCCGACCCAAAACGAGGGGTATTATAAATTTGACGTGTGTATCTGTGTGTCTGTGTATATGTGTATGTATCTGTCTGTGGCATCGTAGCTCCTAAACTGATGAACCGATTTTAATTTAGTTATTTTTTTGTTTAAAAGGTGGCTTGATCGAGAGTGTTCTTAGTCATAATCCAAGAAAATCGGTTCAGCCGTTTGAAAGTCATCAGCTCTTTTCTAGTTACCTTCACTTGTCGGGGGTGTTATAAATTTTTAATTTACACTTGATGAAAAGAGCAACCGCCGAGTTTTTTGCGGTAGTCGTTGGATTCCATATTTCTTGTCCTCTAAGTAATTAGAAGAGTGTCTATTGAGACGGGCCTCAGCATACCAGTAAAGTATTTGCCAGGCAGAGTTCATGTGATTTTGCTGCGATTTCTTAGATTCGCGGTGACGAAATCTGCACTTCTGAAACGTTCCCTTCTTCTTCCTGCGTCGTTTCCTCAATTTTGAGGATCGTGGCTCCCCTTTGACGCAATCCTTGCTACGATGTTCTTCCATTGCACTCTGTTTGTTGAAAGGTTCCCTATTCCATAGATTTTATTGCCTTTGACAGCCTGTATGTGAACATTTTTAGACCATGTTGTACATGTACCAAAAAAATAAACTCATCAGGCTCAAAGGATAATGCGGTCGTAGAAACAAACAGAACGCCAAATAAACTGAGCAGGGCCGGCGTATTGTTGTAAATCCGAGCGGACAATAGTGGACTTTTGCCTAGATCCATCACAAGTATGAGAAATAAAGGTGAAAGGTCCCTTGCTTCATAATATTGCTTTGATTGCCTACATTTAGTGAATGTTTCTAGAATAGTTTTCTACAATTTGAATAAATTATTTGCCTTTGACTTTGACAATTATGGCAAAAGAATAAACTCGTCAGCCTCAAAGGACAGTGTGGTCGTAGAAACAAACAGTACGTCAAATAAACTAAGCAGGGTCGGCGTATTGTTGTAAATCCGAGCGGACAATAGCGGACATTTGCCTAGATTCATCACGTGCAAAGCCACAAATGCCACGGGCAGCTAACTCGCTTAACAGACGGGTACGTACGTCGGTTAACAAAATTACCAATATCTAATAAAATACCATATACTACCACTAGTGGAGTTTTTGAAAGTCTGTGGACAGGTGGAATTTATTGAAACAATACATGAGTATTTATTTATAATAAAAAATCCTGAAACACGTACTTCTTCATTTTTGTACGAAAGCCCAAATAACTACCATAGATGTTTAACGTGAAAAATATTATTCCCTATTTAACGATAGAGGGTAAAAATGTGTATCATCAGCACGGGTTTCCTCTTTAAATGACAAGGACTTAAGCCATAGTCTACCACCCTGGCCAAATGCCACATCTTTGAGAACATTACGAGAACTCCCAGGCATGTGGGCTTCCTCATGATGTTTCCTTCATCTTTCAGCAAGTGATATATAATTACTTGAAATTCACATAAGTCACATTTTGGTTGCTTGCAAGAGATTGCTAGGTAGTGATAAGGCCGCCAAATTGTACCTGGCTATATTTTTGTTTTGCTGTGTATATTTTTTCTGTATTAATTTTTTTGGTGTACAGTAAAAGTATATTCATTCATTCATAACTCCAACTACTTACACATATGTGTCTGAGATCAGAGACCGGACCAGCCGAATATCATGGCGTTTTAAGAAAGCTTACCAATCTTCAAAGCTGTGTGTAGTACCAGCATGTCCCCTTCAATCTCTGCCACTAACGGTGATGGATGCCCATGGACTTATGTTGTTTGCGAGTGACCTCATGGGACCCCGGACTGATATACCGACTTCATTCTTTTATAGTCCTACTAGACCTAGAAAGTCGTTTTATCAGCAAGTTTTATACATCTATAGGCCTGGGGTTCTATGTAATTTTTTAAGTCATTTTAGCTAAAGTCATATTCAAATATAGAGAAGGAAACGCTGATTGACTGACTGACTGACTGATCTATCAACGCACAGCTCAGTTACAGGTTACAATAACTAGCAAAAAGCTGATAACTTTCAAACGGCTGAACCGATTCTTGGATTATAGCTAAGAACACTCTCGATCAAGCCACCTTTCTAACAAAAAAACTGAATTAAAATCCATTCATTAGTTTAGGAGTTACAATGCCACAGACAGATACACAGATACACACGTCAAACTTATAACACCCCTCTTTTTGGGTCGGGGGTTAAAAAATAGTTCGTAAAAAATATTATGCAGGCCAACTGAAAAATAAGCACAATGTATTAAGGTAAGCAAAACTATAGAAAACTAAAATAATAGAGTTCTGTGGAGCATGCTGGAATTCACCTTATTTCGTTTGTAAAGCAAAGTCTATAAAAATTAAATTAAAAATTTAAAAAACCCCCGACACATAAACCTCTAAAAAGTAAAAAAATAATAGGTAAGTATGTATGGGCCCTTTAAGAATAGTATAAATAGTAAAGTTTTTATCCAAGCGCTCGTTGCGCCAGGGGACCGCTACCTATCATAAACTAAGAAAGTCATCTGTTGTAGAAAGAATAGTTTTTGTTAACTTTAGCGGTCCCCCGACGCAACGAGCGCTTGGATAAAAACTTTACTATTTATACTATTCTTAAAGGGCCCATACATACTTACCTATTATTTTTTTACTTTTTAGAGGTTTATGTGTCGGGGGTTTTTTAAATTTTTAATTTAATTTTTATTTCACGCTTTTTAAACTTTTATTTATAAATTACCGTTTATTTGTGCCATTCTAAGACCCAATTTCTATAATAATATAAATCCAATAAGGCAGCTAATATCTCTTCAAAAGTAACATCAATGTTATGTTAATTATACGTTCCATGAAATATTTTTAACCGAACATCACTAAATCAAGAATTATCTGAATGACTCACAAAGTATTCACTTATAGTTTAACACGACCAAAACGAAATATCTGTTTCTAACATGTCGTTGCTTTAAAAATGTACCCATTTTACGTAGTCGTATAATATTTCGCTTTTTAAGATATACGATTAAATTGAAATCGACTTCCACCCGATGAAATAAGGAATAAAGTGGCTTGTATTTTATTTTGTTTGTTTTTGCATGTCAAATTTTTATTTGACATAACTTTCAAAAACCGGTCAAGTGCGAGTCTGCCTCACACATGAAGAGTTCCGTGCAAGTTTTTTTTTATGTAATGACAATTCAGTTGTTGGATTTTTCTCTTTACTTGGGCCACAGGAGTAGAGTGCTTGGGCTATAAGATATTGCTACCTGCCTTTCATGATTCTAGGTAAACGGGAAGTACCCAATTTATAAGTTTTGATTCTCTTGAAAGATGCGACAGACGGACACACAGACAGACAACGAAGTGGTGAAGGAAAACACCGTCAGGAAACCTGCATGCTTGAGAGTTGGCCATAATGCTCCCTCAAAGGTGCGTGAGGTCTGCCAATACGTGCTTGGCCAGTGTGGTAGCTTCTCATTCTGAGAGGAGACTTGTGCTCAGTAGTGAGCCGGCGATGGGTTGATCCTGATGATGATGAATTTTAAAGTATTTTGTCAAAGTAAATAAGCTGAGTTCGAGCAGATAAAATAAAAGAAGGTGGCAATCCAAACCTGCGCGACAAAGCGACTACGAAGCGGGAACCTCAGCCGCGCGGAGGGTCATCGCCTCCCACGATATTTAATGATGCCATGCACTCTTACGCGACTACAACTGTCGAGACTCAAAAATTTTTTTTTCTCTACAGATACCTACTGAACCCTAAAAATAGTTTGACTATAGTTTGGGCTTGGGTTGATTGTTCGTGGCCTTTGGTTAACTGTTGGATATTATAATTGAATTGATGTTTTGTCGTTTAACTGTGATTATAATATTTTATAAATTAGAAATTCCGCGCCTACGATCCTAAGTATCTGAGTTTTCCAAAACATCATTTTCAAATAAATAATTATGTATCTAGGCAACGTCCATCTTGATAGCTTGACATTAATTGTAAATTGACATAATATTATGAACCTCTGTTACAATAGTGAAAGATCCCAGGGCCACCAGAGGTCACGTATTTTCTGACGAACGAAATGTGGACGATTGAGTAGTGTTAGTATGTACTAAGAACGCATGCCTACAGACCTGCTAGCTTGCTTAGACGGCCAATTTTCAGGTATCAGGTAATAAAGGTACATAAAAACATTACTTACCTCACGTAAATTCTCCAATTTTTTTAATTTTTAGCAGATTTTTTTAAATATTAATAATTAATTGACATAAGTAAACTATAAGAGAGTGAGAAAGAGAGAGAGAGAGAAGTCAATACATCCTAATACATGTCTCACTCAGTCTCATGCGCGTAGATAATGCCCTCGCGCTCAAACCCACAGAGGCATTAAAATTGAATTTAGGGGATGATTGGCCCTCTGGATCGGTCTGTCTTCTTGTAACAGGTTTTAAAATAGTTGTCTGGTGGACATATATAAAAATGGAGCGTCAGAATTTACGTGCAGTTAAGTAATTACTTGTTTTGGGAGCTTTAAAGCGTCTGCAAAGCAATACGGCCGACGCGGGAAGTGTCTAGGAGTATTGGCGACTTATTTTTAAGGATATTGCCTAAAATATACGTAAAAATCAGCTTGGAGAATTTACGTGAGGTAAGTAATGTTTTTATGTACTTTGATTATCAAAAACCTGAAAATTGGCCGTCTAAGCAAGCTAGCAGGTAGGCTAGGCATGCGTTCTTAGTACTTACTAACACTACTCAATCGTACATATTTCCTTTGTCAGAAAATACGTAACCTCTGGTGGCCCTGAGATAAAAGTAATAAGAAAACCAGAAAAGAGCTGATAACTTCCAAACGGCTGAACCAATTTTTTTGGATTATAGCTAAGAACACTCTCGATCAAGCCACCTTTCAAACAAAAAAAACTAAATTAAAATCGGTTCATTCGTTTAGGCGCTACGAGGCCACAGACAGATACACAGATACACCGATACACAGATACACAGATACACAGATACACAGATACACAGATACACAGATACACAGATACACAGATACACACGTCAAACTTATAACACCCCTCTTTTTGGGTCGGGGGTTAAAAATGTAAAGAATAAACCAAAATCTAGGTCAAAATTTCACCTCCAAAAATCCTGACTTATTTAAACACCTAATAAATTAGCTCCAATTTTAAATGAGAGCAAAGTTAAACAAGATATAATGTGAAAATTAAAAGCCGAGATTCGCACTGAAAAATTCACCGTGTTTTTTTTTAAATTTTATTACCTAGATAGCTGACCTTCCGCGGCTTCAGTCGAGTGGGATTTTAGAAAATTTGTGACGGAATGGAATTTCCTAAAAATCCTGAAACTCAAAGAAGTACTCTTTATTATTATCCAAAAATTTCAATTTGCATTGTTTCAAAATTTGAAAATGTTAGATTTACGTACAAGCTTTCTCTCGCTATTTAAGAGGGGTCTCTCCGTCCCTCGCTTCATACAAACGTAGTTCCAATTTCATTTGAATACTAAGCAACCAAAATCCATGAAATTTTGCAGACATTATCTAGAATCTAATATCTATGTCTGTGGTTTTCCAGATTTCTGTTAAAATATTCGGTTTCAAAGTTACGCGGTCTTAAAAATTTACATACATACAAATCTTTGAGCCCCTGTAATTTTAAAACTACATATTTTTAGAAAAATCTAAAACACCACAGACACAGATATTAGTTTCTAGAATATGTCTGCAAAACTTCATGGACTTTGGTTGCTTAATATTCAAATGTAATTGGAACTACGATTGTATGAAGCGAGTGACGGAGAGAGCCCTGTTAACACCCCTTGGGAGTAGAATTTCTTAAACCCTGAAATACGTTAGTATTTCTTATTTTTAACCAAAAGTTTATATCAAATTTCATAGATAAAACTTGAAAAACCGGAAAAGTGCGAACAGAACTCTCACGCGTAGCTTCGAGATATCTTCTCGTCCAAAATTCGTCAGTGCTCTAAGCAAACTGTTGATAATGATCAACGCAATATCATCATGATCAACCCATCGCCGGTGCACTACAGAGCACGGGTCTCTTCTCAAAGTGAAAGGGGGTTTGGTCATCTACCACGCAGGCAAAATGCGGATTGGTAGACTTCACACGCTTTCGAGTCCCTTTATGACGAATCTCAGGCATGCAGATTTCCTCAGACGTTTTTCTTCACCGTTAAAGCAATTATAACGATGATAATGAAGAAATTTTACAAAAAAAAAAAACAAGTGAAAACACTCATTATTCTACACTGTGGCTTAAAAGTCCCCTGACGAAGGTAGGGCTACAAATTAACTGGTTTTTGTTAGGCCGTTAATAATAAAGCACCTGTTGTCTGACCTTTGCTTAGCTCAAGGCCGCGTGCCCTATACAAATTCTTTTACTTACAAAGGTCGCGTGGACATACTGAATTAGTTATTCATTATAAAATATATAATAAATATTTACTTGTTTACATTATCACTACCAAAATGTATTAAACGAAATTGTATGTATCGAGGCACATCGTTACCTACGTTATCATTCATCCCTGAAACTTTGTACAGTAAGTAATTATGTTTATGGGAGTTGGTTTTGAAGACTAGTGATTAGATATTGTAATAAAATAAAATAAAATAAAATAACTTAAATAGGCACAAAAACCTTTCCTAAAAAATAAAACAATAATAATGTGGGTATTGTCCCCCTATCATGAGACCTGATGATGGTTGGGTCAAAATGTTACTACTTATATCAAACCTGAAGGGCCAATACATATTATGGTTTTACTATTTTGGTTTTGTGTTGAAGATTTTCTAAATTTTAACTTATTTTTTTTCATTTCAACTGTATGCCAAAGTAGCAGTAGCAGTCTTTAAGTTTTCGTCAAAAGGAGACTTGGCTTGAATCCACTTCGTCTGTATGCGATGACCCTAAGTTTTCAGATTAGCAGATCCACATAAAGTCATTTTCTGCACTATCAGGCTATATTTCCCGAAATTCCATAACGCAGCGCCCGTGACACTGTTTTGTGTAATTCCGAATTCCAATGTTATCTGGATTCTGGAATATTCGGTGCGCAATGGAATTCTCGTATTCCATACGAATCCATGCCGATATCACGGTCGATCCGAGACTAATATCGCATAATTCCACGCTCATTGTTTTATTCAGACCTCCTAATATTATTAAGCACTAGCTTTGGCTTCGGTTTTCCCTGTGTGAAGTTATATAATTAATAATTATAATACTATTTAATGCCCACGATTTCGTCCGCGTGGATCTAGGTTTTTGAAATCCTGTAGGAACTCTTTGATTTTTAGGGTTCCGTACCTCAAAAGGAAAAACGGAACTCTCACTTGGTTGTCTGTCTGTCTGTCCATCCGTCCGTCCGTAGGTAGGTCTTATAGCACAAGTACAAGAATAAATCTTAAAACCGCTTTGTGGTTACTTCATTCAAAAAAATTAAAACGTGTTTAAATTTTCAAAGTAAGATAACTATACCAAGTGGGGTATCATATGAAAGGACTTTACCTGTATATTCTAAAACAGATTTTTATTTATTTTTATGTATAATGGTTTTTGATTTATCGTGCAAAATGTTGGAAAAATACCTGAGTACGGAATCCTCAGTGCGCGAGTCTGACCCGCACTTGGCCGGTTTTTCCAGGAAAAATAGTAACCTATGTCACTCTCCACTGGAGTGACACAGGCTACTATGTATCCAGGAGAGTCTCCAGATCTAAAACTATATCGATGCAAACAATAACGCCCGTCCGTCGCTTTGTCGCCCCATGATTGAAGGACCGACCAGCAAACCAACACACTTTGACATCTATACTAATAAATAAAATTGAAGTGTCTGTCTGTAATTTCGAAATAACTACCTCATATTAAGCTCATATGGTTATTTGAACGATACCATAACTGAATCACACGTTTTTAAAATTTTTGTCTGTCTGTCTGTCTGTCTGTCTGTCTGTTTGAAAAGGCTAATCTTTGGAACGGCTGAACCGATTTTGACGGGACTTTCACAGGCAAGTAGAGGATTGACCAGGGCGTAACATAGGCTACTTTTTTAACCGACTTTCAAAAAGGGAGTTGTGTTTTTCTACCTATGTACACCGAAATCTCCGAGATTTCTGAACCGATTTGCGTCATTTCTTTTTTAATCGATAGAGGAACTTTGCGACATTGTTTCATAAAAAATTTGGAGTCTAACTCCTCAATCCTGATGCTGCAGGGGATCTGACCAATCCACGCGGGCGAAGCTGCGGGCATCAGCTAGTTTATAATATGGGTAGTGGTAGTCGGTACTCCTTGTCTGTTTTGGCGGTTTACAGCCAATCAAACTTGTGATTCCTTGTAGATACCTATATCATGGACCTTAGCCAAGTAAAGCCTGCTTTACCCAACAATTGTAAGATAATTTATCTTATATCAAATGTCGCTCAGGAATCTCGGGTCACCGATTTAATTTCATGATACCTAACCCAATTTGGTACTGTGCGAAATTACAAGGTGGTTGAACCCTGAGGAGGGTCCTACTTAATTTGCTTCCATTATATTTAACTTAGCCCTTGTATTAAATTAAGGATTAATTTGCTACGTCCTTGAACAATTTGGGAGCCACATTTTCTAATAATTATGTCTCTAATTAATTATTAATTTTTATTAGCTTTAAGCCAATTATGGGGGTCTCTTTTGAAGTATAGCTTCTTAGAAATGGTTGCATCATAGAACTGCTGCTTTAAAGCCGCCATCTTTCGTTTGATGACAATGTTTGATTTTGATATAATATTATACCAAGTATGAAATCAAAAAAATCACTACCTATATTATAATTAGAAAGTGTGTTTGTCTGTTGGTTTATTGGTTTGTCCTCCAATCATGCCGAAACCAATCGGCAAGATTTTTTGCTTGGTTATATTAATTGAAGCCTGACGAGTGACATAGACTACTTTCAATCGCGGAAAATTTCCAGTAAAAGCAATTTCCCAGTATTTTAAAAAACTAAATTCACGCGAATGAATTCGCGAACATCAGCTAGTAAAGCATTTCAAGTAAAGCGGTCTTAGTCCGTAATTCCTACCATCTAATACCGTCATAAGATTACAAAATGGGGATGAAATTTATCTCCAGGGCACAGTCGGATGTCGAAATGCAACCGTTATAATCCGGGTTGAAGTCCACAATCTCATGATTCTACAAAACGTCCTGTTCTATTCTCTAAGCGCAAACCTTGCATTTTACGCTGACGTAGAAAAGATCACTATTTAAAACCTTTTGAGACGGATGTTTGAAGGGGTGTATGTATGTATGTATAAATATACTTACTTTATTACACCACAAAACACAAAATATGAGAGGTTACAAAAAAACGACCAAGGGAGAGTCAGACTCGCGCACTGAGGGTCCCGTACTCGGGTATTTTAACCGACATTTTTCACGATAAATCAAAAACTATTATGCATAAAAATAAATAAAAATCTGTTTTAGAATGTACAGTAAAGCCCTTTCACAATATGATACCCCACTTGTTATAGCTATCTTATTTTGAATTTTAACACACTTTTAATTTTTTTTGTGATGTAGCCACAAATTCACGGTTTCCGGATTTAGTCCTTTACTAGCCGATGCCCGCGACTTCGCCCGCGTGGATTTAGGTTTTTGGGAATCCCGTGCAAACTCTTTGATTTTCCGGGATAAAAAGCGTAGCATAGCATAGCGATATAGCCTATGTGCTAATCTAGGATATTATCTATCTCCATTCCAAATTTCAGCCAAATCCGTCTAGTAGTTTTTGCGTAAAGGAGTAACAAACATACACACACACACACACACACACACAAACTCTCGCCTTTATAATATTAGTTTGACTTGTACTATAAAGACCCACCTATCTGCCAAATTTCATGATTCTAGGTCAACGGGAAGGTTTAGGTTTTCTTGACAGATACAACAGACAGACAGACAGACAGACAGACGACAACAAAATGATCCTATAAGGGTTTGAGGTACGGAACCCTAATAAATGAACAAAATTATACAATAATGAACTAAGAAAATATTTCCATCGTTGGGTACTGGAGGGGTAGCAATGTAGGCTTCAAGTGAAGCACTAAAATGTAAATAACTTAGTTTAGTTAATATTATTATAGTTTAGTGAAGTTTGGGCGGCGTCGTTGTAGTCGCTATAATCCGCATTGAGTCCATAATCGTCGGATTGCGACCACACCACCACTTGCGAAAACATCTACTATTCACTTCAGATGATTATACGTTTCCATTGTACACCGAAATCGTGTAGGGTTGTTTTGTTCTCGTTCCCACTAGCTCATGCCAGCGACTTTGTCCGCGTTTATTTGCGTTTTTAAAAATCCCGTGGGATCTTGTGATTTTCTGGGATAAAAAGTAATTTATGTCATTTTCCAAGTCATTAAGTATACCAATGCAAAAAATCAAGTTGAGCCGTTGCTCCGTTGCGGCGTGATTGAAGGACAAACCCTCAAGCCATTTAACTGACAAACCAACAAACGAACACAATTTCGCATAAAAATTACGGGTAGTGAAATATGGGTAGTGATTCCACTTGGCAGCAAAAAATTTCAGTTCCTGAAACCGTTTGAGGAGCATTTATTTCAAAGGCATACCTAATGGTAAAACTTGAGGAGCGGTGTGTCATAGTCCGTAACAATAGGAAGACCTTTCTACGAGCGGGTGTCACGCTTGGGACCCAGCTGCTCTCACCGTTTTATCCTGGAACTTGTATATAAATAGTCTTCTGGTATTAAAACTTCATTAGCGTGATTCAGGCTTCAAAGTGAGTGATTGAATATTTACGTTTACGTTAAGTGCAGGCATTTACAGCGTCTTGTAGCTAGATACGCAAACTTTTCTAGGTCCAAGGGTTTGGTCTAATCATTGATCAGTCAGTCAGTAACTCAGGACTTTCCGTTTAATATTATGTATTCATGACTATGAAGTCTAATCATAGTGTTTAACGCAATAAGACAGAAACCCGAAAATATAATGCACTAGCTGATACCCGCGACGTCGTTCGCGTGGATGTAGGTTTTTTAAAATTCCCGTGGGAACTCTTTGATTTTCCGGGATAAAAAGTAGCCTATGTGCTAATCCAGGGTATAATCTATCTCCATTCTAAATTTCAGCCCAATCCGTCCAGTAGTTTTTGCGTGAAGGAGTAACAAACATACACACACACACACACACATACAAACTTTCTCCGTTATAATATTAGTGTGATTAGTCGTACCGTCAGGCTACAATGGAGAAAATCCGCCACCAGGCCCGAGGTTTATTTTGCCACTAAAGAGTGGAAAGGCGAGCAAACTTTCCGAGGGTTTACGTAAAGCGCAGACATTCGCAGCGTCTTGTAGCTAGATACGCAAACTTTGCGCAGGCCTATGCCTCTGTTGATTCACGATGGCTTAAGGACATTGTTTAAACTTCCTCATTTGGAAAGTTATCACGATATTCTTAGTTTTTAGGGTTCCGTACCTCAGAAGGAAAACGGAACCCTTATAGGATCACTTTGTTGTCTGTCTGTCTGTCCTGTCTGTCAAGAAACCTATAGGGTACTTCGCGTTGACCTAGAATCATGAAATTTGGCAGGTAGGTAGGTCTTATAGCACAAGTACAGGAATAAATCTAAAACCCCCGAATTTGTGGTTACATCATTTAACTGTCTAACCGAGTTTCTTGCTGGTTCTTCTTGGTAGGAACAGCATTCCGAACCAGTGGTAGATTATTTTGACGATTCAAAAGCACTTGCAAAAGTTTAATTGAATAAAAATAATTTGAATTTGAATTTGAATTTGTCTGCCAAGAAAACCTATAGGGTACTGCCCGTTGACAGGCACAGGTCTAATGGCACAAGTAAAGGAAAAATTACGAAAATTTTGAATTTATGGTTAAATCACAAAAAAATGTGTTCATCAACAAATAAATAATAATTACTATTTTCAATTTTCAAAGTAAGATAACTGTACTAAATGGGATCTCATATTAAAGGGTTTTACCTGAACATTCTAAAACAGATTTATATTTATTTTTATGCATAATAGTTTTTGATTTATCGTGTAAAATGACGGAAAAATACCCAAGTACGGACCCTTCCGTGCGCGAGTCTGATTCACACTTGCCCGGTTTTTATATCTGTGGCGGCATTAGCCACATCGCGATAACTAGGATCTCACAGTTGAATAATTGAATCCCTACCTTATGATCATAAAACCAAATCTTGAAGAAGATGCCTAATTGCCGGGACGTTGCTCCTGGCAACATTTTTAGGGTTCCGTACCCGAAATATGCCAACGGGACTCTATTACTTAACCTCCGCATTCCATCCGTCCGTCTGTCTGTCAGCGGGCTGTATCTCATGAAACGTAATGGGTAGAATTAGAATGAGTTCAAATTTTCATTGTGTATTTCTATTGCCGCTATAACAAAAAATAAAAATAAAACAAAATGGCCGCCATATCTTATACGATGATAAGAAATCCCAACTCGCACTTACGTGGGTTTTTAACCCCTTACCCAAAAAAGGGGTGTTATAAGTTTGACGTGTGTATCTATGTATCTGTCAGTGGCATCGTAGCTCCTAAACGAATGAACCGATTTTAATTTAGTTTTTTTTTGTTGAAAGGTGGCTTGATCGAGAGTTCCTAGCTATAAAGAAAATCAGTTCAGCCGTTTGAAAGTTATCAACTCTTTTCTAGTTTTCTTATAGAGGTTTTTGTGTCGGGGATTTTTTAAATTTTAAGATATATTTCCTCTATTTTGCACAACCTACTTGAGCACGAGGAAATACAAAGAAGGAAATAAGCACGGAAACTTAGCAAACATTTTCATTATACAGCCTTAATCGTATTTCACCTCGGCATATTAACTTTCACGGAAAATAATACCAGCCTCATCTAATCCGGGCCATGATTTAGTTTCAATGCAAATATAGCATTCGCCTTATTTCGCCGCGGGGATATCTGGCCGCTGATTTAATTCCACAGTAACTTATTTTCTGCGGTACATTACTTGTGAGACACAGTTTAGTTATCACACAGTTGTTCAAACATTTTGGTTCTGGGCTATTCGAATGGGCGTACCTGGAAACCCACAACAATTGTCCCAGAAAACCCTATCGCAAAACATTATGTGCTTAATGCTCCCGCTTACTAAATAGAAATGCTTAACTAAACATCGGTAATTTTTTTACGGGTTTCATTATTATTCATAAGTCTAGAAATAAGGAATTTAGAGATTCCGTAGAAATTTAATGCCCATTCAATATTTATCCAAACAAGTTATTATCATCGTGTTATTTAAACATATTATATTTTTAACATAATACAATAATAAACGAAATTCACTTATTTTTTTCTATTTAAAAATTTGGTAAAATCAAACTGATTGGTCTTAGCCCAGGGCACTTGACTCTATGACTCCAAGTTTTGGATGATATTGGATGTTTGCTGCTCGATATAAGTTTCTGCAAGAGCGAATAATCTTGTCAACCTTGTTGTCTTGTTGTGCAAAAATTGAACAACGTTATAGATGTCCTATTCCATGATGATCGCTGAGCTTTGGTTGTATACCTCTAAGAGTTAACACATTTGTTGGTTTTGTTGGTTTAAATTCAGCGCCACGCACACTGTAACATAGCCAAATGGTCTTCGTGAAATAGAACAGTTATACCATCTGTATGATTGTCAACCGGTGGCTGAGGTAAACGCACTCCGCGAGCCCCCGCGACTGTTTCCGATTTACCTTATTTTGTTTTTCCGTACGTCCTGAAATTACATTTTTTGCAGACGGATAATTTATGCCGATTTTATTTCTTTGAATGAATTTCTGGCCTATGAATAAGAGTGAACTTGATCGATAAAGTGAGCTCCCACTGAGCTGTCCACTATATAAGCACTAGGGTTGAGGTAAGTTATACAGACACGTAAATTAAAAATTTATAACACCCCCGACAAGTGAAGGTTACAGTAACTAGAAAAGAGCTGATAACTTTCAAACGGCTGAACCGATTTTCTTGGATGATAGCTAAGAACACTCGTTCAAGCCACCTTTCAAACAAAAGAAACTAAATTAAAATCGGTTCATTAGTTTAGGAGCTACGATGCCACAGACAGATACACAGATACACACGTCAAACTTATAACACCCCTCTTTTTGGGTCGGGGGTTAAAAATATTATTCGACGTTACCTAATTAAATAAATTCTTTCTCTTTGATATTTTAAAATACAATATTATAATTAAGTACCTATGTGAATATCTCCCAAATGTCTAGACTCTAGAACAAAAACATAATTAATTTATTTCAAGTCGCGACTCCATTTCAACCACATTTTCCACCGTGGAACCACATTACACATTTTGTGCTTAGGTACCCTGGGCGGACAGACGGGCCTGGCGAAACCATAAGGATTCCTTGTTGACTACGGAACCCTAAAAACAAAACCTACATATTAACTAATTTATTTTTCGCGAAGAACTCCATTTCGTCCACATTTTTCACCACGGAACCACATTACAGCGGGGCTCGTTTAGTTGCGACTTAATTCTGTACTCAGCAATTTTCCGCCTACCTACCTGAGAGGTGACTGAACTCTGACATTTTCCCTTACATTTTGCTTATCTTGCGCTCTGTTAAGTATTTTTAACCCCCGACCCTAAAAGAGGGGTGTTATAAGTTTGACGTGTGTATCTGTGTATCTGTGAATCTGCGTATCTGTGTATCTGTCTGTGGCATCGTAGCTCCTAAACTAATGAACCGATTTTAATTTAATTTTTTTTGTTTGAAAGGTGGCTTGATCGAGAGTGTTCTTAGCTATTATCGAAAAAAATCGATTCAGCCGTTTGAAACTTTAATTTCTTTGACTTTAATTTGAAACATTAATCAGCTCTTTTCTAGTTTTCTCGTAGAGATTTTTGTGTCGGGGGTTTTTTTAATTTTTATTTTATTATGTTATCTTCTGTCTCCATAATGTTGTCCTTAATATCTTTGGCGGTGTGTGAAGTCTACCAATTCACAATCAGCCAGTTTGATGTACTATGACCTAATCTCATTCCTCTTATAAAAGACCCGTGCTCAGTAGTGGCCGGGGTGATGATGATATATGTAATGATATTGATGACCTCTTGCAACATAGCCCGACTTCATCTTATAGTAGGTAAATTAACTTATCAGTAACTTATCAACGAATACAAAATGCACAGAAGAATCCGAGTCAGATATTAATTAGAACACTAACAACGTAATTTAATTGCGCGGCAACTAAACCCCGGCTTCGCGCGCTAAGTGCTGTGGAAGTTTCCAATTAGCCCCATTTTGTTTGTCTTGCATTACGCAACTTGCGGTGTCGCGTCCTACATAAACACACATTGCAACCAGGGAACGACAAAGCATAGAACTATTCGTACGCTTAAGGGATGATTTATGCTAAACTGTGCTGATCCCAAGCCATACCACGTTCAAGGCAATCACACTAATATTATAAAGGCGAAAGTTTGTATGCGTGTGTGTGTGTGTGTGTGTGTGTGTGTATGTTTGTTACTCCTTCACGCTAAAACTACTGGACGGATTGGGCTGAAATTTAGAATGGAGATAGATTATACTCTGGATTAGCACATAGGCTACTTTTTATCCTGGAAAATCAAAGAGTTCCCACGGGATTTTTAAAAAACTACATCCACGCGAACGAAGTCGCGGGCATTAGCTAGTTGTAAATGTAATTCAGTAAACCTGTTTCATGACAATCGGAACAGAACAAGATTTAAAAAAAAAATGCCGTGTTGTTGCTATACAAAGTCTCCGATAACCATGTCGGAGGGTTGCCAGCAAAACATACATTAAAAAAAAATGTAATTCAGTTGTAATTTCATATCTATCATTTTGAATCGATTAGTCATGGTATGATGGTTCCCGGTGTTCACACTACACAAAACAGGGTTATTCAAGAGGCGGACCAACGAATTCCTAAAAGGCCTAATTCGGCGGTTCCTCTGGTGCTGCAAATGTTAATGGGCGACGGTAATTACTTAACATCAGGTAACTCACCTGCACGTTTGCTCGCTATTTGTTTTTATTTTTTGGAACGCGATTTCTATGCTTTTTCATTCACTGATAGCAACCAAGCACACACTCACTAATTACTAGACCGCGGAAGGATTATAAATGTTTGCTTATGCGTCCATTCATACCTTCATAACTATCAAACTACTCATTGGATTTATCTTACTGAGATGTGTATCTAGAAACTATTGAAATATTAAAACTGTGTTGGAGTTAAATGATTGAAGGCATTGTGGTAGACATGTTTATTCGGTGCAAGCTTAAGATCGACTTCTTTATGACTAAACAGTAATAATATCGAAATCTTACATGCTATTGTTTTAATAATACTTCTTAATCTAACCTAAATAATTTTGTATCGCCTTTTGTTCAAATTCAACGCGTAAGCAACCTACATATTACACTATCTAGAAACTGACAACTCAAACAACTGGGTCTAAAAACTTAAGATTTTGTATGTAGGTAATTAACAGCTAGTAACTAAAAGCTAGGTAGTTACATACCTACCTAGTTTTTGACAATAGATCTCTAAAAACTTCCAAAACAAAATTACACTAATCTTTCAAATCCTAAATCCATTCTTAATATTTTAAATGCGAAAATATGTCTGTCTGTATGCTAGCTTCCGTTTAACTGATTTTGGAAAAAATTAGTACGGAGATAGGTAGCTTATGCATCCCGGCGAAGGCCGTATCCATCTACGTTTTGTTTAGACAAGTGTAAATTAAAAATTTATAACACCCCCGACAAGTGAAGGTTACAGTAACTAGAAAAGAGATGATAACATTCAAACGGCTGAACCGATTTTCTTGGATTATAGCTAAGAACACTCTCGATCAAGCCGCCTATCAAACAAAAAAAAAACTAAATTAAAATCGGTTCATTAGTTTAGGAGCTACGATTCCACAGACAGATACACAGATAGACAGATACACACGTCAAACTTATAACACCCCTCTTTTTGTGTCGGGGGTAAAAAATCAGAAGTTCCCATGGGATGTTTGAAAACCTAAATCCACGCGGACATATCTGGTACTTAAACTTATATGCAATCACAACTTTGAATTATAAAAGATTCACTCCTTTGTAACCGATCCTCCGTCATTTTCGGACGTTGAAATATTGTATCGGAGGAACTACAAACATTTGTGAATAAGGGTAGGAGCATACTATTAACACGCTTATGAGTGAGAGGAAAGACCATGCAGGTCAAGTGGAGATTGTTAGACTTCGTACGCTTTTTTAACCGACTTCTAAAAAGGGAGGAGGTTCTCAATTCCGGAATCTTTTTTTTTATGTATATTCTCCGATTACTCAAAAACGCCTGGACCGATTTGGATATTTTTTTTGTTTGAATGGGTATTACTAGACCGCGGAAGGATTGTAAATGTTTGCTTATGCGTCCATTCATACCTTCATAACTATCAAACTACTCACTGGATTTATCTTACTGAGATGTGTATCTAGAAACAATCTAGAAACTGACAACTCAAACAACTTCGCAAATGGCAAATTGTTCGCGATCAGTGAAACAGCTTAGTAAACGGTAGTGTTTTAACTGGGCAAAGCATATTTTTAAGTAAAGTGGTGCCATTAAAAATTGTAAAATAAAAAAAAATCGAAAGAAACTTTTTTTTTTGAGAACATTGCTCTCAGGCATACTTAAATTTCGTCTTGATTTTTCCCTTCACCGTTAAAGCTATAGAGATATTTAACTTTGAAACCTGTTAATCGCTAAGTATAACGAAAAGTCTTGCGTAATATCTTACATTTTTGCCGACAGCCACAAAGCCGACGCGTGAAATTTTAATAACTTGTTTCTACCTTTATTTTAAGGATGAACAGTGCGAATTTTATTCAGCATTCACCGCGAACGCACCTAACTAGACCGCCTCGTGAATATTTGAGGGTGAAAACGCACGGGGTTAAACGCTTTTTCGCGGCTCCCAAAGGATTAGGGTCCTTACACACTATAGCTCTCTATCGAAGCAACTACAAGCTTAATTTGCTGTAATCCGCCAAAATAGACAAATCTGATCCGCCCATTGTGCCAGATTCATTTTTCCACGCACATGCAAACTGTGGAATTGACTCCCAGTATATTAAAAGTGAAACGTGGACACTGACAGTTGGCCTCGTCCACAAACTAAAAGTCGCTCAGCGCGCTATGGAGCGAGCTATGTTGGGTATTACTCTCAGGGATAAAATCCGGAACGAGGAAATTCGCAGGAGAACAAAAGCGACCGATGTAGCTCTAAGGATTAGCAAGCTGAAGTGGCAATGGGCAGGCCATGTCTGTCGCAGAACCGACGGCCGTTGGGGCAGACGTGTTTTGGAGTGGAGACCGCGTACCGGTAAGCGCAGTGTGGGACGACCTCCAGCCCGCTGGACCGATGACCTGAAGAATGTGGCGGGGAGCGGGTGGATGAGGAAGGCGGAGGACCGTGTTTGGTGGCGCGCTCTTGGAAAGGCCTATGTCCAGCAGTGGACGCTTACAGGCTGATGGATGGATGGATGGATGGATATTAAAAGTCGTTATTTCTTTTACGAGGGCCCAGAAGCCTTAATGTGCGAGTCTGACTTACACTTGATCGATTTTTTCTTTATTGATTGTTAAAGTGTACAATTACGTATGTTTAGGATATTTAATAATTCAAAAATTCTTTCTAATTTCTTAATAAACTGTTTTTTCCAACGAAAAACTTGACAACAAAAAACATTGTAAAATTGTTTGTAGTAAAATATTTTAACTTAAGTTAAAATTACCAAGTACTTCTTAATTGGGTATCCAAAAAAAAGAGTGTTAAAATTTCGAGTTTGTGATATAAAAGAGAATCGTTAAAATTACTTACAATTTTAGCTTAATTAATGTTTGAACGGGATTTCTGAGGCTCCCGGCAGCAAATTATAATTTAAGGTTAATTTGCAGAAAACGTGGCTCCTTAAAAAGCAGCTGTAGGTGCGCGAGCGGGAATGAAATTTAGAGTAGGTATTTTAATTTTCCAGATGAGTTTTAAGAATAGCGTCTGAGAAAACAAATATTTTCACAACTGGTAAGTAGACAAACATTAGGCCACTTTTGAAATCCATAGTAATGTCACATAAAGTAAAACTCACTACATACAAGTGCAAATTAAAAATTTATAACACCCCCGACAAGTGAAGGTTACAGTAACTAGAAAAAAGGTGATAACTTTCAAACGGCTGAACCGATTTTCTTGGATTATAGCTAAGAACACTCTCGATCAAGCGACCTTTCAAACAAAAAAAAACTAAATTAAAATCGTTTCATTAGTTAAGGAGTTGCGATACCACAGACAGATGCTATCAAGTTCAGCCGTTTAAAAGTTATCAGCTCTTTTCTAGTTTTCTTATAGAGGTTTTTGTGTCGGGGTTTTTTAAATTTTAAGTTATCTAGTTACTGTAACCTTTACTTGTCGGGGGTGTTATAAATTTTTAATGTACACTTGTATCTTTACAGCTCTTATCGTTTGTTTTTAAAATGTCTGTCACACACACAGACAGACGAAATGGTTAAAATTATAAGGCTTCCTTGTTTTATTACGGAATCTTCAAAAAGTGTGTAAGAATACCCGTGCGAAGCCGGGACGGGTCAGCCAGTCATTTACAAATCACTGTCAAGCATCGAAAGTTCACCTATCATGGGTCATCTTAGACACTTATGACCTGTAGGTATTATCTGATAGGTACCTATTAGATAGGACCCGAGATAAGGGAAAGAGAAGGGTCCTTTGCCCATCAAAAAGTTTTTGGCGCTCGGGGACCTTCCTGTTGCAAATGTTTTCAGCCCTTAAGCTCTCAATTCTAAAGCCCTGGTCAAACATAGCGTACATGACCTGATCAGAAAAAGTTGGCGGGAAGTGGCTAGATGAGGAAGGCAGAGAATCAAATTTGGTGGCACGCTTTTGAAAAGGTATATATGAACGATCGGTTCTGCCCACTGTATAAGAAAAACGTGTCTACCGTAATCGTAATCGACAGCAAATTCGGCCCTTTGATTGGTTGATTTCGCTGTTCACATTGTTCACAGCCAATTTAGGGACAAAATTTGCTACCGATTACGATTGCCATGAATACTTGATTTTCTTACACCATGGGGGTCAGGTGCAGCTACGATCAATGTGATATCTACTAAGCTGTCGCCACGCGTTGCGTACACCCAGGCCTTTAAACACCTAACGCCTACATAATTCACAAATGCCCCCGGGATATAAGATATAGGTATGTAGAACTTCCGGGTATATGTCGCATGGATTATTAAGGAAGAAGCCTCCGGGAACAGTCGTGTAGAAGTTTTAGCAATTAAATAACTAGGTAAAAGCCGTAAAAAGTTTTAAAGAAATGTGTTTGTTGACTTATTTAAAATTTTATTTCCTTTAAAACTATTTTTAACCGACTTCAAAAAAGGAGGAGATTTTTAATCCATCGGAATCTTTTTTTTTTTTGTTTTTATTTTTATTTTTTATGTATGTTCCCCGATTACTCAAAGACGCCTGGACACGGGCGGCTACCCGTAAGTAGCTCCTACATAGGGTTTCCGATTTCTCGAGGTTTTTTAGTTCTCGGGTGTCGAGACTTCTCGAGCCTGATTTCTCGGGTCTTCTCGGGTTGTCGAGAAAAAATAAAATACGTCTAAATTTTTGTTTAATTAATAAAAAGAGTCTTTAATTTAACTCTGTTTATTTTACATGAAAAAAATCAACATAATTTTTAACAAAAAAAAACAAGTTCTCAATAAAAAATCAGCTCAAAACAAAATTGCTAACTAAAAACAATCATACTTCTTCTCCTTATCATAACTAATCTCATCTCACTAATCTGTAATAAAAAACAAAATCTCTGTTAACAATCAGCTTAAAACAAACATCTTAACTAAAAACAATCATACTTCTTCTTATTATAACTAATCTCACTAATCTTTAATAAAAAACAAAATCTCTGTTAACAATCAGCTTAAAACAAACATCTTAACTAAAAACAATCATACTTCTTCTTATTATAACTAATCTCACTAATCTTTAATAAAAAACAAAATCTCTGTTAACAATTAGCTTAAAACAAACATCTTAACTAAAAACAATCATAATTTTTCTCATCATAACTAAAGATCACTCACTAATCTCACTATGTGGGTGGTATGGTATCACAATTTTTGGCAGTTTTAATGTAATTAAATAAGAGATTAAGGCAAAAACAAAGGATACCGACAGACACGAGCCGTGCTGTCAAAGGATGCCGCTGCCGCCTCGCATTTACAAAGAAAGCTAAGCGTAAAAATGTTTATTTAAACTTCTCGATGTCTCGACTTTTCTCGAGCTGAATTTCCCGGGTACGAGACCGACCGATTTCCCGGGAATTCCCGGGACGAGAATTCCCGGGAACAAACCCTACTCCTACACTGATACACCGATTTTAATCTAGTTTTTTTTGTCTGAAAAGTGACTTAATCGAGAGTGTTCTTAGCTATTATCCAAGAAAATCGGTTCAGCCGTTTGAAAGTTATCAGCTCTTTTCTAGTTACTGTAACCTTCACTTGTCGGGGGTGTTATAAATATTTAATTTACACTTGAACATATTATTTTGTGTACCGATTGCTTGCTTGCTTTTCCTACAGATTTTTTGTTTGGCGGATCGTAGTGAATTAAGCTAGTGGTCCCATGTAAGTTAACAGACATACAGACAGATATATATTCACATTAATAAATTTATTAGTATCGATTAATATAGATGAGCCCTAAATATCTTAATAGCATCATTAGTAAGAGGATTAAAACCTTTCTAACTCCACATGGTAATGATGTAACGTAACGCCTCCTAACTCCGACTTCCCGAAACAAAGTTTTCTCCGTATTCTAATGAACCCTTCCTCGTACAATAACAAAAACTCAGTGCCTAGTTTCATCACACTTCTCACACGTTTCGATGGCCCAATTAAACGCGACGCTCTACGCTCGGGTTAATTAAGAAGAAAATTATCTTCTAAAACACAGGCTGGCAGAACGGTTTGTCTAAGTGATAAGCTGTAGCGGACCATATTCGACTAGAATAGAAACCTGCTCCGCACCTGGATTACGGTGACGGGGCCAGCGATACAGATCTGCAGGAGTTGAACTGAACTACCAGCTGAGTTTTCAGTAGGCTCTTCTCAGCCCTGGGCGCGTTTGGAACCCTCGTAGCTTAAGTTATAAGTTAACTTAATTAATTTTAATGTTCCGTACCTCAAAAGGAAAAACGGAACCCTTATAGGATCACTTTGTTGTCTGTCTGTCTGTCTGTCTGTCCGTCCGTCTGTCTGTCCGTCTGTTATTGAGGCTTAATATGAAAATATAGTCATGCAAAAAATACGTCAATTCTTTGGGGTGTAACAAACTAATATGGTCAGGGATTTTTCACATTATTACATATAATCACTTATATCCTATTTGCCGATACCCGCTTCAGCTTATCAATTAAAAGCCAGGGTAATCTGAACGACCTCACGGAAGCTGAAATATGGCACAAATTCCAGCACTGAAATGCCTACCCGCGCTATATTATAGCTAATGACTCGAATATTAAACGAAAGGGGGACTTTTAACGTCTTTAATTACGTTTTTTTACTCTTGTGGACGTAAAACGTGGCCTTACAGAACACTTGTTACTGCTAAAAATGCAATATTACAAGCTGGGATAAACTTGTATCATTTGAATGTAAAGCTCAGAATTACACAGCGGGCGATGGAGAGTGCTATGTTTGGAGTTTCTCTACGTGATCAATTCAGAAATGAGGACCAGAGACCAAATTATCCTCATCGTTGCTTTTTAATCATGACTGTCTTCAAGCGCAACCCTTTTTTAGGGTTCCGTACCTCAAAAGGAAAAACGGAACCCTTATAGGATCACTTTGTTGTCTGTCTGTCTGTCCGTCCGTCCGTCGTGTCTGTCAAGATAACCTATAGGGTACTTCTCGTTGACCTAGAATCATGAAATTTGGTAGGTAGGTAGATCTTATATCACAAGTACAGGAATAAATCTGAACCGCATATCCGTAGATCCAACATAGCCAACTTTGAGAATTCCCTTTCTGTACACAGGAAAGTTCATTTCAGATTGACATAAGCAGATAAGAACACACCTATCAGGTAATAAAAAAATATCCTACCAAGTTATTGAACAAAGATTAACTCATCACAAAAACCTGTAAAGTGACTAAGGAAAGTAAAGTGAAATATAATTCAGTATTAGCGGTGGGATAGATTATTTCTCTCATCCCCAGGCCACTGTTCAGAGTCATTATGGTAATTTTATAGGAAACTTTCGCTTGCAACACTTGGGTTTCATACACACTGTGGCAAAGTTTAGACAGCTACTCGTATAAATAAAATCTGACCTTTCAACAAGAATATAATGTTTTCAATATATCTATATCCATATAACCCATCTAATAAATCAGAGGAAAATAGTCGATATACTGGTGATGCCAGCTTATAATTAGGGATACCAGCCTATTAGTCGATATACTGGTGATGCCAGCTTATAATTAGGGATACCAGCCTATTAGTCGATATACTGGTGATGCCAGCTTATAATTAGGGATACCAGCCTATTAGTCGATATACTGGTGATGCCAGCTTATAATTAGGGATACCAGCCTATAGTATTGTTTATGTTTCATGAACAATGCCTGAGAGTTCTCCATAACGTTCTCAAAGGTGTGCGAAGTGAAGCATGTCACACTTGGTTAGCGTGGTTGACTATTACTTAAACCTTTCTCATTCTGAGGAGAGACTCGTGCTCAATATTCAGTTATCAAATACCATAATATCTACTGTGTCACTATGAGAAAGTTCCTAGCCATTTGGAAGTTTTGACAGGTCTGTTGATTTGCAGGGTAGATATTGACACAACGTTGCTCGATATTCTCCCTGGCAGTGTTATATTCTGCTCGCTGAGGGAGGTTAATGTGCCCGATCGCTCTCTTAAGGTATATCCAACAGCTCATTAATCGGCACATCTTCAAGAAACGCTGACCGAGCCGCACTACAGTGGCCGTGTGGCCATTAACACGGCTTATGTACGAGGAACTACAAGCTTTTAATTTGCTATAATCCACCAAAAAGAGAAATCTGTTTGGTACAACGCGCAGTAGCTATAGCCGATCTATGGTCCGCCCTACCACTACTAAAGAACCAGAAATTTACTCTGTACATACTACTCTGTGAAAATATCAATTCTCTACCTATTTCGGTTCATGAGATACAAGCCGGTGATAGACAGACAAACTTACAGGCAGACAAACAGAGACGGACGGACGGATGGATGTGCAGCGGAGGCTTTGCAATGGAATCCCTTTGGCACGGTTCGGGTACGGAACCTTATAAAGACCGTCGTCGTCGTCGTCACCAACGGATGTCCACTACTGGACATAGATTTCTTGTAGGGACTTCCAAACGCCACGAACTTGCGCCACTTGAAGCCAGCGGCTAATAAGTGTACCTAAATTAAAAATTTATAATACCCCCGACAAGTGAAGGTTACAGTAACTAGAAAAGAGCTGATAACTTTCAAACGGCGGAACCGATTTTCTTGGATTATAGCTAAGAACACTCTCGATCAAGTAAGGTTGCCAACCGTATACTATAATATATAGTATTGTACTGTATTTCGGGTCTGCGTACTATATACTGTTGAAGAAACATATAGTACGCAAAAATACTATATTTTCAACACAAAATCTAACAAACCAAATATCTTTTATTTGAAAAAACAGAAAGGATATTTTCGGTTATGGATTCGAAGTGGCGAGAAGGAAGAAACAGATGTAATGCCACATTAATAAAAAATGAACTTTTGATATACGTTAATTTAAAGATTTATTGTGATAAAGCATAAATGACACTTTTATTTTATACAAAAAATTGTTAAAAAAAATGCAAGAAGTGCAAATAAATAGTTTATAAAAATAAATTAATGATAAATATATCTACTACCTACTACTATTATATCGCCTACTTTTTGCATTTTCCATAAAATAGCTATATATTTTTTAAGTGTACTATATTTTTTACAGCTTAGTCTCAAAAATACTATATTTCACTGAAGAAATGTTGGCAACCCTACGATCAAGCCACCTTTCAAACAAAAAAACTAAATTAAAATCGGTCCATTAGTTTAGTAGCTACGATGCCACAGATAGATACACAGATACAAACGTCAAACTTATAACACCCCTCTTTTTGGGTCGGGGGTTAAAAATAGCGGAATAAAATAGTTATTTCACAAGATTCTCTGATTTCCTGGCTCCATATGATAGTCATTGACATAGCGCTGACGGCGCGGCATCGAGGCTGCATAATAGCTTCTTTGAAGCTACACTGGAGTGGCGCACCATGTTACTATGCCGCCAAATTAATGTGTGTATTAAAGGCGCATTTTCACTAACCGTGGGTATGGTTTTAAACGCGAAAGTTTGAATGTATCGATGTTTGTTACTCTTTCACGCAAAAACTACTGGACGGATTTGGCTGACAGGTATGGAGATAGATTATACCCTTGATTAATACATGGGTTACTTTTTATCCCGGAAAATCAATGACTTCCCGCGGGATTTTCAAAAACCTACATCCACGGGAACGAAGTCGCGGGTATCAGCTAGTTTTTCATAAGTAAGCCCTGCAGGTGATTCACTAACTCAGTGTTCAACCCTGAATTATAGCCACCGAGCTCATTTGACATTTATTTTAATCCAGTGAAGATTTTCACGAAACAAATGTAAATTAAAAATTTATAACACCCCCGACAAGTGAAGGTTACAGTAACTAGAAAAGAGCTGATAACTTTCAAACGGCTGAACCGGTTTTCTTGGATTATAGCTAAGAACACTTTCGATCAAACCACCTTTCAAACAAAAAAAACTAACAAGAAACAGTTAAAAATTATTTTGCAAAATAATTTTTAACTGTTTCTTGCTAAACATGAACTTCCGCAAAGTAACGCCTGATTCTATCCAATATTTTAAAAAAACTAAATTAAAATCGGTTCATTAGTTTAGGAGTTACGATGCCACTGACAGATACACAAGGCCAGTTTTCGGATTTATTCCTTTATTGTGCTATAAGATCTACCTACCTGCCAAATTTCATGAATCTACGTCAACGAGAAGTACCCTATAGGTTTTCTTGACAGACACGACGGACGGACAGAAAGACAGACAGACAGACAACAAAGTGATCCTATAAGGGTTCCGTTTTTACTTTTGAGGTACGGTACCCTAAAAACTACTGTTTAAGAAATAATGACCGCCAAGACAGCATCTAGTACGGCAACGGACCCCTACCTTGAGCCTGTACTGACACTTACTAGACCAATTATTTTTCGGAGAGTACTTTCTGTAGATTTTTATAATCCAATGAAAAAATCACTTAAGACAGATTAAAGGTCCTTTTAACTAAAAGTGCTGATGGATAAAAATCTTTACGAAAAAATGCTTATGGTAGGTACAAATTAAAGACGAAAATATTAAAGCACTCAAACGAAAATAATATATTCGGTAGTATTTTTCTAAAAAACCTAATGCTTTGAAAAGCCCGACTGTATATACAAGATTTCGTATAAATGTAGGATTAGTATTTTTATAAAAATAACTTTATTTTCAAAGATAACTAGTTTTCGTTAGATATTTTTGCTTTGAGATTTAAGGCTATGTCTCATGATTCTCAGGTAAGTAATCTAATATTATGTATTTCGGTGGAATTATGGCATTACTAGCTGACGCCCGCGACTTCGTCCGCGTGGATTTAGGTTTTTCGAAATCCCGAGGGAACTCTTTGGTTTTCCGGGATAAAAAGTAGCCTATGTGCTAATCCAGGATATTATCTATCTCCATTCCGAATTTCAGCCAAATCCGTCCAGTAGTTTTTGCGTGAAGGAGTAACAAACATACACACACACACACACACACGCACATACAAACTTTCGCCTTTATAATATTAGTGTGATTCGGAAGGTCCGGGCTTTGATCCCGGGCACGCAACTCTAACTATTCGGAATTAAGAGCGTTTAAAAAATATATATATCACATATTTAACGTTGAAGCAGAACATTGTGAGCAATCCTACATGCACAAGATTTCTCCATAATATTCTCAAAGGAGTGTGAAGTCTGCCAATCAGCATTCGACGAGCTTAGTAGACTATGGCCAACCCCTTCACATTCTGAGGCGTGCTCAGTAGTGAATGTGTAGTGGTTGATAATAATGAATTGCTAACTTTACTTAGAACTTACAAATAAGCCAATGTAACAAGTGTAAATTAAAAATTATAACACCCCCGACAAGTGAAGATTACAGTAACTAGAAAAGAGCTGATAACTTTCAAACGGCTGAAGCGATTTTCTTGGATTATAGCTAAGAACACTCTCGGTCAAGCCACTTTTCAAACAAAAAAAAAACTAAATTAAAATCGGTTCATTAATTTAGGAGCTACGATGCCACAGACAGATACACAGATACACACGTCAAACTTATAACACCCCTATTTTTGGGTTGGGGGTTAAAAAGCTTTTTTAAAATATCCATTCAAATGACGTATCGAAGTGCTAACTCTTCTTGCACTGTAGTTGGCCGCCTCAGACAGCCGGTCTACGGATGTAAATTAAACAGGCGCATTGAATACACTTTAGCTACAAATAAATCAAGTGGTTAGTAGTGAAGCGAGTGGAAACCGTGGCGTCAGGGTGAGTGGGTGTTTTGCGCTAGGGCGGCGTATCTCAGGCGAACAGGCTCCATTAACTTTTTGCGGTAGTGCCATGGTGATGAATGAAAGCGATTCTATATGTACTGCCCGGCTAGCATGGGCAGTAGATAAAAAATATATCCCTGATTATATCCACTGATGTCATACAAATCAGTGGATATAATCGGGGATATAATTTTTATCTACTGCCCATGCTAGCCGGGCTGGACAGTCAATATTTTCACAGTGAAACCACTTAAGGTTAAATAGTATGACAGAAAGCACTACGTTACGGTTACCGTTAAATTTTGAACGTAACAAGTGTAAATTAAAAACACCCCTGACAAGTGAAGATTACAGTAATTAGAATAGAGCTGATAACTTTCAAACGGCTGAACCGATTTTCTTGGATCATAGCTAAAAACACTCTCGATCAAGCCACCTTTCAAACAAAAAAAAACCAAATTAAAATCGGTTCATTAGTTTCGGAGTTACGACGCCATAGACAGATACACAAATACACACGTCAAACTTGTAACACCCCTCTTTTTGGATCGGGGGTTAAAAAAACAAAACGCTCATTTACCTACTCAGTAATAAAACAAAAAATTGCTTTTTAGGATTCACATTCCGTTCCTCAAAATGGAAGAGGAACCCTTAATATAAAATCATTTCATTGTCTGTCTGTGTGTCGTGTCAATCAAGAAACTTTTGTTTCGAAAAAAAAATATCTTGGAAGCGAAAAAATTCAAAATCCGCTCCGCTTACCACCACAACCGCTACCTACCCAGTGTCGTAGGGCGCAACGGTGGACGTAATGAACTAATGATGCTGACGCACAACTCGTAAAGGGCCCCACAGATTAACAGTTCGCCTGCAGTATTTAGTTCTATCAGGCGGCCTGCCGACAAAAAACTACATAGCCCACTCACTAAAGCGATATTTGCCTGCCGGCAATGGTCGGGTACTGGCTTTGAGTCCACACACTAGCAGGCGGTAGACGACAGTTACAAACCGCCGCCGCAACGCTTGCCGGCAAAGGTCGTACCGGCTCGGGATCTACACACTAGCAGACGACGGTCGACAGTTAAATACTCAGTAATAAAGTAATAGTGATGTTACGTAAAAAAACCGGGCTAAGTGCGAGTCAGACTCACGCACTGAGGGTTCCGTACTCGGGTATTTTTTCCAACATTTTGCGATAACGATAGGCGGAAGTACCCTATAGGTTTTTTGACAGACAGATAGGCAGGCAGGTAGGCAGGCAGGCAGGCAGGTAGACAGGCAGACAGGCAGACAGGCAGGCAGGCAGGCCTTCACCTTTCATAAACACGGGAAGCTCTCTATAAAACTAGATACAAATTGAGGTATGTTGTCCATTTTGGAAAAAATATTGCAATGTTGAAAATTATAGATCTGAAGGCGATCAACTGGCATAAGACGACTGTCGAAAGGCCGCCGGCCGGCTACCTGCAAGTGTGTTTAAATAAAACTGGAGATTACGGACTGTCAGGCCGACATCGGTCAGCGCGCCGACTGACAGGCCCGTATCGAAAAGTGCCACAGACTTGAAGTTTTTAACAAACCACAGTCACAGATCCTCAGATAGACTGTTAATATGTGGTCTCTTGCGACTAACTGACAGATTAATATCTGCCGGCGAACTGTTAGTCAGTGGGCCCCTTTACGGACTTCTCTGACAGGCGCGCGTCTTACTTATATGTATGCACATCGGGTACTGCCAGTTGCCTGTGAGGGATTAACTTGCAGTTCAAATCACCTCGAGACCGAGTTCAATGAACTGAGATAATAAAGTTCAATGACCTGACTTTAACCTCTACATGCCTTTTCTTCTTCTCTCGTCTGGCTTAGTTAGGGAAACTATATGTATGAGTATGGTCTTCGTCTGTGCCGGCGCCCGCCGACATACACGCGGCGCCCCTTTAAAGCGCTTTCCAGTCAGTTCCACCACCAATAAACACAAGCAGAACACAAAAACCGGCCACTTCTAACAAAAAAACACTCCAAAAAGTCACAACACGCGCGCCAGCAAACGCCACCACAGACGAAGTCCCTCTACATGCCTACTTAGTCTAAATATATAAAAGAAAAGCTGACTGACTGACTGACTGATCTATTGACGTATAGCTCAAACTATATTTTTTTATTTGTAAACTAGCGCTTGGCTGCAATCAGACCTGCCGGCAAGTGAAGATGCAGCCTAAGATGGAGCGCGTTTGCCTAGAAAATGCCTATTCACTCTTGATTTGACTACTGGACGGATCGGGCATTTTGGCATGTAGATAGGTAGCTATTATGATGTAGACATCCGCTAAGAAAAGATTTTTGAAAATTTGTCCACTAAAGGGTTAAAAATAGGGGTTTGAAATTTGTGTAGTCTACGCGGATAAAGTCGCAGGTTACGTTAGTATAAAATAAAGTCACTTCCCGCTGTCAGTATGTACGCTTAGATCCGTGCACTAAGCATATGAACAAGTTAAAGGTGATGGTGACGTTCTTGTCCATTGATCTACGATATTTTTTAACCCCCGACCCAAAAAGAGGGGTGTTATAAGTTTCACTTGTGTATCTGTGTATCTGTCTGTTGCATCGTAGCTCCTAAACTAATGAACCGATTTTAAGTTTGTTGTTTGAAAGGTGACTTGATTGAGAGTGTTCTTAGGTATAATCGAAGAAAATCGGTTCAGCCGTTTGAAAGTTATCAGCTCTATTCTAGTTACTGTAACCTTCACTTGTCGGGGGTGTTATAAATTTTTAATTTACACTTGTTCTAGGTTTATTCTTTGGCAGCCGAGCTCGCAACTATGTTATAGAAAAAGCTATACCTACCTACACTCAAGGCACACTGTATACAAATTGTGTCGTACGAAAGCTCTCAGCACAGTAACAACTATCACACACACACGTTCGCGCCGTGTTTACCGAAGGGAGATAGGACGCGCCCGGGGCGCTTTGCCTGTCATATATTTTCGCTTAGAGCCCAATAAGCGACGCTACGGCCAAGTTTGCCAACCTCTTCTAATTAATTTCTACTCCGTGCCGTGAAACGAGGACCCTGTCTGTATTCCAAGTCATAATCGTAAGCGATTCATGTTTATTTAAATAGCTTTTTTCTGATTCTACTTTAACAATAATAATAGTTTTTACTATCAGGTACAAAAAATTAAACGAAAAAATTTACAACAAAATAGAATATAAGTTACATTAGAACTGAAATGGTTACATAAATTATTTCATATGTCACAAGGTATTATTTTCTGTTCTTGTCAAAAAATTTAAGAATTAATTAATAGAAACAGCGGTTGTTATCCAGTATGTCGATATGTTAGTTAGTTAATTTGTTATGCTTATATACAGACTAGCTTTTTCTCATGATTTCATCAAGATTTAGCTGATTTAAAGCTTCAAATTACTTAATTCTTCATAAATTTAAGTCATTTGAAGACAGATTTGGAATTTGTCAAAGGAAGTTGGAATTTTTCGTAAGTAAGAAACCTGAATTTCTTCCTTCCGAAAAAAAGATATGAGTCACTTTCAAGTTATCCTTAAAGCAGTTGTAGTATATTATAATGTTATGCGGGTATTCTAGGAAATAATATTGTAGCTGTCAATTGAATTAAGCAGTCCATAATAAACCGTTGTTGCGACTCGGCGTTTTACTTTGATATATTACAGTGGCGCAGTCGAAATAATAAGTTTTTCTTAGTTTTAAATGTCGGGCAAGATGTCGGTCGGCAAATTAGGCGAGTTTAACCTCAGTTCGGGTACGTGGAGTACCTATATCGATCGGATGGAGCAATATTTTCTTGCCAACGATGTGAAACCTAACCTACAAGTACCTACGTTGCTCGCGTGTGTAGGTGACGCAACATACGAACTGATGGTGGATTTGTGTTCTCCAAAGAAGCCTGGTGAGATGACATTTAGTGAATTGGTCCACCTGGTGAAAAAACACATTCAGCCAACGCCATCGATTCTCGCGGAGAGATATAAATTTCGGAAACGAGTACAGGCTCAGAGCGAATCGGTGGCTCAGTTCGCAGCAGCTTTGAAACACTTAGCCAGAGATTGCGATTTTAAGGAAAACCTAGAGGAGAACTTGAGAGACCAGTTTGTATGTGGCCTATACAGTGAAACTTCACGACAAAGGTTATTCTGCGAGGATAGCGTGACCTTCGCATCGGCCTTCAAAAAGGCCGTTGCGTTAGAAGCAGCCGCGAATGACGCTGCGGCAGTCGAACAACGGACGACGACGGACGGCGCGGTGCATGCGGTGCACGCGCAGGGGGCGCGCCCACCGCGTCTCGACGGCGCCGCGCGCGCGGAGTCGCGGCGGCGTTACGAAGGTTCTGGAAGTAGGGGCCGTCATGCAAGTGGGCTAAATAATCGACAGAAGACCGGAGCGTGTCTGTGTTGTGGAAGCAGGGACCACACTAGGCCGGACTGCCGCTATCAGAACTTTACTTGCAGGGTCTGCCTGAGGCCTGGACATCTGCAGCGCGTATGCCCTAGTGCGGGACGGAGAGCGGAGGGTCAAGTCCTCCGGCTAGATACAGCACATCGAGTGGAAGGGATAGAACGAAGCGGTGACAGTGACGGCGAACGTGAGAACTCGGCTGGGTATTATGATGACGAAGGAGTCGGAGGCCCCAGCGGGCTTTACATGGTACGACTGACGGGATCTGATCCGGTAGTGGCCGAAGTGACCGTGGCGAATAGACGGCTGGCCATGCATGTGGATACCGGTTCGCCTATATCATGTATAAGTGACAAAATTTATGCGGAGATGTTTTCAAAATACAAGGTACATGATAACAGTTACAAGCTAAAAGGATATGACGGAAGTGATATTAAATGTGTCGGTTATATCATAGTGCCCGTTAAGTATGGCCTTATCAGTGAAAACCTTAAATTATACATAATCCTTAAAGGCGCGGTGCCTTTGCTAGGCAGGGAGTGGTTAATAAAGTTGCGTATGAGTATTACGGTGCCTAAATCGGTCCTCGCTATCGGTAAAGAAAAATGTGGCGGATTCGATAAAAATAAGTTTATAAGTGAGTACCCGGGAGTGTTCAGTGGCAAGCTGGGCCGGCTGCGCAGCCAGTGCGCCACGCTGCGCGTCCGGGAGGACGCGCGGCCGGTGTTCCGGCGCGCGCGGCCGCTCCCGCTCGCACTGCGCGGGGACGTCGACGCCGAGCTTCAGCGCATGGAATCTGCAGGTATTATAGAACCCGTACCATCCTCAGACTGGGCCTCGTGTTTAGTAGTAGTTTTAAAGAACAATGGTTCCTTAAGGATTTGTGGAGATTACAAAAGCACGGTAAATCCGATGCTTGAAATTGATAAATATCCGTTACCTAGGTCCGAGGTATTGTTTAATAACTTAAACGGGGGGAAAAGGTTCACTAAAATCGATTTATCGGAAGCGTATAGCCAGGTAACCTTAGATGAGTCCAAGAAATATACCGTCGTTAATACCCACCGGGGTTTATATGTTTACAATAGGCTGGTTTACGGATTATCGTCAGCTCCGTCGATTTTCCAGCGTATTATGGAGCAAGTGGTAGCTGGAATCCCTAACGTTTCAGTTTTCTTAGATGACATTCTTATTACCGGTAAAACGGAAGAAGAACATGAAAAAAACTTACATGCAGTGTTTAAAAGGTTGGCGGAAGAGGGTCTTACAGTCCGGCAAGAGAAATGTTTTTTCTTTGAAAAAGAAGTCAGTTATTTGGGGTTTATTATATCGGAACACGGGATTAGGACGGACGATAAAAAGATTGAAGCGGTAGTTAGGGCACCGAAACCGAGTAACGTGTCAGAGTTAAAATCTTTTCTCGGAATGGTTAACTTTTATTCTAAATTCATTAAAAATATATCTATTTTATTAGCCCCTCTATACACATTGTTAAAAAAAGGTGTCGAATGGAAGTGGAGTGAGGAACAAGACAAGGCGTTCCAGGATATTAAGGTAGCTCTAACCAGTTGTCCGGTTTTGATGCATTACGACGAGCGGTTACCACTTATTGTGTCGTGTGACGCGAGCGCGCGCGGGGTGGGCGCGGTGTTGACGTGTTCGGGTCGTTATTACCTCCCGGTGCTTGTATTGGTAATCTAGATAAGGCATCGGCGTTATTCTCTTTAGATTGAACATACTCGATGTCGTACTGGTAACCTGACAGTAAAATAGCCCATCGAATTAACCGCCCCGACGCCATTTGCGGGATGTCTTTTTTTGAACCGAAAATAGCTATCAACGGTTGATGGTCAGTGCGCAAAATAAACCTACGACCGTAAAGATACGTATGAAATTTTTTAACCGCAAATACTATCGCCAGTGCTTCCCGTTGGATCTGACTATAGTTAGCCTCCGCCGAGCTAAGCGTGCGAGACGCGTATGAGACGGGCCGTTCGCCGTCCTCCCCGCGCTGCGACAACACCGCGCCCACCCCGCGCGCGCTCGCGTCACACGACACAATAAGTGGTAACCGCTCGTCGTAATGCATCAAAACCGGACAACTGGTTAGAGCTACCTTAATATCCTGGAACGCCTTGTCTTGTTCCTCACTCCACTTCCATTCGACACCTTTTTTTAACAATGTGTATAGAGGGGCTAATAAAATAGATATATTTTTAATGAATTTAGAATAAAAGTTAACCATACCGAGAAATGATCGCATATTGGCGGCGTCGCGATGAGCTATATGTCGAGAATGGATGTTTGATGTGGGGCTGCCGCGTGGTCGTGCCCCTGGCGCTGCGGCCCGTGGTGTTGGCCGAGCTGCATGGCTCACATTTAGGTATGGTTAAATGCAAAGGGCTCGCGCGAAGCTTTGTGTTTTGGCCTGGTCTAGATAACGACCTGGAACGGATGTGTTCAGCGTGTCGGACGTGTGGAGACGTTGCGGATTTGCCACCGAAAAGCCCATTGGTGCCGTGGTCGTGGCCGTCCAGTCCATTTGAGCGGGTTCATATAGATTTTTTTGAATTTAAAAAGGTTTCCTACTTAATTTTAGTTGACGCACACTCTAAATGGCTCGAAGTCGTACCTATGTCTACTACGACTGCGGCAAATACGATCTTAAAATTGAAGGAGATATTTTCCCGTTTTGGACTTTGCAAGATCCTGGTAAGTGACAACGGCCCGCAACTGTCCAGCGAAGAATTTTCTTCATTTTTGAAAAACAATGGTATTAAACATATTACGTCCGCGCCATATCACCCTTCTTCTAACGGAGAAGCGGAAAACGCTGTTCGAACGGTTAAAAGGGCTCTAAAAAAAGCGGAAGCTGAAAAAATTAACATAAATAGTTTCTTGCAAAGATTTCTCCTCGATTACCGTAATAGTATCCATGGTACTACCGGGGAAACACCTGCGAGATTGATGTTTGGACGTCACCTTAGATCACGGTTAGACCTATTAAAATCGGGAGCTGTGGAATCGGTTTCGGATCGGTTGCAAAAAAGAGCACTGGCAAAAGGCGGAACTGAAAGGGTTTGGGTAGAAGGAGATAAATTATGGGCTCAAGACTTTCGCAAGAATAAAAGGTGGTGTACAGCGATAATTAAGAGTAGGAGGGGACGAAATATGTACGAGGTTGAGACTGAGGATGGTTTGCGATGGACGCGACATGCAGATCAATTGCGTTCTAGTTCGGCGGAGACCAGTCGAGATTCGACGTCGAGTAACAGTCGTGGTCACCCTACGGTATCTGCTCAAGCAGCGTTAGCTGACTATGATAGCTGTTCGTGTTCGGGTAATGAGGTTGACGACGACGGGGGCGAATCTCGTACTGGAACATCCCCGGTGCTAAATAAACGGAACCGACGCCGACCAGTTCGGTTCGGTTATGATAATATTTGAACATTGTAGTTGAATTGCATTTATGTATTAAACCTTGTATTTAAATATTTAGGTATGTTAATTAAGTTATAATTTTGAGTACTTATTTATAGTGGCCTACGGAATGTTTAATTTTAAGTATACAAATAAATAATAGGATAGTAAAAATGTACCCATAATAAAGGGGGGGATAGTGTAGTATATTATAATGTTATGCGGGTATTCTAGGAAATAATATTGTAGCTGTCAATTGAATTAAGCAGTCCATAATAAACCGTTGTTGCGACTCGGCGTTTTACTTTGATATATTACAGCAGTTTTATTTTAAGAGAGAAAATATAAAAAAATTTCGCTTGCAACTTGAACCACGTTTAATGTAAGTACACGGCTGATAGTGTGATTTTACTAAGCTCGGAATTGGTAAGATTAGGACGGGGACAGATCAAGCGAGCGACGACCTTACTATCTGCTAACATCCCCCTAATATACGCGTACCTTATTCTAAATGTAAACAGCTACTAGTTCAAAAGTCCTTACCCCGCAGTATTGGTCTGAGTTTCTCTGTGTTTTCTTCGGGATTTAGATGAAGGTCTCTTGACCTGAGAATGGGGTAAGATTTCCTGTTTATCTGTTTGTAGATTAGCCACTACAATTTACGCGCATAACAAGTTACGTTGGGTATTTGCTGGTATTTCTCTCAGGGATAAAATCTAAGGAAATATTTCTAGAAGAATAAATCAAAATTTAAAAAACCCCCGACACAAAAACCTCTATCAGAAAACTAGAAAAGAGCTGATAACTTTCAAACGGCTAAACCGATTTTCTTGGGTTATAGCTAAGAACACTCTCGATCAAGCCACCTTTCAAACAAAAAACTAAATTAAAATCGGTTCATTAGTTTAGGAGCTACGATGCCACAGACAGATACAAATACACACGTCAAACTTATAACGCCCCTCTTTTTGGGTCGGGGGTTAAAAACTGACTGACATAGCTAAAAGATTAGCAAGCTGAAGTGGCAGTGGGCAGGCTATGCCTGTCGCAAAACCGACGACTGTTGGGGTAGACGTGTTTTAGAGTGCAGACGTGCAGGTAAGCGCAGTGTAGGACGACTCCCAGGACAAATGGCCTGGAAGAAGGTGGCAGGAAGCAAGGAATGAGAAAGGCGGAAGACCTAGAAGCTATTCAGTGACGCGCTCTTGAAAAGGTGACGCAGCAGTAGACGCATACAGGCCTATTGATTGGATTAGACATACTTAACAAGGTTTTCCTTGTGAATTCGCGAGGGTTAAGTTATTATTCCAAATCTTGAGGAAACCTTGTTTTACTAGAAAACATATCTTATCCATACTGAGAATTGTTTGAGCAAGTTACCACCCTACTGGCAAAGCCTGCCACCAAGCAATTTAGCGTTCCGGAACGATGCCGTATACAAACCAAAAAGAATGGTGTAGTTAAATGAAAACTGCCATACCCCTTCCAGCTTATCCAGCTCCCATCTTAGATTCCATCATCACTTACCACCAGGTGATATTGCAGTCGAGGGCTAACTTGTATCTGGATAAAAAAATTAAAAAAGGGTAAATAAAAGATAGGTACCGCTATTAAAAACACCCGGACCAGCCATTAAAATGGTTCCCACTTAGATATTCATTCTGTTCATTTAAACAGCTGCAATAAGCATTAAGGCCGTGGTCAAACAGCTAGCGGGTGGGTAATTGGTAGCGCTAATTGAAACATGCGGCGCGTAGAGAGCTTCATTATGATCCACCATTGCTTTGATTTCGAATTCGTATGTTTAAAACAGTGTATTAACTTATTTAAGTGAAGGCATTATATTAGTATCTTTTTAACTGATATTGAAACGGTTTTTTTTTATTAACCCCCGACCCAAAAAGAGGGGTGTTATAAGTTTGACGTGAGTATCTGTGTATCTGTGTATCTGTCTGTGGCATCGTAGCTCCTAAACTAATGAACCGATTTTAATTTAGTTTTTTTTGTTTGAAAGGTGGCATAATCGAGAGTGTTCTTAGCTATAATCCAAGAAAATCGGTTCAGCCGTTTGAAAGTTATCAGCTCTTTCCTAGTCACTGTAACCTTCACTTGTCGGGGGTGTTACAAGTTTTAATTTACACTTGTTTATTCAATGCACAAACAAAAATATGTTTCGGTTTATATCTCACCAAACTATACAGCAGTTTGTTGACGTCTTTCCACTCAGAAAAGACACACTAATATAATACTAGCTGATGCCCGCGACTTCGTTCGCGTGGATGTAGATTTTTTAAAATTCCCGTGGGAACTCTTTGATTTTCCGGGATAAAAAGTAGTCTATGTGCTAATCCAGGGTATAATCTATCTCATTCTAAATTTGAGCCCATTCCGTCCAGTAGTTTTTGCGTGAAGGAGTAACAAACATACACACACACACACACACACACACACACACACATACAAACTTTCTCCTTTATAATATTAGTGTGACTTTATAATATAATATGACTGTTTCAAGTGTGTTTCCAGCAGGATGTCCGCGGTCTAACAGCCAGCCAGTAGATAATTGGACGCGCTAATTGAAACATGCAGCCGCGTAAAGAGCTGCAGCTACTTTATAATCTGTTATTGCGGGTGGGGCGTTGATTTCGCGATAGTATAATTAAAACGTGTATTAACTTATTTAAGTGACTTGTTTTAGCGTAATTGGAAATTGTTCTGTTTGAATTAAACATAATAATGATTATTATTCACTATTAATAATTATTATTATTCACTAGCTGATGCCCGCGACTTCGTTCGCGTGGATGTAGTTTTTTAAAAATCCCGTGGGAACTCTTTGATTTTCCGGGATAAAAAGTAGTCTATGTGCTAATCCAGAGTATAATCTATCTCCATTCTAAATTTCAGCCGAATCCGTCCAGTAGTTTTAGCGTGACGGAGTAACAAACATACACACACACACACACACATACACACACATACAAACTTTCGCCTTTATAATATTAGTGTGACTACCCGATGCCTGCGACTTCGCCCGTGTGGATTAGGTTTTTCTAAATCTTGTGGGAATTCTTTGATTTTTCGGGATAAAAGTAGCCTATGTGCTAATCCAGGATGTTATCTATTTCCATTTCAAATTTCAGCCAAATCCGTCTAGTAGTTTTTGCGTGAATGAGTAACAAACATACACACACACACACACACACATACACACATGCACACAAACTTTCGCCTTTATAATATTAGTGTGAAGTGTGATGAAGTCTAGTCCACAAACTTCATGTCACTCAGCGTGCTATGGAAAGAGCTATGCTCGGAATAGCTTTGACGGCTCAACTCCGTAACGAATTAATTCGCCAAAGAGCTGTAATCAACGTAGCTATCAAGGCTAATACTTTAAAGAGCAGGCGTTGGTCAACTATGTTGAAAGACCGATGGCTGCTGGAGTGGCTTCATCTCCCTCCTACCCCATCCATCGATGTATATGGATGGGCCCTTCGAAGATAAAAAACGCGCTCAAAAAGTCAATAGAATTTGCAAAAGTCTCTTTACTTTGTCAATGACGATGACGTAAGATTCAAGCGTATTTTTGCGGACGGAATTGTATGGGAAAGGCTAATCCGTATACATCGATGACCCCATCATCTCTGCCCATATAGTAGGAGGACCGATGGCTGAACTTGTTTGAATGTAAAAGGTTGAGGCTAGACAATGTTAGCGCTACCTATAAGAGGCCTGCGGTCAAACGACCAGCGAGCTGGTAATTGGTCGCGCGCTAATTGAAACATGCGGCCGCGTAAAGAGCTGCAGCTACATTATAATCTGTTATTGCGAGTGGGGCGTTGATTTCGTATTCGTATAATTAAAATGGGTACAACTTAATTCGCTTTAGTTTTAACGTAAATTGGAACGTGTTTTATTTGCATCGCTAGCATTTCTCTGCAATTTTGGCTGGATGTATTATACATACATTTATTATTGATGTGACGTTGAGGTGTCAAATGGGGCTTTGAAAAACGCCCCACTAGGTGGTCAGACGACCACGCTGGTTAATTTTGAAATATTATAAAGAAGTCTCAAAGATATCCGAGTAAGGAACCCTCGGTGCGCGAGTCTGACTCGCACTTGGCCGCTTTTTATAATAAGGACCACTTATATCTGATACCATAAGCTGTAGCTTGTAACGATAATAATATTTTGTAGTTACTGCACCGCCGCCGTCTAAACTCGAAACGACACAAAACGAGCCCAATTTTCTTTTAACAAGACATAAAAACAACAGAAACAGTGAAACGCTCGGGCCAATATAAAATATGGCGGGAAATAAAAACAGTCGCCATTACATGAAGTTATAACCTATAACGTCTTTTGAAAGATTAACGGGGAAGCAAAAGCGTTCGCAAAACCCGGAGAAGGCTCAAAAGCCAAATAGCTGTAAGAGGTGCAAGAGCCGTAAAAAACCGTAAGAGCCGCAAAAAGTCGCAATTGCCATAAGAATATAAATAAATAAAAGTTTATTTATTTATAATTATTTATAAGAGGTGTATATTTCGATACCGCTTTTTAGGCTAGCTGAACTCCATCTTAGACGATATCGTCAAGCCTAATATATTGCAGTTAAATGTACCTATACGGTTGTCTAAAACAAAAGAAAAAGTGAAACACTCGAGCCGCTGAAGGTATTAAAAATAATTATAAGGTTTCATAAACAGTTTTTAGAAAAGTCTACTGTTTAGGAAATGAATACTGGTTCTGGTTACTGTAACCTTCACTTGTCGGGGTTGTAATTTTTTTTTAATTTACACTTGTTATGATAATTTCGTTGTGAGCCTCTTGCGGCTCTTGTTTCTCTTAATTCTTACGCCTCTTGCGGTCTTCTCCTGGTATGCGATCACCATAACAAGGAAGAAAGGTCGGAAGCGTTTTTATGGCACTTTATAAACAATTTCCCATTTGTCTTAATTCCGAAAATATGACTATAGGGGAAAACTTCGGCGTTATGTTCGGCCTAGAATTTTTCTTTTACCTATTTAAATATGCTTTAAAATATTCATTGGCCCGCTTTCACCTTAGACTGCATCATCACTTACCACCAGGTGAGATTGTAGTCAAGGGCTAACTTGTATCTAAAAAAAAAAATCTCAACCCAGCCCTTACTGAAGATGGGTTTCTTCTCAGAATGAGAATGGTGTAGTCCACCAAGTTAGCCAATGCGAATTAGCAGACTTCACACTTTTTGAAAACATTATGGAGAACTCTCACGATGTTTTCATTCAACGCTAAAGTGGTATATAATTGCTTAAAACGCACATAACTCCAAAGAGTTTGAAAGTGCCCGGTATCGAACCCCAGGCCCGCTGAAAAACAGACCGATAACCTCACTCTATCATCATCAACTCATAGCCGGTCCACTACTGAGCACGAGTCTCTTCTATGAATCAGAAAGGCTTAGGCCATAGTTTGCCACGCCGCTGGCACAATGCGGATTGGCAGACTTCACACACCTTTGAAAACATGGAGAACTCTCAGGCGGGATCGAACCCCCGACTTCCGATTAGGAGAAGGGCGTTCTAACCACTAGGCTATTACAGCTTTACCTCACTCTACACTTACATATAAATGATTCGTCCATTCTGAAATATTTGTGTGACAAATATAATAACCGCAAAACATAATATTTAAATGGTGTTATTCAACAACGTCGAAAATGTAAAAGAGTAATTGCATAGAATAATTTTGACACAATTTTCAGCGCAATATCAAATTATTGAAAATAATATTATATTGGAGTGCATTATGTTTTGTAGCATCACAAGGTATTTGAAATTTCATACAAAGCCAAAGTAACGTAAGTGGTTGGGTCTTAACGCACTGTGGGAGAAATAAAGACAAGTATATCTTTCAGAGAGAGAGAGAGAGAGCCTAGAGTTTCTCTACATGATTAAATCAGGAATGAGGATATTCGTAGGAGAACAAGAGTAACTGAGATAACTTCCAACACTGCGTTTCCAGCCCGAGGTTGCCATTCCAGCACCGTGGAACCCCAACGTCTATCGGTTTTTAGGGTTCCGTGCCTGAAATATGCGAGCGGAACCCTAAAACTAAGACTCCGCTGTCCATCCGTCTATCAGCGGGCTGTATCTCACGAACCACAATGGTAGGTGGAGAGCTGAAATTTTCACAGAATGTATATTTCTATCGCCGCTTCAACTACAAAGTATAAGAATTTCAAAATGGCTGCCATGAATATTAAAAAATAATTAGTGTTAGTTCTTGTACGATAGTACGTAATTTTATTGATTAGAATTGTGGAGTCTTTAACATGGGATTTGAAATTAATTAATGATCTCCGGATTTCCTTTTACTTGTGCCAGAAGACTTACCTTTGTGAATCAAGACAAGCTTTGTTCTGTCTGTTTACATTATTAAAATAAGATAATTACTAAGACACGTTCAAAAGAACCGCAACCATGATAGGTTACAACGTAACAAAAAGAACGCAGTAACAAGTGTAATTTAAACATTTATAACACCCCCGACAAGTGAAGGTTACAATAACTAGAAAAGAGCTGATAACTTTCAAACGGCTGAACCGATTTTCTTGGATTATAGCTAAAGAAACTCTTGATCAAGCCACCTTTCAAACAAGAAAAACTAAATTAAAATCAGTTCATTAGTTTAGGAGCTACGATGCCACAGACAGATACACAGATACACACGTCAAACTTATAAAACCCCTCTTTTTGGGTCGGGGGTTAAAAAATAACAATTAATTACTTCTTCGCCTGTTGCCAAATTGGCGTCTTTACAAACTTAACTTGCCGAATAACATTTTCTCTTGCACTAGTATTAGTTGAGTTATTGAACTTTCAACAGTTGATAAGTAATACAATAATTGTATTTTTAGTATCACAATAAACTCAAAGTTTTCAACAAATAGCGAGCAAAATAGTCCAACGATATTAAACGATCGCCCGTAAAACACTATCGGAGGGTATAAATTAGCCGCTGTTGTATCCACACAGTTAATTTAAATTACGGCTACTAATTGTTGAAACTAAAATTCAACGGCCGAAATGCCAGTGTTAGTAAAGAGGGTCCCGATATTAACGTTATTTAGCAAGTTTGTATTGTAATATACTGTTTTCATTTGCTCCATTTCAATTTGGTGGTGATATTTTAGTGTATTTATGAGTTTTCACGTAAATTCGATTGGCGTTTGGTCGAAGAGAAGTCAAGCCTTGTTAATTTATGTTAATTTTTCAGTGAGTAGGTACTTGTGTCACCCCTTTGATTTCCTGGTGCCTATACATTGAATTATCTATACTAATACTTACTAATAAATAAAATTGGAGTGTCTGTCTGTAATTTCGAAATAACTATTGCATATTAAGGTCATATGGTTATTTGAACGGTACTATAACTGAATCACACGTTTTTAAAATTTTTGTCTGTCTGTCTGTCTGTCTGTCTGTCTGTCTGTTTGAAAAGGCTAATCTTGGGAACGGCTGAACCGATTTTGACGGGATTTTTACAGACAAGTAGAGAATTGACCAGGGAGTAACATAGGCTACTTTTTTAACCGACTTTCAAAAAGGGAGTTGTGTTTTTCTACCTATGTACACCGAAATCTCCGAGATTTCTGAACCGATTTGCGTCATTTCTTTTTTAATCGATAGAGAAACTTTGCGACATTGTTTCATTAAAAATTTGGAGTCCAACTCCTCAATCCTGATGCTGCAGGGGATCTGACCAATCCACGCAGGCGAAGCTGCGGGCATCAGCTAGTAATAAATAAAGGATATAGTGTGTGTGTATGTGTGTGCATGTATATATGTGAACGTGTGTTTGTGTGTGTGTATGTGTGTATGGGTAATAATTTTCATAGTCTATGTTCTTGCCCGGCATGCAAGCTATCTTTGTACCGAATTTGTCAAAATCGGTTAAATAGATGGGAAGTGAAAAACTAACAGACAAACAGCTAGACACACTTTCGCATTTATTATAGGTATAGTATGGATTTACGGTACGATAGTAATTTTAATAATTTAGTAGTTATAGCGAATCTCCACTAAAAGTAAACCAAGAAAGTTCCAAAGTTTGCCAAGAAGAAAATCTAGGCAAGTTACAAGCCAACTATAATTTTTGGTAATTGCCCATTACAAGTATCTAATTGATGTTTGCGTCTAGTTACAGTAATCTTTAGCCCGCAACAGCTTTAGTAAATTACACAATTTCTCCTCATTAACATTAGATTTGAGCATTAAAACTGAGAGGGGATTTAATCTTTAAGAAGTCTTTGTTTTTTCTACAAGATATTCATCATCATCACTAACCCATCGCCGGCCCACTACTGACCACGGGTCTCCTCTCAGATTGAGAAGGTTTCAGCCAATAGTCCACCGCACTGACCAAGCGCGTACCTATTGGCAGACTTCACATGCCTTTTGAAAACGTTATGGAGAACTCTCAGGCAGGTTTCCTCACGCTTTCCTTCACCGTTAAAGGAACTGATATTTAAAATTGGTTAAAACCCACATAACTCCATAACATGAAGTAAAAATATAACTGAAAATTTAAAACTCCCCGACACAAAAACCTCTATAAGAAAACTAGAAAAGAGCTGATTTTCTTCGATTATGGCTAAGAACACTCTCGATCAAGCAAACCTTTCAAACAAAAAAAAAACAAAATTAAAATCGGTTCATTAGTTTAGGGGCTACGATGCCACAGACAGATACACAGATACACACGTCAAACTTATAACACCCCTCTTTTTGGGTCGGGAGTTAAAATAGAGTAAATAAAATATCCTAACATAAACTTACTTGGTAAAATTTAAAATTTTGGCGGTCCTACAGTGCGCTGAGACACTCTTGCATTCTGAAGACAAGCCCAATAAGAAGCCACTCTATATTTTCGAGTTATTGAAGAACATGGCTTAGACACAATGTAACCCAATCTGCGACGATCGCTGTTCAATATCGTCGATGTAACATTATTGAGAAACAACACTTTTGTCTCAATGTACCTACAGCTATCTCGTAGAAAATAGTGCATCGTTTAAAAATAAAACCGACTTCAAAAACCACAAGCACTAAAAAGTAATAAATAATTTTTGTTTAGTTACACGTGTAATATACCTAGGTATGAAGTCGGGCGAGCTTCACATTTGGATTTCTAATTTTGTTTTATTATGTTCGCTCGACTTCATACCTAGGTACATTACATTTATTACTTTTTAGTGCTTGTGGTTTTTGAAGTCGGTTTTATTTTTCTTTTGAAAATTTTTTATTTCACAATTTTTAGTGGCCTCACTGTACTATATATAATATGCTATGCCCAGTTCAAACCCTACTGTTTACAAAGCTATTACACTGATCGCGAGCAATTTACTCTTATCCATTGAGGAGTTAGAGTCTCCATCTCCGAAGATATTCATCAGATATTCACCAAATTTATATGGGACCACCTGCATAGTATACCCTTTCAAACAAAAAAAAATCCAAATCGGTTCAGGGGTCTTTGAGTAATCGGTGAACATACATTAATAAAAAAAGATTCCGACGCATTGAGAACCTCCTCCTTTTTTTGAAGTCGGTTAAAAATTGTACTTCGTACAGTTTCTTGCTTGATTATTTCCTTGAAAAGCTTACCTATATTATACCTACTCGTTAGTAAATTACAAATTGATGTCGTTTTTTAAGGTTCCGTACCTCAAAAGGAAAAACAGAACCCTTATAGGGTCACTTCATTGTCTGTCTATCTGTCCGTTTGTTTTATATAGATTAAATTTAGCCCTTGACTGCAATCAATGCCGAGTTTCTTTCTGGTTCTTCTCGGTAGGAAAGGCGTTTCAAAATCCAAACCAGCATTCAAATGTACTTGGGAAAGTTTAATTGAATAATTTTTTTTTTTCAAATAAATTTTAGATTTTTAATAACGTAAATACGGATGAAGTCGCGGGTATCAACTAGTTAAGAATACTTTAAATTGGTTTAAGTATAGGGCACTCCATAATTTTAACTTAAAATATCTTTCGATGTTTTTGGTAGCTACAAAAAATAAATTCTGCCAATTACCTCACTAAAACTTTAAAACGAGTGAGAGAGTGTTAATTATTCCTTGTTTTCTCATTTAATTGGCACCTAAAGTGAATAGCGTTCACTAATTAACTTCGGCACTAACACAAAATGTTTCGTACAAAATAGTAACTAGAGGAAATTAGCTGAACAAAAGGGGGTGTTTCAAGAATGTATCTGCCGTGGGCTAAATCTTGTACAGTATACTTAGATACTGAAAAATATGAAAGATGCCTTAAATTAGCGTTTCACGATAATATTTTCGTTGAAATGGCTTTGTTTGCTGGTACAAAAACAAGAGCCCTTTTTATCTAGACGGGGTGTTTTGAGTCAAGTTATTTAATTTTATTAAAGTATCTATCAAAAACAAAACTTACTAAACACTAGGTAAGTAGGTATATAATGCCAGGGGCTTCGTCCGCGTGAATTTCGTTTTTTTTAAACATTCTGTGGAAACTCTTTGATTTTCCGGCATAAAAGTGCATGCTCAAGGCGGTATTTTTTTTTTCATTATTGGCATGCAATGTATGTAATAATTTATACCGCACCGGGCCAGCGTAGCGGACTATGGCCTAAACACTTCTCATTCTGAGCGGGATACCCGCGTTCAGTAGTGAGCCAGCAATGGGTTAATCATGACGATGATTAATACCTCACGCTGTCTCCAGGAAAAAAAAATACCTCAAAAAGTTACCCTCGAGGCACCGTATTTATGTTTTGCTTTTACATAATGCTCCACTCATCTCTCGAAGGAAATTTCTACAACAAACATTACCAAAGTTCAAACCTTAACCGGATACAGGATACATAAAATACAATATCCAAGGAACCCGCACAGCCCCGAAATGTTTGTGTGGGCCCCGTGTATTTGTTCCGGAGTTCCGCAGCACAATACAAAAGAGTTAATGACCTATGAACCGTGCCGATTGCGAACCTAATGTGTTTTTAATAGCATACACTCTATTAAAATGGCATTTGATATTGATAATACAATTTACAGCTTTCGTTAAATCTTAATAAACCAGTCAAGTGCAAGTCAGACCCGCGCAACGAGGGTTCCGTACTCGGGTATTTTTTCCAACATTTTGCACGATAAATCAAAAACTATTATGCATAAAAATTAATTAAAATCTGTTTTAGAATGTACAGCTAATGCCCTTTCACATGATATGCCACTCGGTCTATCTTACTTTGAAAATTGAAAATATCAATATTGTTCATTTTAATTTTTTTGTGATGAAATCGCGAATCATGAAAAAAAAATTAAAATTCAATCATGAAATCACAAAAAAATCACAGTTTTCGGATTTTTTCCTTTACTTGTGCCTGCCAAATCTCATGATTCTAGGTCAACGAGAAGTACCCTATAGGTTTTTTTAATCCTGGGCTCCCTAATAAGCCTAATAATTAACCACTAAGCGATCACCGCTTATCCAAACAAAAATAAAATTATGAGTTTGAAGAAGTCTCAAAAATGCCAACAAAAATAATCTAGGTTTTTCATGTCTGTTTCCAATTAAGTCGGTCCTTTATAACGTCGTAATGTGCGAAAGACGACAATTATTTTTCGGACGAGGGTGCTTGAGCACTAATGGGGTGTCATTTAATGTACAATTAACGATCATAATGGATGGCATTTTTATTGCACTCTTTCACTGAATCTAGGCTAAGAACTTCGTCATTTATCATTATTATTAAATGGGGTGACGATTTTATTTTTCTTCTTTGATAAAATAAATTATTCTCATGTTTGTTTATTATTATTTTGATAAATACAAAACCCAGAGACTTCAGTTTATCACTTTTATTAACTTAAATTAAATACATAGATCACCATATTACTTATATCACTAGTACAAATTAACACACAAGCTCTCTCTACTGATCGACGAACTAGCATGAATGCTCAATGCTCCGTTTTCCTTTTCCCCTCTCAAATTTCTCACTCTCCCCACTTTTGCCCACAATATTTTCGTCCAAGAGAGTTCTACGTTCTGATTGGCCAAAGAATTTGCGTGGCAAACTGGATTATTTTAACTTGGCCAATCAGATCCTAGTTAATGTTGCCACTATAAAACTCACAGATTATACAAAAAATATTGCGAATGCTGTGCTATAGAATATAAAATTGTAAAAATCATGACATTCGGCCATCCGCTTTTGTGCAACCTCCCGGTGTACAATAATATATTTATGAAACCTAGCTTTATTACATCAATACTCGGTTATCGGTATAGGAACAAAATTGATTAAATAGTTCCTAACAATTAATTAACTTATAATTTTAAACATCAACACCTATAGTTACATTTTTGTAAAGACAAGAAAATTATTCATACAGCAAATCACAAATCGGAAAATCTCACAAAAAAAAATATCAAATAATAATTCCTAAATAATAATTTAACTTATAATGTTAAACACCAACTTTTTTTAGTTCAATTTTTGTAAGCATACAATAACTATACATACAAGCAAATCACACATCAGGAAAATTAATAAAAATCATGACATTCGGTTTCTTAACAACTATTATTTCTTTACAATTTTGATTACTGATCAACCGTTACGTAACCGAGACTGCTGTTGCAACACAGATAATGGGATATTATCATCAGTGTCGTCGTCAGAAGACTCAATTGAATCATTACTCATCTTGTTTGACTTAAGTTCTGGAAGGCTAATATTTACCCATGGCCTTATTCGGTCTGCTGCAACAACAGTCTGGAACGGTTTAGTTTTTTTTTATCAAATCCAGGAATAGTACCAATTTTATATCTATCATTTCCTATAACTTGAACAATTCTGTATGGTCCTATAAATTTTGATAACAATTTAGTGCTATTGCCCTTATTGTAGTAATTTGTTCTAGTTATCTTAATAAGGTCACCCTCTTTAAAAACAGCAGCAGGAGTTCGTCCCGAATCATGGTATTATTTCTGTTTGATCTGACAATCTTTGATATTTGTGCTTACTTCGTTTCTTAATGATTTGATATCAGTCGGTAATATGTTCGAACTAACATCAAGCTTATTTGACAAACTGTCTTGAAGTCTACATCCAAACAAAACTTCTGATGCCGTTTTGCGAGTGGAAGCATTTATGGTGTTGTTAATACCCCATTGTATCTGACCCAGCTGCGTGTCCCAATCACGATCATCTTTACACGAATTGCTCTTAGCTAATGCATTTAATATGGTCTGATTGAAGCGTTCGGCTTGACCATTGGATCGTGGACATGCAACTGCATTTAGTACGTGCCTGATACCCTGAAGTTCACAAAACTTTTTAAAATCTCTTGAGGTAAAAGAAGTACCCCTATTTGAAATAATTCGAGTGGGTAGCCCGAAATCATAAAATATGCTTTCAAGTACCCTTACAGTACTTTTGATTTGAGTATCTTTAACAGGTTTTACAAAAACATACTTGGTGAACCCGTCAACTATCGTCAAAATGTAGGCATTCCCTTTCCTGCTTTTCACAAATGGACCGAGGTGGTCGATATGAATCGTATGAAAGGGGATGTCTGCCTTTTGAACTGGAAACAAGTAACCAGCCTTTTACTTAAGAGTACTATCCTTATGGTATGCACAGTGAATACATTTTTTTTTTTATTTATTTATTATTATTGACATTAAAAAATATACAAAGAGTTTTTGTTACATACATCATACATCACATGATCGAACATATTTTTTTTTTACGAATTTGCATAATTTAGGAAACCAATATAAAGCCTGAATTTTGTCAACAGTCTTAGCCTCACCTAAGTGTCCGATATCATCATGGTTAGCTTTGCACACTTGAAACCGGGCACCACGAGGAACCACAAGACATAACTTATCTTTGACTCTCCTGTGCAATTTATGATCTTTGACAACAAAGTTCTTTCTAATGTCTTTTGATTCCTCGTCGTTCTCAGGTTTCAAGATTTTTATGATACGGTTAATTTCTGGGTCTGACATCTGCATGGTTAAGAGCCAATTCTCCGTACTGATATTATATACCGTTAAAGAGGGTTCCTCATCTACCCCGGGCAACTTAGAGTTTCGGCTTAATGCATCGACGTGAGCCATCTGTACCCCTGGTCTATATTCGATCTCAAAGTTAAATTCGCTTATTTGGAGCCACCACCTACCAATTCTTGGGACGAGATCACGCTTGGTTAATGTTGTACGTAAAGCGTGACAGTCTGTAACTACTTTAAACTTGATTCCCATTAAATACACCCTAAATTTTTTTAGAGAGCACACTATAGCCAGAGTTTCTAACTCATATGTCGTTCTTCAGCAGTAGTTTGTCTGCTGAAATACGCCACTGGTTTTAGGACTCGCGGGTTTTCTTGCCATTGTAACAGTATTCCGCCTATTCCTAATGCACTGGCATCTGTATGAAGTTCAGTGTCTAACTTGGGATTGTAGAGAGATAATATGGGGCGTTCTATAAGCCTATCCTTGAGAGAATTAAACGACCCCGCTTCTACTTCGGACCATTTAAAAGGAGTATCTTTTTTAACAAATTTGTTAGGGGTCGTGCAATTTCACCGAACCCCTTAACAAATTTTCGGAAAAACCCTGCTAAACCAAGAAATTGTCGAACCTCATGCACTGTTTGAGGCACCGGAAAATCCTTCACGGCCTGGATTTTAGTAACATCGGGTCTTATTCCATTAATTAAAATTTCGTAACCCAGGTAGTTTATCGAGCTATCAAAGAATCTACATTTGGACAATTTTAGAGTTAACCCATAATTTCGAAATAGTTGAAGAACCTCTTCCAGTCTTTGGAATCCCTGTTCAAGATTTCATTTTGTAAAAGATCCTCTACAATTTCAGGTACTTGTTGTCTTTCCGGGTGTGAGAGCCGGTAAGGGCGGTATACTACAGGTCTGTTGTCCGTCACGTCAATAGTCATCTCAGTATCTTTTGTTAGTCCAATCTCGCTAAGATTCATCGCAAAACAGTCACGATATGACTGCAACAAATTATACAATCTATCCAAAGTGTCTGCATTAACGTCCTTTCCAACTCTTATTTCCGCGCGGTTTAGTGGTTCTATTCACATTACAAATAGCTTTTTCTACCAAAGGCGTGACCCTAGCCACCAGAGTTTGTGGGACTATACGCAACGCGTCAGATTTTAAATTTGAGACTAATAAATGCCCCTTGCCCTTGTTAATTCGGTAAGCTCCCTGGTGCATATGGTACTCTCTTCCTGGTTCTGCGCAACTATACCCTTCTATATAAACATCACCACTGTAACTAGGATCTTCAGTACACACTTTAACTAACCCAATTCTTTGTACTTCTGTAGAACCCACAGTTTTTAATTTAAGTGGTTGACTATCTTGTTGAAAAATGTCTATTGTTAAAGAAAATCAACTTATTAGAGTCTTTTAAAACTGTTACGCATGGTAACTCCGTGAAGTCTTGGTCAATTAGTAGAGGAGTACGCAAGAACTTATCGTTAACTACAAGTACTTCAATACAAGCTGCAACATCGTCGAGTTGTAACGAAACTGGACTTCTATACAAAGGGGGAACGGAAGAATTACCGAAGCTCTTAATTACCGGTAGGTCATAGACAAATTTTGGCAAGTTCAGTTCTTGAGCAACAGGATTAGATTGGTTTCCATCAACACGCTTTTTAACAAGGTTATCACTAGTAGGTCGCTGAGAATTCAAAAAGAACAATAGATCCTCAGGTTCACTACAATTCAATGCTTGCGCGCCATTCCGAACCGATTTATCGTAAATACCATAAACAACACAGTCTACTGCTTTTTTTTACCCGTGATTTCGAAGCGATTTATCAGTGTTAATTTGTCATAAAAGTATTCTTTTAAACTGTTGTTACTTCGTGAAGTGCGTGCAAGCATTTCCTCCAAACGCCGACCGTAATTTTGTTCGTTCGGAAATGCCTTTCGAAGTTTTTCTCGCCATTCGTCCCATGTGTAATTGACGGAAGGCAAAGCCTCGAACCATTTTTTGCAAGGCCCACAAGTTTTTGTAACGCAAAATGTACGGTTTGCTTTTGGTCCCATTCATAAATACTAGCACATTCTTTAACTTTTCTTATCCAACTATCTATAGTTTGCGTTATGCTAGACGGGTCAAATTCCGGAATCACATTAACATGATTGCTGTACAAAATTTTGCTCTTGTCAGTCTTAGGTTGCACAATACTATATATAGCTCGATTACCACTCACTCACTGACTCACTCATTGACATAATTGTTCTCCTCGTCTGTTGTAAAGCTCGTTGCTGGCGCCATTGGTTGCTGCTCAGGCTGCTTGTGACGACGAGGTGGGCAATGCTGGAGGTATGAGAACCTCTGACGCATGCCCCAGGGCACTGGTCTCAATCTCCTCTATCGTCCATGATGGAGAGACGCACCTGCGTGCCTTGCGGACACGCCTCTCAGGCGGCGATGGAGATCGCTTTCTCAAGCGCTTGCCCCCACGCCGTTTGTGTCCCCGACTGGCTCGTTCCATGTACTCGACAGAAAAATAAGCAACGTTAGTAAAGTGTTCCTTTAATTCATGGTGATACTAAATGACTATTAATGAATTTTGCTTTCAACCAAAAAAGGGGTAGTAAAATAATTTGACCGCTATTATTAGCCGAATTATTTTTAATGTATTGATAATATATTATGGAATTCTATGAACTGTCTCTCAACTAACTGTAAATCAATAAATATACACAGTACTTTTTTGTGACACACATAACCAGGCACGTGGAACACCTAACTGTCCTTGCAGTATCAAATAATCGAAACACGTGTTGTTAGAATCCCCTTTTTTTATATATATATATATTATATATGTTTTTTTTTTTTTTTAATATATATTTTTTTTTTTAATATATATTTTTTTTTCTTAAATATTTTTTTTTATTACTTTTTTTTATATATATATTTTTTTTATTTTTTTTTTATTTTTTTTTTTTATTTTTTATTTTTTTTTTTATTTTTTTTTTATTTTTTTTTTATTTTTTCTTTTTTTTTATATATAATATATGTATATATATATATTTTTTTTAAATATTATTTTCATCTTTTTTTTTTTTTAATATCTATATTATTATTTTTTTTATATCTATATATATCTATTATGTATATATTTTTGACGTCAAAAGTCAGAAAACATTTATAATATCTATAACACTAAATTCAAATATTAAAATAGTATAGAATAGCCAGTATTTATCACTATTAGTAAGTATCTTATAACATGCAGCACACATAACTGCGCTCGCGGCTTACATAACCGCTCCTGCAGTACATAACTGCGCTTGCGGCACACATAACCGCACTTTACGGCACACATAACCGCACTTTACGGCACACATAACCGCACTTTACGGCACACATAACCGCACTTTACGGCACACATAACCATACTTTAGTTAGCACTCTCTTTAAAACTACTTAGTTTCTTTTGTAGGGACTTAATTTCATTGTTTTGAACTTGGATTGGATTGCGTAGCCAAGTCTGTTATGTGTGTCAACAATAATTGCTTGATCATTATATCAATACAAGTGTAAATTAAAAATTTATAACACCCCTCTTTTTGGGTCGGGGGTTAAAAATGAAATTAAACCAAAATTAATAACTTTGTACACTTTAAATCATCGGTGACTGCCATATTTGAATAAAAAAACTTAAATGTATTTAAAACTACCTGCACAGTCAAGCAAGAGATAATAATAACACTCAAATAGTAATTTTTTTTGTAGGAATTACTATTCTTAGGACTTGGACTTAGGATTTGGAGAATTCGAAAAGCAAGGGTATGCAGAAATAATCGCTAAGTAACATTATCAGGGAGTAGCCCTGATCAAATGCTACCCGCAACTAATCAGATAAACATTGTCATGGAGTAGCCAGACCAAATGTAAATCCAATTTATCTGCATATCTAACTACTTGGGATTAAATATTTGAGAATTCGAATATCAAAGGAATGCAGAAATAATCGCTTAGTAACATTATCAGGGAGTAGCCCTGACCAAATGCTACCCGCAATTAATCAGATAAACATTGTCATGGAGTAGCCAGACCAAATATAAATCCAATTTATCCGCATATCCAATTCTATTCTATTTCGTTATTTTACTATTTGAGGGTTATGGGTAGTCACAAAATTATGTAGTTTAGTATATCAAGAAATAAAATACACACCTTAATATGTGGGACTGCAGATCTCGTACCACTTCTGAGTTTTGATAAATACAAAACCCAGAGACTTCAGTTTATCACTTTTATTAACTTAAATTAAATACATAGATCACCATATTACTTATATCACTAGTACAAATTAACACACAAGCTCTCTCTACTGATCGACGAACTAGCATGAATGCTCAATGCTCCGTTTTCCTTTTCCCCTCTCAAATTTCTCACTCTCCCCACTTTTGCCCACAATATTTTCGTCCAAGAGAGTTCTACGTTCTGATTGGCCAAAGAATTTGCGTGGCAAACTGGATTATTTTAACTTGGCCAATCAGATCCTAGTTAATGTTGCCACTATAAAACTCACAGATTATACAAAAAATATTGCGAATGCTGTGCTATAGAATATAAAATTGTAAAAATCATGACATTATCGTCAACATGGACGTGTTGGACTTAGGGCCTAAGTAATCAGCGCCATCCTCAGCCTTCCTAATCCAGCCATTTCCTGCCGCCTTTGCTTTGTATGTGTTTTTTCTGTAAGTACAAATTTTATGGTGTACAATAAAAATTTATTCATACATTCATTCATTCACCTTTTTTAATATCGTCGGTCCATCTTGCTGGAGGACGCACACTATTCTTACTTGCATAATCTGGCTAGAATTTTTTAGGAGTAGGCTTAAAATAATTCAGACCTAACTATCTCAGTCCCCAACTATCCAACACAAAGTAATACGTCACGCACAAAACGACGTCGTAAAAAACGTGACGTGACACCGACGCGTGTAATCTGTAGAGATCAATCCGTCACGTGCAATAATGTTACACGTGACACGCGTTATAAGGCTCGGATGACGGGGAAAGTGGGTGTTGGCAAGTTTCATTGAAACAAGTGTAAATTAAAAATTTATAACACCCCCGACAAGTGAAGGTTACAGTAATAACTAAAAAAAAGCTGATAACCTTCAAACGGCTGAACCAATTTTCTTGGATTATAGCTAAGAACACTCTCGATTAAGCCACCTTTCAAACAAAAAAAAAAAAAAACTAAATTAAAATTCATTAGTTTAGGAGCTACGATGCCACAGATAGATACACAGATACACACGTCAAACTTATAACACCCCTCTTTTTGGGTCTGGGGTTAAAAAATAGATGTTTTACAATGAAAGGGCTGAGACTTATAGGAACACTAGATGGTTGCCCGCGACTTTAAACTTCATCATTTAGGTTTTTAATAATCCCATCAAAGGTCTTTGATTTTCCGGGACAAAATATCCGTCCCCGAAATGTAACCGAAATATATACACTGAACTCATCAAAATCGATTGTATATAGACCAACACATATAATTATCCTCATTATAATATAGTATAGTATGGATTATATTCACGATACAAAAACATACGGGCAATAAATTCTAACGTGTCAAATTCGTAACACCCGCTCAACATAGTGTCGCATCACGCGTATGTGCGTGACGGATTGATCTGTATATTACACGATAGTGTCACGCTGCGTTTTTACGAGCGTCACCCGCGCGTGACATATTGCTTTGTTTGCGGTATTAAAGTAAATAAACAAAATATTGTAGCGAAAATATTTATTTTGTGCAATAAAAAACGAGCTGCCGTTATGACATTGTATTCTATTTTGATTTACTATTATCATGAGTTTCGTTGAATTTATTCAAAATCAAAATGTAGGACAACTACTGTCTCATATGATACGTCTTTCACTGTACCACGCGTACGAAGCTACCGGCATCAGCTAGTAATATAATTCAAAAGTCAAAATTCAAAAAACTTTTATTCAATTAGACTTTTAGAAGTACTTTTGAATCGTCAAGAGCATCTACCAATGGTTCGGAATGCCTTTACATTCAAATATGTTTCACAAGCTTAGCTCTATTATAGGTTTATTAACCGACTTCCAAAAAAGGAGGAGTTTCTCAATTCGTCGGAATCTTTTTTTTTTTTAATAACTGCAAAACTGACATTGAAAAAAATTTATAAATACATACTTTGTAAATATACATTATGCTTATGTATTTACCCTTTAATTTATTTCACTCATGGGACTTTATGTTATGATATGAACACATTAAAAGTCGCCCATAAAAGTATCACCAATAAAGATTTTTTTCAAATAAACTTTTAAAAGAGCTTCGAATGCCTTTCATACCAAGAAAAAATGTAAATGAACAAGTGTAAATTAAAAACTTATAGCACCCCCGACAAGTGAAGGTTCATTAGTTTAGGAGCTACGATGCCACTGACAAGTAAACTTATAACACCTCTCTTTTTGGGTCGGGCGTTAAAAATATAGCAGATTTGAGTAAGGTAAAATTTGAATGTCACAGATTTATAATTTTCCCAAAAATAAGTTATTTTCATTGTTTTCATAATACGCCTTATAAATCACTTATCTTTTCACATCAACCGTTTCAATAACATCAACACGGTAAATGTCGCCCATAAAAGCACAGCGTGACGTAGCACGTGACGTAATATACAGATATAAATACGTCACTGTCATCTGACGCGTGACATGTGACCGAGATGAAAGTATGGCCCGTTACGATTGAACCCGGTTTATTTAAACCCAGTTTTAACCCCCGACCCAAAAAGAGGGGTATTATAAGTTTGACGTGTATATCTGTGTATCTGTATTTTGTGTATTTGTGTTCTATTGAGCCTCTGAATTATAACAAAATGGACAAGTATAAATTAAAAATTTATAACACCCCCGACAAGTGAAGGTTACAGTAACTAGAAAAGAGCTGATAACTTTCAAAAGGCTAACCGATTTTCTTGGATTATAGCTAAGAACACTCTCGATCAAGCCACCTTTCAGAAAAAAAAAACTAAATTAAAATCAGTTCATTGGTTTAGGAGTTATGATGCCATGGACAGATACACAGATACACATGTCAAACTTATAACACCCCTCTTTTTGGGTCGGGGGTCAGTAAAATTGATGTCACATGTAGCTGATAATATGAGTAGAATAAGATTTGAATGCCATAGATTTATAACAATTTTTGCCAAATATTTAAATAAAGAAATTTACTTATCCACATTGTTTTTTTTTCTTTCCCATGGTAAATCGTTTACTCTTTCATTCGTGTTATCCATCAGGCGTTTCAATAACGTCAACACGGAAAATGTCGCCCATAAAAGCACAGCGTGACATAGCACGTGTAATATACAGATATCAATACGTAATCTGACGCGTGACATGTGAGCGGGATGAAAGTATGGCCCGCTACAATTGAACCCGGTTTATTAACCCCCGACCCAAAAAGAGGGGTGTTATAAGTTTGACGTGTGTATCTGCGTATCTGTCTGTTGCATCGTAGCTCCTAAACAAATGGACCGATTTTAATTTAGTTTTGTTGTTTGAAAGGTGGCTAAATCGAGAGTGTTCTTAGCTATAACCCAAGAAAATCGGTTCAGTGGTTTGAAAGTTATTAGCTCTTTTCAAGTTATTGTAACCTTTACTTGTCAGGGGTGTTATAAATTTTTAATGTACGCTTGTATTCTTTGTCATTGTTTAAATAAATAAATAAACTGTTGGAAAAACACCCGAGTACGGAACCCTCGGTGTGCGAGTCTGACTCGCACTTGGCCGGTATTTCTAAAATATAGACGTACGGTAATGCTTGCCCATAAAAACAGGATATTTCCTTCCACTAAATATACATATTTGGAGTAAGCAAAAATGTCCTAGGTACATCAAATTCGCAGATGATTTTGGCACTACGCCGAGAGATATCAAATAAGATTACATTCGGTACGGGTCGACAACTTTCATAAACTTCCTACCAAAGATGTATTTTTATTATATCAATCCCTTAAAATATAAATAACAGAAACTATAACATCTACGCGGTTCTAGTCTCTGCTATGTTGCGACTTGCGACTACATTAAGGTTAACCTCAATGCCCAACAACGCCATAATTATCCCGATTATCAATGCGTTAAACTGAGTGGCCACACTTGAACGGTTAACGTCTTATTCCAATTGGAGTTAAAGTCGTTTAACGCCAAATGGCATTCACAATGCCATTGTACGTTGATCAAGGCTACATCGACATTTATCGGGAAACGCCGTTGAAAATCGCGTGTGGCGTACATTAGAGGCAAAAATATTAGCGGGCGCTAACCATTTTGAGTCACCAATCAATCACAAACTATGTTTTCTAATTTGATTTCGAATGTTTTGATAGCACACTAACTTTTTGTCTTCGTCATTTGTATGGAATTACGTAACAGAGAGAGCCTTATAGTAATTTCTTATCTCCGTATAGACTACCACGGCTTAATTAGTACTAGTAATATTATGTATTCAGACCTGTATCAGTATATAAATAAAATTGAATTGAATTGAATTTAAATTGAATTGAATTAGAAGCTTTGACTTTAGAGGCTGTCTAAGCTGAGTTATAGTGATTTAGTACCCAAAACAGAAGCGTTGTATGCGCCGCGGGCATCCGTTTAATAATTTCACAGCATAATATAAAGAGCCTTATAAAAGAGCTCATAACTCCGCAGCCACTCGGGGCAGAAATTAATTAGAGATAGTGTTGCAGCTAAAGGCTGTAAAGGTTTACACGGGAATTTATTGCCTTACTATTGTCGGCTGCAAAAGCCGTGCTAGACGAGAGGGTTTTGAGCTTATACAGGGTGTAACCAAAACGTTAGTAAAACTTAGCGTTATTATTATAATACCTTAACACAATCCAATGCTAATAACCAATTGCCTTATCTTTTAGTTCTAATGATTTAGTATTTACTAGCTGATGCCCGCAGCTTCGCCCGCGTGGATTGGTCAGATCCCCTGCAGCATCAGGATTGAGGAGTTGGACTCCAAATTTTTTATGAAACAATGTCGCAAAGTTCCTCTATCGATTAAAAAAGAAATGACGCAAATCGGTTCAGAAATCTCGGAGATTTCGGTGTACATAGGTAGAAAAACACAACTCCCTTTTTGAAAGTCGGTTAAAAAAGTAGCCTATGTTACTCCCTGGTCAATTCTCTACTTGTCTGTGAAAACCCCGTCAAAATCGGTCCAGTCGTTCCTGGTTGCGCCAGTTAAAAATAAATACAAATTTAATTAAATTACGCGGTGCCTTCCTAAATTCCACTTTCCATACACCCTGAAAGCACTGAAGGACCAAAAGGCGAGAAGCCAGAGCTGCCTCAGTGGACAAAATTAAAAAAAAAAGCTACAACGATGGCGCCACTTACACACTTCGAAAAGCAAGGAAGCAATGTGTCGTGCTCGTAACATAAAATAATAATTTTAACGTATTCCCGACTTTTTATTTCTATATGATTGTGCCAAAATATCAGTGAAGTGATCCGCGACGTGCATTCGGAGAGGAAGAGGCAACGGCGCCGTTAGCAGTCCAGAAGATAGACAGACCAGAGGTTAGTGCTGTTCCCTTCTTCCAGAAAATTCCTATCTCTTTTTTATAGCACCGCGTCACTTTTTTGATTTTAATATTACAGTCCACAACTATCACAATATCATAAAATAACATAACGTAACTGGCGCAATCATATAAGTGGTTACCTTCGGCCGGATGTAAGTGGTGACTTCTCCGGAATATTTCAGCATATTTCGTTTATTAGAATACTTTTTAGGCTCTAATAAATGATATTTTATAATATTTACATGTAATATTCATTGAGAATATATGTATTTTACTATTTTAGTTAAAAAGAAAAAACGTGGCAATTGCGTCATCTTTCTTCTTTACCTAAAATACTGGCATAAACAGCTTATAGCATTGAGCTAGCTATTTCCCCAGTTAGGCATACTGTTTATTTACGTGTATTTATGTATATTTTGATAAATACATAGCTTATTTGTATAATATTAACAATTAAAATAAAACTTGAATACCTTCATACTTACCGTCTATTTTACGACAACTTGAAAAAGTTATTGCGAGTTACTTGACTCTTAAGTTCTATCGCATAAGATCGAGATTCGTTTGAACTAGACGCGTGTCGATCAGATTGCCACGGGTCGGGCGGCGCGGACGGCTGCATCATCGCGCGCGCTCCGGCGCTCGCTCGCCGATTACGTTAACTACGCATTAACTGACTTTGCTTGTTTATTTTCGTATTTTAATAATTTACCTATACATTTTGTGATTTTGTTTACATATTAATTACCTACGCGTTATAAAAATGCCGCCTAAAGTTGATGCTAAATCGAAAGAAGATTCAAGTGAGGGTGAAGATATTCAAGATGCTAAATTGACTATTTTACTTGCTAAACGTGAAGCTACATTTGGAATTATGCAAAATATCTTCGAATTGTCTCGTGATGACGACATTCATACTAATGACGAAAAACGAGAACATTTTCTCGATGAATCGTCACAGATTGATTCGTTGCGCGAAAGATTCGAGTCCATCGTGGACAATTGTAATTCTCGTTTATTGCAATTAAATCCTGAAGCAACTCCTAATTATCACTGTCTGTATGCTTTTGAGACTTTGTATAGTAGGGTCAAACGGATTCTGTCAAAATGGTCAACTTCCGATTCGACACCGGAAACAAATTATAATGTGAGTCCCGCGCTTCTAAAGGCCAAGCCAAAGCTGGCTCCCATATCGATATTAGATTTCGATGGTGACATAAAATCCTTTCAGATGTTCTATACGACCTTCAAGTCAGTAGTAGATAATAATCCATTACTCACCGATGCCGAAAAGCTATTTTATCTATTACCGAAGCTGAAGGGAAAGGCAAAAAGCGCGATCGCGGGAATTTCTCCGTGTGCTGAAAATTATCAGTTAATTTTACAGACGCTTATCAATCGCTTCGATGATAAACGAATGTTAACTTCCGCATATTTGCATGAATTATTTCGTTATAAAGGTTTTCAAATTCCCTCTGCAGCTAACTTTGAATCTTTCATAGACCAGTTCGCTGGCGCAGTGAGCGCTTTAAAAAACTTAAAATTAGATAATTTGGCTGATCTCATTATATTGCATATAGCTACACAAAAGATAGACACTGAGACAGTACGTGCGTTTGAAACAAAGTGCGGAAAGAAAATACCTAGCTTCGACGATTTTGTGGAATTTATCACGACTCGCGCGAAGGTATTCGAACGTACTAATAAAAATACAACAAACGTTTCGGATACACGTCAAAATAAAAATATAAAACAGACAAGCCACGGGTCTTCTGGCAGTGCGCCGAAGTACCAGGCTTATGTAAGCACAGTTGATAAGCCTACCTCGTCTAAATGTCTATGTAAAAATATATCGCATACGTTTTTATATAAATGTGCCGATTTTAATAAATTATCAACCCCTCAGGAACGTTTTAAGTGCGTTAAGGATAAAAATGCCTGTGTAAATTGTTTGTCTGTCTTACATAAAGTAGGTCAATGCGGGGTCCCCCCTCATTGTTCCTGTGGATTATCGCATAATAAAAGACTTCACTTTCAACGTCGCGAAGAAAATAGTCACGCGTCAAGCATAGACGGAGCTGTGACGTCATCGTCACCGCCTATACCTAACAAATCGTCGCTCGTAGCAAGTGAACGCACCGACGTAGCTCCAAGTGCTACGGACGTAGGCGCTTCTACAAGCGCTACGCATTCGTACAGTAGTCAAATATCGAATCGTGTAGGAGATAAGCGATCTACTGTCCTATTAGCTACAGCACAAGTTGCAGTTTATGATAGCAACGGTAAGCGACATATAATTCGTGTTTTATTAGACAGCGCTTCTCAAGCAGATTTTATATCTCGAGAATGTTGCGAGCGTCTAGGCTTTCAATGGTCAAAAACAGAACCTACTATTGTTAAAGGATTCGGTGGAATAGAAAAGGTTATTCAATCCAATTCAGTTAATTTTAAATTTTACTCTCGCTTCAATGACGACGTTAGCTTCAATATTTCGCCACTCGTCGTTGACAAAGTGACAGATAAATTGCCTACGGCTGTGGTAGATACGTCGGTCCTATCACACCTTAAGGGTATCCCGTTTGCTGACGAAAGTTTCGGCGTACCTGATAAAATAGATGCTTTAATAGGAGCTTCCCTATTCCCGCATTTGCTTCTGCCCGACGACGTCCATACGTCACGTCGCGACTCGTCGATGCCAGTCGCACTGCGCACGGTCTTAGGTCTCGTGCTCATGGGCAATGCGCCTACGATATCTACCGTGAATACATACTCGGCCTTGACATGTTGTTTCGTTCAAGAGCCTCCCGCTATTGACTCTATAGTTAGGCGTTTCTGGGAACTCGAAGAGCTTCCTTCCGCTTCGGTTCAACATCCCGACGATGCTGAATGCGAAGACTTTTATACTTCGACTACTATCCGTGATCCCGTCACTGGCAGATACGTTGTCGGCCTGCCATTTAAAGAGGATGTATGTTCGCTAGGGAATTCTATGGACGTAGCTAAAAAACGTTTCGCTTGCCTCGAAAGAAAGCTCGAAGCTTCACCTAAATTGAGGTCAGCGTATGATGACGTCATAAAAAATTATCTCGCGAAAGATTATATATCTCCCGCGCCTTCGTATGATTCTCAAGATCCTGTTCCTATCTATGTGATGCCCCATACAGGAATCCTAAGGGAAGACAAATCGACGAAATTGAGAATGGTCGTAGATGCTTCATGTCCTTCCAGCTCCGGTCAGGCATTGAACCATCTGCTACATTCCGGCCCTAACCTACAGGGTGATCTATTTAAAATAATTTTAAATTTTCGTCTACATGAGATAGCAATGACAGCCGATTGTCGCGAGCAATTTCTACAAATAATTATGCGCGAAGCTGATCGTCGCTATCAATGCTTCTTATATCGCTTTAGACCACAAGACCCTCTCGTGCTATATCAATTCAATCGTGTCTGTTTTGGCCTCACTTCGAGTCCATACCATGCACTGCGCACGGTACGACAGCTCGTCGAAGATGATGGCGCGAAATATCCGCTAGCGAGTAGCATTGTGCTACCGGCGCTATACATGGATGACGTTGCTTTCTCGCTTCCTTGCGAGCGTGAAGCAGTCACTGCGTCACAACAGATGATTGACTTGTTCAAAGGCGCACAGTGGGATTTAATCAAGTGGAATAGCAATTCTCGTGAAGTTTTAAATCATATTCCAGCTTCGCACAAACTTCCTACTGAAGTGGAGTTTGATAAAACCGTGCACCATAAGATACTTGGTTTGCATTGGTCTACCGAAAATGACTCGTTTTATTTCAAAATTTCCGTACCCGACGATGTGACATGCACTAAGCGCTCCATCTTGTCGACTGTTGCCCGTCTGTGGGACATAATGGGCTTCGTTGCTCCCACAGTCGTGTATGCCAAAATATTAATTAAAATGCTTTGGCAATTAAACCTTGATTGGGACACTGTAGCTCCACCACACATCATTAAGATGTGGAGACAGTTTTGCGATGAGCTACCAGCCCTGAATAAACTTCACATACCACGTCATGTGGGCGTGACCGAAGGCTGTGAAATAACTCTTTTGGGACTGTCAGATGCTAGCCTCGAAGCTTACGGTGCTGTAGTTTATTTGCACGTGAGTTCACCTTCTGGCAACACTGTGCGTCTTGTTTGCGCGAAAAGTAAAGTTTCGCCGACAAAACCACATTCGATCGCGCGTCTCGAGCTACTAGGTGGCGTCTTACTATCGAAATTGCTTCGTACTGTACATGACAATTATGCTGAGCGCGTCCCAATCAAAGCTTCGTATGCATTTCTCGACTCAAAAGTCGCCTTGTATTGGATCAAGAGTTCTCCGCATAGATGGCAGACTTTCGTCGCGAATCGCGTGGTTAAAATAACAGAGAATATCTCACCTGATAACTTTTATCACTGCGCTGGCACTGAGAACTCAGCTGATATTTTATCCAGGGGTGTCACTCCTGAGAAACTTGTCTCAGACCCTCTGTGGCTCCATGGTCCGCCGTGGGCCTCGCTGCACCCGTCTCAGTGGCCGCTCAAGACTCTTGATGGGCAATGTATAGATGACTTACCCGAGCGAAAAATTCTGACACATCCTGTGTGTACGTCTGTAAAGCAATGCGCTTTATATGAGCTTGCCCTCCGTACTTCCTCGTGGAGTAAACTTCTACGTATAATCGTATATATTTATAGGTGTTTAAAGTTACTTCCACGTCGTAGTACTACAACAATAACTGCTGAAGACTTAGATTTTGCAGAGAATAGGATGCTTCGCGTTCTGCAAAATCAATATTTTGCTAACGAATATTCTAAAATTCAAAATAACGCACCATGCTCGCCGGCGTTTAATCGCCTGCGACCATTTATCGATAATGGTTTGATCCGTGTCGGCGGTCGTCTTGTCAATTCGGGACTCGACTTTGAAAAAATACACCCGGTCGTATTGCCTCGCAATGACCATGTGGTAAACATGATCATCGATTATTACCACATTAAACATCTACATGCTGGACCAGAACTTCTAATGGCTTTACTTCGGCAGAAATTCTGGATTTTGTCAGCACGCCGAATTATAAGGCAGAGAGTCCACAAATGTAATACTTGCTTTCGCGCCAAGCCGCGTCCGACATATCCGTTAATGGCGGATCTTCCTGATATCCGTACGCGTCCCGCGTTAAAAGCTTTTACTTTCACAGGCTGTGATTATGCAGGTCCTATACCATACGTTCCGGTACGCCGCCGTGGCGTACACAGCGAAAAAGCATATATAGTTCTATTTACATGTCTCACTACGAGATCTACACATATTGAGGTCGCTACCTCACTTAACACTCCCAGCTTTCTTGCTGCATTTAAAAAATTTCTCTCGAGACGTGGGCCTATTCAGGTGCTTTATAGCGACCGAGGTACGAATTTCCAAGGTGCTGCTTCGTACCTTCGTGATCTATATAAGTTTCTTAGAGATGATTATTATCCAAAGCTAGAACAAGAATGCGCCGAGAGTCGCATAACTTGGAAGTTCATATGTCCCAATAGCCCGCACCAAGGGGGTGCGTGGGAGAGTATGGTAAAGGTAACAAAATCGATTTTGTTTAGAGTCATAGGACAACAGCTCCTTTCCTATGAGGAACTGTGTACTGTACTCACACAAGTCGAATGTCTACTTAATTCGCGTCCGCTGACGGTACTCAGCTCTGATCCCGCGGAGCCTTCAGCTCTTACGCCAAGTCACTTTCTACATACTGCGCCCCTGCTTTCCTTACCTGCGCCTGATGTCAATTCAGATAAAATGAACTTACTTGACAGGCACTCGTTAATGGATAAAATGGTCCAATCCTTTTGGAATCGTTGGAGGATGGAGTATCTACATAGTCTACAGGTTAGACAAAAATGGAATACTCCTTCCGCTCCAATCACACCAGGAACTGTCGTTGTAGTCATAAACGATAACGTACCGCCCCTGGCTTGGCCTCTAGCAGTAGTGGAGAAAGTGCACCCCGCGAAAGATGGCATAATACGCGTAGCGACCGTGAAAATTTCTGGGAGAACTTATCTCCGTCCGGTTGTTCGATTATGCCCTCTTCCAACGCAGTAAGCATTATATAAAGCTTCAAGTTTAGATAGTAAATTAGCTTATAATTTTATACCATATCCTATATATATTAAATACTAACATTCTTAATGTAACTTAACTCGATATAATATTTCATGTCCCCTTAGACTAATTTATACGCAATGTGCGTTCCTCATAGAGCCCTATTCGCTCTACTTCTTGTTAAAGGTGACCCTTTAAAGGGGGGTGGATGGTTGCGCCAGTTAAAAATAAATACAAATTTAATTAAATTACGCGGTGCCTTCCTAAATTCCACTTTCCATACACCCTGAAAGCACTGAAGGACCAAAAGGCGAGAAGCCAGAGCTGCCTCAGTGGACAAAATTAAAAAAAAAAGCTACAACGATGGCGCCACTTACACACTTCGAAAAGCAAGGAAGCAATGTGTCGTGCTCGTAACATAAAATAATAATTTTAACGTATTCCCGACTTTTTATTTCTATATGATTGTGCCAAAATATCAGTGAAGTGATCCGCGACGTGCATTCGGAGAGGAAGAGGCAACGGCGCCGTTAGCAGTCCAGAAGATAGACAGACCAGAGGTTAGTGCTGTTCCCTTCTTCCAGAAAATTCCTATCTCTTTTTTATAGCACCGCGTCACTTTTTTGATTTTAATATTACAGTCCACTACTATCACAATATCATAAAATAACATAACGTAACTGGCGCAATCACGTTCCGAAGATTAGCCTTTTCAAACAGACAGACAGACAGACAGACAGACAGACAGACAAAAATTTTAAAAACGTGTGATTCAGTGTTGGTATCGTTCAAATAACCATATGAGCTTAATATGAGGTAGTTATCCACTCCAATTTTATTTATTAGTATAGAGTATAGATAGACCCACCTATGACGTCTTGGCATTGACTTCGAGTGACCTCTTTACATTACTTTCGTTGACCTCTAGCGTCATTCAGATGTTTTATTTGCAATATATTGTAACTTTTAAACAATACAGATTTTTTTTTAATTCTGTTTCATAGTTTATTTTATGATAATATATTAATTATCAGTAATCATCAGTACTAATAAATTAACTTTTTAACCCCCGACCCAAAAAGGAGGGGTGTTATAAGTTTGACGTGTGTATCTGTGTATCTGTCTGTGGCATCGTAGCTCCTAAACGAATGAACCGATTTTAATTTAGTTTTTTGTTTGAAAGGTGGCTTGGCTTGATCGAGTGTTCTTAGCTAATAATCGAAGAAAATCGGTTCAGCCGTTTGAAAGCTATAAGCTCTTTTCTAGTTTTCTTATTAGACCGGTTATCACTATCCGATTAATACAAATTAGTGATGAGGTCTACATCTATATGAATTACAATTCAACGGCTATAGCATACAGAGTGCAAATCAATGAATACGTAGGTACATATGTGATGTGAACGGAAGCGCGATTGCTCGGTGTGGTCCATACTAGATTATGCGTCGTCGAGCAGACATTCGACCGTGCTTGTAATGACCGCCGCATGTCACAGTGACGAGCGGAGCGGGTTATCCTTGAGGCGGAGCGATAAAATGATAGATATACATCATCATTATTATTCATCTTGGGGTCCCAAAGTGCTGCAATGGTGACCTCTCCACTCTCCCCCTTCCCGACCAGGCTGACAGATGACAAGAAACGAGTCGCAGGGAGCCGTTGAATCCAGGCGGCACAAGACCGTGTCGTGTGAAAGTCCCTACAAGAGAATTATATCTAGCAATAGACGTCTATATTGGTCGATGACGATGATAATCATCACCGTCATGATCAACCCATCTACCTTCTGAAAGGTTTAGACAGAGTGCGCCACGCTTACCAAGTACGGATTGGCAGACTTCACACACATTTGAAAACATTATGGAGAACTTTAAGGCATGCTGGTTTCCTTTCGACATTTTCCTTATAAGTACCTGATGTTCAAATGCTTAAAACTCACATTAGACATAATTGGTTTCCTTAAACATGATTATTGTCAAATGCAAGCATATTGTGCAATAAAAAAAACTTTATTGGAATGTGATGATATCAGATAATATGGGGACCCTTGTTTTAAAAATACCCGGATTGTGTCAAGAAACACAGAGCTTTTATAACCGCTCCCGCTTCCGCTCCCACTGCAGCCTCGCCTGATCCTCAATTACGTGGTGGTCTCTAATTACTTGGCGGCTTGTCACATTACCAGCGGGCGGTTCGGCGTCAACGCTGTTTATTCGCTAATTAACGGCTATTTACGGAGAGTTAATTACTCACTGTGCGTGATTATGATTGAGTTGGATCTTTATTGGCACTTAGAAATGAAGAAGGCTTCGTCTTCAATGCGGGGAATACGGCTTTGAATTCCAAGCATGTATACCTCTAACTTTTTGGTGTTACGAGTATATGCGTCTTTTAAGCAATCAAAATATCGTAAGGAAACCTGCACGCTTAAGAGTTCTCCATAATGTTCCTAAAGGTGTGTGTGAATGAGTGCTTGTTTGTGTTTATATACATGTTAGTGTGTGTGTTTTTTTAAAACATCATTTAAAAAAAAAATTGTTTCAATTTTACAAATTAGATAACTATACCAAGTGGGGTATCATATGAAAGGGCTTTACTTGTACATTTACATAATAGTTTTTGGTTTATCGTGCAAAATGTTGGAAAAATACCCGAGTACGGAACCCTCAGTGCACGAGTAGGTATGACTCGCATTTGGCCGGTTTTTTTTTAAATTCAAGAGTTCCCACGAGATTCAATAAGCCAAATCTACGCGGACGAAGCTATCGAAGGTATTTTAATAACAAAAGTTTTGTAATAAAAGAAACGAGGCAGCAAAAAACTGACCCCGGAAAAGAGACACCTGTTTTGCAAACCCCGTCATATTGCCCGTGGACTAAATTTCTCAACCCTATAATAGAAAGGACGTCGACCGCGTACCGGCTGCGATTACATGGAAATGACGGAATTACGCTGCGGAATGGCGGAATTACACGACGTAATGGCGGAATTAACATAACGTTCTATGTGGGTCCGGTGCGAATCTTTATGTGCAATTTCTGTGGTTATCACAAGCTTGAATTGGAATTTGAAATCTACGAGTATATATGTGGACCTTTATACTGAAGTTTCCACTAGTAATATCACTCAGGTTTGGCAATTCAGATCTGTCTGACCGTCCGCCCGTCCGGCCGTCCGTCTGTTGTGTCTGTCAAGAAACCTATAGGGTACATCCCGTTGACCTAGAATCATGAAATTTGGCAGGTAGGTAGGTCTTATAGCACAAGTACAGGACAAAATCTGAAAACCGCTTTGTGGTCACATCATTTAAAAAAAAAATTAAATGTGTTTCAATTTTCAAAATAAAATAACTATACCAAGTGGAGTGTCATAATATGAAAGAGATTTACCTGTACATCACAAAACAGATTTTTTTTTATTTTTATGTATAACAGTTTTTGATTTATCGTGCAAAATGTTGGAAAAAATACCCGAGTACGGAACCCTCAGTGCGCGAGTCTGACTCGCACTTGGCCGGTTTTTACCGAAAGAACGACAGTTTTGTGGTAGACTAGGGTTCCGAAATGATAATAATATTTTGTTGGCATCAGAAGACTCTATTACGAGTATGTACTATGATTCGTATTGAGATTCGTGCAATATAACACAATGGGCACATAACAAGCCGTCTCGCGGTCGATTTGACGGAGCGTCGGTTTGCGCCGCCTCATGCAAAATGCAGACGTATGCAAAGACGCTGACAACGCCGCTTCATAGATGCGAAATTAACTCTGGCATAGCTTGAATACAACAAATCACGCACATTCCTAAGTAAAAGATACACAAAGTACAAATAAGTTTTTTCTGTAATGCTTTTGTTAATAACCCGGTCAAATGCGAGTCAGACTCGCGCACTGAGGGTTCCGTACTCAGATATTTTTCCCAACATTTTGCACGATAAATCAAAAACTGTTATACATAAAAATAAATAAAAATCTGTTTTAGGATGTACAGGTAAAGCCCTATCATATGATATACCCCACTTGGTAAGGTTATCTTACTTTGAAAATTAAAACACATTTTAATTTTTTTTTAAATGATGTAACCACAAATTCGGGGTTTTCAGATTTATTCCGGTACTTGTGCTATAAGACCTGCCAAACATGATTCTAGGTCAACGGGAAGTACCCTATAGGTTTCTTGACAGACACGACAGACAGACAGACAGACAACAAAGTAAGCCTATAAGGGCGCCTATAACCGTATGAACCAGGTCAAGTGCGAGTCGGGCCTCGCTCTTATAGGGTTCCGTAATTAAGAACAACATATTTTGGGTGTATGAAATATTTCTTTTCCACGCGGACAAAGTCCTGGGCATCACCTACCAGGTAATATAATCTTAGGTACTTAAACATGGTCTCCAGAGGCCTCGCGTAAAAGTGAAACATATTTTTCTGGGGTAAATATTGACAATTCAACATACGGCCTAAATAAACAGCACGCATAATTAAAGGCTAAGTAAGGTCGACCGGGGTCGATGTGCCCTCTAATTAATTATTATTCATGAATTTAGTCTAATTAGATATTCCTTATAAACTGGCGACACGTTCTTTTTAACCCCCGACCCAAAAAGAGGGGTGTTATAAGTTTGACGTGTGTATCTGTGTATCTGTCTGTGGCATCGTAGCTCCTAAACTGATGAACCGATTTTAATTTAGTTTTGTTTTTGTTTGAAAAGTGGCTTGATCGAGAGTGTTCTTAGCTATAATCCAAGAAAATCGGTTCAGCCGTTAGAAAGCTATCAGCTCTTTTCTAGTTACTTTTAAAAAAATTAAAAGAGTTATTTGTTATAATCGATGTACGGAATCCTTCTTGCGCGAATCCGACTCACATATTTTGTCCGATTTTTTGGTAATATTCGAAAGTCTTGCTGGGAGAGCAAAAACTAAACTCAACGAATTCAAACGGTCTACGAATTAGAGCCCTATGATAAAGGATACCCATTCCAAGTCGTGGTCGTCAGTTACCACGAACTCAAAGGCGTCGGACTACGGTGTCTCTCTTTGTATGTGACTAGCGACCCGCCCCGGCTTCGCACGGGTGGAGATTTATTTTTTCTATTTTCCGGGATAAAATATAGCCTATACGGATTCGGAAGAATCCCTCTAAGTAATGGTAAAAGAAATTTTGAAATCGGTCCAGTAGTTTTTGAGCCTATTCAATACAAACATACAAAAATACAAAAATACAAAGGTTTCCTCTTTATAATATTAGTATAGATAATAGGGTTTCGTTGGCACACTTCGGGTACGGAACCCTGAAAAGATTTCTATTCTATACAGCAAATATTTCCGCCATTGTTCTCGTTGCAATCGCGCCAAGGAGACTTTAATTGCCTCACAAAGCGAAGGGATTTTATTTCGCGTTTATGTACTTCTTTACGGGCTCTAGATTGATTGAAAGCTTCTAATTAAACATAATACCTCCCCTTTAAAGGGGTTCATACTGCTACAATACTCGTAAGATCCCTATTTATACCTATTTCTTATTATGTATGTGGTTAAGTATTTGGGATAGGTAGGGTTCTTGTGGGAAAAGGATCTAAAACTAACTACTTTGACTTTTGTTTATTTTTGGAAATAATAAAGAATTTAGAGGTACGTACTCGGGATCGAACCTACGACCTCTGATTAGGAGACCGACGTCTTAACTACTAAGCTATCACCGATTTTGCCCTTCATCAAACCTTAAACAGACAGATAGACAGACAACAAAGTGATCCTATAAGGGTTCCGTTTTTCCTTTTGAGGTACGGAACCCTAAAAATTGTCTCAGCTCTTTATATTCGTGAGAAACATAGCTTGAACTTACTTATAATAAAGTGACAGATTTTTGTAATTTCTCTAGTACGGTCAATTTAGATATTCGAAGCTACATTTTACAACAGTAAATATTTCGATTATTAGATATTTTATTGTTAAACCTGTACACATAAACTACTAAACAGAATATTAGGTGGTCAAAGGAAATAAAGATGCCAATAAAGTAACCCCAAAATAACATTCTATTCCTATTGGGATGCACTAACTTTGGTCCAAGTTTAAAGATGAAGAAATATGTACGTACGTAGGTAAGTAAATTCATCGGATTTACCCATCGGATTTTAGATACACATACTTCACTAATAAATAAGAAAGTCTGATTGTTTGTTGGTTAGTCTTTCAATCACGCCACAATGGAGCAACGGATGGATGTTATTAAAGGTCTGGAGGCTGAGGAGTGACATTTTATCCCGTCGAAATCAAAGGATTCTCGCGGAGTTAAAAAAAAACCAAATCCACGCGGACTAAGTTGCAAGCATCATCCAGTACCTATAATATATACACACATGTTAATTCCTTCCGTATTAAAAACAGGTTCGGTTTCTGTGAAAAAACCATTCGTACCTTCAGTACAATACACAAGTGTAAATTAAAACTTTATAACACCCCCCACAAGTGAAGGTTGCAGTAACTAGAAAAGAGCTGATAACTTTCAAACGGCTGAACCGATTTTCGTGGATTATACCTAAGTACACTCTCGATCAAGCCACCTTTCAATAAAAAAAACTAAATTAAAATCGGTTCATTAGTTAAGAGGCTACGATGCCACAGACAGATACACAGATATACACGTCAAACTTATAACACCCCTCTTTTTGGGTCGGGGCTTAAAAAGAGAATCAAACTACGTTTAGTATTAAGTGACGAGGAGTCGCTAACTTTTCTAACTTGAAACCGGTGCACGTTTTGAAGTTGTTCGTAAACATTCTACATTCGTATGTGGTGTTTTGTCTCAAAGGCAACTTTATGTCGCCGGTACACAACGCAAAGCCAATGTAGGTTAACATATTACGTAACTTGTTTTGATCTCAATGCATCTAAGCTCTAGCGGAATACAATATCTCTACATTACGCTATTTTTAACCCCCACCCAAAAAGAGGCCTGTTATAAGTTTGACGTGTGTATCTGTGTATCTGTCTGTGGCATCGTAGCACTTACACTAATGAACCGATTTTAATTTAGTTTATTTTGTTTGAAAAGATCGAGAGTGTTCTTAGTTATAATCCAAGAAAATTGGTTCAGCCGTTTATTTATTTATTTATTTATTTATTTATTTATTTATTGAAAAGGTACACAAAACAGGTTGTTACTAAAAATGGTCCAAACATAAAAACAAAAGATTCTAATCTAAGTGACAACCCCTAATAGGTGTACACAGCAATACTATACCTAAATAAAATATACATTACACAAGATATACACAGAATTTTTAAAATGAAGGCTTGATAGATATTCACAATAATTTTACAATATAAAATGGTTTACTACATGAAATTTAAAAATCTATTAAAGGTTTGCTCCTGAAACAAATTATTACACAATCGATGATTATGTAAATGTTAAAAGAGCGTAGATTTGACTCGAAGCTTGCTCCGGCAATAGGCGATCTACCTACTTATTTATTACATGGCGTAAGTAATATTCAAGCTATGTAATATATGTACATCAAAATTGGTTCAGTAATTATGCAGTAAAGCAAATAAAGATTACATTTTTAAGGTTCCTGTTATCTAAATGAAAAAGAGGACCCTTAAATGGTCACTCGGATCGATTAACAATATTGTGTGTATAATACAAACTTACATATTTATCGTACGGAACCTTTTCCACGCGAGTTGAACTCGCACTTGTCGGGTATTTTACAATTATTAAAGACTTTAAAAAAGTTTGTAGCAAAGTAGGTTTGTAACAAAGCATGTTAGTAAAAATCCTGTAAAATGTAATGGAACCTCATTTTGAACGCAATGCCTTTATATCCCGTAGCAACTTAATTTGGTAGGTCAGACGTAAAATTCGCAATTTGAGTCGCATTCCGTTTGAACCGGACTGTTAACTAGGATTTTAGCCTGAGCGCAAATAGCCAGTAAATCGAATGCTCGAAAGCTTAACTTTTTATTTTATTCATTCTTAAAAGTACTAATACAATGTATTCTAACAGACTTTTATTGTAACAGAATACAGTGTATTCTAACAGAGCTTTAAATAATTATGGGCCTCTTTCACAACTTTCAGATAAACTTTATCTAACGGATTTTTACGTTATGATAGTTTTTATATTATGATAGTTTTTATATTGAAAATCTGTCAAAATGACAAACTTATCCCTTCGATAAAGTTTAATTGGCGGTTGTAAAACAAGTCCTAAAATTTCACCTTCGGAGACTCCGTTGTATGTATGTATGTTTGTATTTACGTGTGCCGTAGTACCTAAACTACTGAAAGGATTTTGGTGAATGAGGTAATTCGACTCGTCATTATGGTCTAGCTAGGTATACATAACATTTTATAGGAACAAAATCAATATGACAAAAGTTACGTCCAAAAATTCTTTTGCTCTAGATTTTTTGGTATAGAATTGCAAAAGTGTGTTTGTTTGTTGATTTGGTTTGTCCTTCAATCACGTTGCAATGGAGCACTGGATCAACGCGTTTTTTACATGGGTATAGTATAAGACTGGAGAGTGACATAGGCTACTCTTTATCCCGGAAAATCAGAGAGTTACCACGGAATTTTTGAAAACCGAAATCCACGCGGACGAAGTCGCAGGCATCAGCCAGTTATCTTTAAGCTGTAGGTTTAAAGTTAGTTTAGTATTATGACATCCCTCTGGTTATCTAATTATAGAGTAGATGGTAAGTAAGCCTGGAGTTACAATTATTACAGACCACAAGTCGAAATAATGTATAGCTGAGCAACAATTCATACATAACTAACCAACAGTTGCGGTTCTTGTTTGCCACGTATGATTTATGGCGATGTTACAGTCAGTATTATCCAGTTAAAACTACTTTTAACTGGAAAAAAACTCGACAAGTACGAGTTGATCTGGTGTGGAAGGGTTCCGTGCAGTGACTAATATATAAGTTCCTACGCTCAATATTGAAATACATACAGTTTGCCAAACTTTTGAACGTAAAAATCTACTGAGCCTAATAAATATTAGGCTAATAAATATTAGGCTCAGTAGGTTCTGAAAATTCAGAAAATAGTGATTTACAGTTTTTCCTGCAATTCATAAGTAAATCAGTAACACATTGTACGGAATCCTCTCCAGACGAATTCAACTCGCACATTCCCAGTTTTTTTTTTTTCAGTTAAAACTAGTTTTGACCGGATTAGAATTTTGACTGTAACAGTGGTAAAGTGTGGGTAGGCCTTATTGCTTGATTGGGCCATTCAGAGTACCTCTGTCTGAAACTTTGGATCAATATTGGTTAATCTTGTATGGATTTATTTACCTTAATTGTTATGTAGCTGCGTAGATTCAAAGATCAAACAAGCAAGTAGTTTGTTTGTGTATATTTACTATGATTGGAATTATACAGAACTAGAGGATACCCGCGACTTTTTCCACGTGGACGACTTAGTCGGCGTGGATTTAGATTTTTAAAAATCCCGTGGGAATCCTTTGGTTTTCCGTGATAAAGATACCTAACCTATCCGTCTTTGAGATGCAAACTCTGCACGTACTAAATTTCGTCAGAAATGGCACCTACTAAGACAGGATTTTTGGAAGTTCAACCCCTGAGGGGGTTAAATAGGGTTAGAAGTTTGTATGAAAGTCTGTCATGTTAAAGTTACATCCATGAAAATTGGTATCAGGGTACATTGGCATTCAGTTATAAATGAAGAAATACATGTTTCAGACTTTTAGAAAATTCCCACAATTTCTAAGTTCCACCCGAGTGAAGCCGGGGTGGGTCTGCTAGTTAAATTATATGAAATGTCGATTAAAACTTCTGATTGTCAGTGTTGTTAAGAAATACATATCAAAGATGATATATTTCGTACAATTAGGTATACCTACCTAATAGTCATATTGACAATTCTATACAAGTGTAAATTAAAAAATTTCAACACCCCCGACAAATCATTTTCAAATAAATAATTATGTATATCTAGGGCAACGTCCATCTTGACAGCTTGACATTTGTCAATTGACACTTGAATATTAATAATAATAATAATACCAATAATCTCGATCAAGCCACCTTTCAAACAAAAAAAAGTAAATTAAAATCGGTTCATTCCTTTAGGCGCTACGATGCCACAGACAGATACACAGATACACAGATACACAGATACACAGACACACAGATACACAGATACACACGTCAAACTTATAACACCCCTCTTTTTGGGTCGGGGGTTAAAAATAAACTTATTCATCTGAATCAAAACTAAAAACAAAAAGTATTAAATTAAAAACTTTAACTAAAATATGTAAATTAAAAATATTATTTTGCATAAAAACTTTTCACACTCGGTTTTCCAAAATTGACTTTTAATAATACATTAGTACGGTTGATATTGCTTCCGATGACGCTTATTGCTTTAATTTCGGTTTAATATCAGAAGGCAGTAGGATGACCATAATTTATTATAGCTCGTGTACAAAGTTTAGTCAGTCAAATCCAAAAATATATCGTAAGTTTTCTATCTAGGGTTCTGTGTCGGAAAGATGTCTAAGCCGTCCGTTTATCCGTCCGTCTGTGTGTCAGCGGGCTGTATTTCATGACACATGATCCGTAATAGGTAGAGAGTTGAAATATTCACAGTAGGGTCAGTAGGTATACCTATTTCTAAATGTTGAATAGACGCAGGCGTTATTTTGAAGACCATGACATACAAGGAACCAAAAGATTAATTTGCTACTATCCGCTAAGCTAGACAAGCCACTCGAAGTACGTTTCGCTCCGACATACACCGGAGCATCCTCAGGAGGCGAAGACCTTACAATGCCTAAATGCAAAGACTTTGTGTTGGCAATGTTTGCCATTTTAACATCTCCCGAGATTTAACCAAATCCCGGTTTTTATCATTTCTGTCACTGTCTATTGGTTACATGCACTACATAGAAAGAAAGAAAGAAAGAAAGAAAACTTTTTTTATTTGATCACATTACAATACAATATATCTTAAAACTAATTGAATGAATATCTACATAATAATATTATACTTATAAGTTAACATATACTAAAATTAAAATGTCCCATGTGACCAAATATAGGTCTCCCACTCAGCATAATGCTGCAGCAAGCTGCAGCGCTGGTTTTCAGTGGGAGCCTTAAAGAGTGAGGTCACGGACTACAAGTTACCTAATTTAAATATAAAATAATTATAATATAATAAAAAAAAAAAACAAAGCAAAAAGACTAACGATATAAAAATTAAGGTACAAAGACAAGCAAGAAAAATAATGAATGCAATCTAAGATTATAATCTAATAAATTATAAAGTGCGGCTTAAGTGCTGTAACGATACTGTGCTGATTGATCCAAATAGTAAATATTTAATATAATAATTAATTTTAATTTGTAATTTTTTGTTGCAAAAGAAGATATGTTTTCAGTTTAGTTTTAAAAATTCCAAGGGACATAGGCAATTTTAACGGTGGTGGTAAATCGTTCCAGCACTTAGTGGCCGCAAATTTAAAACTTCCCTTAAATGCCGCTGTTTTATGCTTTGGTGTAGACAGTAGGAGATAGGAATTACGTGTAATGCGTGCTGACTTATCACCAAACCACATTAGTTTATTACGCAGGTATTCTGGGATTCCGTGCTTAAGTACCCCAAACAGTAGAGTAGCAAGGTGTAACTTCCTACGTGCTTCCATCTTCAGGAGATTTGCCTCGTTAATGTAGGAAGTGACATGCGTGCGTGGTGGGATATTAAAGCAATACCTAGCACAGGCGTTTTGGACGCGTTGAATAACTTTTTAGTCCTACTTAAGAGACGAGGCCCATATACCGTGTCAGCATAATTTAGTCTTGACAGAACGAGTGATTCGCATAACCGTATTCTTAACTTTAAACTAATATAGGGCCTCATTTTATAAAGCAGCTTAAGGCGATATAAGCTATTGCGGACGGCGTTAAGGATGTGAGTCTCAAAGTGCAGTGCGGTGTCAAAGACTACTCCCAAATTTCGTGCTTCCTCTATCTTTTCAATGATATTATTATTGATTTTTATAGTGGGATTAAGCATGTTTAATTTAGCAACAACACTTTTGGAACCCAACATCATACATTGTGATTTACTAGGATTTAGTACCAAGCAGTTCCTTTTTGACCATAGATGTATTTGCTCTAGATCAAAGTTAATTTTTGATTCAGCTGCCGCTGTGTCCAGGGGATCAAAAGAGATGTACAGTTGTGTATCATCAGCATAAAGATGGTATAGGCAATGATTAATGCAACTTTTAATGTCAGCAGTATAAATTGCAAACAGCAAAGGTCCAAGAATAGATCCTTGAGGAACTCCTCTGGTCACAGGAGATGGGTCAGAGGTTGAGATTGTGCTGTCGTTGTTCGTGACTTCAACAAACTGCGCTCTATCACTTAGGTAGCTATCAAACCATTTCACTGTTAAGATGTCAAACCCATAGTAAGACAGCTTGGACAGAAGAAGAGTTGTATTTAGGGAATCAAAGGCTCTTGAGAAGTCTAAAAGAACAAGCAAAGTACCCTTACCCTGATCCTGTGCTGTCAAGATATCATCTACTACGGTTGCAAGAGCGGTAGTTGTGCTATGTCCTTTTCTAAAACCTGACTGAAAAGTTGGTAGTATCTTATTTTCTTCCACGTAATTTGTTACCTGATGAGCCACAACCTTTTCTAAAATTTTTGAGATGCAAGGCAGGATACTGATGGGTCTCAAGTCTTTAAAATTGAGGGGATTATTACATTTTGGCAATGGTTTTATTTTAGCAATCTTCCACGCATCAGGAAATGTAGACGTAGATATAGATTTATTGACTATCGCGGTGATAACTGGTAATGTTTGAGGCAAAGTCAGTAATAGCATTTGAAGAGATATGTCGTCTACACCCTGCGCATTTGACTTTAAATTCTGAATAATCTTGGCAATGATAATTTCATCCACTGGATGCAGCGTAAATTGACCATCTCCATACCGGTGATATTCATAATAAGACAGATCCGACAAAGCTACTGCCTTTTCGCCTGGTACATCAAGAAAATGTTTGTTAATTATGTTGGGGTCATTTAACATCGCTGGCAGTTCTTTCGATTTTTTCTTGTCCGTTATCAAAGATGATTTCTTTAGATTTCGCCACAATATAGCTGGAGAATTGATGTAGGCATTGATGTATGTTTCATGAAACGCTTTTTTTTCAGATTCCAAAGCATGTTTAACCAGAAGCTTCATGTCTTTGTAATATTTTTTATGCGATTCAATCCCAGTGGTCTTAGCCCGATCGTGACTTTGATTTCTGAGTTATATCATTAATTTTATAACGTCAGTAATCCATGGATGCTGCTCTTTCAACACCACTTTTTTTAAAGGCGCATGCAAATTAAATAAATCTAAAATTATTCTATTAAATTCTAATACAATATCATTTACATTATTAGTACTATTTACGAAATTCCACGATATATTATTTAAATCTCTGTTAAAATTTTCAATATTTATATTTTTTAAGGGTCTAATACTAATCCAGCGCGGTGGGAGGTTGTCTTTTTTCAAATTAAGGGTGGATGAAACTATCGCATGGTTTCCAAGTTCTGGTATGTGAGTAACTTTAACATCATGTATACGTGAGTCAGTACAGATCACATCAATAAGTGTGCTGCTTTGATCTGTGAAGTGTGTTGGCTCAGTAACTAGCTGTGTAAGATTTGTGTAGTGTAAGAATTCATGAAACAGTTTTGTCTTACTGTCTTCTATTTTTAGTAAATTAATATTGAAGTCGCCTAAAAGAATCACACAATCAGCGTAACCAAACGAGGTAACTGATTGCGTGATTGCGTCAAAGAATTCATTAACGTCAAGCCACGGTGGCCTATAGGCAGTTCCAATAATTATACGGCGTTTATTGACGGTTGTTCCTAGCCACATCTGTTCAACGTTGTCTGAAAGTGGATGCTGATAAGTTCGCACGCTCACACCTTGTCTGATATAAAAGCCCACTCCACCGCCTCTACCTCCGCGCACACTTTCAGGTCGTGGTATATGCCGTAACCTATAATTAGGTACAACAGGTGCCCGGTCGTCCTGCCGTTGCCGAAGCCATGTTTCATTAATTGCTAAAATATCTATATCTAGACTATCCAGAGCCGCTACAAACTCGTCATGTCGTGTTCCTAACGATCCAGCATTAAAAAGTCCAACCTTAAAGTATTTTTTATTGTTTTTGCCTGTGCCGGTATAGAGTTATCTCTTCATTAAACTTCAATAAAGTATAATCTTTTACCGTCAACATTATATAGGCTGCATCTGCTGGAACACCACAAAATTTAACAGAAGAATCAAATTCAAATTCAAATTCAAATTCAAAATGTTTTTATTCAATTAGACTTTTACAAGTTCTTTCGAATCGTCAAAAGCATCTACCACTGGTTCGGAATGCCTTTCCTACCGAGAAGAACCAGCAAGAAACTCGGCGGTTGCTCTTTTCAAAGATTTGATATACAATATTATGCCATGTATAAAAGCAATTGAAGTCCTGCGCATTGCTGGAGCGAATCGAAGTTCAAATCCACGCTTTTTTATCATTTACATAATCTTCGATAGTATAATATGCTTTTCTCAAGAGCATATTTTTAATAGATTTTTTGAACCTGTGTAAAGGCAAGTCCAAAATTGACTGAGGAATTTTGTTATAGAAGATTATACCCATTCCCACAAATGACTTTTGGACCTTCCTGAGACGGAGTGTAGGAGTCGCAAGCCTGTTACGGTGTCTAGTCAGCCTGTTGTGTAGATCGCCAACCTTCTTGTAACTAAGAATATTTTGTCTTACAAAAATTATGTTGTTGTAAATATATTGAGAGGCTACGGTAAGGATACCTATTTCCTTAAATTTTTCTCGAAGTGAATCGCGTGGTTTTAAGTTATAAATTGCGCGTATTGCCCTTTTTTGTAATACAAAAATTCTCCCAATATCTGCCGCTCTACCCCATATTAAGATTCCATAAGACATAATACTATGAAAATAAGCAAAATATACTATCTTTGCGGTCTCCACGTCAGTTAATTGTCGAATCTTTCTAACCGCGTAAGCAGCAGAGCTTAGTTTGCCAGCAAGAGTTGATATATGGGTGCCCCATTGCAGCTTCGCATCTAAGGTTATCCCCAAAAATGTAGTAGTCTCTTCTATTTTCAAAATATCATTATTTATCATTAAATTAATGTTACTTGTGTTCTTGGTATTGGGCAGTGCGAATTCAATACACTTAGTTTTTTTTGCATTTAAAAGTAGATTATTTACAGTAAACCAGTGAGTTACCTGAGATATGGCACCATTTATATCGTCAATCATTATTATAACGGCTCGGTACGAAAATTGTTACACGGCAACATAATTCTATATTCAGTATTTTTCTAAAACATGGAGCTAATGAGCAACATGGCATGGCATATAATAAGTATATCAAAATTAGACACTTTCTAGAAAACAATTGTATCGGAGTTAACAAACTTAATTGCAAGTATAATATACTTTTAAATGCTCCATATTGTAGAGTACTATATAGAGCAGATGAGCAACATGGCATGGCATATACTAAGTAAATCAAGATTAAGCACTCTCTAGAAAACAACTGTATCGGAGTTAACAAACTTAATTGCAAGTATAATATACTTTTAAATGCTCCATATTGTAGAGTACTATATAGAGCAGATGAGCAACATGGCATGGCATATACTAAGTAAATCAAGATTAAGCACTCTCTAGAAAACAACTGTATCGGAGTTAACAAACTAAATTGCAAGTATAATATATTTTTAAATTTTGCTCTATTTTGTAGAGTACTAATAATTTTTAGCTGTCCTCTTAGCCTTACAGAAAGCATTATTACTAAACTAGACAAAACACAATAGCTAAACCTCATTTGATGTCTGCGAGAAGCTGCGGTGCACTTAAACTCTATGCTCGTTAGCATTTCCAACGATGCTAGAGCCAAAAACACGTGCTAGATCATTGTCAGATCTGATGGTATGAACTGGTTTACCTTCTCCTTGTCGAGTATATATTCGGCCTCTTTTTGTCCAGGTAAATTTCCATTGTAAGCTTCTTGCTGCTTCACGCGCCGTATAGAAGAGTTTCCTGTTTCTAGAGGTTAGGCGTTCGTTGACATAGAATCGTCGTGGCGGGGCGTCCACGCCCAGGTCGGCTGATGTAGCCCCACGCCGAACTCTAGCGCTCTGTATAAACTCGTCCCGCAGCTGACGTCTAGATAATCGTACTACTAGACGACGACTCTTTTTGGTCTCGCCTTTGTTTAAATCAAAATTTTTGCCGATTCTTTCAGCGAATACGATATCTTCCTGTTTAAGTGACAGGCCTAACTTTGTCGCCAACACCATGACAGTCTGTGTTGGATTTTCACCCGTCACCTCTGGCAGATTGGATATCTCTATATCCGACTGTAGAATGTCCTGTTCCCGGTCATTAATATCTAGTTTTAGCTGAGCGATAGTCTGCTCCAACATGCTTATTTTAGGAGAAGAGTCCGATTCCTTTAGGCCTTCGAGCGCACTTATTCTTTTCTCTAGGCCGTCGATCCGTTCATTCGATCCGGAAAGTAGACTGCGCAGCTCGGAAATTTCTTGACGAAGGTCTTTAAATTCCTGTCTGACTTCACGGAGTTCGTCTCGAAATAAACGAATTTCTAGTCCCAATTCCACACTGAATGACTGGGTAGTATCGTGGGCCGTGTCGTTTAAATTCTGATTATTATCTGGGCTCATGGAGGCCGTAGGTTCAGGATTTTGGCTAGCAACATTACCCACAGATATACAGGGCGTCTCTGACTGAGGTGGCATACTATAACTGGTGGCTATGCCCTTCACAGGTGTTGCCACATTGCCCGTTTTTGGCAACTTGCATTTACACTCTGGACACATCCAATCTGATGGTATTTGTGCATCTTCTGAAATAGCGACGCATGCTTTATGATAGATCGCAGAGCACCCGCAAGCAACGGCACCTACCGGCGAAAGGAATTTTCCACAAGCCCGGCACTTAGCCATGTTGAACCAAGTATTGATTAGGACAACGTATCTTGAACCGACTTGTACGTAGTTTAGACAATCGACAATAGATGGCGTTTACTTAGTAGTTTACTGTAATTCCAGTAGATGGGGCTAAAAGCTAGATTGTTTAACTTGGACAGCAACGATCTACTTGGGCAGGTCGATTTAACTAAAGTACGCACCTACCCTCTTCTTGTCTTTATATACCTGATGAACAGTTTTAATTGAAGATTTACGCCACTTAGAGGCGATTTCCAATGCTCAAAACACAGTCACTGCTAGACCAGGGTCTAAGCTTTGCCAACAACACAATGGTACACTTTGAAACGCAAGGTTTTATTTTATATCGACAAAATACGTAAGAGACGCAACTGTTGCGGTCACGTCCGTGACATACATTTATTGCTGTCTCTTCTTGATTTCCATCCGAAGGGATATGTTTCTATTGCCGCTACAACAACAAATTATAAAAATTACAAATTGGTTGCCATGCAATTTTTTTTAAAGTCCCTTCGTTCTGCGCTGTGTGCTGCATTGCACATTAAACACCCCCCGTCCTGTGGAATACTGTGTCATCCGGAACGTCAGTATTCATGCCATAACCCAACTCTTTATTATCCTGGTCACCCCAGTCAGGAGTGGTTGTGACGTGCCGGTGAAATGAAGTAGGATTTCAAGTGACAACGTAGCGTGACGAGGGTTCTGCACCTGGGAGCTGCTAATGCGGATTTTATCAATATTATTAGCTTCGAAATTAAATGAAATTATTTATTTCACCGCTAAGATGATATAGAATGTCCTTAACGCACCAGTGTATTTATGGTTAATACTTACCCTAAACAGTTATACAATATTATAAAGGCGAAAGTTTGTGTGTATGTATGTGCGTATGTTTGTTACGCTGTCACGCAAAAACTACTGGACGGATTTGGCTAGAATTTAGAATTGAGGTAGATTATACCATGGATTAACAGATAGGCTACTTTTTATCCCAGAAAATCAAAGAGTTCCCAAGGGATTTTTAAATATATCCAAGCGATCGAAGTCGCGGGCATCAGCTAGTAATAAACATAAAACTAAAATGAAAAAATCGTGTTCCAAACGCGCCCACGGTCTGAAAAAGCCAAGAAAAAACTCAGTTAAGCTGAGTATTTTTCTATTATCACTGTTTCATAATATCACTTTTAAAACTTATTAAAACTATATCAAATCTGAAGCTACAGAACCCTAAAAAATATTTTCGAAAATCTCAAGTGCTAGAGTAGAGTACCTAGAGTTGGTAAGTTCCATTCTAAAACTTGGTTTTTAGCGAACAGCGTGGATTTAAAATTGCAATACCTATATCAAACAGCAGAACAGTTTCTAGTTCAATTTTTATTTACAATAGAAATTGTAAAAGGGGCACGTTCACACTGTCATACAATACACCATATTTGCTCAGGACTGCTGTTGGTCGGTACACTCAATTTTTCACTATAAAAACTTGTATTTTCCATTACAAACGTTTCAATTTTCGATAACCCATCAATCCGTGTCGTTTGTTCAGATATAAAAACAGAATTCGAGAGCGGTTGGCCCATTTACTTTGCCCCGGCAATGTGTACCTACCCTTCAATCTATACGTCGCTGATAAATTGGAATTTGAATTTTGACGATCATTGTTATAACGACCAGGTCCTTTTAATTTATTTTTAACCGACGTCAAAAAAGGAGAGGGTTCTCAATTCGTCGGAATCTTTTTTAGGGTTCCATACCTCAAAAGGAAAAACGGAACCATCATAGGATCACTTTATTGTCTATTTGTCTGTCCGTCTGTCGTGTCTGTCAAGAAAACCTATAGGCTACTTCCCGTTGACCTAGAATCATGAAATTCGGCAGGTAGGTAGGTCATATAACGTAAAGAAAAAAATTCGAAACAGTGAATTTGTGGTTACTTCATTAAAAAAAATTAAGATGTGTTTAAATTTTTAAAGTAAGATAACTATTCCAAGTGTGGTATCACAATATGAAAGGTACATACTAAACAAGTGTAAATTAAAAATTTATAACACCCCCGACTTGGACTATTCCGCGCCTACGATCCAAAGTATCCGAGTATCCGAGTTTTCCAAAACATCATTTTCAAATAAATAATTATGTATCTAGGCAACGTCCATCTTGATAGCTTGACATTTGTCAATTGACATAATATTATAAACCTAACGGTTATCTAACCTTCTTTTCTACAAGAAAACTAGAAAAGAGCTGATAACTTTTAAACGGCTGAACCAATTTTTTTGGATTATAGCTAAGAACACTCTCGATCAAGCCACCTTTCAAACAAAAAAAAAAACTAAATTAAAATCGGTTCATTCGTTTAGGCGCTACGATGCCACAGACAGATACACAGATACGCACGTCAAACTTATAACACCCCTCTTTTTGGGTCGGGGGTTAAAAAGATTTTTATTTATTTTCAAAAGTCGGAAAAAATACCCGAGTATGGAACCCTCGGTGCGCGAGTCTGACTCGCACTTGGGCGGTTTTTTTCTCATTGAATTTATTTCACGTTCTCCAAGCAAAGGTTGGACTCGCACACGATGGATTCCGTACAAGATATAACACTCATACTTTTTTGTTTATTTTTTCAGAACCAATGTCCGAATTGATGGCTGCTGAAACGGACGTGTTCTGGAGTGAAGACCACGTACCAGCAATCATAATGCTGAATGACCTCCAGCTGCGTGTCGCTGGACTTGATGTTTTTAAGAAGGCGGCGGGAAATTCCTTCATTTTTAACCGACTTCCAAAAAATGGGGATCTTTTTTTTTTTTTTTTTTTTTTTTTTTTTTTTATGTATGTTCCCCGATTACTCAAAGACCCCTGGACCGATTTGGAAAATTTTTTTTTTGTTTGAAAGGGTATACTGTGCAGGTGGTCCCATATAAATTTGGTGAAGATCTGATGAATATCTTCGGAGATGGAGAACAGAACTCCTCAATGGATAAGAGCAGATTGCTCGCGATCACTGTAATAGCTTAGTAAACAGTAGGGTTTTAACTGGGCATAGCATATTATAGTACAGTAGGCCACTAAAAATTTTGAAATAAAAAAATTTCAAAAGAAAAATAAAACCGACTTCAAAAACCAAAAACACTAAAAAGTAGAAAATAATTTTTGTTTAGCTACACATGTAATGTACCTAGGTATGAAGTCGGGCGAGCTTCACTCTTGGATTTCTAATTTTGTTTTAATATGCTCGCTCGACTTCATACCTAGGTACATTACGTGTGTAGCTAAACAAAAATTATTTTCTACTTTTTAGTGTTTTTGGTTTTTGAAGTCGGTTTTATTTTTCTTTTGAAAATTTTATCAAAATAAAACCAATACAGGAGTCTTAAAAAATACCCTAATAATAATTAAATTCTTTCAACTCATTATATCTTTCTTTTACACTTTTGGCAGCTTTCGAAAAAACTTCATAAAGAAACTGGGAATCAAAGAATTAGAAGGTCAAAAGGAATAATGAAGCTAAGTTAAAAAAGTTAAAGTACAACTGAAACTTCGAAAGAGTCTCTTCAAAAAACAATAATTATAATAATTAGACTTTTGTACTACTAAATTAACTTCGGATTTTCGACTTACTGACATAAATAAGTAAGCATTAACTATCACTAGGTGCACAAACATAGTGTAACAAGTGTAAATTAAAAATTTATAACACCCCCGACGATCCAAAGTATTTGAGTTTTCCAAAACATCATTTTCAAATAAATAATTATGTATTTAGGCAACGTCCATCTTGACAGCTTGACATTTGTCAATTGACATAATATTATGAACCTAACTGTTATCTAACCTTCTTTTCTACAAGAAAACTAGAAAAGAGCTGATAACTCTTAAACGGCTGAACCAATTTTTTTAGATTATAGCTAAGAACACTCTCGATCAAGCCACCTTTCAAACAAAAAAAAGTAAATTAAAATCGGTTCATTCGTTTAGGTGCTACGATGCCACAGACAGATACACAGATACACAGATACACAGATACACAGATACACAGATACACAGATACACAGACACACAGATACACAGATACACAGATACACAGATACACAGACACACAGATACACAGATACACAGATACACACGTCAAACTTATAACACCCCTCTTTTTGGGTCGGGGGTTAAAAAGCTCAGTGTCACTCAGCGGGCGATGGAGTATATAGGTTCTCCTATCTAAGTATGCTTGGAATTTCTCTTCGTGATCAAACCAGAAATGGGGAGGCCCATAGAAGAACCGGAGTCTCCGACCTATAGGCTACTTCCCGTTGATCTAGAATCATGAAATTTGGCAGGTAGGTAGGTCATATAACGTAAAGAAAAAAAAACCGAAAACATTGGAAAAAATACCCGAGTACGGAACCCTCGGTGCGCGAGTCATATTCGCACTTGGTCGGTTTTTTTATAGGAAATCTGTCAAAATGTCAAATTTATTCCTCAGCTAAAAGTTATTTGACGATTGAGCTCTAATTAACTTAGTGGTTTTACAAAAACCCCTAAATTACTTGTTAATCTTGTCTAATTATAATTATTTCAATCTCTTCAATCATAACTACAAACGAAGATGATCTGTTCTGTCTGTGTGATTACAGCAGTAAGTTATTATACCATGGAATTCAATTTTAAGATAAACTTATTTTATAGCTAAAGCAAATTCCATGATATCAGATAGCGAAATAATTTATCTTAAAGGTCCCGCACTAAATGATTTATTCGAGGCAGCCCCCAAAAAGTGAATTTGGAATTATCGGACAAAGGGCTAATTATTGCCCTTTGAAGGCACTCTCTCTAAGTTTTGGGACTAATTTGAATTACTTTCATTACTTCACTCGACCTCCTTAATTCGTTGATTGCTTTCGGATGCCCTTTTAATATTTTCGGCCATTTTATTTACTTTCTAATCATAAAAAAGTCTGTTTATTAGAGTTCCGTACCTCAAAACGAGAAACGGAACCTTTATAGGATCACTTTATTGTCTGTCTGTCTGTCTGTCTATGGCAGACGTCACATACTTTTACATATAAGGTTTCTACGTTGGTCACTAATTCATGACATTCACATTTGCAAAACCGAGAAATATGTATAGTGTATACCTCTTAGTAAGGCATAAAAAAATTAAATTTATCTAATCTATTTCGTTCCATAATCTATCATCATCAATAAAAAACATTTTTTGATTGATCGCTCAGTAATGCTGGTAAAGTAAACATTAACTTTATCAAAAAGCAATAAACCCAATTGACAGTATTGGAGTAAGAGCCAGCGCCTGTCAGACCATCGTTATTTTATAAAAGCTGAACGTTTCCTGCGTATTGTCCCCAGCATAGGTAGGAATGGGAACGATCGGCGACTATGAAGTTTGGATCATGGTGGCTTTGGGAGATAACAGGTATTAATAAAGCTGTAAAAAAACTAGCGTCAAAAAATCTTTTTTCAGTATAGTATTACAAATGACGTCGTCATGCATTGCCAGACACTTAGTATCGTAGCAACCCCCTGCCAGACACATTGAAACTTTAAAACTTTAAGGGCCTGGCTGCATCATAATATAGCCCATACCCTGGTCATCGAAACGAGCTAGGAAGTAAGAAACATAGGACACGTCCACCGACAAAAATGTCAATCAATATGAGTAGGTATTAGTTACACCGAAACTTTTTTTTTTACTGAACTAATCCACTCTTACCTGACTTTGAGTTTACCCAAATTCATATTGAAATTTCGGACGCCACGGTCAACCATAGAGATTCGCATAAACACCAGTAAGCTAGACTTGCTCCTTGAATAGGCATTTAATTCCTATTCACCTGCTTAATCGCATTACCCATTTCATTTTATCAATTCCCCAACCAATACTCCACTAAAACCAACTCTATTGCTTCTAACATAACGCTCAATATCTGTTAAATACATTTTGTACAACCGCAAATATAATTTTGTAAAGAACTCAAGTATTACAACTTTGTATGTGCAGTTCGTGAACTTTATTATGAGCTTTGTAAGTCCTTATTACCAAAGTAAGAAGACTGAGTGTTCCGTGTACGGAAGGTTAGTGAATTGTAATTTTAAGGTTGTTAATTCATACCAAAAGACGGGATAGCTACGTCCAAAGAGGCAGTGTGGTTTGAATGCACTTCTGACGCGATGTTTTGAAGCGATTTGCATTTAGATACTTGTTTTGCTACCCCGTAATCTTCAGTAGATTGAGCCCGAGTTTCAGTAGCCTATTGTATATTTTAATCCGGAATATTTAGACTGACGAAGCACTAGTTCCAGTATTCTTCACAATCTTTTGCTAGCCTAACACTATGGTGGTTAATTAGAAGCCTCATTCATATTCGTGGAGTACAGGGTTCGATCCCAGGTAAATATGCCTCTAAGTTATGAATTCGAATTCATTTTAAACAATTAAATATCATTTTTAGAGTTCCGTACCTCAAAAGGAAAAACGGAACCAGGAATCACTTTGTTGTCTGTCTATCCGTCTGTTGTGTCTGTCAAGAAAACCTATAGGGTACTTCCCGTTCTTTCATAGCTCTTAAAGCACAAGTAAAGGAATAAATCCGAAAACCGTGAATTTGTGGTTACATCACAGAAAAAAAAATTAAAATGTGTTTCAATTTTCAAAGTAAGACAACATAATATCAAGTGGATTATGAAATGAAAGAGCTTTCCTTTCATTTCACATTCTAAAACAGATTTTTATTTATTTTTAAGCTTAATAAAATTTGATTTATCATGCAAAATGTCGGAAAAAATACCTGAGTACGGAACCCTCGGTGTGCGAGTCTGACTCGCACTTGGCCGGTTTTCTAAACACGACGAACTTGTAAACTAGCTTGTTTTGGCACTATCTGCAAAGTTCTCACAGAGTAAATGGGTACACTGTCTTGTGCTTCATAAGGCAAGACGTTTGATGAAGCTAAGAAAAAACGCAGTAGAAGCAGAAAAATCTTGAAATCTTTGGTTTCTTAGAAAACAAACCGACAACGATCCAAAAAAAAATGAAAAAAAAAAGACTTCTTTTGAACCATTAAATAAAGTCTCAGAAAACTTTATAACGCAGGTTCTAAAAACATTGAAAATAAAAATGTATTTACCGAATAACTTTTCAGTATTAATTTCTACTTAATAAATTTCATGAAAGAGCTCGCTAACGAATTTAATCTACTTACGAAGTTGCTTAGTAACATTTTTAAAAGAGATATTTTTCGGTCATTTTAGGGTTCCGTATCCAAAGGGTAAAAACGGAGCCCTGTTAATGTCACTCTGCCGTCTGTCTGTCTGTCCGCTTGCCACAGGTCTCTAGCTCATAGATTAAATGAGTTATTAACCTGAAATTTTGGTATTCGGTGTAAAACGTTGACCTAAAACCAAATATTGAATTAAAAATTTAACTAAATTATTTTTCAGGGGGCTACATGAAAAAGGTCTCCTTTTTTTGAAGAAAAAAAATTTTTTTTTTTCACCCTTGCATTATTTAGAGCGCATTGAATGGAGTCCGAATATACTTCTTATTTTATTTTAGCTTAAAAAATAAAGAAATGGTGGGCCATCAAAGTTATCAGTTTGAGACCATTTTTGTGACAGGGGCTATCTCAAAAACTAAACTAGTTAGGACTATGACATTTTGGTGTACCTATTATGTACATATTTATACAATAAATACCTACTGAAAACAACGATTTTATAAAATAGTTTGTAAGCTGTGACCTAAACAGTCGAATATTTTTTGGGGTTTTCTTTCACGGTTTATTGCGATGTTCTAGCTCGGAAAAGAAATATTACTTACACCCAAAATATGATATTCATAATTATGCACGAAACCCTAAAAAAGCGGGTCCGACTCGCACTTGACCGGTTTCATCAGCTTTTCTTTACAAAATAACGTTACAGGTAAGTAACTTTTTAAGTCTAAAAGGAAGAATGTATTATTCAGATTTGTGCTCACTTTTTGACCAACTCTTTGGCGTAGTGGTAAACGCTGAGTTTTTATGAGAGGCTCCAGGTTCGTTTCCCGGAAGAGGCAACATGGGAATTTACAATTTTTTAGTTGTCACTGTTCTGGTCTGATGAGAGACTTCGGTCGTGGCTCATTACTACTTTACTGGTAAAAACGAGCCACCAAGCGATTTAGCATTACGGCAAACGCGTAGAAAACGATTGGTGTATATGTTTCCAGGGTTATCCGAAGGGTATCAACGGAACCCTATTACTAAGCCTCCGCGGCTGTCCATCCGTCCGTCTGTCTGTCTGTCAATGGGCTGTATCTCGTGAACCGTAAAAGGTAGAGAGTTAAAATTTTCACAGAATATATATTTCTACTGTCAGAATGCCATTGGTATTTTCTGTGATTTATCCAAGGCATTTGATTGCGTTGAGCACGAGACTCTTTTAGTTAAATTGAGCCACTATGGAATCAAAGACACTGCGCTTGGTCTCATTGCGTCCTATCTTAGTGATCGTATTCAAACAGTATGTGTGAATGATGTGAAGTCATCCGGATCAGCCTCACTAATGGGTGTTCCTCAAGGCTCTATTCTAGGTCCTTTCATGTTCTTAGTATACATAAACGATTTACCATATGTAGTCCAAAATATTTGCGATATCGTACTATTTGCTGACGATACGTCTTTGATTTTTAAAGTCGATAGAAATAAGGACAATTTTGACGATATAAATGGTGCCATATCTCAGGTAACTCACTGGTTTACTGTAAATAATCTACTTTTAAATGCAAAAAAAACTAAGTGTATTGAATTCGCACTGCCCAATACCAAGAACACAAGTAACATTAATTTAAGGATAAATAATGATATTTTGAAAATAGAAGAGACTACTACATTTTTGGGGATAACCTTAGATGCGAAGCTGCAATGGGGCACCCATATATCAACTCTTGCTGGCAAACTAAGCTCTGCTGCTTACGCGGTTAGAAAGATTCGACAATTAACTGACGTGGAGACCGCAAAGATAGTATATTTTGCTTATTTTCATAGTATTATGTCTTATGGAATCTTAATATGGGGTAGAGCGGCAGATATTGGGAGAATTTTTGTATTACAAAAAAGGGCAATACGCGCAATTTATAACTTAAAACCACGCGATTCACTTCGAGAAAAATTTAAGGAAATAGGTATCCTTACCGTAGCCTCTCAATATATTTACAACAACATAATTTTTGTAAGACAAAATATTCTTAGTTACAAGAAGGTTGGCGATCTACACAACAGGCTGACTAGACACCGTAACAGGCTTGCGACTCCTACGCTCCGTCTCAGGAAGGTCCAAAAGTCATTTGTGGGAATGGGTATAATCTTCTATAACAAAATTCCTCAGTCAATTTTGGACTTGCCTTTACACAGGTTCAAAAAATCTATTAAAAATATGCTCTTGAGAAAAGCATATTATACTATCGAAGATTATGTAAATGATAAAAAAGCGTGGATTTGAACTTCGATTCGCTCCAGCAATGCGCAGGACTTCAATTGCTTTTATACATGGCATAATATTGTATATCAAATCTTTGAAAAGAGCAACCGCCGAGTTTCTTGCTGGTTCTTCTCGGTAGGAAAGGCATTCCGAACCAGTGGTAGATGCTTTTGACGATTCGAAAGAACTTGTAAAAGTCTAATTGAATAAAAACATTTTGAATTTTGAATTTTTTTTTTTGAACTGTAAAATTTCAAAATGGTCGCTATGAAATTAAAAAATAGAAAGTGTTATTTCTTGCACCTCTGTTTATAGTCCAAGGACTGATCACAGATGGAAGAGATATAGAGAAAAAAAATCTTTTAAGTACGTGCTATGGTATGGAACCCATGGTATGCGAGTCCGATTCGCACTGACCGAATTTTCATTAGGTACTTTATTTTGAAAACGGAACGCAGAACTCTGAACACGGGACTAGAAGTGGAATCAAAGTTCTAATGACCATGCTATGTTAACACAAAAAGTTATATTCGTGGAACAAAGGATAACTTAGAGTTGCATCATCATCATTTTTCTCCTAAACGCAATAAATTTCCCTTAAAATTTGAGAGCAGTTAGTTATAACGGAGACAGAAACTGTTTCAAATGTACAAACTTGGTCTCTGAAGCGGGCTGTTTATATCATTGTTGTTGAGTACAATTTGAAAGGTGATCGCACATCTAATAGCACATGCCGCCGCACGCACCGCACTTGATAAAGGTAACTTTACTTTTTTATTGTAAGATAGGCAGGCTTGCAGCGATAGAAACTGTTTCAAATGTACAAACTTGGTGTCTAAAACGGGCTGTTTATTCATACTATAATTATGTATGTATTGACATTGACATACATAATAACAATGACATTGTTATTATGTATGTATAAACGGGCTGTTTATACATACATAATAACAATGATAATATATGTATATTATCATTGTTGTTGAGTACAGTTTGAAAGGTGATCGCACATATAACAGCAAGTCTGTTGCAAGATAGGCTTGCACTTGAATGAAGCTTTAGAACTCTCTAGAAGCTACCTATATGTTTGCCTTTTGACTCTTGCCTTGAAATCAAGTTAAATGTGGCAGGAAGTACAGAGGCTGGAAGAGCGTTTCTCATCTTCAAGTTTATATAAAACGCTAGAACCGAGTGAAGTTATTGGATATTATAGAAATGAATGTATTATTTAATTATGATAGCAAAATTTGCATGCTGATGTTAAATATTTAAACATTTACTAAGGTAAGTAAGAAACATATGTTTATAATTTTATGACAGTATTTTTACCTACCCTTCATTTTTCCAGGAAATTTCTGAATAATTTTTAAATACTCCTAATCGAAGCTGCATCTTCTAGGTTCTCGCCCGACGTATTTAAAAATTATTTAAATAAGGTACAGTTTGGTGTCACATAACAGTATACGCCGCAAACTTCTACGAAGATGCGTACGGCGCTTGCAGTCAGATGTGCGTACACCTTTAAGAGGGCGGTTTATATCACAGTTGTTGAGTTCAGTTTAAAGAGCATATTTCATGACAAAATAACCTTTCGCTTTGAAAACCTTTGCACCCGAAAGCTGTTTGGCAACGGAGGGGGCGATGTTGCCTGTTTATCATTTCCACAGAGGCTGTTGCGTAAATAATCGAGCCGTTTATCGAGATAATTAAATTTTGATACATTTTGGCACCATGAAATGATGTTACCATGAGTTATCTTATTCGATGTACGAATAGTTAGCAGTGTAATCCATATTACCCGATAATTTGCTTATTTTGTGTGCTATTTCTTTACCAATTTCAACAAAGTCTTGCTTTCGTAAATTCTCATTTGTAGAATTTTGTAACACAGACAAAAGTTAAAACTTTTCCTAATTCCTATCTGGCAGATGCCCTAAATAAACCCAATTTACCTCATTTAATTAGAAACCAAAATATTAATTGTTCAAAGGTCGCTCTGATAAAATTATCAAGCTTCTAACAAGTGTAAATTAAAAATTTATAAGGTATCCCACTTCCATCTTAGATTACATTATCACTTACCACCAGGTAAGATTGCAGCCAAGGGCTAACTTGTATCGGAATAACTATAAAAACCTACTTTTTATCCGTGGAAATTTTAAGATTTTTGAAAACCCTAAAGATTTTTTTTCTTTTTATTCCAATACAAGTGACTGCTTATATAACGGCGATCTCACCTGGTGGTAAGTCTAAGATAGAAACGGGCTAACTTGGAACTAGTAACCTAATGGATATTTAGGAAAAGATGGCCACTATTTATCTTGATTTTGGGAGGCGTACCTCGCAAATTCTCGGAATGGCCAGGTAATTCTCTAGAGGTAAAATAAAATCTAAAATAATTTTAAAATGTTTATCCAGCACTGTGCTGCTAACGCGGTTGCTGTTATTTCTTATTATTCGCGTTGCAACGCGGAATCCACTTCACGCCACTATACTTTATCGTTTTAAGGACGTGTTTTATGTCACATGTACTACGCGGTACATACAGATTAAAAATTGTCCAAACATACCTACCACATTGTAAAAAAAATACTATGTCAAAGCCAAAGTCACAGTAAGAAAAAATCTGTCAAGTGCGAGTCGAACTCGCACACGAAGGATTCCGTACAAAAAAAAAACACTTTTCTTTTTAATTTCATGGCAGCCATTTTTTATTATTTATTATTTGGTGTTATAGGGGCAATAGAAACACACATTCTTTGAAAATTTCAACTCTGCCTATTGCTGTTATTTGTTATTATTCGCGGAATCCACTTCACGCCACTGTACTTTATCGTTGTATTTTATGTCACATGTACTACGCGGGGCACACAAATGAATAAATGTTCAAACACAATTAATACATTGGTGAAAATATCTAGTTACAAGTGTAAATTAAAAATTTATAACACCCCCGACATGTGAAGGTTACAGTAACCAGAAAAGAGCTGATAACTTTCAAATGGCTGAACCGATTTTCTTAGATTATAGCTAAGAACATTCTCGATCAAGCCACCTTTAAAATAAGAAAAACTAAATTAAAATCGGTTCATTAGTTTAGGAGCTACAATACCACAGGTAGATACACAGATACATAGATACACAGACACACGTTAAACTTATAACACCCCTCTTTTGGGTAGGGGGTTAAAACCATCATCGAGCGTGCTCTCCCGAAGCTCTGCGCAATACGCGCCCGTGTGTTTTCAATAATAACGTCCAGTATGAACACGGCACTTCGCCGAACACTCAGATTTTACGACGCTCCACATTTACTGGAGCCTCTGGTGATCAAATAATAATACGTCGACAATGTTGGATGTAGGCTACCGGTGTTTGCTGCCTAGTCATATTTACAAAGAAATAATAGCTATAGGTCATGTTTTATTAAGTCTCACTGCCCCTACATTTCAATAACACAACGACTTTTTTAACCCCCGACCCAAAAAGAGGGGTGTTATAAGTTTGACGTGTGTATCTGTGTATCTGTCTGTGGCATCGTAGCTCCTAAACAAATAAACCGATTTTAATTTAGTTTTTTTTTGTTTGAAAGGTGACTTGATCGAGAGTGTTCTTAGCTATAATCCAAGAAAATCGGTTCAGCCGTTTGAAAGTTATTTACTTTTTAGAGAGTTTTGTGTCGGGGGTTTTTAAATTTTGAGTTTATGTTATATTACAGTGGGGCCACTAAAAATTGTGAAATAAAAGAAAAAACCAAATTCGGTTTCATTTTTGACGTGACAACGTCTTATAATTCGATACAGCCGGCTGCACGCACGAAAAAACATGACTCATGCGGCGTTACCTCGCCGCAGTAAACCGACTTTACAGACACCCAATTTTTTTCTTTCGAATTTTTTTTCTCGGAAGCAATGCCGCAGGTAGTCGCTAGTTATTTAATTTGAAAAATAAAAATATCGTTTCGTTCTCCAGGTTAGCACGTTCAACAAATAACGAAAGTTCCGTACGTTTGCTAAATGATTACAGAAGTAGGTTTAAGATCAGACGTTTGAGTTTTTCTCAAACTCTAAGTGCCCCTTTTGTTATTTATAGCGTACTTCGCGGTAAAATATGGTTTTCTTGCAGTATTTTCCCGCTGCGTGGGGCTTCGCCTTGATAGAGTGTAGGTAGGATGTGGACGCGGTTTTATTACTACATACCTACTCGTATTATAAAACTACGGGAACAAAATAATACAAAGACGACCAAAAAATACTTCGATACCCTAAACTTTCTTACCAAAAAAAAAATGAACACCAAACAAGTGTAAATTAAAATTTTATATCACCTCTGACAAGTGAAGGTTACAGTAACTAGAAAAGAGCTGATAACTTTCAAACGGCTGAACCGATTTTCTTGAATTTTGCCTAAGAACACTCTCAATCAAGCCACCTTTCAAACAAAAAAAAAACTAAATTTAAATCGGTTCATTAATTTAGGAGCTACGATGCCACAGACAGATACACAGATACACACGTCAAACTTATAACACCCCTATTTTTGGGTTGGGGGCTAAAAAGCGAAACGTCTCCCAAAATAATTACAATAGTAGAACGGCCTTATTTGCTAAGTGAATACGCAAAGTGCATTGTAGCCTGCATTCGCTACAGACCTGAATCGCGCTGAAAAAGATCGCATTAAGACAAGAATGGTAGAGCCTTTCAGTTATCCTTTTTTCAAAAAGAACTCTTTCTAAAAAGCGACCTGAATTGCTCATTTTATTCAAAACTTACGAAAACCCAAGAAATCGGTGAATAGGTATACCTATTGATGAATGAATAGGTATAATTAGTGAAATGCATTGATTGAGTTGTCGTTTTAACATCTCCGAAGGGATTTGGCTAACTCCCGGCTTGTGCCATTACACTACGACATATCTGCAATATTTCTAAAAAAAATTATGAAAATTGGACTACATTTACGAGGAGAAAAACGTTATCGCTTTTTGTACGAAAATTTACAACTAGACGATCCTCTTAAATAATAATCACTTTCAACTTTCATCAGACTGACTCTAGTGACTAAATACGTAAGATAATATTTCTAACATTTTGGTTAATTCCATACAAGTTATCGTGCCATTTACGAAAATCTAAGTTAGCTTCAGACGTGCACGTTTAAGTCCGCTAAATTTACGCTCGCATTAATTTTCACGCGAAATTTAGATAAATGTGAAGCAGGCTTTACCGTGTCTCCTTTATCAAAGGAATTTCGCCTTGAGCAACGATCAAAAGCTGAATATTATGAATGTTCTATCACACACATATTATAAAGGTGAAAGTTTGTGTATGAGTCTATGTGTGTATGTTTGTTACTCTTTCACGTAAAAACTTCCGGATGAATTTGGCTGAAATTTGGAAAGGAAATTGATTATACCCTGGATTAACACTACTTTTCATCCCGGAAAATCAACGAGTGTCTACGGAATTTTTCAAAAACCTATATTCTCGCGAACGAAGTCGCGGGCATCAGCTAGTTATCTGTAATACTACATCCCTGGCGCAGTCTTATAAGTCGAATCCCAGGTTCGATTCCCGGCAGGGACAATTTTTATAAAAGACAGACGGACAGACGGACAGACAGATAGATAGACAGACAACAGAGTGATCCAATAAGGGTTCGGTTTTTCTTTTTAGGTACAGAACCCTAAAAAGTGCTTATAAAAGTTTAATTCGATTCAAAATATTTTGAGTTTGATTTTGTAACGATTTACTAAGTATACTAAGTAGTATATTGTGGACAACTGTAATCTCAACCGGTTCCTTCCACGCAAGGAAATCATCAATTGTAAATGAACATAAAGGAGCGGTCACATTAAAAAGTTAATCAAAATTTTTATTAGGCTGTTAAATTTGCATTAGGCTGCGGCCTCATTGGGAAGGTTCCGGCCCTTGGATAGGCCTTTGATAGCCTATTATATTTTACGACATTTGAAGAAGTGCTTACTTGAAATTAAGGAATTAAGTACGTACTTAGCTAATCAAGGGAAGTGTGAAAATAATAATTTCTACAGCTAGCCAAAGTGATATTTAACTCCAAAAAGTTAATACACCTACACACATACATATAGGCAGTGGCGTGCAGCTCACAGAGGCATAAAGGTACTGCCTACCTTAGCTGTTGTACTAAATCAACACTTATTTTCCATTATGGCTTGCCAGATAATAAGCTCCTACAGCTTAATGCTTACCTTGGCATTAAACTCTGTGCATGCCACTGTATATGGGATAGATACACATGCATAAATTACACCTTTAACTTTTCGGGGTTAAATATCACTTTAAACCAAGATCGAAGCCCCGGCGGAGGAGAAGTTTTAACCACTGGGTTATCTCGGCATAAGCAAAATGTAGTTCTAGAATAGAAAATACAAGTTTATTCTAATTGTACCCTTTAATAAGTTTACGGCATCTCAAATTTGCAAGGCGCTCTTAAAAGCGTTGCTCTTTCTTTGACACAATAACCAAATTAGTTCCCAGCTCTGGACCATTTATTGAGATGCACTTTGTACTTTGCCTTTTGAATATTGTATTAATTTAACTTTTCTTCAAGTCAGTCATTCAAAAGGGCTAAGGAAAATCTATTTAAACAATGGAATAGAATATTTTAGTACCTCAACCGATGGAAGTCCACAGCTGGACATACTTAGGGACTCTTGAAGGGGCTTCCGTATAAGAGACCTACTCGTATGTCCAGCGGTGGGCATCTATCGGTTAATAATGATGACGATACTGGTATTTCCAGTCAAAATTCTTTAAAAAGATATGCTGTCCTTGCTCATGTCCTTTCCATGTTTGTGTTTTACTAAAGGATACCCGCGACTTCGTCCGCGTGTATCACGGTTTGTATTAGATCCTGTGGGAACTGTTTGATTTTCCGGGATAAAAAGTTGGTTATGTCAATTACAGGGACGCAAGCTATCCCGCTACCTTTCATATAAATCGGTTAAGCGGATGAGTCTTTAGGAATCCCGTGGGAACTCTGATTTTCCGGGATTAAAAGTAGCCTATGTCCGTCCCCGGGATATAAGCTAACTCTGTACTACGTCAGAATCGGTTAAACTGTTGGACCGTGAAAAGCTAGCAGACAGATAGACAGATAGATAGACAGATAGAGACACTTTCGCATTTATAATAATATTAAGTGTGGATGTATGGATTTAGTTTTAAGTTTTTAGGACAAAACTAATTCTTGAATACTGTATCCTTTGGCATTCATATTATCAGGATAATATGATTATGAACGCCCTAAGTCCCATACGATATACGTGTCGAGAATATTATAATTAATCGACCAAATTGGATACATAGCTCTTTTAATATTCATTACGCATAAAATTCTTACGAGATATTTTAGCCGCATTCGTTTTGTGGTCGGGCTACACGCTTCAATAAACTGTTTAAAACGAAAATGGGTTAAAATGAACGAATTCTGAGAATGCGATCAGTGAAATTACGATTTGAATTACAAATTAATAAATACATCAACGCGCCTTTGTTCTCGGTTTCATCAGCGTTAATTTGTTAACGTAAACTTAAAGTTCTTTGTAACTTAATTATACTTTTTAACCCTGACCCAAAAAGAGGGGTGTTATAAGTTTGACGTGTGTATCTGTGTATCTGTGTATCTATGTATCTGTGTATCTGTGAATCTGTGTATCTGTCTGTGGCATCGTAGCTCCTAAACTAATGAACCGATTTTGATTTAGTTTTTTTTTTTTTTGTTTGAAAGGTGGCTTGATCGAGAGTGTTCTTAGCTATACTCCAAGAAATCTGTTCAGCCGTTTGAAAGTTATCAGCTCTTTTCTAGTTACTGTAACCTTCACTTGTCAGGGGTGTTACGTATATAAATTTTTAATTTGCACTTGTCTATCTATTCGTAGATAGTTACTACTATCCTACCTACCTACCTAGGTAGGTAGGTAGGTACCTAGGTAGATACTATGTTCTAGTGGTTAAGTCTCCTATTTGGGGGGTCCGGCATTCAATCTCAGGCTGTGTGCCATCTATGCTGGTTGAAGCAATTAAATACATTTACTTTAACGATGAAGGAAAACATGAAGGAAGGAAACCTCCACGCCTGAGAGTTCTTAAATATCTGTTCGCACTTGTCCAGTACAGAGGCCTAAATCCTGGTCATTCTGGAAGAACACCAATGCTTAGTAATGTTAATGACAACAAAAAACATTCAAATCCGGATAAACGTAAAAAGTTAACTTTCAAATTCTCCCCGCAGCATACGGAAACAGAAGAACAAACAAGGCTAATACACTCCAGTCGCTTACAGCTTAAATAATGCAAGCAATTAGCTGCAGCAGCTAGAGTAGAGCTAAACTCGAAGCTAAACAAGCTGCTCGGAAGATAATCCCACGGCTAATGTACGGGGCCGCTGCATGAAGTAATTACAATGGAGCCTACTGAACGCCGCCGCTTCAATACAAACCATTTTAAAGTCACTCCCTTTTTTAACCCCCGAACCAAAAAGAGGGGTGTTATAAGTTTGACGTGTGTATCTGTGTTACCAAAAACGAAGACATGTGATAGTACTGATGATTACTGATAAGATACTACAAAAAAACGCGAAAAATAAATTAAAAATCCTGTATTTTCAAAAATTCACAATATGTTGCAAATAAAACATCTGACTGACGCTAGAGGTCAACGAACGTTGCGTAAGTAGGCTACTCGGAGTCAATGCCGCGTCGTAGGTGGGGCACTGACTCGAATTTTGCACGCTATACATTGCTGGTTTGAAAGATACTTAAACTGCAAAATAAGGCAATTTATTTATTAAGGTTATTGGCATTGGATTGTGTTTAGGTAGTATTATTATACTATTATATAACGATAAGTAGTATTATTATAACGATAAGTTTTTTTTTAACGTTCTCTTTACAGCCTGTATAGCATAACTTAAGGATTTAATTGCAGCTATTATGGAATAGTAACCCAGATAAAGGTGTCACTTGATGAGCGATGATGACAGCACGCGTGTGATTAATGCGTTTACTCCAAAACACCGCTTTAATCACGCGCGTGTTGTGATTACCACGATCATACTGTGATCATTCGTGATACTAAAACGGATTTGAATACAAGCCGAAAATATTATTTGAATTAGGATAGTGCCTATGTCAAAAATAAAATATTTCTTAGGAATTATTAAAAAGAGGGTCTTCCAAAATTCAAAAACTAACAAAAATCCAAACCGGTCCAGGCGTCTTTGAGTAATCGGGGAACAAAATAATAAAAATTAAAAAAAAGATTCCGACGAATGGAAAACCACCTTTTTTTAAGTCGGTTAAAAAGAAAGCTGTATTTAAACTGCGAAGATTTCGTTTCATGGACCTCCATTATATTGGATAGAATCAGGCGTTACTTTGCGGAAGTTCATGTTTAGCAAGAAACAGTTAAAAATTATTTTGCTATAATCCGCCAACTATTAACTAATTAAAAATTATTTTGCTATAATGTTCGCGGATTATAGCAAAATAATTTTTAACTGTTTCTTGACCTCCATTATTTCTTTATTTGCAATCATGTCTCACATCATAAAAAAAATGTTATATTATTACAACATAAAGCCCCGTCAGGGCGTTGCAAAGTATAACAAGTAATTAAAGGTAATTCATAATTTTCATTATGAATTTACGTTTCATAATGAAAATTATGAGAATGAGTATTAATATTATCAAATATTAATTCAACCTACATCTACATTATGTTAATACAGAAACTTTACAAGCAACCGTATGTAATTTAACAAAATATGTCACGTGATATTATCGCTAAATGGGTTTGTAATTAACGCGATTCACTAATCACTGATCGCTTGGAAACGTGGCGTTAATCACGCGCGTGATTGCCGCGATCACGAAACGGATTTGATGATTATCGTGATTTGATGATTATCGTGATTTGATGATTATCGTGATTTGATGATTATCGTGATTTGATGATTATCGTGATTTGATGATTATCGTGAAACGTTTGCTAACATTTCTCAGGCTGATTGGCTGTGAAGGAAAACATCGTGAGGAAATCTGCATGTCTAAGATTCTCCAATATGCTCTCAAAAGTATGTGAAGTCTACTAATACGCCCTTGGCCAACTTGGAGAAATAATTCTTCACCATCATCATCAACCGATAAACATCCATTACTGGACGTAAGTCTCTTGTAGAGACTTTCGCCGCTTGATTCCAGCGGCTTTCGAGTTCCTGTCTGTTCATTCTAGCACCTTGAGACCCCAATGTCTGTCCATTTTTAGGGTTCCGTACCTCAAAAGGAAAAACGGAACCCTTAAAGGATCACTTTGTTGTCTGTCTGTCTGTCCGTCCGTCCGTCGTGTCAAGAAACCTATAGGGTACCTACTTTCCGTTGACTTAGAATCATGAAATTTGGTAGGTAGGTAGTTCTTATAGCACAAGTGCAGGAATAAATTTGAAAACCGCGAATTTGTGATTACATCATTTAAAAAAAATTAAAATGTGTTTCAATTTTCAAAGTAAGATTACTATACCAAGTGGGGTATCATATGAAAGGGCTTTACCTGTACATTCTAAAACAGATTTTTATTTATTTTTATGTATTATAGTTTTTATCGTTTAGTAGTTTAGTATTTATTGTGCAAAATGTTGGAAATAATACCCGAGTACGGAACCCTCAGTGCGCGAGTCTGACTCGCACTTGGCCGGTTTTTCGAAGTATGTGCCCTGCACATTGTCACTTCAGCTTTGCTACCCGTTGAGCTACCTATGTCCGTTACGTTGATTCTTCTATAGATCTCCTCATTTAACCCAATGCATGATGGGTTTATGCATTATGGGTGATTTTATGTAGTAAGCAAATGCAGGAAAATCTAGTGAGCTTCATACCTACCTAAAGTCCGAACATGTTCAAACGTGTCCTAACTTTAGATACCCTAGGGCACCTAACTCGTACAAGCAACCGCGTGACAAAACGGAACTTGTAATGAAATTAGTCACACAAGGGAAATATGTGGCAGGTAATATGTTATTCAGACCCTTTTTAATTTAAAAAGTTTCAGCCCCTGGACGTGACACGGTCCCCTGTCGCCTTTTGCGAATTTTGAAAACGATTTATTTCGCCACGGCCTAAACTTAAAATTTAATGCAATATTAGGGAACAACTCTATAAGTTTTCTTGACAGACACGACAGATGGACAGACAGACAGACGTACAGACAGACAACAAAGTGATCCTATAAGGGTTCCGTTTTTCCTTTTGAGGTACGGAACCCTAAAAAATTAACTTGAAAAATGACGGACTTTCATACAAACTCTCATCCCCTTCTCAACCCTCTTAGGGGTAGAATTCCCAAAAATCCTTCTGTGACAAAAAGTAACCTACTGTCAAAATCTCAAGTTTCTAACTCCGGTCGATTAAATAAAGCTACCAATAGATGGCGTTATGGTACTTTACACAACGCTCAATCAACATAGCGTCTGCCCCACATATTCTTATACAGCATTGACCTGTGCATAACGGTAAATAATATTTGCCTATGTGAACGGTAATTTCAGTTTATTTTTGGAATAATTGATACTCTTTTTGGTATCAATTAATATATCTTATCCTTTATGTGTAATATTAATAAAGTTGAACACTAAAACCCGACTGCGATCGTCTTAATAAATGCTGAAATATTATAGTAAAATAGTTTTTTAACCCCCGACCCAAAAAGAGGGGTGTTATAAGTTTGACGTGTATATCTGTGGCATCGTAGCTCCTAAATTAATGAACTGATTTTAATTCAGTTTTTTTGTTTGAAAGGTGGCTTGATCGAGAGTGTTCTTAGCTATCTTAGCTATCCAAGAAAATCGGTTCAGCCGTTTGAAAGTTATCAGCTCTTTTCTAGTTACTGTATCCTTCACTTGTCGGGGGTGTTATAAATTTTTAATTTAAGTACACTTGTCTATCGCTTGGTATATTTTTAATGTTGTAGTACATCTATATTTATGAACTCAGAATTTTCTCCTTTCATTTGATACCCCACTCGATACAATAGGAAAAAAAATTGTGACTCCCATTTTGAACCTTTCTGTTTTTTGGAACCCTAAAAACAGACTCCATTTATACATTTTAACAACAATGCCAATGCATCAGAGTGTTGAGTATGCAGACCACGTAAAACGCTTTATTTGCCGTGTGGAGAGCCGCACTTTACAGAACGCTGCGTTTGGGAGAAGGGGGTAACACGCCAATAGTTTAACAGTTTAATTGGTGGTTATTTAATATAGCTGATTACCACAGTAATTGCGCCTAAATAATATTTATTGTGAAATGTACACATTTTGTGGCACCTAATTAACATATTTTATTGATGTGCTAACTATTAATTGGGTATAACAGCTCTCAGGGATAAAATCCGGAACGAGGAAATTCGCAGAAGAGCAAAAGCGACCGACATAGCTCAAAGGATTAGCAAGCTGATCGTAGAACCGTCGGCCGATGGGGCACACATGTTCTGGAGTGAGACCGCGTACCGGTAAGCGCCGTGTGGGACGACCTCCAGCTCGCTGGACCTGAAGAAGCTGGCGGGGAGCGGGTGCATGAGGAAGGCGGAGGACCGTGTTTGGTGGCGCACTCTTAGAAAGCCATATGTCCAGCAGTGGACGCATATAGGCTGATGGAATGGAATAAGTAGTTTAATAAATAACAAAATGCCTAAGGTCGCATAAAATAAGTTGAATCAACAGTCGGTTAAATCGTCATCATCATGATACCTATCGCCGGCTCACTAATGAGCACAGCTCTTCTCTCAGAATGTGAAAGGTTTGGCCATAGATAGTCCACGTGGCCAAGTGCGAATCGACCGACTTTACACACCATTGAGAACATTCTGGAGAACTCTCAGGCATGCAGGTTTCCTCACGATGTTTTCCTTCAGTGTTAACAGAGCTCTCTCCGTCACTTACTCCATACAATCGTAGTTCCCATTTCATTTGAATATTAAGCAACCAAAGTCCATGAAATTTTGCAGACATAGTCTAGAAACTAATATCTGTGTCTGTGGTGTTTTAGATTTTTCTAAAAATATGTAGTTTTAAAATTACAGGGGCTCAAAGATTTGTATTTTTCTTTAAAAAAAGGCCCAACTTTGTGCTCGTTTTTCTAGACAACGAAGCAATTGAATGAAATTTGGAAAAACCACAGACCTAGAAAATTTAATGAATATTATGTAGTAAAAAAATTATCGTTATATATTTTATATTGTTATAATTATGTGGGAACTACGAAAACCAGAAATTACACCCAGAAATCTTGAAAATTTCGTGCTGTCTCGATTTGTGCAAGCGGGGTGGTGAAGTGCGGGGGACGACACGTGAAACTGACAGAAACTGAGAGTCTAAACACACGGGCCACATTTAGACTGCACCCAACTCCAAACTTGTCGATAGGTCTAACTAAATACACTGGTACATTTCAACTTGCGTTAGACGTATGCGTTACCTACTCAGACGTTGCCTGTAGATAAAAATATGTCTCATGTTTGCTGGCAATAGCGCATGCATCAAACCCTGCAAGTTGCAACTCTCTTGCAACCTATTCCTCACGCAATACGCATAGCTTTAATATTATAATTTTTGACAATGTATACTATATGTAATGCCATATCACAGGTCACTCTCTGATTTATTGCTAACAATTTACTTCCAAATGCAAAGAAATCTAAGTGTGTTGAATTCACACTGCCCAATACCAGGACCTTAAATGACATAAATTCATTGATAAATAATCATATGTTGAAAATAAAGGAGAACCCCGTGTTTCTCGGTATAATGTTAGATGCAAAGCTTCTATGGAACACCCACATATCAACACTTGACGGTAAACTCAGCTCTGCTGCTTACACTGTTAGAAAAATTCGACAGGTACTGACGTGGAAACTGCAAAAATTGTATATTTTGCCTATTTTCACTGTATTATGTCTTACGGACTCTTGCTATGAGATAAAGCGGTAGATATTGAGAAAAAAATGTATCACAGAAAAGGACAGGACGTGCAATTTATAATTTAAAACCGCGTGCTGCCATACAATAAAAATATAAGGAAATAAGTACCTTATCTATTATCTTATAGTAGCTTCTAAATATATTTACAACTAGCTAATGCCCGCAGCTTCGCTCGCGTGGATTTAGGTTTTTAAAAATCCCGATCCTTTCATTTCCCAGAACAAAAGTTGCCTCTCCGTAATAGCCCGTCCCCGGGATGCAACTTGTTTCTGTATCACGTAAGAATATTTAAACGGATGATCCTTTTCAAATCCCGAGGGATCACCAGGATTTAGGAATGCAATTTCTTACAGCATCAGGGTTGAGGTCAACGACAAAGTATTTACTTGGTATAGATACCTTCAATATCAATTAATAATCGACACTTTTTAAATCCCATTAGCTTTAGTAGTCAGGTCCCCTGCAACATCAAGATTGAGGAGTTGGAATCCAAATTTTTTATTGAACAATGTCGCAAACTTTCTTTATCGATTAAAAAAACTACCCAAAATTACGCAGTTAGGTTACCTGCCAAATTTCATGGTTTTGAGTCAACGGGAAGTACCCTAGAGGTTTTCTTGACACACACGACAGACAGAGAGATAGACAACAAAGTGATCCAATGAGAGTTCCGTTTTTCGTTTTGAGGTACGAAACCCTAGAAAACGTAGGAACGGCATTCCGAACCAGTGGTAAATTTTTCTGACCATCCAAAAACACTTTGAAGTTTACCTAAAAGTTTACAGGAATAAAAATTTATCATTGTATTCCATTCCATTTCATTCTATTCCATTCTGATCAAAGATAAATAGATAATAAAAATATTTGTCACCGAAACAATAATTTACGATACATCAACCAATATCAATTTTACTGATGACAATCTGACTATTACCAAAGTGAACGACTACTATAATATCTATTATATATACGACTAACATAATATGTATTATAAATTGTGTGCCGTTTGCATTCTCACTAGGTTCTCATTAAGTTTGTTTTATTTGGTTAAACTTTCTGGCATTTATATTGTTATGACGTTTAATTGGCAAACAGTCTGTTTATTGGCTGAAACTCAAAAATTCAGCCAATCACAACAAAGAAAATATTGTAATAATGATTGATGCAGCTTTCTGTAATTGAAAACAAAATATTTGACATTAACTTGAATGTGACAGTGTTTTCCGAATAGGGTTGCCAGAGGCCCCGTATTTTACTGGTTACCCCGTATTTCAGGATACAGAAACCTGTAATTATGAAAATAAAATACGGGGCAAATAAAACTAAATATTTTTAGGGTTCCGTAACTCAAAAGCAAAAAAGAACTCTTATAGGATCACTTCGTTGTCTGTCAGTCTGTCAGTCTTTCCGTCTGTCCGTCTGTCCATTTGTCCTTCTATCCGTCTGTCATGTGTTCATGAACAAATATTAGTATTTTCAATTTTCAAAGTAAGATAACTACATATATCAAGTGGGTTATCATATGAAAGGGCTTTACTTGTTCATTCTAAAACAGATTTTTATTTATTTTTATGCATATTTTTTTAATGCATAACAGTTTTTGATTTCTCGAGTAAAATGTCGGAAAAAATACCCGAATACGAAACCCTTGGTGCGTGGGTCTGACTCGCACTTGGCCGGTTTTTTACAAATTCAGCAGGAGCTGGCTGGCGAAATCAAACACTGACGTTATGTCCAGTAGAAAGAATATTTTCCTTTTGCGGCAATGCGTAGCCGAAACCCACTCGATATTGATCATGGTCGTAGCCAAGGCGGCGGGGCTTGGTTTGAGGATGTAAGCCTTTTTTTATACAAGTTAGCCCGTGACTTTAATCTTTTCTAGTGGTAAGTGATGATGCAGTCTAATTTCTTGGCCGTTAGGGCCATACTAACCATATAACTAGCCATGACCGAAGCCTCCCACCAGACCAGAAATTTTGAAATGGCGACTGCGCCTGGGAAGTCGTCAAAAACCTAAGCCTAAAATAATACTTACACTATTTTTTGCATTTGCTTACCAATTTTTTTTTGGAAATATATCAAACATTTCGCGCTCACTTCACTCGCGCTTTGGATTTCTATTACTTGGTGTAAACCCCGCAATTTCGTTTGCATGAATTTAGATTTTTAAAAATTCCGTGGGGGATTTTCCGGGCTAAAAAGCCGCCTAAAAAAATGTCTGGGATGCAAGTTACCTCTGAATAGTAAGTACCAAAATTTTGGTAAAGAAGATGGGCCGTGAAAGGGTAACAAATAGATAGGCAAATAGATATACTGTCGTATTCGTAATATTAGTATGGATAGGAAGCTTTAAAAATAAAATCTTACTATGGCTACACTCGTTTCCCTTTCACTTTAATTTTTTCTGTATTGAACCAAAAACACTTACGCTCACTGCGCTCGCGCTTTTTTATTGTTGTATTTTATCTCACTGTCAAATTGAAAGGCGAAATTCCACTAACCAGGTAATTAGCCCATAAAGTTGAGCGAATGTTTTTTTCCTCATGACAGGATTCAGTTCCGGCCCTAATAAAACTTCTCCCGCAATCGATTCCTAGCTACGGCCATAGTATTGATACTGTGAAGGTGGAATTACAAATTAAATGTAATTTTAAGTTGAAATGAAAAGATTGTATGCATGAAATGTATAACATTTTGCTTTACACTAACACTAAGAGTTTTTAAAAGCTATTTTAATAAATAAATCTTTTATTTAAAACCACATTGCAAACACAGTTCACCAATCAAGACACGGCAACATACAGAGAAAAAATATAAAACTTACAAATAAACTGAAATATCTAAATAGGCTTTCCATGCATTTCAGAGAGAACCACCGCCTATTTCTTCAAATACTTCAAATTTTCAAATTTCTTCAAATCTAAACCCCGTATTTTTGATGGTGGTAGCCTGTAAATCAAAAAGAGCCAGGTGGCAACCCTACTTCGACCTAGACAGAATGAAAAATTGTTTTCATTACTCGGTATGCCTACTGCCATAGTGTGACAGAAAGTGTGACGGTAGTTGTGACCTCTGATTGGCCGACTCTCTTTCACTATTTGCTAAAATTGATGATTGCAACAACAATTTTTTCTTTTTTGTAATCGAAAACAGAACACGGACGTCAAACAGGTTGACTAATTACAATCATTTCTAACCGGCTAACATTGTTCCGCTAGTGGCTCAAACTCACTGTCGCAGCAAGAACATGGTAAATTCAGCCAATCACAGCAATTTGAAATTTGGTTATCACAAATGTACCGATCTAGGAACCGAGAATGCACGAACCAGGGCAGATAGAGATAAGAACAATAATATCATACGTAGGAAATCGACGGGGGATCGTTGACAAGGATAGCCTTAAAGCAAGTGACATTTAATTGATTTGAACGCACATAGGTCCGAATGTTTGAGTGGGTGCCCGGGATCGAAACACTGACTGAAGGAGGAGTCTATCACTGCATTAAACTCAAACTCAAACTCAAAATCACTCAAAGTAGGTACTATTGTACTTATGATGCCAGATATTGATAGATTTGTCAGATGACATAGTGGTGATAATTAATTACGTGTATACTTAAAATTAAAGCTACGGGGGTTCTAAACGCGCCTAGATCTGAGAAGAGCCATAACAAACTCAGTGCGAGAGTACTGTAAAATTTTCATTAAAAATTATTCGTAATTGAACTGTATCTAACCGCAATCGAACAAGAATTGGAAGTGAACTTTAGGGATCAAATCGAACTTCGGGGCTCTGCGGTTTGATTGAATTTGGGAAGTCTAAATGAAAAACATTGAAACTCAATTATTATTGTTTCACTAGATGTAACTTCATCGACTTGTACAAGTTTATTAAGAGAATATTTGCCAAACAGAACATATTGAATTGCATAACCTAAGTTCACTATCAGTACATACATATTAAAGACTAGCTGTGCCCGCGACTTCGTTCGCGTGGAATCAGCGCGCTTTATATAGCCACGGACGCTCAGGCGCGAGGCGTGTAGTACGTACTCTGTACGTTTAAAATGTTCGCCGTGATTCTTTAAATTGACATAACTTTTTTATTTATGAACCGATTGACATGAAATAAACACTAAATGTTAAGTGAAGCTTACTACAATATATTAGTGAAAACTGTATCTAATACGAATAAGCCGTTTCTGATATTGGCGTGCACAAACACACAGACAAACAAAAATTAATTACAATTTTGGGTTCGGCATCGATATAATAATAACCCCTGCTACTTTTTTTTTATATATTTCCATTGTACAGACACCACTTTTCTACAATTTTATTATATGTATAGATAAACTAGATTATTATACCCGAGCATATTAATATAAATTTTATAAGATCCCGTGGGAATTCTGGTTTCTGGGATAAAAAGTATCCTATATACATCCCCGGGATGCAAACTAACCCTGTACAAACGTTAAAATCGGTGGAACGGATGGACCATGAAACAGACAGACAGACACATTTTCACCGTTATATTACTAGTATGGATAAAAGTATAAGTATGGATTAAAGTCTCCCACCGAGCCGCCTGAATCTACTGGCTCCCTGTGACTCGTTTGATGTCGAGTGTTCACCTAGTTATAGATTTACAACGGAACCCTAAAAATATAGTGAAGTGAATTTACTTAGTTGAACTTGTCCGATACTCCATTTTGCGTTACATTGCTGCTCTAGTGAGTCGACAACTCATACAAATCAAATCTAGAGTTCACAAAGTCCCGATCGACGTCGAACACAATCTTGGACTGTTCAGGAACGGCATTGGGACGGAAACTCGTCAAATATGCCAACTGGCGATACATCGTACCTACCTACTAGCATGTTATAAACAACATCGATTGAATCATGTGTGCTGTGCGTCTGTTACACCGTGGTGTAACCTTGATACGAGTATCTTCATTCTATTATAGGAACTAATTAAGTGTGCCAACTGGCGATACATTGTACTGTCGTGTTATAAACACCATCAATTGAATCGTGTGGGTACGTCTGTTACACCGTGGTGTAACCTTGATACGAGTATCTTCATTCTATTATAGGAACTCATTAAGTGTGCCAACTAGTAATACATTGTACCTACTGTCGTGTTATAAAACAACATCGATTGAATCATGTGTGCTGTGCGTCTGTTACACCGTGGTGTAACCTTGATACGAGTATCTTCATTCTATTATAGGAACTAATTAAGTGTGCCAACTGGCGATACATTGTACTGTCGTGTTATAAACACCATCAATTGAATCGTGTGGGTACGTCTGTTACACCGTGGTGTAACCTTGATACGAGTATCTTCATTCTATTATAGGAACTCATTAAGTGTGCCAACTAGTGATACATTGTACCTACTGTCGTGTTATAAAACAACATCGATTGAATCATGTGTGCTGTGCGTCTGTTACACCGTGGTGTAACCTTGATACGAGTATCTTCATTCTATTATAGGAACTAATTAAGTGTGCCAACTGGCGATACATTGTACTGTCGTGTTATAAACACCATCAATTGAATCGTGTGGGTACGTCTGTTACACCGTGGTGTAACCTTGATACGAGTATCTTCATTCTATTATAGGAACTCATTAAGTGTGCCAACTAGTGATACATTGTACCTACTGTCGTGTTATAAAACAACATCGATTGAATCATGTGTGCTGTGCGTCTGTTACACCGTGGTGTAACCTTGATACGAGTATCTTCATTCTATTATAGGAACTAATTAAGTGTGCCAACTGGCGATACATTGTACTGTCGTGTTATAAACACCATCAATTGAATCGTGTGGGTACGTCTGTTACACCGTGGTGTAACCTTGATACGAGTATCTTCATTCTATTATAGGAACTCATTAAGTGTGCCAACTAGTGATACATTGTACCTACTGTCGTGTTTAAAACAACATCGATTGAATCGTGTGTACTGTACGTCTGACTGTTACACCGTGGTGTAACCTTGATGTGAATATCTTCATTCTATTATAGGAACTAATTCAGTGTGCCAACTGGCGATACATTGTACTGTCGTGTTATAAACAACATCGACTGAATCGTGTGTACTGTACATTGACTGTTACACCGTGGTGTAACCTTGATGTGAATATCTTCATATATTTTTTTGGAATTTGCATGCAGTTTACTTTAAAATGGTTTAACATAGTTAAGCATGATAGAATAATCAATGTATTTATTATATTTATTAAATCTATATGCTAAATCAGTAGTAAACCTTTAAATAAAAATAAAATAACTTATAGAAATTTGTTAAGTGAACCAACAGGCTCACTTAACAAATACTAATACATTGCATGTCTGACTATTACACCGTGGTGTAAACTTGATACGTATATTTTCATGCTACAAAATTGTTAATCGCGCCACTTGTCGATGCATTGTTCTGTCATAATTTAACAACACTAAATGAATCGTATGTACATCTGACTGTTACACCACAGTGTAACGCCAACTGGCGATACATAGTACTGTCGTATTTTAAACAATATCTAATGAATCGTGTGTCCGCCTGACTGTTACACCGAAGTGTAACAGTCAGGCGTACACACGATTGTGTACGCCTGACTGTTACACTTCGGTGTAACAGTCAGGAGTATGTATTTTTTTGTATTACTAACAGCTTACTGCATGATATTTAAAGAAATTCGCCGAGTATACTAAGTAGCAATACAAAAACTGTAGGTCTAACTGAATGAGTGATTTAAATAAATATGACCGACTAAATTGAATTAAAACTTCTCTTTAAGTTCTAGTTAACTAGTTAAAACTAGCTGTAACAAAGGCTTTCGGTAAAACAACATCTTCGAACACTCAGCATAAAGTATGTTAATAACACTACACTCTACCACTCTGTCAAGTCAGTAGTAAACTAAGTTCGGGGCAAGTATCAACTGCAGTCCACGAGTTGCCTCTATCACTAACAAGTTTAGCTCGTGGACTAAAGTTAAGTTAGTTAGGACTAAGTTGATTAAACACTTGTGATAACTTGTCCACTCGCTTGCTTGCCGCCATGCCACTACTAGTTCACTTAAATCTGGAGTCCATTGATTTCTAAGTAAGCTACGAGTACAGTGTAAGTACAGACAGTATAACTTAAAATTTAATAAAAAACCCCCGACGCAAAAACCTCTATAAGAAAACTAGAAAAGAGCTGATAACTTTCAAACGGCTGAACCGATTTTCTTGGATTATAACTAAGAACACTTTCGATCAAGCCACCTTTCAAACAAAAACAAACTAAATTAAAATCGGTCCATTCGTTTAAGAGCTACGATGCCACAGACAGATACACAGATACACACGTCAAGTAACTTATAACACCCCTCTTTTTGTGTCGGAGGTTAAAACAACGGACTTGATTTGAAAAAAGTCAGAAGATTGCGCAGGAGATCTTGAATGAAGTAAGCCAGCGACATACATAGCGAAACGAACGTCGAATAGGCTGCTCGAAGCTGAATGAAGGGGTGTCGGAGCGAGTCTTTTGTCGTAGCTCATTTAAAAGAATACTCAGAGTCAATTAAATTGTCAATAAGTCAGTGAACAAATGGGTTATTAAATTAAATATGACCGAATAATTTCAATTCGAATACCTTTAAAGTTTTAGTAGTTAAAACTATTTGTATCATAGTTTTTCGGAATCAAACCCTGTACCACTGACTAGGAGGCACGGGTATTAACCGTAACGTATCAAGCACTATAAGATAAACTAACTTAATGTTTTTACAAGAAACTTTAAGATAGAAATCTCAACGATTATTTTCTTCGTAAACTGTTCAACTACTAAATGAGTATTGCCCAACTTTGTACAATATCTGATGTCTTAATTAGTTTATAAGTATCGTCAAAGTTTAGTGCGGAAAGTTTTAGTTTTGACCGTTACCCTAACTGCCCATAGGCAGATGGTTCTTATTGCTCCAAACTTTTCCCGTGTTTAGGATTAAACTATGATTTGTTTTACACTTAAGTGTTGGTTAAGTATGTGTAGGTACGTGGCATGCACTGACGTTAAAAACCGGCCAAGTGCGAGTCAGACTCGCCCACTGAGGGTTCCGTACTGGGGCATTTTTTTCAACATTTTGCACGATAAATCAAAAACTATTATGCTTAAAAATAAATAAAAATCTGTTTTAGAATATAAGCCCTTTCATATTATGATATCCCACTTGGTATAGTTATCTTACTATGAAAAGTGTTAAGAAAACCTATAGGGTATCTACTTCCCGTTGACCTAGAATCTTGAAATTTGGCAGGTAGGTAGGTCTTATAGCACAAGTAAAGCAATAAATCTGAAAACTGAGAATTTGTGGTTACATCACACATTCTATTTATCCTCAATCTGATGTGTTTATTTATTTATTTCTACTTTTTATTCCTTGTATCTGTCGTCTATTCCTATCCTTATTCCGTTCTTATTTACCGTAATATTATTATTATTATTTACTTAATTATTTATTTTAAATTTTATATATACATTATGTTTATTTACTTTATTTTATTAGTACACCCCTTCCACTTTCTTTAATTTTTATTATCTCCTCACCCTAAGGTTGCCTGGAAGAGATCGCTATTTTAGCGATAAGGCCGCCTTTTGTACATAAATCTATAATGTTATTTATATATTACTGTCTTGTTGGTGTACAATAAAGAATATTTTACTTTACTTTACTTTACATCACAGAAAAAAAAATTAAAATGTGTTTTATTTTTCAAAGTAAGATAGATACCAATATTATTTTTTTAATATACAGGGTGGTCAAAAAGTCGTGGATCAAACGCAATAGGGAGATAGAAGAAGTCAATTCCAGCAAAAAAAAAATTCTACAGCATGGCCATATTTAAATTGCCCTAAAAGTTATGAATATTTTTGGGTTTTTTAACAAAATACCAAATTCTCTTACAATTACACTAATTAAAAAAAAATGTGATAAAAAACAATAAAACAAACGATTTTGTGTCATTACTAGATAATGTATCAGCACTATAAACCTTCTTTTGAGGCTCTGGCTGCCAAATTAGAAGAGCAATTAATTTTTTTCCAAAACTTTTAAAGCGTTACCAAAAATTAAGTGTCACTTTAAAAGCGCACTGTGAAAAAAAAATGTACTACGAAAAAATGACCCTGTATTAGAAAAACTTGCTGATTTAATGCCAATTCAAATGAGGTATGTAATACATTACTCTTTGTTTCGTAATTCTAGTATTATAATCGTTTTTTCATGTCAAGGTGCAAATTTCAGTAGATTAGTTTAATTCAAAATAATTTTGAAGATTATCATGCTGCTAGTTAAACTGCTAGTTTTTTGTACGTTGGAATGCTAGAAACATCACTGTGCTTGTCACACTTAAAATTTGTGAAAATAACAGAAACTCTTCACTACCACCACGTGCCAGAACTACCCAGAACGCCCGTCTTGCAAGTAGTTCATCTTTTCTAGGAAACAAAAGAATAAAGAAACTATCCTTATTTCAACAATGCATATAGGAAGGATAATTAGTTTGAAAGAGAGGCATAGTTTCTTTATCCTTTTGTTTCCTAGAAAAGATGAACTACTTGCAAGATGGGCGTTCTGGGTAGTTCTGGCACGTGGTGGTAGTGAAGAGTTTCTGTTATTTTCACAAATTTTAAGTGTGACAAGCACAGTGATGTTTCTAGCATTCCAACGTACAAAAAACTAGCAGTTTAACTAGCAGCATGATAATCTTCAAAATTATTTTGAATTAAACTAATCTACTGAAATTTGCACCTTGACATGAAAAAACGATTATAATACTAGAATTACGAAACAAAGAGTAATGTAATGAGTAAGAGATACCTCATTTGAATTGGCATTAAATCAGCAAGTTTTTCTAATATAGGGTCATTTTTTCGTAGTACATTTTTTTTTCACAGTGCGCTTTTAAAGTGACACTTAATTTTTGGTAACGCTTTAAAAGTTTTGGAAAAAAATTAATTGCTCTTCTAATTTGGCAGCCAGAGCCTCAATAGAAGGTTTGTAGTGCTGATACATTATCTAGTAATGACACAACATCGTTTGTTTTATTGTTTTTTATCACATTTTTTTTCAATTAGTGTAATTGTAAGAGAATTTGGTATTTTGTTAAAAAACCCAAAAATATTCATAACTTTTAGGGCAATTTAAATATGGCCATGCTGTAGAATTTTTTTTGCTGGAAATGACCTCCTCTATCTCCCTATTGCGTTTGATCCACGACTTTTTGACCACCCTGTATTGCGACTTGTGTGGCGCTTAATTATCAATATAATATAATTCTTAAGAAAATAAATAAGTTTCAGTTCAATTAGTATGAAGTCTGAGGCTCATGAAAGTTTAGTGCAATTTGAAGTTTTGCGCGCTATCCCATCTGCCGTATAGGCAGATGGTCCTTATTGCTTCCAAACTTCCCCGTGTTTAGCTCACTAGTAATGAGTAAGTAATTAGGGTTCTTAGAGGTGATCGCACACTAACATCATCATCATCTTTGTCAACCGATAGACGTCCACAGCTGTACTCTCTCTGAACAAATAAATAATTAGTATATTCGATTTTCAAAGTAGATAACTATACCAAGTGGGATATCATATTATGAAGAGGCTTTACCTGTACACTCTATAATTCAAAATTTGAAAAACCCCCTGACACAAAACCTATGAGAAAACTTGAAAAGAGCTGATAACTTTCAAACTTTGATTCGATTATAGCTAAAAAAAACTAAATTAAAATCGGTTCATTTGTTTAGGAGCTACGATACTACAGACAGATACACACGTCAAACTTATAACACCCCTCTTTTTGGGTCGGGGGTTAAAAACAGATTGTTATTAATATTTTGCATAACAGTTTTTGTTTTATCGTGAAAAATGTCGAAAAAATACCCGAGTATGGAACCCTCGGTGCGCGAGTCTGACTCGCACTTGGCCGGTTTTTTCGAAGTATGTGCCCTGTCCATTGCCACTTCAGCTTGGCAACCCGCTAAGCTATCTCTGGTGTTCAGACGAACGAAGACCTGAAGTTGTGGAGTCTACATCTCCCGAGGATGCTTCGGTGTCGGAATGAAACGTACGCTGAGTTTGCTTTGGAAGATTTGCGTGGTGCTGTGTGTTGGTGGTGTGTCTTGCTTGCTTTTCCTGCTTCTTTAGTAGTGTGAGGGCTGGCAGGTCATATCGCATGCTGCCTGTTGTACATACAGATTTGTCTATTTTGGAGGATTATAGCAAATTAAGCTTGTAATTCTTCTTATATAATAGTTTATTGCAATTTCATAAATAATTCGTAACAAAAACAATTTACGTTAAAGGTACAATAGTCATAAGTGATTTGTAACAAAAACAATTTGCGTTAAAGGTACAATAGTAGTAACCTTCATACAAGTTCCAACAATAACTGTATAAAGTTTTAAAATTTAAAAAAATTCAGACACATGCTTACTGCCTATAGTATGCGACAGATCAAGATGGCAATAAAGGTAAGGACACCCCACACACTTGTACAGTATGCGGGTCAGCGGGGCGCTCCCCCGCCTCATACACCGATAGCCATCTCGACCTGTCGCTATAGGTACTACTACTCTTCACTTCTATCTTCAAAACTGTCAAATTATCCGAGAAACATGTAGGTACCTACATTTTGAATACAACGTTCGTTTTAATATTGGACCATAAATTCAAAATGGCTGTCATATCGTAACTTTAAGTTGTAACATGTTTCAGTGAAATTATTTCATACATTCCGTCGTCCATGTAATAAATTTGATATGAAAATATAATAAGCTTTACAGTATCAAGATGAGCTTTTTTTTAAGGAACTGGTTATAATAATGTTGTGGCCATTAAACAAACGCGGAATTTTAGAAACGGGCGCCTTATATCACTGGTTATAATAGTGTTGTGGCCATTACACAAACGGGCAATTAATATTGTATACAAGTGTAAATTAAACATTTATAACACCTCTGACAAGTGAAGGTTACAGTAACTACAAGAGCTGATAACTTTCAAACGGCTGAACCGATTTTCTTGGACTAGAGTTAAGAACACTCTCGATCAAGCTACCTTTCAAACAAAAAAAAAACTTAATTAAAATCGGTTCATTAGTTTAGGAGCTACGATGCCAGAGACAGATACACAGATACACACGTCAAACTTATAACACCCCTGTTTTTGGGCAGGGGGTTAAAAATAATCCTTCCTGGCTATGATCTACCGTTTTCATGGCCACCGAAAATGAAAAATGAGCGCAAATGTTTGCTTATTTTCTTTTTGTTGTGTAAAAGTGACACACTATAAATATTAATATGCATAATTTCAAAGGGATATTAAAAATACTCGACCGTCATCTCCGCAATTTGATGAAATATCTTTAAAATAACAAGTGTAAATTAAAAATTTATAACACCCCCGACGATCCAAAGTATTTGAGTTTTCCAAAACATCATTTTCAAATAAATAATTATGTATTTAGGCAACGTCCATCTTGACAGCTTGACATTTGTCTATTGACATAATATTAAGAACCTAACGGTTATCTAACCTTCTTTTCTACAAGAAAACTAGAAAAGAGCTACTCTTAAACGGCTGAACCAATTTTTTTAGATTATAGCTAAGAACACTCTCGATCAAGCCACCTTTCAAACAAAAAAAAACGAAATTAAAATCGGTTCATTCGTTTAGGCGCTACGATGCCACAGACAGATACACAGATACACAGATACACAGATACACAGATACACTCGTCAAACTTATAACACCCCTCTTTTTGGGTCGGGGGTTAAAAATACATTTAGGTAAGTACCATAATAAGGCAAAGGCCGCTCTTACAAGGATCCTTTAGAAATCCCTTTTAAACCTAAGATTTTTTTTTATTCAATAAAAAGTTAGCGCTTGTCTGTGATTGTATTGAAGTGATGATGATGATGTAGTCTCACGCTAAGTCACGTGCGATCGTCTAGTATAATTAGTTTATTAACCCCCGACCCAAAAAGAGGGGTGTTTTTGACGTGTGTATCTGTTTATTTGTCTGTGGCATCGTAGCCCCTAAACTAATGAACCGATTTTAATTTAGTTTTTTCTTTGTTTGAAAGGTGGCTTGATCGAGAGTGTTCTTAGCTAAATTATCCAAGAAAATCGGTTCAGCCGTTTGAAAGTTATCAGCTCTTTTCTACTTTACTGTAGTAACCTTCACTTGTCCAGGGTGTTATAAATTTTTAATTTACACTTGTTCTTTGTGAAAACTAACGTATGGAAAAATATAATTTACCTACAGGATGAATGGTTGCTATGAAAAATATCTCTCTTAGGAGAATATGAAACTCCTTGGAAAATTGAATAAAAACGCCTTCATCGCATTTTTTTAATAACAGATTATAATCAACGCTCATAAATAACGGATAGGGATCTGGTGACAGCGCATCAAAATCTGTGTGCTTTTGTTAAGAGGAGTTTATTCGTAGTACGCTCATACAAACGTAATGGGGATGATGCTTATGTTAAAAATAAATTCTTTCTTAGGAATTATTAATTAGAGTGTCTTCCGAAATTCGTAAAATTCACATTCGATGCTAGTTTAAAGTTTGCTAACAATTTGAAATTATCGATTTAACTAAACAAGTTTAAATTAATTTATAACACCCCCGACAAGTGAAGGTTACAGTAACTAGAAAAGAGCTGATAACTTTCAAACGGCTGAATCGATTTTCTTGGATTTTAACTCGTAACTCAGCTTTTCACCCTTTAACAAATGAATTATATATATATTTACATCCGGGGTCATTGTAGATACTATCAGAAAATCTGAAATTTAAGTTTCAATAAATTGAAATTTAAAATTCGGCGTTCACCCCTTGCTCTTTTCTCCATAACTCACCGCTAGCAATAAATTTGAAGACGGAAAGATCTTGATATTCCTAGTAATTCTCATTCAACCTACACAAATCATTTCCATTTCGTGAATACTTCTGAGATCAAAATTTAAATCGGGGGGTGGAAAAGGAGGCCATTGCATTTTCCCCTTTTCAGGTTCCAACAAATTAAAGGTCTAATGGTTCAATTTGTCTTTAAAATAATACTTAATTAAAAACGTAGATGTTTGGCATTGGAATAAAAAATGATTCTTTGACTTATTAAAAAAATACTTTGCATCTGATTTACAAAATGAAAGAAAAAGAACTTCAATAAACAGTACTTAAATACGTAAAATCAAAGTATTTTTATTTTTAACCCCCCGACCCAAAAAGAGGGGTGTTATAAGTTCGACGTGTGTATCTGTGTATCTGTTTGTGGCATCGTAGCTCCTAAACTAATGAAACGATTTTAATTTAGTTTTTTTGTTTGAAAAGTGACTTAATCGAGAGTGTTCTTAGCTATAATCCTAGAAAATCGGTTCAGCCCTTTGAAAGTTATCAGCTCTTTTCTAGTTACTGTAACCTTCACTGGTTGCGGGTGTTATAAATTTTTAATTTACACTTGTTTAAGTCTAGTGATTAAAAATTTAGCGTCCTACTGGGGTCCGGGGTTCAATCCCGGGTACTATATACTATAACTTTGCGGACCACAAGGCGAATGAAATTATTGTGAGGAAACCTGCATGCCTGAAGGTTCTCCATAATGTTTTCAAAGGTGAGTGAAGTCTAAGAATAAGTGGCCTGAACGATTCTGAGAGGAGATCCATGCTCAGTAGTCGGCCGGCGATAAGTAGAGATGATGATAATGAAAATAATGCCATAATATTTTCGTTGTGAACATTGAAAGGAGTTTCTAAATAAAATAAATGAATAAAAAATGAAAAAGCCTTTTATTCTCACATTCCTTAATTAGTTACATAGTAGATTAGTTTAGTTAGTTATTGCATTTCCCTTATTTTGTTAAGTTAGTATGGTTAGTAAGTGATCACTTTTTGGTATGGAACATGAGCCCCTTTGCTGGTAAAGGTCTCTCCCAACCTCTTCCACTTCTCCCTGTCCCAGATACAACCAGATACAACCTTGAGTTTCTGAGTACGAGCTTGTAATAGCTGGGTATAATATATGAGAGATGCCATTGTAATTAGTTTCCTGTTCAAAATGCTGAGCGGTGAAGCGAGAAAGAAAGAGGAAAAAATCCTGCAATTACCTTGCCATGCGGCGGCACTTTACGATGAATAAGATTTCCTAGATGGAGCATTGATCAGGAAAATAATATTATTTTGTGAAAAACCAAAAAGTTTTTCAAAATACGCTAATCCATACTATAATCATGGACAAATAAATACTAACTATAATATTATAAATGCGAAAGTGTGCCTGTCCGTCTGTCTGTCTGCTACCTTTTCACGGCCCAACAGTTTAACCGATTCAGACGAAATTGGGTACAGGGTTAGGTTGCTTATATCCCGTGGCCGAACATAGGCTACTTTTTATCCCGGAAAATCAAAGAGTTCCCACGGGATTCCCAAAAACCCATCCGCTTAACCGATTTGTATGAAATTTGGAATCGAGGCAGCTTGCGTCCCTGTAATTGACAAAGGCAAATTTTTATCCCGGAAAATCAAACAGTTCCCACGGGATCTTTAAAAACCTAAATCTTTTAGGTTTTAATGTTAATAACTAGCTGACCCGCCTTGACTTTGCTCGAGTGGATTTTTTTGAAAATCGGCTAAAGTCTGGAATCGCCAAAAATCCTGAAACACGGCCTTATCATTTACTAGCCCAAATACCGAAATTTATAGACATCATTTGTAAAATAAAGTACTTTCATACAAATTTTTATCCCCTCTATTTAGTCCTTTTTGCAGTAGATATTTCTTTCTTAGCGCGTGCGTAATAAAAGAATCCTGCTGTAAACATTACAAATTCTAACTCTAGTGTTTTAACCCCCTCCAAAAAGAGGGGTGTTATAAGTTTGACGTGTGTATCTGTGTATGTGTCTGTGGCATCGTAGCTGCTAAACTAATGAACCGATTTTAATTTAGTTTTTCACCGATTTTAGTTTTGTTTGAAAGGTGGCTTGATCGAGAGTATTCTTACCTATAATCCAAGAAAATCTGTTCAGCCGTTTGAAAGTTATCAGCTCTTTTCTAGTTACTGTAACCTTCACTTGTCGGGGGTGTTATAATTTTTTAATTTACTTAAAACGTGGACTTAAATATAGGCTGTGCTTGACTACAATTGATCGTACCAAACGCCTGCAAGTGATAATACAGTCTGAGTTTGTATGAATGTATCCCATTAACAATCGTTAAATTGTATGTTACACAACACACAGTATGTTACACACACCTTCAACTCTTTACAATATCGCTCTATCTAATCCATCAGATTATAACATAACGGTATTCACGGTGACATATATAGATTCAATGTGTAGGGACACAAGTAACATGATGCCCGCGCCTGAGTTAGCGGACCACCGCGGCTGCCGTGGAATTATAATTTTATTCTATACTAGCTGACGCCCGCGACTTCGTCCGCGTGGATTTAGGTTTTTGAAATCCCGTGGGAACTCTTTGGTTTTCCGGGATAAAAAGTAGCCTATGTGCTAATCCAGGATATTATCTATCTCCATTCTGAATTTCAGCCAAATCCGTCCAGTAGTTTTTGCGTGAAGGAGTAACAAACATACACACACATACACACACACACACACATACAAACTTTCGCCTTTATAATATTAGTGTGATATTTTAACACAGTCTGTACTACGTTCCTGTATTGGTAACACGCGTTGATAATAAACGAGATTATAAGGGAGATGTAGTATTCTTTATATCTCCCACCTTAGGAGAGGCCCAAAATTCCCTTAAAAATGCCTCGTTTAGTCTGTCGGGGTGTCCACGCTCCTCACAATAGTTAAAACTTGTTCAAGCGGCTGTTTAAGCATTCCCCGCGACTGCGCGCCGCGGAGTCGCGCTGAAACTTCAGCTCTCGCAATTTTACACCCTTTGTGCTTTTTTCCACGGGACACATCTCGTTTGCTTGGCGGACTGGCTTCACTTGAAGTTTCTCTTAACTTTTTTAGATTGCTGTCACTAACGCTATCGCCTTTCTAGTGCGAATTCTAAGGAGAAAAATAAAGATTTTTTTTTCCTTTTTCATTCTTCTCGCTACTTCTTATGTTCATATTTCTACTTGCAATTTTAGACCCTTTGTGCTTAAATTTCTAGGGAACGTTTGGTCCTTGGGGAACTAGTTTTAGTTATTTTTACCTTTTTAAATTGTTATCTCTGAGGATATCGCTGTCAGTCACCTCTAATATATATTTCTAGCAAAAATTACAATTTTAGACTTTTCAGCTTTAAACCATAGCATTGGCTTGCGTAGTCGAAGTTTTTCCTAACTTTTTAGTTTAGTATACTTCAGCTCTTTCTTGGATGATATATTTATTTTTCTGTAGTATTCGACACTGCCTTTACCAGGGGATGCATAATAAAATTCCTCCTGAATTCACCATCTTTCCGTACATTGGCAATGCCTCTAACCGTTCGCAACGTACCTACATTCTTGTACTCTTTTTTTATTCATGATTTTTTTTCAAGTCACAGTGGCCGTGAAGTTGTAAGTAGTGATTTGTATATGTTAGCGTGTGCGTGTATGCGTGTGTGCGTGTGTATGGCTGTCTGTGCTCGGCCAATTGGCTGAAAAGGAATCGGAATTAAAATAGAGTTAGACTATACCCTGGATTAACACATAGGCTACTTTTTATCCCGGAAAATTAATGAGTTCTCACGGGATTTTTTAAAAACCTATATCCATGTGCACGAAGTCAGGGGGATCAGCTAGTATTTGATACATCAGGATCGAACCGAAAGTTACCTCACTCTAGTTTACTCTGACGTTGTTCTAAGCATGCAAATTCTCGGACATAATAAAGTGCAGGGAACTACTAGAGCATAAAACTGGCCAGCGGCGAGCGGCGGCAAGCGCGTCCAGTTAGCAGAAGTGCAATTAACCAATTTAGCCTGCATCGGGTAAACTAGTTGGCCACGCCGCCAACTTCCCCACTGCAGCCGATATTATAGTAACGTTCTAACTTTATCGGTGAAGGAAAATACGTGAGGAAACCTGCATACCTGCCCGGCTAGCGTGGGCAGTAGATAAAAATTATATCCCCGATTATATCCACTGATTTCTATGACATCAGTGGATATAATCGGGGGATATAATTTTTATCTACTGCCCATGCTAGCCGGGCTGAGAGTTCTATATAATGATCTCAAAGAAATGATAAAAGAGCGTGGATTTGAACTTTTGACCCGCAGCTCGCTTCAGCAATGCGCGGGACTTCAATTGTGTACTTTTATACATGACATAATATTGTAAGTATATGACAAGTGTAAATTAAAAATTTATAACACCCCCGACAAGTGAAGGTTAAAACTAGAAAAGAACTGATAACTTTCAAACGGCTGAACCGATTTTCTTGGATTATAGCTAAGAACACTCTCGATCAAGCCACCTTTTAAACAAAAAAAAACTAAATTGAAATCGGTTCATTAATTTAGGAGCTACGATGCCACAGACAGATACACAGATACACACGTCAAACTTATAACACCCCTCTTTTTGGGTCGGGGGTTAAAAATGCTTTCTTAAAGGATGTCTAGGTAGATATGTTATAAGAGTTTATCTGCATGCCGAATTTCGACCCGATCCATTCAGTAGTTAGAACTGTGTGTTAATATATCAGTCAGACAGTTACCTTTTCCTTTTAGGTATATCACATCACATCACACTATAATATTATAAAGGCGAAAGTTTGTATGTGTGTGTGTGTGTGTGTGTGTGTGTGTGTATGTTTGTTACTCCTTCACGCAAAAACTACTGGACGGATTTGGCTGAAATTTGGAATGGAGATAGATAATATCCTGGATTAGCACATAGGCTACTTTTTATCCCGGAAAATCAAAGAGTTCCCACGGGATTTCGAAAACCCTAAATCCGCGCGGGCTAAGTTGCGGGCATCGGCTAGTATTTAGATATAATCATAGTTACCTATCAACGTGAACTGATTGCTATAGTGTGGTTTAAAGCCTTTTAGTTAAGTCTGTAGAGTGCTACCAGAAGTTGAACTGTAAATCAAGTATAGTGGTGTTACTTGTGAACTAAAAGTGAAGGAGGCACAAAGTTTGAAGTAAGCCAGCAAGTGAAACCGTGTGCATTTCTTAGCACGCCTTACGTAAGTGTTGGTTTCCACTGTCAGTAGGTACAACTTATTTTAAATATGCAATTTCACATTAATGGAATGTAATGTGAAATTCCATCGACATTCCATCTACACGCACGAAACGTTTTGCGTCTTCATTCCTCATACGCTAAGGTTTGGAACACTCTTCCGCGATCTGTGTTTCCTACTAATTACAATCCGGGTATCTTTAAAACAAGAGTGAATAGGCACCTTCTAGGTAAACGCGTCCCATCTTAGACCACATCATCACTTTCCATCAGGTGTGATTGTGGTCAAGCGCTTACCTATAGTGAATAAAAAAAAATAAAAAAATGATTAGGTAATACCCACTTGACCGTTATTTATTAATTTATTTCTTTCTTTCAACACCTTTATTGCTTAGTACTCTGACAAAAAATAAAATGCACGATAGACTGAAAAATAGGGCGACCTAATTTAAAGCTAACCTAATTTAGGGAGGGATTTGAAGGGCAATTTAATGATTTTATTTTACTGTGTAAGTATTGTTTATTATTATAATCGAGAATATTGTTATAAATATTACTATTTCACTCTCCAGGCCGCGATTTTTTGCATGACTATGGTTATGAACTCATGCATAAAATCACGTCGACCTGTCGCTCCGCTGTAGCGTCAATGTAAAAAAAATATTTATGTTTTTGTTTGTTTATCCTTCAGCAGCAGCAGTCACGTAGCAACACCAGCCAGGTTTTAATATATGGGATTTTAAAATCTTAACTCCTACTCGTGACGGTGACGTATTAATGCAATGGGAACAGACAACAGAGTCGACAACGCGGCGCCTTAGAAGTCCCAGTTCCGAAATAGTGCACTTTAAATAAAATCGCTTGCATGTAATGAAAAAAGTTTTAAATTATTCCATCGGGTCATATTTAGCCGCTACTTATAATGAGTATCAAGATTGAATTGCTAGGAAAGCGCTTTCTAGGGAATTAACTTTAATATTACCATTTGCATACAGGGTTTCATTTACCTACTTCTATTATAACCGTATGACTGCAGTTTAGAAATGTTTTATTTTTATTAAAAAAAAATATTTTCCTTTGACTTTTATTCGCATTTTATGAACTGACTCGTTTTTAATTTTAACCCTCGACCCAAAAAGAGGGGTGTTATAAGTTTGACGTGTGTATCTCTGTATCTGTGTATCTGTCTGTGGCATCGTAGGTCCTAAACGAATGAACCGATTTTAATTTAGTTTTTTTCGTTTGAAAGGTGGCTGGATCGAGGGTGTTTTTAGATATAATCGAAGAAAATCGGTTCAGCTGTTTGAAAGTTATCAGCTCTTTTCTAGTTTTCTTATAGAGGTTTTTGTGTCGAGGATTTCTTAAATTTATATTCATGTTAGATTAGTTAATGACATTTTCTCGTTTCGTCTTATATCTATCGTTTCATTTTGTTTTGATTCGTTTCGATTATCGTGTACATTCTATACGTAAGCATACATAACGTTATGTCATACCTGCCAAATTTCATGATCCTAGGTCAACGGAAACTACCTCTCTTATAGGTTCTGTTTCCCTTGCCGGGTCTTGACAGACAGACAGACAGACAATGATTGGTCCTATAAGGGTTTCTTTTTTCTGGAGATAAGGAACCCTAGAAAGTGTGGTAGTGCAAAACTAAAGTACGTAGGTAGATACCAAATTTTTCATAGAATTTAAACGCCAACGCCTCGCTTCCACCTACGCTCCTGCAGTCAAACTTGTGAAATCAGTTTCTTCTAGTAAATGGCAATATAAATAACGTCATACCACTAGTAAATGGGTACGTAGCTTTAGTTTTTGAAGTCAAACTTTCTTATATCACTTGACTTCACTAAGGAAAAAAAATCTGAAAACCGTTTTGCGGTTACGTCACAAAAAAAATATGTTTATGAACAAACAATTAGTTTCAATCATTTCAATCAATAAATAAATACAATAGTTTCATCAATTTTCAATATAAGATAATGATATAATGATAATAATTAATTACGTTAACTTAAAACGAAGAATAAATCATTGAATTTGAATTTGAATTTGAAGGGATGATGGAAGGCCATACAAACGGTGGGCTGATGAGATAATTCAAACTGCAGGGAAGAACTGGCTGTATCTGGGCAAGGACAGGGAGCAGTGGAAGAAGTTGGAGGAGGCCTTTGCCCGCGAAGGGGCTCATTTTCCATAACCAAAATTGTTACTTTCTAACCATACTAATTTAGGAAAATAAGGGAAATGTAATAACTGACTAAACTAATCTACTATATAACTAATTAAGGAATATGAAAGAAAGAAAGAAAGAAAGAAAATGAATTTATTTGTTGTTGGTGTCACAGATAAAAACAAAGTATACAAATATACATTTTCATCTGTGACACCACCCCAAATGGGTGTACAGCTCAGCATTATGTCCTGCATCATATGCAGGACGCTGATTTTCAGCTGTGACCCGGGTGACGCCACAGTCACAACAGTGAGTAAATTAAAAAATAATTTAATTTAAAATAACTTTAACCACAATATGTGTAGTATGCGTGTATACACATAATTTATATATATATATATATATAAATAATAATAATTAATAATATAAGTATATATATACATATATAAATAAACAGTTATAATCTTATATATTATATAATAGAAATATAATATATGTAATATACATGAATAAATAAGTATGCACAAAATAGTAATCTAGATAATGGATGTTTCAGCCGCAATATTTTCGAACTCAATTTGCTTGAATAATATAAACTTTTTCAATTTGTACACAAAATTAGCTTTGCTACGAGAATTCCGGATTGGTGGAGGAATATTATTCCAGCAACGGGTTGCGGCGTACTTGAAGCTACCCCTAAAAGCAGCAGTGCAATGGCGGGGGACACTGAGGATTTCGCGTGTGCTTCTAAAATTATCCCTATCTTCATGTGCTCTTACTAATTTCTCAAAAATGTATAGTGGCTTACCATTTTTGAATACATCAAAGAGTAAGGTTGCGAGATGCACCTTCCTCCTCGATTTCATCTTTAGTAATCCGTGCTTATTCAAAAATGGTGTCACATGAGTTCTAGGGGGGATACTAAAACAAAAACGGGCACACGCATTCTGGACCCTTTGGATGAGTTTGCTTGTCCTGGCTAATAGTCGAGTATATGAGAAATAAAAAGGCTTTTTTTTTTATTTAACTTACAACTAAAGCTACCAGGGTTCCAAACTCGCCCTTATATATATTCTCCAAATAGGTATAGTCCAATTACTCCATTACACTTCCGATATTCCCGCAACGCCCACGTGCGACGCCCACGATTCTGCAGTGGTTGTTTGGCTCTGAAAATGTCAGATGTGTATTATTATGTGCAACTAATAAATCTGGTGTAGATAACTTTACTTGTACAGTACCTATAGAAGGTTGAATCGATCAACAAAAACCGGCCAAGTGCGAGTCGGACTCGCACACGAAGGGTCCCGCGCGCTCGTACCTAACACTTTTATGTAGAACACTGTAAGTTAATGTGATTAAGAGCCGATTTTTCAATCGTAATCATCATTATCATTATAACCAACCCATCGTCGGCTCACTACAGAGCACGGGTCTCCTCTCAAAGTGAGAAGGGTTGGCCATAGTCTACCACGCTGGTCAAGTTCCCCACAATGTTTTCCTTCACTGTTATAAAACGGACATTCCATTAATTCTATTCTATCAGCCTGTATGCATCCACTGATGGACAAAGGCCTTTCTAAAAAAGTGCCACCAAACTTCGCCTTCTTTATCCATCCCCTCCCGCTACCTTCTTCAGGTCATCGGTCCAGCGGGCTGGAGGTCGTCCCACACTGCGCGGTCTAAACTCCAGAACACGTTTGCCCCACCGGCCATTGGATAACGGACATAACAGACATAATGGACATACGTAGAAGCATTTTAGTGTTTTGTATGTTAACAGGGCTCTCTCCGTCACTCGTTTCATACTATTTCATACAATCGTAGTTCCAATTTCATTTGAATATTAAGCAACTAAAGTCCATGAAGTTTTGCAGACATATTCTAGAAACTAATATCTGTGTCTGTGGTATTTTAGATTTTTCTAAAAATATGTAGTTTTAAAATTACAGGGGCTCAAAGATTTGTATGAAAATTTTAAGACCGCGTAACTTTGAAACCGAATATTTTAACAGAAATCTGGAAAACCACAGACATAGATATTAGTTTCTAGAATATGTCTGCAAAATTTCATGGACTTTGGTTGCTTAATATTCAAATGAAATTGGAACTACGATTATATGAAATGGTATGAAACGAGTGACGGAGAGAGCCCTCTTAAGAAGATAGATAGGACATTTCTCTTTAAACATCTCTGGCTTTATATTGGCAAGAAAACACATGCATCGCCAAGAGTGAGTGTAAACATATAAGTCAAATATACTGAACTCAATTTCACATCGCAAACACTGCCTGCACTGAGCGTTTATTTTAATAACCGAACTTTATTGCTTAATACTTCATGCATTGAGTTCCCCTCGCATAAAGATATAAAATTCCTATAAAATTTAATTAAGTTTACCTTGAAAATACTGTGAAATAACTGGTCAATTGTGAGTCAGAGCATACATAAGATAGGTTCCGTAGCCATATTTGTGATAAAGCTCTGGGCAAAGCTATCTTTGCGTCAAACTAGCAGTTAGACAGACAGACACACTTTCGCATTAGTATGAATTTAGGCGAATTTATTCTTTAACAATCTGAAGACAAGGTATTTATCATACAATGCAGATTTATGAAAAAAATTAACCCTTATAGGATCATTTCGTATGTATGTCTGTCTGTCTGTCTGTCGTGGCAGTCAAGAAAAGGGAATCAAAACCTATAGGGTGCTTCCCGTTGACCTAGAATCATAAAATTTGTCAGATAGGTAGGTCTTATAGCACAAATAAAGGAAAAAATCTAATAACCGTGAATTTGTCGTTACATCACAAAAAATATTAAATTGTGTTCTCGAAAAATAATTATTTTCCTAAATCACACGTAGATGGCGCTGTTCGTAATAAACTTCCAGTGTTGCTTGTAAAAGTGTTATAACTGTACAGAACCCTTTATGTGGGAGTCTGACTCGCACTTGACCGGATTTTTATTTGGGTTCTGGTGTTAACAAAGCAACATTTTTTTCTCTCAGATTCTGTATGCGTCTACATATCTGTTCTAATAGGTTGAATACTTTATCTAAGCACCTATGATTCGCATAGCAACAGGGGTATCATTTACGGAGATATCAGTAAGGAGTACGTGACCCTATAGAGACGGACATAAAACCTATATTGCCTATAACTGATTTTATTCGCCGTAAAAGACGCACAGGCCTTTATAGGCGCATATTGTTTGCGATGTGTGTTTATTTAATAGCTTCTTTATTTATACAACAATACCTATTCCTCTGTTACCAATAAAACTGGATTCTAGAATAAACTATGCCAAAGCTAAACTAGTTTTTATAGGCTAATTTTGTTATTCTAGAATATAAAGAAGAAAATTAATTTTTGACTTTGAGCTATACCGCCCCTGTTTCGCTTGGTAAGATTTCGAAGTTTTTTTTTCTTATAATAGCCGTTTTAGCCTTGATAGATGCCAAGTTTTGCTCCGATGATGACCAAAGAATGGAAACCATAGCACTGGAAACCTCTACGTCGTAGACGTCTACGACGTAGCATGTTCTGTCAATTGTAAACAGTACATTAATAATTTAACCAGCGAAATTATAATTCTCGTTCGTAGGTCTCACCACACTCTTTAGAATTTTATGTAGGTCTTGTGTTACTAATTAATGTATATGTATTCTACGTGTTGTCTTTCTTTGACCGTGCCAACAACGTTTTAATTGAGTGCTGAATTCATAATTTCTTTTTCAAAATGTGCTACGAAATTTTAATAAACCCAATTAATTATCATGCCTCGTGTAAGATAATAATAAGGAAATATTACGTAAAATCTTGCCAGCGGGATGCAAACCGCAAAAATTAATTTCCCCAAAAAGTCCTTTGACGGAAATTGTTAGGAAGGTCAAAATGACCGCAGAATCTTACACAGCACGTGTTTTGCTTAGGCTGCTTACATACTGGACGATTTTATTTCCATCTCATGAAAATTGATGTACAGTGTCCGGTAGGTAAAATTATACGGTCAGCCTCAGAATTCAAGTAGCAATTCCGTGAAACCATTTCATCAAACACCTAATCACACTACTAACGCATGTGTATAACCGTGCCATGCGAATATGATCATTAAGGTGCTAAACGACTTATGGCCTTTGACTGTACATCAAACTTTAGAAAGGTAGCTTTAGTTTTAAGTTTACGTAATTCATTATCACCACTATAATATTATCTTACAAAACAATTCTGACTATCAAAAGGTGTACAATAGCACCTACTTTGAATAAATGAGTTTGAGTATGAGGTCGTCACGAAGGAACAAACAGACATAAATATGTAGACTGATGAACACTAACCACGTATAAGCGTTGCGCAGTTGGGTAGTATACTATGCCCAGTTAAAACCCTACAGTTTACTAAGCTATTACGCTGATCGCGAGCAATTTTCTCCTATCCATTGAGGAGTTCTGTTCTCCATCTCCGAAGATATTCATCAGATCTTCACCAAATTTCTATGGGACCACCGTATACCCGTACACCGTATGCACAGTATACCCTTTCAAACAAAAAAAAAAACCAAATCGGTCCAAGGGTCTTCGAGTAATCGGGGAACATACATAAAAAAAAAGATTCCGAAGAATTGAGAACCTCCTCCTTTTTTGGAAGTCGGTTAAAAAGGATACCTACTCGTGGATCGCCCTAACATCTAAAAATCCAGCATATTAAAACAGCAGGACAAAAATGAAATGTAGCTACGTTACGTAATCCCAAACACGCTCGGTCGCAGCCTGTGAAATATTACATCTGCTCAATGATTTATTCACTGCGAGATTGGCGGCCATTTTGGGTTTTTTTTTTTTTTACTGTGTAGGTACGTCCGATGCGTATTGAGCATGTATTGGGCTTTGCCAACTTTGATCCATAATGCACTGGATACGCTGTCGGCTGTGAAGAACTGTTGGTGTAAAATTAATATTCATCTACTCATTTGAGAAGCTGTTTAGATTGGTTCGCTTATTAGATAGCCCATAGGACCACGTCTCGTGATGTTACAGTGTGTTTAATTTAACCCCCGACCCAAAAAGAGGGGTGTTATAAGTTTGACGTGTGTATCTTTGTATCTATGTATCTGTGTATGTGTCTGTGGCATCGTAGCTCCTAAACTAATGAACCGATTTTAATTTAGTTTTTTTGTTTGAAAGGTGGCTTGATCGAGAGTGTTCTTAGCTATAATTCAAAAAAATCGGTTTAAAGTTATCAGCTCTTTTCTAGTTACTGTAACCTTTACTTGTCGGGGGTGTTATAAATTTTTAATTTACACTTGTTTTTGTATGGGATTGCACATCTAGTAGAAACATTATTGGTCAGTGGTTGCAATACGATACTATTGAGCTATTTTTCACACAGACATTTTGGCAAACAATAACCGGTAGGTATCATTTATTGCCTGATGACCGCGACTTTGTTCGCGTGGATTTAGGTTTTGAAATCCCGTGGGAAGCCATATTATACATGCATGGACTATAGTTAAAGTCCTGGAAAGTAAGATATTATACTACTTTGTTGCCCGAAAATCAAACAGTCACTCACGAAGAATGTAGCTTTCTATTGGTGAAAGAATTTTCAAAATCAGTTTAGTAGAAGAGATTACTACAAACGAACTTATACAAACTTTACTTCCTTATTATTATAATACTAGTGTAGATAAATACATGCAATAATTGATCTATCATTACGAAAAGCTATAATAAATAACCACAGTATAAAAAGATATAACTGTGGTTAACATTAAAGCTTTTTACCCTCTAAATATGTATAGCTTGTTGAACATAACAAGACATCCGGGCTAAAAATACATGCACGCCCCCAAAAATTCCTTTAAAAGTTCAACATAAGGGCATTTTCCCGATATTGCCCTGTATTATAAGGGCCCCTTGTCTTACAGGAGCACTTGAGGCTCGTTAAGGGCCTATGTAAGTGCCGGGGTCCTCTAACGACCTCAACACTCGGATGTCGTTCCCTTTTTAGAGTTCCCTATGCCTGATACAGACGAAAATGGAATTTTATATTTCTATGTCAAATGTTTTAAAAGTACTGTTGATACCTAGTAGAGAGAGAGCCAGCGCGTACCAGACCTCCGTTATTTTATAAAAGTTGAAAGTTTCTCTGCGTGTTGTCCCCAACACAGGGAGGAACGATCAGCGACTATGAAGTTTGGATCATGGTGGCTTTGGGAGATAACAGGTTATCAAGGTGTAAAAAAACTTACGTCAAAGTATAAAGTCAATTTTTTTTTCTTCGAATTAGAAATCACGTGCACATGCATTGCAAGACGCAGTATCGTGGAAACCACCTATGAGACGCCCTTAAAGTTTAAAAGTTTGCTTGTTTAAAAAATTCTTCTTGCTGGAAATCCATACTAATATTATAAATACGGAAGTGTGTCTGTCTGTCTGTCTGTCTATCTGTCTGCTACCTTTTCACGGCCCAACAGTTTCACCGATTCTGACGAAATTTGGTACAGAATTAGCTTATATCCCGGGGACGGACATAGGCTACTTTTTATCCCGGAAAACCAAACAGTTCCCATGGGATCCTCAAAAACCTAAATCCACGTGGACGAAGTCGCGGGTATCATCTAGTAAAATATATTTATTACCAGTAAATCCGCTAAAAAAACCGCGCATATGGGTATCAACTAGCATGTTTATATCTATATTCTTTCTTACCACCAATTATCATGTACGGAACCCCCAAAAAAGCGTGAGTACATAAAAAAACCACTCGACCCATTTCCCAGCTGGAAATCTTCGTCGCTCGCGCTCGGCGCTTGAATTACTTTCCCGTCACTCCGAATGCCGCCTACAAGTTTACATTTCACTTTTTTCTTGTTTATTCTGATGTCACAAGTTCTTATTTGATATTTCTTTTTAACTCCCGATCCAAGAAAGAGGGGTGTTATAAGTTTGACGTGTGTATCTGTGTATCTGTCTGTGGCATCGTAGCTCTTAAATCAATGAGCCGATTTTAATTTAGTTTTCTTGTTTGAAAGGTGGCTTGATCGCGAGTGTTCTTAGTTATAATCTAAGAAAATCGGTTCAGCCGTTTGAGAGTTATCAGCTCTTTTCTAGTTAATGTAAACTTCACTTGTCGGGGGTCATATTATGTCGGGGTTGTTATAAATTTTTAATTTACACTTGTAATTACATCCTGTGTTACACTTGAAGTTGTGTGATAAAAACTAGATAGAATGTCATCATAAAGCCCTTACACTAATCTATAAGGTACTTCCATATCCATACTATTACATATACATCCTATCCACGGAAAGAATCTCGCATAGCGCTATCTCTGTTAAGTAAGCCTCCCACCAGGGTGCCTAGTTGGAGATTTTTAACCTATTCGATCGCGTAAAAGTTAACTGCGTTTTGTATGGAATTGAAACAGCGCCATCTTCTTGTCACTAGATGGCGCTGTTTCAATTCCATTCCATGACCAGAGAAATTATAAAATTCCAAAACCCCTGCCGGGTATCAAACCCGGGACCTCCCACTTATAAGACCACAGCGCTTATCATTGCGCCAGGGAGGCCGTCGCACGCCGAAGGCAAGGTATTCTATGATAGAATTTCTACAATTCTGTGACACAAATACATCACATTACACAGGCAGGTACACACGTCAGCTAGGCAGGTATATAGGCATAAGGCGGTAGTACACTCGCGTCGACAATTTGCAACCATGCGGTGGAGTTATTTGCATCTCCCCAATGTTGTAAACATCGCCTTACACGTTCTACGAATCTAGAGCTACCAGATGTGTCTGTTCATTAATCACTGGTGATGCTCGCGACTTCGTCCGCGTGGATTTAGGTTTTTTAGGGTTCCGTACCTCAAAAGGAAAAACGGAATCCTTATAGGATCACTTTGTTGTCTGTCTGTCTGACCGTCCGTCGTGTCTGTCAAGAAAACCTATAGGGTACTTCCCGTTGACCTATAATCATGAAATTTGGCAGGCAGGTAGCTCTTATAGCATTAGTAAAGGAATAAATCCGAAAACCGTGAGTTTTTAATTATATCATTTAAAAAAAAAATTCAAAGTAAGATAACTGTAGCAAGTAGGGTATGATATGAAAGGGCTTTATCTGTATATCCTAAAACAAATTTTTTTTTACGCATAATAGTCTTTGATTTATCGTGCAAAATGTCGAAAAAATACCCGAGTACGGAATCCTCGGTTCGCGAGTCTGACTCTCACTTGGTCGGTTTTTTAAATCCCTTGGGAACTCTTTGATTTTCCGGGATAAAAGTTGCCCATGTCAATTTCCAGGACGCAATCAAATTTTATGTCTCTCTCTGTGGCAAATTTTATGAAAATCGGTTTAACGGATAGGACTTTAAGAATCCCGTGGGAACTCTTTGATTTTCCTGGTCAGGATTCTGCACTTAAGCGTTTCTACTCGTCTACTCGGCTTCTGGAGCGAGCTTGGATGCAAGCTAGACCGCCCAGGTTGTCAAGAGCTTCGTGAAGTGAGGTTGGGGATCTCAAATGGCGCTTGCGTTGATGTTACATCAACAGCCTTGCAGGTCCTGCCCAAACGACCAACATACGCGAGTGATATCAGCGTTGAAACAATTACAACCTAAACTTCCTAAATACCATTTCCATCGACTCTACATCCGGCTAAAAGCGACAAGAATCTTCAATTTGAACGCACGCTCTTGTTTATAGAAGTGTTCTGTATTTCATCACCGCAGTTTACTCTGCAACATTCAGCACCAAAACCCACATACGCTCTCCTTTTACTATTCATGCCTTCATGAGATGTACCTACTGACGTACTGTATACTGAAGGAAAATAAAATCATATTACTAGCTGATGCCTGCGATTTCGTCCGCGTAAATTTCGGTTTTTTGAAAACCGCGGGTGGGAACTCTTTGATTTTCCGGAATAAAAAGTAGCTTACGTTCAGTTCTTTATCAGTATTCAGTACCTTATAATATTATGTCCTATGTACGTACCTACTTAATATGCAATTAAGAGTTTAATAAATAAACAAGTCTAAATTAAAAATTTATAACACCCCCGACAAGGTAAAGTTAAAGTAACTAGAAAAGAGCTGATAACTTTCAAACGGCTGAACCGACTTTCTTGGATTATAGCTAAGAACACTCTCGATAAAGCCACCTTTCCGACAAAAAACTAAATTAAAATCGGTTCATTAGTTTAGGACCTACGATGCCACAGACAGATACACAGATACACACGTCAAACTTATAATACCCCTCTTTTTGGGTCGGGGGTTAATAACTTATCGTAGAAGTGGTAGAAATAGGTAGGTATATTTATAAATTGCTAGATGACGCCCGAGACTTCCTTCTTGAGGATATAGTTTTTTTAAATACCATGGAAACTCTTTGATTATATTTCCGGGATACCAAGGAGGTACCTAGTCTAAGTATGCCTACAGAATGCAAGTTATCTCTGAACCAAATAGATGATGAACGCGAGTTCGACCACTTGGATTTAAGCCGTAGGAACTCTTTGATTTCCCAAGATAAGAAATAGCCTGTGTCATTCTTCAGGTCTTTGACTATATCCAAGCAAAAATCACATTGATCCATTGTTCCATTGCGACGTGATTGAAGGTCAAACTAATAAACAAAACACTTTCGCGTTTAATGTAATACAAGTGTAAATTAAGAATGTATAACACCCCCGACAAGTGAAGGTTACAGTAATAACTAGAAAAGAGCTGATAACTGATTTTCTTGGAGTATAGCTAAGAACACTCTCGATCAAGCCACCTTTCAAACAAAAAAACTAAATTAAAATCGGTTAATTAGTTTAGGAGCTACGATGCCACAGACAGATACACAAATACACAGATACACACGTCAAACATATAACACGCCTCTTTTTGGGTCAGAGGTTAAATATGGATAGTGATTTTCTCGGCATATTTAATGTCTTTATGCCCAATTAAGAGCTCGTTCACACAGGCTGCGTAAGCGTAGATGTAGCGCGTACCATTGCGTTGTAATGTATGGAAGTGTATTTAACATGGCATACCGCTTGCGTGGCATAAACGTTCACGTAGACGTAATGCGTGCAGTTACGTCTATGGGTTCACGCGCGTCACTGCGCACGTGTCACGTGTATGTTCTGCATACGCAATTGGTGTGAATCGGCCATTACTACTATCCAGGCTCGCAATCAAATTAAAACAAAGCAATGAGTAAATAGTAAAGAAACAAAAAAGACATAATCTCCGTAACGAAGTGACAAAGTTTGTTTAACTGAGTTACGCAGTGACGTCACAGTTTCTGTTTACGGAAACAAGATGCTTCGGGGGAAAATAAAGCAATCATTTATCCCTTGGTTTGTTTTGGATAAAAAGTCGACTTCGCCGTCTTGCGAAATTAAATATGGTGCGGTTCACAAATTGTAGCGCAAATATGACAGATTCTGTAAAAAAATTAAGCAACTGTGGATCTAAGGAAGTCTGTAGCAAAACCTGAGTAATCGACATACTCGTAGGTATACCAACGGATTGCGAAGCTGAAGTGGCAATAGACAGTACATGCATAGTTCGAAAAACCGATAGACTTTAGACTTGCAGGCGCAGCATTGGAAGACTAGCATTAAATAAATAAATAAAAATATTTTGTATTCAATTAAACTATACCTTTGTTTGCGAATCTTTCCCGTACTTTGTTTTGTGTCATAGTTTTTAAGCAATAAAGTATTTAAATAAATAAATAAACTTTTAAAAGAACTTTCGAATCGTCAAATGCATTTACCGCTGGTTCGGAATGCCTTTCCTACCTAGAAGAACCAACAAGAAACTCAGCGGTTGCTCTTTTCAAAGGTCACCATCATTATCAATAGGTGGACAGACGACATCAAACGAGTCGTAGGGAGCCACTGGATTCAGGCGGCGCATGACCGTGGCGTGTGGAAGTATTTACAAGAGACCTTAGATGTCTAGCTGTGTCCTTTCTGGGGTTTCAGGCCTCAAAAGTAAAAAAGGAACTTCGTTGTCTGTCTGTCCATCGTGTCTGTCAAGGGGATCAAAAAACCTATTGCTTGACTTACAATCATGAAAGGCAGGTTGCAATGTTTTGTAGCATAAGTATTAAAGAAAACCGCGAACTTGTATGGTTGCAACAAAAAAATAAATTAAAAAGTGTTATTTCTCGAACGATGGTATGGAAACCTTCGTGTGTGCGTCTGACTCGCACTAATCGGTTTTTTTCCCCAGAAAAAAACTCCTAAAAAGCAGTCAAATAAAACCGTCACGTTTGACCGTACTACAGTGTATCGCAGTAAGGGTGTTTGGAAGAAAATTTACATTTTCATTCTCTCTTAGCAGCTTAAGTTACGAAGTCCGAAGAACGAATCGGACAACTCCAAATGAATCCCTCCTTATTCACCGCCGCGGGGGCAAAGAGCACCGAAACAGCACACCTGGAGAAGGAGAAGATATATTCCCGTTCCATTACCGACGAGGAAGCGATTAGCTATCGACTATTTTCTCGCTCAAGACATTTCTCGACACGATTTTATTTCGAGGAAATAATACACCTAATGGCAGCGAAGGATTCGTGCGGCGTCGGCTCATATGTGATTTTATTAACCCCCGACCCAAAAAGAGGGGTGTTATAAGTTTGACGTGTGTATCTGTCTGTGGTATCGTAGCTCCTAAACTAATGAACCGATTTTAATTTAGTTTGTTTTTTTTTTGTTTGAAAGGTGGCTTGATCGAGAGTGTTCTCAGCTATAATCCAAGAAAATTGGTTCAGCCGTTTGAAAGTTATCAGCTCTATTCCAGTTACTGTAACCTTCACTTGTCGGGGATGTTATAAATTTTTAATTTACACTTGTTATTAGCTTAAACTGAATTTTGGTCCAGCGCCTCTCCAGCTTCGGCCTCATGGACAGGAAACCTTAGGCTGAAATCTATAGAAGCGCGATCTGACTTTGCTTAGACTTAAGATTCAGTTAAAACGAGACAGATTTATGCCAGCGGTATAGCGCTGTCTCGTTTTAACAGTGACTTAAGTCTGAGGAAGGTCAAAGTGCGCTCTATAGATCCCAGCCTTAGAGCCGATGCCTACGATGCCTTGCGGCGCCGCACCGCAATCATTTCGCCGCATTGGCGGTCACACGGCGCTTTGCAGCCGCACCGTAACCCTGTATATAATGTTCAAGATCATAATTTCATAGAATTTCCCATTCTTTAATTAAATGCGGTAGTCCATATCAATATCTTCGTATTCGTTGGCATCGGTATTCATGTTTTTAAACCCTGACCCCGAAAATTGAACAAAAATCCCGAAACAAGCAAGTGTGTGCTCTTTCAAACAAATACCTTAACTTCCGTACAAATAATTGAGCGGTGCCGCTTATCCCGCGGGTCATCGTGTGGCATACCATGGATGCATCAATGCATCGTGTGCTTCGGCTCTTAAGCGTGAGAGCACCATGTCTACTCTTACGCGTGTTGCTCGTCGCGGCCGGGGCAATCTCACCTTCCCAGATTCGAGATAAGCGTTTGTAATTATCTGCGAATTTTCGGAAACTCTCCAGAATACGGATCGCCTTTTTATTACACTTTATAATGACTTTTTAAAAGAATGGGATTTGGGGAGATTATTGTTGACTCCAAAACTGTATCGTTGTTACCTAGCTATTTTCTTTCTTTTTGTTTTTACCTTTTTAATTTTGCTTTTGGAAAAGTAAATGAAGAAATCTGAATAGTTCGAAGTAAATTCTAGATTATATTGCTTCTTAGATACTTACATGCTTTCGGTGGAAAGCTTTTTATTTCTTTTTATGAACCCCCGACCCAAAAAGAGGAGTGTTATAAGTTTGACGTGTGTATCTGTGTATCTATTTGTGTCATCGTAGCTCCTAAAATAATGAACCGATTTTAATTTAGTTTCTTTTGTTTGAAAGGTGGCTTAATCGAGAGTGTTTTTAGCTATAATCCAAGAAAATTGGTTGAGCCGTTTGAAAGTTATCAGCTCTTTTCTAGTTACTGTAACCTTCACTTGTCGGTCGTGTTATAAATTTTTAATTTACACTTGTATCTCTCTCTACATAACTAAATTCTTGTACTGACGAGCACAAAGGTCTAAATCAACTTTGAAAATAAACCCCACAAAACACAGTACAAAAAATCTTTAAATCACAACTTCCCCTATTACTTACTTAAAACTTAAGAAAGTATCCGTATAGCAAAATAGTTTGCAGACAATCTAAAAGTTTCCTCGAGCCTCTGTAATGCGAAATAACATTGAAACAACAAACCTCCATTTTGATTTAATTGACCTGAGAGGGATGTGCGCGGATTCGTAACAAGTAGGCTATGGTGACATACTGAAGCGTTTTTACCCGACTACGACAAAGCGAAAAGGAAGGGTTATGATTTTGGCAGTCTATGTATGAATGTAGGTTTGTATTTATGAGTGTTCCACCGTAGCGCTTAAACTGCTGAGCCGATTTTGATGAATGGGGTGTCAATCGATTCGTTATTATGATCTGGGTGACATAGGCTACATACCTGACGGATGTTATATCTAAAAAGGTGGAGAGTCTCAAAAAAATTTTTTTTGCTATTGTATGTCGAATGGGATATCTTCTTAAGATCTTAAAATCTTATCTAGGATAAGTTTTTCGCATCATCAATTCCTCAATGCTTGAAGACGAAACTTCCCGTCCTCACGGCTTCTTCGATATTTGAATTTTACCATTTCATTCAATTTACTTTTCTACAAGTGTAAATTAAAAATTTATTACACCCCGACAAGTGAAGGTTACAGTAACTAGAAAATAGCTGATAACTTTCAAACGGCTGAACCGATTTTTCTGGATTATAGCTAAGAACACTCTCGATCAAGCCACCTTTCAAACAAAAGAAACTAAACTAAAATCGGTTCATTAGTTTAGGAGCTATGGTGCCACAAACAGATACATAGAAACACGTCAAACTTATAACACCCCTCTTTTTGGGTCGGGGGTTAAAAACGCTTATGTTCATGTAATGTATCCTCTTACCCTTTCCCCCCAAAAGCTGGAATCTGGTTAAGTTTTCGGCCGTACACTCGTAAACTGGTGACACAAGTATCTTTCATTACATCGTGTGGCGGGGAGGTTCTTGGGGTAGGTACTACTGGGGGTACAATAGGGGAGGAAACTGTAAATTCCTCAGTCCAGCTTGAACACTAAATTGCCTATTAAGGAATTGCGAGCATTACGACTTGATTTTAGATCTTTAGTAAATCTAGGAATTTTAGGTACTTAGTTCGTAATGGTAAATAGGGCTGCATGGGTTTACCCAAGTTAGAATTTTTAACCCCCGACACAAAAAGAGGGGTGTTATAAGTTTGACGTGTGTATCTGCATATCTGTGCATCTGTCTGTGGCATCGTAGCTCCTAAACTACTGGACAGATTTAGCTGAAATTTAGAATGGAGATAGATTGTAGTCTGGATTAACATATAGGCTACTTTTTATCCCGCAAAATCAAAGAGTTTCCACGGGATTTTTAAAACCTATATCCACGCAAACGAAGTCGCGGGCATCAGCTAGTACTACGTATATCTCAAACAAAAGGACGCAGACATGACGAGCAAACGTGAAATACAGTTCACGCACAGACCGACAAATCGCTTTAACGATGATCACAGATGTGTGAAGATTCTGAAATAGACGTGTTTCTTAGAATAAGTTAAAATATATAAAAAAAACTTTTTTTTTTGAGTTCCGTAATCCGTACTCGAAGGTCACCCACGGGACGTCTACCCTCTACTGTCAGTCCGTCTGTTTATCAGCGGGCTGTATATCATGAACCGTGATAGATAGAGAGTTGAAGTTTTATGAAATAGAGTTGAATTGAAACATACTTTATTGTACACTATCATAAGGAAAGAAACAAACATTACACAACAAAAAAAAAATACAATTTGTCGGCCTTATGACCAAATTATTTCATATTTCTATTGCCGGTAACAGTAATGTAAAAAGGGCTACATCTCCTGAGGATGCTCCGGTGTCGGGACGAAACGTGCGTAGAGGGGGTTTGGGATTTGTGTGGTGCTGCGTGGTGGTGGTGCGTATGTCTTGCTTGGTGGCTGGCTTTTCCCGCATGTTTATCAGTGGGAGGGCGGGCGGTGCATGTCGCATGCTGCATGTTGCACCGTACAGATTTGTTTGGTTTAGCGGATTATAGCAAATTAAGCTTTGGTTCCTTGAAAAGTTAGAGGTGCGTGCCCGGGATCGAACCCCCGACTTCCTGAGCCGGACGTTCTAACCACTAGGCTATCACAGCTTTTATTATTTTTATACCAGCTCCAAATTTTGTAACTTGCGTGGCCGCGATACACTTGGATGTCACCGGCAAATAAATTGGACCGTATCCCGGACCGTACAACTCTCCCTGAGATAGGACTACGAGATATGCAATGTGCAGTTTTTATGTTTTTTACCAGTAGCCGATGCCCGCGACTTCGCCCGCGTGGATTTAGGTTTTCTGAAACCCCGTGGGAACTCTTCTATTTTCCGGGATAAATAGTAGCCTATGTGCTAATCCAGGATATTATCTAATCTCCATTCCAATTTTCAGCCATATCCATCTAGTAGTTTTCCGTGAAGGAGTAACAAACATACACACACACACCACACACACACACACACACACACACACACACACACACACACACACACACACACACACACACACACACACACATACAAACTTTCGCCTTTATAATATTAGTGTGAAAATTATATAGACTAGCGCTTGGCTGCAATCAGACCTGCTAGCAAGTGATGATGCAGCCTAAGATGGAGCGCGCTTGCCTAGAAGTTACCTATTCACTCTTGACTTGAAGGTGCCCATATTATAGGTGGAAGGGAAAACTGACGCCGGAAGGGCGTTCCATATCCTAGCGGTTCGGATTAGAAAAGAGGAAGCAAATCGCTTCGTACGCGTTCGAGGAATTTCGACTACTAATGTCATAGTCATAATCATCTTGTAGTCTTGTAGTCTTGGCAGTCTTGCGGCACCACCATCCTACCTACCAATAGTACCGACTTTGAATAAATGATTTTGACTTTGACTTTGAATTTTGATCCAGCAGCTCATTGCCACTCGTTTAATGTAGTCAGTCCATAAAGTGCGGCAGCGACGAAGGAGAAGAGAACGCGGAGAGGAGGAAGTGAGAAGGAGGAGAACCTACGAGCGCGAAGAAGGAGCAAGAGTGAGAGCGAAGACAGATATGCAGTAACAGGAGAAGTTGAAGATAACAGGAGATACCACGATCTGCAACGGGAATCTCACGTATCTATATCTCTCCGAAAAGGGGAGAGTGATTGATGGGACTAGGAAGAGAAAGAAAAATAGGGAGTCAAGAAGGCGTCTAAGGAAAGAGCTATGAAGCAAGTACCGAACGGACGCCCTGCCGCGTTTAGGCCCCTATATTAGCAACATTCGTGAGGCCATGGGATGTGGTGGGTGGTCGATCTAGTAGGGGCCAGCCAACGCTGCACTTTACCGCGCGAGGTCGTCATTTTAGCACGTTGATTGAAGAAAAATTCCGTCAAAATCGGTTCAGCTGTTTTAGAAATTAGTACAAACAGATAGCCAGATAGACCAAACTAAACTAGCTGTTTGCGTTATTCTGTCGAGGAAATAACAATAATCAGTTATTTCGAAATTACAGACAGACAAACACATTACAGTATATTTGTTTGTATAGCTAACATAGTGCCACAGAAATTTCTTTTCGCTGTAGCGATGAATTGTTGGCGCGTGGCGGCCATTTTTCTTTTGGGAAATTCAATGGAATACATGGCCGAACGTTACATAGACTCGAATTGCAAGCTACAAGCTTTGGATGAAATGTTATACAAAGCCTACGTTCGACGTAGTAATAAACGTTCGACAGTTTAAAGAGATAAAAAAAATTAAGTACTATGTTCTGTTTTAACCCCCCACCCAAAAAGAGGGGTGTTATAAGTTTGACGTGTGTATCTGTGTATCTGTCTGTGGCATCGTAGCTCCTAAACTAATGAACCGATTTTAATTGTTTTTTTTTTGTTTGAAAGGTGGTTTGATCGAAAGTGTTCTTAGCTATAATCCAAGAAAATCGGTTCAGAAGTTTGAAAGTTATCAGCTCTTTTCTAGTTACTGTAACTTTCAATACGGGTGTTATAAATTTTTAATTTACACATCTTGTTAAACCTATACAGAAATGAGAAGATAACTGATCTAATATAACAATAGCTCATCGCACTACCCGGTTAGGAATCTGGATTTTCTAGATATAAATGAAGAAGGTAGAAACCAATGGTATGTTATGACGAAGGTAATAAAAACCGGTCAAGTGCCAGTCGGACTCGCACACGAAGTGTTCCGCACCATAGTACCAGATTTCTGGAATTAAAAAGTGCTATTTAGCACTTTTTAATTTTTTTTTAATATTTATTATGTATTGTTATTGCGGCCGGATAAGGAGGCTGAGTAACTGGGTCCCGTTGGCACTCTTCGGGTACGAAACCCTAAAAATGATCACAGCGTTACTAGAAAACGCAGTTGGTACTGTTTATAGGTTGTGCATATCCACTTCCGCTATAAACTTAAAGTGACGCAAAACCAAATAAAACAAAACCCCCAGGTGCAAGGTTTACCAAAACCAATCAAATTGCACATAATTCCCCCATCCGATACCTGCTACATGCAAAATTGGGCGATAAATACGGAATTAAGCTTTAAGTTCTAATATGTCAGCTCAACCCGCCTAGCGACACACAAAAATAACCGTAAGGTGCGTTTCTACACTGCGATCTTCCTTTTCACATGATTTAGGTCGAGGATTTAGGATGTGATTTTTGACATGTAAGATATATGTAGTTAGAACCGGGAGAGTTATACGTAAGCTACTTTTTAACCCGGAAAATCAACAAAGAAATTAATAACACATTAACAAGAATTTAAGCAGATCCTTTTATTTTCGATATTATTCGAATTGATTTGGAAGATATCTAGAAATCAATGTAGTGATAAGGTCGCCCTTTGTTTTTAAGTCTATCCTGTACTTTTATTTTTGTCATAGTATTAAACAATAAAGATATTTAAATAAATAAATAAATATCTAGGAAGCGATCATACATAATATTGTGTGTCAAAGTATACATCTTATTTGTTGTGTTTTGTGTGTTTCTTTTCCTTGTGCTGATTTATATAGTAAATCGCGATACAATACAATACAATCAAAGTATATATTCCATTCATTAACTGATCACTTGATCAACATTCCCGGCACTTTGGCTTTTAAGTAGTCGGTCCGATTCAATCGAACGATCGTGTATGTCTACGGAATTAAACGTACAATTGGACGCGTTTAGAAACGGCAATTTCGCCCAACGCTGGTCACATGTGCCATGCAGTGATAAAACTTAAACAGGTATCTGTACTACGATTTATTGCTAGACTTTGTAGCGCTGTGGACCAAGGTTCCATCCCCCGTTGGATTGTACTGGGAATCAACTTTTTAAATTGGTTTCATGTCTTGTGGGAGTTCGAATAGCCTGCACTTACAAGTTTATATTAAATTTATTTCACACCCTTAGGATTGCTTATTTATTTATTCACACACAACTTAGGTCTTGACTGCAATCTCACCTGGTGGTGAGTGTGATGCAATCTAAGATGAAAGTGGGCAAACCTGGAAGGGGTATGGCAGTTTTCATTAAACCCACACTTCTTTGGGTTCTACACGGCATCGTACCGGAACGCTAAATCGCTTGGCGGCACGTCTTTGCCGGTAGGGCGGTAACTAGCCACGGCCAAAGCCCCCAGACAGACCAGACCTAAAATTTGGAAATTATAAAATTCCAATCCCCTGCCGGGAATGGAACCCGGGACCTCCCACTAATAAGACCACAGCGTTTACCACTGCGCCAGGAAGGTCATCAAATCATAAATTTGCTTGAAATGATATTTTTAACCCCCGACCCAAAAAGAGGGGTGCAGGTGTTAGAAGTTTGACATGTGTAGGTATCTGTGTATCTGTCTGTGGCATCGTAGCGCCTAAACGAATGAACCGATTTTAATTTAGTTTTTTTTGTTTTAAAGTTGGCTTGATCGAGAGTGTTCTTAGCTATAATCCAAGAAAATCGGTTCAGCCGTTTGAAAGTTATCAGCTATTTTCTAATTACTGTAACCTTCACTTGCCGAGGGTATTATAAATTTTTAATTTACACTTGTTATTGTTTCAATTTACACTTGTTAGTGCTTAAAATAGGTTTTTTTTAAGGTGCATTCATCAACCACCGGTCCATAATAAGAATTGGTCTCCTCTCAGAATGAGAAAGGTTTAGACCACAGTCCCTCACGCTGGCCATGTTCGTATTGGCTGACTTGACATACCTTTGAGAACATTATGTAAAACTCTCATGCGTGCGGTTTCCTCGTGCTGTTTTCCTTCACCATTAAAAAAATTGATATTTAATGACTATTAAAACGCACATAACTCCGAAAAGTTAGGGGTGCGTGCCCGGAATCTAACCCCCGGCTAACCAGCACTAAGCTAACACGGCTTTTTTATCGGATAGTATTGGATCAACTCAATAGAATCAACTTTTTAAATTAGTTTCATGTCTTGTGGGAGTTACAATAGCCGACAGACCAAAGTTTACAAGTTTATATTCCATTTTATTTCACCCCCTTAGGATATTTGCCAGAAACCTATTTCTAGAGCACCTCTCAAGAAGTCTTTATTTTTTTAACCCCCGACCCAAAAAGAGGGATGTTATAAGTTTGACGTATGTATCTGTGTATCTGTCTGTGGCATCGTTAAATGACGAAAAAAATGTCGAAAAAATACCCGAGTATGGAACCCTTGTCGCGCGAGTCTGACTCTTCTATCTTTCTGGCACTTGGCCGTTTATTTTTATTTTTAAACAATTTTCACTTCCGCTCTTGACTTGCACAATGATCAAATTCTTTCCCCCAAAAATCTCCCAAGCTAATGGCTACCATCATCAATCAATCCATTGAAACAAATCTCGAACATTGGTGGCTTGGAGAAACCATTTTTCATGGTCAAGCCACAAATAATACTTGTAATTTTTCTTGGTTCTTTTTCATGTGATTCGCGATCATAATTTATTACTTTTTCCACGCACATTCAACTGTGGAATCAACTCCCATCGGCGGTGTTCCCATTAGATTACAACATGGCCTTATTCAAGGGGTGAATCAACAAATTCCTGAATGGCGCGCAACGCGACGGCGGTTCCTTTGGTGCTGCAAATGTTCATGGGCGGCGCTAATCACTTAACATCAGAAATAAAAACCTTCAAAACACCCATATTTATATATACAAATTCACCGAGGTAGTCTCCTAGAGCAACAGATCGTATGAAATCTAATGAGCCAAATGTCGATTTTATTACCTTTCTATTATTTTTGGCAATAATTTAAATCAATCACATCACACTAATATTATAAAGGCGAAAGTTTGTATGTGTGTGTGTGTGTGTGTATGTTTGTTACTACTTCACGCAAAAACTACTGGACGGATTTGGCTGAAATTTGGAATGGAGATAGATAATATCCTGGATTAGCACATAGGCTACTTTTTATCCCGGAAAATCAAAGAGTTCCCACGGGAATTTTAAAAACCTACATCCACGCGAACGAAGTCGCGGGTATCAGCTAGTTTAAAATAAACCTTGCACTACTTATCTGGCCGGATTTTGCTTGGAGGATATTAAAGAGTCTCTTACCAAAGATTCTCTCCAAGAGTTCGGAAGCTACCACGTGCTCTACAAATAAATAGTTGTATCAGGTCGTTAACTCCACTGGGGTGCAACAGATAAAGTATATTCGAGTCGCCGCCCTCGAAATCCCGATAATGCGCCTCAAGTGAAATAAATCGCCTCCCGAAGTAAATTCACACCGTGAGGGGACTTTACGATATTGAGAGGTTATTTTTTTCCATTGTTAAAATCTTCTGTGTTAAAGATCCTAGTAGTTACACATGTTGATGTGGCTAATTTTTAACCCCCGACCCAAAAAGAGGGGTGTTATAAGTTTGACGTGTATCTGTGTGTGGCATCGTAGCCCCTAAACGAATGAACCGATTTTAATTTAGTTTTTTGTTTGAAAGGTGGCTTGATCGAGAGTGTTCTTAGCTATAATCGAAGAAAATCGGTTCAGCCGTTTGAAAGTTATCAGCTCTTTTCTAGTTACTGTAACCTTCACTTGTCGGGGGTGTTTTAAATTTTTGATTTAAGTACACTTGTTTATTGTCATAATTTGTGAGACAGAGCAGAGAAAATCAAGGCAACTTTGCGGGGCATCTATGACAATTACGCCACAACAACCGTTACCAAAGCACCAGTCTAAAGCTAACCGTTCTAAGCATCAAAATAAGCTTCCATTTCTCACTCGAGCTCAGCCGTTTAATAACCTCGTGTAAACTGCACACTCGAGATATTACGCTCTGCACTCCCCGCATGTAGGCGTCTGTAATATTCACTGCGAGGCAAATGTTGTCTTAGGCATTTGCTATGTAGCTGTGTTTTCAATTATCATATAAACTAGAGGATGCCCGCGACTACGTCCGCGTGGATTTAGATTTTCATAGATCCCGTGGGTCGATTATAGGGACGCAAGCTACTTCGATACCAAACATACAAATCGGTTAAGTGGATGGGTCTTTAGGAATCCTGCGGGAACTCTTATTTTCCGGGTAAAAAAGTAGCCTATGTCTGTCCCCGGGATATAAGCTAACCCGTTACGCTGTTGGGCCGTGAAAAGGTAGCAGACAGACAGACAGACAGACAGACAGACAGACAGACAGACAGACAGACAGACAGACAGACAGACAGACAGACAGACAGACAGACAGACAGACAGACAGACAGACAGACAGACAGACAGACAGACAGACAGACAGACAGATAGACAGACAGACAGACAGACAGACAGACAGACAGACAGACAAACTTTCGCATTTATAATATTAATATAGATTTGCTGTGCGTTTAAATACGGCATTTTTTGAATTGATGACTAAACTGAATTGAACTTTAAATAATATAGGTATGCGAATGTTTCTATTTACAACTGTGCATATTGTAGTTAAAATAATTTCTTGATTTGATTTACTCTGATCAGAAGGTAGATCTCCATCCTTATTCTCTATTAGCGACTGCCTGAAACTGCCTTCCCGTGGGAACCTTCAAAAATTGGACCTTATTCCTTGTCCAAATTATAAATGGAATTTCAGCTTTATGGCTTCAAGGGCCTGGGCTGCAGATGTCGATCATTGATAAGTCACTCAGTGAGTAGAAATTTACATACTTAAGGTGCGCAAATTTTACACGATCCATATCATTTACAAGTGTAAATTAAAAATTTATAACACCCCCGACAAGTAAAGGTTACAGTAACTAGAAAAGAGCTGATAACTTTCAAACGGCTGAACTAATTTTATTGGATTATAGCTAAGAACACTCTCGATCAATCCACCTTTCAAACATAGAAAACTAATTCGTTTAGGAGCTACGATGCCACAGACAGTTACACAGATACACACGTCAAACTTATAACACCCCTCTTTTTGGGTCGGGAGTTAAAAATAGTGTGTTGGATAGAGACAACACAATACAGTTTTTGTGATTCCAAAGCGTAATTTAATCCAATATTTCACACTCCACGTGTTCTAAAAAAGATTGTCTGATCGCGGGACACAAAAGAACACACCAGTATTTGTGTCGTGGCCATTAATTGTGGCGACACAATAGCCGGCGGTGATTGGAAAACTTTGGCGTTTGCTCAAAGTTTTCATATTAATTCCACGCGCAAAGTCGTTTGCACACTCCATTATTTGTGCCAATATGGACATTATTACTTCATATAAATCATGTTTGGTCTTTAACAAGATCCTTTTTCCAACAGGTAAGTTTGGTAAGTTATCGACGGAAGGTTGAGGCTTATAACTTGAAATACATTTATTTAAGGCCGTATGTTGAGTCTACATTTATTTAGGAGGAAACTAGCTGTACCATGTATCTAAATAACAATGATTTTGAATTATTATCGATATTTCGGTAACAAGTGTAAATTAAAAATTTATAACACCCTCGAAAAGTTAAGGTTAAAATAACTAGAAAAGAGCTGATAACTTTCAAACGGCTGAACCGATTTTCTTGGATTATAGCTAAGAACACTTTCGAGCAAGCCACTGTTCAAACAAAAAAATTTAAATTAAAATCGGTCCATTCGTTTAGGAGCTTCGATGCCACAGACAGATACACAGATACGCATATACACACGTCAAACTTATAACACCCCTCTTTTTGGGTCGGGGGTTAATGAGAACCTAGTAAAAGTCAAATGCATAAAATAATATACACCACTGGTTAAAAACCAGAAAATAAATCCACCCATTTAATCCTTACAAAGGACTTTTATCAACTTATCCCGCTGTCAGATAGCTTTCAATGAAGAAAATTTAAGCCGCCATTTTATACGCCGCGTTCGGTCGGAAAACATTAATTTTGGCAAACAATTACGTATTTATTTATAGGTGTATGCGGAACCAAATAACAGGTGGCGATTCACCGCTAACGATCCGCATTGCGTCAGGACCTTTTGTCTCGTAAAATTGCCGTAGCTGTAGGGCGACCACAACGCACTTCCGGCGCCGAGGACAGAAAACGTAAACTGAAGCCACGTTTCCATTATGCAAGCGGCTTGCAAGTTACTCGCAGCTTGGATAGTGGAAACGTAGACCTGTATGTCAACTGCAGAAAAGCTGCAGCTTTTCGCTAGTTTGCATGCCAGTTTGCATATCTTTTTTTTCACTTACAAATTAACTCTTGACTGCTTAGCAGCTGGTGGTAAGTGGTGATGGAAGCGGGCTAACCTGGAAGGGGTTTGACAGTTTTCACTAAACCCATACGCATTTGGTTTCTACACGGTATCGTACTAGAACGCTGAATCGCTTGGCGGCATTGTTTTGCCGGTAGGGTGGTTAATAGTAAAGCTTAATTGAAGTTATTATAATTTTGCTCATATAATTAAATAATTTTGATCATTAAACTTAAATATTAATTTATGTTTTAAGTTAAAATATTTAATAACTTTCATTTTTAGGGTTCCGTAGCCGAATAGCAAAAAACGAAACCCTTATAGATTCGTCATGTCTGTCTGTCTGTCTGTCTGTCCGTCCGTATATCACAGCAACTTTTCTCCGAAACTATAAGAACTATACTGTTGAAACTTGGTAAGTAGATGTATTCTGTGAGCCGCATTAAGATTTTTACACAAAAATAGAAAAAAAAACAATAAATTTTGGGGGTCCCCATACTCAGAACTGAAACTCAAAATATTTTTTTTCATCAAACCCATACGTGTGGGGTATCTATGGATAGGTCTTCAAAAATGATATTGAGGTTTCTAATATCATTTTTTTCTAAACTGAATAGTTTGCGCGAGAGACACTTCCAAAGTGGTAAAATGTGTGTGTGTGTGTCCCCCCCCCCCCCTGTAACTTCTAAAATAAGAGAATAATAAAACTAAAAAAAATATATGATGTACATAACCATGCAAACTTCCAACGAAAATTGGTTTGAACGCGATCTAATTAGTAGTTTTACCAAGTGGGGTATCATATGAAAGGGCTTTACCTGTATATTCTAAAACGGATTTTTATTAATTTTTATGCACGATATTGTTTGATTTATCGTGCAAAATGTCGGAAAAATAACCGAGTACGGAACCCTCGGTGCGCGAGTCTGACTCGCACTTGTTAATTTTTGTCCTGTTTTTAAATAAGTAATTCCTAGTCACCCACTGCTACGAAAACGCGAAGGACTATACTTAGTACGTGCGGAGACTCGCTCCATGGCTCCGTAATGTTCATAAACATTTATGACGGCCAAGTTGTACTTAAGCATTGGCGCGGTATTCACCCTGCTAATCCATATTAATATTATAATATAAATGCTAAAGCGTGTCTGTCTGTCTGTCTTTATGCTAGCTTTTTACAGCCCATGAATTAAATCGCTTTTGCGGTGTTACACAGGAGATAGCTTGCATCCCGGAAAAGAACATAGGCTCCTTTTTATCATAATTTATTATATCATAATATCCGAATTAACATAATTAAAGATTTTTGTCTTTTGTAACCAATAAATCTAATATTATAAAGGCGAAAGTTTGTGTGTGTGTGTGTGTGTGTGTGTGTTTGTGTGTATGTTTGTTACTCCTTCACGCAAAAACAACTGAACGGATTGGGCTGAAATTTAGAATGGAGATAGATTATACCTTGGATTAGCACATAGGCTACTTTTTATCCCGGAAAATTAAAGAGTTCCCACAGGATTTTTAAAAACCTACATCCACGCGAACGAAGTCGCGGGCATCAGCTAGTAACCAATAAATCTTATGAACACAAACACGCGCACATTCTTATTTAATGTTTTTAACTTACTCATGTTTAAATTGTAAATTTTTAAGAGAAAATCTGTAATTGGTCATATTTGTATAATTAGCTTTAAATGTTTATTATGATAATTTCGCTGTAGATTTTTCAGATCCTGTAATAAAATAAAATAAAATAAAAACTTTGTATTTTTTTTTAAATAAAAATAGCGACCAAACGAGCAGGGCCGCCCATGAACACTTGCAGCATCAGAGGTGCCGCCGACGATGCGTTACCAGCCTTTCAGGAGTTCGTCCACCCCTTGAATAACACCATGTTGTAATCTAGTGGGAACGCCGCCGATGGGAGTTGATTCCACAGCTTACAGAAAATACAATAAGATGCACAATATCTTCTATACATATAATAAAATTGTAGAAAAGTGGTGTCTGTACAATGGAAATATATTAAAAAAAAGTAGCAGGGGTTGTTATTATATCGATGCCAAAACCGAAATTGTAATTAATTTTTTTTGTCTGTTTGTTTGTCTGTTTGTCTGTTTATCTGTTTGTCTGTTTGTCTGTGTGTTTGTGCACGCTAATCTCAGAAACGGCTTATTCGATTTAGATACGGTTTTCACTAATATATTGTAGTAAGCTTCACTTAACATTTAGTGTTTATTTCATGTCAATCGGTTCATAAATAAAAAAGTTATGTCAATTTAAAGAATCACGGCGAACATTTTTAACGTACAGAGTACGTACTATACTACGCCTCGCGCCTGAGCGTCCGTGGCTATATAAAGCGTGGTCACTATTCCACGCGAACGAAGTCGCGGGCACAGCTAGTAGTGGAATATAACCGAAGGATATACTTGGCTGCGGGACTGGGGCTTAATATGCAAGCGCAATGTAACAGCTAAGTCATTGCTTAGTTCATATTACGAGACAGATTAATGCGGCGTAGTACGGGCGTAGGCCGCGATGCCTCTACGGTTTGGCAGCGAGCCTCGTAGGCGGGAGCTCCTCCACACGTAGCTAATTTCATTAGCGATATTTTCTTACTAGATGATGCCTGCGACTTCGTCCGCATGGATTTAGGTTTTTTGAAAATCTCGTGGTAACTCTTTGATTTTCGGGCATAAAAAGTTGCATATATCAGTTTCCGGTATGCAAGCTACCTCTGTACCTTTCATATAAATCGGTTAAGTTGATAGGCCTTTACGAATCCCGTGGGTTGTCTTTGGGTTTCCGGGATAAAAAGTAGCCTATGTCCTTCCCAGGAATGTAGGTTAACTCTGTACCGAATTTCATCAAAACCGGTTAAATTGTTGGGCCATGAAAAGCTAGCATACAGACAGACAGACAGACAGACAGACAGACACACTTTCGCATTTATAATACTAGTGTGAACTAGTGTGGACTAGTGTGCACTAGCATGGACTAGAAAAATAGTTTGCTTAAAGTTAAGGTAAAAACACTCATAATAATCATAAATGCCATACTAAGTAGAAGCTTTGACGTTAGCACTTGTAAGTCCTTAAAATGAACGTTAATTCTAATGTCGCCCCGTATTCAATACCAAATGGAACACCACTCGGTTATGATTATCGAGGACGGAGCAAATCGGCAGTTGTCGAGCGATTGTTCGGTTTAATGTGCTGAAACAATGTCGCTTTTATCGCGTATTGCGGCGTCTAATGACCGATGAACATCCGATAAACGTTCGCGGCTGTAAATCTATAATACTATACTAAACAGTAACCACAATATCTTCTCGGTTCTCAGACTTTTTCCTTCATTGGTTCTATAAAAACTACCTATCTGCCAAATTTCATGATTCTAGGTAAACGGGAAGTATCAAATACCCTATAGGTTTTCTTGACAGACAGACAGACAACAAAGTGATCCCATAAGGGTTCCGCTTTTCATGTACGGAACCATACGCAAACAAGGGCACACGTAACGTTTTATTTCATACTCTATTTAACAGCTCACTAAGCTCCGGCTAGCCCGGAGTAATAGAGAGGAAATAATACCGCTATGTTTTTATTGCCTGTATCTATTGGATTTCCGATAAACAACTGAGTGCGGATACGCGTAATTCTATGTAAATCCCGACGCGACCGGGTCACACGCGTCATACTCGCATGCATGCATGCACCGATATGCACCTGAAACTGGCATATATAGAGTACCGAATCTAATCAAATCATGCATATTTACACGTCTACCCAAAAAAAAGGTGTTTTCAGTGTTCATATACGTATGTATTGTAATGTTATCAGGGTTTATGTATGTGGGTTTCTTTTTTCCACCATAACTCCGGAATGCCTAAACAGTCTTGGAATTATAGGGTATCGTTAGAATTCCTTACACCATCCCGAGTAACACTGGCTATAATTTTTTTTTATCTGACTAAGGCAAAGCCAAAAGGAAAGGTTGTGATTTTAGCAGTCTATGTATGTACGTAGGTTTGTGTTTATGTGTGTTCCACCGTAGCGCCTATCTACTGAGCCACTTTTGATGAGAATTGTCAATCGATTGGTTATTATGGCCCGGTGGGTGACATAGGCTACATTTCATACGAAAAAATTGACCTTGTCGACGATGTTACATCCAAAAGAGTGAAGGGTCTCCAAAAATTTTTTTTGCTATTGTATCGAGTGGGATATCAAAATGAAAGAGGAAAAATTCTGAGTTCATAAATATAAATATATTACAGTGTTAAAATACAGCGAGCGACAGAAAAACAATTTCATCCATACTAATATTTTTATACTTAAATGCGAAAGTGTGTCTGTCTGTCTGCTACCTCTTCACAGCCCAACAGTTTAACCGATTCTAACGAAATTTGGTACAGAGTTAGCTTATATCCCGGGGACGGACATAGGCTTTTTATCCCGGAAAATCAAAGAGTTCCCACGGGTTTCCTAAAGACCCATCCGCTCAACCGATTTGTATGAAATTTGGTACCCAGATAGCTTGCGTCCATGTTATTGACATAGACAACTTTTTATCCCGGAAAAGCAAACAGTTCCCACGGGATTTTCAAAAACCTTAATCCACGCGGACGAAGTCGCGGGCATCCTCTAGTACTATATAATTATCTTTCGCTATCTATCGGCGGTTGACGGGTAGTAGTCAAGTTTTATTGCTATTTTTCGGTTCTTTTTTGCTCCACAGTCTAATCCGAATAAGCTTTTGCTACGTTTATTAGATTCGCAATAAACAATTGCGCTCGATCGCACGTAATTGTATGTAAATCCAGTCTAGGGACGCGCCGTCCAATGTGCACCTGCCGCTGGCACAGACAATGTATCACTAGAGACCTTCATTATAATATGCATCCTTCATTTTTAATCCCCGACCCAAAAAGAGGGCTGTTATAAGTTTGACGTGTGTATCTGTGTATCTGTCTGTGGCATTGTAGCTCCTAAACTAATGAACCAATTTTAATTTAGTTTTTTTTTGTTGGAAAGGTGGCTTGATCGATAGTGTATAATATAAGCTATAATCCAAGAAAATCGGTTCAGCGGTTTGAAAGTTATCAGCTCTTTCTAGTTACTGTAACCTTCACTTGTCGGGGGTGTTATAAATTTTTAATTTACATTTGTTGATATTTACACCAATTTCTCCGAGATTTCTGAACCGATTAAAACTGTTTTTTTTTTCTAATATAAAATCTAACTCTAGAATCACTACACCCAAACAGTTTAAATAAGGCTTTTGATTTTAGTTGCAAGCTCTGACTCCAGCTACACTGTACAAAGATCGTTTCTTTACGGAAAACCGTCTGATTTTCTAAGGAAATTTCTCTTAATAAAAATATCACGTGGGTTCCGTCTACAAAGGGCTTAAAGTGCTCAGTGCAAGCGATTAGGTTCTCTTTATAGAAAACTTGCACTTTGGTATTGAAAGCTTGTAAAAAAGAAACTCATAAAGAAGGAGGGCCTTTGATGTCTTAGCACGAACCTCCCCACTCCCCACAGACCTTAGTAAGGAGGGTCTTGCTATTCATTAATTTTTTGTTCGAGCCAAAACAAGGCCAACCCATCGCCGGCTCACTACAGAGAACGGGTCTCCTATCAGAATGAGAAGGTTTTTTTTTTGGCCAACCTTACGACGCTGGCCAAGTGCAGATTGGCAGACTTCACACACCTTTGAGAACTCTCAGATACAGGTTTCCTCACGATGTTTCCGTTAAAGCAAGTGATATATAATTGTTTAAAACATAGTACATAACTCCGAAATCCAAATCGAACCCCCGACATCCCGAAATACAGAAATCAAAGGACTACTGAAACAAGTGTAAATTAAAAATTTATAACACCCTGACAAGTGAAGGTTACAGTAACTAGAAAACAGCTGATAACTTTCAAACGGCTAAACCGATTTTCTTGGATTATAGCTAAGAACACTCTCGATCAGGCCACCTTTCAAACAAAAAAAAAACTAAGTTAAAATCGGTTCATTAGTTTAGGAGCTACAGACAGATACACAGATACACACGTCAAACTTATAACACCCCTCTTTTTGGGTCAGGGTTTAAAAAGACGGAAGACAATGAATGCTCCAAACGTCTATTACACGATATTTGGCCCCAAATAATACAGCATTAAAATTCCTTCGTATTCTAGTCAGACAAATTGTACATTTCGTTCAAAAAGTACGTGATATCAGTACGAAATACATGTTACATCGTAGACTACCTAGGAAAAACTAATTTTAAAATGTAGGTATGTACTTCTGTACATGGACTATTTGGAGTATAGGCTACTTTTAACTCTGGTGTTTTATAGTTCAAAGTCACATTGCGCCCTGACACTCCATACAATTAGCTAACTGATTTAATTACTTATTACTATACTCGCGGTCTTCATCTATTTTATAATACAGCAGAGCACATCATCATCATCATCAGCCTGTGGACGTCCACTGTTGGACATAGGCCTTCCACCACACCCGGTCCTCAGCCTTCCTCATCCAGCCACTTCCCGCCAGCCGCTTTATATCGTCGGTCCATCGTGCTGGAGGGCGTCCCACACTACGTTTGCTTAAACGCGGTCTCCACTCAAGGACTTTCCGGCTCCAACGGCCATCGCCTCTACGACAGGCATGGCCTGCCCACTGCCACTTCAGCTTGCTAATAGTTTGGGCTATGTTAGTGACCTTGGTTCTCCTGCGGATCTCCTCATTTCGGATCTTTTCCTTTAGGGAAACTCCTAACATAGCCCTCTCCATAGCTCGCTGAGCAACTTTGAATTTGTGAACAAGGCCATTTGTCAGTGTCCACGTTTCAGCACCACAGGTAAGGACGGGAAGGACACACTGGTTGAAGACTTTTGTTTAAAACATAGTACATAACTCCTCCTCAATGCCTGAAAACAAAAGTCTTCAACCAGCAGAGCACATTCCGTTCTAATTGCAACCTTCCAATTTTCCCTAAATATTTCCCGCCAGTTCCGGCCGGTGCCTAGGTCTAGATATTACAGCGGCTGTAATTGCTTAATCTAATACAAATTTGCTTTATGAAGCCTTGGGATTGTTGAGTCAAGAACAATGAATGGGCCTAATTGCAGAATTAATTGTACTGGAATAGCTGAGTTCTTCAATATTTTTTCAAGAAGCCTAAGTATTTTTACTTTTATTTTTAACCCTAGACACAAAAAGAGGGGTGTTATAAGTTTGACGTGTGTATCTGTGTATCTGTCTGTGGCATCGTAGCTCCTAAACTAATGAACCGATTTTAATTTAATTTTTTTCGTTTGAAAGGTGGCTTGATTGAGAGTGTTCTTAGCTTTATAGCACCCCTGGCTGAACCGATTTTCTTGGATTAATCAGGGGTGTTATAAATTTTTAATTTACACTTGAATTTGAAAAACTCGTGCTCAACATTGATGACGACATTAAAGAAGCTTTCTGTCAAATAAAAGAGCATAAAGGACATAAACTTAATACCTAACTACCCATTTTAGTGAAATATATTTTAATAATTTATCGAAAGGTCGTCCTATACACGTAGGTCCTTACGTTATGAGCTTCATTTAAATACTGAAAAGCTGCCAACAAAATGTCGTCGACGGGTAGTAAAGAATTGATCAAGTGCGAGTCAGAATCGCGCACGAAGGGTTCCGTATCATCGTACAAGGAATAACTAAGTAATAAAAATAATTAATAAGTAAATTAGATTTAGAAATTATTCATAAGTAACTAGAAGTTTAAGCTAGAATAATATTACTTACCAACCCATAGGATAGATGGTAGTAACAATAAAGCTGCCATAATATAATGGAGCTTTATGGTAAGAAAAAAAAAATAGTGGCAATTTGGAAATATTTAATATTTGTTGTTATAGTGGCAATATAAATACATATTCTGTGAAAATTTCAACTCTCTATCTATTACAAGTCATAGACTAACAGTTTACTGACAGGCGGAAGGATGGGCGGAGGGATGGGCAGAGGGATGGACGGAGGGACGGACGGCGGGGTGGACGGACGGATGGACGGACGGACAGCGGAGGCTTAGTAATAAGGTCCCCTTTGGGTACGGACCCCTAAAAGTTACAAAGTCGAGACGGGAAGTGCCGAGTAAAAGAGTGCAATTGAGAAAAGTTTAAAGTAGAGATAAGTACCTTCTTATTACAAGAAAAAATCTTTTATTTTGAGCTTCTTGCAACTTTGTACAATATATTTATGGCTGTAGATTAACCCCCCTTAGCACTTTTTTATAGTTAGGTACACAATGCTTACTCTCTTATGACACAATTGTAAATTAAAAATTTATAACACCCCCAACAAGTGAAGGTTACAGATACTAGAAAAGAGCTGATAACTTTCAAACGGCTGAACCGATTTTCTTGGATTATAGTGAAGAACACTCTCGATCAAGCCACCTTTCAAGCAAAACAAACTAAATTAAAATCAGTTCATTAGTTTAGGAGCTACGATGCCACAGACAGATTACCTTATCTGAATTTAAAAAATCTGAAGTATAGCTAGAAAGATTTTGAAGGTTAGGTCTAAGTTAAGCGGAATTTTAATAACTCATTTACAGGTAACTCAATGTATTTATATCGGAAGAAGGGGGCATTTAAATAAATTTCATCACGGGCGTAGATACACTAGCAAGCGATTACAATATTTATGAGGGCCTTCCCCGTTTCGATCGTGACTGAAATTTTACCCTTTCTTCTTCGAGCGCCACTTCGCAATCACTTAGGATCTACGAAGGAACAAAAGCAGAGATGCCCTTGATATCGGCAACAAGAATAAGAATAAATATAATAATACTCGAATGGTTTTATACCCGATTACGAGAAAGTTCTTTTTATTCAGATACAGGTCAGCCCTTGACTACAGTCTCACCTGGTGGTAAGTGATGATGCAGTCAAAGATGGAAGTGGGCTAACCTGGAGGGGGTATGGCAGTTTTCATTAAATCCATACTTCTTTGGTCTCTACACGGAATCCTCCTCCCACCAGACCAGACATTTAGAAATTATAAAATTCCAATCCCTTGCCGGGAATCGAACCCGAGACCTCCCACTAAACCAAATAGCCAAATCTACCATACAAAATCTGGTGGGATCTTTCTGAGGGAACTCTTTATTTTACGGTATAAAAAGTAGTTTATACTAGCTGTGCCCGCGACTTCGTTCGCGTGGAATAGTGACTTTTCGGGCAGCATATTATACTCTGTAGTCTGTACGTTAAAAATGTTCGCCGTGATTCTTTAAATTGACATAACTTTTTTATTTACGAACCGATTGACATGAAATAAACACTAAATGTTAAGTGAAGCTTACTACAATATATTAGTGAAAACCGTATCTAAATCGAATTGGCCGTTTCTGATATTAGCGTGCACAAACACACAGACAAACAGACAAAAAAAAATTCATTACAATTTCGGGTTCGGCATCGATATAATAACAACCCCTGCTACTTTTTTTTTATATAATTCCATTGTACAGACACCACTTTTCTACAATTTTATTATATGTAATATAGATATCACTCTCCAGGTCTTCAACTATACCCATGCAAAAAATCACGTCGTACCTCTGCTCCGTTGCGCCGTGATTGAAGGACAAACCAATATTGAAGTACTAAGTAGTAAAGTTACCGTATCCTACTAAATTCCGTCACACCTCTACAATGCATCAATGTCGTATTTGCATTGGATATTTGCAATCTACCCTCAGCGAGCTCATGAAGGGCGCGGATATTTTATTTATCCACACCTGCCCCGGAACCTACTTGCTAAACACTTTCAGGCGTTTTAGTTTGATTGAAAGCTTAGACTGATGGCTGTGTCCACTGGCAATACAAGTTTGAATTAAAAATTTATAATACCCCCAACCTATATGTAATATAATAACAAGTGAAGGTTACAGTAACTAGAAAAGAGCTGATAACTTTCAAACGGCTGAACCGATTTTCTTGGATTACAGCTAAGAACACTCTCGATCTAGCCACCTTTCAAACAAAAAAACTAAATTAAAATCGGTTTATTAGTTTAGGAGCTGCGGTGCCACAGACAGATACCCACGTCAAACTTATAACACCTCTCTTTTTGGGTCGGGGGTTAAAAACTTGCGTAAGTAAGCTCTGGCAAGTCATTTACAAACACTCGCCGGAAATATTTTTTTTAATGAATAATTATTCTACCGCTGGTTTCGAAAGCAGATTCTATTGAGGAAACACGGCAAAAAACTCACCAACTGATCTTTTAAAATTCCGTGTACGCTTTGATTATTATCCATACTAATATTATAAATGCGAAAGTGTGTCTGTCTGTCTCTCTGTCTGACTATCGGTCTGTCTGTCTGTCTGCTACCTTTTCATGGCCCAACAGTTTAACTGATTCTAACGAAATTTAGTACAGGGTTAGCTTATATAATGTCTTAGTGGGATAAAAAGTAGTTTATGTCCTAAGCTACTTTTTATCCCGGAAAATTAAAGAATTCCCACGGGATTCCTAAAAACCCATCCGCTTAACCGATTTGTATGAAATTTGGTACCGAGGTAGCTTGCGCCCCTGTAATTGACATTGGCATTTTATCCCGGAAAATCAAACAGTTCCCACGGAATCCTTAAAAACCTACATCCACGCGGATGAAGTCGCGGGCATCCTCTAGTTTATAATATTTATGTATAAAACGGTTAGCTCCTTTTCTTGAAAAGGAAGTCATTCTAATAGAGCTCTTCAGTATAATACTCCCTTCCACTCCCACGCTATCTTCAAGGTAATCTCACAATGGCGGAGTTAAATTTCATTTTTTCTAATGAATATTCCCGAAGTGCCCCCGTATATCTCAAGATCCCTAAAATAATGTCCACTTTGTGCCTCGTTTGAATCCTATATTGATGAAGAATAATATCATACTTCAGTCATCTATTTACTGGGTATTTAGTAAAAGACTGCCCCTAAAACATAACTTGCCATCGAAAATGTTGTAGTAAGTAAGTACTTGGAAGGAGCCCAAATTATGATATTTGAAAATAGTTAGTTTCTTTAGGCGCTTGTGCAGTCATTCATATTCGATTCGTAAAAACACGATTCAAAGTGGCCGTCATACAAAATACACGTAGGTACGCTTGTTCATTCACTTGATTCGTATTTAGACGGATCCTTCAAAATACGAATCAAATGAGTGCACCACTGTGCTTATATTTTTTATGACGGCTACTTTGAATCGTATCTTAATGAAAACGAATACGAATGAGTGCACAAGCGCCCTAAGGTATAATGATAATGTTGTTGCCTTCGTTAGTCAATCGACGTCCACAGCCGGACGTATTGGTCCTTGTAGGGACTTCCACGCACTACGATTTTGAATCCAGCGATCCCTGTGATTCAGAGCATTTACAAGTGTAAATTAAAAATTTATAACACCGACAAGTGAAGGTTACAGTAATAACTAGAAAAGAGCTGATAACTTTCAAACGGCTGAACCGATTTTCTTGGATTATGGCTAAAAACACTCTCGATCGGACCTTTCAAACAAAAAAAACTTAATTAAAATCGGTTCATTAGTTTAGGAGCTACGGTGCCACAGACAGATACACAGATACATGTACATACACACGTCAAACTTATAACTAATTATAATTAAAGTCTTTTTGGGGTGGGGGGTTAAAAAGGTTTGTAGTTATCGAGTAGACCTACTGTATGACTTGAGCCACCGACTTGACTACAACTTGGTCAAGTACTGGAACGCATCAAACGGGGCCAAAGACAGACTAATGTCCCTTATCTTAATAGGAATCTCGGTTTCATAATGTCCAGCCCATCAACGTTTTTCCGAAACCCCCCCTGACCCTCCCAAGTAACCCCCCTGCTGATAGTGTCGCTTTTTTAATAACCACACTCCGTTAAATCTGAATTGACTCAGTAATTACTGGAGAGCTCAGTTTTTTCATTAAGGCGAATTCTCCTACGTGTGTGATTCAAAAGGAAAGCTAGGAGTCCACCCTAATTTCCTTGTACCCGGTAAACTCACATAATGTCATAGGACTAAGGCACAAGGCACACCGACGGAGTGGAATGGCATAATGGCTACTATGTGTTTTAATCAAGTTAAACTCAGCTTTTTTGGTTTCCGTATCTATAGCGAAAAAAAGGAACCCTTATAGGATCAATTCGTTGTCTGTCAAGACCGCCAAGGGAATCAAAATCTATAGGGTGCCTGGGTGCCTACTTCCCGTGGACCTATTATCATGACAAGTGTAAATTAAAAATTTATAACACCCCCGACAAGTGAAGGTTACAGTAATTAGAAAAGAGCTGATAATCTTTCAAACGGCTGAACCAATTTTCTTGGATAAGAACACTCTCGATCAAGCCACCTTTTAGACAAAAAAAAAACTAAATTAAAATCGGTTCATTAGTTTAGGAGCTGCGATGCCACAGACAGATACACAGATACACACGACACGTTATAACGTCCCTCTTTTTGGGTCGGGGGTTAAAAAGCAGGTGTCTTATTACACAAGTAGGCAAAGGGTAAATCCGAAACCTGGAATTTGTGGTTACATCGCAAAAAAAACTTTTAAATTTTCTTGTACGATTTCGCGGAACTCTTCGTGTTCGAGTCTTTACTCGCACTTTACCGGTTTTTACTTTGACGTTTTATAAATACGGTTAAAAATAGCCTAGTGGTCAAGACGTCCGCCTCCTAATCGCTGAGTCCGGCGTTCCATCTCGAGCTCGCACCTCTAATGTGCCTCTAACGTTTCGGAGCGCGTCGCTTTCTTTATCGGTGAAGGAAAATATCATGAGAAAATCTGGAAGCTTAGGCATCATTAGTTCTCAATTTCTCAAAGGTGAAGCCTGCCGGTCTATACTGGTGGTAGGTACAACTTTTTTTTTTTCTCTCTCGTCTGGTTTTACAAAGATTAGTCAATGTCAAGTTTGTAGTTATTTGTAACAAGTTAGTTAAACTATACAAGTATGGACCCCGTCTGTGCCGGCGCTCGCCGACATACGCACGGCACCCACTTAGAGCGCTTTCCAGTCAGTTTCAACAAAAAAAAAACACTCCAAAAAGGCAGAGCACGCCCGCCAGTCAACACCAACACAGGCGAAGTCCTACCTACTAACTAGATTTAGGTAATGCGAAAGTAGGTACCTTTTCATGGCCCATCCGCTATACGAAATTCGCTGAAGAGATAAGTACCTATTACCTACCATCCTGGAGGGAGCCAGACATACCTAGGCCACATGAGTAAATCTGTGCCTAGGCTTCTTTTATTTAGATTTATTTTTAAGTCTGAATCTAGAAGGACGAAGTCGCGGACATCCGCTAGTAGTAAATGGTTATAAAGTACATAAATTCATAATGTACCTTGGTACTTCAAAATTGCATTTTATGTCAAAGTGAAAAGACCTAAAATCACTTGTAGCCACGTTATTTATAGTCAACTGATGAGTGTATTATTGTTGATTAGTATTTTTAGTATAGAAAAAGTTGATGATGAAGTATATAATATTAAGTTAAATAAATTACGATTCAACAGTATTAATTTATTTGCTTGAACCAAATAATTAAAATAAAATAAACAAAAAATAAGTAAGTCGATAAAGCAGTAGTCCAAATAAACTAAGAACATCTGATTTGACTGAATTGTATGAAAGGGACATCTTCCCATACATTTTAGAACTAAAAAGTTTTTCGTGATGAAAAAGTTCTATTAGCTAACACTAGATGTCACTCATTGAATTCTATTTCATTTCTATTTTAACTAAAAGTCTCTTAAATAGCACCAAAATGAGCTCAGAAGCTGGGTGTAATTAGTTAAAAGTATTAAAATTAATTTAAATTATTAGTTAGGAAAATATTAATCGTAAGAACAAAGCTAAATTAAAATATTCATAAAAAATAAGAACGACATCTAGTGGCAAACTGAAAAAATTATGGTGACATCTTACGGACTGCTACACAAACGAAGGAATAGTTCCCATTTATTCCGTGGCGCTCACAACCCAAACAATGAATTCCAACATGGTGGCAATATGGTACACAGTTTGAAAATGCAGGCCGTGTCATGCTTTGAAAAAAATCATTTTATACTTGAATTTGGTGGAAAATGTCGGACTCTAAACGTGCTAACCTTATAACAGTGGGTGCTCCAAAAAGTGCAAATAATAATGTGAACAAAACAGTGAGATTAACTGTAAATTTAGACGAAAGCAACGAAAGTAAATATCCAGAGCTGAATTACAAGGAACTACTCATAACAACAGCGGTAAGTTATAACAGAAAATCATAGTAATTTACGCAACCATACTGGTTTTACAGCTCTTTGCATTGTTAGGAATGATGTGAAAAAATTTGAGATGGACACCTCGTACCGTTTGGCGGCTAGGGGTGGTTGTAAACTTGGGTCTGGCGAAATGGTTTAGAATATTTTTTGCTTACGTTACAAGCTTTGCATTAGGTTTTGTTACATGATTTTGCGTCCACGGGCTTCACGAGAAGCCCAGATATCGGTCGCCATGTTTGCAACTATCTAAGAAGAAAATTGTGAGCCTAGGACATCTCGTTAGCGAGGCAATGTTTTGGTCGATGTCCTCGACTTGTTTAACTATTTTTTGAGCTTAGATAATCCAAGTATTGTTATTAAAGACCCTATAAATATGATGCTGATTAATTTCCGACGACACCTATACAAAACAATGATAGCAAATCGAGCGAAAGTAGAAGACTTGGATGACCTAGGTTAACCCGCCTAATAACGATGTTGTTTCCGGCAAAGGGCTATTTTTAGGTTACTTTCTAAATAACTTATTTATTAAGTTATATTTTTAATGGGTTCTGTATGACATATGCTAGGAATTTTATGTACCTACGCGAAATAAATAAATTATCGAAAGAGATAGCGCGCATATGTGTGCGTGACGTATTTATTTACGTGTGGCAGGACTGTTTAAACTTTTGCATAGGTTTTCGTGATTATTTTCACGATATTCGTAGGGTAATTGACTCGGTAGCTTGCATTTTAATGTTTATGCATATGTTTTGAAACTTGATTTGCAATGTTGCCAAATGCGCGGGCTGGTGCATTTTGCACGATTTAGCTCCGAGAGACTGGCAGGATTGGATAGGCGTCTTGTTGTAGGAAGAAGCTTTTTGAGAGCCCCATTTTAACTTGAATCGATTGCTCGCGGAGGTAAATAAGTTATAGGTTATGTTATGTATTACATATGCGTGTTATATATTTGGATGTTTGTTTGTGTGCGTACGATATTTAGTGATTGCTTTGTTTATATTGGTGTGTGTTTATGCTAAGCTATTGTTTTTGGTTATCTTTTTGAATCGGACGTTGTGAAGCGTCGATTTATTAGCCGCGGTGGGTAAATAGCACGTTATGTTCGATATTAATAATTAGGAAGGAGCATTTTGACGTTCTACCTAATTTCCGCTTAAAATTGACTTTTTGGTTATTTTCTTTGCGGTTTAATGTTATTTGTTTATTTCATTTCGGTCTAAAATAAACGTTTTTGTGTCCTTTTAAAGGTCTAAATTCTTATCTAAAGTTTTTTTTTTGTAGTTTCAAATTTCAATTCTTGAGCATTGTATTTCTAGGATTAGGTACTTATAGAAAAATACCACCACCATGAAAGGGTTATAGAATGACATGAATTTAAAACTGCTGTAGTGTAGTTTAAAAATTATGGCAACTTCTTTAAGTAACTTTTGATTTTTTTTAAAGGTTTTAAGTAATTATAATTTGCTGAAGTTGTATGACTTGGTTCGTATTTTATGGGATTTTCAGTTTTCCCATGGGAGATATTTTGTCAGGGATTAGTCTTTTCATATCGGTCTTATTGTATTTGTAGGGGGTTGTACTGTATCGTCTGCATCCCTATGGTTTTTAGAGTTCTGTACCACAAAAGTATCAAAGGAACTTTGTAGGATCACTTTGTTGTCTGTCGATCCATCTGTTGTCTGTCAAAAAAACCAGGGTAGTTCCTGTTCACCTAGAATCATGAAAGTCAGGTAGATAGATCTTAAAGCACAAGCAAAGGAATAAATCAGAAAACCGTGAATTTGTGATTAAGTACGTAACAAAAAAGTTAAAGTTTGTTTATGAACAACTGATTAGTATCTTCAATTTTCAAAGTAAGATAATTATACCAAGTGGGGTATCATAGAAAAGGGCTTTACCTAACAGACTTTTATTTATTTTTATGCATAATAGTTTTTGTTTTATCATGCAAAATGTCAGTGAAAAAATTTTGAATAGTTGATAGTATCAATAAAAAAAATAGTATCTAAGAATGACAGTATAATGTGGATAAAGTGAGTTATCCATACTAATTAATATAAATGCACAAGTGTGCCTGTCTGTCCATGACTGCTACCTTTTTACAGCTCAACCGTTTAACCGATTTTGATGAGAAAGGTACAGCATTAGATTACATCCCGGGGACAGACATAACCAACTTTCTATCGCAGAAAAATTACATATTTCCACAGAAAAACAGACAATTTAAAAAGCATAATCTGTTTAACCAATTTTGAAGGGCAGAGTTGGCTTACATGTGTGGATGGGCATAAGGTAGCTATTCACGGTCTAACAGTTTAACCCATATTGATGAAAATCGGTACAGAGTTAGCTTACATCCCAGGGATGAGCATGAGCTACTTTTTATACTGGAACAACAAAGAGTTCCCACAGGATTTGTAAAAAAAAAAAAAAAAACAATGCAGCCACAGACATCATCTTATGTTATATACAGGGTCTGAAGTGCCCTGCATAGCCGCCAAACCCAGAAGAAGAAGCTATGTTATTAATGTATGAATTTTGGTATTTCAGAGAAAGAAGAGAGTGGAGAACGGTAAAAAAACGGGGCTGGACCCTTTTTCCGACAATGATGATGATGTCGAAAGGGTGGCCAGGAAGTTTGAACAGAAATATGTAAGTATTGACTTATCTTTTCTTTTTTTAGGGCTCCATCTGTCAAAAGGAAAACAGGAACCCTTATAGGATCACTTTGCTGTCTGTCTGTCTGTCAAGAAAACCTATAGGGTACTTTCCATTGACATTGTGAATCATGAAATTTTCAGCTAGGTAGGTTTTACAGCACATGTAAAGGGAAAAACCCGAAAATCGAAAATTTATGGTTACATCACAAAAAAAAATAATTATAAAAAATATAATGCAAATTCAGTATGTATTGATTTCATACTGATCCTAGGCATGGTTGCCAACATTATTATAATTTTCAATGTTTTCAGGGTGGCAAAAGTACATATGGCAGAAAAGGTAGATCCAAATACGAGGAGTTTGCTGACATTGGTGCCGGCTATGATGAAAACGACTCGTTCATTGACAACACCCATGGTGTAAGTTGTTTCATTTATGTAACTTGCCCCAATAACACAGTATAAAAAAAGACAGTTGGTCCAAAGCCTTTGATCTCATGATAAATGACTACCACAACAACCACTGAACAAGAAGACCACTGAAGAAATCACAGATGTAGACAGATACTGTCTTAATACAAATTAGCAGACTTCACACACCTTTGAGAACATTATGGAGAAGTTTCAGGCATGTAGGTTTCCTCACAATGGTTTTTTTTTCACCATGAAAGTAATTGCTTAAAATGCTTATAATTCTAATCACTTTGAACTGTGCTATGCTGTGTTTCTCTTCTACGATTATAATGAAGAAAGAAACGGACCCTGCTGCGCTGCTCTTTGTACGGCTGTGCTTTGTTCAAAACAACAAAGATAACTGATGGCTCGCCCAACCCTCTGTTTTCCATCTATCTCGCTTGCACTTGTCGCGCTGCCGCAGTTGCTGTCACAGTCGCACAGCACGCCGCACAGTTCAATGACTAAAAATAGCACCAGAAGGTTAGCTTAGCTGAGCACAGCACAGCGCAGCACATCTCAATGTTGATTCATCAGTCATCACCCTTAGGGAGGAGGGCATCCAATTGATGTAAAATTGCCAACAAAACACCAAATATCCACTCTGTATTGTTTTCCAGTATGATGAGATGATCCCCCCTGAATGTGACACACTGTACGGCGGATTCTACATAAACTGTGGCTCACTGGAGTTCAAGACTGTATCAGAGAACCAGACTGCGTCCGACGGTGAACCCAACAGAAGGAATAAGGTATGCTTTTCGTAACATATAATCTTACTAGCTGATACCCGCGCTGTGATCCGCGTGGATTTAGATTTCTTAAAAATCCTGTAGGAACTCTTTAATTTTCCGGGATAAAAAGTTGCCTATATCAATTTCTGGAATGCAAGCTAACTCTGAAACAAATTTCATATAAATTGGTTAAACGGATGGATTTGCGTGATAAAAAGTAGCCTTTAGTCCCTGGGATGTAAGCTAACCAAATGATGATCATGTCATGATGATGATGGGTGACATCTGCTTGTGAATGTGGCAACCGTTACCTAGAATTGGATTTACCTAGAATCACGAAAGGTAGGTAGGTGGGTCTTATAGCACAAGTAAAGAAATAAAACCGAAAATAGAGATACTGTGGTTACATCACAAAAAAAAGTTAAATTGTGTTCATGAAAAAAATAATTTACTAAATCACATATAGATGGCGCTGTTGTCATGAACTTGTTGTGTTGCACATAAAAATATTAAAATATCTTGTACGATGGTACGGAACCCTTCGTATGCGAGTCCGGCTCGCACTTGGCCATTTTTTGTCTGGAATCCTAAAAATAATAATTTTTAACAGAGACAAATATCGTCAAGCAGCAGCGAAGAAGAGTCATCGGAGAGTTCTTCAGAGTCTGACAGCCAAGAGGCGAAGGATCCTAAGGCCATCACCAACGGAGACCTAGACTCACACAAGACTGAACACAGGAAGAAGGTACTGCTATTGGGCACTAGCCCCCCTATCACATTAAAAACAGTCTTTATCAGTTATACCTAACTTATTTACAATATCCTGAAACAGATATTAGTTTTGGAGGTAAGAGGTGTAAGTTTTTTTTTTTGGGGGAGGGAATTAACTGGTCAGGTGTATATAAAGTATTGGATCCACATCTCAAATTATTTATTTCGTAACATTACTTGATAACGTTAAACTCCTGAGATGGTAACGGTTACTAGATATCGTTATAAAATAACGGTACAAAAGTAATTTTTATGATAACCAACAAATAAAAAAAAATTGTGTGTAGATTATAGATACATTATTTCAGAGTATCTATAAATGAACTGCCATACCCCTTCGAGTTTAGCCCGCTTCTATCTTAGACTGCATCATCACTTACCACCAGGTGAGATTACAGCCAAGGGCTGTATCTGAGTAAAAAAAAGGAATTACCTAATTTCGTAACGGTTACTAGAACGTTATAAATAACGTTGCAAAAGTAACTTACGATATTACTATTGGAACTACTTGTATATAAATGTACATATTTCAGGTTATCTATAAGGAGGCATAAGTATTTTTTGTTGGAGAAGGACATAAATTGATGTATATAAAGTTTTGGATACACATAACAGTCATTATAATAATTGTGTATTCTGTGTGTATAATAAGTGTATTCTGTGATTTGATAACATTACTAGACTCCGATCTTTCGTAACGGTTATTAGGTATCGTTATAAAATAACGTTATCGTTATAAAAGTATCTTTTTCGATATTACCCTCATTAGAAACTACTTGTGTGGACACATATTAACTCTTACCATTCCTGTTTTTTATAATTTAACTGATAAATAAATCTAAAAAGACAAAAGTACCATCCAAAATCATAACTTGCAGATCAGTCGAAAATATGAATATGGAAGATTTTAAACGAGGTGCGGAACAATAACAGCTTTGTATAAAAGAGAAACCTAAAATAACGGTAAAGTATAGTGGGATACATTAAATAAAATATTCATACAAAATAATATATGTACATACTTTATTCATAAAAACTTAAGACATTATAAACCTCGTATATAGGTAAATTAATATACTCTGTCTTTTAGACAAAATCGATAATTACCGATAGATATCGTAGTTACTTAGCAAAGTTGTTATTTGTCAAAAATTGTATGGTTTTTATTGACAAATAACAACATGTAACAGCTACCAAGACAACATATCGACACTTAAAATACAACATCGTACAATCGTAAGCAAGACGAAACATGTTTTATATACCAAAATATCTGTTTTATTGGAGGTTTGGGAATGTTTTGATTTTTTTATGAATACATACATGCAATAACATCATGCTAAAATAACTGTTTAGTTTAATATACTTAATTATTATTGATCTTTAAAGACCAATATTAATTAATTATGGGTTTCAACATAATTGTCCCTTGCAATAATTAAGGATCGATTTTTCAATCGTCAAATAACGTCATGTGAAACATGTGCAATAATTACTATCTGAGGAATAAATTTGACGTATTGACAGATTTCCTATTCAAAAACTGTCAAACTCAAATTTATTCTTCAGATAAAAGTTATTTGATTGAAAATTCGTCCCTAAATAAATGCTTACGGACCTACTAACCAAACACTAACTTTAATGAATGTTTGTAAAGCTAGGCACAGCTGGATCGATGACAAATCATCACGCATGCATTGGGGATTCACGAATACATGTTAATGTTTCACGTCATAGAAAGTACTGTTATTCAGGGACTTAATACCGGTAAAATGTTCGTAAAGTTACCTCCACCCGATAGTTACCGACTTACCGTTAATATTAAAATACCGGTATTCTTTGTTAACGTTTATTTTATTGTTAATTTCTCTTTAATTTTAACAGGGCTCTCTCCGTCGCTCGTTTCATACAATCGTAGTTCTAATTTCATTTGAATACTAAGCAACCAAAGTCCATGAAATTTTGCAGACATGTTTTAGAAACTAATATCTGTGTCTGTGGTGTTTTAGATTTTTCTAAAAATATGTAGTTTTAAAATTACAGGGGCTCAAAGACTTGTATGTAAATTTTTAAGACCGCGTTACTTTGAACCCGAAAATTTTAACAGAAATCTGGAAAACCACAGACATAGATATTAGTTTCTAGAATATGTCTGCAAAATTTCATGGACTTTGGTTGCTTAATATTCAAATGAAATTGGAACTACGATTGTATGAAGCGAGTGACGGAGACAGCCCTCTTAATGTTATTTAAATATCGGTTAATTTAAGTTGGTGTTTTCTCTTTCTCGTTTTGGTGAGATGAAAGAAAACAATAATACATTATTTAATTGTTATTTATTTTATAGTTACTTATCCGTAAATATAACATAAATAGTATTATAAGTATAACGTTTATAATACTGTTATTGTTATTCAATGTCCTTAAATTTAAATTCAAATTATATTTTTAAAAATGTTTGTAAAAAATAAAATAACATGAATATTCACTAAAAATAAATTCAAAAAAAAAAAATCCAAATAAATAACCACAAACACACAAAATATTTTTTTTTAATTTATTACAGAATATAATATTATTATGTAATACAAGAGTTAGCGTAGTTTTTAGGGTTCCGTAAAACAGAGCTCTGTAAATGTAGACGAAATGAGTTACAGACCTAAAATTTTGGCATTTGGTGTAGACACCCAAAAGGTGTCCCAAAACCGAATATTGCATCAATCAAGTTATTTCAGGGGAGTTCCTTATACATTCAAAATTATCATTTTTTACCCTAGCATGTGGGATATCATTTTCTAAATTTAGAGTAGAGTTAGGCCGTCAATTTTTAACCCCCAATCCAAAAAGAGGGGCGTTATAAATTTGACGTGTGTATCTGTCTGTGGGATCGTAGCTCCTAAACTAATGAAACGATTTTAATTTAGTTTTTTGTTTGAAAGGTGGCTTGATCGAGAGTGTTCTTAGCTATAATCCAAGAAAATCGGTTCAGCCGTTTGAAAGTTATCAGCTCTTTTCTAGTCATTGTAACCTTCACTTGTTGGGGGTGTTATAAATTTTTAATTTACACTGTCTTGTTCTTTCACAATTTGTAGCAATTTCTAATGGAAATGAAATATTTCATACACCCAAAATATTATGTTGTTCTTAAGTATGTACAAAACCCTAAAAGAGCGAAGCCTGTCTCGCACTTGGCTAGGGATTTTTTACTATTGCTACTTAATAAGGTTCTCCGTTATTTCCAGAAGAACAAAAACATTGATAAGAAGAAAGCAAAGAAGGTGCGAAGAACAGATTCTTCTGCTGCCACATCTGGCAAACAGACTTCTGACGGTGAGTTGAATGAACGCGGTTTAGCTACCAATGAAACACTTATTATTTTACTTACCTTATTTGAAGCTTAACTTTGAATTCGGATGATGCCTATTTCAAAAATAAGTTAGTTTTGAGGGTACATTTGAAAAGAGCAACCGCCGAGTTTCTTGCTGGTTCGTCTCGGTAGGAACAGCATTCCGAACCAGTGGTAGATTATTTTGACGATTCAAAAGCACTTGTAAAAGTTTAATTGAATAAAAATAATTTGAATTTGAATTTATCATTAAAACTAGCCGATGCCCGCGACTTCGCCCGCGTGGATTTAGGTTTTTCGAAATCCCGTGGGAACTCTTTGATTTTCCGGGATAAAAAGTAGCCTATGTGCTAATCCAGGATATTATCTATCTCCATCCTAAATTTCAGCCAAATCCGTCAAGTGGTTTTTGCGTGAAGGAGTAACAAACATACACACACACACACACACACACACACACACACACATACAAACTTTCGCCTTTATAATATTAGTGTGATTTGAATTTATCATTAAAATAGAGGGTCTTCTAAAATCCGCAAAATCCACAACTGCTGATAGTTTTAAGTTTGCTAACAATTTTAAATTACTGATCTTACTAAAAAATTACGTCACATCTATGAATATCATACAAGCTATCGAACTAAGCGAGCGTTTTGACGTTTGATAAAAAGTTGCTGATTTGACTGGTAGTCATCCCTATCCTGCCTATTGATTGTCGACGCATTGAATAAAGTGACGTGCGGAGCCACTATGTTGAATGTGCTGTCCCCGCCCCCACTGTTCGGTGACCTGATCAGGTTAGAACGGCTCCAACGGCCATCGTTTCTACGACAGGCTTGGCCTGCCCACTGCAACTTCAGCTTGCTAATAGTTTGGACTATGTTCCTTACCTTAGTGACCTTGGTTCTCCTGTGGATCTCCTCATTTCGGATATAGTGCTGATAATTAATAATGTAAACTGACTGAAGTGGACTGAATTCCGAAAGGTCGGCGGTTCAAACCCCACCCGTTGCACTATTGTCGTACCCACTCCTGGCACAAGCTTTACGCTTAGTTGGAGGGGAAAGGGGAGTATTAGTCAGGATTAGCATGGCTAATATTCTTTTATAAAAAAAAAACTCAAAATTTAAGCTATGAGGGTTCCTAACTCGTCCAGGTCTGAGAATGATGATGATGAATACATATATGTTTATATTGGTTTTCTTTTCTAGATAACGTACACGGGGACGCTGAGAGCGCAGACTCCCGCACTTCCCAGTCGGACTCGCTGACTTCCAAACCCGCGCCGAGCTCGGAGAACGCCGTCACTTCCGATAGCTCCAGGTAGGAACATGAAGGAGATACGGAACCCTAAAAAATGACAAAAACTGGACAAGTGCGAGTCGGACTCGCATACGAAGGGTTCCGTGTCATCGTAAAAGATATACCTAACGCTGTAGACTGTAAGTTGATGAATGACTGCGCCATCTATATGCCCTAAAAGCCACAGAAAAAAATTTGAAATATGTTTAAGTTTTCAAAATAAGATAACTATATCAAGTGGGATATCATATGAAATCATGGGCTTTACCTGTACATTGTAAAACAGATTTTTATTTATTTTTATGCATAATAGTTTTGTTTTATCGTGCAAAATATCTAAAAAATAGCCAAGTACGGAACCCTCGGTTCCGTATTTGGCTATTATGGCTAAGTTTTTTCCTTTACTTGTGCTATAAGACCTACCTATTTACCAAATTTCATGATTCTAGGTCAACGGGAATCACCCCACACGTTTTCATGATAGACAGGCTAGACAAATTGACAACAAAGTGATCCTATAAGGGTTCCTTTTTTTTCTTTTGACGTACGGAACTCTAAAAATGAACTTTCTAGTAAAGTGTTTTATGTTTCTTACAGAGACGTAGAAGCAAAAGTAGAAGTGAAGCTTCCGTCTCCAGTACGAGAGCTCCTGGAAGAGTTGGACGTACTAGTGCAGCAGGCCCGAGACAACCCTGCCCACGACAGCGCTAAGACTGACTATTGTGTCGTCAGGTAAGTCCGCGGCACCTATATACGCAACGGTCGTTGACCTTTGGCGTCAGTCAGACGTTTTATTTGCAATTAGATGATGCTCACAGCTTCGCCCGCGTGGATTTAGGTTTTTAAAAATCTACAAAATCTCTAAAACAAAGTAGCCTATCCGTAACGCCCGTCCCCGGGATGCAAGGTACTGTACCACGTAAAAACATTTAAACGGATGATCCCTTAAAAAATCCCGTGGGATCACCAGGATTTGGGAATGCAATTCCTTACAGCATCTCTCGGGTAACCTCTACCCCTTGAATCTGTGTTCTTCGCGTAGGTTTTGGGAGGGCATTCCAATAATTCGTTAAAATGGATTAAGTTATTTGTACCTTTCCGTACGTCGGCAACACGTCGGCCCCATCGGCCGTCGGTTCTACGATATATATACATGACCTGCCCATTGCCACTTCAGCTTGCTAATCCTTTGCGCTATGTCGGTCGCTTTTGTTCTTCTGCGAATTCCTGAAGTGACGCTTATAAGGCGATGGTTGTAACCCAGACGGAATGCGCAGGTTGCACCAGTCGCTGGACCGCAGCGGCGCGGACGGCGCGATGCGTCGCGCGGCGTGGCACCGCGCCGCCACGGCCACGCACACCTCGCGCGCCAAGCTGCTGCAGATGGTGAAGAGCTGGAAGACTGAGCACAGCGCCGAAGACGCTGGTGAGTTACCGATGTACGGAAGTGGTGTATGTCTGCTCGACCGTACCAATAGCCTCGATAGCTGAACGGTTGAGGAGCGGACTGAATTCCGAAAGGTCGGCGGTTCAAACCTTACCCGTTGCAATATTGTCGTACCCACTCCTTACGCTTAATTGGAGGGGAAAGGGGAGTATTGAGGAGTAATCTACTATATAAAAATAAGTCGGGTTTTCCTTCCTGACGCTATAACTCCATAACGCACGAACCGATTTCCACGGTTTTGCATTCGTTGGAAAGGTCTCGGGCTCCGTGTGGTTTATAGCAAAGAAAATTCAGGAAAAATTTCAACAGAAAAGCGTGAAAATCTTTTTTCATAGCATGTACTACAAACCAATATTTTAATCCATCTGGTGGCGAAACGGAGTTCGCCGGGTTTGCTAGTATTCTTTAAAAAAAACCGAGTGGTGTTGTGTTCGGTAGCGCCAGCTGGGCCGACGGTTACACGTTGAAACTTCTATATATAGTGCAGATTGATAAACGCTCCGTCAATGCGATTGAGAGTTGCGTGTTCTACTTGAGCTTCCGATTAAGCTACCCGTGCTGCCATCTAGTACTTCGTGAGTAATCAGGTTTAGGTTTGTGTATCGAGCGTATGTTGATTGATTGAATTTAGAAGCGATATCTGCTTGTGAATGTGGCAACCGCTACACCGTCATCATCAACAACATAGTGCCTGGTGGCGTGCAAAATAGTATTCGATACCATGTATGAAAAAGGAACCGAAAAAAAAATTTTTTACTCACCAGCATGTGGAGTATCATAGGAGTAGATTACGAAAATTTTTTTTTTTTTTAAACCTTAGAAATGGGGGTTCGTCAAAATTGTAACTTTTGGACCATGTTTGTGACGGGGGTTATCTCAAAAACTAATCTAGTTCGTAAAATGAAATTTCGATATATTGTGTGCCATAATTTTAAAAAATTGTTGTTTAAATACAGTATTATGGTACACTGGTTACTGGAAACAACGATTTATAAAATAGTTTGTAAGCTATGACCTAAACAAAGAACATTTTTTGTGGTTTTTTTCACGGTTTACTGCGATGTTCTAGCTCCGATGGCTAATATACACCCAAAATAATTATATGAACTTTGATGTTCATAATTATGTACGGAACCCTAAAACAGCGAGGCCCGACTCGCACTTGACCGGCTTTTAAACTCGCACTAACAACATATGCAACCGATTCATAAAGTACTATTTTTGCAGCATCAGCACCATCGGAAACAGCTCACCCATCCGCGCCCGCGCCTTCTAGCACTAACACAACAAGTCATAAGCGCAAAGCGGAAGACACTCTTGAGCAATTGGACATAAGTCGGTTGACTCCCGATGAAAAGGAGGCTAAGATCGTCGAGACTTTGCAAAGGTAAGCTCCTCTTTAACTGTAAGTTGCCTTTAAGCACTAATAAAACAAGTCATAAGCGTAAAGCGGAGGACTCCCTTGAGCGATTGGGCATAATTGGTTGGCTTCTGGCGAAATGGAGCCTAAGGTCATCGAGATTTTACAAAGGTAAGTGTCTCCTTAATTGTAAGTTGCATTCAAGCACTAATAGAACAAGTGAACTTCAGTAGACTTTACAAAGGTAAGTGCTTGCTTAATTGTAGGTTTGACCCTTCTTATGTATAGTTCATTGAGGTGTTTTAAAGTACTACTTTAGTGTCATACATCAAAAATTAAAAATATTTGTTCTACCAATTTTCATTTTCAATGTTATTATAATGAGCTAACAAACAGAACAACTTTGAGGCCGCCATCTTCTATGGAGAGCTTTTAAAGTACCAAAATTGTGTCGTAGAAAGCTCCAGCTATCTGAATAAATATTGATTTTTGAATGTTTTTAAAACGGTCGTCAAACAGAACAGCTGTTTTGAGGTTGTCATGCTTTAATCAAGCTGTTTCAAAGTATCAAGAGATTAAAAGCCTATTATGTTGTCTATATTTAGGTAAATTTGTAATGTTTGCAGGCTCCAAGAATTGATAGAGGAGCGCAAGCCTGGTATGATCGCAGCCTACAACGCCGAGTGTGAAAGAGTGCAAGAGAAAAGGTAAGCGTTTTCTCCATGGTAGTTCCAAATATCTAACAATTTATCTACTGACACTAAAATTGCGAGGTTGAGAAAAGAATTATTGAGTAAAAGACGAGTGCGAGTCGGACTCGCCTACGGAGGGTTCCGTACTATTGAACAGGATTGTTCACTCTTAATTAATTTTACAAAGCGGTAATTTAAAAAAAATTATAGTGGCAATAGAAATATACATTCTGTGAAAGTTTCCATTCTCTACTTATTACGGTTCATGAGATACAGCCCGCTGACAGACAGATGGACGGACAGCGCGAGCGGTGGTTTAGTAATAAGGTCCCGTTGACACCCTTTGGGTTTGGATTGCGGAACCCTAAAAAATTTTAAATTTTACTTTCACATAAAAACTCGTGTACACATCCATATCCATACTTAACATTATAAATGCGAAAGTGTGTCTGTCTGTTAGATTTTCACGGCCCAACAGTTTTAACAGATTTTTTACAGTAAAATCGATCAAACAACACTGTATTTATTTCCTTTATTGCAGGAAAAAGCTCCAACTCCAATCAACAGTGGAGGGCGGACCTTATGTAGACAAGCGCCTGCCCAAGCGGCGCTTCCCCTGGTGTCCGCGTGCCAGGTCGTTTCTGGCGCGCCTGGCGGCTTTGGCGGGCGAGCCGGAAGCCGCCGCCAATCTGCTAGCCACGAGGGTGCTGAAGATGTTCCCCTCAGGCTTTGTGCGGATGCCTACCTTGCTGAGACAGGCTGAGTGAGTAAATGCCACCACCCATGGATGACGATAACATTCCACACCTCCATCTCCATTGCATTTTTCACCTCCGTCTCCATTGCCGCCTCCATCGGAAGAGGCAATGAACCAAAATAATACCAAATGAGCTACGTCAGAAGATTTGTTCCATCGTCCTTTCGTTCAGCTTCGCCTACTCAAGCCTCGTTCGGAATCTGCTACAAGGTTCAACTTGATCGGATGAACAATGCAAAATAACGAAACAAACAGACAGAAAACCAATGATAACCATACACTAACCATAAACTAATAACTAAACATTTTTATAAACTCATTTTAAAATACGAAATTTCTCTTTCAGTTTGAGCAAAGAAATCAAAGCGTCGGACATAAAACGTCCGCGCTTAGGCTCGCAATCAACCTCACAATCCGTCATAACGAGCACGCAGCAGTTCAACGAACAGATACAGTTCCCAAGCTCCTTGACAGTAACCACGTCTGTCAAAAATACTGACGACGACAAGGACAAATACAAAGTCAACCCTGCTGCTGTGTTCGGAACAGTGCTGAACTCTTACTCCCTCAGCCAAGACCTAGTTATAGAAAAGGATGACAAGAAAAAGGATTTGGAACGGAGTAAAGACGATCTGTACAATCCTCCAAGCACTATAGGCAGTATTACTATAACCGCTGTACCTGCAAACCAAAAAGACAAGAAAACTAATAATGTTCCTGAAAAACCTAAAGATGCGCCACTAATAAGAGTCAAATCACCTGCAGCGTTGAACGAAATGGTCACAAACAAGAAGGATAAAGAAAAAGATAAATACAAAAAGACAGATAAAGATAAGGATCTAAATCTTAAAAGATTAGAAACACCACTACATGTAGATACAACAAAACATAAAAGATTAGACACACCTCTGCACGTAGACACGACGAATCACAATAAAAAAGAAGCAGAAAAGAGTCCGAAAACTAAAGATAAACTAAGTAAAGAGGAGTTCAGTAAAAAACAGATAGAAAGTATGAGAATAGCGGAGAGTAATATTCCAAGACCTGGTTTAGTATCTGTTTCTCATTCACCAACTTTCGCAAAACCTGACAAAAGACCACCGGAAGTTAAGAAAAAGAAAGACATAGTAATCGTTTCGGATTTAGATCCTTTAAGCGACGTAGTTCAGGAGCCGGTGGCTGTGGACGATAGTAGCAGTGACGTTGAACTGGTTGAGGAGAAGTTAGTGGACAAAAGTGAACACAAAAGTGAAAATATAGTGCCTTTGAAGGACCGAAGTGACAAAAGTGATAGTAAGAAAGTGAAGAACAATGTCAAGGTTAGGAGTGGTGTTGAGAAAAGTGTTAGTGGTAAAGACTGTGTTGTGAGGAAGAAAACAGATGAGCCCACTAAGGAGGATTTTGATTCTGTCATGAGGGATCTAAGTGAGATGAAGGTGAGATTCATATTTTCTTAAATTCTAAGGCTGAGTATACAAGCCTAGCTGATTCAACATCAGTAAATTTTCTGATTTTCCTGACAGCTGCTGAACTAAGTTGATTTGAATTGATTGATTTCTGCAGGAAGTAAAGGTATAGCAATATTTAGATATGTGAATTTATGTAGTGATTTCGTACAACAGAACCAAATTGTATCTATATTGAAGTTTACTTACCAAGATCATCCTTACAAAAGCTGGAATTCTCCATGTTCAGTATTTCTACATTTACCAATCAATTTATCATCAACAGATAATCAACAGTTTTATCAATCTGGTCTACATTAGGTTACACTACACTACTACACTTATTTTGTGTTTAAAAGAAAGTTATACAAAATAAACTAGCTTAATAAATGCAATGAACAAGGTTTACATTATCAACACTTTCTTTGGTTCTATCAGTTTTAAAACATCTGTGATCTCATCAGCAAGCTATACAATGTACAACTATTGCTGACATGGTATGGTCCAATAATATACATCGCAAATAAACAGGGCCCCAATATTGAGCCTTGTGGGACACCTATCAAGGCAGCTTAACCTTATGGCTAACATTTATATTTATATACCCTTTGATCCTGTCACTAAGGCAATTAAATCAAGTGCAACATTTTTGATACCATAGTGGGTAAGTTTAAGAAGTCAAATTTTGTGATCAACACTATCAAATGCCTTGGAATTTCACCTTTGTAAATTTTGACATTATAAAGATCTCCCACGATGTTGTCCTTCACTGTTAAAGCAAGTGATATTTGAATGCTTAAAACATACAAATTCTCATTCATAAAGGTGTCTGCTTGGATTTGAATGCTAGACACTCCAAACAGAAGTCCAAAGTCTTAGGTTGAAATCTATAGAGTGCACTTAGACTTTGCTTACACTTAAGTTTCAGTAAGAACAAGACAGATTTATGCCAGCGGTATAACACTGTCTCGTTTTAACAGTGTCTTAAGTCTGAGCAAAGTCAAAGTGCGCTCTTTTGATGTCAACCTTAGACACTAGGCTACCATCGCTTAAGGAGAATATCAGTCATTAATGTACACTTTATGCTTTTCAGCACTCTCAAGAACCCACTACCCTTAACTGCAATTCCTATGGTGTCATCACCAGTGGTAAGTAAGATCTTTCACATAATATAAATGGTATTATTGCTTTGGAATAATATTATTAATTATGAATATTTCAAAAGCATGATCATCGGAATAATTGTAATGAGTTTCAAGGATACTTTTCTATATGAACTAAACTGAAGACAGCTTAATTATTTCTTCGTTTAAATGATACTAAAACTTTGACAGTTCCTGCTAACAAAGCTAAAATCCAGTTGTATAACAAGTAGTTACAGGTACATTACAGTTACTGTTAAACTTTGATCACACTAATATTATAAAGGCGAAAATTTGTGTGTATATGTGTATGTGCGTGTGTATGTTTGTTACTCCTTCACGCAAAAACTACTGGACTGGATTTGGCTGAAATTTTGAATGGCGATAGATAATGTCCTTGATTAGCACATAGAGTACTTTTTATCCCGGAAAAATGAAAGAGTTCCCACGGGATTGCGAAAAATTTTAATCCACGCGGACGAAGTCGCGGGCATCAGCTAGTCATCAATAAAAGGAAAATGGGTTGCACAAGGTCACGATTTGCTAACTTAGAATCATACTTTTAATCTCTTGAAATGAAATGTACTTCATACAAGAATTATTTCTTACAGGCCAACTGCCATAATATAAGATACACAAAGTCAAAGTCAAATTCATTTATTTACAACTAGAGGATGCCAGCGACTTCGTCCGCGTGGATTTAGGATTTTAAAGATCCTGTGGGAACTGTTTTATTTTCCGGGATATAAAGTTGCCTATGTCAATTATAGGGATGCAAGCTACCTCGGTACCAAATGTCATACAAATCGGTTAAGCGGATGGGTTTTTGGGAATCCCGTGGGAACTCTTTGATTTTCCGGGATAAAAGTAGCCTATGTCCGTCCCCGGGATATAAGCTAACCCTGTACCAAATTTCATCAGAATCGGTTAAACTGTTGAATCGTGAAAAGGTAGCACACAGACAGACAGACACACTTTCGCATTTATAATATTAGTATGGATTGGTACCATTGTACACTCATGTGCTTTAATTGTGGGCTGAAAAAGATGCAGTGCAAACTGCAGTGTTTGAAAAAAAAAAAAATTAAATGCTTTGAGTTTGAATGAAGATGGCAGGAACTGTCTAGGTGCTCCCATTGGTATCGGTACTGGTACAGGTACAGGTACAGGTATTGGTACAGGGTAATTAACCCTAGTGTTTGACTTCAAGCAGCAAAGCACGAGTCTTCCAAACACACACACACCCGGCCCGTCGCTATCGGCGAGCCGCGTAGAGATAAGAACAAGTTGTAAGTTCTGCCCTGTCTGTACGCCGCTAGCTCTGTGGTCACTGCCCATCGCCACCATTACCTACCCATAAAGAGGGGTCTCTCCGTCACTCGCTCCATACAAATGTAGTTCCAATTTCATTTGAATATTAAGCAACCAAACTCCATGAAATTTTGCAGACATATTCTAGAAACTAATATCTATGCCTGTGATTTTCCAGATTTCTTTTAAAATATTCGGTTTCAAAGTTACGCAGTCTTAAAAATTCACATACAAATTTTTGAGCGCCTGTAATTTTAAAACTACATATTTTTAGAAAAATCTAAAACACTACAGGCACTGATATTGGTTTCTAAAATATGTCTGCAAAATTTCATGGACTTTGGTTGCATAATATTCAAATGAAATTGGAACTACGATTGTATGGAGCAAGTGACGGAGAGAGCCCCGTTAACCATTAACCTTGACTTGGCGGAGGCGTGTTCATTTGCACATGCTTTTCCTCATTAAAATCGAAATATTAATATGCTTTTGTAGGAGCGTAATTTTAATAGATTTTTCTCGCACTAGCTCGTATTTTTTCCCCGTACCTCAAAAGGAAAAAAGAACCCAATAGAATCACTTCGTTGTCTGTTAGCCTGTCTGTCTGTGCGTCGCGTCTGTCAACAAGTGAAGGAAAAATCCGATATCCGAGGTTACATGACAAAAAGAATTAAAAAGCGTTATTTTTCATACGATGGTACGGAACTCTTCGTGTACAAATCTGACTCGCACTTGACCGGATTTTTATTGTCATGAACACATTTTTTGTATCCGCCTTTTTGCATCTATTCATTCATTCATCAACTTTCTTCAGAGCTTTAATTATTTATTATTGTATGTAGTATTTGAGCTTTACCACTTTCTTCTGTAAGATGTTCCGCCAGCTAAATGTGTTTGTCTGTTTAAGCAGGCTACTCCCACACCTGCTGTAGGGGCAATCTAAGTCGCACATCGGAAGGGACATTAAGTATTTTTCTCTACACACACATACCTGCAGAACTCCTGCACGTCTCGCAGAACACACGTCGCCTGTTTGTGACTACGTGTTATTTCCGAAAAGTGTCATTTATTATTATTTATTAATCAATTAATTACAAAACTTAAATTAGTCTATGATACTGGATGGCTAATCCTACAGAACACACCATCCTTCTAAACCCGATAGAAATTAATTTACAGGCAATGCAAATCTTTATATCAAAAATAATTAAATGTCATATTAAATCAAAAATCAAGTTTTTTTGAAATAACACGTTGTAGCCGCAAACAGGCGACATATGTTCAGAATGGCGCCGGTAATATCGAAACCCCAAAGACAAAAGGAAAAGTTTGGGAAACATCCCCTATCGCGCTATACTGTATACACACGACCGTGTGGTGGGCGGCAGGGGCCATCAAGAGAGCTAGGAAGGAAAATCTCTTGCTACCCTGCCACAGGTACAATTTTGCCGAGTTTCTTGCTGGTTCTCGGCAGGAACGGCAATCCGAACCAGTGGTAAATCATTTCGACGACTCAAAAGCACTTTTAAAAGTTTATTTGAATAAAAATATATTCTATTCTATTCAATCTAACCCTTAATAGCCCCTAGAATGCCCCTGCTTGCTGTACACGTAACAATCAAGGAGGCAATTTAGGGTCAAATTCCTAAATTGCCCCTGCGGCAGGTGTGTGAATAGCCCGCTTAAGTGCTATACTGACTTAGAAGAGTTATCTACAAAATATGATTTGTTTCAGCGCAGAACGAACTTCTTTAAAGAAAATGGATGGATATAGCGCGGTCACAGGTTAGTACTTCATTTTTAGAGTTCCTTACCTCAAAAGGTAAAATGGAACCCTTATAGGATCACTTTGTTGTCTGTCTGTCCGTCCGTCCGACCGTCGTGTCTGTCAAGAAAACCTATAGGATATTTCCCGTTGAACTAGAATCATGAAATTCGGCAGTTAGCAAAAAAGCTTTGGTGTCTTATAGCACAAGTAAAGGAATAAATCTGAAAACCGTGAATTTTGGTTACATCATTCTACAAAAATTAAAATGTGTTTCAATTTTCAAATCTATAACTATAATAACTATATCAAGTGGGGTATCTTATGAAAGGGCTTTACCTGTATATTCTAAAACAGATTTTGATTTAGTTGTATGCATAATAGTTTTTGATTTATCAAGCAAGATGTCGAAAACAATACCCGAGTGCGGAACCCTCGGTGCGCGAGTCTGACTCGCTCTTGGCTGGTTTTTTACAAGATTTCATCCAAATGGATTAAAGTTTTTAGAATCTCGAGGGAACTCTTTCATTTTCCATGATAAATTACCATTCTCTAACGATTTTTAGGGTTCCGTACCGGAAGGGTGCCAACGGGAGCCTATTATTAAGCTTACGCTGTCCGTTCGTCTGTCTGCTTATCTGACCGTATCTTGTGAACCGTAATAGGTAGAGAGTTTAAATTTTCACAGAATATGTATTTCTATTGCCGCAAACAATTAAAATTTCAAAATGGCCGTTATGTAAACTAAAAAGTACATAAGTAAGTTCTCGTTAGCAGGCTAATTTATTTCTAGAAGACCCTTTTCGAAGTTGATAATAAAGTCCCATCTCATTTGTTTCCAGGATGATGTGTGGCAGCATCCCAGTTGCAAGATGAAGAAGTCGTGAGATGATATTGCTAGATTGATGATAAAAATATAGATGATATGATAGTCTATTTATTGAAGATGGCCGCTTATTACGATAGGATCTATAATTGATAAATCTAAGATTAATGAGTGTGATCAATTTGTATGAGTTTTTGATTGAAAAATTTAGTTCTTCCGTTCCCCATACAAAGTCTTTATACCTAATGATTTTTTTATACCGCATTTACACCATGCATTGTTGTCATTTTCTGTTTACACCAAAAACAAATTGTAAAAAATATACATTCAACTGTCAAATACATAAGTTGTGGGGAAAGTAAAAGTTTGTCAAAATTTTTTTACTTGACTCTACCTCATCTGTTAACACTAGAGACAAAATATATCTATGTCTCAGTTTGACACATAATATTTATAATTATCAGATCCATAGACATAGAAAATATATTATCTGCGTCTTATATCAATACGTATATGTTTTTGACAGGTTGTCGACAAAAAATTATCACAACTTCTTTATGGGTGTAAATCACAGGTTATTCTGCCAGATTTTATAAAAAAAATCCATATTGTTTATTTTAGAAAGTTATTTAAACCCATCGATGTATAAGGATAAGTCATTCCCATATAAATCCGTTTACAAAAATGAGCCTATAAAAAAATAAATATTACGTCATTGAACTCGTCAGTGAATTTGACGCGAGCGTCAACTCTCTATTATTAAAAAGAACAAGGATGGAATGGAGCTGTTTTGTGCAATATTTCGTCAATTTTTTTTTGCGTTAAAAATATTATTAGTGCAGATATGAGCATGTAATGAATCTAACAAAGAATTTTCACAAATAATATGTAATATTATAAACCATAACCAAAAAAACTTCTGTAGTACGGAACCCTCTATCAATGCGGCAGCTTCGCCGTTGCGGATGCGGATGCCCGCAAAATCGCTAAAATATAGCTACGTCATACGTACGACGTATACATACAAAATACACATATCGTTAAATAGTTAAACACATACAGAAACATACATAGTTAAATACATAAAAAATACATATAAGCATGTATACACTCAAACATACATATATAGTTTTCGCGACTTGCAACATCCGCATCCGCGTGACTATACATTGATTATTATTATTGTAGATGCAGATGTGGATACCCAAATCAATGCGTAACCTTCACAATTGCGGGTGAGGATGCGAATATCGGAAACATCGCTAGTCTACTAGTACAATTATACATACATAGTAAAACAGTTAATTATATACAATTAAGTAGTCTGTCATACGCGAATAAAAAGTTTTACTTCAAAAAAAATAACACGACTCCATTCTTTCTGTATTCCAATTGTACGATATTTTTGCGGCAAATATTTAATCATAGCAAAATTAAAAATATACCCAGCTTATACGTTAAATTAAATGAGAAAACGATATCCTTACGAGTGAAATGTTATTCCATCTTTTTTTTGATGGATTTCCGTACGGTTTTTGCAAGATTTGACCGCACATGACGGTATTTTCGACAGTCAAAAACACGTGCGATACGATAAAGCGTGTGCGGCCGACTGATGCGTGATGCAGAGACTTTTGCCAATTCTCTTTAACTTGTGAGCGCATTTTTTTTCTTTGAAGGGCCCATCCATATACACCGATGTTTAAACCATTTTAATTCAGTGACTTTGTAGTTTCGTTGTATGTTGACATTGTAATATTTTCTAATGAAATAAAAGAAATCTAACTGAAATACGGAAATTCCAGATTTATAAATTGATGATGGCATAGACTTCGATATGCAGTTACAAAATATGTCATTGCAGAGTATGTCACTAATTTTGAAAATTCAAGGCCCTGCCGTTATATGTGTAAATATATTATAATTTTAGCACTATCAATTATTATTGAAATTTGTTTATGAATATATTATAAATCTTTTAGTTTTAAGTCCTATAATTATGTGAGATATAAGGTACGGTTTATACTATACAGACCTTTCCGCGCTGGCCCTTTGTCTATGGATGACAAAAATAATAAGTCATGTCATAGAATAAACCATACCTTAATATGTGTGCATGTAAAAAAAGTGCATGTAACCTTTAGGCGCGTTTGAAGTAAAACAAAGGTTGAAATCTATAGAGTGCACCCTGAGTTTGCTTAGACTTAAGACAGAGTTAAAACGAGACAGATGTATATCTCTCACATATATATGTTTCGTTTTAACTAGATCTTAAGTCTGAGCGCTCTAAAAATCTCACCCTAAATGTGCTTGGGATTTTTGAAAACGAGTCCGGCATAAGGTTTTTTACCATAATATCGTATAGTAAGTACAAAATGGAGCTACTGGTGGTACTTGAAAACGCCTCGACAAAAGATGGCCGCCTTAAACAGCTGTTCAGTTTGGCGCCCGATTTAATTATGGACTATAATATAACACTCATTACGTGGTACTTTAAAACGCCTCTCAAAACAGCTGTTCTGTTTGGCGGCCAATTTGAATACGGAGTTAAGTGGCGCCTCAAAAGTTTTACTTCGAAAAAATCTTTCAAGTTCCTACTGCGGTTCTTGTAAGGTTCGAAATGTCATGAATTTGAATGTTTTCACAAATGATTTTTTTTTTAAATATATTTAGGGCCTGTATTATAGAACACTGTATTTTGTATAAAACGTTAGATAGATATAGTTTTACATGATCTTATTTAGTACACAGTTATTCAGATGTAGTTATGCAAAACAGATCCACCACAAATGTACATATATATTTTTTAAATAACGCCAACTCTTCTAGAAATGTCCAATATTATTGAAAAAGGATCATGTCTAAAAAAAGTTTTTTTTGTTCAGTTTTTATCTAACTAGTCTAAATTTTGTTGCGAAAAATATTTGTAAATCGAGTATGACGCTGATTATAATGCAGAATGTACATAATATTACCTAATAATACAATAGTGTAGTGAAAGTGACGATAAGAAACTCTTTTAATTTGACATTTCTATTTTCTATATAAACTCATTTTAGACAAAATAATTTAATTAAAATTATTTTATTCCTATATTCTAATAATTGATTTATTTATTAATTTATAGAATTAAAAACAGTGACTTTTTAACTACGTGATATTCAATATGTTCAAAATATTTTAAGCTGACTTATAATAATTATTCAAAAAAATTTTTTTTTTTAGATTGAAGTCAGTTAATCATGTAGATCTATTTTGCATAACAGCAACCAATGTAATATAGAGTGTCACTGCTCCATTTTTAATTTTTCTTTTTTTTTAATTTTAATTTTTTATTTGTCATTTAATTTTCTTATGTTATTATTGGTTAGATTTAAGCTACGTCCACACCTGCGCGTCATGAACCACGACGTGGATATTTACATGCAAACCTACGCAACTATTGTAATTGTGTATGTAGTCGCTTTGGTCGCGCAGGTTTGGACGATGCTTTATGACAGCTATAAGTAATACTGGACTCAAAATAATTTTGTATTTTCTTTAATGCTGCAAATTAATGGTATTAGTTTATTTTATATATATGAATAAAATAGCTGTTAATAATAATGTAATAAAAAACGTATATACATTTTTTTTATGATAATACAACTGCATTGATCCGAAACTATATGTAGGTACGTGATAGATAAGGCTAGTCGCGCTTTGGACGCGTTTTCGTACAAAGACTCGTGCGAACACGTACGAATACGCACGATCAATCCCGATCTTCCAGATACCTTCAATGGGAGCGCGCTAATTAAATGGACAGGTCTATAGTGCTATCCTTTTCCGCAGAGAGCATAACGAAAGGGACAGCAATACATTTAGATTTGCAATTGTGTGCTACAGAATTGGGATGCTGCCTATGTCATAAATAAATCATTTCATAGAGGGTCTTCCAATATTCTGAAAATCCACATCCGCTGTTAGTATTAAGTTTACTGATCATTTTAAACTATGGATTTAACTAAACATGTCAATTGTTTATGACGTCACATATGTGAATTTCATACAAGCTCCCTTACTAAGCGAGCGTTTTGTCGTTTGGTAAAAAGTCACTGATTTGACTAGTGGTCATCGTCCCTATTAGCCATATTATGGATAATTCTGTAAACTAAACTAAAATGACAGCTATCCTTTTCATAATGCTCCCTACAGATAAGGATACCAATAGGTTTATAGTTAAATCTGTCAATTTAGTGTGTACCTACAATAGAATTAGCTGCAATGTGTTAAAACTTTATAAGTTACTCGTGCATTGAGTAAAGGTGGAAACATACTTATGCTTTGCCCTGGTGTTTGTCTTCTAGTCGAGGCCTGCGAGTCATAAGTATGCTTCTGTGTTAATGCATAGCTGTAAATAATCATAAGTTTCTATTGAAAGGAAAAGGCAATGAAACAAAAACAAATATGAAATAATTTTTTTTTTTTCATTTTTTAATTATGTACGATGTAAAATATCCTGGAATTTGAAATAATGTCCAATGTAATGAATAATGATGAATAAATATTTATAATGAATAGAGATTTGGTATTTTTATTTTTACCCTAGTAGTAATAACCCGCAGTAAATAGGTTATTCAGTTTATTCACCCTAAAACAGCCACCCTAGGCCTAACATAGTTCAAGTACCTTGTGACGTCTTAGAACTTTATCAACTGGAAATAAGATGTATAAGGGAAATCTTGGCCGTAATATTCCGTCCTAATCACACTAATATTATAAAGGCGAAAGTTTGTATGTGTGTGTGTGTGTGTGTGTGTGTATATGTTTGTTACTCCTTCACGCATAAACTACTAGACGATTTTGGCTGAAATTGAGAATGGAGATAGATAATATCGTGGATTAGCACATAGGCTACTTTTTATCCCGGAAAATCAAAGAGTTCCCGCGGGATTTCAAAAAAACCTAAATCCACGCGGGCGAAGTCGCGGGCATCGGCTAGTTAGAGATATATTTTCAACGGTTTTCAATATTTCTGAGACAAAAAGAGCATAGGATTCGCTGCGTTGATATTAGGTTTTCTAGGACTGTCTGCCAACTGCCAGTGTATTCTACTTACTGATTGTCTATGTTACCACTTACCAAAACGCCTTCACAACAAGTGTAAATTAAAAATTTATAACACCCCCGACGATCCAAAGTATTTGAGTTTTCCAAAACATCATTTTCATATAAATAATTATGTATTTAGGCAACGTCCATCTTGACAGCTTGACATTTGTCTATTGACATAATATTATGAACCTAACGGTTATCTAACCTTCTTTTCTACAAGAAAACTAGAAAAGAGCTGATAACTCTTAAACGGCTGAACCAATTTTTTTAGATTATAGCTAAGAACACTCTCGATCAAGCCACCTTTCAAACAAAAAAAACTAAATTAAAATCGGTTCATTCGTTTAGGCGCTACGATGCCACAGACAGATACACAGATACACACGTCAAACTTATAACACCCCTCTTTTTGGGTCGGGGGTTAAAAACCAAAGCAATCGCACAAGACTGGGAAAAATGAATGTTGCCAGATATAAATAAAATAAAACTCAAGAGAAATGTGTTTATAATAATTTTTTTTATTAATTTCACAAAATTATTTAGTAAAAGCCACAATCTTAAGGCTTTTAAGCTGTCAAAGCGATGACGGTTTAAATTGTAATCCCCACCGATAACCCATCCGTGAGCGAGAAACTGTAATTTTGAAGCTAACTAATGACTACGTTATAAAGTTTATATTTTATAGAAAATATTGACATACACTTCGTCCGATAAGGGGCAGTCAAAAGCTTGCAATCGAGCTATTGCAACTAAGGGTGGTTACACACGAGCGGACGAAACGCCGCGCTTTGGGACCGATTTTTATAAAATTATATTAGTTTACAACGCTCAGAAAAGTTACTACAGATTATAAAATATACGTTATAATAACATGTTCACATTGTAATATAAGACGCTTTTTAACTCCTAAAGTAATATTACCATTATAAAGTTGTGTAAAACATTTGTTTCACCCAATATGTATTAACAATTATTATCATAATCATAATATTATTATTATGTCACGTAATTTATAAAAGATTCACACACCAATACAATTTTATTAGATACATTAAATACTGCATAATATTATAGTGACGTGATTGTTAACTAGTATAGGCAAAAATTATGACACTTTTCAGTTTGCGATATAAAAAACAGTCCCTAAGCTAGTAATTAACCACCCGTTATATATGAATATCATTTTGTGTAAACAATGACATATAGATACTTAACATTAACGTGTGAATAAAACTATGTTTACGTATAATAAGAACAACTCAGTGTGTCATTTACAATAGATCTAATTGATTAACGCCGGCCGGTAAATTTCGTAAACATGAATAAATATAATTCGTTTAAGATTAAATATTGACAATACTTTTCGTACTTTCATTTTAAGCAAAGGAAAAAGGTTACCTATTCTATCCTGACTCCCGATATCCAAAGTGGGTTAACCATCGAAAATTCGTATTCGTGTTTAGTAAGTAAAACATTTCCAACATGACAAATATAAATAGCCGACCGGCATTATTGAATTAAATCGATTGTATAAGAAGTTTCCATACGACAAGCAACATTGATCACTAATAGGTATTTGAAGTAGGTATGCAGGTATATTTTGAAGCTAATTTGTGATATCTAATGAACGCCTTAGTCTATTTTTGAGGCACGAAAATGACCTTGTTGCTAACAAAACTTTTTCTTTTTATTTAAATAATTAATCTACTGCAAAGGCAGGAAAATTTTGCACAAGGTCATAGACATCCTCACTACATACATACATTTAGATATACTATTTTAAAACTGTTATAGACACAAAAACACGTTATTATATGTTTCAGATTCAGTGCTTTCACGTTAATTCGCCGTTTACTTACGTGGGTCCCGCCGCCCTATTTACACAAGTTTACTGATTTATACACTCACTTTAAAATAAACTAAATATTTATGCCACACCGTGACTACATTGACATTTTTAATGGCCATCTTGTTCTGACTGTTCACAAAATGGCGTTTAGAGATTTATTTTGCTTGTATCTACATATCGCGCATATTTTTAGGATATAAATACAAATATATAGTTATTGAAAGCTCAACGATTTCAGACACCCTTGTTACAGTGAGGCATGCGATAAAAAATATAATATTTCTGATTCTAGCCAAATTGGCAAATAAATAGACATTAATTTGTGAATAGTTATTTAAAAATTACGTCGTTTTGTATTGTATAGTGGCATTTTAGCGCCAAAAAGTAATTTATGATAAGCTAAACATCGTAAATATATCAAGATCAATATTCATCGCGATGTTTTTACCAAAAATATTTTATCTTTCGCAATTCAATACGTATTTTATACAAGCTTAAGCAAAAATAAACTCTTTACCTATACACGTAGAGTCCTATTTGTATAGCTATTCTACATCCAACGTGATATTCCATTCAAATTCAAGAAATTAGTAAGAACGGACACTTATTTAGCTACTAAAATGCTGACACAAGTTTAGAAAACTATAAATGGCAACTTTAAGCTGAAAATGATTTTATCATGTCAAATTTGCCAACTTATATTCTGACCTATAGTAAGATCATTTATAAATTGTCATTTTTATTCGGTTGAGTTAAGCAATATAAAAGTTAGTAGCTAAGTATGTGGCCGCCCTTAAGTGACACAATTTCTTCATACCGTGCTCGAAACAAACTTTGCAACTAGAAACATAAAATTTCTCATTATTTTATGTCTCTTGTTGGAAATTTACCAAGTATCATTCCATTTGACTAAACTAAAGTTATTTAAATTCCATTCATCAAATTATATGTACAAACGCCATTAAATCATAGCATATTAAATCTATTAACATTATATATTAACTTTGATCTTAATTATGCCTTAAATACAGGTTAAAATAATGTGTTAAATATTGCAACTGCCGCAATGATTCTTACACATCAATAACTTTTTTTTACTATATTGATATTTTAAAATTATTATCAATCAAAATTGTCGTTAGGTATAGCCTTTTTGACAAAAGAAATGATTGTTAAACTTCACAATTGATAACTTGATTATTGTTTAAATAGTTTTTTTTTTCACATCAATACAATCGTTTTTTCCGTTAGTCTACACGCAGCCTAACTAATAATTAACGCCTTAGTGTTGCCACTTCTAATTTTTACTGTAGCATCTTATAAGAGCCCCGTGGATTTGGGGATTTTTCTTAAATATGGCAATACAGGCGTCGAATTATTTTACTTAATATAATTACTAATATCTCAAATTATTGATTGTGTTTAATTTTACAGCGTAAACTTGACTATAAACCGTTCTTTGAAACGGTCAGCGACTTAAACCTACACATTTTAAAATATCGACTTAAAATTTACAAAACCATAACGTAAATATTTACTACGACTAGGTATTAAGGTAACTATAAAATTATGAGACCATCAACATAAATATGTACCTACAATTTTTTATACATAAAGTTGTGAACAACATCAATGCTTTCAGCGATATAATATTTATATACTCAGGGTTCAAGAATTACTTTCTATGTTTCTATAAAAACTGTACGAAAAGTAAATAACAGGTAGAATTGATTAAATGTCCAATTTTATGCGCGATTAAAGTAAATCTAAATATATTTTAAAAAAATATTCATATAAATTCACTAAAGTCAAAGTAGTCAAATTAATTATAGGTATCTATACTGACTGATTACATTGTTAATTTTTTGGTTAAAATATAGATCAATACTAGAAAGTATTATTATTTAGGTACCTAGATACGGTATGTTATTTACTTTTCAGTCGGTCTTTATTGAAACAGATCATTATATTTTAATGGCATGAGGATTATTATAATGATATTTTTCATTGCAAGTAAAGGCTTTTTACAAGAACTACGCTACACAGCACGCGGTCAACATTGGAGTGTGAACAAATCTTAACTCGGCGATAAAGCAGTGATTCCTATGTAAATTTAATAACTAAGTATTTATCAATATGAAATGGACGTAGATAACTTAATCATTTATCATGATTGGCCGTGAGATAGATATGTTTATGCATGATGTAAGCTTAGAAACAGGCAGGTTTTATCTAAAAAGTGGCGGAAAATCTTCAACATGGCAACATTACTGTTGAGATATTATGGTGCTTACTGGGGTATTTAATTATGGGCCACGATACACTTTCACTCTCTGTAAAGCAATTTGTTTGTGCTGTAGAGACTTCATAATGTTTTTTTATTTTATTATGGAATTAATTATAGGGTTTTTAGGTTGTAGAGATTAGGCACAGGTCCTCGTAAATAGACAAAGTAAGCAATGACGCGAATAAATAAACTAAATTAACTTAGTTTAGCTGAATTTTTGCTACGAAAAGCCTAAAATAAATGTAGTTCTAGGTATTTTTATCTCCACATTTTTGATAAGAATATTCTAAACAACCTAGAATATTCTTATATTTAAGATACATTCGAGTTTTTATTGCATATTGTATTTGTTATTTTGCCATTAGCATAATATTATTTTGCCGTAGACTTGGACACAAAACAAAATTAAAATTTTAATTACATATACAATATAATGACTTAGAAAATAGCTTCACTGACTTTACATTATCATTAGGTACCAACCAATAGTTTAACGCTTTGATATTATTATACTTATCGGAAATGATAAAGAACGCAGCAGAAAGCGTGCCCTGCGGTGCGGGTGCGGTACGTGTTACGCGTTCGGTGCGAATGCTCGCGAACGTTACGTGCTCGGTGAGACCTATCCAGCAGAGACGAATTCGCTGCGAATCGTCTTGCGTCAATACATCGCGTCCACAAGTATCGCGTGAATTTGAACTCGCGCGTAAATTGCGGGCAGTAAGGCCAGACTCGACTTGAGCGTCACACACAACACGGCCCTTCGTGTGATTTGAGATACTAGAGACTCCTTAGTTGCGTGTAGTGTTGCAAAATTATCGATAGTTTGACCATCGATAGTTGACCTTGAAAACTATTCAGGATATCGATAGTTACTACTCGTGTAGTTACTACTGTTTCTGTAACGTACGCGGCAAATTTGCCTTTGCTGGATAAGGCCTGAGTTCTCGTGAACGTCCAGCGCGAGTACACATCTGCTTCGTGTGTTCTTCGCGCAAACTCGCGAGCGTTACGCGTTCGGAGCGAGTATAACGCATCTAACATAAGAAAGGGAAATCGTTCCCGCCATATCGTGATTACTATCTAGGAATATATTTTAATTCAATTTATTTTCAATGAATGTTGTGCTATAAAATTCATTGAAAGAAAATCCATTGAAAATATGTTCAAATATATTCCTAACAAGGAAATTGCAATATGGCGGACAAGATTTTACTTCATTAGTTTGGATGCGTTATACTCGCAAATGTTACATGTTCGGCGGTACTCGCGAATGTTACGCGTTCGGCGCGGCTGCTAAGGCGCGTTATGCGGAAGCGCTCCTCGTTAACGACCGCTGGGAGTTTCCTGAAAAGGAATTAAGCTTATTATTAATATCGCAGACAGACAGACAATGTGTAAATTAAAAATTTATAACACCCCGACAAGTGAAGGTTACTAAGGTCTAAGAACACTCTCGATCAAGTCACTTATCAAACAAAAAAAACTAAATTAAAATCGGTTCATTAGTTTAGGAGCTACGATGCCACAGACAGATACACAGATACCCACGTCAAACTTATAATACCCCTCTTTTTGGGTCGGGGGTTAGATAGATCTTACTCTGGGGGCCTATCGGCTAAAAATATATTAATCATTAAAGGACAGCATCAATGTCAAAACATGGTTTTTGGCCAATCCCATTGGCTAAATACCATGGTTTGACATTGATGCTGTCCTTTAATGATTGATACATTTTTAGCCGATCGCCCTGCAGTTTTAAACATTGACATTTCCAACAAGTTTCAAATGCCAAAAGATCCTTGTCGTACTATATGAGTAGTGATACCAGGACGATAAAGTGTACCTACCCGCAGGAGTAGCTCAGGAGGCGCGGCGGCCGGTGAGCGAGCCCACGAACGACTTGAGCGCCTGCCCCAGCGACGCGCGCGCCGCCGCCTCGCCCGCCGCGCCGCCCGCGCAGCCGCCCGCCGCGCCGCCGTGCGCGTCCAGGCACTTCTGATAGCGCAGCTGCGGGGAAAACGCGGCCCATTCACTGACACTTCTCATTCATACGAAGTAATCAACCAATAATCACTGAATACAAGAACCCAAGCCTGACTACTAAGGACGCTCGCACTAGATGGCAGCACGAGTACATTCATCGGAAGTCAAAGTAGAACATGCAAACCTGAATCACACTAACAGAGTTTCAAGATACAACCGTTGGCCCAGCTGGCGCCCCGAGCACAACACAGCTCGGAGGGAATTCCCTATTGCTACGGTCGAGCACACAGACGCCACTTCCACATTTTTATACGATGACATCTTAGGGTGCTTGTTAGTAATTCAGGCAGCCTCATACATCCCCGATCGTCTTTATCAGAGCTTCTTGTCTTTCCGAGGAGAAGTCTGGGTTTTTTGCGCTCCTCCTCTTAAAATTCTCCCACCCCCACTTCAATTTTCGTTTCCTCGTTGTCCTGTTCTCCACAGTTTCGGGCAATACACTAGGGGACTACGTATGGCTTACCTTGCAAGCAGCTTCAATAGTCTTGCAGAGGGCACCAGAAGAAGGCTCAGCGTGAAAGGCGTGTGCCACGAATAAATCCTGAGGAGTGTGTACGATGAACGCGCAGCGCCGCACGTCGCGCCCGATGCCCAGGAACGACAGGTAGCGGACCCGGCATTCCACCAGTGGATTGCTTTCCTGGAAAAGGAAATAATATCGAATAAGCACGGGTATTTAACATTCTTAGCAACTATATGTCATCACTGGCAAGTGGCAACACGCACTGTTTGAAGACTTCGATCTTTCAAAGTCTTCAGACGTCAAAAATTTAAGTCAGAAATAAAGACTCTTGAACCACTGAGGTCTACAAGAAAGGAATTCTCTATTTCGGACGAGAAGACATTCCAAAGCTTCCCGAACGCTTCTAGGACGATCTAGAAGTTTCATGACACAACAGTTGACACCCGGAGCGCAACACCGCTCAGAGGGGAATGACCTTTACGCTACGGTCGAGAACACAGACACCGCTTCCGTACATTGGTAACCCCGAAGTGATCAGGAAGGATCGCACACCGCACATCGACGTGATCGAACAGGGCTACTACAGGAGCTGGCTTAAAAATAGTGATCGCTTACCCCTTCTTCTGTGATAGTAATCATCGAGGGAGCCACAGCCACTGCGACTGGTCTCCAGGCGGAAGGTGCTCTGGCGGCCGCCAGTCTGTCTATTGCATCATTGAGGACGTCCATGCCCGTCGCTCGTGGCACTTCCGCGCTGCCCAAATACCGTGCTCGGACCGTCTTCCGAGGCTCCTCCATTGGTGTCGGGAATGATGCTCCTAAAACCAAGACCATTTTAGCAGAACTCATGCAAAACTAATGCCAATAACGTAAAAGTGTAGATATATCTATAACTGTAGATTGGTCTGAAAAAGACCTCTGATAAATTTTGTTAGTTCAAAGGTGACATGATCATCTGATGAATGATTCAGCACCTTGGGACTATTGGTTTTTCCTACATCCTTCCTTCCTTCATGCTTTGCAGATCTTGAGCCTATGACCTGAAATCACTTGACCTGAGGTTAGGTTACACATACCAGACAGCGGCCTCGGCCGCCTAGCAGCGGGCAGGTCTGTGGGGCGCGGCGGGGGCTGCAGCGAGCGCTCGATCATGATGCGCTTGCAGATGTCCCGCAGCGCGTTGGCGATGGAGCGCGCCGGCGCTTCGCATCGGAACACATGGCACATGTGCTTGCGCGTCACTCTGTCGCGGGCTACGTACGCGAAGTCCCTGGAATGGAAAGGGTGAAATGAGTTCAGTTCCTTGAGAGGAAAAGATTCAACTACTATTTTTTTTTTCTTCGTTACAATTAGGTACAAATTCGTCTTCTCCCTTGGTTTGTCTCTTTATTTGTTCGTGCGCACGTTAACTCCAGCGTGGTTTTTTTAAGTGGACGCATTGCGCAAAAACTACTAAACAATTTGGTGCTAAGTTTTTGTGGTTCGGAAGGGTATAACCGAAATTCAATACTACAAATTTATCGAAGCTAGTTCTGCAACAAGTATTGTTTTAATTGTGAGATTTTTCTACTTAGTGAATAATTTATTTATTTGATCTTTTCCATACCTTTCACTATTATCCAGAATGCGTTGTGAAAAAAAATCTTATTAGTTATTGGATGGACTTAGGGTCTACTGCTCTAAAAATTCTAGCAATCTACCTACTAATATTCAAGATCTAAAGTTGGTGTTGTAAAACTTATGATTATTACATTATCATCATTGCGATCGTTTACGTCTATTTTACCACGAACGTATGACATGTACGACAGTTAAGTACACGGATGAACACAATGTCCTACCTTATAGCAATTACGACATTAGTAAACTACCATATTATTTTCATTTGTACTAACCGTCCATTATCCCTGCCGACACCCCATACCCGGATAGTGTGTATGGGCTGTGTGTGCAATGTGTTCAAACTCTCCGGGTCGATCAGTTTTAGTGCGCCATCATCCAAGTCCATGAAGAGGTCTTTCCCCTGGAAGTTAATAAACTTAGGGATCAATATTTGAAGCTCAGGGAGCAATATTTTTAAAAAGTTAAACAATTGACGAACTGTTGTCCAAACTTAAAGACACCAAAGGTCAAAACCTGCCAAACCTGTCAAAAGCCTTTCAGCCTACTTATCGGCTCATTCTCCGAATGAACGATTTGTCAGACTTTTCTCTTAAATTCGTTGTAAAAAGGAAAAGCTGAATGATTGATTGACTGACTGATTAATCTATCAACGCATAGCTCCACCTACTGGATGGATTGGGCTAAAAGGTAAACTGATAGTATTATGACGTAAACATCCGCTAAGAAAGGATTTTTGACAATTCAGCACCTAGTAGGGATAGGTAGGGTAGGTAGTAAAATAGGGGTATCAAATTTGTGTAGACCAAACGCGGACACGTTAGTAAGTTCGAAATTTATGGTTTTACTTGCTGTAATGCCAACCGCCGATGATGTAACCACCAACCTTCTTAAGTGGTGACTGGAGAAGCACTAGAAGATGATGTTTAACAGCATGCCATTATGTGTGCCCAGTATGAATACTTACATCACCCCAACGGCCGACTTGATCCAACAAATCGTTGCGTCCAAGACTCAAGTCCACGATGCACTTGTTGACTGCGCGGCTGGACCGCTCGGGCGTGAGGTCTGCTTCAGCGATCTCCACCCAACCGAGGGAACGGACGAAAAATCGAACTGCACGACCATCGTGCTCTGGACGGGCTGGGTAACTGCGACGCCTGGTGGAAATATAAACCATGAATCAGTATTAAAACTTACGACTGGTATAACCAGGTCTCACTTGCTGTTTATGGCACACAAGAGTGTGAGAGTGAGAAATAAAGGTAAGAAAGTGCTAATCAACTGACAAAAATAAGGGATCATATAGAGTAAGTAGTTCATGATGTAGGCAGTAGGGACATCCATTATATTATGTGACTAAAATTATACCAATTTCTAACACTAATTTTGAATTCAATGGTGCTTTCTTTTTAAATTTTTTGAATTCATTGTTTGATGTAATTTAATGACTTTCTGAGAATCATCACCAAAAAAAATTCTACTGGTAGGTGAAAACTGAAACCATCTAAAGATTATAGCTGTTTATATCAATTTATAGCTATTTTTCCAACTATCGCAGGTCTCTCAAACTCCAAGGTCCAGGAATCAAAGTCCTACTAACTAGAACGAAAGAAATTAAGAACCCTACGGCAACATCCTATTAGCTTCGCATCTAGAAAAACTTGTGAAATGTTATGGGACCCCCGACAGAAAAAAAGCTATACTCTGTCTCACTCACATGGACAACGATACGCGCTGCCCAGCTAACAAGATGCAGCATTTGTTCACTTCACTTCTTTCCAATTTATGTTCTCAACCCAAACATCATTTGCGAAGTTTCAAAAAATTGATCACTTACTTATACGCGACTTCTTCTCTCCGTTTCCTCTCCGCATCTTGATCGACGTGATCCAAAGCACCACTGGTGGTGCTCCTGGTGACTGAGGACGTCATGGCACCCTCATATTTGACGTCGGATAGGTTGGAGCAGTCGCGCACCATGGATATGCGCGACTCTCTCGCTTCAACGGGCGGCATCTTTGGTATTTCTCTTTGGATCGTCCCGCTCTTTATGTGCCAGTAGTAGGGACCGTCATTGTCTGTAAATGGAATAGAACAGCTGTTATAGATGGGCAGTAAGTTTCACCGAGACGGCTCGTGATTCGTGAGGTTACCGGAATGAGTGACAGGAGGGTGAAGGTTCTTAATGTCCTCCCGCAATCCACACCCTATCTTATGACCCGTCTCAGTCAAACGATACAGTTTTAATGGTAATTTTTAAGGATATACCAACAGACGTAGAGTAAAATAATGTGTAAGAATTACGTACTACCAAATTCTTTATAAATGCAAAAATCTCAATTCGGAAAATACTTTCTTAGCACTCAATTTGAAGTCTCAGTCTCAGTGTATATCAAAATATGAATGGTTCTCAAAAATTTACATATCAGCAAGTACTGAACCCTTAAAAACTTCCTACCTTCGTGTTTCTCCCATCCAGGAGGCAGTGTCTCTTTCTTCGGTCGCAATTTGACAGGAATAGCATAGAGGTCATCGTTCGGGCCCTCCGCACAATGCGGCACGGAGCCGGAGTGACTCTTCTCTGTGTCCTCCTGGTCAGCCCTCTCCTTCTCCGGTGGAGGGGAATCTCCTCCGCTATTCTGTTGAGGCGGTGTGATTAGACCGCTCTTTTCGCTGGAACAAAAGATAAGAAAAAATGATTTTTGGTTTCAGAATTTATATTCGAGTACTTTGTAATATAGTTCGTGTGCTAAAAGAAGAAGAAGCTAACTGTAAACGGATGCTGATAACGACCATCGTACGATGAAAGGTTGCACTTTTCAGTCACCTACAACGAGGATCCCTCTCCGAGTTTCCACGGTTGATCCTCGAAAGCAAGATAGGCAGATAAGTAAAGGGCACCTGGGCGTCAAGGAGGAAATGGTTCAATGATTATATAAGGGGGTCGACCCAGCGCATGTTCTCAAAAGTTTTCTTTGGCAGACCGTCGAGTTTCAGTTAAAAGATGGCACTATATACGAAACTTCTGGCTTCACGGAAGACCAGCGCTGTGCCTGCGTTCCCGACACAGGCGCAGCAAATGCTGAGTGGAGTCCATTTTGGCACCACACACCTCGCGTCCCATTTTATATTTTATTTATTTTAAGTTATTGTTGGTACCAAATAAACAGTTTTTCTTTCTTTCTTCTTTCTTTCTTTCTATATGATGATGAAGATTTAATCAAATAACTTGTTGAGGACATGTTTGCCATTGAGTGCAATCTCACTTGGCGCTGGTGGTATATGACGATGCATTTTAAGATGGAACAGGACTAAATTTAAGGAGTGTGCTAAGTTTAATTGAACATTGAACATGCCCCTAATCGTTATTTACGCGGCATCGTGTAGGAAGGCTGCAAATCACTCGGCGGCACTTTACTGTGATAACTAGCCACGGCCGAAGTTTCGTACCAGATCATACCAGGTGACAATTTCCTCTCACTTATACATAGGCAACAGCTTACCAGGGAGCTGGTCAGTTTTTAAAGGACGCGATTCTCTTAACTTAAATTAAATGAATGTAGCAAAAGGAAGACACCGAAGCTTCTTAAAAGATCCTAAAGTCCTATAATATGCTCTGATGATATGCTATTGTTTAGACCTCAAAATTAAGTCTAACGCACCAAATATTTCGAGCTGAGGGTACAGACAAAATTTGCGAGGAACAGCCATAATGAGCAGTACTAACATTCAACTTTACGACGGTCACAATCAGAGGATTAATTGCGCAACGCTCTCACATTCGCTTTCAAACTTGATGGTGATTAATGATTATGGTTGGAAATGCTTTGGGCAAGAGTTCTGAAAAGTGTAAATATTTGAACTTACCATTAATTTCGATCGACCATTGACTTGAATTGAACTACAAAATGCTTGGAGTTACTCTACGTGATCAAATCAGAAACGAGGAGATCCGTAGCAGAAACAAAGTAACTGAAATAGCTCAGCGGATTGCGAAGCTGAAGTGGCAATGGGCAGGGCACATAGTTCGACAAACCGATAGACGTTAGAAATTAGAATCCAACTCCCAAGGTGCTGGCAACTGGCAAATGGCAACCTTGCACGGGAAAGCGTAGTGTTGGTAAATCCCTATCTTCACACTAATATTATAAAGGAGAAAGTTTGTATGTGTGTGTGTGTGTATGTTTGTTACTCCTTCACGCAAAAACTACTGGACGGATTGGGCTCAAATTCAGAATGGAGATAGATTATACCCTGCATTAGCACATAGGTTACTTTTTATCCCGGAAAATCAAAGAGTTCCCACGGGAATTTTAAAAAACCTACATACACGCGAACGAAGTCGCGGGTATCAGCTAGTTATAGATATATCAAACGACTTGCAGGGAGTTCCTGAACATAAGCTAAACGTGGTAAGTGGAAGACGTACCGTACAAGAGATCTAGATAGATAGATAGAACCCTTTATTGCACACAAAAAACACATGTAAAGGAACAACACAGAAAGAAGAAAACAGAAAAAACAATTGTGTGCAAAGGCGGCCTTATTGCTTAGAGCAATTTCTACCAGGCAATCTTTGCTCAAAGCTAGTGTTGGATAGTACCAAGTCACAAAGAATTTTGAAATGACTTATTTATACCTAGAGATCTATGTCCATTTCAACATTTAAATTATCGTGATTTGTCAGTGATTTCCATAAGTATAGATTGTTACAACTATACTCATGAATTTAGTCGATAATCCAGGTCCAGCAGTTGACGTCTCTCGGTTGATGATGATGATTGCGATTTTGTAAACTACAAAATCAAAATGATTGCGACCGCGTTGCCCAATGGCCCCCCAGAGCCTTTAATTAGCAGTGTAACAAGTTTATCGCCAACCTCGGGCCCCCATTCTACGGATTTACGACATCGTAGTTGACAAAACTGCAGGATGTTTCGGTTCGGAACGAGCAATATCTACTAAGCGTTATTTTGTTAACCCCCGACCCAAAAAGAGGGGTGTTATAAGTTTGACGTGTGTATCTTTCTGTGGCATAGTAGCTCCTAAATTAATTTAGTTTTTTTGTTTGAAAGGTGGCTTGATGAAATCGATTCAGCCGTTTGAAAGTTATATCAGCTCTTTTCTAGTTACTGTAACCTTCACTTGTCGGGGGTGTTATAAAATTTTAATTTACACTTGTTATTGACTAATAAAGATTAAAGAATCCTTTTTTATTTCTAATCTAGCTGATATCCGCGATTTCGTCCGCGTAAATTTAAGTTTTTAAAATACCAGTGGGAACTCTTTGTGGGATTTTCCGGGATAAATGTTGCCTATGTCAATTTCCGGGATGTAAGCTAACTCTGTATCTACCAAATTTCATCAAAATCGGTTAGAGGTTAGCGAAAAGCTAGCAGACAGACAGACAGACACACTTTCGCATTTATAATATTAGTATGGATGATCCATAATATATCTACTTACTTAGTTTTGTTTACAGGCGAAGACGCATCGTCCTCCACTCTGAAAACAAAAGAAAGTTACTGAGTAGAAGTTAATATTAACGCTACTTACCTACGGTTAACAGTGTTCACAAAGTTAACGTTACCGAATACCGAACTAGCTATGCTCTTTACCTACTCGTAGTTCTATTCTATTCATATATTTAGCTAATTTTCTTAATGTGTGATGTGGAATAAAAAAAAAATTACCTATACCTAACCATGTTGAAATTGCTAAATGTATAATAGATGTTATATCTACCGCATCGCGTGCTAACAACAAATGAAATCTTCTAACAAATGTATGTGAATGGTGAATCATCCATTTGATTGAATTGTTCCTTTTCCTTGCAATCGTTTTGATTTGTATCTAGGGTGATTTCTGCCTTTGTTCTAAACTAATTTGTTTTAACGAATGGACCCGCACTTGGCTACACTTGCAGGTAAGTGATGATACAGCCACAGAATATATAATACGTACATAATATGATACACAAACACATATTATGATACATAATATGATACAGTCTGGTGGAACGCGAAGATGCCTATTTTGAAGGAAGGAACTTCTTGATTTGAAATCACTTCATAGGAGGCGAAAACGGAAACCGGAAATGCATTTCATATCCTAGTGATGCGAATCAGAAACTGGGAGATTAAGTAGGTATATAATGTCGGTTTGTGTGTATGACGTATTGTTGGAATGTCGATTACGTATTATACTATAACCTTAATACAGCCTTAATATAATACTTGTGTGTATTGAACTTAAAAGTGGTATTCGTTGATAGATCACTAAGGGAACAAACAAATCTATCCTGAAGGAACTCCGCCTATCTACTTTGAACTTAATTAAACATCTCATAATACAAAGTTACAACAGATTCACTTACTTTGTTAACTTTGTATCAAGCTATTATCTCTATGTTAGCCGTAGGTACCTACTTACATACAAAAGGGTATTTGAAATTCAATGACGAACTAACTAGGTAAGCGATCTTTAAAGACACAAAGCAAAAAGGTTGATTGGATTTAAAAGGGTTCAGGGGATTTAAGGGATTTCAGGGTTCTAAAAGATTTAAATCAAAAATCTCTCGAAATTATAATTTACTACGGTTTTGTGCGCGTGATTTTGAAATTCTCCTGATGAGAAATCTTAGATTTTCCGGGACATAAAATAGCCCATATCACTCTCTTGGCCTTTTATCTATACCCATGCAAAAATGGCATCGATCCGTTGCTCCGTTGCGATGCGATGTGATTGAAGAACCAAAGCAATAAACCAATAACACACTTTCGTATTTTTATTAATAATATGGCTGAAGTTTATGAACCTACAGAAATCTTCCAGTCACAGTTTTTAACCCCCGACCCAAAAAGAGGGGTGTTATAAGTTTGACGTGTGTATCTGTGTATCTGTCTGTAGCATCGTAGCTCCTAAACTAATGAACCGATTTTAATTAATTTTTTTTTGTTTGAAAGGTGGCTTGATCGAGAGTGTTCTTAGCTATAATCCAAGAAAATTGATTCAGCCGTTTGAAAGTTATCAGCTCTTTTCTAGTTACTGTAACCTTCACTGGTCGGGGGTGTTATAAATGTTTAATTTACACTTGTATTATTAATAATTAATAAGTAAAAACTTAGATTTAGATTTTTCTAAAAAGTAGATGTAGTGGGAAAACTCCAATACTAATAATGAAAACCGTGCCCTGCTTTTATGTCCACAGAGCAAAGAAATACTCAGTGGACATTCGATTGTGAATTTCAACAGAACGCTGAATGCACGGCTTTGTTTATCAAACAGCTGCCAGCTGCTTACTCGAATAATATCGAATAATATATCCACCCGTGGTGCCCATACGTTAAAAAGTATGGAAACCATAGGGACTTTTTTCTATGAAGATCTACCTACCAATAATATATGACTTGGAAATCGACACTAATTGTACCAAAAGTTTATGGAGCGAAATGTTTCAAGCATGAGAATTAGCTTTTTATGAAACGAATATTTATCAAACTAAATGTTTTCCCTTTCTAACACGCATCGATGCGAGTGTCCTCGCTTGCGCGCTATTTAGCTCCAGTCCGGAAAACGAGATTATTTTCAAACTTAGTCCTAGATTTTACTTCGTGATTTTTCACTGGCTACTTTAAATAAAATAGCAAGTGTTACATAAGAAAAGGCTTTTCACATGATTTTTCACATGGTATGTGTGAAATGCTCCGCCTCTAGTGCTAATAATGTAAACGTGCCCTGCCTGTGTGTCCACAGAGCATAGAAACAGCTCGTAAGCGTACGTGCGCTTGTGAATTTCAACAGCTTGCTGAATGCACGGCTTTGTTTAGCAAACAGCTGCCAGGTGCTGACTTGAATAATATATCCGGATGCATTTTCTTCCGTTGCCTACCTATCCTATTTACAAACATTTATTACTGCCAATGATCGATGCATAGTAAATTCAGTATGTTAACTTATAGTCATAGTACGTTAAGTTTCTAAAACACAATCAAAGTATTTTTCACTCCGACACCAATCTCCAGGAGATGTAGACTCTACAATGCACAATTACAAAGCTTTAACATTGCAATTGTTCATTGTTGAGTCTTGCTTTTCTTCCAGTAGTGGAAGGGCGGGCGGTGCATATCGATTCAAAGTTCAAACGCTACACCATAAAAATTTGTCTGTTTGATGGGTTTGTTGTGTTGGTCATGTCTTTAGCTGAACCGACGCGACGGCCGATGGGGCAGACGTGTTCTGGAGTGGAGACCGTGTACTGGTAAGTGCGGTGTAGGGCGTCCTGAATTCCGCTGAACCTATGATTTGAAGGAGGTGGCGGCAGGGATGGACTGTGAGTTTGTGGGGCACTGGGCTAATACTACTTGCGGGCTGTCTAATTAGGTAATTAACAAACTTAGCGAGAAAATACAACCAAAAACAGTTTCGGGAGATCGCCCGTGTCATTTGAGGCGTGCACACGGTTTAATTGATTTCAGGGTTGCTAACCCATTGGTACGATTGTTTCTAATTTATTTATTTTTAACCCCCGACCCAAAAACAGGGGTGTTATAAGTTTAACGTGTGTATCTGTGTATCTGTCTGTGGCATCGTAGCGTACGGGGCCTGGGCGCCCTGTATAGCCACAGGGCTTTGGGATGCAGCCCAAAAAGCTCTTAGGTAAAGATCCGCCGATGCTAAGTATATCGGGGAAGTAGCTAAAAGATACTAGTAACGATAGAATCTGCCCATAGGCTTACTCTGATTAAGATTGGTATTTTTAGCGACCAATCGATACAGCTAGCGTGAAGCTTTAAATAGCAAACATAGGTATCTACTCGCTAAAGGTAAATAATTTAACCAGTTTATAGCAACGGATAAACTAGTAGGTATTTTAGTTATTTCAGGCTTTGGTAGTGTGGAATTTTTGAAAAGCCGTTCTTATTTGGGGTCGATACGCTATAGAAAGATACCTACTAGGTAGTAGGTACTTATGTACATGTAAAAATCTCATCTAGCGGTTTTAAATGTTGGTAGGTCTTGTCAATAGGTTTCTCCTTACAAGCACTTATAAAAGTTTAATTGAATAAAAATATTTTTTGAATTTGATACCCGCGGTATTTGGATTGTGAACTAGATAATTAGATGTTCTGATAGCAATCATGCTCTAATTAAATCATTTATTTTGCCACTAGTGTTTTTAGATTAAAACTCTCTGCAGATAACCTCTACGCATTGAACCAGTGTTTTTTGTGTAGATTTTGGGAGGACATTCCAATAATTCGATAAAGATATTTAAATAATACCTGCTTTTCTGAGAAACACTCATATTTGTATGATACTATTACGATGTACTTTTCACTTTCAGTTATCACCACTATTCGATACACCTTCCTATGATATCGCAACAATGTTATCATCTCAGACAGTAGCTACCTATAGGTAGCTGGTTCCGTCGAGAAAGTTTAATATCCATCCGGATGCATCCATGAATCCACTCGGGAATTCAACGGGACGTGACTGCATTAAGGATGCATAAACTAATGAAGTGTCTTTATTGGATTGCTGACGCTTTCGAATCGAGTTGAAAATTTCAAATAATATTACGTACTTAGTAGGTAGGTATACTTTAGTTTTTCTAAGTTTGCTTTTAAAAGACTAGCCGATACCCGCGACTTCGCCCGCGTGGATTTAGGTTTTTCGAAACCCCGTGTGAACTCTTTGATTTTCCGGGATAAAAAGTAGCCTATGTGCTAATCCACGATATTATCTATCTCCATACCAAATTTCAGCAAAGTCCGTCTAGTAGTTTTTGCGTGAAGGAGTAACAAACAAACACACACACACACACACACACTTAGTATAATATTATAATATTAAGCCTTTATAATATTAAGTGTGAAGTGTGATAAACAAATGACTAATAATCCCCTTTCCCCTCCAATTAAGCGTAAAGCCACGCTTGTGTCACACGACAAATAGTGCAACGACAATAGTGCAAAAAGAGGGGTGTTATAAGTTTGACGTGTGTATCTGTGTATCTGTCTGTGGCATCGTAGCTCCTAAACTAATGAACCGATTTTAATTTTGTTTTTTTTTTTTGCTTCAAAGGTGACTTGATCGCGAGTGTTCTTAGCTATAATCCAAGAAAAGTCAGCCGTTTGAAAGTTATCAGCTCTTTTTTAGTTACTGTAACCTTCACTTGTCGGGGGTGTTATAAATTTTTAATTCACACTTGTAGTACCTAGTAAGTACTTTAAAGATAATGACCTTACGTTTAGTTTAGTAATCACGGGCCAAACAAACATTATGCCAATGCCTGCAATATCTTAACCCTTCTATTAAACGTAGTAAATTTCCAACCAACGAACCCTACCCTTTCTCAGTTATAACAAGTTACGAAGGCAAACTTGCCAAGTAAACAAGTACATAAATCCACACAATTTAAACTTTTGCCAAATAACACCAATAAAAGTGGTTTTGATCTTATTCAAAGTGAAAAGGTTCCGTTCAAATAGGATAGGAACGTTCCGGCATCAGTTTTCACCTCCACTTTTAATATGTAACTTCAAGTCAAAAGTGAATAGGCATCTTCTAGGCTGCATCATCACTCACCAGCAGGTCTGTATGCAGCCAAGCGCTAGTCTATAAATTAAAAAAATCTTGAAACATATTGAAGAAACCTAGAATTTTCTTTCAGCCTGGTAGTGAATGAAATAGTTATGACTTGCGTAGTTGTAAAGACCTGGGTTTTTCTTTTGATTTTCATTTCTCATTTACCTATTGCTTACAAAGTACATACTTTGTAAGGCTACATTTTCCTTTCATTATATTTTAAAAGTACATTTACAAGTTTTAATATCAAGTATACAAGTGTAAATTAAAAATTTATAACACCCCCTACAAGTAAAGGTTACAGTAACTAGAAAAGAGCTGATAACTTTCAAACGGCTGAACCGATTTTCTTGGATTATAGCTAAGAACTTTCAATCAAGCCACCTTTCAAACAAAAAAAAACTAAATTAAAATCGGTTCATTAGTTTAGGAGCTACGATGCCACAGACAGATACACAAGTACACACGTCAAACTTATAACACACCTCTTTTTGGGTCGGGGGTTAATAAATGCGAAATGTATTCATCTGTGTGCTAACTTTACACGACCCATCTGTTTAACCGATTTTGATGAAATTTGGTACAGAGAGAGCTTGTATCCCGGGCGCATACAAATTATCCACGTGATGGGTGGAGATTTATTGAGAGAGTGTGGAGAGGGAGTTAGTTGTGGGCTCTTCTCAGGCTTGGGCGCGTTTGGAACCCTCGTAGCTTTAGTTTTAAGTTAACGCAATTAATTATCACTAATATTATATCTCTCAAATCTAACGAATCGAATAAACAAAAGGTTTACAATAGTACCTATTTTGAATAAATGATTTTGGCTTTTGACTTTTGAATTTTGATTTCTTTATTTCGATGTACGGAACCCTAAAAATTGAATAAAACCCCCGCCCTATAAAAGTGCCGCTATCCAACCCACAACAAGCCAAAACTGCACATTTTCCGTTATCAAACAGCGATTTATCCCGACACTTTCCAGATACAGCCTGCCGCAGACAGCCGGAACGATGCAGTTATATACACGTAAAATTTTATCAAAACTTTTAGTGAACCCACTACTAACTACGTGTATAAAAGTTCAGTACCCAAAGGGTAAAACCAGAACCCTATTTAATGTCCCTGTCTGTCTGTCTGTCTGTCCGTGTGTCACAGGTCTCTAGCTCGTAGACGAAAAGAGTTACAGACCTGAAAATTGGTGTAGAACGTTGACCCAAAACCAAATATAAAATTAGAAATTCAATTAAATCATTTTTCAGGGGGGCGTATGCAATATTATTTTTTTCTGAGCTAGAACATGAGATGGCCTTGCCATCCGTCATACGGTTTTATGACTGTCGGAAATTTGAAGCCTTGCTCTTAAAAACAAAAATCTCGCACGAAAAGAAATAAATTAGTTAAGATTCTGAGTAATTGTAGGAAAGGAAGTATAAAAAACAAAAGGGCAAAATAAATTGCTCTAAAGCTAAATTGCGTTAGGGTCGGTCATAAATTAGATAAAAGTCGTAAATTTTAACTTAGAAATCTCTACAAGTGTACAAAATTGTAATCACGTGTTATGCGAGTGGTCTAGGCAAGGCAAGAGCGTGAGAAAGCAAAAGGTACGGCCCATTAAGGGATGTTTGAAATACATTTTATTTTCAGCCAATTAGCCATCAGCCAGGGTAATTCTGTGCGCAAGAGTGAACCAATCAGAAACCGAAATTTCGCTGGTTTTTTTTTTCATTTCAGATCATGGGCGTGAACAAACACATCCGTGTGGTGGGTTTAAGGCTACACTGGGGGACCGGGAGAGAACATTCGATTGAGGTCTGGCTCAACGTGCAGTAGAGCCTAACAGTGAATATTAATTAAGTGTAGAAATATATTGCAATTGTATAGTTAATAATAGAAAAATTATAAATAGAATAAAATAGTGTGTATCCGGGCCAGCAGAAGCTGATATAGGGTGATGTACTAATTTACATTATATTTTAAACTAGGTTATTTGAAAATCAGTTCCAAAAATCTTGAGTATAGAATTACCTCACAAACTAAACTAGAGATGGTATTTGAGATATTAGGAGGTGTTACAATATTGTGTATAGCTATTAGATTTTGAATCCGAAATTAGAGAAATGGGACATTTCTCTTTGTGGAACTAAGATTCAAATATATCTAGAACAAATAATGAATATATTATAATTTATACATAATGTGTGTTCTTAGACTTTTCTTTGTCATGTGTAGGGTTAGATTCATAGAATAATTAAAATTTATGGCATGTGTGTACCTATTTAGGACATAAGGTTATACATAATATCCAAAGCCGAAAGGGTTTTTCGTTCTGAATATTTGCTTTTCCCTTTCAATAACTAGTATGGCTTAGGAAGCAAGTATTCGGCCGGGAATTAATTAATATAATAAAGTTACTTAATTTCCAGTCTAAATAATAAATTCAGTTTCTCTTCTTTCTTTTTCTAAATACTCAACTGTATGAGTAAATAAACACTTATTTACCAGAAATAAATGCACTTGGGTATAACTGTCATCTTTTATTTGCTATATTTAGATACATTTCCTAGACATTTAATAATGGAGATTCAATTTGTTTGGAGGCTAGACTACCATATTATAATATTAACAAAGCCATTGATACAAAGAAACCATGTATCGAACTAACTTGAACTCCAAAATTAAGATTTTCTCATATGACCTACATACCAATCACAATTCCTTTACTATTAAGTAAAATTTAGCCTAGTTTTTTTTCAGCAATTCATCTAATTATAATACTAGCTCTTATTCAGCATTAAATAGGGATTATAATTGAATTAGCAGTCTAATGCAGTCCGATGGAATGACTTTTGTCGTTACGATTATTGATTTGGTAGAAAAATCACTCAATAGCTAAAATAAGGTGGTGTGCTATAAACTACTAGCTACCACGGTATAAACATCGTCTTCATCAACATGAACAGCTTTCACCGGCTCACTACTGAGCGCGGACTTCATAGAGAACTCTCGATCAAGTTTTCCTTCATCATATGGTATTTTATACCATTATGTAAAATTCTCACGATGGTTTTTCCGTATACTTTTACTATCACAAAACGATCAGTACCTAATTTACCAAGAATGCTCTCCACTACTAAAGATAATAGAGTCGGCTGAGTTCGAATCTCAGGCTAAAGACAAAGGGACCTTTTACTTTCGAGTAACAGCTAAATTTCATCTACCTACTAAAAATACCCTGAACGAGACAATGGAGTACACGCTGCCTCCGAAGGACAGATGGCGAGGCAGGTAGGTACCTTTTTTTTATTGTGTATCGATCCTTCCCAAACAGCATTTTAGGTAACATTATCTGTTAAAACCGACGCCAGCTGAATTTGTGAATCACCGAGTTTTGAATAGATAAAAATACTAGTTTTGCTGTACTTTGTAATTCCTTTGCTTGATATTATATTATGGTACATGGTTGATTGGTGACGTACCAGCAGCGAGATTCCGGCACAAAGCAAACACGTCATGTCTTTATACAGCTGGACTCTCCGAACTAATAAATTGGCCAATTTATTGACAATCAATCAAACAAATATATAAATATACAAAAATACCATGGTTTTGGGGCGAGCCCAGAGCTCATTGAAAAGAACCTAGGTTTCCGTACCTAGGCAAATTGAAAACGCTTCGCAGCGAAATAGGAGAGTCCAAGTGCTGTGCCCCGATAACAATGCTAAAAGACTGAGATTTCAGTGTAGGGCTCCCCCCGTGCTTGAGGAATGCCGGTTGGTCTCAAACCGATGGCCTAAATAAGGCAAATACACGTATCAACTGATTTTCCACACTAACAGGACGTTCTAAATTAGCAAATCTCTCCACTCATTATATCTATTTTGAGGAGTTGAAATTTTACATTAATTTTTTATAATTCAATCCGTGTAAACCTGTTAGCTGGTCGAGAAGTCTACGTGTTCACCCAACGTACTGTACCAATTAATTACTTGTAAATAACTCATGACTTAAATACCTAGGTGTTTCTATAATTCAGCTGAGTTTATTTCTTATTTTATCTCTTCATAATGCCTAATCTTAACCACTAGTATAGACGATCACACCGTACCATCACAGAAATTTGGTGCCGAGTGACCAGGGATCTATGTACGTATTCGAAATAACGATATGACTAGATTTACATTAACATAAAAATAACACAACGTAGAAATTGTGATTGGGTATTTGAGAGAGAAAAATTTATAAACTTACATTGCTATTTATAAATTATAAGTTTTAAGGACACACTGCATGTTGTTTTATATTTATATGTTGTACATTTACATTTATTTATGTATAGGGGGAGCAGGAGAGCAGAAATAAGCTGTATGTCTTATAAATGTAAAATTTACAGGTTTTCAGAAGATACTACAGAGATCGAGCTATTATTCCTTGCTTATTTCTCAGACTTAATTTTTTTCAAACTCTGAGAATACATATAATCGAAGCAGACCCAAACGTGATTGCAATTAGTATCAGTAATATATTAGTATTAAAAATACGGCTTCGCGACTTATGAAAGTTATTCAAATAAAATTTAAGTTGGCACTTGGGTAGGTAAAAGAAATAGGGTCAAATTGAAAAAAAAAAAAGATGTCTTCAGGTAGGAAGGGACGTAGAACAAAGCAAGTAGGTGCGGGGCAAAGCGATGTTAGTACCGTAGAATCGAGCGAACAAACAACGACCTTAGGGAATGCTACATTAGAGTTGATTTTGAAAAAAATCACCGAGTTCGAAGCAAAATTACATCAGTTAAATTCAAATACCGGTTCAAATGAAATCGCGAGCGTTTCTTCACACGAGTCGAACGGGATTAATGAAAATGAAAAATCTGATAGGCAGGGGTCAAATCTTGAAACCGCGAGCACAAGTACATTATCTGAGACCCGGAATTTATATGTTGTACAGCCGTCAGTAACTAAACCAAATTTCGACGGAAAACCATTCACTAACCCCATCGTTTTTCTAAAACGATTAAAGAAATATATAAGGGCGGTAAACGGATTAGATCGCGAAATAGATATAGCGTTAGGTTGCATTTCGGGGCATGCTCGGAAGGTTATGGACTTGTACTCGAAAGGTTGGACTACGTTCGCCGACTTCGAGATTGACTTTAGACGAAATTATTGGACCGAGCAAATTCAGGAATCTATAAGATATAAATTGATTAATGCGGTATATTCAAGCGATTCAGGAATGTCGATGTCCGAACATTTTGCTGAGCAAGCAGAATCAATGCAGTCATTAACTATTGCCTTTAGTGAGAGAGATTTGGTCAATTCTATTATGCGACATTATGCTATAGATATACAGCGATTGTGGTTTACTAGAACAGAGGAAGTTAACATCATGAACGGAGCGAAATTTCTTCGAAACATAGAGCAAAATATTGTTGAAAAACCTAGGCAATTTACGAGAGGTAGTGTTAGTAATAATTACAGAGGTAGGCGATACAATGAGTCACCATCGAGACGACCTATTGTAGCAACAATGTCAACAAGAAGTTGGAGAGCTAGGGGAAATTCGACGAGGGGACGCGGCTATCGTGGTCGATTAGGTTCTAGGGTTAACTTTAACAGGCCTACGGTATCCGAATCTAAACAAATTAGGCCGGCTATCACGTTCGTGAAAGAGGGCGAGAATCTTACTGTGTCTAAGAATGTGGGGGAGGGTTCATCAAAAAAACTAGAATGCCCAACACAAACGAGGTCAAGTCAGTTAGTCTTGTGTGGCACGGGCGTCAGAAAGACCTCAGATCACGAAAAGACAGGTGTAGTCTATAGGATCTTAATTAATAGTGGATGGAAGCCAGGACAGAGTCTGGGGACCGGAGATAAGGGACTTAAACGGTTATTAAGAGGCGGCGTTGATTATAACGAGTATAGTAGTCAATTTGAAATTAGGAGTATAGGAATCTTATTGGAAAACCAATTTGAAAATGTAACAGAGTGTAATGAGTTAGGCGTGACTTGTGAAACTTGTATGAGGAGAGGTTTGAATGTGTACACAATGTATCATGAATTAGATGAACAAACCGATGTAAGTGTTGATTATTCTTTACCTAGGTTACCTGAAGTATGTGTTAGACTGTATGGAAGAAGTATGAGTGCACTCATAGATACGGGAAGTCAGATTAGTGGAATAACTAGGGAATTGTACGACTCTATTCTAAGAGAACATGGGACATTGCCAGAGATCGCTATTCCAGCAATTCAAATACAAGGCGCGTTTGGATCGCGAAGTGAAAGCACAAATCGGTTAGTGCTAATAGAGTTTCAGTTAGGTAGTACTTTAGTTGAAGCACCTGTACTAGTTATGCGACGTCTTCCTAGGTCATTGATTCTAGGATACGATTGGTTAGAGCGGGTAAAAGGAATAGTGAACTGTAATGGTGAACACACTTTGACTATTGAACATATGGGCGTTAGGTCTTGTGTTAGGCTGAATTCGGACTGCAAAATCGAAAGGTTAGGGGGAGAGACGAACGCAGCCACGATTAATTTAATATTAAATCAAAACTCTAGGCCAGTGGAACAAAGTGTATCAGACATGAATTTAGATAATGAGAAATTTAAGGGATTAAAATTAGATGACGCGAACTTAAGTAATGAACAAAAGGAATTATTACTACCTGTGTTAAACAAACACTGTAAGGTATTTACGGAAGGTTTAGGTTTGACAAACAAGTACGAACACGTTATTGAGCTATTAGACGAAACACCTTTTGTAAAACACAGTTATCCGGTACCTTTGGCGTATAGAGAACAGGTAAAAACCGAATTAGAAGAGTTAGAAAAACTAGGCGTGATCAGACAGGAAGCGACTCCTTACTGTAGTCCTCTCACTTTCACTAAGAAGCGAGATGGGTCAATAAGACTCTTATTGGACGCACGAGAGTTGAATAAGAAAATGGTAGGTGACGCGGGCGCGCCTCCACTCACATCTGAGATTTTACAATCCTTTCATGGAGTAAATTATATCAGTTTAATTGATTTGAATAATGCCTATTTTCAAATAGCTTTGCATAAAGATTCTAGGAAGTATACTGGGTTCTCGTTCATGGGGAAGACGTATACTTATAATGTTTTACCTCAAGGTTTAAAAACTTCTGTAGCAGGGTTCTCGAGAGCAATGGATTATATCCTAGTAGGAGTACGAGAGTTTTGCGTAAACTATTTAGACGACATAGTCATATTCACTACCGGGGACATAAGGTTACACTTAGAACATTTAGATCGAGTGTTAGATAAATTAGAAACCGCAGGTTTAACTGGAAGGTTAGAGAAGTGTCGATTCTTATGTGTAGAGGTAAAGTTGTTAGGACACATAGTAAATACTAACGGGGTACGTATGGATCCTGAACGGGTTAAAGCCATATTAGACTTCCCTATACCTCGGACTATAAAACAATTACGAGGATTTCTGGGATTAATAAATTATTTCAGAAGATTTATTTCAAAATATAGCGAAGAGGTTAAACCACTGTGTGACCTATTAAAACAAAATACGAAATGGTCATGGACAGAGGAAATTAACGATTGTTTTGAAAGGGTCAAGAAATTGTTTATAGACACGATACTTCTTGTACACCCAGATCCTAAGGGAACTTATTATTTACAAACCGATAGCAGTAATTTGGGGGTTTCAGGTTATGTGTATCAATTGAATGAAGCTGGTGAAGAACAAATATTAGGGTTCTGTAGTAAAGCATTGACAGAGACAGAACGCAAATGGACAGTCACTGAACAAGAACTATGGGCCATCATTTTCAGTTTGTCAAAGTTTGAAACATATTTGAGAGGAGCGAATTTAGTCATTAGGACTGATCATAAAAGCCTGATATTCTTGCAGACGTGCAAACTATTGAGCGCTAGGATGATACGTTGGGTACATTATATAGGGCGATTTAATTACACAGTCGAACATGTGAAAGGTAAACTAAACATTGTAGCAGACGTATTGTCTCGACACTTAAAGGGGACCACTGATGTATTAACTAACAAGGTCACGGGGCCTGAAATGAATCTATTTAAAACATCATTAGGACGATTAGTGCGGGAGCGATGGAGAGAGATAGGTAGTTATCAAAGTCGCGACAAGACTGCTAGTGAGATAATTAGACGCGTGCAAACAGCAGACACTTCTGAACCAAAGTACTACGTGCTTAAAGAAGGGATTCTTTATAGAACAGACATAAAAGGGGATATCTTAAGATTATATGTTCCCGAGAACATACTAAGGGATTTGATAGTTAGCATACATGAAGAAGTAGGTCATTTCGGGCGATACAAGGTTTATGCTCTGATGAAACGTCAATATTATTTCCCAAATATGTCTCGTATAATAGGTCGTGTTGTAAGAGCTTGCGAGGCATGTCAAAAGTCAAAGCATGCTTTGGAAACGCACACGGGGCCGATAAAAACTGTAATAGCGAAGGAAATAGGAGAGAGAGTTTTTTGCGATATTTTTGGACCTTTACCAGCAGGACGATTTGGGTTTAAATACATATTCGTAATGCAAGATGCTTATAGTAAGTTAATCAGACTATACCCACTACGCCAGGCTAGTGGGAAGGCTACTTTAACTTGTGTAAAAAAGTTTCATAAGCAGGTCACAATTAAGACATTATGTTCAGACAGAGGCGCGAACTTTACTTCAAAAGTTTTCGAGTTAGGTATTCGCCAACTAGGTATCGAATTAACGCACACATCTGTTAGAAATCCGCGGCCAAATTCGACAGAGAGGGTTAATAAAGAGTTAGGTAGATTATTCAGGACGTATTGCGACAAATCGCATCGTTCATGGGTAGATCTATTATCGGATATAGAAGATTGTTATAATCAGGTAATACATACTACAACGGGATATTCGCCAAACGAGATTATATATGGAAAACGTACTCTGCTATCGACTGATTTCAACACTGACTCATCGGTGAGGACAGACTTACAGGGTGAACCGTTAGAACAGATTCGACAGCAGGCACGACAAAACATAGATAAGGCGGCCGAAAGTAGACAATTACATTATAACAAAAATCATAAGTTAATACAATTCGAAATCGGAGATTTAGTGAAACTTAAGACTTTTACGAAGTCAGATGCGGATAAAAAGTTGACAAAAAAATTCATGCGCTTATATGAAGGACCGTACATAATAGGGGCAGTTCCATATAATAATGTATATACATTAATAGACGTTCATACTGGTAAAGTTAAGGGTAACTACAATGCCATTCATTTGTTTAGGTACTATGTAGATAAATAGAAAGATAGGTAAAACTAGAGTATTAAAAGGGACAGAAAACAGGTAGTTTGGGGTACACTAAACAAAGAGATACCTGAGTTAAATAGCTATGGTCATGCCCGAGGGTATAATAGATAGGCGTAGGAGGTCAGATACTAGCGTTCTAATACAGATAAGGGGAAAAATAGATTTTGAAACGACTAGCACAGCTGCAGGGACAAAAGGAGCTACGTGTATTAAAAATCTATTTTGGGGGAGCGTGAGATGGCCTTGCCATCCGTCATACGGTTTTATGACTGTCGGAAATTTGAAGCCTTGCTCTTAAAAACAAAAATCTCGCACGAAAAGAAATAAATTAGTTAAGATTCTGAGTAATTGTAGGAAAGGAAGTATAAAAAACAAAAGGGCAAAATAAATTGCTCTAAAGCTAAATTGCGTTAGGGTCGGTCATAAATTAGATAAAAGTCGTAAATTTTAACTTAGAAATCTCTACAAGTGTACAAAATTGTAATCACGTGTTATGCGAGTGGTCTAGGCAAGGCAAGAGCGTGAGAAAGCAAAAGGTACGGCCCATTAAGGGATGTTTGAAATACATTTTATTTTCAGCCAATTAGCCATCAGCCAGGGTAATTCTGTGCGCAAGAGTGAACCAATCAGAAACCGAAATTTCGCTGGTTTTTTTTTTCATTTCAGATCATGGGCGTGAACAAACACATCCGTGTGGTGGGTTTAAGGCTACACTGGGGGACCGGGAGAGAACATTCGATTGAGGTCTGGCTCAACGTGCAGTAGAGCCTAACAGTGAATATTAATTAAGTGTAGAAATATATTGCAATTGTATAGTTAATAATAGAAAAATTATAAATAGAATAAAATAGTGTGTATCCGGGCCAGCAGAAGCTGATATAGGGTGATGTACTAATTTACATTATATTTTAAACTAGGTTATTTGAAAATCAGTTCCAAAAATCTTGAGTATAGAATTACCTCACAAACTAAACTAGAGATGGTATTTGAGATATTAGGAGGTGTTACAATATTGTGTATAGCTATTAGATTTTGAATCCGAAATTAGAGAAATGGGACATTTCTCTTTGTGGAACTAAGATTCAAATATATCTAGAACAAATAATGAATATATTATAATTTATACATAATGTGTGTTCTTAGACTTTTCTTTGTCATGTGTAGGGTTAGATTCATAGAATAATTAAAATTTATGGCATGTGTGTACCTATTTAGGACATAAGGTTATACATAATATCCAAAGCCGAAAGGGTTTTTCGTTCTGAATATTTGCTTTTCCCTTTCAATAACTAGTATGGCTTAGGAAGCAAGTATTCGGCCGGGAATTAATTAATATAATAAAGTTACTTAATTTCCAGTCTAAATAATAAATTCAGTTTCTCTTCTTTCTTTTTCTAAATACTCAACTGTATGAGTAAATAAACACTTATTTACCAGAAATAAATGCACTTGGGTATAACTGTCATCTTTTATTTGCTATATTTAGATACATTTCCTAGACATTTAATAATGGAGATTCAATTTGTTTGGAGGCTAGACTACCATATTATAATATTAACAAAGCCATTGATACAAAGAAACCATGTATCGAACTAACTTGAACTCCAAAATTAAGATTTTCTCATATGACCTACATACCAATCACAATTCCTTTACTATTAAGTAAAATTTAGCCTAGTTTTTTTTCAGCAATTCATCTAATTATAATACTAGCTCTTATTCAGCATTAAATAGGGATTATAATTGAATTAGCAGTCTAATGCAGTCCGATGGAATGACTTTTGTCGTTACGATTATTGATTTGGTAGAAAAATCACTCAATAGCTAAAATAAGGTGGTGTGCTATAAACTACTAGCTACCACGGTATAAACATCGTCTTCATCAACATGAACAGCTTTCACCGGCTCACTACTGAGCGCGGACTTCATAGAGAACTCTCGATCAAGTTTTCCTTCATCATATGGTATTTTATACCATTATGTAAAATTCTCACGATGGTTTTTCCGTATACTTTTACTATCACAAAACGATCAGTACCTAATTTACCAAGAATGCTCTCCACTACTAAAGATAATAGAGTCGGCTGAGTTCGAATCTCAGGCTAAAGACAAAGGGACCTTTTACTTTCGAGTAACAGCTAAATTTCATCTACCTACTAAAAATACCCTGAACGAGACAATGGAGTACACGCTGCCTCCGAAGGACAGATGGCGAGGCAGGTAGGTACCTTTTTTTTATTGTGTATCGATCCTTCCCAAACAGCATTTTAGGTAACATTATCTGTTAAAACCGACGCCAGCTGAATTTGTGAATCACCGAGTTTTGAATAGATAAAAATACTAGTTTTGCTGTACTTTGTAATTCCTTTGCTTGATATTATATTATGGTACATGGTTGATTGGTGACGTACCAGCAGCGAGATTCCGGCACAAAGCAAACACGTCATGTCTTTATACAGCTGGACTCTCCGAACTAATAAATTGGCCAATTTATTGACAATCAATCAAACAAATATATAAATATACAAAAATACCATGGTTTTGGGGCGAGCCCAGAGCTCATTGAAAAGAACCTAGGTTTCCGTACCTAGGCAAATTGAAAACGCTTCGCAGCGAAATAGGAGAGTCCAAGTGCTGTGCCCCGATAACAATGCTAAAAGACTGAGATTTCAGTGTAGGGCTCCCCCCGTGCTTGAGGAATGCCGGTTGGTCTCAAACCGATGGCCTAAATAAGGCAAATACACGTATCAACTGATTTTCCACACTAACAGGACGTTCTAAATTAGCAAATCTCTCCACTCATTATATCTATTTTGAGGAGTTGAAATTTTACATTAATTTTTTATAATTCAATCCGTGTAAACCTGTTAGCTGGTCGAGAAGTCTACGTGTTCACCCAACGTACTGTACCAATTAATTACTTGTAAATAACTCATGACTTAAATACCTAGGTGTTTCTATAATTCAGCTGAGTTTATTTCTTATTTTATCTCTTCATAATGCCTAATCTTAACCACTAGTATAGACGATCACACCGTACCATCACAAACATCGCAGTAAACCGTGAAAGAAAATCCCAGAAAATGTTCGTCTGTTTTGGTCACATCGTATAAACTATTTTATAAATCTTTGTTTTCAGTATTTGTTTTTTGAATACCGTATATGGTACATAATATACCGAAATTTTAAATCCCTAACTAGTTTAGTTTTTGAGATGCCCCCGTCGCAAAAATGGTCTAAAGTGACAATTTTAACAGCCCCCCCCCCCCCCCCCCTCCGCCATTTCTTTATTTTTTTAAATAGATAAAATAAAAAAATATATTAGTACTCTACTTGAATTTAAAATCCTATCACGGCTGATCAGATTTTCTTGGATCACAGCCACAGTGTCACAGCTAATAAGAGCCTCGATCAAGTCACCTGTCAAAGTAAACGTAACGAAAGTTTATCAAAACGAAAATGATAGTTTCGAAAACACACCTCCGCTTTTCCAACAAACTGCGAACTACCCGCGTCCGCAAACTGTCGTAAAATTTTATTAAAACTTGCGCCGCATACACCATGATAGTACCCACTCGTTTGATATCGGAGCTAATTGAGCTGTGGGTACATGTCACGTAGTTTTTCTGGCACGAAACGGATTTTCCATACCTTTTTCTTGCCTTTTTAACCCCCGACCCAAAAAGGGGGGTGTTATAAGTTTGACGTGTGTATCTGGGTATCTCTCTGTGGTATCGTAGCTCCTAAACTAATGAACCGAATTTAATTTAGTTTTTTTTGTTTAAAGGTGGCTTGATCGAGAGTGTACCTAGCTATAATAATCCAAGAAAATCGGTTCAGCCGTTTGAAAGTTATCAGCTCTTTTCTAGTTACTGTAACCTTCACTTGTCGGGGGTGTAATAAATTTTTAATTTACACTTGTTTAACTTTGAAAAAATTATGTTCAGTTCAGAAGTTATAAGGCTCTGACAGACGAACGGACAGACGGACGGACAAGTGCAAATTCACTCAAGTAGGCTCTTACGTTAATGTTACAAAATGAATTAAATTCTGTTTCCATTCATTACTTTAACTATTATCAAGGGAAATGTTTCTTTATAATTATTTTTAAAGAAACTAACTAGATATTAGTCACAATAAGAGCTGAAACTCTGTAAGGAACACAGCGGATCTAGTTTCCTGCAGTTTGCTGAAAAGCTCAAAGGGGATCGAGCTGCAGCGTCGAACGTCACGTACTTCCATCGTACTGCAATAAAGTAGGATCACGTGTGGTACAAGACACAGGCGGGGACTCCTAACTGTCCTACTTATCACACTAATATTATAAAGGCGAAAGTTTGTATGTGTGTGTATGAGTGTGTGTGTGTGTGTGTGTTTGTTTGTTACTCCTTCACGCAAAAACTACTGGATGGATTTGGCTGAAATTCAGAATGGAGATAGATAATATCCTGGATTAGCACATAGGCTACTTTTATCCCGGAAAACCAAAGAGTTCCAACGGGATTTCGAAAAACCTAAATCCACGCGGACGAAGTCGCGGGCGTCAGCTAGTAATATTATAAACGCGAAAATTTGTATGGATGTTTGTTACTCTTTCACGCAAAAACTACTGAATGGATTTGGCTAAAATTCGGAATGGAAATAGATTATACCCTGGATTAACACATAGACTACTTTTTATTCCGGAATATAAATGGATTCCTACGGGATTTTAAAAAAACATATCCACGGGAACGAAATCGCGAGCGTCAGCTAATTAGCTATAATATGAGCCAGATTTGCTCGGGTAAAATTTCTGAAAATCCTTTCGTAGGGGCGCCGGGCGCTCTACAAAAAATCTACATGCAAATTCCCAAGATACTTTGACAATATCAACCAGATAATTTATTTTTTAACTAGGTGATGACGTGATCTAAGATGGGACGCGTTTACCTAGAAGATGCTTATTCACTCTTGTTTTAAAGATACCCGGATTGTAATTAGTAGGAAACAGATCGCGGGAGAGTTTTCCAAACCTTAGCCACGCGTATGAGGAATAATGACGCAAAACGTTTCGAGTTTGCAAGTTTTAGTGAGTGCAGACTATTTATGCCTTCCTAGGTAATGCCCTTCAAATTTTTTTCAGTCCAGGATTTATTGTAATGTCCGTCTGATAGCAAACTGAATTACCATACTTATAGTAAGTATACTAAATCCAAGCCATAAAATATATTTTTGCGTCTTCGCTTAAAATTCGACTACATAATGTGTTACGTAACTCACGAACCCTCATAAAGCTAATACCTTGTACCACAAGCCATGCTACATACTCGTAATAATGTTCCGCCGTGGGATATACGCTACGCTCGCGGTCGCTTGTGGCCATTAAACGAGCGATAACTGATTTCTAACATGCTTTATGATCGAAAATGTTTATTTTTGAGTCTAGGATGGCGACATTTTAAAAGGTTAACAGTTTTATCACTTGTTTGGAAGGCTATAAATATAAAAATTCATGAGATTTTTAGTTCGCCGTTCAAGGTTATTTTTATAGCCGGCGAAATGTCGCGAAGTATCGATGAAATGAAATATAGAGACAAATCAAAATTATAGTTGTTTAAGTACGTACCAAATAACAAACTCTATATACTGAGGTCATCCCGAGCAAAACTTTTCGCAGATTTTAATAAATTATGTAAAAACAAGATAAAGTTCAATCAATACTAAAACTCGACTCTCTTAATGAACGCTAAAATATATAGTAAAAAAGTATTTTTATCGCTTGGTATATTTTAATAATCTGCTAAAACGAGACAGCGTTATACCGCTGGGATAATAAATCTGTCTCGTTTTAACTGAAACCTAAGTCTAAGCAAAGTCAAAGTGTGGTCTATAGATTTCAACCCAAGACTCTAATATTTTCTAAAAAAAATAAAAGAAAAAGTTACCTCAAGAGCCTAACCAAGTACACAAAAATGTAACTCCGCAACTGCCCATAGCCGAACGCGTTTACACACATCGCGGGTTCCGTGGCGGCGGTGCAGCGCCGATCGATGCACTGCGCCTGCGCGCTGCGCGGGTCAGCGACCCGTGACGTCACGCCACGGCGCGGGACTTCCGGGACCGTCCCGGAATTTGTTATATAAATCACCTTTATTAACCCCCCACCCAAAAAGAGGGGTGTTGTAAGTTTGACGTGTATATCTGTGTATCTGTCTGTAGCATCGTAGCTCCTAAACTGATAAACCGATTTTAATTTAGTTATTTTTGTTTGAAAGGTGGCTTGATCGACAGTGTTCTTAGCTATAATCCAAGAAAATCGGTTCAGCCGTTTGAAAGTTATCAGCTCATTTCTAGTTACTGTAATCTTCACTTGTCGGGGGTGTTATAAATTTTTAATTTACATTTGTATGGAAAGTAATGCCAGGTTGAGATCACTCCGTCAAGTGAGTCGAGTACTTCGCCCCTTCGACGGCTGTCATACAGGCTCTGACTGTCTGAGCAAGTCAAAGTACGGTCTATAGATCTAAGCCTAAAGGTTTAATGTTTTAATACATACGGGACTCTAATGTAAATGTACTTTTCAAAGTTATAAGTGTAAATTAAAAATTTATAACACCCTTGACAAGTGAAGGTTACAGTAACTAGAAAAGAGCTGATAACTTTCAAACGGCTGAACCAATTTTCTTGAATTATAGTTAAGGACACTCCCATTCAAGCCACCTTTCAAACAAAAAAAACTAAATTAAAATCAGTTCATTAGTTTAGGAGCTACGATGCCACAGACAGATACACAGATACACACGTCAAACTTATAACACCCCTCTTTTTGGGTGGGGGGTTAAAAAGGGTTCCTTATTTTCTATGAAAAGCTTTGTTTACGTGATTCGGCCTACCTAAACACCTTCGAAAGCATCAATAAAGAAATGTGTCATACAGTGACGCACGAACTGTATGTACACAACACAGGCCACGAATGTCGATAGCTGGAATAACTTAAAATGTTAAGTTCAGGGCTGAACGCCAAGTTATGAGTAATAAAGTCTCGTTTAATTGGATAAATGGACGATTTACTTATAATGGCTGCAGTATGTGTTAAATGGGTTTTAATTGATTCTATTTTATGATTCACTACGAACTTTAATCATTTCGTTTCACAAGTGTACCTACCTAAATTAATTTATAACATCCCCGACAAGTGAAGGTTACAGTAACTAGAAAAGAGTTGATAACTTTCAAACGGCTGAACCGATTTTCTTGGATTATAGCTAAGAACACTCTCGATCAAGCCACCTTTCAAACAAAAAAAACTAAATTAAAATGTCACAGACAGATACACAGATTCACAGATACACAGATACACACATCAAACTTATAACACCCCTCTTTTTGGGTCAGGGATTAAAAAAGCGGTTTTTTGAAAAGCAATTTGTAATAGAGACTATATAATTATGCCCTTGTGGACTTCACAAATTTCAAACCCTTATTTTAAACCATTAGGGGTTGAATTTTAAAAAAATCCTTAGCGGATGTCTTTAGCTATCTGCGTGCCTTTCAGCCCGATCCATCCAGTAGTTTGAGATGTGATAGAATCAGTCAGACATCTTTTCATTTCGTATATTCATATTATTTAAGTTAAATACCAAAAGAAGTAGGTACCCATTCACAGAGAAGCTCTGAATACAACATTAAGTTAAGCAACCATTGACTTTGAAAAAAAGGTCAAAGTCTTTCAAACGTTTTGCTGGAGCCTAGAGCTATTTGTAAAAAATATCGCGAACAGAAATAGTGATTTGCAAAGTTGGTGCCAAAACGAGCACGCTTGGAACAGTTTTCTAGGTCATCCATTACTCATATACTGAGATGGCTGCTATACAGAATTGTTTGGAGGCTTACGTATAAAGATAATAACCAATTTTGTTACAAGTTTTATTAAGTAGGTATCACTTAGAAAGGAGTCTCGTCCCAGCAACGTTGACGTTTCAACAATACAGCAATGTATTTTTATTCGGTCTGAAGGAGTATAATATTGTAAGAGATCTCACGTCTTCATTCTCGCTTGTCTTGGTCCAGTAGGTATATGATCATCCTATCCTCACATGTTCAAGTGTATCGTCCCAGCAACGTTGACGTTTCGACAAAAAGTTTCCGTTTTTCCCGCTATAAGAAAACTAGAAAAGAGCTGATAACTTTCAAACGGCTGAACCGATTTTCTTCGATTATAGCTAAGAACACTCTCGATCAAGCCACCTTTTTAACAAAAAAACTGAATTAAAATCGGTTCATTCGTTTAGGAGCTACGATGCCACAGACAGATACGCAGATACACACGTCAAACTTATAACACCATTCTTTTTGGGTCGCACAGGTCGCTATAGATGTATACAGAAGGAAAAGAGATGTAAGGACATAACTGACCTCCTATTGTCGAGGTAGTCGTAGTCTAGCGGCATTTTGTCGTCGTGCATGTCGTAGAGGTCGCTGTAGATCGCGGACTCGAGGCGCGCCGGGTCCAAATGGTAGTTTGGGTTCTCGTATGAGAGCAGACCATTCTCTGTGGACAAGAAATTACTTGCGTTAAACAAATAAAAGTTTATTTAGCTCATAGAATTCACAAGAAGAAAGACTCGCGCACCGAGGGTTTTCCGTACTCGGGTAATTTTTTCGACATTTTGCGCGATAAATTAAAAACTACTATACTTACATAAAAATAAATAAAAATCTGTTTTAGAATGTACAGGTAAAGCCCTTTCATATGATACCCCACTTGTTATAGAACTATCTTACTTTGAAAGTTAAAAATACAAATATTTTGTTCATGAACACATTATAATTTTTTTTTATGATGTAAGCACAATTTTCGGATTTTTTTCCTTTTGTGAAGCTACCTACCGACCTACCTGCCAAAAGTTCATGATTCTAGGTCAACGGGAAGTACCCTAAAGTTTTCTTGACAGACACGATAGACGGACAGGTAGACAACAAAAGTGACCCTATAAGGGTTTCGTTTCTCCTTTTGAGGTACGGAACCCTAAAATTATTTTAATATTACTCAATGAAACAGCAATGTATCAACCAAGTACCAACCAATGTCACATGAGCTCGGTGGCTGAGGTTGAACACTGAGTTTTTTTTTTTTTATTCACTATAGGTAAGCGCTTGACCACAATCACACCTGATGGAAAGTGATGATGTGGTCTAAGATGGGACGCGTAAGAAGTTAGCGACTCATGACTCATCCCGCTCGTGTACACAGGCCAAATCGCGAAAAGCTTATCATCTAAGGGATGATTTATGCTAGTACGGCACGGTCTAGCACAAGTCATCCCTTAATTAGCTGAATGTACACGTCTACACCAGTAATGTATGACTTGGTGATATAACTTGGCTACATGTTTGCACATTGGACGCTCGTAGGTCTTCGGCGTCGGATTACGGGATGCCGGCCAAGTGCCAGCGCGTCGTCTACCATCGCGACGTAGGTATACGGGGTGGGGACACCCCGCACACCCGCACAGTCCCCGCGCTGACCCGGTGCGGGATACCGCTTGTGACATGCCCCGATTGCCATCTCGACCTGTCGCTTACTATATATCGACTCGTAGTCAGAAATCATTTGCTAGATCCGTTGTTAGAAATTTATTACTAGCACCAGCAAGCCTGTTCCGTATCTTAGCTAATTTAACAACCCCGGCCAAGTGCGGTTCAGGCTACTCTCTTTTTAGGGTTCCGTCCATAATTATTTTGGGTCGCAATAAACCGTGAAAGAAACATCTAAAAAATTTGGTTTGTCTTGGTCGCAACTCGCAGCTTACAAACAATTTTATAAATCGTTTTTCAGCATTTGTTGTTTAAATACGTATAATAGTAGGTACATAATATACTATAAAATTTCATATTCCTAACTAGATTTTGAGATGGCTCCGTCACAAAAATGGTTTAAAACTGACAACTCTAAGAGCCTCCCATTTCATTCGGATGGACGGACGGACGAACAGACAGGCAGTCAGACATTGAATCATCAAATGCATAATCCTACTACTGGTTCGGAATGCCTTTCCTACCGAGAAGAACCAGCAAGAAACTCGGCACTCGAAATTGGTGAAAACCGTATGAAAATCCATACACCAAGTTGTTTCAAAGATTAGTGCGTATATGTATACAGACAAACTTGATCTTCTTCTTTTTGTACTTTATCCCACGCTACGAGTATGTAGAGTCGGCACATGTCTTTTTCTTTCACTCACTTGTGTCATACGTCAACGCATTTTCCACCCCTATTGCACACATATCCTCTTTCACGCAATGCATCCACCTTTTCTGTGGTCTTCCTCTCCTCTTCTTTCCTTCCACATTCTTCTAGTGACATAATTTTCTTCCCTCCGCATTATACGCCCATTACATACGGACAAACTTGATATATGCCTTTATTTTATTAACCCCCGACCCAAAAAGAGGGATGTTATAAGTTTGACGCATGTATCTGTGTATCTGTGTAACTGTCTGTGGCATCGTAGCTCCTAAACGAATGAACCGATTTTAATTTAGTTTTTTTTGTTTCAAAGGTGGCTTGATCGAGTGTTCTAAGCTATAATCGAAGAAAATCGGTTCAGCCGTTTGAAAGTTATCAGCTCTTCTCTAGTTTTCTTATAGAGGTTTTTTGTGTCGAAGGTTTTTTTTTGAGTTATAATAATATACTTAATTATTGTTGTGATGTAAATAGATTGGTAGTTAGTATTCGTGCAAAAACGTAATTAAAAGACCAACGCACGCTACTCGCTAACCATATTAGCGTCAGGGGCCAAGCTCGCAAGGAATGCAATAAATATCCCTGAATGCATTGCATGAGCTTGAACTTCACCAGGACATAACTCATAGAGTATGACTCATTACAGATATTGGTAGCTGCAATAGCTCAACAGTTAACGGCTGAAAAGGTCGGCGGCGGTTCAAACCCCACCCGTTGCACTATTGTCGCACCTACTCCTAGTACAAGGTTTACGCTTGAAAGGGAGAAATTAGGACGGGGGAAGATATACGATGTACACTTCACTACGTTTTTAGGGTTTCGTATTTGAAGGGTGCCAAGACAACGGGACCTTGTTCCTACTAAGCCTCCGCTGTCCGTTCGTTCGTCCGTCTGTCTGTCTGTCTGTACCTCATGAACTGCAATAGGTAGAGAGATGAAATTTTCACAGAATGTGTATTTCGATGGCCACTATACCAACAAATAATAAAAAAAACTAAATTAGAATCGGTTCATTCGTTTAAGCGCTACGAAGCCACAGACAGATACAAAGATACACGTCAAACTTACAACACCCCTCTTTTTGGTTGGGTAGGGGTTAAAAATCAAAATATCCGCCATGAATAAAAATTACATAATCTTGTACGATGGAACGAAACCCATTGTGTGCGTGTCCGACTCGCATGTAGAAGACAGAGATGCGTTACCAGGTAGGATAAGTGGGATTATCAACTTATCATTCTGATCTAATGTATCATGTGATAGCCTAGTGTTGATATTGGGGGTCAGGGATTCCATTCCCGACAGGCACCTTCAACTTTTTGGCGTGCTTTACCGGTAAAGGAAAACATCGTTAGGAAACCTGCAAGCATGAGAATTGTCAATAACATCTCAAATGAAAGTGAAGTCTTCCAAACTTGGCTAACGTGGCGGACAGTGGCCTACACCTTTCTCCTTCCGAGAGGAGACCCGTGTTCAGTAGTGGGCCGGCGACGGGTAGTCTACAGAAGTAAGAAATGTAAATAAGACGGGTCGGGTAGGTAGCTATCGATCGGCCGACCTTCGTCGACCGGGTCGCTGTGCACGTGCGTCTCCACAGACGGCGTGCTTTGTATGTAATTAAGTACAGTAGGTAATAGAGACCCGTGCTCAGTAGTTGGCCGGCGACGGGTAGTCTATAGAAGTAAGAAGTGTATAAGACTAATGATGCACTTCATAGTCACAAGTGTAAATTAAAAATTTATAACACCCCCCTACAAGTGAAGGTTACAGTAACTAGAAAAGAGCTGATAACTTTCAAACGGCTGAACCGATTTTCTTGGATTATAGCTAAAAACACTCTCGATCAAGCCACCTTTCAAACAAAAAAAAAAACTAACAAGTAAAATCGGTTCATTAGTTTAGGAGCTACGATGCCACAGACAGATACACAGATACACACGTCAAACTTATAACATCCCTCTTTTTGGGTCGGGGGTTACAAAACATAGGAAAGTAGGAAACTTTTGCCCGCGACTTCATTCGCGTGGATATAGGTCTTTAAAAATCCCGTGGGAACTCTTTGATTTTCCGGGATAAAAATGTGTTAATCCGTGATATAATCTACCTCCATTCTAAATTTCAGCTAAATCCGTTCAGTAGTTTTTGCGTGAAAGAGAAACAAACATACTACACACATGCACACACACAAACTTTCGCTTGCATAATATTAGTGTGAAGTGTGATTCCGGTAGTGATCCGTTACTCCATCAATTATGGCATTTGGACTAGGCCATACACACTACCGGCTCTATTCACCTACTAACAATTAATAAATTAACATACCTAATATAACAACATTAAAAACCGGTCAAGCCAGACTCGCGCAACGAGGGTTCCGTACTCGGGTATTATTACAACATTTTGCATGATAATCAAAAACTATTAAGCATAAAAATGAATAAAAATCTGTTTAAGAATGTACAGGTAAATCCCTTTCATATAATACCCCACTTGGTATAGTTGACTTACTGTGAAAATTGAAACACATTTTAATTTTTTTTAAATGATGTAACCACAAATTCGCGGTTTTCAGATTTATTCCTGTACTTGTGCTATAAGACCTACCTACCTGCCAAATTACATGATTCTAAATCAACGGAAAGTATCCTATATCCTATCCTAGGTTTTCTTGACAGACACGACAGACGGACAGACAGACAAACAGCAAAGTGATCAGTATAAGGGCTCCGTTTTTCCTTTTGAGGTACGGAACCCAAATTAACACAACATTGATTAACATTAATATACTCACTTCCTCGTTTATGTAATCCCATGTTGGTGCGGCACTAACACATGCTGTGGACACTTTCACGGCACATCACTATGCTAAGTGTCACTGTGGAAGGCTGGAGACACACTGGTGGCGTACGAATTTTAATATTGCCTGCGTAAGGACTATTGGGTAAGTACAGCGAACGACAAAGCACAGAAGGCACATTTCTAACAATATTGTCATTCAATAAATTAACAAGTGTTAATTAAAAATTTGTAACACCCCCGACAAGTGAAGGTTACAGTAACTGGAAAAGAGCCGATAACTTTCAAACGGCTGAACCGATTTTCTTGGATTCTTGGATTATAGGCAAGAACACTCTCGATCAAGCCACCTTTCAAACAAAAAAGAAACTGAATTAAAATCGGTTTATTAGTTTAGGAGCTACGATGCCACACACAGATACTCAGCTACACACGTCAAACTTATAACACCCCCCGTTTTGGGTCAGGGGTTAAAAATTTAAATCACTACACACGTGCGGTAGATTATGCAATATGCATGCACCGCCTACGTAGGTAAAAATTTCGTTACGTTACAATGGAGTGTATGGAATATTTCTATGCTTTGTCGTTCTCGGCGTAAGTATGGTAAAATATAACGTGAATGGAATATTTTTCTGGGAATCAAATTAGTGAGAATAATTTACTGTCAATTTGTATGAGAAAGTTAACTATATGTAGGTATACTATGTATTGATTAATTAATTGCAATTGCATTGCGCAACTACTCCCCTTTTCCGTTTTTCCCTTTCAAAGTGCCAACGGAATCGTAGAAAAACACCGTAACATCTTAGTTTCACATCGTTAAGAGGGCTCTCTCCGTCACTCGTTTCATACAATCGTAGTTCCAATTTCATTTGAATATTAAGCAACCAAAATCCATGAAATTTTGCAGACATATTCTAGAAACTAATATCTATGTCTGTGGTTTTCCAGATTTCTGTTAAAATATTCGGTTTCAAAGTTACGCGGTCTTAAAAATTTTCATACAAATCTTTGAGCCCCTGTAATTTTAAAACTACATATTTTTAGAAAAATCTAAAACACCACAGACACAGATATTAGTTTCTAGAATATGTCTGCAAAATTTCATGGACTTTGGTTGCTTAATATTCAAATGAAATTGGAACTACGATTGTATGAAACGAGTGGAAACGAGTGACGGAGAGAGCCCTGTTAAGATAGTCATTATCAAGGTGCGAAGTATTACGATTGCAATTATGTGGGAACTAAATACTTTTGTTTTCTTATCATACTGGATAATTTGTTCTTTCCTATTGCGTACTCTGAATAGGAAATGTCTAATTATTTGAAATTTAATTATTATCCTTACATTCTTAAGTTAGGTACTGTATATTACGTGCAAAATTTATATTTATTTGTTCTAATTTGTAGTTTTTTTTAGAGTTCCGTACCTTAAAAGGAAAAACGAACCCTTATAGGATCACTTCGTCTGTCTGTCTAATAAAATAAGGGTCCCATTGGCACCCTACCTGTCCTAAAATTCTTTCATAAAATCTATCGCCCAGAAAAGTCTGTAAAAAAATAAATTACCAAATTGTAGATTTAAGCTCTCCATAAAAGTGATTTCTAGAAAAAGCTAGTTCCGAGATTAGAGTGTAGGTAACTTTCCATCAAATAAAAAACCGGCCAAGTGCGAGTCAGACTCGCGCACCGAGGGTTCTGTACTCAGTTATTTTTCCAACATTTTGCACGATGAATCAAAAACTGTTATGCATAAAAATAAATAAAACTCTGTTTTAGAATGTACAGGTAAAGCCCTTTCATATATTAATACCTACACCACTTGGTATACTTATCTTTGAATATTGAAACACATTTGTTTTGTGATGTAACCATAAATGCACGGTTTTCAGATTTTTCCTTGACAGACAGATAACAAAGTGACCCGATAAGTGTTCCGTTTTTCCTTTTGAAGTACGGAACCCTAAAAATATCATCAAGAAGCCACTGATCATTGTAAAGCAATGATCAAGAGCGACTTGTGATCGAAAGTGATGCGTCATTTGAATACCTCAATGACTGTGATGACTAAGTATGATAACTTACTCATCAGGATCATATTATAAGTTAAAAAAATAAAATAAAAAAAACCGACTTCAATAACCACAAACACTAAAAAACCGGCCACAACAAAGTGATCCTACGACTACAAGGATTCCGTTTTTCCTTTTGAGATACGGGATACGGATAAGCGAATGCGTAGTAAAAAAGTTACAGACAGACACGCTTTCGTATTTGCAATAATTTAGTATATGAATACAAATATGCCTACGCGTATCTGAACTGAGCTTTACATTTGAGATGGTCTGTGAATTTTTAAGAGCAATTAGCACCGTGCGAACGAGACATATAAAGCAAATAAAGTGTATATAATGTTGTATTTGTCCACTAATGAGATCTCGCTTTCATTGCGAACTGCGCAGAATTCGAAAGCGAATGACTGTCGAATTTAAACTATAAAATATTATTAAATTATGATGTTAGGCTACGTTTTGCCTGCGCAATTAAAACTGCGCAGACAAGACCGAGATCTGCGCAGTCCAATCAAATAGCAGATTGTGGAACTGCGCTGCATACGCACACGCACGCACACCCACATAACTGCGCAAACTGGCAGATTTTGTGGACAAAATTTCATGGACTTTGGTCGCTTAATATTCAAATTAAATTGGAACTACGATTGTATGGAGTAAGTGACGGAGAGAGCCCTGTTAAGAGTGCTCTCCATGTCGCAATAGGTGAACATGCTATTGCAACGAACATTTACGGGCGGAACATACTCATGAGCGAGATGCGTGATGTGTGATCAACGTTCACGTTCAATGTTGGGTATTACCTATTAATATTAGGTTAGGTACAAACTAAAGACTTTTGAACTTATTACTAAGAAAGTTTATCTACAAGTGTAAATTAAAAATTTATAACACCCCCGACGATCCAAAGTATCTGAGTTTTCCAAAACATCATTTTCAAATAAATAATAATGTATTTAGGCAACGTCCACCTTGACAGCTTGACATTTGTCTATTGACATAATATTATGAACCTAACGGTAATCTAACCTTCTTTTCTACAAGAAAACTAGAAAAGAGCTGATAACTCTTAAACGGCTGAACCAACTTTAGATTATAGCTAAGAACACTCTCGATCAAGCCACCTTTCAAACAAAAAAAACTAAATTAAAATCGGTTCATTCGTTTAGGCGCTACGATGCCACAGACAGATACACAGATACACAGATACACACGTCAAACTTATAACACCCCTCTTTTTGGGTCGGGGGTTAAAAACCAATAGTTTTGCAATTTCATAGTTTCTTACACAGGTTATTTACGCACGAAGTGTTAGCTTACAATAATTATTATAGAGATGTTTCAAGAGTTATAATTTTCAAAATAAATATAATGTAACTATACTTACTACTTGTTTTAATGCATAGATAATGTAGATAGAAATCGATATGTGGCTTAGTTTTAAATCTAGATTTACAAATAATAGAATAATAAGCGTAATAGGTACGTTCGTAGGGAGAAGCGCGAATTAAATTTAACCTTAACGTATATAATATTACAGCTTTAATTGACTTACTTGTGTTCTTTTTTACCAGAATTTGATATACGCTGTACCGACATAAAGTTCTAGCAAAATAAATAATTATGATTATGATCATTTAAATTCCAAAACAGTGTATCATATAACTACTTTTTGCTTATAACAGGTTTTGGCTCAATGTTTTTGCTGTTCACTTAATTATTATGATTTACAAAAAACATACAAAAACTTAAAGATGTTCCACGTTATTAATCTTAGGTACAAAGATTTTTGGTATCACAAAAATAAATTAAAATGTGTTTCAATTAAACAGTATTTTTTTTTATGCATAATAGTTTTGGATGTATCCTGCAAAATGTTGAAAGAAATCTCGTACTCGGGATTTCTTTCCCTCGGTGCGCGAGTCTGACTCGCACTTGGCTGGGTTTTTAGGGTTCCGTACCTCAAAAAAAAACGGAAACCTTATAGGATCACTTTGTTGTCTATTTGTCTGTCTGTCCGTCCGTCCGTCCGTCGTGTCTGTCAAGAAAACCTACAGGGTACTTCCCGTTGACCTAGAATCATGAAATTTGGCAGGCAGGTAGGTCTTATAGCACAAATAAAGGAATAAATCTGAAAACCATGAATTTGTGGTTATTAAAAAAAATTAAAATGTGTTTAAATTTGCAAAGTAAGATAACTATTCCAAGTGGGGTATCATATGGGGTATCATATGGGGTATAAAAGAGATTTTTATTTATATTTTTATGCATAATAGTTTTGGATGTTTCGTGCAAAATGTCGAATAAAACCCCGAGTACGGAACCCTCGGTGCGCGAGTCTGACTCACACTCGGCTGGGTTTTTCAAATTTAATTATATAGGAATGCACGGTAGGTACCTATTCCTACTTAATTTCACAAGAACAATAATAATTAGGTTACGTGATATAACGATGTATTCGATTATTCGACTAGAATCATACTAGAATCAATAGTAGGTTATATCGACCGGCGACATGGTCGATCAGGCACTATAATTACCTAGGTAGTTTAATATTACCTAGGTACTTATTGTTTGTAAACTGAAATGTTACGAATGTTTTCTCAGTCATTGCACAATACCTCCTGAAGCTGTGATAGCGTAGTGGTTCCGTCTAATAATCGAAGGTCGGGGGTTCGATCCCGGGCAAGCATCTCTAACTCTTCGGAGTTATGTGCGTTTTTAGGGTTCCGTAGCCAAATGGCAAAAAACTGAACCCTTATGACATTCATCATCGTCATTTCTGTCTATCTATCTGTCCGTCCGTATGTCACAGCCACTTTTTTCCGAATTTATAATAACTATACTGTAATTAATTTCACTTCCTTTAACGGTGAAGGAAAACTTTGTGAGGAAACCTGCACACCTTCGAGTTCTACATATAATGTTCTCAAAGGTGTGTGAAGTCTGCCAATCCGCAATTGACCAGCGAGGTAGACTATGGTCAGACCCCTTCACATTCTGAGAGGAGACCTATTCTCTGTAGTGAACTGGCGGTGGGTTGACCGTGATGACAACAAACTCGGACTCAGACGCGTACGAAGAATGGAATTTTCTCCTCCACTTTTAATATGGGTACCTTCAAAACAAGAGTGAATAGGCATCTTCTAGGCAAGCGCGCTCCATCTTAGGCTGCATCATCACTTGGTAGCAGGTCTGGTTGCAGCCAAGCACTAGTCTATAAATTTAAAAAAAAAACTAGTTTATTACGACGTCATACGATTCGCAGGAACCCGCTGGATTGTACTCCTTTCGATGGTCAGAATTGTTAGATTTGTAAAATGATAATTACGTAAACTTAAAACTAAAGCTACGAGGGTTCCAAACGCGCACAGGTCTGAGAAGAGAGAAAACGAAGTCAAAATGTGAGATAGAGGATTGCACTTTGAAATGAACGTTTAGTTTTAGACATTTAAAAGGCTTAATCCAGGGATCGAGAGCAAAACCCAGCCTGAAGTGACCTACAAAGCTAAGCCTAGATAGATTCGTTTTTGTAGGTATTATGCCAGTAATACCTATTGTATGCTTTGTTGGGCCAGAGCTGCTTTTTAGGGTTCCGTCCACGAAGGGTGCCAACAGGACCCTCTTACTAAGCCGCCGCAGTCCGTCCATCCGTCCGTCTGTCTGTCAGCAAGCTATATGTCATGGACCAAGTATATGTTTGAAATTTTTGGAGAATGTGTATTTCTATTCTATGACAACAACATCTTCAATATGGCCACCATGAAAATATAAACAAATCAAAGGTGGTGAACGATGGCGATGATACGTAACCCTTCGTGTGTGAGTCTGACTTTATTAACATTTATGTCTATCTATACTAATATTATAAAGAGGAAACCTTTGTATTTTTGTATGTTTGTATTGAATAGGCTCAAAACTACTGGACCGATTTCAAAATTTCTTTTACCATTACTTAGAGGGATTCTTCCGAATCCGTATAGGCTATATTTTATCCCGGAAAATAGAAAAAATAAATGTCCACCCGTGCGAAGCCGGGGCGGGTCGCTAGTCGTTTATAAATTAACACCTAAATACTATTAAGTACCAGGTGTTTCAACATAAAAAGATGTAGAAATACGACTTTCTAAGAATTATTGTAACCAGAAGTTAAGGTCACATCCACTTTTAAAATATCAATGTATTCAATGTTGTCTTTTTTGTGAATAAATTAATTTAAGTAGTAAGTTGACCTTAGACCTGTCTAGCCGGATAGTGTCAGCCATTTTTAACCCCCGACCCAAAAAGAGGGGTGTTATAAGTTTGACGTGTGTATCTGTCCGTGGCATTGTAGCTCCTAAACTAATGAACCGATTTTAATTTAGTTTTTTTTGTTTGAAAGGTGGCTTGATCGAGAGTGTTCTTAGCTATAATTCAAGAAAATCGGTTCAGTCGTTTGAAAGTTATCAGCTCTTTTTTTAGTTACTGTATGTAACCTTCACTTGTCGTGGGTGTTATAAATTTTTAATTTACACTTGTAAACAATACTTTTTAAGGAAAACATCATAGGTATCGTAAGGAAACCAGCATGCCTGAGAGTTTTTCAATGTTCTCCAAAAGGTGTATGAATCCGCACTTGACCAGCGTGTTGGATTATGGCCATTCTGAGAGCAGACCCGTGCTCAGTAGTGAGCTGGCGACGTGTTAGAATGATGATGATGATGAAGACTTTAGTCACGAGTAAAAGTCAGTCTTTCAAAATCTTTTACGTAGATACAGTATTGAGCTAAAATGGAGTATACGATCTGTTTAATAGCTCAATACTGTACCGATATGTATACCATAAATTCTATGGCTATTATGGGAGTCAATGACCCCAGTACGTTCCATATTACGCTACGTTTAGTTAAATGTAGGCATTCTCGTATGCCCCAGATTTTGCTTTGAGCCGCCAACCATATACCATCGCTGATCTGTATGTTACGAGGCAAATAGGCATGTTTTGTATTATGTTACTAGCTGGCCCACCCTTGTTTAACTCTTGTGGAATTTTTGAAAATTGTTAATAGTACAGTCATTTGGTGCTCAAAAAGGGGGTTACCTGTACGCCCCAAACAATCTAATCGACTAATTAATTAGTGCAGTTCAAACATAACGCACGCTACGTTCACGGGTCGCGGGTTCGGGTCTGGATAACACGAACACCCCGTTTGCACCCTATTACACACCCTGCTATATTGCACCCTATTATTTTACACCCTGCTATATAAAGTAATCCATCATTTGCGTTTTTTGATGCCTTTTTAGGGTTCCGTAAACCGTACCCAGAGGGTTCCAACGGGTTTCTATTACTAAGCCTCCGCTGTCCGTCCGTCCGTACGTCTGTCCATCCGTCTGTCAGCGGGCTGTAACTCATGAACCGTAATACTTAGATAGAGAGTTGAAATTCATAGAGTGTGTATTTCTATTACCGCTATAACAACAAATAACAAGTGTAAATTAAAAATTTATAACACCCCCCACAAGTGAAGGTTACAGTAACTAGAAAAGAGCTAATAATTTTCAAACGGCTGAACCGATTTTCTTGGATTATAGCTAAGAACACTCTCGATCAAGCCACCGTTCAAACAAAAAAAAAAACTAAATTAAAATCGGTTCATTAGTTTAGGAGCTACAATGCCACAGACAGATACACAGATACACACGTCAAACTTATAACACCCCTCTTTTTGGGTCGGGCGTTAAAAATAAATAAAAATTACGCAGTGTTATATCTTGTACGATGGTACGGAACCCTTCGTGTGCGAGTTCGGTTCGCACTTGACCGAATTTTGGGTCACTAATGGGGTGGAAACTTGAAATGGTTGCGTGATGAATTGAAAATTCTGATTTTATTAATAAGGTACAGCATGGCTTCAATTTTGTTACATAACCCCAAACAAAAACATAGAAATCTAAATTGAAATTAGGGCGAATTTCCTATCAAAAAGATTTGCAGAATGAAAGTACTTGTGGTGTTTCATAATTTTGATGAGTCAATGAATAGGTCTAATAAAATTATGTGATTTTAACCGACTTCAAAAAAGGAGGTTATCAATTCGACGTATGTTTTTTTTTACCCGACTGCGGCAAAGCCAAATAGGAAGGGTTATGATTTTAGCAGTCTATGTTATGTATGTATGTGGGTATGTATGTTTGTATCCAGATTCTGTGTTCCACCGTAGCGCCTAAACTTGCCGCCCGCCACATGTACTACACCTACTAATATAATACTAGTCACTTACTGGGACGGTCCCAATTTCTATGTTATAATATGTAAACTTGTTTTATACCGAAATAAATATTTTTGTATTTTGTATTTGTATTGTAACTACTGGGCCGATTTTGATGAATGAGGTGTCAATTGATTCGTTGTAAAGGTCCGGGTAACATAGGCTATATTTTATACGAAAAGAATTGACCTAACGGATGTACATCAAAGAAGTGGAGGTCTTCAAAATTTTTACTCTTATATTTCAGCGTTTATTAAGACGATCGCAGTCGGGTTTTATTCTTTCACTCACTTTTGTCATACGTCAACACATTTTCCACTCCTTTTACACACATTATCCTCTTTCACGCAATCCGTCCACCTTTTTTTTGGTCTTCCTATCCTCTTTTTTCCTTCCACACACCTCTATCAATTATATTGTTAGTAAAGTAAGTAGTTAGATAGATATTTGAATATTAATGTCGAATAGTAATTTATTATTAGCATAAATTTGCATAAAGCAAGAATTCGTTGCAGACATTAATAACGAAGGATGTTTAAAACAATATTGCAACAAATTAACACAAGTAGGTAATCGTAACATCGTAACATATTATCGATTCTTCATTTACAAATCTACCTACCTATCGATTAGGCAACCAAATAAAAAAAATCAGCTAAGTGCGAGTTGGACTCGAACACGAAGAGTTCCGTGCCATTATACAAGAAACAATACTTTAATTCTTTTAAATTTTCGTGCCGACCGTTTTGAAATTTTTATTATTTGTTGTTATAGCTGCAATAGAAATACACATTCTGTGGAAATTTCAACTCTCTACCTATTCTCTACCCGCTGACAATAAAATTGACGGACAGACAAACGGACAGCGGAGGCTTAGCAATAGGGCTTCGGCTACGGAACCTTAAAAAGCAACTATCTACCTGAAATATTTTGATGTGTAAGGTACCTAATTAATCGAAAAAAAAATATTCTAAAAGTACCAATTCCATTTCATAAAGCACCGCTCTTAAATAATATAATTTGTAACAAAGTTAATGAATAGGTAGCCTCTTCTAAAACCTTTTAAATGTTGACCTAGACACAAATAATATCCAATCACGCTAGAACTGACACAATAAACATTTAAACACGAAAATTAAAACTGATTAACAATAGCATTGCAATAAAAAAACCTTCGTACGCCGTAGGTGTTTTAAATCCGCACAGAAAAAAAAAACACTATAAGGTAATCCACTTGAAAAGTGTCCAATTAAAAAAAATAAACGTCACTTAGGTATAATTATAGGGCACACTTTTAAAATTTTAATTCACTAAAATATTATGCCTCGTTCGAACGGTAGTGCATACACGCGCGGCCGTCAGCAGACTGGCTGAAAGAGGGCATGAAGGAGGGACTGCGCACCCTCCCTCGCTGCTAGGGCTACCACACTTACTTTAAAATAGAATGCTGCATGAATAGTATTGGAATTTGCAGTATTCAGATACAAGTTATCCCTTGACTGCAATCTCACCTGATGGTAAGTGGTTAAGATGGAAGCGGACTAACCTGCAGATGGCAGTTTTTATTAAACCTCTTTGGTTTCTACACGGCTTAGTACCGGAACGCTATTAAACGCGAATCGCTTGGCGGTACGGCTTTGTCAGTAGGGTGCTAACTAGCCACGGCCGAAACGTCCAACAGACAAATATTTAGGACATTTATACGTTTTAATTTTATTAAGATTCCGTACCCGAAGAGTGCCAACAGGATTATTGCTAAGCCTCCGCTATCCGTTCGTTCGTCCATCCGTCCGTCCGTCTGGCTGTGAGCGGAAGAGAATTGAAATTTTCACATAATATGCTTTCCCATTGCCACTATAACAACAAGTAATAAAAATTTCAAAATGGCCGCCACGAAAATTATATAAAAAAATAAAATAAAAAGTGTTATTTCTTCATATCTTCTACGATTGTACGGAACTCTTCGTGTGCGAGCCTGACTCCCACTAGACCGATTTTTATAAACCACTTCCTTTGTCCAGATACATACATACGTAGCACGTACATACATAATATTACATACATTAATAAATCCAGGGTTGGCATAGATTTAGACAAATATTTAAAACAAGTGTTTTAAACATAATTAAGACACATATTTAATAAATAGGTTTACGCAGTTTTAACCATGTTTTTGAGCATGTTTCAAACAGTATGTTTTGTTCTTTTTAGAAATAATAAACAAGTTTTTGTACAACGCTACAAAACTCACAGACAGCAATAATTTAATTGCCAACCCTAGTAACAGACCACGCTATACAGCGTTCCACAGCTGATTATACCTACATATAACACTTTTTGGTTCTTTTACACCCGTCTCACTGCTGGCCATTATTGTTGGAACGAAATCGATTTCTTTGTAACTGTGATTTGGACAAAAATCATTTTATTTTTAAGCGCTTCGACATATCACTGTCCCTAACTTATAGGTACTTACAAACCACATAATCAAAATTGTACAAGTGTAAGTAAATAAAAAACTTATAATACCCCCGTTACATTACAGTAACTAGAAAAGAGCTGATAACTTTCAAACGGCTGAACCGATTTTCTTGGATTATAGCTAGGAACACTCTCGATCAAGCCTCCTTTCAAACAAAAAAAAACTAAATTAAAATCGGTTCATTAGTTTAGGAGCTACGATGCCACAGACAGATACTCAGATACACACGTCAAACTTGTAACACCCCTCTTTTTGGGTCGGGGGTTAAAAATAAAAATTTTGGTCTTTCGCTCAAATGACCATCGTTATCAGAGTGCTAGAATAGTAAAGTCTTCGCACAAAAGTAATTAGAAATGTTTTCAATAGCCGCTCTACACTATGGATATAATATTATACTTATCCCTGTTTTTTTTTTCAGATGATTCTGTGCTAAGTATGTAACATGTTCGTAATCTAATATGCAAATCTGCTGAGTAAGAATAAAAATCAATACAACTTATGTTTTTATTCATTTGTCTGCCTTTAGCATAATTTTTAGGGTTCCGTACCAGATGGTTGACAACGGGGCCCTATTACTTACTGTCCGTCCGTCAGCGCTCGTCTGTCTGTCAGCGGGCTGTATCTCATGAACCGTAATGGGTAGAGTTCGAATTTTCACAAAATGTGTATTTCTATAAATTGCCGTTATAACAATAAACAGGTACCTAATAAAAATTCAAAAAGGCCACCATGAAGGTTAAAAAGTGTTATTTCTTGTACGGAACCCTTTTTGAGCGCGTCCAACTCGCACTTGACTGCTTTTTTTTAAGTCACAATCAGATCATGTTCATTCCCACAGTGATTGTATATTGTGTCGACTTTTACTTTCGCAAAAACAACTGACCTTGTTATATAAAAATATAGTCCCTGTTTAATTAATTTATGTACTTAATTAATTTTTGTACACATTTTATTTATTTATTTATTACTAGCTAATAACCGCGACTTCGTCCGCGGTATATATAGAATTCAAAAGATACAATCTCGCTGACGACACATAGACGGACGGACGACAGTAAGGACGGCTGAGTAAAAGATTATCGTTGGCATTCTTCGGGTACGGAACCCTAAAAAGCTTTTAAGGTTCCGAAAAGACTTTTTTAATAAAGACAGTTAATTCCTTCCTACAGTCGCATTTTTCACTGTATTCATTTTGTATAGTTTAGTTCATTAAGCTTCGAAATTAATTAACGCATAATTAAACACCACAGTACAAGCTGTGGTAACATTTGAACGAGAAAACTTTATAATTATTTTCATTCCTACGCCCGCTAACAAGTGGAATACGGTTCACTGGCCTTTTGACAGCCTGTATTTGGCGCTTCTATTACATACTACCATTGATATAACCTTGACAAAGACACACAGATTATTATTAAAACACAGCTAAGTTGATAGGACAAATTGTTTGTCGATTCATTCCTTGAATCGCACGGGATATCAAAAAACCTAAATCCACGCGGGTGAAGTCGCGGGCATCAACTAGTAATGATATATTTAAGCCCAATCCAAAGCAATTAACTCAACGTTTTCTCTTTCTCTCAATGAACTTTCTTCTCTTTTTCCTCAATAAACAAGAGTGAGGAACACTCAATATTAGGCTATGGGGACGTGAAATCATAGAAAAATAGTGAATCCTTGTAGGCGTCAAATGTACTAAGATTTGACGCCTGGCAGTGATGTCGAAGGCTCGACGTTTTGTTAGTCTCTGACGTGAACTGTGCTGAGTGGAGTGATCTGGTACTAGTATCAATAATTTATTTCGCTCACTCGTATAGGTATGTAAAAGTTTTCTTTTGCTATTTTATCGTTTGACAATTTTTTTGCTTTGCACGATAAATCTAAAAGATATCTTGAGTTTAATATAATATCAATGCCCGCTACAGACTATAAACTATTTTGATTTTATCGCAGACGTTTATAGCGTATGCAATGACCTACACGCAGTTCGACGGATATCAGATTTAAATTAACTGGCGTGACGCCTGAATTTCATGAAGATATTTTGTGCATTTTACTCGACTTATATGTAACCAAGCATAGATATAGCTACTTACTTTGACTTATGAAATTACTATATAGAGACAAGTGTAAATTAAAAATTTATAACATCCCCGACAAGTGAAGGTTACAGTTAACTAGAAAAGAGCTGATAACTTTCAAACGGCTGAACCGATTTTCTTGGATTATAATTACTAAAGACACTCTCGATCAAGCCACCTTTCAAACAAACAAAAAACTAAATTAAAATTGGTTCATTAGTTTAGGAGCTACGATCCCACAGACAGATACACCGATACACAGATATACACGTCCAACTTATAACACCCCTCTTTTTGGGTCGGGGTTTATAAATGGAAGCGGGCTAACTTGAAAGAGGTATAGCAGATTCATTAAACCCATATCCCGTTGGTTTCTACCACGGAATAGGTGGTAAATAAGGTTTCTACACAGCATCGTACCAGAACGCTAGATCGCTTGGTGGCACGGCTTTACCGGTAGGGTGGTAATGGGTGGTAACTAACCACGGTGGAAGCCTCCCACCAGACCAGGCCAGAGACAATTTAGAAATTATCAATACCCAAAGTGTCCGTCTGAAAATCTAACCAGAAACCATCCACTTTTAACACCAAAGCGCTCACCACTACGCCAGGGAAATCGTCGGTGCGGGTACGTGTAGGTACGTAATTCAATAACATTCAAACGATTTTCATAAACGAAGTAAAATTTTATTATTTTCACCTGTCCCATCCATTGATGCACCTAAGCCCATGGAAATTATTATTTCCATGGGTTTGTTATTGTGTTATTGCATCGTTACAGAATGTCACGTTCGTTACGGCGCGTTCGTTTCGCCCAAAATCGTTATTGCCCTAGACGCGTTATAACGAATAACGGCCCTACTCGTTAACGAACGGAAAAAGTTTTTATTGTTAAATGTTGTCACCGTCTGGCTAACGTATGCGAACAATACTTTATTCTGTCTGCAATTTGGTTTTAAATATAATACATCATCATCATGATCAACTCATAGCTGGCTCACTACTGAGCACGGGTCTCCTCTCAGAATAAGATAGGTTTAGATCATAGACAATAACGCCAAGTGCGGATTGACAGACATACACCTTCAGAAACATTATGAAGAAATTCGAGGCATGCAGATGTTTTCTTCACCTTAAAGCATATTTGATTGCTTGAAAAGCTCCGAAAAGTTAAAGGATTCGAAGCCCCGATCTCCCTAATAGATGGCCCACGTCTTAACCAGTAGAACCCTGAAACTTTGCAACTTTAAAATTACACTTCGATTTTGGATAGTCGTGTAAAAACCGGCTACAATTTGACCTAATGTAGTCAAATGAGGTAGTTATTGTGTAAAAGTGTGGTCATGGTTCAATACACTGCACATTCGGCCCAAATCAGCACGCGAGGATCACACAAAGTCAATAAAGAACCAGTTTTATTACTTCGTTAGAATCAATTAACTAATTGCACATCATAAAATTAAAATAAACAGGTAAGTAGGTACCTACCTAGTACAACGATTCTATGTTCTCAGGATCTTTTGTAAATCTGGTAATTTTAGATCAACAGGAATTACCCTATAGGTTTTCTTGACAGACACGACAGATGAACAGATGGACAGACTGACACACAACAAAGTGATCCTATAAGGATTCCTTTTTAAAGTTCCAAATTTCATGACTCTAAATCAACGGGGAGCACCCTATAGGTTTTCTTGACAATCACGACAGACGGACAGACAGACAAGAAAGTGATCCTATAAGGGTTCCGTTTTTCCTTTTGAAGAACGGAACCCTAGTTAAAAGACGTAAGGGCTTGGTGTATTCTGTAGCTGTAATGGTATCACAGACACCATGAGGTTCAGGTCAGGCAATGAATAATGAATGATTACGGCAAGCTAGCACCGGAACGTATTGATTATCCATTAGGAAGCCATTTAGGCGATACAGCATGGCGGCGACCGATGCAAACAGAGACGTATTAGTTTTATTCTTCACTGTAATCGGTCTTCATCATCATTATGATTAAACCATTGCCAGCTCACTAGAGACCACGGGTCTCCTATCAAATAGTCTACAGTTAGTTCCCAAAGTGGTCCACGTGGACCGCCAGGGGTCCACGCGAGACTCAACGGGGATCTACGTTGGCGTGACAAAAAAATAGGGGTTAACAATTTTGGGAAACCAAGAAAATTTATCTGCTTTCGATAGTGAAGAACTAAAATGTTGGCTTGACTTCGAACCTATCATTGACATAGGCAGATAATTAATATACTAAGAAGCTCAGCGACTGTTACTCGTAAAAATTTGCATATTCCATATTCAGTGCAATGTGTCTCACTTTATTTTCGAAAACTATTAATTCGTGGTTGGAACTCAGCCGCAACGCAAATTTCCATAGCTAGGTCTAATCTTCCCATTTTTGTCGAGTTTTGAGAATATGGCAGAAATGTCCACAGGGGTCCACCGGAACCAGCTTTTTGAAAGTGGTCTATGAGAAAAAAGTCTGGGAACCTATCTGGTCTACAACATTGACAAGTGGCATGCAAACACTATGGATAGCAGCGCTCAGGCATGCAGGTTTCCTCACGATGTTTTCATAGATAAAGCAAGTGATATTTAGGTAATTGCCTAAAACACCATAGACCCCGGAATCGAACCCCTGACCTTTCGAAAGCGCTGATGGCCTAGTGGTTAAGACGTTTACTACCTACCAACCTTCAAATTTGGAAACGCGTGGGAAAGGATTTTCCATCCGTTTACACCTCATTAAATTCCGAAGGGGGTGAAATGGTGTGAAAATTGCCTGTGCCTCTATTTTTATATTCTCAAAAAGCCCGCTGACAGACAGCCGGACGGACATGAGGGCCTTGTACTCAAGTTAGCCACCTTCGGGTACCTACGGAACCCTAAAAACGTTAGTAAATAGACGAACAATGACTTGAAAACATACGAATTAAGAAAACTTACTCAACTCCAGAATATATCTCAGGAACTTAACCAGAGTCAAGAACCGGCACATTGCATTGCACTAACATCGAAAAACAAGCCAATATCTGACTAATACTGCGTAGCTCTCCGCAAAAGCCTTATAGACCTTCCCGACAAAGCAAAAACAACTCTATTTTAACTATCCTAAAGTTCAAATTCCATCGCAAAAATTATTAACCTTCGATCACGCTCGCATTGAAATATCAACTATATCCCAGGTTGTTAAAGTTCGAAATCGGATGAACTAAATATTAGGACGTCGACTTGTTTTATAGGGTAGCGGGAAAACCAGGGCTGAGTCATGACTGAATTGCTGAAAATACGTCACTGATTGAAACGTTGCACTAGTTTTCACAGAAATTGAGTGGCAAAGCGTACCACTTGGTTTGTGGAAATTGTATGAAGGTTTTTATTCGACATTTTGGACGATAAATCAAGAACTATTATGCTTAAAAGAAACAAAAAACCGGCCAAGTGCGAGTCAGACTCGCACACTAAGGGTTTGGGTATTTTTTCCAACATTTTGCACGATAAATCTAAAACTATTATGCATAAAAACAAATAAAAATCTGTTTTAGAATGCACAGGTAAAGACCTTTCATATGATACCCCACTTGGTATAGTTAGCTTACTATGAAAATTGAAACACGTTTTTTTTTTTTTTTAATGATGTAACCACAAATTCGCGGTTTTTAGATTTATTCCTGTACTTGTGCTTTAAGACCTGGGAAGTACCCTCTAGGTTTCTTGACAGACACGACAGACAAGCGGACGGATAGACAGACAGACAGACAGACAGACAACAAAGTGATCCTGTAAGGGTTCCATTTTTCCTTTTGAAGTACGGAACCTTAATAATGAAATCCCAGCGCTGGGACATTACTTAACGTTAAGGCAATGGTAACTCTATGCCCCGAAGACGTGAACGTGCTCAAGGGGCGATTCGCATTCGCAGGAAAAATCGCAAGTCCGTTAAGAGGACTCAAACTTTTGTCAGCAAAAAGTGTGGTATTTCCGAACCTTAGGCTGAAATCTATAGGGCGCACTTTGATTTTGCCCAGGCTTACGACACTGTTAATATGAAAAAGCGTTATATCGCCGACATAAATCTGTCCCGTTTTAAATCCTACTAAATATTATAAAAGCGAAAGTTTGCATGTATGTTTGGATGTAGCAAACGAAGGTTTCCCTACCACATCATACAAGGTACACCTAACACTTTTATCTAGATCACTGCAAGTTAATAACAGACTGCGCCATCTATATGTGATTTAGTAAATTATTGTTATTTATTACCTTATATAGTGATCAAATAAATAATAAACTAAACAACTAAACTAAATAACTAAATAATAATAATTAAAATAATGAACCTAAAACTAAAAAAAAACCTTAAAAAATATAATATAATAACTAAAATAAATTATTAAAGGAAGTCCCTTAAATTTAGTGAATTAAATTTTTCGTGAACACATTTTTTTTTGTGATATAACCACAAATTCTCAGTTTTCGGATTTTTTCCTTTACTTGTGCTATAAGACCTACCTACTTGCCAAACTTTATGATTCTAGGTCAACGGGAAGTACCTATAGGTTTTCTTGACAGATACGACAGACGGACCGGCAACCAGACAGACAGACAGACAATAAAGTGACCCTACAAGGTTTCCGTTTTTCCTTTTGAGGCACGGAGGCCTAAAAATGATGCTTTTTAATTTTAAAATACCCTCGTCGCGTCTAAACAGCTAGAAATTTTCTTTTATAATTCACTACTGACACCACCTGACACTTCAGGATCAAACCGAGAGTTCCCTAACTCTAATTCCCTCTACTACTGATCATCTATACTAATAAATAAAATTGGAGTGTCTGTCTGTAATTTCGAAATAACTACCTCATATTAAGCTCATATGGTTATTTGAACGATACCATAACTGAATCACACGTTTTTAAAATTTTTGTCTGTCTGTCTGTCTGTCTGTCTGTCTGTCTGTTTGAAAAGGCTAATCTTTGGAACGGCTGAACCGATTTTGACGGGACTTTCACAGGCAAGTAGAGGATTGACCAGGGCGTAAAATAGGCTACTTTTTTAACCGATTTTTAAAAAGGGAGTTGTGTTTTTCTACCTATGTACACCGAAATCTCCGAGATTTCTGAACCGATTTGCGTCATTTCTTTTTTAATCGATAGAGGAACTTTGCGACATTGTTTCATAAAAAATTTGGAGTCCAACTCCTCAATCCTGATGCTGCATGGGATCTGACCAATCCACGCGGGCGAAGCTGCGGGCATCAGCTAGTTAGAAATAATAATAATAATTAATGTTTTGCGATTGGCCAATTTAAATTTCGAAATAATAATAATCTTTCTAAGTCGAAATATGCAAAACTGGTAACAACAAATTATTATCAGTGCAAGCCATTTGGTGCGGTGCCAAGTAGGAACTAACGGGACAATTTACAGGATGCAAGAGTGCTTAAGCTCTTGTGCAGCTAAAGAATGGTCATAACTTCAAGTGACGCTTCTGTTACGATGAAAAACCGGGCAAGTGCGAGTCCGACTCGTACACGAAGGGTTCCGTACCATTGAACACTGCACTTTTAAATTTTCTTAAATTTACATGGCGGCTATGTTTATTACTATTTGTTTCAATGACACGGGGCGAGTTTACAAGCTGCTAGCGAACTCGCTGCCTTGTAACTTGTAAACTCGCCATGTGTCATCGAGCTTTTTCACAATCTGCTTTTGATTATCAGATTGTAAAAACGCTGCTTGAAAAATAGAAAGCCGGGCTAATTTACTCGCCATTCGCTGGCGTGTTGGCCTGTAAGCTAGCTAGTAGCCACGTGTCATCATCACTGCTAGTAAACTAGTTGCGAGCATCTGCGTTTTGGTAGTTAAAGCTAAAATGTCAACACGCTAGCTAGTTGGCTACTGAGCGAGTGGAATGTTTTGTGTGTCATCGACACTCGCTTACTCGCTCACTCGCTAGCTTTCAAACTCGCCGACTAGCAGCTCGTAAATTAGCCTAGTGTCATCGAGCCTTAACCCCCGACCGAAAAGAAGCGTGTTATAAGTTTGACGTGTGTATCTGTGTCTGTCTGTGGCATCGTAGCTCCTAAACTAATGAACCGATTTCAATTTAGTTTTATTTGTTTGAAGGGTGGCTTGATCGAGAGTGTTCTTTGCTATAATCCAAGAAAATCGGTTCAGCCGTTTGAAAGTTATCAGCTCTTTTCCAGTTACTGTAACCTTCACTTGTCGGGGTGTTATAAATTTTTAATTTACACTTTTTGTTATAGTGGCAATAGAAAACACTGTGACAACTCTATCTATTAGATACGGTTCATGAGATACAGTCCGCTGACAGACAGACACACGGATGGACGGACTGGCAGCGTAGGCTTAGTAAAAGGGTCGGTCCCGTTGGCATTTCTCGATTATGGAACCCTAAAAAGCACAATATAGACAAGGGGTATTTTGTCTAACTAATAACTTCAAACTCTAATAGCGTCTCGTTAACCACGATTCGTATTCTACTCACGTAAACCCAAGAATTTTATTCGTATAACAGTAGTTAAGTTAAAATTCAGTTATTTTCTCAAAGACACCAAACACAGAAAAATAGTATTTTGCTCAAACGTTATTTTTACCCAACTGCAGTGAAGTCTGAATGTATGTTGAGTAGTTACAAGCGGACATAGGAACAGTCCTATGTCCGCTTGTAACTACTCAACGGCTGAACCGATTTTGATGAATGATACGTCATTAGATTTATCTGGATTGCGCGAGTGTCACTGGGTTTTTAAAATTTGTTAAAAATCAAAATGGCGGATTTTATATGCTGGCTTAAAATTATGTAAGTAGTGCAAACCGCAATCGGGGATTCCAAAACTTTTTAAATTAAATATTTGTTCAAAAATGTTTCATAATATCGAAATAATGTATCACATTTTAAATTAAATTGTTCGAATACGAATACCAATAAAGTTTTATCGAGCACGCTTGAGTCGGAACGTATTCGTTGAGTGCACTCACGAATACACATTTATATTGCTTTCCGAGTGAACTAAAATACTTAATGATTTTCTGTTAAATCATATTTTTAACCCCGACCCAAAAAGAGGGGTGTTATAAGTTTGACGTGTGTATCTGTGTATCTGTCTGTGGCATCGTGGTTCCTAAACTAATGAACCGATTTTAATTTAGTTTTTTAGTTTGAAAGGTGACTTGATCGAGAGTATTCTTAGCTATAATCCAAGAAAATCGGTTCAGCCGTTTGAAAGTTATCAGCTCTTTTCTAGTTACCGTAACCTTCACTTGTCGAGGGTGTTATAAATTTTTAATTGTATAAATACCTACTAGATTTTTTATATTTTTAATACTAGCTTTTTACCCGACTACGGCAAAGCCGAAAGGAAGGGTTATGATTTTAGCAGTCTATGTATGTATGTATGTATGTATGTATGTATGTATGTAAATATGTATGTATGTTTGTATCCAGATTTTGTGTGTTCCACCGTAGCGCCTAAACTACTGGGCCGATTTTGATGAATGAGGTGTCAATCGATTCTTTGTAATGGCCCGGGTGACATAGGCTATACTTTATACGAAAAAAATCGGCCTGACGGAAGTTACATCAAAAAAAGTGAGGGTCTCAAAATTTTTTTTATTGCTATTGTGTCGAGTGGGATGTCCAACGAAAGAGAAAAAAATTCTGAGTTCATAAATATAAATTTAGTTAGTATTAAAATATACCAAGCGACAGAAACCCCATTTTACTATAATTAAATTCGTTTCGATTAGACATAACAGATGGCGCCACTAGCTGCTTACAACGCATAGCTCACAGAATTTCTCATATAATACGTAGTTGAATACAGTTCTTGCACCCTATTAATTGATTATTCTTTTTATTATTTAAATATATAGTATATAGTTATCATTAAAATATACCAAGCGACAGAAATCCCATTTTATTATAATTTTATTATTTCTCATACAGCAGCGCCACCTATTGGCTATTTACGAGACCTCAGTTAATCGTCGCATCATAGACTTATTAAAACGGAAAAGTTTCAAATAAAAAAAAGTTGAAAAAACTATAACCCGACTACGGAAAAAATAAGACAACTTGAACCCGACTTCATACAAGTAAAATAAACTAAAAAGAAAGAAACAAGATTGTGCTTAGTGCTATCATCGTCTTGATTGAGATTCAACACAAAGGCCGTGGTCGTGCGTTGTCGACAGCAAAAAGAAAATATTCTAATTTGGTAGACAAATGAAATCACTGGGAATTCCGTCAATCAAGGATAAGAAATACGCTGTCGACAACGCACGACCACGGCCTTTGTGTTGAATCTCAATCAAGACGATGATAGCACTAAGCACAATATTGTTTCTTTCTTTTTAGTTTATTTTACTTGTATGAAGTCGGGTTCAAGTTGTCTTATTTTTTCCGTAGTCGGGTTATAGTTTTTTCAACTTTTTTTTTTACACACAATATTGAGTTAAATGAACCACCTTTCAATAATTTAAACTGATTGAACCCGATTGCTCGCAATACGAACACCATCAGCATTTTATCGAGCACGCTTGAATCGAAACGGTATTCGTTGATTGCACTCTCGAATACACTTTTATATTAGGTTTTTGAGTGAACAAAAGACTAATGATTTTCTATTAAATCATTTATACTTCGCTTCGTCTTCGAGATTAGGATACTTGTAGTAGCACGAACCGTGTGGCCATTTCATACACTAAGTTGAGAAATACAAAAAACAAGATAAATACTTTTTTCGTAGGTACCATAGACTATACTTCTCATAGTGACAGCACTGATCGTCATTTTCATTCGCGTTCTAGTGCCTGGCCGTTCAACACGATATTCTTAAAAAGTCGTAGTGAATTTGAGTATTAATAATGCCTAAACGCAAAAATAAAAGTAGTGATGAGTATCTTCTGCGAAAAATAAAGAAACTGGAAAAAAGATACAAAAACGTGCTCGAACAATATCGGATTCATCTTCGGACAATTCTAATCCGCCATTGTCATTACAAGAAGGTAAGCTCATCGATTTGTAGGTATTAAAATACGGGAGAGCCAACGTCCATACCATGTTGAATACACCGGTTTTCGTCCGATCACCGAAGTTAAGCAACATCAGGCGCGGTCAACACTTGGATGGGTGACCACCTGGGAACACCGCGAGTAATATTATTATGTGTTGAGTACACTTCGATAGAGAGTGTTACCTTCACGTCAATATACATTGAGGATAGTTATTTAGACTATTTCCTTTGTATTAATTACTACAAAAAAGTGATGAGTTTATCTCTTAAGGATAATACCTTCACATCAATATCGTTGAGCACAGGTTGTGAGCCTGTGTCTTCGTTACAAGCTTAATAATTGATTTAAAATAATTAACTGATTTGTAAACAATCAACCAAATATGTCAGAAGACGTGGCCGTTATCATCGATAGCATACGAGGAATCAATCGTCCCCAGTGGATCTGGATCATCCAATTATGGGTATTATTTCCGATTTACCCTCAACATCAGCTGTAATATCAACTGAAACTTCGATTATTTTGGATAACAACTACTGGATACTGGATTTATTCGGTGAAACCCCTTCTAAAAATAAAAAATACAGTTCTCCAATACAAACTGAACTAGCTGTTTGTTGGGAACATATTGCGACCACGGGTCTGCCAAATCCTTCCTCCTTGAAAAATATTTTCCACCAGGAAACTGCCTCAAGATTGAATCTCCCCAATTAAACGCAGAAATAAAGGCTGCACTGTCTGAGGCGTTAGATAAAAAGGACAAAGCTATTGAAGTTAAACAGAACCAACAAGCAATTGCTATAACTTGTATAAGTCAAGCTTTGACAAAAATGTTTACAAATCAAAGTAAAGAGACTGACGTCATTAAACTTTTATTAGACGCAACCAAACTCTTATGTGACTCCCAATTTGTCGAGTCTATGTCTCGCCGAAGTTTTGTAACTGCTACTATTAAAAAAGAGATTAAGGATCATTTATACTCCACTGGAATTGACAGTTTTCTCTTTGGCGAAAAATTAGCCGATACACTAAAAGCAGCAAAAGTAATACATAAATCAGGAACAGAAATGAAGACTGTGTCGTCGCAACATAATCAATATCGGTGTTTAAACGGGAAAGCTCCGCTTCCGCTGGCGAGGCAGTCGGGAGCAGCAAGGAGGTCAGCGCCTGCAGCGCAACAGCCTCGCAAGTACCAAGCTCCGCCGCCGCCGCCACCGCCGGCCGCCGCCGCCGCCGCCGCCGCCGCGGGGTCGAGTGCATCGGCCACCGCCGCGCCGCAGCGCTCGCGCGCGCGCACTCGGACACGCCGGTAGTCGAGGTACGACACAACGCTGGTAGACTAGCCGCTTTTTATGACAGATGGTGCCTCATTACTAATGACGCCGTCATTTTATCGTGGATTAAAAATGGTTATAAAATTCCTTTTTTCACAACCGCGAAACAGTAATTTACACCGTCCTCTAGAATTTTTTCTCAGGAAGAAATTAACGAATTTGAAAGTGTCATTAATGAATTGTTAAATTCCGGTGCAATATCTGAATGCATACCATGTAATATGCAATATATTTCAAGTATTTTTCTTGTACCTAAGCCGAATGGCAAAAAGCGGTTTATTCTAAATCTTAAATCACTTAATAAATTTATATCAACGAATCACTTTAAAATGGAGGACTTACGAACAAATTTAAAATTAATTTCGAAAAATTCATTCTTATGTACGCTAGATTTAAAGGATGCTTATTTTTTAATACCTATAAATGGAAAATTAAAAAAAAAAAAAAATTACGTTTCATATGTAACAATAAAACATACGAATTTAACGTCCTCCCATTCGGATTGAACACAGCTCCTATAGTTTTTACAAAGTTAATGAAACCAGTAATATCCTTACTTCGGTCTTTGGGATATATTTCATTCATTTACTTGGATGATATATGTATAATTGCTGACACATTTCACGCTTGTCAACAGAATGTAACTCATACAATTGATATCTTGGAGTCATAGGTTAGGTTTCATAATTAACTATGAGAAAAGTTCGTTGATACCTAAAACTAGATGTAAATATTTAGGATTTATAATTGACACCAAAAATTTTCATATCGCTCTCACTAATGAAAAGAGGATGTTAATAAAACAAGAAATATTGAAATTTATAAAATTAAAGCGATGTACAATTCGACAGTTTGCTCGTTTAGCAGGCCACCTTACCTCATCTTGCCCCGCCGTTCAATATGGTTGGTTATACACCAAGAATATCGAACGATGTAAATATCTAGCTCTAGAAAAGACTGAGGACTATGACAGTCATATGACTATTCCTCAACATTTAGCAAAAGATTTTGAATGGTGGCTGACACATATTGTAAGGTCAGTTAATCCTATTAGAGATGATTCCTACTGCTTAGAAATCTTTTCCGATGCCAGTAAAACAGGATGGAGGGCAGCATGTGGTAAGGATAAAGCTAATGGTAAATGGAGTGAAGATGAGAAAAATATGCACATCAACTACTTAGAAATATTGGCAGCATATTTCGGTTTAAAGGTCTTCGCAAAGAGTCGAAATAATTGTCAGATACTTCTTCGCATCGACAATACAACTGCCAGTTCGTATGTAAACAAAATGGGTGGCGTGCGATTTCCTCATCTCACTGATATTAACAAGAAATTATGGAATTGGTGCGAGGACAAAACATTTTTGTCTATGCATCTTACATCTCTTCACAAGATAATGAAGTAGCGGACGCAGAATCGCGACGATTGCACCCCGATATCGAGTGGGAACTAACTGTCCATGCCTTCAGTAGAATTGTAGAACACTTTGGTAGACCAGCTATAGATTTATTTGCTACTAGGCTAAATAAGAAATGCGATGCATATAATTTTTGGCATGGAGACCCAGGAGCAATAGCAGTAAATTTCCTTTACGTTGAATTGGAAAAAACTAAATTTTTATGCTTTCCCATCAATATCCGTAATTTTGAAAATGATTCGTAAGATAATTTTAGATAAAGCTGAAGGCATAGTAGTTGTTCCCCTCTGGCCTACTTAACCGTGGTTCCCACTTAAAAAAAATAAAAAAAAATGTAATGATATGTTAATACTTGGAACCAATACAGACGTGTTATTTTCTGTTCCTAACAGCCAATTGCAAAACAAAGTCACGCTAGTAGTCGCGAAGTTATCCGCACAGCGTTTTTTCACGAAGAGGGGTTCCACAAAGTGCATTAGACATCATGAGTGCGTCAATATCAGACACTTCTGTTAAACAATATGGTGTTGTATTTAAAAATGGTTAATTTTTTGTAACAATCACAATATTGATCCTTATGAAGCTGCAGTTACCCATGTAATTACTTTCTTAACTGAAATGTTTCATAAAGGAATTCAGCATAGTACTTTAAACAGTTATAGATCTGCTTTATCTTTAATTGTAAACACAAAGATAGGCACAGATGATAGGTTAACTAGATTGTTTAAGGGCTTCTACCGGCTACGCCCATCTTTGCAAAAATATAATGTTACTTGGAATCCTTCAATTGTATTTAATTTTTTGGAAAGCTGGTACCCCAATGATGAGATTAGTATGGAAAAACTAACAAAAAAAATTGTAACATTACTAGATCTTGTAACGAAGTAAAATTAATATGCAGAATATTGAAATTAAAGCTGATGACAGAATTATTATAAAAATACCAGATTTGATTAAAACTTCACGCGCTGGCTCTTTTTCAACCCTCCTTAATTATAAGTACCTTTTTTCAAAAAAAAAAAAAAAAAAGCCAGAAATATACCCGACAGAGGCCTTATTAGTGTATGTCAATTGGACAATTTCTGTAAGAAACAATGATCAACTGTTTATCAGATTAAAAAGTCCATATAAACCAGTTTGTTCACAATCAATCAGTCGTTGGATAAAGGAAGTTTTGAATAAAAGTGCAATATGCACTAATATATTTACAGCTAATATGTTTACAGCTTATTCAACGAGGCATGCCTCCACTTCTACTGCATATGAAAATACCATTAATATTGATTTAATACGCAAAACTGCGCGTTGGTCAGTTTTGTCATTCGCACGTTTTTTATCAAAGAGTTGAGGTAACTGATAATAGCAATGATTTTGCAATATCAATTTTAAATCTCAATTCTTAATACATTTAAAATGCATTTTTATTTTCTTTGGAAATAATAATATGAGTTAATTTAATTCTTTGATTTACTCTTTATTGCTTAAGATTAAGCTGTTACGTTTTGTTATATTGATATAATTGATTAAATTGATTATATGAATATATCTATTATGATATTTTTTTTTTTACAAATGTCATATCTCTAAAGATCTACAAGTATCCTAATCTCGAAGACGAAGCGAAGTATAATTGATGATTAAACGAACTTACCTTAAGTGAAGTTCTATCATAATTATACGAAGGCTTCGTCTGAAGAGATTAGCTCCCTCCCACCCTTTCTTTCCTTTCAGACACCCGTGTATGAATTAGTAAAAAAAAATAAAAAAAAAAAGAAGCTCTCTAAACTAAATGAAAATGACGATCAGTGCTGTCACTATGAGAAGTATAGTCTATGGTACCTACGAAAAAAGTATTTATCTTGTTTTTTGTATTTCTCAACTTAGTGTATGAAATGGCCACACGGTTCGTGCTACTACAAGTATCCTAATCTCGAAGACGAAGCCTTCGTATAATTATGATAGAACTTCACTTAAGGTAAGTTCGTTTAATCATCAATTATAAATGCTACACTTTTAATACATTTTTACTACAATATAAATAGAATGCCATAAGCCTACTTTGTCGTATTAGTTTACAAATTGCGAAAAACCAAATAAAATTTTAATTTCGCGAGCAGACCCGTCGCATCCACTTTAACTATGGTGCGTAGGCCCTACAGCGTCACCGGATGGGTTAGCGAGCGCGAAGCTCCGCCGAGGGATGAGCCCTAGAGGCTAGAGGTCGAAGGAATAATAATTAGAGAGGTCGGGAGGCAACGTCCTATTGTGAGGCTTGGACCACGGCTTAGGATGACGTTGGCGTGGGTGGATTGGTCGGACTAGTTAGTCCGTACGCCCCCGAGGCCGTGTCGTGAGTCCACGTCCGAGTAACGTTAGAAATTGGGGAGCAGTATTACACCCTGGCAACAGCCGCGTGCAGCTCATAGAGGTATAAAAGTACTGCCTACCCTAGTTGTAATAGATCAATTCTTATTTTCCATTATGACCTGCCAGAAAATAAGTTCATACCTTAATGCTTACCCTGGCTTTAAACCCTATTGACGCCACTGCCTGGCAGGTCTTAAAGTAAATCCGCACTTTACCATGCAGTGGCGGGAGGGGGTAGGTGGGGGGAGGTTCGGCGTCAAGATGTCTGCAGATAGCGGGTCGCGTGACTCGCTCAGCCGTTTTGGAGAACGAGCGCCGCCTTGTATTGCTGATGTAAACCATCGATCGGGTTGAAGGCATCGACGTATATGGGTTGGATTATTTCATAACAAATGCGTTCATCAAAATGCGCTTGAATATTGAATTTTTTTCGCTCTCCGTTTGCTTTCATGAGCATTGAGCATCCCCCTTAAATAGGTTTTTATATATTTTTTTGGTTTTTATTAGAACCACAAAGTTGTAACAATAAAGAGAACAACTATAAATTAAAAATTTATAACACCCCCGACAAGTGAAGGATACAGTAACTAGAAAAGACTGATAACTTTTAAACGGCTGAACCGATTTTCTTGAATTATAGCTAAGAACACTGACGATCAAGCCACCTTTAAAACACAAAAACCAAATTAAAATCGGTTCATTAGTTTAGGAGCTACGATGCCACAGACAGATACACGTCAAACTTATAACACCCCACTTTTTGGGTCGGGGGTCAAAAACGGACAGATGGACGGTCAAACATACAATAAATCGGACGGATATACCCAAGCTTCACTAAGTGGGCAGACGAGACGAGAACGAGTCACAGGGAGTCACTGGATGGTAGCGGCGTAAGACAGCAGCGTGTGGAAGTCCCTACAATCTACGTCCAGCGCTGGACGTTTATTGGTTGATGGTGAAAACTGGGACTCGTAGACCTCGCTTCGCTTATTATTTGTAAAGAACTAACTACGCTCATTAATATTCAAAAGTTACAAGACTCTGACAGACGGACGAACTGATGGACGGGCGGACAGCGGAAGCTTAGCAATAGGGTCCTTTTGGCACTTTTTGGGTACGGAACTCTAAAAAGCTTGCTTTAACTTTCAGCTCAAACTTAAGACAGTTCTTAAACTTTAGAGTGCTTGGGTTACTTGTCTTATCTCTCAAAGAAATACACGGTCGGCACTCCTCGGCACTCCTCGGCATTCCAGGCACGTCCTCATTGCCACGAAAACATTTTTATTATTCCATCGTAAAAATGGTCGCAACTTTTACCATTTTAAAATGTAAGACCATCAAATATCAAGGTGACCATTAGCTTTATATGCTTTTTAAGAAATTAAGCTACACAGAGAAAAGGCGGTGATAGTCTAATTAAGACTTTGATTTCGATCCTGGGCACGCACCCAATCTTTCGGAATCTTTCGGAACTATATAGGGTCTTGTTTTAACGGTCTACTTTTTTTTTTAAAGAACATTAGTCATGCTAATCATGACTAATACTCGCCTTTCCCCTCCAATTAAGCGTAAAGCTTGTGCCAGGAGTGGGTACGACAATAGTGCAACGGGTGCGGTTTGAACCGCCGACCTTTCGGAATTCAGTCCGCTCCTCAACCGTTGAGCTATCAAGGCTCTACTTGCATGAAAGTTCTCCATAATGTTCTCAAAGGTGCGTGAAATCTGCCAATCCGCACTTGGCCAGCTTGATGGACTAGTAGAAAGTCTAAACTCTTCTTACTCATTCTGAGATGATATACTCATGTTAATTATTTCTCCGACGATAGGTTAAAGTAATGATGATGATTACAGTAAATCCAGCTGAAATACCCCTTAAATAACCCTGGTACAGCATTGCGATGTCTCTTCAGTGACGACACTTACGTATTTTCCTTTTAAAATTATGACCCTACGACCCTAGTGTGACCCTGAAGTAATATCATGGTATCTCTACAGTCGCGACTTGTGACTTTGACATAATTTCGCTATGACTCTACAGAGGTGACTGCAGCATTCTACCTACGTCTGTGCATGTTTGACCCTGAGGTAATTTCTCTACCTTCATACATCTTCTTTCATCCGTGAAATCCAAAAGAAAGCCTTCAAACTCAAAAAACTCAAACTCAAAATCATTTATTCAAAGTAGGTCTAGGTACTATTGTACATGTTTTGATGGTCAGAATTGTTAGATTATAGTGGTGATAGTAATTAATTACGTAAACTTAAAACTAAAGCTACAAGGGTTCTAAACGCGCCCAGGTCTGAGAAGAGCCCACAACGAACTCAGCCAGGTATAAAGGCTTCAATATAATATTATTACTTAAGATCATGATATCAATTTGATTCACCAACATCACCAAAAAAAAATTATTCTGTTCAACCTATTCATACTCAGTCCGTCTAATTTAATTAGACTTAATGAACTTGTATGTATTCTGGAGTACATTGTAATCCACAAAGAGGTATACCGTAAGATTATATTTATTTACTAATGCCTAGATAACTTAAAATAAAAAAAAACCGGCCAAGTGCGAGTCAGACTCGCGCACTGAGGGTTCTGTACTCGGTTATTTTTCCAACATTTCGCACGATAAATCAAAAACTATTGTATATAAAAAGAAATAAAAATCTGTTTTAGAATGTACAGGTAAAGCCCTTTCATATGATACCCCACTCGGTATAGTTATCATACTTTGAAAATTGAAACATATTTTTTTTAAATGATGTGACCACAAATTCGTGGTTTTCAGATTTATTCCTGTACTTGTGCTATAAGACCTACCTACCTGCCAAATTTCATGATTCTAGGTCAACGGGAAGTACCCTATAGGTTTCTTGACAGACACGAGGGACAGACAGATAACGAAGTGATCCTATAAGGGTTCCGTTTTTCCTTTTGAGGTACGGAACCCTAAAAACGAACTTATTCTGGAGGGCCTGAGTTGGTTTGAGTACTGACCTATAAAGCTGTCTTCGTCGCTGGCATGCAGCGCGTGCATGACGAGCGCAGCCAGCAGCGCGGGGCGCGGCGGCAGCGGCGGGGCCAGCCCGCGCAGGCTCACCGGCGCGGCGGACCACACGGCGCCGCAGAGCATGCCCTACGCCATCGCTGCCGTCGCGCGCTGCGGCACGACCAGTGCTGCAACACGACAGTTGACTAAACCCTGCACCTTGACACTGACACTGACAACTACAGAATAATCCGCTTCCATCTTAGACTGTATCATCACTTACCACCGGGTAAGATTGCAGTCAAGAGGTAACTTGTATTATTATTTTAAAAAACTGTGCGTCAAGTGCGAGTCGGACTCTAGAATTTAGGTCAACGGGAAGTACCCTATATATGTATATTTAGGTATACCTAAAACCTTATTGGGCCAAATAAAACACTAACTTTAGATATTAGTTGCTGTAATGATCGGTCTGTACATGTCTCTTATGCAAAAAATGGCTACTTACACAAATGTAGGTAGGTATATTATGATAACAAGATAACACCTAGGTACTGTAAAATACACGCAATAGTGCACAACCATGACAAGGCGCTACGCTGGAACGCTATAGGTTTTCTTGACAGAAACGACAGACGGGCAGACGGTCAGACGGATAAACGGACAGACAGACAGATAACAAAGTGATCCGTTCCGTTTTTCCTTTGAGGTATGGAATCCTAAAATCATACTGAGTAGGTACTAGTGGTTTCAGCGGAGTACCTCCAGCAGTGTGAACCTATTAGGTCAACGTAAACGAACTGCTGGTAAGAATAATTGGTGGAAGAATTTTGATCAGAATTAGTTTTTCAGACTTTATGGAATTAGTTCCGCTGTGAACATTGTGTTGTGTTATTGGCTCTGGGTACGCTATAATTATTATTGAAATGAAGATTCAGGGTTGCCACTTTTTCAACACACAATACACGTACAATAATCTATACTAATATTATAAAGAGGAAACCTTTGTATTTTTGTATGTTTGTATTGAATAGGCTCAAAAACTACTGAACCGATTTCAAAATTTCTTTTACCATTACTTAGAGGGATTCTTCCGAATCCGTATAGGCTATATTTTATCCCGGAAAATAGATAGGATTTTTCGTGGTAGTGTCCACCCGTGCGAAGCCGGGGCGGGTCGCTAGTGTAATATCAAAGAAAGTGGTAACCCTATGTAAATTGAGTAGTGTATGTAGAGATATTTAATATTGCCAAAAAAAAATCTCTTTACTTCAAAATAAAATTGCACGTTGAATGCATTTACTTACAAATTACAGTCACATTTAAATTGTAACGAAAAATTCTATTTATTTAACTAATTTCTTTAACTTCTATATTACCTATGGTACCAATATTATAAAGAGGAAAGGTTTGTTTGTTAGTAATCGATAAACTCTGAAACTACTATTTTTTTCACCAATAGAAAACTACTTTACCCAGAAATAACTCAGCCTATATTATAATATTATGTACGTATACGTATAGGTACATAAAATTTCACCCGGGCGAAGCCAGGCTGATCAACTATCTATAAACATACGATTTAATTTAAGTAAGACCAACAAGTTGGTTTTAAATAATTTTTTCTAAGTTATAATATTCAAAGGCCTTTCAGCCTTTGAGACGTGACATATTTTCATTAATATTTCTAGGAAAACTAAACGGTGACAACCCTGTTTTGTACCAACAAAGCAACGGGGCGATGCTCCAGATTCGGGGCACAAAAGACGCAAACCCAAAAGGACCCAATTTGTAAATGGTGAACAGCCATTCCACTTCTGCACTTGTTTACTCGAAAATCGGTGGCTTGTGAATACTACGGAATTGGCTCTAGAGTTTAGCACGGAAGCAGAAAATATTTAGTGCAGTAAGATTAATGACTAGCTTTTTCTTTTCGATTTAGGTTTTAATGGAAAAAATGCAGAATAGAAATATTGTTCTGTCTGTATCTTGTTATCAATATTGTACTAAGTACATTGCAGAACTCTTTTTTTCTCCTCTTTCAGACCTAGTAATTGTATATGTTAATTGTTATAGGAAAAATTGTAGCGCCTAAACTACTAGGCCGATTTTGATAAATGAGGTGTCCATTGATTCGTTGTAGAGGTCCGGGTGACATAGGTTATATTTTATACGCAAAAAGTTGACCCAACGGATATTACATCAAAAAAAGTGGGGGTCTCCAAAAATTTTTTTGCTATTGTATCGACGGGGTGTCAAATGAAAGAGGAGAAAATTCTGAGTTCATGAATATAAATGTACCACAACATTCAAATATACCAAGCGATAGAAAAACAATTTAACTATATTATTTCAGCGTTTATTAAGACGATCGTAGTAACTTTATCTCGTGTAACTAAACATTAAGATTGACAACCCTACTTATACACGTGTAGCTGACACAATAAACTATCAGAATTCCTCAATAATTATACACCCCGTTTCCCTTCTAACAATGACGTTATAATATTTGATTCTAGCATGTCAGAAGTTCACGGCCACACAAATTACAATACCTAGGAATTAACATTAGATATGCAAGCTAACTAGGTAGGTAGTTATTTTTAAAATTTAAACTTTATCGGTAAGGAAATAACGATTAAATTTCCTATTAGTTTGTATGATACAGTATCGTGATTTTGGGTGATTGATAGAGATATTCATAATAGAATCAATATATAAGCTCTGGCTACATAGGACTAGGTAGTTGCATCTATCGAGTGGGATTTTTGAAAATCGATGAAAGGTAGGAATTATCAAAAATCCTGAAACACGAACCTAAGCACCTATTTCTTTATTTTTAGTCCAAAGCCCAAATCTCAATTTGAAAAGACATTTTTCCTAATTTTTTTAGAATTTTCCTTGCACAATTACTTACCTCCATTTCCAAAATCATTACTGACGTCACAAAATGTACTGTTAAAAATTCAAGTTTCTAGTCCCAGCGGTTTTTCAAGGCCTCCTATTGAGTTAGATTTTGGGCACGGAATTCTAATTTTCGGAGTTTTAATTAATTAGGTAAATGTGACTTGCTTTAACTGTGAACCTGTATACATAAGAGGTCTGCATAATATTTTCCAAGGTGTGATGAACTCTGCCAATTCTCAATTGGACCTCCTCATACTGAAAGTCCGTGCTCAGTAGTGAGCCAGCGAATGAGTTGAGATGACGATTCCATGGATTCATTCATTCATCATAACCATGACATTCAAGTTTTACGACATTATAAAAATCCCACTCCATTAAGCCCTCATTACCACAAAGCTTTATTTCAATTTCAACGGTTTGAATTCGTTTCAAGAATAAAGTCTAAGGGTCGAGTTATACTTGGAGCGAATTGAAGCGAATTTCTAAAATTTAACACGGCATATTGACTTTTAGTTTTGTTTCTTTTTATGATGGTGTATGGTGTACAATAAAGCATATTTCAATTGACTTCTATCTCCACCACAACACAAACTTACCCCGATTAAAAAAAACCGGCCAAGTGCGAGTCAGAGTTCCGTACGCGGGTATCTTTCCTCAGTGAGCGAGTCTGACTCGCACTTGGCCGGTTTTTCTTTTTGAGGTACGGAACCCTAAGAATTCGCGTGAATTTGCGCGAATTTCATTTCATATTATTTCTCGGTTGAAATTGGCGCTTTACATGTGGAGACAGAGATCAATATGCTGTGTTAAATTTGAGAAATTCGCTTGGATTCGCTGCTAGTGTAGTTCGACCCTAACCACTCAAATGAACAAAACTTGAAGTCACTAACAGTGGCGATAATGGACGACCTACATCCAAACTACGCTTTTAGCATCTTGAGTATCGTAAACTAGCCATGCCTGCAACTTTGTCTCCATTAAATGGATTTATTAATTAATTTGCGAAGTTCCATTCCATCAGCCTGTATACGTAGTCTTAGTACATAGTGCTTTCCAAGAGCGCGCCGCCAAACACGGTCCTCCGCCTTCCTCATCCGCCCGCTCCCCGCCACCTTCTTCAGGTCACTGCGGGCTGGAGGTCGTCCCACACTGCGCTTACCGATACGCGGTCTCCACTCACTCACTTTTAACTTGAAGGTATATTATACATGCGTAGTGGACTATGACAAAATCCTTCTCATTTTGAGAGGAGACCCGTACTCAGTAGTGAGCCGGTAATGGATAGATGATGATGGTTCTAAGAGCCAATAGTGGGCCATGAAGTAGATATGTTTGGATTGAGACGCTGAAAGTCTTGTATATATATTCTTACATAGCACCCCCGACAAGTGAAGGTTACAGTAACTAGAAAAGAGCTGATAACTTTCAAATGGCTGAACCGATTTTCTTAGATTATAGTAAGAACACTCTCGGTCAAGCCACCTTTCAAACAAAAAAAAAACTAAATTAAATTCGGTTCATTAGTTTAGAAACTAAGATGCCACAGACAGATACACACGTCAAACTTATAACACCCCTCCTTTTGGGTCGAGGGTTAGCAACCAAAGTATACTTTCTTACAAAATAATCTATTTCGTTAATTAGAAAAGTAACCTTGTAACCTGGTCGCTATCTATTCAGTGAACTACAAAGTAACCCCCGCCTGCGGTCGGGGTCTGAAAGGCACCCATTCGTTTCGAATACCGACTATGCGGTCAGACCCGTACACTAGGTAGAAGTCATTAGGTGATTGTTCAGCCTGAAATATTCTAAATTTTCTACTTCTAAATAGGGCAAGATATACTTATTACTTGTTAGTAATTGTTTACAAGTTATAATTTTCATGATAAAGATTTTTAACCCCCGACCCAAAAAGAGGGGTGTTATAAGTTTGACATGTGTATCTATCTGTCTGTGGCATCGTAGCTCCTAAACTAATGAACTGATTTTCATTTAGTTTTTTTGTTTGAAAGGTGGCTTGATCGAGAGTGTTCTTAGCTATAATCCAAGAAAATCGATTCAGCCGTTTGAAAGTTATCAGCTCTTTTCTAGTTACTGTAACCTTCACTTGTCGGGGGTGTTATAAATTTTTTAACCCCCGACCCAAAAAGAGGGGTGTTACAAGTTTGACGTGTGAATCTGTCTGTGGCATCGTAGCTCCTAAACTAATGAACCGATTTTAATTAAGTTTTTTTTTTGTTTGAAAGGTGGCTTGATCGAGAGTGTTCTTAGCTATAATCCAAGAAAATCGGTTCAGCCGTTTGAAAGTTATCAGCTCTTTTCTAGTTACTGTAACCTTCACTTGTCGGGGGTGTTATTTTTTAATTTACACTTGTAATTAACACTTGTAGCATATAAAATTGCTATAATACTAGCTTAAACTATTTCTTCAAGTTAATATTAAATAGGAGAGAGTAAAATGTATGAAACGATGAATGCATATTGCACATGCACATGTAAAGATCCAGCATGCATGGTAAACGGGTCACAACTCTCTACTGGCAGTAATTGCCGCGGCATCATTATTTGACGCTTTTCTGTCGTTTGAGCCTTTGACTGTGAAGAGTTTATAGGTCATTCTGAACGTTCAGCCTAGGTTAAATGACATATATTATGTACTAGCAGACTTTACCTGCGACATTGCTCGCGTAGAATTACCTTATTTCAATACCTATACAGAAGTGATCCTATAAGGGTTCCGGTTTTCCTTTTGAGGTACGGAACCCTAAAAATATCTAAAACTATACCTACCTTGTATCACCTCCAGATCTGAAGTCAGAACTATATTAAGCTGTCAAAGTGTATCTTCCAATAAATTTTAATACAAACCAAATTGTAACGAATGGCGGGCATTATGCAAATTGCGGGGCCTTCCGCGTTCGGGCCACTTTTAATTTATGGCCAATTTTCTTTACTCTACCTTTTTATATGAAAGTCTTAAAGGAAAGTTCCGCGATTTTTAATATACCTATCTATGTATTTAATAAGTTAAAAGTAAAAATTAATATTATTAAAGTAAATAAATTTATACACTGCATGTAAGTGCGTATGCCAAAACAAACGTAATACGCACAAAAAAAACGGCCAATTGCGAGTCGGACTCTCACGCGAAGGATTCCGTAGATTTTCATTTATTTTTATGTATAGTAAATAGTTTTTGATTTATGTGTAAAATGTTGGAAAAATACCCGAGTAAATAATCGAGTACAGAACCCTCAATGCGCGAGTCTGACTCGCACTTGGCCGGTTTTTTTCTTTTAAGGTACGTAACCCTAAAAACACTAGTCTGAAACTGCCCTAACAAAATTACAGAGGAGACAAAATACTGCGTCAATCAGCCACCCACACCTCATATTATAAGATGAAAGGCTGGTTACGGCGTCATACCTACCTACTCTGAAATTGGTGTAGGTTATGAACTTAACAGATCAATAGCATTTGATACCTACAATTATACTACTTACTTTTGGGGAAGTAACTATACCTACCTAATATTGGCGTTTTAATGCTTTTTAGGGTTCCGTACCTCAAAAGGAAAAACGGAACCCTTAGAGGATCACTTTGTTGTCTGTCTGTCTGTCTGTCTGTCCGTCATGTCTGTCAAGAAACCAATAGGGTACTTCCCGTTGACCTAGAATCATGAAATTTGGTAGGTAGGTAGGTCTTATAGCACAAGTACAGGAATAAATCTGAAAACCGCGAATTTGTGGTTACATCATTTAAAAAAAATTAAAATGTGTTTCAATTTTCAAAATAAGATAACTATACCAAGTGGGGTATGATATGAAAGGGCTTACCTGTACATCCTAAAACAAATTTTTAGTTATTTTTATATTTAATAGTTTTTGATTTATCGTGCAAAATGTTTGAAAAAATACCCGAGTACGGAACCCTCAGTGCGCGAGTCTGACTCGCACTTGGCCGGTTTCTTATCAATTTTTCGCAAACCTTGAAGAACTTGGCTATAGGTTTAACTACATCATAATATAAGCAGGCTTCCGGGTATAGCGGCCTTCAGGGGGCTTTGTTTAAGGTTGTTTAAATAGCGGTCCTAAAAATCCATACTAATGTTATAAATCCAAAAGTGTGTCTATTAGACTGCATCATCACTTAGGTACTCACTTACCACCAGGAGAGATTGCAGTCAAGGGCTAATTTGTATCTGAATTAAAAAATTTAAAACCTGGACTCGATGCAATAGCAAAAAAAAATTTTTGGGGACCTTCACTTATTTTGATGTAACATCCGTTAGGTCATTTTTTTCGTATAAAATATAGCCTATGTCACCCGGTCCTTTGCAATGAATCAATTGACACCTCATTCATCTAAATCGGCCCAGTAGTTTCAGCTCTATGGTGGAACACACAGAATCTGGATACAAACATACATACATGCATAGACTGCTAAAATCATAACCCTTCCTTTGACGTTGCCGCAGTCCGGTAAAAATGAATTGTAGGCAAACACCTATGTCCTACGAGTACTTTTGGTATATTATAGCATTTATAGCAGGTGACATGGGTATAATACGGACGAGAGAGTATCTAAGATATGTTAAAAAACTTGTATGTTATGTAAGTATTATGGTCAACATTTCGTAATGAAAAATCACAAAAATACACTGATACGTCGTAAGAAAATATTCTTAGCGTCCAAAAAACGTCCTAAACGCCACACGTATTGCAAACGTTAAGTAAAAATCAATGATTTCATACGTAACTCTACCTTCCACATAGAGCTGATGCTACTAACTTGCGTACTTACAATATGTATAGCTTAGAAGTAAATATGTTAAAGAATAATTCCTCACCTTTCGTCTTAAAGATAACTTGGTGGATCTTCAAGAAAAAAATATTACGTAAGCTAACAAAAGTTCAGTCTTTTTAGTCACAAATAAACAGTCAGCACACCACTATTTAATTGCAAAGGTTCATTTAAAAGTCTCCGTTTATTTATGAAATAACGAGAAAATATAGGTTTTTAAACGCGAGAGAGATGTAAATGAAAATAAAATGGAGTCGATCGGCACCCTTGTTGCGATTTGGGGTTACTCGGAACTCCGTAGGTTTAAGGGTGGATGTACGCATGCGTTGCTGAAGCTTCCCCTTGTGTTGGCGTTCGGAAACACCCTTCTGTATTTTCTTAACCCCGATTAAAAACAAAAAGAAATCACTATACTGATACAGTCCATAATATAACGCAATTTCCTAAAAACCAGTAAAAACCAGAAATATTTGCTACTAGGGGATGCCCGCGGCTTCATCCGCGTGGATTTCGGTTTTTTTCAAATCCCATAGGAACTCTTTGATTTTCCGGGATAAAATGTCCTTCCTCGGGATGTATCCCAAGTCTGTAACCAAACATTAAAATCGGTTCAGTGGTTGGGCCGTGAAAACGTAGCAGACAGACAGACAAACACACACTTTCGCATTTATAATATTAGTATGGATTGACTGAAAAACGAAAAGTCAAGTACCTAATCCCACTATTAGACTATGGTTACATTATAAGTATAATTATGTCTAGTCGTATATGAATTTTGGCGATTAAGTAAATGAAAAGTAAGACGCAGTATTTTGTCTCCTTTATTATTTTGTTAGAATGATTTCAGACTGTCGTTATTTCAGCGCGTATTACGCTTGTTTTGACATACGCACTTGCAGTGTATATAACCGTGATAGCCTTGTGGTTAAGATGTCCACCTCCTAATAGGAGGTCGGGGGTTCGATACCGGCCACGCATCTCTAACTTTACGGAGTTATGTGCACTTCAAGCAATTAAAATACCACTTCATTTAACGGTGAAGGAAAACATCGTGAGGAAACCTGCATGCCTGAGAGTTCCCCATAAAATTCTTTGCGTGAAGTCTGCCGATCCGCAATGGGCCAGTGCGGCGTGGTAAACTATAGCCAAACCTTCTCATTCTGAGAAGAGACCTGTGCTCTGTAGTGAGCCGACAATGGGTTGATCGTGATGATGATTATTCAAGCCTCAATAGCTCAACGGTTATAGGAGTGGACTGAATTCCGAAAGGTCGGCGGTTCAAACCCCAGCCGTTGCACTATTGTCGTACCCACTCCTAGCACCAGCTTTACGCTTAGTTGGAGGGGAAAGGGGAATGTTATTCATATTTAAAATGGCTAATATTCTTTAAAAAAATTATTCAAGTGTAGCAAAAATGCCCAAAACAGTTCCTTACATAATATATTTCTTGTCTCACATTTTTAATATCCCAAGGATTTTTTTTTAATATCGAGGCATTAGGTACGGAAATTGAATCTTTGTTGACACAAATATTCGAAAGCGGCCTGGGATCCTAAGAAAATACTGCTTAAATATATGAATGGAAAATATTTTTATGGTGAAAGGCAAAACGATAACAAGTGTAAATTAAAAAATAACACCCTCGACAAGTGAAGGTAACTAGAAAAGAGCTAGAAAAGAGCTGATAACTTTCAAACGGCTGAACCGATTTTCTTGGATTATAGCTAAGAACATTCTCGATCAAGTCACCTTTGAAACAAAAAAAAACTAAATTAAAATCGGTTCATTAGTTTAGGAGTTACGATGCCACAGACAGTCAGACACTTACGTCCTACTTATTGCACTGGCTTTACCCAATCGAATTTGCCTTCTGGACCGATGCAACGGTAGAGTCTTGATTTATCATAAGAGCCACGAATTGGCCTCATAATATGATGCCAATTTTTTTAGCGTACTAAAATTTGGGTCCCGTATTAATTGAGTAAGTGATGCCTAAATTAAAGTGGAATTTACATTACCAAATTAGACGTTTACACGTGCAATTGATAATGAAATTAATTTCATAAACCACTTTCGTGCCACTAATTTCATTATGTAAATTCCGCTTTAGAGTTATTCCTAATTAGTAGGTATTTATTATTCACTAACTGATACCTGCGACTTCGTTCGCGTGGATCTATGTGCTAATCCAGGGTATAATCTATCTCCATTCTAAACAGCCCAATCCGTCCAGTAGTTTTTGCGTGAAGGAGTAACAAACATACACACACACACACACACATACAAACTTTCTCCTTTATAATATTAATGTGATGTGAAGAGGAACGGAAGGAATCCAGAAATACAACAGTGAAACTATAGCAATAAAATTTGTATTTCACAGTTCAGAAATGTTTAATACATAATGTAGTCTTTAATAAAATATAACTATCGCTATATCATTGCAATAACACTCAAAAATACACTTGTCTTAACAACGAACGTTAGCTATTCTTAAATTTTATATTTATATAATTATATATATAACGTTATTCTGAGAATATTTTTGAAATCTACTTAAATATTAATAAATGAACCTATATGTACTTATTACTTTTATTACGCAGTTGTATACAGCAATATCCTTATTGTGGGATTATGAAAATATACTTTCATTTATTTTTCTCTTTCGCTACTAATTTATAACTTCATTTAATTTTATCTAGCACTTCATTTAAAATGAAAATGCAAATTTATTATTCTCCATTTAAATAAACTGGACACAGTAAATGTGTTGAAAGAAAAATATTTAATAATATTTTATCTTAATTATGTATGTTTGTCTCGTTAGGTTTTATTTATTAATGAAATGCATCTTGCGAGTGGATCTAAACCCTATAAAATGCATAATTATTTTACATTCAAATTTCTCCGTCCAGTTAATTTACATTTAATATTATTTTTGAAATAAATGAAATTTACTCGTCTAAGGTTAAGTCTAAAAAGACAGTGATATCGTCAGAAAAACCTGTGATAAATGCAACCTTTACAAAAACATCTTTTTTGGCTATACCTATCTATTTCTATACTTCATATTATTGAGTTAAATCTTCTATATTAGATTTTAATTTCATCACAATACTATTTTCCAACAATAAACAATATTGCATCAAGCAATTCTTTTTAAATACAATTCCATTTGTGGTCTTAACGCCGAAATTAATAATCAATCTCTCTCTAATCTGTCGATGAGTTATTTAGAAACGCTGTTGTCAAAAACTATATCATTTTTGACAAATAACACCGTTGTTTAGTTACAGATAGTTTCATTATTAGTTTCAGCGGTTAGAACTAGTGAACTATTTGTTCAAATTATTTTTTATACTGAACCACATTTTAAATTTTGTGTGCATGATCTTGAAGTTTTTATATAAAAGTGTTCTTCTAATTATAGGCCCTTTGAAAAGGTAGTTCACCAGCTTTGCTTCTATCAATTTTACAACGACAATCAGCTAAAACAGAAGTTAATTTGTCTTATTACCTAAAATGTGTTTTATATTTTATTTATACAAAATGCAACTTAATTGGAACTGCGTTGCAACTTGCAATGTTACGCTTAGCACCTTGTTTATTTGGTCATCCCCTGTTTCGCGCGCCGCTCCCACTCGGCCCTCATTTGCAAAATGCCTTTGAACTGAGGGGACGCATCCGCTTCCTCTACGGCCTTCTCTTTCGCACTTTCAATCTTTTCGTTATCTCCGTCCTTTTCTATCACAGAACTTTCACGCTTTTCCTTTTCTAACGACTGTCTAAAGTCATCCTTTCTTTGCCAAGGCCGCTTTGATAACGTATCTGCTTTGTAAGCCATCGCTTCACTTTTAGCTGTTATGCTCTTGATATCTTCTCTATCGTTTGCTGAATCGGGGAAGGTTCTATTTCTTAATCTCTTTTCAGGTGTGGAATCTGATACTTCTTTCTTATATTTATTGACTTCATTTCTGAATACTGGTGCACTGTCCCTTTTAGTACTGACACCGTTAATGCTTACGCTCCTTTGGTAATGACTTCCGAACTGACTGACTCTCGCTGCGATATCAACTAATTTGTTCTCCGCACTTTGTTCCTTATTCTCTTCATTTTCTTTGTCACTGTCTCTAGATTTAATAGACGCATTGAATTCATTTTTCAATAGCTTCGACCTTGCCGCTATTGCATTAGCTTCAGCGATTTCGTGTGCTATATGATCAGCCTCAGAATCTTTGAGCTTCAGAGACCGTCGAGCGAAAACTTTCATTAGCTCTGGTTCATCATCATTTTTTCTATCGCCTCGAGATTCTTTACCAATCACGCGTTTTTTCCTAAAAATAACAGTCTCCTCATGTCTGTCTGGGGTTTTGTTTTCGTTACTATCGGTACTTTGAATTGAGCTTTTGCTACCAAAACTGGAACGCGATTTTTGATCAATAGATATGTTATCATCTATTTTTTCAGTGCTACCTTCCGTACTGACTGAGCTAGTTCTAGATTTTTCAGGCCGATCTTGAGCGTCGACGCTGAATGATTTCTTTTTGAAAAAATGTTTGGGAGTCAAAGGGCTTTGACTAGGAGTAATATTGCCCGTATTAGTCACTGCTGTTTTTGGAGTGACAACCGTAACTTTTTCTTCAGATTGAGTGCTATCGACAGCCTCAGTTTTTTTAAAAGAATCCTTTCTGGTTTGGATGTCTTGTGTGGACTTTGTTTCTGTGACAAGAAAACATTCAATATTTTCTTCTTTTTCTGCTTGAGGACTGTCAGTTTTCTTTGGTGTTACATTAGCAGTTAAAACTACATTAGTAACTGGCTTTGAATCCACTTTATTCAACTGTATGTTTAAAAATTCAGGGACACCTGGCTTAGTAGTCCCAGATTTCTGAACTTTTTCATCACTTTTACTTATTTTTAAGGGTTCTACAGTTTTAATTGTTGCAACCGGTGTTTGATCCTTGTTTATATGTGTGACAGATATGAAACTTTCGGAATCCACTTTATGGCCTTTGTGGTGGTTAGTTTTAGACTGGCCTAGTGCGCTTTCAACAGAGATAGTTTTACGTCTGTCATCGATGGGTTTTTCTGGGCTACTTTTTACACTATCTAAAGAACTAGATTTGAGTATTGGAGACATAATAGGTTTAGGCGAACTAATAATATCATCGATTTTAGCCTCTATCTGAGAAATGTCACTATCGCGTTTGTGTGTGTCCATTGTGATTTGAATGCTGTTTGTGAACAGTTTTCTTTCTTCACTCAGGTCGGGCTTCAGGCTGTCAAGGTAACTGCTATCAGTGCTCGGCAAGCTATCGTAATTTACTTCAGAGTTGCTTTGAAGCAAACTATAGTTTCTAGCAGAAATTCTCTTAGCATAATCGTGTCTTTCGCTTACGTTCCTTCTATAATTCACTTCCCAGCTTTCAAGCAAAGGTTCTGAAATGCCAACTATTGCCGGAAGACTGGGCATCTGATTTTCTTGGGAGCTAATTGAAGGCGATTCAGACGCATATCTAAAACTGTGGGATTTGCCTAGACTGCTTCTTGATTCAACGTATTCCTCTCCCAAAGATCTCAGTCCAGAGGTAACGTAAGATTCTTCAGTTTTACCAAGATGATGGACAGTGTCGCGTTTAGCCACAATTTCTTTTTCCCGAAAATCGGTCGCTTCTGAGGATCTGCTCATATACTTCATGTTTTCGGAACTATGAGTAATATTCTTGGTGGGAGAAGAAGACATCATTACACTAGGATTGAAGTAAGGAATATTTTTAGGCATACTTCCACTGTGAAAGACGTAATCATTATTGACATTTTTGATTCTCATTCCTCTTACAGGAGGTTCTTCGTCAGAAACTTCGAAAGTGGCGGATAAACTTTCCTCCTGAGTTCTGCTTGCTAATTCATCAGCTAAAAATGCTTTTGTCGCAAATGGGTCAATCAGCCTCTGAACTGAGATGGGTCTTTTAGATTTGTCATGATGCAAACTAAAAGATTCTCTCTTATTTTCATCAATGACTTCCTTTGAGGAGGAACGCTTGGTTCTCTCTACTCTTTCGCTGTAATCTTCGCGTCTGCTAAATCTATTTTTCATTTCCAAATTCAACATTTTGTCTGTTTCTTCGGCAACTTTGAGATCAGTTATGCTATATTCGACACCGGCAACTTTGGCAGCACTGTACACGTCTTTGTATGCTCCGTCGTGAACGTAAGCACCTTTATTATCTATTCTCTTGTGCATTTGATTGGCGAAGACTTTCTGGCCGGCAGATTTGTACGAGCGCTCAGCGGGGACTGGCTTGTAGCCCTGGCTTTGATCTCCGTAGTAAAACCCTGAACTCCTCTCTGTGTCTACAGCCTTGTATTGTGCTGTGGACTTCTCCATTTTCGTTTTCTTGACATCTTGTTGGCCCTCTCCATCCGTCTGATCCTTCTTGGACTTCTTTCCACTCTTTCTCAGCAGTAGTCTACTGAAAAACGACTCCTCTTTCTTTGAAGATCTTATGACTTCGTTCTCGAGTTTCTTTTCTGACTTAGATTTCTTTTCAAGGCAAGTTTCTTCGGCATACTTCTTGTCAGAGCGACACTTTGAAATCCTCTCCTCCGATTGGTACGTGTGAGCCTCGCTTGTTTGTATTTTTGGTGAACTTTCTCTGAGCGGTTGGTCTTGAGTACTTGATTTGCTTCGTTTGATGGAAGACCTGGGTGTGTTGGACTCTGCAATGCTCAGTTTGGTCGGAGACTGCCCGACAACTTGGCTCAACGCTAGTCCAGGGGGTAGGGAGGAAGATTTGAGTTTAGTATCGCTTGGAGTGTCGAGAACTTTCTGTAACTCTCGGTTCAGTTGCTGATGGTGTTGCTCTTTAACGATCATATGATGCTTCGTAGTGGTCGATGAAGAGAATGATTCTGGAAAAAGAAGATTATAGTTCAATAAACGAATTTTATGCTATAAAACATTCTTAATAATATTAAGAACAATTGGATAGGATCATTGAATTTTTCTGTACTAGTTTTGTGGTGTTCATTGAACTTTTTATTATATACTATACATTAATATCGATTTTTAAATGGGTTAAGATTTAAGATGATGTGAATACGTACCAGTAACAACTTCTGAGGTTTTAAAGGCGACTTCAGGAGTAGTGCTTCGTATCATTTCTTCGTTCAGCTCGGGGGTTATCGGCAAGGCTGACGCGGCAATCTGTAATTTAGAAAATTCGTGTGCTGAAGTTAAACTGAGAAAAAACTGAATTAAAGAAATGTACAGTACAGTTACAGTAACTAGAAAAGAGCTGATAACTTTCAAGCGACTGAACCGATTTTCTTGGATTATTATAGCTAGGTACACTCTCGATCAAGCCACATTTAAAAAAAACTAAATTAAAATCGGTTCATTAGTTTAGGAACTACGATGCCACAGACAGATACACAGATACACATATACACACGTCAAACTTATAACACCCCTCTTTTTGGGTCGGGGGTTAAAAAAGAAAGCTCCGAAAGGCCATTTATCACACCACATATCTATTTTCTTAACATTTTAAAATTATAATATTTGAGTTACAATTTACTTTTACGTTACGTTACGTTACGTTACAAATTGCAATTTTGAACCCTTTAATTTGTACAAGAAATTCACAATATTTGTGCCAAATTACAACTTAACCGGCCCAGCAGATTCCGAGCAAATTGGCTGTGACAGACGTACAGACAGACAGACACACGAGTGATGCCAGTTGTGAACTTGAGAAGGATTATAAGCTTAGTACTTACAGGGTTGGCTTTCTTCCGTCTCGGCGCGCCGTGCGTGCGGCGTGGTCGCACCGCCATCTTGTGGCGCGCTGCCGAGTGCGACAGCGGCGCCACGCCCGGCGGCGGCTCCGATGAGTCTGGAAGACACAGACCAAACCATTGTTAACCGACTTTAAAAAAGGAGGAGGTTCTCAATTCGTCGGAATCTTTTCTTTTTTATGTATGTACCCGATTTCTCAAAGATGCCTGGACCGATTTGAATTTTTTTTTTTTTGAAAGGGTATAATTCGCAGGTGGTTCCATATAAATTTGGTCAAGATCTGATGAATATCTTCGGAGATGGAGAACAGAACTCCTCAATGGATAAGAGCAAATTGCTCGCGATCAGTGTAATAGCTTAGTAAACAGTAGGGTTTTAACTGGGCATAGCATATTATAATACAGTGGGGCCATTAAAAATTGTGAAATAAAAAATTTAAAAAAAAGCCGACATCAAAAACCACAATTATTTTTTACTTTTAGTGTTTGTGGTTTTTGAAGTCAGTTTTTTTTTGAAAATTTTTCTAATCACAATCAACCTTGTGGCCCAAAGCACTCATGACAAACCTTGGATGATACTCGGAAAGAAGCTCGGTCTCGAGGTTTTCGAGGCGGTCGACCCTTTTTTTATCAGACTTTTTTATCGACAGTCATACATAGATTTAATCTAAATCCATTAGAATTTCCTCTGACCCAAAAAAAAAAATAGCGGATTTGTTGCCATCACAGATAAATTCAGCCTATTTGGATCCTGGACCTATTATATCCCTTTACAAAATGTGTTGAGGTCACGCCTGTTTGGCATTAATGCTGAGACTTTCGAGTCCAGTGGGTTGGTCTCTGCTATGCTGTTCTTGATACTCACTATAGATATCGGAGTGGTCACTCCGCGACTGGTCGTGCTGGTGGCTGCTGCTGCTGTCGTCGTCCATCTCCGACGAGCCCACGCTGAGCAGCGAGCCGTCGCTGCAGGACGACTGCGATATGCCGGCATGGTGACGCTGGGGAGGAAGAAACAGCCTTTTAAGACAATCGAATAGAATAGAATCTTTTAAAATACAGGATGTAACTAGAACGCTAGCAAAAACAAAGACAGGTGATAATACTGATGATTACTGAAAAGATACCATAAAAAAACTGCGAAAAAAAATATAAAATCCTGTATTTTTTAAAAGTTCACATGATATTGCAAATACAACGTCTGACTGACGCTGAGGTTAACGAACGTTACGTAAATATGTCACTCGAAGCCAATGGGGCATTGAACCGAGTTTAGCACGCTATACAATGCGGGTTTGAAAAATACTAAATCACAAGGCAAATGGTTATTGGCATTGGATTATTTTAAGGTAGTAGGTATAATAATAACGCTATGTTTAATAGTTAGTCTATGTTACATACATTAACGCTAGCGTTAATGTATGTAACATATAACTGTATATAAATAGCAAATAAACGAACAGACGGGTCGCTGATGTCAAATAATAATTAGCGACAAATGCCTTTGTAGCACCAGAGGAACCGCCAATGCGTTGCCAACTCTTCAGGACTTTATTTATCTGGCCCTTCCAATGACCGCATGAACAACATCGAAGTTGGTTCCACAAGACCGCGTTATCTTATTCCGAAATCCGAATCAAAACGTACTTCTAGGTAAACGCGTCCATCTTAGACCACATCAACACTTTCCATCAGGTGTGATTGTGGTCAAGCGCTTACCTATAGTGAATAAAAAAAAAATCGATGATACCGTGATAAAGTTATGAACCATAATAAAAATAATATGCACATGAAAAGTTATCTTCAAATAAAACTACCGTCATATCATTATCACATCATTTTATATCACACATGACATTATCACTTCGTTATCAACGAGAACTATTGACTATTATATTTTTGTTGTACTTTTTCTTAGGCTAGCGCTTGACTACAAATAGACATACTGGCAAGTGATAATGCAGCCTTGGAGCATGCTTGACTAGAAGATGCCTATTCAAATATAAAAAAAACTTTAAGGTTGAACTTCTCAAATGGATCATGGAATTGATTTCAGCAGTCCTGAAACACTCATGTGATAAATACTATTTAAAAAAAATTGGTTGTCTGTAAAGTCGGTTTACTGACGATAGTTGAACGTGACAACAAAGGCCGATCGCGGCGTTACCTCGCGTTACCCCGCCTGCTGCGGCGAGGTAACGCCGCATGAGTCATGTTTTATCGTGCGTGCAGCCGGCTGTATCGAATTATAAGACGTTGTCACGTCAAAAACCTTGCCTACGGCTCCGTTTTTGACCTCACACTCGTGTTTTAAAAACCTCTATTATGTAACAGTTTCATAAACCACTATTAAGTATATTATTATTTTATTATAGAATACTTTAGTGCATCCATAAATATTATAAATGCGAAAGTCTGTCTGTCTGTCTGTCTGCTAACTTTTCACGGACTAACAGTTGAGCCGATTTTGATGAAATTTGGTACAGAGTTAGCTTACATCCCAGGGAAGGACATAGGCTACTTTTTATCCCGGAAAATTTGCTTTTCCGGGATAAAAAGTAGCCTAAAAAGTTCCCAAGGGATTCTTAAAGGGCCATCTGTTTAACCGATTTATATGAAACGTACAGAGGTAGCTTGCGTCCCGGAAATTTACATAGGGAACTTTTCATCCCAGAAAATCAAAGAGTTCCCACGGGATTTAAAAAAACCTAAATCTACGCGGACGAAGTCGCGGGCATTATCGATTTATTTATCTTTTGATTGAAGATGCGCCAGATACAAGCTACAAACCTTGATATTGGCACTGATATACTTTCTCCTCGGCGGTCGTCTCACGCCCACCTCCCCGCTCGTGCTTGTCACATACAGCATCATCGTGGTATGCTATGTTTGTGTGTCTCTATGTGTTACATCACTTTACACTATTTCACTATTTCTTACATATCACTATTTGAAATGTCATTATCACTCTTATTTTACATTGTCACTCATTGTTTTTGTTTCTTTTATTTTACTGGATATATTTACCTACTATTTATTTAACATATTAGATTATATACTACATATAATATTATAAATGCGAAAGTATATCTGTCTGTCTGTCTGTCCGTCTGTCTGTCTGTCTGCTACCCTTTCACGGCCCAACAGTTTAACCGATTCTGACGAAATTTAGCTTATATCCTTGGGACGGACATAGGCTACTTTTTATGCCGGAAGATCAAAGAGTTCCCACGGGACTCCTAAAGATCCATCCACTTTACCAATTTGTATGTTGCGAGGTAGCTTGCGTCCATGTAATTGACATAGGCAACTTTTTATCCCGGAAAATCAAACAGTTCCCACGGGATCTTTAAAAACCTTAATCCACGCGGAAGAAGTTACCGGCATCCTCTAGTTAGATTATAATAGTTAAGTGCAGTTATTAACAAATTGTTTTTGTTACCATTTTGTGATCACTAATCCTTCAAAATCCTATAAATGATTAATATAATAATGCATGTTTGTTTGGTCATGTCCTATGCGTTCACGCATCATTCAATCGATTTGATTTCGAAAAATTTGTACAACTGTTGTTGGCACTTGTGTTAGATAAGTGATGGCTCGAGAAATAGATATTTTTTTAATCACAGACATAAACAAGTTTAATTAGCAATGTACACCTTCTTACTCGTCAATAGAAATTGAAATTATATTTTTATAGTTGTAATGAGTACTACGTATAATTCTGTTGTATAATTGCATTATACTTGCTCAACAACTTGTCAAAATACATGTTTTTTTTTTTTTTGAAAGATAGGTACTACTTGCTTAATACTGAGCAGTTTTTATTGAGATCATTCCCACGATGTTCAAAATACCTGAACTACACCTAGTTGGCTACTGTTTTATATAATTCAAATCAGGTTTTTAATCGACTCCAAAAATGGAGAATTCCACGCATACCTATTGCCTAGCCTTTATTGTATTAACAATAATATTGCTTATTTATTACCCCCGACCCAAAAAGAGGGGTGTTATAAATTTGACGTGTGTATCTGTCTGTGGCATCGTAGCTCCTAAACTAATGAACTGATTTTAATTTAGATTTTTGGTTGAAAGGTGGCTTGATAGAGTGTTCTTAGCCATATAATCTAAGAAAATCGGTTCAGCCGTTTGAAAGTTATCAGCTCTTTTCTAGTTACTGTAACCTTCATTTGTCGGGGGTGTTTTCCCCGTGACTTCGTCATTTTAGGGTTCCGTACGCAAAGGTTAAAACGAACCCTATTAATGTCACTCTAGCACTGTCTGTGCGTCCGTTTGTCACGGGTCTCTAGCTGGTAGACGAAGCGATCAATTCGATTTTCGAAAGCTTTACTTAATAATAATTCTTTGTTTTACTACGTAACCCTAAAACCAATCAAGTGCGAGTCGGACTTGCACATTAATGGTTCCGTACCAGATAATACCATTTTGATTTTTTTTACTATTATAGCGTCAATAGAAATACCTACACATTCCTTGAAAATTTGAAGTCTATCTCTACCTACTAGCAATTTATTGAGATACAGCCTGCTGACAGACGGACAGACAACGGATGAACAGACAGATGGGTAGACGGACTGACAGCGGAGGCATTGTAATAGGGTCCCGTTGGCTCTCTTCGGGTACGGAACCCTAAAAACTTACATGGCTATCATCGCTCCACAATACCCAATAGTTAGATAATCTCTGTTATCCAACGCTCTAACTAATGTATTACTACAAACTAATCTTCCGTATTACATCGTAACAGACGGATTACTAATGTCGGATTAATTCATCAACACCTCAATTAAACGTGCATTGGTTTGGTTAATGAAGTGATTTTTTCGTAGCCATAAGGATCACTTTGTTGTCTGTCTGTCTGTCTGTCCGTCTGTCGTGTCTGTCAAGAAAACCTGTATGGTAGGTACCTCCCGTTGACTTAGACGTAGAACGATTTAGTAAAGTAAGTCGTGAAAACATTTTTAATAGGCGACTTATTGTCCCCGGAAAATTAAAGAGTTTGCACAGGATTTTTAAAAACCTATAAGTAAATTCAGCCAAAGTCAAAAATCACGGGCATCATTTATGCAGAGAAGTAGGTTGTATCCCAGGAATGGGCATTGGCTACTTTTTATCTCGGAAAAACATATTTTAAAAATATTTTTTCAACCTAAATACCCGGTATCGTCTAGTCTATTACAAGGTACAATAATATAATTATTAATCTATAAGTAACAGATTGTAACTGGTAATTAATTAGACGTTTTTAAAGCCTATAAAGACAAATTCATATTATTTATAGTATTTTTAGTAATTCATATTATTTATAGTATTTTTCATAATCATACAAAAAATGGAAAACTTAATCGGTTTTTCACGTTATAGATCTCAAATTAATGTCAAGATCATGATTTAGCGCGACACGCAAATACTTTGCACGAATGTTTTTATTGCAACGATAGTTATATGCGAATATATATGCAATGTCCAGAGTTCTGACAGTTGGCATTGTACGCTGTCAGCCATTGAAAAATATCGCTTTTCAATTCGACACAAGAACAGATTGCGAAATTCCAATTCCATATACAATCGGTAATTAATGGTTAGCGGCCGAAATTGACAATAAATAAATCGGTCCTCCGTATAAATCTATCGATATGTTAATACTTAGCTAAGTTTTTATTATTGTTTTCGTCGTATGTCGTATTCAATGTAACTACATACATCATCTTCTAACAAGTGTAAATTAAAAATTTATAACACCCCCGCGACAAGTGAAGGTTACAGTAACTAGAAAAGAGCTGATAACTTTCAAGTGGCTGAACCGATTTTCTTGGATTATAGCTAAGAACACTCTCGATCAAGCCACCTTTCAAAGAAAAAAAAAACTAAATTAAAATCGGTTGATTAGTTTAGGAGCCACGATGCCACAGACAGATACATAGATACACACGTCAAACTTATAATACCCCTCTTTTTGGGTCGGGGTCAAAAAAAGTTCTAATATAACTTTTAGTTAATGTTAACAGCTGTGAGTAAATCTATAATTTAGTATGGACGGAAAAGGGAGTAAAACGTCGTGATTTAACATTATGGCAGACCTAGTCCGGATTGCTACATTTTACACACCTTTGAGAACATTCTGGAGAACTGTCAGGCATGCAGGTTTCCTCACGATGTTTTCCTTCACCGTTAAAGCAAGTGATATTTAATATAGATGGCGCTATCGATCATTAACTTGTAGTGTCTACATAAAAGTGTCAGACAATGTTACGGAACCGAACAATGTTCGAATCAGAACTGCACATAACCGGTTTTTTAGGGTTCCGTACATCAAAAGGAAAAACGGAACCCTTAAAGGATCACTTTGTTTTCTGTCTGTCTGTCAAGAAAACGTCCTATAGGGCACTTCCCGTTTACCTACAATTATGAAATTTGGCAGGTAGGTAGGTCTTATAGCCCAAGTAATGGAAAAAATCCGAAAACTGTGAATTTGTGGTTACATGATTAAAAAAAGATTAATATGTGTTTAAATTTTCAATGTAAGAGAGTTATACCAAGTGGGATGTCATATGAAAGGGTTTTGCTTGCAAGTTCTGAAACAGATATTAATTTATTTTTATGCATAATAGTTTTTGATTAGATATCGTGCAAAATGTCGGAAAAAATACCGGAGTACGGGACCCTCGGTGCGCGAGTCTGACTCGCAGTTGGCCGGTTTTTTTCCAAATATGTGCCCTGCTCATTGCCTCTTGAGTTTCACAATCCGCTGAGCTATATCGGTATTCGGTTACACTGGTTCTCCTACGGATCTCCTCATTTCTGATTTGATCACGTAGAGAAACTCCAAGCATAGACAAGCAAGCTCTCTCCATCCATGGCCCCAAACATACTCGTACCTAATTCAAAATCAGCATATTGGACAATGACATGAACTACAACAATCGTGGATGACATCCGCTTTCCCGCTATCAGCATCGCGTCCCCCACATCCGCTTTCTATCAGATCATACCTATGTACATGTATAAGAGCGAATTGTGCTGCGGTTTAGAAATCATATTTACTTATATTATTTATGATTTATAGGTTCAATTCTAAGGCATTTATTACCTCTCCGTAGAAAGAAAACCTTCGTGGTTGCAATTGATCTCGTGATTTATCTTGACTAACGTTTTTCAGCAACTTCGTCCGCATGGATCTTTTAAAGATCCCATAAGGTATTTCTAAAAATCATTTCTTACGTGGTGTTTTACGCTTAGATATGGCATATTATTGTAAACTGAATACTTGAAAAGAGCAACCACCGAGTTTCTTGCTGGTTCTTCTCGGTAGGAACGGCATTCCGAACCAGTGGTAGATTATTTTGACGATTCAAAAGCACTTGTAAAAGTTTAATTGAATAAAAATATTTTGAATTTGAATTTGAAATTTGAATTTAGAGAGAATTCTTAACTTTCTACACCCAGTACATTGAAATGTACCTACGATGATGAATGCCAGTCAGTCAGTTTATCTCACATAATACACATATAAGTAGATATAAACAATGTTATATAGGATAGACAACTATAAAGCCAGCCAAATGCGAATAATTGGCAGTCTTCGCGCACCTTTGAGAATCATGGAGAATACAGGTTGCGATTAGTTAGGGATACACTTTCCAGATCCTCTTTTGAATGCATCCTTGAGTAGATAAAGTGGTCCAACATTATATAAAACGCAATAAACTTGAACGACTAGATAACTACGTATTTACCTATGTGCCATTACTGATAGCAAATCATCGATACAATGTTTAACTGTAATCTCCTTTCTGCATGTTATCAACTTGATAGCCCTTATCAATGACGCAAAAGCACGTAATAGTCCACTCGTAAACTGCTAATAGTCCATGATAATGTGGAGGACTATTAGATAATTCAAGAGCGCATAATGTTCGTTTGACAAATGTTAATTTATTATCATTATAAGTAATCATAATATTTTTAATTAATAAATATCAAGTGTAAAGTGTGTTTACGCACAACAGGCAGAAACGTTTAAGTGCGGAAACCAGCCCAAAAAAAAAACAAGTGTAAATTAAATATTTATAACACCCCCGACAAGTGAAGGTTACAGTACCTAACTAGAAAAGAGCTGAACTTTCAAACGGCTGAACCGATTTTCTTGGATTATAGCTAAGAGCACTGTCGAGCAAGCCACCTTTCAAACAAAAAAAAACTAAATCAAAATCGGTTCATTAGTTTAGGAGCTACGATGCCACAGACACACACGTCAAACTTCTAACACCCCTCTTTTTGGTTCGGGGGTCAAAAATAAACTAATAAGGTAACCTATTCACATTATCTGGGTATACTCAGTTCATAATTAATCTATCACCATCACCATCATGTCCCAGCCACATTAACGGCCAACCACGCGATGTTCAACGGCGTTTCCCGTTAAACGTAGATGTAGCCATACACAATGCCGTTTGGCGTTAGACTATTTTAACTCCAATTCAACTGGCATTAGACGTCAACCGTTCAAGTGTGGCCACTCAGTTTAATGCGTTGATTATCGCGATAATTATGGCGTTGTTAGGCATTGACCTTATTGTAGCCGCGACATTAGAATGGAAAGAGACGCTCCCGCATCGCGTCACGCATCCCGCGTTCATGACGCGCTGGTGTGGCCGTAGCTTAAACTACTATATCAAGTGCGATATCGCTTACATATTCATGAGCTATCAGTAGAAATTGTAGAGCTATAACATAAATCCTTATTAGTTAGGTATTACACAACTGATTGTCCGTTCGCATGTTCATTGCTCGGCTATGCTAATATACTTCCTAACACTGACTCTATTTATTATATGTTTTCTACTAATAAATATGTTAAATAGGATGATAGGAGACAACTGGTAAAATTTTAAGATAAGGCTCAAAAATAAAATCTGTCTACTGGGAACCTTCTCTTCTAAAATCAGTTCATCGCGCACGGTCGCACCGTGTGCATCAATCGTACTTGCACTAACTTATTTTACTACTCGTTTTTAATGATTTTAATGTGTTTTAATGGTATTTTTCAAGTGTTGTGCATGTGAAAGTATTTCAAATGTTTTTGGTGACGTTTCGGACACTATTTCTAATAAAACCTTTAAATAAAGTGAGCTAATTCAACATATTTTAATATAATTCATTAATTACGCACGGCGTGTGAGGTAGCTAACGCGTGTACCCGACCGGACTAAGTGGGAGGAGTCTTGTTGATTAAGGACGTGCCAAAGACGACGCGTGAGCGGCGATCCGGTTCTTTTCGGAAGGAAGTGTAATAGTATAGCTAAACTGAAATGTCGTCTAACAATACAAATAAATGTTCTGCGTGTGGAAATAAGGCGGTAAGGAAGACCTCATTAACGTGTGCTGATTGTAGTGATTACTTTCACTTCTTATGTCTTGGCATTGACGAAGAACAGTCGGCAAGCCTAACAAATCAATATAAAGCCACGTGGCGATGCCCCAATTGCATCTGTCGGCAAAAAAAGGGAGGCGACAACAGTAATACCCCTGTGCGCAGTCCACAAATTTCCACCGCTGCTAAAACATTGGATGACATCAGTACCGCAACGAGTCATGCTATCTCTAACCGAGAGGGCCAAAACATTATGCTTGGCGACAATTCCTTGGAAACGATGATCGACGACATCAAGAGGTCTGTCATTGAGGCGGTTCAAAGCACACTTCAGAATATGCTCGATTCTAAATTTAGTGAACTTACTAAACAAATAAGTGAATTGTCCGCGTCAGTGTCATTTTTCTCAACAAAGTATGATGAAATTACCAAAAGATTAGAGGTACGCGATAAGGAGGTAACCGAATTGAGTGCACGGAATAAATCACTTGAAGCCACGGTAAAGGACCTTACGCATCGTGTCGGTACTATGGAACAATATTCTCGAGAATGTAATATTGAAATTAATGGTCTGCCGGAGCACAAAGCTGAAAATTTGGCTCAAACTGTGATCCAGATTGGAAATGCTGTCTCTGTTACTGTTGACGACTGCGAGGTCATGTCATGCTTTCGCGTGGCAAAAAGGGACAATAAAAATGATCGCCCACGCACAGTTATTGTTAAACTTCGCAGCACCAGATGCCGAGACACTCTTCTAGCGGCATATTACAAATATAATAGAATGAATCGTACGGACAGACTATCAACACAGGCAATAGGTATTGGAGGCGATAAAGTTCCTATTTACCTCTCGGAGCATCTATCACCATCTAATAAACTGCTACTTGCGGAGACAAAAAAGAAGGCTAAAGAAGCTATGTATACATTTGTATGGGTCCGCAATGGCAAGATCTATGTTAGAAAGGACGAAAACTCCAGCGCAAAGATAATAAACAATAGTGATGATGTCCAGTACAAACTCAAGTGATCATCACACATTGGTTTCACATTGGTCAAGACAACTCAAATTCACAATATACTATCAAAACATACGAGGGATGAGGACAAAAACTTCCGAAATCTATCAGAACGTTTTAAAAAGTAACTACAATGCCATCGCTTTGACTGAAACATGGCTGAAACCTGAAGTTTTTACATCTGAATTTATAGATGAAAGATATACAGTTTACAGGCGTGATCGTAGCTCAGTGATTAAATCCGATGGTGGCGGCGTTTTGTTGGCGATTGATGGTCGTATAAAATCTTTTCGTATGCAGCAATGGGAAAGTGAAGGCGAGGACCTATGGGTGGTAATTGAACTCAAAATAGGTAAAATAAAACGAAATATTGGAGTTTGTTGCGTATATATGCCTCCGCCTGCAAATGCCCAAAATCTGCAACAATTTTTAGATAATACCACTTCTGTTTTGAGTGAAGTAGACGATGTTATTATACTAGGTGATTTTAATCTTGGCTTTATTTCATGGAATAAAAATAAGTCGTACTCATTCGCTGAACCAAGTAACTATAACTGTAACTTAGGGTATGCTCTAGTTGATTATTTACCTCTTAACAATCTTTATCAATTTAATACCATTGCTGGATCCCAGGGCAGAGTGTTGGATTTAATTTTGAGCTCATTATTAGATTTATCTGTAAGCAACTCATCCGAAATTTTAAGTAAAATTGACCAACTACATCCTCCCCTGGAAGTAAAGATTTGCTCTGAGTCAGTTAGCAATAATACAGTGCAAAGTAAACCCCGTTCGGACTTCAATTTTTACAAGGCTGACTACTCCAAAATAAAACTTTCCCTGCAAGGTATTAATTGGTATGAATTGTTGGCTCCAAAAATGTCCGCTGATGAGATGGTATCCATTTTTTATAGTAAATTGGCAAACCTATTTGATCTTTTTGTACCCAAGCATCATCCGCGACCTGCCTCCGTACCATTATGGTTTAGCACTCAGCTCAGGAGATTATTAACTGAGAAGAATAAGCTGCGATTAAAGTTCCGGGTTCATGGCAATCCCCGCGATAAATTAGAATTTGAAATATTGCGTAGTCGCTGTCACTCACTGTTCAAAACCTGCTATAATCAATATAATAAAAATACAGAGGATAGCATTAAACTTAATCCAAAAGCTTTTTGGGGATATGTAAAGAATAAGCGTAAAGGAGCAACCATACCGGGACGAATGTATTATGGGGATCTCATCGCTACTGAAGGGACTGAAATCGCCAATTTATTTGCTGATCACTTTGAGTCAGTGTTTCTAAAAAGCACTGGTAGTACTGTTTATGATACCACAACAAAAGTGACCGTCAATGATGTCCTAACGAAAATTAAGTTTACTGAAGCTATGATATTAAAAAAATTGAATCTACTGAACATTCACAAGGCTTCTGGTCCTGATGGTATACCAGGTATATTTATCAAAAAATGTGCTCGTGAACTTTGCTGGCCACTAAAAACAATATTCAATCGATCTCTTGAAACGGGTGTTTTTCCCTGTATATGGAAGAGAGTACGTGTAGTTCCAATTCATAAAAAGGATGATAACAGTAATGTTCGTAATTACAGACCTATATCTCTGTTGTCCATCTTTGCTAAAATCTTTGAATCACTAGTTTGTCCAATAATAACCGCTCATACAAAGACTAAGATTACTCCTAAGCAGCACGGGTTTCAAAACAAAAAATCTGTCATTAGTAATTTGTTATCATATGTCAATTATATAGCAAAACACATGGATGATGGAACTGAAATCGATTCTGTATATACTGATTTTACCAGTGCTTTTGATAAGGTTCATCATGGAATTTTATTACATAAACTATCCCATGTGTATGGAGTATGTGGCAATTTTTTGTCTTGGCTAGACTCGTATTTAAAGGATAGGGTTCAAGTTGTAGCTGTCAAGGGATATGAGTCAAGGCCTTATAAGGCGGGGTCTGGGGTGCCTCAAGGATCACATCTTGGCCCAATAGTGTTTGTTCTGTTTATTAATGATATTGTTGATTGTGTGATTAACAGTGAATGCCTCCTTTTTGCTGATGACATGAAAATATTTAGGACCATCAACAATTTACAGGACACTTTTTTGCTTCAGGAGGATTTAAATAGAATACAGGCGTGGTGTGAGCGCAACAGAATGGTAATCAACACCTCAAAATGTTACTTTATAAAATTTACTAGGAAGAAAAAACAAATTTCTTCCGACTACACCATCAATTGTGAGCATGTGATTCGAACAAATCTTATTAAAGATCTGGGCGTAATGATGGATAATAAATTAAGCTTTACACAGCACTATGATAATATGGTGTTGAGAACATCCAAAACTGTAGGTTTTCTAAAGCGAACTTGTAAAGAATTTCGTTTGTCACGTACTAAAATTATTCTATTTAATGCCTATGTAAGGAGCACTTTGGAGTATGCTAGTGTAATATGGAACCCTTACCATGACTGTCACAAATCTAGAATAGAACGGATACAGCGATCATTTACCCGTTATCTATCATATAAATAATATTATCACACACGCGCGAACGTCAAGTTCACGACGCTCTGTCATAAATAAATAATAACTGAAGAAAAACAAGTGATATTTAACTAAAATTACGAGTTATATGGAGATAAAAGTGTTTTCTATAAAATCATTAAACTAAACTAGTGTGAAAATAGTGTGAAGCTAAAAACTAAACTAAAATTAAATCTGTAGTGACGTATTTATATCAACTATAACAAATGTGCCAAGGTCGGCCGATGACCGCCGGTCGTTGAACCCGGCGTACCTAGCAGCTGTCCCTTGTGCGCGTGAGTGGAAAGCGACGCTGCGTCCCTGTCGGAGCCCGTCTGCAGCGGTTAGCGACGCGACATTGCACTTTTTATTTTACTTACCTACCCACTATTGCCCAACGAACGCAAAATGAGCTGCGCAGCTTGTTGTAGTGTTGTGGGTGCCGATGAGGAATCCTTAATATGCAGCATAGAGGAATGTAAACATAAAACCTACCACCTTTTATGCAGTGGCACAAAAAGTATTGATTCGACTAATGCTTCTTCTTGGATATGCCCTGCTTGTGCTTGCTCCTCTAAAAGAGGCGGAGACAACAGTCTTACTCCAGTTGGATCCCACAGGAGGCAGGACACAAATATAACGTTCCGAAAAAGACCCGCTGCGGTCCCGAATGACGGTGAAATCCAAAATAACACTATGATTAAAAATCTGCACTTAGAAGTTAAAGGCCTACGGGAGGAAATTTCTGAATTAAAAAGTCAATTACATCAAGCGACGTCAACAATTGCTGTTTATCAAAGTAAGTTAGAGGAATTTTACGCATCACAAACAAGTTTAATCGAGAAGTTTATCAAGGGGGAAGTGCATAATATCAATGGAAACCCAAATATGCCAGCTGAACCGCATGCTACCGTCACACTTGTATCCGTTCCTGGTCAGCATATACCTACACCTGTAACTACAAAATGTAACCCTTCGCAGTCTTTAGTGGCAGCCCCGCGCCCCCAAAATACTGGAGTTACTTCCCACACTTTAATTGAGAGTGCCGAGCCCGCCGTGGTCGGAATATCTGACAGTGAACATCAGTCGAATTTAGGAAATAACACCACCGCAAGCGAGTGGAGTACAGTGGCTCGTAGCAGGAAAAGCGTACGACCACTTTCACTTCGGGGTACAGCTGGTCCGTCAGTAACATCTCTAAAAGCCGTTGAGCCACGAAAATACCTCCACCTATGGAATATGGAATCCGACGCGAATGATGTTCTCAAGTACCTTCAACAACTTTGTCCGAGTGGAGCGTGCGCTGTGGAGGAGCTTAAGCCTAAAGGTAACTACAAATCTTACAAAATCACGGTGCCTGAAGCTGACTATGAGACCTGCTACACGCAAACCGTATGGCCCGTCAATGCTAAAATAAAGCCATGGATACAACTTCGGAAACCCTCCAACTCCCTACGTGACACAGCAGCGCAGTCCCAGCAGACATTTCGTGACCCCCGCCGACCAAACAATTCCCGGCAATAGAACCACTCTTAGCCTGTTCTATCAAAACGTGCGTGGCATCAAGACCAAACTTAATGTCTGGAGAAACAACCTATTGCAAACACCAGTAGATATTGTGGCAACCACGGAGACGTTCCTCGACCAATCGGTCGGAGACTCGGAGGTGGCATGTGGTGGTTGGAGTGTCATGCGCCGAGATCGCTGCACGCCATGTGGAGGCGTAATGATCCTGGCGCGCCATGGCATTCTGATGCGCCGCCGACGAGACCTCGAGACTGATGCCGGTGAGGACCTCTGGGTGGTCTTTACGCTACGCAATCGTTCTGTTTATGTTTGTGTCGTTTATATCAAGCCAAGTGCGAGTGACTCTGACTATTTTGATTGGTTTTGCAAAGTAGAATCATTTATTAATAACTTGAATGGATTTATTATTATTTTAGGCGATTTAAATCTTAATAGTGCCTCTCAAAATGTTAAAAACTATTTTTGTTATTTTGTGTCGTACTGTAATCTTTTCGAAAAAAACCACATTGTAAACACACATGGTTCGATGTTAGACGTCATATTAGTTCGGATCCTTGCAAAAAATGTCACAGTGTCGGTTAACTCCTCGGAGGGCATGGTCAACCCAGATGCATATCATCCACCCCTAGATATCTCATTCAGTTTTGAAACCCAACGTCCCAGAGATCGCATGGAACCTAGTAATATTGGTAGGGCTAGGGATTGGAATTTTAAAAAATGCAATCATGAGGCATTATCACAGTTACTTTGTGAAACCTCCTGGAGTAATGTTATCGACTCAACTAATGTAGATACTGCAGTACACTACTTTTATCAAACCGTCTATAACTTATTTGACAGTTGTATCCCCAAGAAGGTAAGATCTAGGGTAGTTCGGCGTTATCCGGTTTGGTTCACAAAAGACATAATCAGAGATTGTGAACGTAAATTGAAATTACATAGGATATGGAAAAAGTCCCAGTTGGACTCAGACTACAAAAGATTCACCGATATGAGGTCCAGCCTTAATGATCGAATTAACATTGCTTATAAAATTTACATCAAAGATGTCGAGCATAACATCAGGAAGCATCCTCAAAAGTTTTGGGCTCACGTCTCGGGTCTGCGATCTAAAGGTGGTTTCGAACCAGCAGTGGATTCCAATGGTGAGCGCCTGGTGGGAACCAAAGCAGCCGAAGCTTTTGCAAACTTTTTCTCAAGCGTATTTCTCCCCGAAGTTCCAGCATTGAATGCTTCGGAGGCGAATAGCTCTGATAACAGCCGCAACAGTAATATGATATGTGTACAGAATTTTTCTCCACAGCAAGTAAAGCGTGGTATTACTAAGTTGAAGCCTAATAGCTCTGTAGGCCCGGACGAAATTCCACCATCTATACTCAAGAAGTCCAATTATTTTGTACTCCCCCTCTTCCATATATTTAACCTATCTCTGAAATCTGGTACTTACCCATCACAATGGAAGCTGTCAAGAGTTACGCCTATTCCTAAAACTGGTAATACCGTAGCTGTTGAGGATTTCCGCCCTATAGCTATCCTGTCTACACCGGCTAAAGTTTTTGAGAGCATACTACATGAAATAATTTATAAGCAGGTCAATGTGTTTCTCTCTGACGAACAGCACGGCTTTAGGAGTAAGCGATCGGTTAATAGTAACCTATTGACATTGGTCGACTACATTTCCGAATGCTTAGATCGTGGCGGACAAGTGGATGTCCTTTACTTTGACTTTCGTAAAGCGTTCGACAGGGTCAACAATGATATATTATTATCCAAGTTGAGTAAGATTGGCTTCGCTCCCAACCTCTTACAACTTATGGCAAATTATCTTCAAGACCGGAAACAATTTGTGCGGCTTGGCTTGTATGAATCCAAATCCTACCACACTCGTTCAGGCGTCAGTCAAGGCTCAATTCTTGGCCCTCTCCTTTTCCTGATAATGATCAACGACCTACCATCAGTGCTTGAAAGGGCCAAGTGTTTGCTATACGCTGATGACCTGAAATTGTTTATGGAAATAAAATCTGAGGCTGAATGTGTTGAACTTCAGAATGATATTGATGCTGTCATCAAATGGAGTGACGAAAACAGAATGGAGTTCAACACCAATAAATGTTCTGTTATGACTTTTGGACGCAAGAGGTGTCCAGTTTACTTCCCGTATAATATGAACGGGGTTCAGTTGCCCAGACAAGATAATATAAAGGACCTAGGAATAATATTTGACCATAAACTTACATTCCATGACCATATTTCTACACTCGCCTCCGAATCATTCAAACGGTTGGGATTTGTTTTGCGAAATACTCGAGATTTTCAAAATTGTCACACGATAAAACTAGTATTTGATGCTTTGGTTCGTGCCAAGCTAGAAACCAGCGCCTGTATTTGGAATCCATACGAAAGCACTTACATCTTGCTTCTTGAAAAGGTCCAAAAAGCCTTTTTAAGGTATCTATATAAGAGATTGTACGGGTATTACCCATTTATGTACCCCACAAAATTTCTCCAAGGGCACTTGGGTTTCAACTCGCTTAAAACCCGACGAGAGTGCGACCAAATTGGTACAATTTGCAAGATTCTTAGGGGTGTGATTGACTGCTCTGAGCTGCACAACAAGCTCTGCTCCGTTTATGCACCCACTGATTACAGCTACCTCCGCCGCCGCCGCAAGTTTTTCGTGAGTCCGTTTAGTCGCACGGTAGCGCGCGCCAGGTCTCCCATACCGCGCACTTTGGCAGCGCTGAACGCGCTGCTGAAGGAGTCCCCTCACTGTGACATATTTGCTGACAAATGGGCTGACCTCATAGGTCAGATCCTGCACTTTTGTGAAAATTTTTAGTTGACATATTTGATTATTTGATTATTTGATTATTGACTTAACAAATTTAATTTTATTGTGTAATTTAATTTAATTAGTGTAATTGGACTTAAAAGGTCCGTTCTAATTAAATAATTAATTAAATAAATAAATAAATAAATAAATAAATAAAAACATCCGTGTTCCTAAACGCAGCACATATGAAGAGAGGCTAAAACTTTTTAGAATGGACAGTCTGGTTGATCGTAGGTATAAACTTGACCTATGTGTACTGCACAAAATCCTAAATGGACAACTCTGGTGCTCGGACATTTTGGAACAAATAAAAATAAAAATCCCTCGCCTTGATGTAAGAATACGCGAAAAACGTCTCTTTCATGTTTCGTATAATCGGACCTTATCGTGTAGCTACTCACCTGTTCCTCGCATGCTTAAATGCTATAATGACGTATGTGTGTCAGGCGCTAGTGATGTGGACATTTTTCATGATAAATTAAACAAATTTAAAAAGAGAATAGTTTTAATTGGTGATCATTCATAGTGGATATTTTTGGTTTTTTTTTTCTTTTAACTGTAAATGTACTTTCCATTCCATGTTTCAAAAATATATACATATAATATTAAGAATTTGTACTTTAGGTTAGTGTTGGATTAGTGTTATTATAAAGTATACACCTGTAATTGACAACCATACTGAAGTTATTTTGTAATTTTTTTTTTGTCTATATTTGTATGGAAGTTGTTGGTGTAATAATAATAAAATAAAATAAAAATAATTCATAAGCAAAGATTTTACGTCTAACCTGAAACCTAGGATTTACCTAGGACCCAAAAAGAGGGGTGTTATAAGTTTGATGTGTGTATCTGTCTGTGGCATCGTAGCTCCTAAACCAATGAACCGATTTTAATTTAGTTTTTTTGTTTGAAAGGTGGCTTGATCGAGAGTGTTCTTAGCTTTAATCCAAGAAAATCGGTTCAGCCGTTTGAAAGTTATCAGCACTTTTCAAGTTACTGTAACCTTCACTTTTCGGGGGTGTTATAAATTTTTAATTTACACTTATTTCTTTTATGACATAAATTATTATCATTGTCATATTCATTTAGATTTAGTTGCAGGTTGCAAGCGCTCGTATCGTAATCGCGAATTGTAGGTAACGCGAAACAATTGAACTGGAAAGCCGTTAGAAAGCGTGCGTAACCTCGCGCGCCGCACCACCCAGCCATCCCACTAGGGTTGCCTCACCTAACCTTCCTACCACAGAACAGAGAGAACAGCGCAACAAAAGTCAAAGTCAAAATCATTTATTCAAATTGGGTACTATTATACACTTTTTGATTGTCAAACAATGATGCAGTCGTGATAATTAATTAACTAAAGCTACGAGGGTTCCAAATGCGCCCAAATCTGAGAAGACGCCACAACAAACTCAGCCGGGTATTCTTTTTTTTTTATCACCATTTGGCAAAATCACTTTTATTAGAACTATTAAAGCTGTTTGGCAACTCATTCCCAAGCTTTCTTATTATTTAAATAATCCTTTACATTGCAACAAGATTTTTCAACACCTTGAATATGTCCACCACTCAGCTTGTGTTGAGACGTAGTATCAGGCCTCTCAAACACAAACCTCTAAAGTGGACATCTGAGGCACCTTTTCAGTGGCTGCATTGTATTCCTAAACGTCAGTGGCATAGGACATATAAAATTGGTGAGTTAAATAAGTTTAAAGAAATAAACAAGTCATGTAAAGTGCTATAAGGCATAAAAGAAGAATTATTAATATTTGAGGCGGTGATAGCGTATGTAGTCAGATTCGGTAGAACGCAAAGAACTGCGAAGTATACTTAGTTTAATTAAAAATCTTATCGTAAAATTGTACCTAATATCTTTAGCGGAAACAAGGATAGGTAAGAAATATTTTTGTGACAATAAATTATACTGCATGGTAGCAACCCTAAGCTATAACTGGCAATAGAATTGACATTTGATCTCTGTATTGGTTTAACTATGGTTTAACTCATAGATATTATTATACCATAAATCCTACGGTTTAAGTTTAACCACAATTTACTGTAACTTTACCCAAGTGGTATTTTATCTTTGATAGCTTTCAATGTCACAATGGTGTATGTTAATGCTAAACTGCCTTATTGGTAGTTCGAGTGCGGATGTCGAGGTACTGGGTTCGATTCCCATACGGGCCAAAAATAATAATTAGGTATTGGGGGTTTCAGTCAAGAAATTCTTACTGTACTAACACAGTATAAAGAGAGACAATAGTCCGACGCCTTTGATATCTGGTCAATGACGATGATGAGGATCACGATGACCCTTCAACATAACCCTATTACGAAGGCCAGTTCGGGTCCTTCGTCCGCACTTTACCGCACGATTGTTCTTTCTAGACGGCTTCGTCGAACCTCTTTATGTAATCCATACTAATATTATAAATACGAAAATGAGTCTGTCTGTCTGTATGTCTGTTCTGTTTGTCTGTCTGTCTGCTACCTTTTCACGGCCCAATAGTTTAACCGATTTTGAGGTATAGAGTTAGCTTACATCCCGAGGAAGGACATAGGTTACTTTTGATCCCGGAAAATCAAAGAGTTCCCACGGGATTCTTAAACGCCCATCCGTTTAACCGATTTATATGAAACTAGCTGACGCCCGCGACTTCGTCCGCGTGCATTTAGGTTTTTCAAAATCCCGTGGGAACTTTTTGGTTTTCCGGGATAAAAAGTAGCCTATGTGCTAATTCAAGATATTATCTATCTCCATTCCGAATTTCAGCCAAATCCGTCCAGTATTTTTTGCGTGAAGGAGTAACAAACATACACACACACACACACACACACACACACACACACACACACACACACACACACACACACACACACACACACACACACACACACACACACACACACACACACACACACACACACACACATACACACACACACACACACACACACACACACACAAACTTTCGCCTTTATAATATTATAGTGTGATTTGGTACAGACTACAGAGGTAGCTTGCATCCCGAAAACTGACATAGACAACTTTTTATCCCGGAAAATTAAAGAGTTCCTACGGGATAATATCCTTACTCTGTGGTACAGTCATGCTCAATTTTCCGTCTCATTTAAGCATTTTCAGCCGGCGCGGACTGTTTGCGTAATTGCGAACGGATGTACTTCCGAGAGCCAGTGTACTAATTCGCTCTTGATTTTTATCGCTGCATTGAGGCCATTGAAAACTTTATTGTGCTTTATGTGGTATTTTTATTGTGTTTAGGTTAGTGTTTTACTTTATTGTTAGAGTAGGGTGCCAACAGTTCTCAGTAAAGTTTTGAGAATCGTATTGTGTGAGACATCCTGAAAAATAATGCTGTATACTTTCAGCCAGGATTTTTTAAATTTATATTTTTTATGTATGTTCCCCGATTACTCGAAGACACCTGTCCTGGACCGATTTGAGAATATTTTTTTTGTTTGAAAGGGTATACTTTCCAAGTGGTCAGGTGGTCCCATATTTCGTGAAGATCTGATGAATATCTTCGGAGATGGAGAACAGAACTCCTCAATAAATAGGAACAAATTGCTCGCCATCAGTGTATTAATAGCCTAGTAAACAGTAGGTTTGTATTAACTAGGCACTAGGCATAGCCTATTTTATTACAGTGGGGTTACTAAAACTGTGAAATAAAAAAATAAAACCGACTTCAAAAACCACAAACACTAAAAAGTTGAAAATATTTTTAGTTTCTACAGGTGTAATCACACTAATATTATAAAGGTGAAAGTTTGTATGTGTGTGTGTGTGTGTGTGCGTGTGTGTATGTGTGTATGTTTGTTACTCCTTCACGCAAAAACTACTGGACGGATTTGGTTGAAATTTGGAATGGAGATAGATAATATCCAGGATTAGCACATAGGCTACTTTTTATCCCGGAAAATCAAAGAGTTCCCACGGGATTTCAAAAAACTTAAATCCACGCGGACGAAGTCGCGGGCATCATCTAGTGTATTATGAAGTTAATTTTTTTATTATTTTGTTTATGATATTAAGCACGATGCTTTATTCTAACAATCCGGCAGTCATAAATACACGTGGAATTATTCCTTGTCATAATTAATTAAAACAAAGTAGAATATTAGATACAATCAACGATCAACGAACGATATAAATCAATTATAACGTTAGCATCAGTGGGCGATACATCGATAAGACTGCAATCGAAACATCGATTAAGATCGAGTAAACGCCTACATCACGCGAGCGAATGTATGGCATTGCCTGAATCCAAGGTTTTGTGGGAAACTAATTAGCAACGCCATTTTTGGAGCGCTGAAGTTAACGATTAATAACTCGCTTTTAATTTTAGAATTTCTTATTTTGAATCGTGTGAATATTTTTCAAGTTAATTCATTTTTATTGACATATTTGGAGCAACAGTCTTTACAGATCTAAAGAATCAGTAATTAACAGGGCTCTCTCCGTCACTCGTTTCATACAATCGTAGTTCCAATTTCATTTGAATATTAAGCAACCAAAGACCATGAAATTTTGCAGACATATTCTAGAAACTAATATCTGTGTCTGTGGTGTTTTAGAGTTTTCTAAAAATATGTAGTTTTAAAATCACAGGGGCTCAAAGATTTATATGTAAATTTTTAAGACCGCGTAATTTTGAAACCGAATATTTTAACAAAAATCTGGAAAACCACAGACATAGATATTAGTTTCTAGAATATGTCTGCAAAATTTCATGGACTTTGGTTGCTTAATATTCAAATGAAATTGGAACTACGATTGTATGAAACGAGTGACGGAGAGAGCCCTCTTAATAAAAAACCCGTCAAGACTGAAATCCAAAAAGTACTAAGTTCAAACATAAAATTTAAAAAACCCCGGCCAAGTGCGAATCAGACTCGCGCACCGAGGATTCCTTAGTGCAGTCGTTTTTTTTTTCGACATTTTGCAAGATAAATCAGAACCTATTAGGTATGCATAAAAATCTGTTTTAGAATGTGTAGGTAAAGCCTTTTCATATTATGATACCCCACTTGTTAAAGTAATCTTACTTTGAAAGTTGAAAATACTAATTAATTGTTCATTAATACATTTTTATTTTTTTGTGATATAAGCACAAATTCATGGTTTTCAGATGTCCTCTACCTACCTGCCAAATTTCATGATTCTAGGTCAACGGCAACTACCCTATAGGTTTCTTGATAGGCAGACAACGAAGTGATCCTATAACGGTTCCTTTTTACCTTTTGAGGTACGGAACCCTAAAAATAATTAAATTCAAATTCAGAATTTGTTCCATGCAAGACAATAATTACTAGATTCTCTTATTTACGTCTAGTAAACCTACTTTGCCACCGATTCGGAAAGCAAATTCTACTTTGAAAAGTCAAAAATAGATTTTGTATATTCCCAGAACTAAGGTTCTTTGTATGAAATACAATTCTTACTGTTATTTAATGTATTAAAAATTGAAGTAAAAGTAAGATTATGAGGCAAGTAATTGTATACGGTTTTTTGTACCAATAATAAGTACATACTTACCTAATATTTTTACGTCATGTTTTTTTACAAAATGATTTAGAAACCTGACACGGTGCCTGTATTAGTCTTCAGAGTTAATGTAAAACAGCTTAGGCTAAGCAGGCTTAACCAGGGCTTAACCATGGCTTAACCCCATTTATCCGAGTACAAGGAAATTCCTAGAGGTAGGTGCACTATTTACATACATTTTTCTTTATCATCGGCAAGTTTTGCTCTTGACTCTAATCACAAAATGACAAATGTGTTGATGTTGATGCTAAGATTGAATGAGCTAATCTGATAGTGATATAGCGAGGAAAATGGATCCAAACAGGGCGTCGATTCTAATGCTTTTCTCTAAACTAAATTTAGAATATCTGTATTTTATTCGTTTTACATATTGCTAAAAAGTGTACCTATTAAAAAAATTGAAAATTCCTGTATTTTTTAAAAGTTCATATATATATTGCAAATAAAACAATCTGACTGACGCTAGAGGTCAACGAACGTTACGTAAATAGGCGACTCAGGTCTTTGCCGCAACATAGGTGGGGCATTGATCCGAGTTTTTCACGCTATACATTGCGGGTTTGAAAAATACTAAATCACTAAAACTACAAAATAAGGCAAAATGTTATTGGCGTTGGATTGTGTTTAGGTAGTATAATAATAACCCTAAGTTTTTGGTAGTTTTTGGTAGCTTTTGTAACAACATATGCTCATAATAAGACATTGACGTAAGTACCTACGAGTACGTAAAGAGATTAGCTATAAGATGTATCGCTAAACCAATCAGCGAATAAAACGCGGTAGTTGTACACTCCAAGTGCTTCCCACCACACGGTGTTGAGTGGCTAAAGGTCTGTGATGGGTAAACCCCTCTGTGGTCAAATATAACTATCATGCCAATGATATTCGATATAATTATTGTATATGCTATTGCAAAAGTAGTGTGGTAATTATCATAGAACAGTTTGGACGTTTGTCACAAAAACTTGGTTAGGTTTTACAGCAAAATCCTAGGATTTAACGCATAGTTCAAGTTTTTGCATTAACATATAATTTGAATGTAAGAAACTACTTGGATAAGACCATAAAGGTATTTAATGAAAATTGGAAACGCGCAAGATTTTAGTGAAGAAAAATGCCATTTTGGCATGTCTGAAAAGTTCACCAATTGAGTGAAATTTTCAGACATGCTCAAATGCGTGCTAGAAGTATAAAAGTTTGCTATACCAAGCAAATTTTCCCTTTTACTACACTTGTGTTTATTGTATTGCAACTACATAATATTTAATAAGGAGGTATTTAAACGAAAAAAGTTAAAAGAGAATTGAAGGCGGCTCGCGGTAAAGGAAAATATCGTGAGGAAACCTACATGCTTGAGAATTCTCCATAATGTTCTCAACAATGTGTGAAGTGGCTGTAACCCTTCACATTCAGGGAAAGACCCGTGCTCAGTAGTGGGCCGGCGATGGGTTGATCATTATGATAATTATTTGAAACCAAAAGAATAGCGTAATTTATTATTCCTTGGTTAAAGCAAAAGTAAAGTCTTCATCAGAGACCTTGCCAAGCTGCCACCCACTCTCCCATGTATGGTAATAGATACACACACACACACACACACATGAGTTGTCACAGTCCGTGAACACCGTGTGATCGCACCCTTAACCTCAATTCGAGTGGTTTAGAGTTACAGTATTGAAAAGCTTTTGTAGTCTCGTAAGTAGGTTTATCTTTATAAGTAGTTAATCTATTCTATGTTATTGAAACTTCCTACTTATGTAAATAACTAGTGAATACCCGCGGCATTGCTCCCGAGGGAATTTTGAAAAATCCGGCCTTATTCCTTGTCTACAAAGGGAACCTCTAGGCGAAATTAATTCAGCTTAGGTACCGATGTGTTCACAAGAGATCTCGGAGCCTCCCAATATGCGCAGATGGTGGCCACCGAGGAGGTTTTAGTAGGTAGAAATCCTTTATAACCCGATGTCTTTCACGCGTCGTTAACAATGAGTGTTGATGAGTCGGAACTTTTCTTTTTCGTCCGTGAAAAGCTGGCAGACAGACAGACACACCTTCGCATTAATAACATTACACTAGTTTATGCTCGCAACTTCGTCCGAGTGGGCTACACTTTGAAACCACTATTTTACCCAATTAGGAGTCGAATTTTCAAAAATATTTTCCTAGTAGCGGATGCCTGCATAATAGCTAATGCCAAATTTCAGCCCGATACGTCTAGTAGTTTGAGCTATGAGTTGAGAGATCAAGATCAGTCAGTCACCTTTTTCTTTTTAACCCCTACCTAAAAAGAGGGGTGTTATAAGTTTGACGTGTGTATCTGTGTATCTGTCTGTGGCATCGTAGCGCCTAAACCAATGAACCGATTTTAATTTAGTTTTTTTTTTGTTTGAACGGTGGCTTGATCGAGAGTGTTCTTAGCTATAATACAAGAAAATCGATTCAGCCGTTTGAGTTATCAGCTCATTTCTAGTTACTGTAACCTTCACTTGTCAGGGGTGTTATAAATTTTTAATTTACATTTGTTAGCTTTTAGGTTCGTATGCTACTCACATTCGTACAAACAGGCTAGATAGGCAGGTAACTAATATATAAACATAAAGTATAAAAACTCATTTCCCTTTCCTTCATGCAAGACGGTTAAACTCAAGGCCATGGAATCCGGTGCGAGCGTTTACGAGTTTAATTAGTGTAGTTTTGCGATATTAAACTTGAAAAAAAAAACTAGTTTATAAGTAGGTAAGTGTTCCGATTAGTAAGTAAGAGCTTTTAGTAAATCAGATCATAATTATGTTTTCTTTAATTAACCCCCCACCCAAGAAGAGGGGTGTTATAAGTTTGATGTGTGTATCTGTGTATCTGTCTGTGGCATCGTAGCTCCTAAACTAATTAACCGATTTTAATTTAGTTTTTTTTTGTGTTTGAAAGGTGGCTTGATCGAGAGTGTTCTTAGCTATAATCCAAGAAAATCGGTTCAGCCGTTTGAAAATTGTCAGCTCTTTTCTAGTTACTGTAACCTTCACTTGTTACAGAAGAATAGTCTTGCGCTTGGCGACAAAGAAAGCAATGATGAGACTTAAGTTGGAGCGCGCTTGCCTAGAAGATGGCCATCCTTAAACCAAACCAAACCAAACCATCACTAAACCAAATGGTATAAGGCATATAAATGAAGAGATATTTTCACCCAACAAAAACTTCTTTACGCAAACGATTTGGCTTCCCACGTTTTTGCAGTTCACGCAGTAAACGTCTGCCTACTCAATGTCTACAAAACTGGCTATAATTACTCATGCACGTTTACTTTTTGTGGACAAATACCTAAGTTATTTTATTTTTAGTTCACACGTACCCCTAGTGCAAGTTTACACATCGTTGATGGTTAGCAAAGTCGAAATTATCAAAGATCAAAGTTCTCTAACAGTGGGTGTTGCCAGTGATAACATACATATAATATGGATCCGAGATACGGTCACTAACTATGGACCTCATGAGAAAGCTGAGAGTTACACAGATGGAGTTTTTCTACGTAATCAAAATCAAAATAAGGAGATCCGTAGGAGAATCAGAGTAACCGACACGGGTTGCGAAGCTGAAGTGGCATTGGATAAGGCACATAGTTTGAAAAAGACTCTCTCACTAGCTGGACAGATGACATCAAACGAGTCGCAGGGAACCACTGGATCCAGGCACTGCAAGACCGTGGCGAAATCCCTACAAAAGACCTAAGTATTTCCAGCAGTGTCCATCGATAATAAATTATAACGATAAGGTCACAAATTGTAACTCACAATTCACTAAAATCTTTCTTGTTTTTAAGTCGAACATACTAAAGTTACTACTAATTTAATAGTTTGCGATGTTTTCGTGACGGACACGGGCTGTAGAATATTAAGGAACTCGACAGCGAATCTCGTTTTCGAAAACTGTGAGAACTCAGACTAGGGTACTGGTTTAAAGTTCGATCAAGTTTCATACACCTGTTGGTCAGTAATGTAGTTTCATTCAATGGTAAGGATCCATTTGCAGAATGTAATTTTTTGCATGAAAACTAGCCCCAGAGTTACCGTTAAATGTAAATATAATGGAAAAAAAACCAAGTGCGAGTCAAATTCGCGCATCGAGGGTTCCGTAGGTACGTATTTTCGTTAACTAAATAATAATTTATTCGGCCACCTGCAAAACAAAATCTTCATCACTCATCACCATGATCAACCCATCGCCAGCCCACTACTGAGCACAGGTCTCCTCTCAGAATGAGAAAGGTTTAGGCCATAGACCTCCACGCTGACTGGCAGACTTCACAAACCTTTCGGGACATTATGGAAAACTCTCAGGCATGCAGGTTTCCTCACGATGATTTCCTTCACCGTTAGAAAGGAAATGATATCAAAGTGCACAAGTGTAAATAAAAAAATTATAACACCCCCGACAAGTGAAGGATAGTGACTAGAAAAGAGCTGATATCTTTGAAACGGCTGAACCGATTTTCTTGAATTATAGCTAAGAACACTTTCGATCAAGCCACCTTTCAAACAAAAAAAAAACTAAATCAAAATCGGTCCATTCGTTTAGGAGCTATGATGCCACAGACAGATACACAGGTACACAGATACACACGTCAAACTTATAACACCCCTCTTTTTGGGTCGGGGGTTAAAAAGTTATAAAACCAAAATATTTAAATGTCTAAAGAAGTAAGTCTTATAATATTTTAAAAATAAATTCGCTAACGATTTCTCATGATTAGATATCGTATTAGAAAAGATTAAAAGATAAACTTTCTATGTCACATTTAGGTTTTTTATGGTTTCGCGTTTCCGAACAAGCGTGAATCGCATAATCGGAGTGCGTGAGAACATTTTTTTATCTGGACATGTAAAATACTTACTATGTTTACTATAAAAAAGTTTATTGAACCTTGAAATTGTGATAAAAACTCTCTTTTAAAAAAATACTCGTATATAGCTAAATATAATCTAGATTAAAACTGTGCACTCTACTTTTTAGGGTTCCGTGCAACAAAGGGTGCCAACGGGACCTTAATAGTTAATACTAAGCCTAGGTGTCCGTCCATTTGTCTGTCTGTCTGTCAGCGGGCTGAAAGTATCTCATGAACCGTAATAGTTAGATAATAGTTAGAGACTTGAAAATTTCAGAGTGCGGTATTCTAGTGCCGCTATAACAATGAATAAATAATTCAAAATGGCTGAAATATGGTAAAAAAGATTAAAAGTAGCTGCATAAACTTGTACGATGGAACGGAACACACCCTACGTGTGCGAATCAGACTCGCACTTGGCCGGTTTTTTATTTTATCTGGACATGTGGAAAGTATAGACAGGTACCCTACTTATTATGTTCACTAAAATGTATATTGAACCTTGAAATTGCGATAAAAACTCTTAAAAAAAAGTACTCATACAATATAGATAAAAATAATCTCCCCACTTCTTTCATATTTTCAGGTCGACTTGGAATAAAAAAATCACAGAGGAAATGAATTTAAATTAAGAACGAATTGTATTATTCCTATCAATCTCTATCTTACTCTATCTATAACCCTTATAAACTTTAAGCTCTAAATAAATTACCCTTATTTTTAATTTATTATTTTTTCTTACAACTTAAATCCTTTTACTCGTCACTTTTATACTTAACCCTAATAAACACAACACTTTAAAATCACACTCAAAGTTTTAAAAGTTCGTCACTATTTTCTATTTTACTAAAAACTATAATTTTTTAAATTTACATTAGAATCACAATAATTAATTTAAAAACAAAATTATTTAAAAGTCCAGCTGTAAAAATTCAAATTTGAATTTCGAACGTTAATTTTTTTACGCGTGCTACGCAAGCTAAGGTCGCGGCTAGACTGCCTATCGGAAGGCACAGACTAAAAAGATAACAGAAGCCTTAATAGGCAATGCATCGATGCGATATTACATCGTCTTGCCTTGTATGTAAACTGGATTTACATAATAACGAAAGCGTTTACGTACGTACCTGTGCCTTTATTAAGTTAATAGAAACGTAAAATAACGCCTACGTTATGTCCCTAAGTGTTTTAACGGTTTGTTTGCGTCATACTGGCTTTTTCTTGATATTTCGCCAAGTGACTAAAACATGGTCATTATGATCAACCCGTTATTAGCCCACTACTAGCTACGGTTCTCTTAAAATGAGAAGGGTTTAGGTTTTAGTCTGCCACGCTGACCCAATGCAGATTGGCAGACTTCACACATCTTTGAGAGCATTATGGAGACAACACAATGTTTTCCTTCGCCGTTAGAGCTAGTGATAAATATTTAATTACTTAAAATGCATGTAACTCCGAAAAGATAATGGTTTGAACACTCGACCTCCCAAAATAATATACTTTGGGGTTGGGACTTGGGAGCCTCAAAAGCTCAACGGTTAAGGAGCGGACTAATTTCCGAAAGATTCCAAGTTCAAACCCCACCCGTTGCACTATTGTTGTACACCTACTCCTAGTACAAGCTTCACGCTTAGCTGGAGGGAAAGGGAGAAATAGTCATGATTAACATGGCTAATATTCTTAAAAAGAAAAATTGATTTATTACAATACGTCTTACAAGAAGCCTTATTTCGATATACTAGATCTTAGCCTCATAATTAGATATAACTTAGGGTAAAAACTAGGTAGGTATAAAATATAAATCCGGACAAGTGCGAGTTGAACTCGAGTGAAGAGTGCCTTGAGTACCTTGACTTTGCTCAGACTTAAGACAGACTTATTAAATCTGTTTAAGTCTATTTTAAGTCTGAGCATTACGCTGGCTATACACGATCAAGTTCGGTCAAGTTTGAAGCAGACTTGAAGAGAACGTCCAGTAAGCTTGACGGTTTATGGCTATCAGTGTCATTTTTAGGGTTCCGTACCTCAAAAGGAAAAACGGAACCCTTATAGGATCACTTTGTTGTCAGTCTGTCTGTCCGTCCGTCCATCGTGTCTGTCAAGAAACCTATAATTATGAAATTTGGCAGGTAGGTATGTAGGTCTTATAGCACAAGTACAGGAATAAATCTGAAAACCGCGAATTTGTGGTTACATCATTAAAACAAAAGTTAAAACGTGTTTCAATTTTCAAAGTAAGATAACTATGCCAAGTGGGGTATCATATGAAAGAGCTTTACCTGTACATTCTAAATCAGATTTTTATTTATTTTTATGCATAACATTTTTGATTTATTGTGCAAAATGCTGGAAAAATACCCGAGTACGGAACCCTCAGTGCGCGAATCTGACTTGCACTTGGCCGGTTTTTTTAAATAACTAAGGTCTGATCCTCACGGGCTCTTTACTATTACATCCCGTAGAATATTGATCTTTTGCGGATGAACTACAACATATTTTTTTATATCTGCAAAAATATACCTAGTAAGTAAATAATACCTAAGTGGCGTCATGTATTGCGGTGACCTCGACGCGCGATGCACTTTCACCGCTTACATGCAGCGGCATATAAAGCGCATTGTATGTTTAGTTTAGTTTCCTTCATTAATTATTTATTTAATAAAGGTTAAAAAGTATAAAGTAGGTATAATCTTTGAAAAGAGCAACCGCCGAGTTTCTTGCTGGTTCTTCTCGGTAGGAAAGGCATTCCGAACCAGTGGTAGATGCTTTTGACGATTCAAAAGAACTTGTAAAAGTCTAATTGAATAAAAATATTTTGAATTTTGAATATATTTTTTTTAAACTTACCACTGCATGTAACCGAAATGAAAATGTTACTGGGCCGGTGTGATGAGTACATAAGGGAAGCTTTTAAGGTTGCACCAATACAAGAAAAACCGGCCAAGTGCGAGTCAGACTTGCGCACTGAGGGTTCCGTACTCGGATATTTTTCCAACATTTTGCACGATATATACCTACTGTAAACCTGCAAGTACTTATCTAATAATAATATTGAGTTGTTAAGTAAATAAGTCTAAGTACGTAACGTTTAGCTGTATTTGTTATGATTTATCAATAACACTTCAATGAATTTAATTGACGCAGATTATACGAGATTATTAATTGTTATCAATCATATAAACAATGAAAATGTTCTATATCTGAGAGATTGCAATCTTGAAATTAGATTTAAGTAGGTATTGGATGTACAAAGAAAAATATGTGAATTTTTTTACTGAGCAATAATATTTCCTATCATTTCGTTATAAATTTTAACAAGTGCAAATTAAAAATTTATATAACACCCCCGACAAGGGAAGGTTACAGTAACTAGAAAAGAGCTGATAACTTTCAAACGGCTGAACTGAATTTCATGGATTATAGCTAACAACACTCTCGATCAAGCCAGCTTTCAAACAAAAAAAAAAAACTAAATTAAAATCGGTTCATTAGTTTAGGAGCTACGATGCCACAGACAGATACACAGATACCACGTCAAGCTTATAACACCCCTCTTTTGGGTCGGGGGTTAAAACCAAATTGTCAAGATTGTACATAGATTCGAGTACCTAGGTAATCCGTTCATGATAACTGAAATTCCGAACAGTGAAATTTTCAGTACCATGTGAATCGTTCCTAAGCTTCAATGTAAACAAACCATTAAAGTCTCAATGAATTTAGGAAAATTATATAAATTCTATAAATGATATTACATAATTAACATAAAAATTTAAATAAGTGATAGTACTAAAAATTATAGTTTTCCCTTGGACTAATAAATACTCAGTTTTCCTGAAAAAACAGCTGTGCTGGAAAACATTGAATTAGTTTTTCCGTCATATTTATGTAAAATATGCATAGTGCCATCTCTTTGAACGTGTGTCAACTATTACGTTGCCGGCAAGTTGGCAAGACTATCGAGTAGACCTAGGATTAATGAGGGTTTAATTATATTGAGTGTACACAATTAAATTTAATAATAATTATTATTATTAATTTATACTTATTAAATAATTATTATTAAATTAAATATTGAAATCGCTGAAAAACTGTTTTTCGACATAGCTAATATTTTGTTCAAACTACAGCGCTATCTATATGAATAGTAGTGAACTACTACGCTGTGTGCATGTTGGTTTCACAGTACAATATCCACAACCTAGATGTCGCTAGCAGTTACTACTTGAAACAAACTTTGCTACAAACCCGAATTTTTCAGCCTTTTTTATTTCTAGCTCAATTTTTATGATTTAAACGGATTTAAACATCATTTTTTTTTTTGCAACAGTTGCCAAACCACGTGCTTAATCATAATAATATACTTAGTAGCAGGAATTCACCTTATCAGCCTTGTCGGTGGGCGGGGAAGCCGGCGGACTGCGCGGCAGCCCCAAGTCCTCGTCATCATCGCTGTCACCTCGACCGCGCCGCCGCACCGCCGCTACTAGCTCCGCCTGGTGGACAAAAATGGACACGGTGAGATTTCGACGTAGGTACCATCACACAACACACAACAGAGACCTCGAGGCCCCAAGCCAAGAAGGCAGGCCTTAGCCGACAACGGCTTAAAGAACATTACCGGGGAAGTGTTTTTCCCCGCGCCACACCCGGGCAAGGAGGTCACGCCTCGAGGCCCGTACCCCCGTCTTGACCAAGGTCAACCGGAGAAGACCCCGCTGCAGGTACCATCATTTCAGTCCTCACCTATACTGCAGGTCTTGGTGTGCAAATAATAAATAAGTGAATCTTATATGAACGTGATGGGTGGAGACCGCGTTTAAGCAAGCGTAGTGTGGGACGCCCTCCAGCACGATGGACCGACGACATAAAACGGCTGGCGGGAAGTGGCTGGATGAGGAAGGCTGAGGACCGGTAGTGGTGGCGCTCTTTAGGGAAGGCTTTTGTCCAACAGTGGACATCCACAGACTGACGATAATGATCATATCAGTTCCGGCAGTAAAGTACGTTGCAGAGTGTGTAGCTCACATGGACGCAGCACAATCCACGACAGCCTCCAAAAAGCATGCGTCACTCGCGGTGCTCTTAAAGACTCTACTTTAGTGTAATGAGTTTGTACCCGAATATGCACCATTTGTACCCAAATATGCACCATTTGCACGCCAACTTTAAAAAAAAATAGAAATAGCGAACAAAGCTAGAACAAGCTAGGTAGGCAGACGACATTAAACCAGTCACAGGGAGCCGCTGGATTGCGGCGGCGCAAAACCGTGTCATGTGGAAATTCCTACAAAGAACTAGGTACTTATGGTGGTGGTCTATCGATTGAATATGATGATTATCATAATCGGACTGTTGAGTTTACTAAAGAAAGTTCCTGAAGTTGCTGCAGATCTTTCAAAAGGGAGAACTTTTCCTTCTCCGATTTCGAAAGGAATTGCGCAGTTTTCCAATTTGGTAGATATTCGGTAAATGAAAAGGATTTTTTAAAAACCTAAATATCAAGCGAAGTTGCGTGTATCAATATGTGTGTTAGTCTATAATCATCTCTGCAAATATTTCTATCAACACTAAAATGCGCGCAATCAAATTCCAAATATATTGTTCGGACTGTGTCATCAAAGGGATGCGATAGTGCTATCACGCACTTGTATCCGTCCATATTGTCAGAACTTAATTTGAGTTCATACAACTAGACCTGTATATTACCACATATTACATGATTTGCTTTTGTGTATAAAATGTTAGGTTTCACACAAAATACAAAGGTAAATGATTTATATTTTTATACCTAAGTAGTTGAAAGTTGTTAACCAACGTTTACCCAAGTCGGTAACTGGATGGGTGACCGACTTCAGAGGTCAGAATTTGGCTTTTCGTTTCCTCCGATATTTAATTGCTTAAAACGCACATATCACATCCAACATTAAACCTTGTTGAAAATATATATTAATCATGAATGAAGCCTGAAGCCTGAAGATTTTGGTTAAAATGTTGTTTTAAAGAAATGATACCAACCCATAACCGACCTATCTTCGAGTCTGTGACCCACAGAAATCTCCTCCTCCATGATTGATTCATGCCCACTCCACTTCTCTTCACTTATCAGACTTTACACACTTGCATTTTTAACTATCTACGTATTTTCACTTTAGTACCTGTTTATCTTTCACTTTATAACACTTCAACGGTCAAGTGATTTTGGTAAGCGAAAAGTTGAATGCACTTTTTGATATAACTTCACTGTTTACACTTTTCATTTGCATTTCACTTTTACATTTTAAATCATTTAGAATGATTATGTAAAGTATACCTACTTAAACTGAAAAAATTAAAGTATTAAAACTTTTTGGTGTCTAAAGTTAGGAACAATTAATTTTGGAACACTTATTTTATAGACGTTGACAAAAGTAACTGAGCAATAACTATATGGTTTTCCTTTACGCAAACTTTGATGCGTCAGTCTAGATCGATTCCTAATTTAACACTAAGCATAGAATCTGACTCATTCCAGCCGATTTCAAGTAAACAAAGTGAATAATAATTCCGATGATATGCAGCTATGGTGTATTTATTTTGAAATGTTACTGTGGATAAATTAAATTAAACAAGGCATATTTGTTTAATTATAACTATTGGAACTATATTGGCTAATGCCCGCGACTACGTCAATACACCCTAGACATAATCAAAGTTGAATATTAACCAATGAAGTTCAACGAAAACCAGAAACCAATGATTACGTGTCTGTAGATTTTGGGAGTTTCAAAATTTTTTGCAAAGACTTTGCCATTGTGCATGTGGTTTCGGAATCTGCGAGGTTCTGCGTGGTGGTGCGTATTGCTTGCTTGGTGGCTGGCTTTACCTGCATGTTTAGCAGTGGGGGGGTGGGAGTTCTATCGCATGTTGCACTATACAGATTTATCTAGTTTAGCGGATTATACCAAATTAAGCTGTTAGTTCCTTGTGTATCATGGACTTCCGCAAACCGGCTTCTATACAATATTTAAACCAGGTTAACTTATAGATTAACTAATCCGTTACTGTCGTAATTTGAGCAACGTTATACGAAAAACGATAACATTAAACATAATGTATAATAATCAGTGGGAGAGCAGTTCGGAGAGACAATGGTGATGCTGTGATAACAGCTGAGATAATTCGCCTTTCTGCTGATGTGGACCGGTGTTATGAATTCCCGAACATACCTACCTTGGTAAATAACGCTTAATTACATATTTTGTGAAAGGTTTTCTTATTTTAAGTCAAATCATAAAGAAAGTTTGTATGTGTGTGTGTATGTTTGTTACTCCTTCACGCAAAAACTACTGGACGGATTTGGCTGGGAATGGAGAGAGATAATATCCTGGATTATCCTACTTTTTATCCCGGAAAATCAAAGAGTTCCCAGGGGATTTAGATAAACCTAAATCCACGCGGTCAAAGTCGCGGGCGTCAGCTAGTATAATCATATTTTTAACCGACACTTCCAAAAATATTCTCCTCTTTAGATGGAGACGGCCTTAGAACTAAGTACCTACAGTCAAATTAAACATAATGTTTCGCCCCTAACTTAACCATCGTGTTTTATGGGTTAAAAGTTCGAACCTACTGGTGTTAGTTACTGGACTTCGATTGGCAAAATTTTTTTGCAGGGAATGTTAGACATTACAGCATCATCTACTAATTTGAGTATTTGCTTCGCTTTAGGCTATTAAACTGCATTTAATTATGAAGTATTTTACTAAATAGGTGCGCACATTATATGCATTCATTTAGAAGTCTTGACGCTCGGACGGACAGACAAATACAAATTCATCCAAGTAGACTTGGAGACATCTCTTCGTTTGGTCAACAAATCTTATAATAATATACATATTATTATTTTCCTTAAATAACATTGCTTGCGTAAATTACAAGAATTGTATTAAATGATACATACTGACCGCAATTATTACCTACTTGTTTAATAGTTATAAATCATTTTCCCGTTAGATCCATTTAGTACTACAAATGGATAACTAAGACGTTGGAGAAGTTGTTGAACATAATTCTCCTATCCTTCTCTACTTTACTCTACCACTTATTTCCCCACATGTAGAATCAAATATTTCTTATCACTTGAACCACAACTCAATCTAATTTGAATGTGAAATGTAGGCGGATGGCTTAGTCGTTGCGAAATTGCATCTATCGGGTCAATTCGGGTATATATAAACGAGTATAAATGCATATAGACTTACGTGTAATTGTTTATGTAAACTATTAAGAATGTTATGTTATGAGTAAATATTAATTTTGCATAATCTTCTTTGATTAAGCTGTTTATAACTTTTTTAAATATAAAATACAAATCAACAGTGTACCTATATGTATTTTGTACATTAGGTACATTTACTGCCGGTTTTTAACCCCAGACCCAAAAAGAGGGGTGTTATAAGTTTGACGTTTGTATCTGTGTATCTGTCTGTGGCATCGTAGCTCCTACTCTAATAAACCGATTTTAATTTAGTGTTTTTTTGTTTGAAAGGTGGCTTCAAGGTGGCTTGATCGAGAGTGTTCTTAGTTACAATCCAAGAAAATCGGTTCAGCTGTTTGAAAGTTATCAGCTCTTTTCTAATTATTACTGTTACCTTCACTTGTTGGGGGTGTTATAAATTTTTAATTTACACTTGTTCAGGAATTTGTTGGTCCGCCCCTTGAATAACCCCATGTTGTAATCAAATGGGAACACCGCCGATGGGAGTTGATTTCACAGTTTCTTTATTTCCTAGGGTCGTGACTGAAGACCCCTTCCCATTGATCATGTCATAATGGTAGGACTTTTTCGAGCATTGTATTAGGTACAGGCGAAGTTAATGTAAAGCGTGTAAAAAAAAAACTCTCGGAATATTGGACAACATTCTTGGAAGACATCGTAGGCGTGCGATATGGGTGTTGCATCATTCGACCGGTTTGCGATGACCACAAACCAGACAGTGGATACTAGTGGATAGGTACCTCTTACGTCACACAGCTCGGACGATATCGTTAGACCTGTAATTTATGATAACGGGCTTGTTTGAACCCAGCACACTTGAAACAACCAGAGCGAGTCAGACTCGCGCACCTAAGGTTCCGTACTCGAGTATTTTTTCGACATTCTGCACGATAAATCACAAACTATTATGCATAAAAATAAATGAAAATCTGTTTTAGAATATATACAGGTAATTTCTTTTTTCCCTTTCATATTATACCCCACTTCGTATAGTTATTTTACACTGACAAGTGTAAATTAAAAATTTATAACACCCCTGACCAGTGAAGGTTACAGTAACTAGAAAAGAGCTGATAAGTTTCAAACGGCTGAACCGATTTTCTTGGATTACTTATAGCTAAGAATACTCTTGATCAAGCCACCTTTCAAACAAAAAAAAACTAAATTAAAATCGGTTCATTAGTTTAGGAGCTACAATGTCACAAACAGATACACAGAAACTTATAACACCCCTCTTTTTAGGTCGGGGGTTAATATGACTGCGGTTTGCACTGCAAAAAATCAGACAAGTGCGAATCTGACTCGTACACGTAGGGTTACGTACCCTCGTGCAAGAAATAACACTTTTAATTTTTTTTTAATTTTCATGGCAGGCATTTCAAATGAAGACAAAGCAAAGGTTTAGTTATCGGGTCCCGTTAGCACCCTTCGGATACGGAACCCTGAAAACAAACTATATCCACGCGGACGAAGCCGCGGGCATCATCTAGTTAGATATAATATATTCCGCATTATAAATATTAAAATTATTTAGACCGCTACCATTTCAAAAGCATTAAAAGTAAAAGCGACCATGCATCAACTGGTTCCAAACTGAGATTTCATTTTGCTACTATGACAACTGTGCATCTTGATTCTTGACATAATTGCAGGCAACTTTTATTAGCTCAGTTATGTTTATACCTTTTATTTAATAGAGAGGCTGGCTTCTACGCCTCTCCTGATTAAGGCAGACTGAGCAGATGTGTTCTGGAGTGGAGACCGCGTATCAGCAAGCGCAATGTGGGACGACAGCTCCGACCTTTACTGACGACCTTAAGAAGATAGCAGGAAGTGGGTGGATGCTGAAGGCGGAGGATCATGTGTGGTGGCGCGCTCTTGGGGAGGCCAGCAGTGGTCAGGCCTCTTGTCCAGCAGTTAACGCAAACAGGCTGATTGATTGATTGACAAACAGACTACATCAAACGAGTCATTTGAATTTGACAAGGCATTTTACTGATCAATACATATCAATCAATCAGCCTGTTTGCGTCCACTGCTGGATATAGGCCTTCTTAAGAGCGCGCCACCACACACGATCCTCCGCCTTCCTCATCCACCCACTTCCCTCTATCTTCTTAAGGTCGTCAGTCCAGCGGATTGGAGGTCGTTCCACGCTGCGCTTGCTGATACGCGGTCTGCCCCAGCGGCCATCAGTTCTGCGGCAGACGTGGCCTGCCCACTGCCACTTCAGCCGACTAATCCGTTGAGCTATGTTGGTCACTCTGGTTCTCCTACGGATTTCCTCGTTACGAATTTTGTCCCTTAGGGAGATCTCCAACTTAGATCCATACATAACAACAAGTTAATATTAACCGTTCATTATCATTTAACATGAGCTGAGCAAGTTAAAACGAAAGTGAGCCCAGGAAGATGTTCTCTCTGGCTGCCTCCGCACAGACGGACCGTGACGACGGACGTGTGTATATGTATGAGTAGCTATATATACGGTGAATAGTGAGCATGATGTGTATGTATATGATGGCAGCTATGTATGAAGGAGTAGGTACCTATACAGTGAGACAGTTTAAATGACTTCTTGGGCATAGATCGCATAGTATTTATAGTACCTTTCTGGTTAATGATTTTAAGCTTATTTTTAAAGCTGACAAAAGCGACCGAATGACTCAAAGGATTGGCAAGCTGAAGTGGCAATGGACAGGTCATATATATCGTAGAATCGACGGCCGATGGGGCAGACGTGTTCTGGAGTGGAGACCGCGTACCGGTAAGCGCAGTGTGGGACGATCTCCAGCCCGCTGGACCGATGACCTGAAGAAGGTGGCGGGGACCGTGTTTGATGGCACGCTCTTGAAAAGGCCTATGTCCAGCAGTGGACGCATACAGGGCGATGAAATGGAAAAGAAGCTTATTTCGAGATTCACTCCCTTACGAAAGAGTGCCCATTTCATACGACCTTGTCTATCGTAGGATCGTCTGCAATACCAATGTCCGGAACGGGTGTGTATAAGATCAACTGCAGTTGTGATAGCTCTTACATCGGCCAAATTAAGAGACACATATAGCAACTCGAGTATCGGAGCACATCAAAGCGGTTAACAAGTGTAAATTAAAAACTTATAAGACCCCGGACAAGTGAAGGTTACAGTAACTAGAAAAGAGCTGATAACCTTCAAACGGCTGAACCGATTTTGCTGGATTATAGCTAAGAACACTCTCGATCAAGCCGCCTTTCAAACAAAAAGAACTAAATTAAAATCGGTTCATTAGTTTAAGAGCTACGATGCCACAGACAGATACACAGATACACACGTCAAACTTATAACATCCCTCTTTTTGGGTCGGGGGTTAAAAACAACGCTCCTCTGAAGTTTGCGATCGCGGAGCATATTCTACAACCAGGTGCATAGTATCAGTACTAAAATATGTATACAATATACATACTCAGTGCTTTACCTGACATTGGCTGATAAATATAATCTGTGTAAAGCCAGACGAGAGAAAAAAAACTCAGTGCTTTTTCATATACTTAAATTGTTTAATATTTACCAAAAACACTTTAGTTGTGAACAGCCATGCTATATTCCAAAACTTCCGAATGGTGTCTTTGAAGGAACACGCCATTTTATTATTTTTAAAAAATCACAGAGCGAATCGACTTTAAAAGATTTTTTTTTAATATCACTTTTCTAATTTAGAACTTTAGAACGTGTATTTTAAGCCACTTTAGAAAATTAAAAATTCAGTTTTCTAGGATCACTGGTATTTTTTATGCACAGTTTTCATTGCGTTTATTGGGGAAACTTTTAAGGAAAACTTTTTAATATCACTTTTCTAATTTAGAACTTTAGAACGTGTATTTTAAGCCACTTTAGAAAATTAAAAAATCAATTTTCTAAGATCACTGGTATTTTTTATGCACAGTTTTCATTGCGTTTATTGGGACCTCGAGATTTTTTTTAAAGTTTTTTCTACCTCTATAAAAACTTCAAACCACCTTTTAGAAACTTCTTTTTACTTTTTTAACTTTTTTTTAGAAACTTTTTGAACTTAAAATCACGCATCAATATTATTATTCTTATTTGTCAGTAGTAACGTAACATAATCCGCAAATAATTATGCAAGATGTTACATTACATTCTACAATAAAACAACACAATAGTTACTAGAACCACGCGCACTTTTAAGAATCTTTTATAGTCGCAATAAGACGATAATATTGGCTAACGTAACTTTTTTACTCGTCGCAAAATATTACAGATCCATTCAATAGGACCCAGGTATCAAATGCTAAAAACTTGCATTTAAACTTGAATTAGTTTTTTTTTTTTTCAGAAAATAACACTCTTAAAATAAAAACAACACATTTATTAGCACACGCGACTCTGTGATTTATTATTTTTATTAATTAAAAGTTGCTCAGATACCGAACGAAAAAAAAAAAACAAATAAAAAAAGTTGGACTGATACCGGCGTGCGCAGGTTTTTGGAAAGTCAGACAAAACGGTACTGACTAACTGAGCATTGGGATTCAAACAAGAATCACGGTTTTACTTTCTAAGCACGATATTATTATTTGATGCCTCTTTATAATAATTAAATTAGTTTTTTTAAATATAATGATGGTCTGTTATCAGTTTCGATTTGCGTAAAGTTTATGCGTAGATATGGTTTAATACTGTTTTGTGTTAATTTGTTGAAATATGACGATAATTGTTCGAGATGTCGGAAGAAATCAAGCCACTGCGAGCTTTCAAAGAAAGTGAGGTTCGTTTGAAATATAACACAAGTGTAAATTAAAAATTTATAACACCCCCGACAAGTGAAGGTTACAGTAACTAGAAAAGAGCTGATAACTTTTAAACGGCTGAACCGATTTTCTTGGATTACAGCTAAGAACACGCTCGATCAAGCTACCTTTCAAACAATAAATACTAAATTAAAATTGGTTCATTACTTTAGGAGCTACGATGCCTCAGACAGATACACAGATACACACGTCAAACTTATAACACCCCTCTTTTTGGGTCGGGGGTTAAAAAATAGGTCAACAACAGTATCTACATTGCACCCGTGCAAAGCCAGGGCGTGTAGCTCGTTAATAATAACTTACTAACCAGCCAATTAGTGTACCTATATATTCGAAGTCATATCCAAATCAATACGAGTAATTGACGCCTTTTTCAATCGTACTTAAAAGTTCTAGGTTCCATTAATAGCTCGTTCACACAGGCTACGTAAGAGTTGCATAGGCGTAGACGTAGCGCGTACCATTGCGTTGTAATGTACGGAACTGTATGAAACATGGTACACCGCTTGCGTAAAGCGTGGACGTATGCGTAACCTGGTGTCACTACGCACGTGTCACGTGTACGTAATTAGTGTGAATCGGCCTTAAATGGTACCTAATTGACACGTGCGAAATACCTAGCCAAAGGCGTAAAATGTCAATCATAACAACACGTGCTAAAGAGCTTTTTAAAGGGGGAAACACATAGATATGGGGAAAAATCACTACCCATTTTTAGGGTCCCGTAGACGAAGGGTGCAAACGGGACCCTATTACTAAACCTTCGCTGTCCGTCGGTCTATCTGTCTGTCTGTCAGCAGGATGTACCTCATGAACCGTAATAGATAGAGAGTTAGAATTTTAAATGTGTTTATTTTTATTGCCGCTACTAGTTTTACTAGTACGTTTTTTTAAATCCTGTAGGAACTCTTTAATTTTCGTGGATAAAGGAGCCTGTGTGTTGATCCAGGGTATAATCTATCTCCATTTCAAATTTCAGCCAAATCCGTCCAGTGGTTTTTGCGTGAAAGAGTAACAAACATACACACATACATACAAACTTTCACCTTTATAATATTAGTGTGGTAACAAATAATAAACAACCAAGATGGCGATCATAATGGCCAAGATGCTTGGACGAATTAAAGAAACTATATGTAGATAGGCAGTGACGGATTAACCCTTAATCAAATTAAGCAATTGCCTAGGGCATCACGTCTGAAGGGGCACCAGAAGAAGCACAAAACAAACCCGTCCTTCGGGCATCACCACTCACTCTCACGTCACCAAAAACCACACCAAAAAAAGTTTCTAGGACTAATTTGAAAATTCGCGCGTTTTAAGTTGACATAGAGTCCGACCTAGAGTCATAACCCCACTCCAGCTTACCGACTCGCTGCCCGCTTGTGCATTCGAAATTCGAATGCCTCCGAAAGCAGCAAGGCGCATTTCAATAAATAAATAAATTATGCTTTGGTTTTTATTGTTGTCGCACCTACTCCACTTTTAAAGTACGTTACATCACATCATCTTATTTTACAAAAGACTAATGTTTTTAGGCGGTAAAGGTTTAAAGACCGATTCTAGTTGACATACGGATAGGGGGGCCCACAGGCATGGATTGCTTAGGGCATCAAGTAGTCTTAATCCGTCACTGTAGATAGGTAGTGTTGTATCTTGTGGGAGATGGTACGAAACGATTTTTGAATCTATAAATGTGTTCGTAAAAACCTAATTGAATATTATTTTGACTCTTAGGTAGTTTACTCAATTATAAAATCTACAAATGTAAATTAAAAATTTATAACACCCCCGACGAGTGAAGGTTACAGGTACAGGTTACAAGGTAAAAGAGCTGATAACTTTCAAATGGTTGAACCGATTTTCTTGGATTATAGCTAAGAACATTCTCGATCAAGCCACCTTTATAACAAAAAAAAAAACTAAATTAAAAATGGTTCACTACTTTAGGAGCTACGATGCCACAGACAGATACACACGTCAAACTTATGACACCCCTCTTTTTGGGTCGGGGGTTAAAAATCTATAAAATCATAGGTGTGAAAAAATAATCTAGTAGTAAAATATTTCCGGATATCAATAAATCGAAATCCGCCTAACGAATAAAACTGATATTACCGGTTCTAGAAACAAGAAACTAGTTTCGCATCGATTATACGTAAATTACTCCGCTAAAATCTTTAAGAATAAAAGTTTTATTGCGTTTAGCATTATAAAATGAAATTACCGACTTACTATTGAAATTGTTAGTACTACTAACACTCACAGAAGCAGGACAAAATTCAAAAAGTAAACTTCGTTGTCTGTTTGTCTGTCTATCGTGTCTGCATTGACTCTGTCAAGAAAAACCCTCTAGGATACTTGTACTTCCCGATGACCTAGGATGAAAAGAACCTTTCATGTGCAAGTCAGACTCACACTTGTCCGGTTTAAAAAAAAACTGGTCAAGTGTTACATGCATAAGATGGGGTTCCGGAGCCATGCTAAAAACTTTAGCGTCATTATTTCGGAAGGGTTCCCCAAAACCGGGAAAATATTTTGAAATGTCCAGAAGCGAGAATTTAACCCGATTTTAGGAAACCGGGTTTGATACCCGGTTGTGAACATTTCAAAAATGAAAATCAGTTAAGTACAGGGTTGGTTTGTCGAAGGTTTGCTACCTACCTATTCCTAACTATATGCACGCATACTAGGTACATCCTAACAATATCTACAAATCCGTACTAATATTATAAATGCGAAAGTCTGTCTGCTAGCTTATTACGGCCCAACTGTTGAACCGATTTTTATGAAATTTGGTAGAGATTTAGCTTACATCCCGGGGAAGGATAAAGGCTAGGGACTTTTATCCCGGAAAATCAAAGGGTTCCCACGGATTCTTAAAGGCCTATCCGTTTAACGGATTTGTATGGATACAAAGGTAGCGTGCATCTCGAAAATTTACATAGGCAACTTTTTATCCCGGAAAATCAAAGCCTAAATCGAAAAACCTAAATTCACGCGGACGAGGTCGCTGGCATCATCTAGTAAATTGTTAATTAAGGTGCCCACGCACTTGAACTGAATTGCAGCTGAACTGCGCGTCGCGGCAGCGTCTCGCACGATATTCTCTCTAGCCGCGACGCGCGGCAGTGACGCGCTACGCTGAACGCGCGGCGCGGCTCGAGAGAATATCGTGCGGGGCGCTGCCGCGACGCGCAGTTCAGCTGCAGTTCAGTTCGAGTGCGTGGGCATCTTTATGCAGTTCAGTTCGAGTGCGTGGGCACCTTTAAGCGTTCCGGTACGATTCCACATCAAAATCAATTAGGATACGGTCTCACATAATGGCATTAATTAAGTAACCAACTAGGTGTTTTCAATGCCAACTTTTATATCCGATTCAATGTCAAAACACAGTAACAGTTGTTCCTCCCACCCATCTCCCACCACTATTGATTTGCTCGTACTATGACTCATAGCAATAAGCTCGCAGCCATTGCTTCGATATCACCTACATTGCCTTATATGCCACACATAATTATATGGATACTTATTACTTACCTATTATTTACTAGATAATGCCCGCGACATCATCCGCCTCAACTCGACGAATTAGGGGTTGAATTTTCAACAAGTGTAAATTAAAAATTTATAACAACCCCGACAAGTGAAGGTTACAGTAATAACTAGAAAAGAGCTGATAACTTTCAAACGGCTGAACCGATTTTCTTGGATTATAGCTAAGAACACTCTCGATCAAGCCACCTTTCAAACAAAAAAACTAAATTAAAATCGGTTCATTAGTTTAGGAGCTACGATGCCACAGACAGATATACAGATACACACGTCAAACTTATACCTAACACCCCTCTTTTTGGGCCGGGGTTTAAAAATCCTTCCTTAGCGGATGTACGTCATAAAAGCTATCTTCATACCAAACAGTCCGATCCATCGAGTAGTTTGAGCTGTGCGTTGATGGATTAGTCAGTCAGTCAGCTTTTGCGACTGCCCAAAAAAGTAAAGTCCTTTTTAGGGTTTCGTACCCAAAGGGTAAAAACGAAGCCTTATTAATGCCACTGTGCTGTCTGTCTGTCTAAATTAGTCCTGAAACCTGAAATTTTGGTATTTGGTGAAGAACGTTGACCCAAAACCAAGTATTGAATTAGAATTTCAATTAAATTATTTTTCAAAATTTTTTCGGCTCTTTTTTATGTACGAGGGGGCTCATTGATTGTCCTTGACCACGAGGACCCAACTTCTCAACCCTGATGCTATACCTAAGGAATTGCATTCCTAAATCCTGGTGATCCCTCGGGATTTTTAAAGGATCACCCGTTTAAATGTTTTTACGTGGCACAGAAACAAGTTGCATTCCTGGGGCGGGTTATTATGGAGAGGCTACTTTTGTCCTGGGAAATCAAAAGTCCCCACGGGGTTTTCAAAAACCTAAATCCACGCGGGCGAAGCTGCGGGCATCAGCTAGTCAAACATATAGCTAAGAACCATCTCGAATAAACAGGCTTTCGAATAAAAGAAACCGCATTCAAATCGGTCCATCAGTTCTTTGTTATTCCCTGGCAATATAGGAAACGACATATTTTTATACCTATATTTTATTTAAATGAAGTCTAGACAACCTTCTGAGTTCTTTGTATGTAAAACGATCCTTGAGAAAACCACGATTCTTTGCGACTAAATAGAACAAAAAAGTATCAAAAGTTTTTAGGCTAAAGACGAAACCAAACATTGAATTGGTTTTTTACGCGCAAATGACACCAAAAAGATTTTTTTTTAACTGCAGCCTTTTCACTACAAACACCTTGGTTATTATAACAATTTTTTTATAGAACATGCAGAACTTTCTAGTATCTAGTATTTACTAATTTTCGTTTTGTTCTGGATGTTGCAATGCAATTTTTTTTACAGAACTGAAAAATTAAAGCTTGTGAAACGTTAATTTTCAAAATGAAAAAATAATACCAAAGTTAAGTATAAACTTTTTCACGTCTTAACAACAAACTCCTTAATTAGTTAATCACTTAGATACGGCCAAAATTAAATACTAAAATTAATCAATCTATATTCCGTGATCTTTCATAGGATTGATTAATTAATTATTAATTCCAGCCGTTAATACTGAATAATGATCATAAAAATCCTAAAGATTTGCGTAACACTAAAAAGTTTTGCTTTTGGTAAAGCTTAATTCAGAACAGCTTACTGTAGTTTATAATTTACGTTATTTCAATTGAGGAACCATAGAATGACACCAAAAAGATTTAAAACTAAAACTTGATTAACACCTCCTTGGTCACTTAAAAACTCGAATAAAAAACACAACACAATGTATTTAAAAAGTAAAAAACTAAAGAGATCTTATTAGAACACGATCGCCTTCAGCGGTGCGCGACTGCGACTAGTGAATCATCCCATCTCGTCGGATAGGAGGAAAAACAAAAAGTATTGGTCCATACAGTCGTGCAAACTGCGGAAAACTGAGCTAAGCTATTTTACTACCTATCCCGTTGAGTATAGAGACGTGAATAGCATGCAAATTTTTATGCAGGATAGAATTAGTGTGACTGTATGGGATGATTTATTAAATTAAATAATTGTTGGCATTTAAAGTTATTCATAGCAATATTGGCTGCATGAAATCTTTATTCAATTGTCTATATGCAAAATATTGCAAATGAAATCTTTATTTGCTTCTTTCTAAATAAATCAGGCTTTTTGAAAGTGAAATTTAAATTTTTTAAATCTCTAGAACAAGTTTTTGATCTAAGACGACGATCTTGTTCTAACTAATCCAGTAAAGATATCATTCTAATTGTAGGAAACATAATTTCCCGGGATGAAAAGTATCTGAATATCCGTTTCCGGGATAGAAGGTATCCCTGCGCCAAATTTTGATATGCTCCGCTATTGAGCCGTGATACGGAAGACTGCTGGTAATAGACAAAAGGACAGACAGACAGAATTTTCGCATTTGTAATGTTTGTTTTATGGATAGGGAATTGTTAATCGGAGGGGAAAGGGGAATATTAGTCATGATGTTCCTTTAAAACTGTTTTCAACTTACCTCTCAACCTGGCCAGCACCAATAAACCGATTCCAATCAAATTCAATTTATTTCGATCGTAAATAAGCCTGATGGAAACCAGACGGTAGACTGCGCAAATATTGATATTGATGTCAATTGCAATCGCATTGCTTGTGTTGAATTATCCGGAATGCAAAAGCTTCTTCCACGCATTCTGCTTGAGGCAGTTGGCTATAATCCTTAAGTGGTGGAAGCGTCAGGATAAGTAACTCTTATGTAGATATGTACCTATATGTGATGTGTGGTGTGGGGCAAATTAGAAAATAAACGTTTTTTAAGGTTCTGTACCTACTTAAAGGGTTTGGCACCCTATTACTAAGCCTCCGCTGTCCGTACGTCCGTCCGTCTGTCTGTCAGCGAGCTGTATTTCGTGATCCGTATTAACTAGTTCAATGTATTATGTACAGAATGTGTACATTTTGTGTTCGAAAAAAACCGGCCAAGTGCGAGTCAGGCACCGAGGTTTTCGTAATCGGTTATTTTATAAACTAGAAATTTTTACGGAAATCTAGCAAATCGTAGACACGGATAGGTATCTATTTATGAGCATAGATAAGAAAACCTTCACAAAATCTTATCAAGTTAGATTTGATTAATATAATATTTAAACGAGAACCAACCAATACAATACATTACAATACAATATTCTTTATTTGCAAATACAGCAACAGAGAAGAGTTTCTTGCTGATTCTTCTCGGTAGGAAAGGCATTCTGAACCAGTGGTACTTACATGCTTTTAACGATTCAAAAGTACTTGTAAAAGACTAATTGAATAAAAATATTTTGAATTTGAATATGAACATTTGCTTGGCTGGATTAAAATGGCTATTCAAGCTGAAATAGAAAGTCGTTATAAAACGCTTTGTCACTGTGATCTGATGAAGATGATCGCACAAATCTATGCCGAGCTTCTTTACATACTCGCGGATGTAAACTTGACATTGTTTTACAACTTTCGATATGAATGCGTTGGGAGAATTTTATTGTCGTATCGAAACTGAAATGGGAACTTTAATTATACAGCGCCATCTATGATCGATAGCTAGAACTAGTTCGTGAACAAATGTTTGTGGTAGACTGGCGCTCGGCGTGCTTTTTTTTTTTTTGGAAATCCCATAAGAACCCGAGTCCTTGGCCTTCCATTCCAGGTCAAAAATAAAAGGATCCAGGTAGCAAGGCGCTATCTATAAGGTAATGCCCGAACAAGGAAAGGAGGCCCAGTATAGAAGCTCGCACTCCGATTGACAGGTCAATCGAGAAAATCCTTCGTCGTCCATTTAATCTCTGGACTGGCTAATCCGAAATGATTCCGAACAAAATATGACACTGGATATGGTATTCAATTATTCCATTAAAGTTCAGTTTTGAGGTTGCGCATAGGAGAATTATTGTTCACAATGAGTCTGATAGCTATGCGAGTTACAAAGTACCTCAATGAGGAGGAGGACCTCCACCACGTCTCGTGTGAGTGTGTGGTGCGCCCTGCTAGACGGGGTCGTTAGCGTAGACGAGGACCAGTCTACTTCTAGAACCTCGTCGCCTTGGCGCAAAGCTTTGAGAAGATTACTTACCCGATGCGACGAAGCGACGCGAGCAAGCCCGTGCGCCGGCGTGGGTCGCTCGTCGCTCGACTCGTCGCCCGATCGCTCGCCCGTGAACACGGAGTCGTGTGACACGGACAGACCACTGCCGTATGCTCCCTCTCTGTTAACAAACAATAAAGAGGTCAGTTTATACACCTATCTATAGGTATTTTACTGGATACATTTTAGAGAGTGTGCCCAAGAACTTTTTGACCTGGTTTCTCCTTCACTTTTCTATCATCGTACCGCAAGGAGTCATCAAGATCTGCACCCGTACGTAGCTGAAATTTTACGGACACTACGAAGCGATTCGCCTCATCGTATAAAGCCATAAGCGCCATAACTTTCCTCCTCCACTTTTAATATGAGCATCTTCAAATCAAGAGTGAATTGGCATCTTCGAGACAAGCACGTTCCATCTTAGACTGCATCGTCGATTGCCAGCAGGCCTGATTGCCAAGCGCTATTCTGTAAACTAAGAAAATATCAGCTGATTCTTCTAGCACCAACGACCTTCATGTTGGTCTGGTTCCATGTAGTATTAGCACAGGACAGGTTAATTCGAACAAAAAATTTTGCCTGCTGCTCGTTTTTTTGCTTACAACTTGTCATATCAATTTTTACAACTGCAGCGGTACTATCCGTACTAAGCATGTCTTCAATGTCTAGCTCAGAAAAGGAAGATCGCACCACCAGCTGTTTCAGGAAATCGCTAAGAGGTGGCGTAAGTAAAGATATCATCAAACATTTTAATATTCAGCGTTTTTAGGAAAACTGCAAGCTAATAGTTTTCATCATTGAGGAAGAATCGGTACTAAAATGTAAGTAAGTCCGAAGGGTTAAGGTAAGAATCGTTAAGAACAGTAAAGAATTTTGTCCAGGAGACTGGAGTCTAGGTTGAGATCTATAGAGCACACTTTGACTTTGTTTAGACTTAAGACAATGTTAAAACGAGACAGCGCTCTATACACAAGTGTAAATAAAAAATTTATAACACCCCCGACAAGTGAAGGTTATAGTGACTAGAAAAGAGCTGATAACTTTCAAACGGCTGAACCGATTTTCTTGGATTAAAGCTAGAACACTCTCGATCAAGCCACCTTTCAAACAAAAACAAACTAAATTAAAATCGGTTCATTCGTTTAGGAGCTACGCTGCCACAGACGTACACAGATACACACGTCAAATTTATAACACCCCTCTTTTTGGGTCGGGGGTTTTTTTTTTATTCACTATAGGTAAGCGCTTGACCACAATCACACCTGATGGAAAGTGATGATGTGGTCTAAGATGGGGTTAATAAAACCGTCACGTTTTCACTAAGCAAAGTCAAAGTACGCTCTATAGATCTCAGCTTAAGAATCTCAGTCCAGCACAAACATTCTGCAGCTCCGCCAGATGAGCAATGAGGATGGTCTTACTTCCTCCTCGTATGCCGCTCGGCGTCGAGCAGCTCGCTCGTGGAGCTGCTCTTGGGGTCGGGCGAGGTGTCCGCGCGCGGGCGCCGCTTGAACATGCGCCGCAGCCCGCGCAGGAACCGACCTGTACGGCCTTCGCCTGCAACACAAACAAAATACTTCAGATAAACCAAGAAAGACGCCGCATATCTTCATTCTGGGCAAGTTTCCGCACTGTGCTTAGATGGCTTCCTCTGTTGTTTTTTTTAGGGTTCTGTACCTCAAAAGGAAAAACGGAATCCTTATAGGATCACTTTGTTTTCTGTCTATCTGTCTGTCTGTCCGTCCGTCCGTCCACACAGCACCTGTGTGTGTCCAGCAGTGGACGCACACAGGTTGATTGATGGAGAGAACTCACCATGGGTATTGGTCTCGGCGTGCGGCGGTCGGTAGGGCGGCTCGAGGGAGCCTTCGCGCACGCACGACATCAGCCCCGCGCCGCCGCCTCCGCCCGACATCCGCACTGCCTGAAACACAAACATATAAAGGGTTATTGACATAATAATAATAGTATGGTCACTAACTATATGGGCCTTCTACTATAACCAAGTCGCTCAGCGCGCATGGAGCCAGCTACGTTGGGTGTCACTCTCAACGATAAAATCCGGAACGAGGAAATTCGCAGAACAAAAGCAACCGACATAGCTCAAAGGATTAGCAAGCTGTAGTTGCAATGGGCAGGTCATGTCTGTCGTAAAACTGACGCCTGATGAGGCAGACGTGTTCTGGAGTGGAATGGAATGGAATGGATATGGTCACTAACTATATGGGTCTCATAAGAAAGCTCAGGGTCACTCAGTGTGCGACGGAGAGATCTACGCTTGGCATTTTTCTACGTGATCAAATCATAAGGAGAACCAGAGTAGGTAACCAACGTTGCTAAACGAGTTTCGAAGCTGAACCTCCGACAAGTGAAGGTTACAGTAACTAGAAAAGAGCTAGTAACTTGCAAACGGCTGAACCGATTTTCTTGGATTATAGCTAAGAACACTCTCGATCAAGCCACCTTTCAAACAAAAAAAAAACGTAAATTAAAATCGGTTCATTAATTTAGGAGCTACGATGCCACAGACAGATACACAGATACACACGTCAAACTTATAACACCCCTCTTTTTGGGTCGGGGGTTAAACAGTAGGTAAGTAATCCTCGAAACGTAAAGTATTCTCGGCACGCGCCTCTGTTTCCAAGTAGACAGTTAATAAAGCATCATAAACTGATTTATTGCCCTCACGAATCACGAGGGAATTCCTTGTATTTAAAAAACTCTCTCACATTATACCTACGTCTCATCTCATTAAATTATTTGGCTATCTTTAAAAATTACTTAACTCCATACTAAAACTAATATAAATGCAAAAGTGTGTTTGTCTGTCTGTCTGCTTGCTTTTCACAGCCCTACAGCTTTACCGATTTAGATGCAAGGTACAGAGTTAGCTTACATCCAGAGGACGGACATAGGCTACTTCTTATCCCGGAAAATCAAAGAGTTTCCACGGGATTCTTCAAGGCCTAGCTGTTTAACCGATTTACATGTAATTTTGTACAAAGGTAGCTTGCGTCCCTAAAATTGAGATAGGCTACTTTTTATCCTGGAAAATCAAAATTTTCCGCGGGATTTTTAAAAACCTAAGTCCCACGGGAGTTTCAAAAACCTAAATCCACGCGAGCGAAGCTGCGGGGATCGTCTAGTGTTAAAATATAAGTATATTAAAAAGGTACTTAGGTATTTCAGTGTATAAAATCGAATGCAGCAAGTGTGTAACTTACACAAGTGACGATAAATAGGTAGGTACGTATTTAATAAGTAGATGTTAAATGAAGACACTTCGCGCCTTACTTAGTATGTAACTTGGTAATAGGTTTAATTCAGGTTAGTATGGCGTTAAGTAAGAGTAACCACATGTTCACGATTTTCGGATTTTTCACTTTACTATGCTATAAGACATTGCTATCTGCCAAATTTCATGACTCTAGGTCAACGGGAAGTATTCTAAAGATTCTAATTCCCGACTTTTGACAGACACGATAGACATATAGACAGACAGACAAACACCCGTATTCACAAACGTTACTATGAGGTCTCATAGTGAGCTCGAACGCACAGTGTAGGTTCCACCAATCAGATGACTGTATCACCGTACAATGATCTGATTGGTGGAACCTACACTATGCGTTCGAGCTTACTGTAAGACCTCATAGTAACGTTTGTGAATACGGCCGTAAGTGATATATAGGGTTCATTTTTTTCTTATGAGGTACGGAACCCTAAAAAATATAGACAGACAGGTTCGTATAATCATTCAACAATTGATTCGTAAGCACCAATTACGTAAAGACTTAAACGATTTTTAATTGCACCTATATACAATCGATTGATTAACCACTTAACAATCTATTGTTATCTAAACATTGATATCGCTTCCCTTACAACATTATAACAACTACAACTGCCATAACCCTTCTAGGTTAACCCGTTTCCATCTTAGACTGCATCATCACTTACCATCATGTGAGATTGCAGTCAAGGGCTAACTTGTATTTGATTTTTTTTTAAACTGTGTCAACTTAACGTAATAATGTTCCATACATCCGTGTCACTGGTGGAAAACGAGAAGAAATCCCTATCGCCTGCTCCCTGTCCTTAACACTCCAGGTGCGTTCTGTATCTCGCATCTCCCTCGCTCGCAGCATCCGTATCGATCTGCTCAGTGCCCTTGACCTTCCTCCGCGGGTAAACAGAGTCCTGACCTTGGAACGTAGATCGTAGAGTCCGCTAGATGAGCGTAGTTACGTCCTGGTTTCTATTGCGTACCTTTGACGTTATCAATAGTATGTGATTGCCCAGTGGTTAAGAAGTCTCGGGGGTTCGATTCCAGTCACTAACTTTTCGGAATCATGTTCGCTCTAAGCATTTAAATATCAGTTGTTTTAACGATTCTCCTCGTTTCTGATTTGATTACGTAGAGAAACTTCAAGTATAGCTCTTTCCATCGCCTTCTGAGTGACTCTGAGATATATTTTTTTTGGACGGATGTAACGCGAACGTTACTTCCGTTAGAAAAAGATTTAAAAGAGTTTTTTTAAAGTAGTAAAGTAGTTGTAGTTTCACTTCAATCAAATAAGTTATGTATTAACTACCTACTCATATTATACAGCAATGGAAAGCGCAATGACCCATCTAAATATGTACGATCCTTAAATAGAAGCTTTAACGCAACTTTAATGTTAAACAGGACGTCATTAACGCAGACTACAGACTACAGTCTAGACAAACGTTTAAATGATTCATGTAAGTTTAGAGTTATTAATTTATACAAGCTTGCCCGGATTCAGACTTGCGACTCTAAACGAAGAAACCTAAGGAATAATAGCACGTCTATAAAAGAAGACACTGACTGAATGACTGACTGACTGACATTATATCGACCCGGCTGAAAATCAACGCTGTATGATCTTGTGTATGAATAAAGCATATAAAGCAAATTATACTGAGCTGGTATCTTTTTTCGGTTCCTGCCTCACAATATTATGACGCAGTTTATTCCGGCGCTTCTTCTGGATAACCAACCTTTAGGTTAACATGTGTGACACAATTAGCAAAACGAATATATTTTCTTTCTTTCTATCTTTCTTTTCTTTCTTTTCTTTTCTTTCTCTCTTTTGGCAGTTAGGTAGGTCTTGTGGCACAAGCCTGGACCAATCCACGTCCAAGAGTACAAGTAAAGAGAAAAATCCGAAAACCCTGAATTTGTGATTTTATCACAAAAACATTAATAAGTGTATTTTTTTTTCGACGACAGTACGGAACCCTTCGTGTGCGAGTCCAACTCTCACTTGACTGGATTTTCTTGTTAATAGGAATGGATAAGGACTTCGTCTTTGTTGGTGTTAGCTGGTGGGCGTGTTCTGCATTTTTGGAGTGTTTTTTTTTTGTTAAAACTGACTGGAAAGCGCTCTAAGGGGGTGCGTATGTCGGCGAGCGCCGGCAAAGACGGGGTCCATACTTGTATAGTTTAACTAACTTGTTACAAATAACTACAAACTTGACATTGGCTAATCTTTGTAAAGCCAGACGAGAGAGAAAAAAAAGGAATGGATAAAAGGTATTCAGTATATCTACAACTACAACTATTAATCATATTCTGTGAATGACGTGTAAACTGTACACAAACTTATTTTCTTCGGCAACTTTCTATACTCCGCGGAAACTCCCTAAGGAACTCCTCAATGCGTATCTACCCATCATGCGATTATGAGAAATGTGAAAACAACTTTTACATAAAGGAAATATTTTCAAATATAACGCGCCTTCGAGAGAGTTCCTAATCGCTTTGTCAAACTTTACTATAATCGAAAGTTGACTTCACAACGCACTGTTTACACCATAATATACCAATAGGAAAATTTCTTCAAAATTTTTATAACTACCGTATGCCCGCGACTTCGTCCGCGTGGACTACACAAATTTCAAACCCCTATTTCACCCCCTTAGGGGTTGAATTTTCCCAAATCCTTTCTTAGCGGCTGCCTACGTCATGATGGCTGCATGCCAAACAGGCCGATCAAAGATCAGTTAATCAGTCAGTTACTCAGCTTTTCCTTTTTAACCCCCGACCCAAAAAGAGGGGTGTTATAAGTTTGACGTGTGTATCTGTGTATCTGTCTGTGGCATTGTAGCTCCTAAACTAATGAACCGATTTTATTTTAGTTTTTTTTGTTTGAAAGGTGGCTTGATCGAGAGTGTTCTTAGCTATAATCTAAGAAAATCGGTTCAGCCGTTTGAAAGTTATTAGCTCTTTTCTAGTTACTGTAACTTCACTTGTCGGTGGTGTTATAAATAATTTACACTTGTTATTACATTTAGTACGAAGTATCACACTATCACACTAATATTATAAAGGAGAAAGTTTGTATGTGTGTGTGTGTGTGTGTGTGTATGTTTGTTACTCCTTTACGCAAAAACTACTAGACGGATTGGGCTGAAATTTAGAATGGAGATAGATTATACCCTGGATTAGCACATAGGCTACTTTTTATCCCGGAAAATCAAAGAGTTCCCACGGGAATTTTAAAAAACCTACATCCACGCGAACGAAGTCGCGGGTATCAGCTAGTGGATCATGAATATTATTCCTGTAACATTTTACGAACATTTTCCGAATGAACTTAATCAAACGCTGGAAATGAGAAAAACGTATCAAAAACCTATCTGATTTAACAGCAATCTAAATCGCAATCTGATTTCAGATGAGGAAATCTGTTACACTAGCCCTGACCTAGTTCCGATAGGACCCTGACCAGCGCACAGGAACACTAGATCGATGCAGCTTTGTACCTATCTATCTAGTAACTAGGTACACGTGCCTATTGGATATGATGACAATTCAACATTTTTAGGGTTCCGTACCTCAAAAGGAAAAACGGAACCCTTATAGGATCATTTTGTTGTCTGTCTGTCTAACCGTCTGTCGTGTCTGTCAAGAAAACCTATTCCCGTTGACCTATAATCATGATTGGCAGGTAGGCACTAGGTAGGTTTTATAGCACAAGTAAAAGAAAAAATCCAAAAAACCATGAACTTGTGAATGAAAAAAATAAAATTAAAATGTGTTTATGAGTATTTTCAATTTTCAAAGTAAGATAACTATACCAAGTGAAAGGGCTTTACCTTTACATTCTAAAACAGATTTTTAAGTATTTATTATTATGCGTAACAATTTTTCATTTACCGTCGAAAAAAATACCCGTGTACAGAACCCTCGGTGCGCGAGTCTGACTCGCAGTTGGCCGCTTTTGTGTTATTGCTTATTATGACATCTAAACAGAGTTACCAAAACCTCTACCCGATCTATCTCGCCAGAATTACCCTAAAGGATCACGTTCTAACAATTTACTCCTCAAATAACATCGCTGATAAAGTGGAAGTAGCAATAATGATAAAACTTCGGGCGTTGCGGTAAATTCGCCGTTTTATAACCAAAAGGTGCCGGCACCAGGTGTGCAAGGCTCTAGGCCACCACTTAATGCAGGGAGCCATTTATAACGTTCTTAGGGAAGCTCGTTCAAAAACCTATTACGGATACCCACTTAATTTGTCACCGTAATTTCTACTTAGGAATTGTTTGCGACTTTTACCAAAGACCTGTTGGAAGTAATTTTATACATTACATATTTGCCCGTTCTCGTCGCTCCCCTCGTCTTCATAGGTTCTTTTCATTCAGGACCGTTTTAGGGTTCCGTACATCAAAAGGAAAAACGGAACCCATATAGGACTATTTCGTTGTATTTCTGTCTGTCTGTCTGTCCGTCGTGTCTGTCAAGAAACCTATAGGGTACTTCGCGTTGACCTAGAATCATGAAAGGCAGGTATGTAGGTCTTATTGCACAAGTACAGAATAAATCTGAAAACCGCGAATTTGTGGTTACATCATTTAAAAAAAAAATTAAAACGTGTTTCTATTTTCAAAGTAAGATAACTATACCAAGTGGGGTATCATATGAAAGGGCTTTACCTAGGATGTTCCGGTATCGGAGTGAAACGTACGTTGCATGTGTTCTGAAAGATTTGTGTAGTGTTGTGTGTTTATTGCTTGCTTTTCCTGCTTATTTAGTAGTGGGAGCGCGTCGCAAGCTGCATGATGTACCTACCATTCAGATCACAGATTTATCTGTTTTGGTGGATTATAGCAAACTAATCTTGGGTTTCTCATAGGTATACCTATATAATGGACTTTCTCAAAGGAACTCCTGCTTCTATCCAAGAATGTATCTACATATTTGAATAATTAACAGGGTTAAGCAACCAAAGTCCATGAAATTTTGCAGACATATTCTAGAAACTAATATCTGTGTCTGTGGTGTTTTAGATTTTTCTAAAAATATGTAGTTTTAAAATTACAGGGGCTCAAAGATTTGTGTGTAAATTTTTAAGACCGCGTAACTTTGAAACCGAATATTTTAACAGAAATCTGGAAAACCACAGACATAGATATTAGTTTCTAGAATATGTCTGCAAAATTTCATGGACCTTGGTTGCTTAATATTCAAATGAAATTGGAACTACGATTGTATGAAACGAGTGACGGAGTGAGCCCTCTTAATAACGTCATCCATAGCAATTCTGAATAATATTTATTTTAGTACACTTGAATAAACTTATTCGGCATTGCTCGGACGTACAACGGCCTTTAAAGAGGTACATACTACATAGTAACTACCTGCGCCTAGCTTAGTATATGGAGCGTTAGCTTTTTCGTTTAAAATGTATGTAGGCCAACGTGAGTACCTATTATGTTATTTACATCGTTATTCTAATTTTACGGCTTGCACCAGTTTTTTTATTGCCCATACAAACAACTATAAAAAAGCTATAAGATGATTCCATACAAACGAATTGAAAAGATAAGGCCATGAAAGTTTCAGCCTATTAAGAGCCCATTGAAGTATTAGATGTTTATCTGCTAATGAAAGTAACGGACTCTATTGGCTAGTTTTAGAATATTTGCTGCTTTTCTGAGCTCATAAACTTAATTAAGAGGGTCCTCATATGCATCTTATTGCCTCCGAGTGCTTGGGTGAATTTGCATTTGCCCGTTCATTCCTCTTCATCCGTCAGTCTGTCAGAGATTTCTAATATCAATCAATGTCTGCCAATACGCACTTGGCCAGCCAGGTGGACTATTGCCTAAACTCTTGAGAGGAGATCCGTGCTTAGTAGTAACTAGTGGGCCCGCATCATGATTTATGATTTTAAAACAAAAACGGTCTATCTAGTACGGAACCGTCTCATGATGTAATCCTTCCATTATAAAAATAAACGTATAATTTTTAGGATTCCGTACCTCAAAACTAAAGAACCCTTATAAGATCACTTTGGTGTCTGTCTGTCCGTCAGTCGTGTCTGTTAAGAAATCTTATAGGGTACTTCCCGTTGACCCAGAATAATGAAATTTGGCAGGTAGTTAGGTCTTATAGCACCAGTAAAGCGAAAAAAATCTGACAGCCGTGAAGAATTGTGATTATATCACACAAAAAAATGTGTTCACGAAAAATAAATTTATTAAATCACATATAGATGGCGCAGTCTATTATTAACTTGCAGTGTTCCACATAAAAGTGTTAGGTATACCTTGTATGATGGTACAGAACCCTTCGTGTGCGGATCCGACTCGCAAATTATTTGTTAAATAAAGACCATTACCATGGTACGTATTACGTAGCTGATTCTAATCGCTGTAAATTATATGTGTTTAAAGCCAACATTTTCCAACTTCAAAGTGACCATGTCCGTAAGGTACACCATAATTTGGCGCGCCATAATTTACCATATCTACGCACTAAACTTTACGAAATCCGTTATAACCGCGTAGTAATTTGAATCACAAATTACATCGCGGTTGGGCGCACATTGTGGCTAATTTAGCTCACAATGTATGAACTAAGCTGACAGGTCCAAATCTGGTGCTATCCCTTTCCGAAGGGAGCATTATGAAAGGGATGGGAAATATATTTTAGGAATGCCTTGCCTACCGAAAAGAACTAGCAAGAAATTCTGCGGTTTGTTTATTTCAATGATTCGATTTGGTTTCGCTGGCAGCGATGTTCACGACGTTACGCGTCGCGCTACACATTGTTCTTACCACCCACTAGATTAAGTACTATGTACCTACATTACCAATTTGTCATTATGCTGGTTTCTATAATTTTATTTTTATTGTATAGCTATAATTAATAAACTAACCACTTGGTAAAACTAACTGTGGTTTTTGTGGCGCTGAATGTAACAAAAACTCTCTGTATATGTTTTATGTCAATAATAATAAATAAAATATAATGTAATGTGCGCCCACCCTAAGTCCGAACGTTTTCTCTTCGCTCTAGAAATCTTCACTGAATATATGTATAATTAGCGATGTACAAAAAATAAACTCTTGTGGAACAATTAAGCGTATTATGTCCGAGCGATTAATTTTATTTGCATTCTGAGACGATACGATGTTTTTTTTTTGTGGTCAAGTCGGGCATACCTAATACCTTTGAGTGGAACGATGTGGTCCGTCGCCAACTATAACCAGTAACTCTCTAGAACCACTCTAATAGAAAACTACAGAACCCTAAAAAAACCGGTCAAGTGCGAGTCGGACACGTAAGGTTCCGTACCAAGGAACCTTGGTACTTCAAAACCTCGGTTTGGTATATTTTTCAAGTCTCAAGGGAGTTCTCCCTAATGTTCTCAAACGTAGGTAAAGTCGCACTGACCAACGTGGTGGACTATGGACAAAACACTCTCAATTCTAAGAGGCGACCCGTTCTCCGTACTGAGCCGGCAATGGGTTGATCATGATGATGATCACACATCTTGCTTATGTTTCGCCCATAAATCTTGATTGCAGCTCTCACGCTTGACTTGAAGCGACCATGGAAAATGCCTACGTCCTTCACCGTAGCTTAGTCCTTAAACCACGTGTAAATAAAAGAGGTCGTGTGTTACTCACCCGCTGGCTCAGGGGATTGTTTCCACGCCGGCAGCCATGGTTACCGGCGACCCCCACGCGACCTGGAAAGAGTGAGGGAATTCTTTAGCGGATAATACAAATAGGTACTTATAGTGTTTTACCCCCGACCCAAAAAGAGGGGTGTTGTAAGTTTGACGTGTGTATCTGTGTATCTGTCTGTGGCATCGTAGCTCCTAAACTAATGAACCGATTTTAATTTAGTTTTTTTTTTTGTTTGAAAGGTGGCATGATCGAGAGTGTTCTTAGCCATAATCCAAGAAAATCGGTTCAGCCGTTTGAAAGTTATCAGCTCTTTTCTAGTTACTGTAACCTTCACTTCACTAAATTTTTAATTTACACTAATTGTTCAACAATTTATTCACTCGATTCAAGAGTGAATGGAAAATCCACAAGTAGGTACCAAATAGCAATGTGAGTGACAATTTATCTTATCTGAACGAGGTTTTGTTTACTGTAGAGAAACTTGAAAACTTTGAATTAGTCTGGAGACAGTCTCCAAAGATTACAAATGGGGGATTTATTCTTGTATTCAAAACGAGCGCTATAAGCCTCTTTATCTTTAAGCTTAGCGGTTCAGTTTTGAGTACGTTAAGCCATCGAATAAATACGCTTTCATTCTGTTTAATTTAATCATTTTAATGTAAAAGACATTATAGTAAGCCTACCTACTAATAGAGAGAAACACTTGTATGTACTTTAATTGCTTTTATTCGACTGTTTCCTTATTTTATTCATTTACAAATAGAGCACAACAACCACCCGCCATTCTACGCGTCACCAGAGAGTGTGTAGAGTCCGCTCGTACCATAGACTCTTGTAGAACGTCAGAAGGAGCTAGGCCACGCATATACTATTAACAACTCCACCTAACACTACCTATTTAAATGTGGACAGACGATATCAAACGAGTCGCAGCGAGCCGTTATCGGGTGGCGCATGATCGTGGCGTGTAAAAGTCCCTACAAGAGATCTACCTATGTCCAGCAGTGGACTTCCATTAGATGGTGATGACGAATATACAAAAATCATTTACAGACACGCTTACATAAACATAAAATGCTGCTATTTCTTTATTACTCCAAGTTAAGTATTTACTACAAGCTAAGTGCACTACAAGCTTACAAGCTAAGTACTTATGTGTACACTTGAAATTCTCCAATCCATCCATAACAATTTTTCAAATCCAAACAAGTAGGTACCTACCCTAAGATTAGAAGTCAAATTTTTACGCCAATCCAAAGATACTAAAACAACTCTTTCTCGAGAGTAAAAGAACTCCCCCATTATCTCGTTCATATCGGTGTACATAATTGTTATGGATCTAGGGAGCAATCTAGCTTAAATCCACCCCTCAACGGTACAAGTGTAATGGTTTTAAACAAAGACAGACGATTATAACTGCCAGTATATTTATTATATAATGGTAGGTACGATACGGGGCAGCGTTTCCCAAATGGTTTCCATAAAATGATATCATTAAAATATGAGAGATATTCCACATTTCTCTTCTCTACATGCTCGTAGTTTAAAAGTTGCTTCCCGCCATCTGTTCGTCTGTACGCTTAAATCTTTTAAACTACGCCACGGATTTTAATGCGGTTTTCATCAATAGAAAGAGTGATTAAAGAGGAAGGTTTATACGTATAGATTAATATTGTTTTGTGTTAATTTGTTGAAATATGCCGATAATTTGTTCAAGGTGTCAAAAGATATTAAGCCAACTAAGAGCTTTTATCAAAAATGCTGTTATTATTTTGAAATATAACAAAACTAGCTGATGCCCGCGACTTCGTTCCCGTGGATATAGGTTTTTAAAAATCCCGTGGGAGCTCATTGATTTTCCGGGATAAAAACTAGTCTATGTGTTAATCCAGGGTATAATCTATCTCCATTCCAAACAGCCAAGTCCGTCCAGTAGTTCTTGCGTGAAAGAGTAACATACATCCATCCATAAATACTTACAAATTTTCGCGTTTAAAATGCAAATTAGTAGGATAACCACACAGCACATTCTACATTGCACCAGTGTAAAGCCGGGGCATGTCGCTAGTTTTGAATATAAGTTTATTCAAAATTCATTTATTTACGTCACAGGTTCGTATTTGGGTCACAGAAATTCATTAAATTAATAACCTGAAGATTCGGAGCAGTGACTGTCATAGATGGACAGATAGACACACACACGAGTCACAGAATCATACTGATATTATAAATGCGAAAATGTGTTTGTTTGTATGTTTGTCTTTCCTTCACGCCCTAAATAAGCAAACAATCGACTTGATTTGTGGCATAGAGATACTCGTAGTTGTAAGGACGGCGAGTAACACAGGCTACTTTTGATCCCGGAAAATCAAAGAGTTTCCATGGGATTTATAAAAACCTAAATCCACGCGGACGAAGTCGCGAGCATCTGCTAGTCCTACAAAAATAGCGAGGCAGTAGAAAAAGTATTAACAGGGCTCTCTCCGTCACTTGCTCCATACAATCGTAGTTCCAATTTCATTTGAATATTAAGCAACCAAAGTCCATGAAATTTTGCACACATATTCTAGGAACTAAGTGCCTGTGGTGTTTAGATTTTTCTAAAAATATGTACTTTTAAAATTACAGGGGCTCAAGGATTTGTATGTGAATTTTTAAGACCGCGTAACTTTGAAACCGAATATTTTAACAGAAATCTGGAAAACCACAGGCATAGATATTAGTTTCTAGAATATGTCTTCAAAATTTCGTGGACTTTGGTTGCTTAATATTCAAATGAAATTGGAACTACGTTTGTATGGAGCGAGTGATGGAGAGACCCCTCTTAAATACCCTGACTTATATACCAAAGGGATGCTCAAAACAAACCCCAAGAATCCCTAGGCGTCATAAAAATAAACAACTCCAAATCGCCGGAGTACCTACTTGGTATTGTTTAGGACGGCTAAACTCCCGCGAGTCCTCGAGAGGTTTCATTATATTTTATAATCGAGCCCGGAGAATAATTGGTAGCTGAATTCGAAGCGAATTTCTTAAGCCGCCTTTACACGTTCGTAAGAGACCATACTCTACCCACATAGAGAGAAGTTAATGTCTCTCTCTCTCTCTCTCTTACGGAACCTTATACAAAATATGGCAAAGAAAAAATTCAGAGGGCTTTAACCATTTTGAGTCACTAACCAATCACAAAAGAAACTCACCGACCAATCACAAAAGCACTGTGTTTTCGAATTGAATTTCAAATGTTGTTTGAAAACTTAAGATAGACTAACAAACCACGGAAAACATAAGCCCGTTCGTGATTGGTTGATAACTCAAGACTGACTATTCTCTCATTCATCTTTGTTGGGATTACTAACAGAGAAAGCTCTACATTAACTTCTCTCCTTGGATAAAGTGTAGGTATACTTACACAGCTGTGTATCATATGACCAAGGATTCCTTTACTCATCTTCCGATCCCGTTTAATCTCATAAGAAAGAGAAATGTAAGAGAAAAGTCTAAGGGATGATGCATTTAAAAAATATTTAACCAAAACAAAGTCATCGTGTGTAGGAGCGTTAAAACCACTCAAATACAAATTCAGTAGGAAACACAAGAGACCTACAAATAAAATACAAGTTGATTTAATTTTTACCGTTTTAGAAGCCGTTGTGGAAAATAATATGGAAAACAATGAATTTGCATTACAAAAAGAACTCTGGCAGCTGGCAATTATTTATAGAAGAAACAGGAAATATACCTACATGGTGCCCGCGACTTCGTCCGTGTGGATAGGAACCAATATGTTTTTCAAAATCTAGCGGGAACACTTTAATTTTCCGGTATAACAAAGGTTACAGTAACTAGAAAAAAGCTGATAACTTTCAAACGGCTGAACCGATTTTTTTCAATTGTAACTAACAACACTCTCGATCAAGCCACCTTTCAAGCCAAAAAAAATAAATTAAAATCGGTTCATTCGTTTAGGAGCTACGATGCCACAGACAATACACAGATGCACACGTCAAACTTATAACACACCTCTTTTTGGGTCGGGGTTAATATTATAAACGACTATAGCTACTGACTGACTGTTCTATCAACGCACAGCTCAAACTATTGGACGGATTAGGCTGAAATCTGGCACGCAGATAGCTATTACGACGTAGACATCCACTTCGGAAGGATTTTTCAAAAACTTAACCACTAACGGGGTAAAATAGGGGTTTAAAATTTGCTTAGTCGCGGACGAAGTCGCGGGCTACTATAGTCAAATAGTATGATCATTATAGCCAAGCGCTAGTCTATCAAGTAGGTACATACTAATAAAAAACTTCAACAGAAAACAACACGAAACACACTTTCACAAAAACCACACCAGCATACCGCGACGTGAACAAAGCAAAGCGTGCTACAGAACGCGATAGAAAAAGCGCGGAAACCAAACCTTGAACTTCAATAGATTATATACAACAAACGTACATACACACCCGAGTCAATCAACAATCTACCTTATGTCATCGTAATAAGTGTTAACAAAACTGTAGTAAGCAATACAGCGGCGGCAGGTAAAGTTCAATGGCTGGAAGAAAAAACGATGACTATAAAAACCTTGGTCTCATAACGTTAGTGCGCTTCGATGGCTGCACATTTCTATATTTTGTGATGATGATACTTGATATGAAAAGTATACTTTTAGTAAAACAGTTGTGTTAATCTAGGACGTTATCGGGAAATCTTTGGACTTCTCATTAAGGTTTACACAAATACTTGGGTCGTAAAACTTCTTTAGAAGCACTTCAGAATTGAGAGCTTATTCAGATCTTCTCGGAGGAAAGAAACGAAACATCACTTCTGCCGACAAGCGTAAATTAAAAATTTATAACACCCCCGACAAGTGAAGGTTACAGTAACTAGAAAAGAGCTGATAACTTTCAAACGGCTGAACCGATTTTCTTGGATTATAGCTAAGAACACTCTCGAATAAGCCACCTTTCAAACAAAAAAAAAACTAAATTAAAATCGGTTCATTAGTTTAGGAGCTACGATGCCACAGAGATATGCACAGATACACACGTCAAACTTATAACACCCCTCTTTTTAGGGCGGGAATTAATAAAAATTCAATAATAGAAGCCTAAGAATGTATCAAATCAATCAGATGCTAAACATCTGATCTTGCTGTCATCTTTTATCGAGGTGGTACATACTTGGTGTCCGTACACCAAATATGTACATAGGTATCTAATAACTACTTAGTACACGGCCTCACGTCCATGGAAATGGAAACTATTTAAACTCCTAGAAATAGAAACTGTCATAGAAGGATTACAGTGATGTTTTGAAACCGCCATCCTTAGAATAATATTCTAAGCTGATATCTTAATTCCATTATAAATTACATCTTACTAGTCGGTGTCGCTTGAATTTAGGTTTTTAGGGTTCCGTAACCCAAAAGGAAAACTGGAACCCTTATAAAATCACTTTGTTGTTTGTCAATTATTTTCAATTTCCAAAGTAAGATAACTTTACCAAGTGGGGTATCATATGAAATTTTTTAATAATCCCGTGGAAACTTTTTGATTTCCCAATTTTTTCCCCTCCAAATTCAATTGTACAGTATGAAAACCACGCTATTGTAATTTGTAAGACTTGTACTTTGGTCATTCTAACATATAATATTATGTAGTAATTTTGTTTAAATAGTGGGTAATTTAAACGTGTACGGAGGCCAGTTCCAAACTTTATTATGTTAGTAACAATGGCTTAGTGTTACGACATTCATTCGTCTTTCATGTTTTCGTAACACAGTATATCCGCGACCTTCTTCGTGAGAATAAGGACAATGGGTATATAATATATATAACTTCGTGACCAAAACTGCATTGCTTATCATTAGTCAAGCAAAAATCGTAGCTATTAAAAACTAATCGTACAACCAGAACCATTTTTACCCCCGACCCAAAAAGAGGGGTGTTATAAGTTTGACGTGCCTCCTGCCTTGAGGGTTCCGTACTCGGGTATTTTTCCGACATTTTGAACGATAAATCAAAAACTATTATGCATAAAAATAAATAAAAATGTGTTTTAGAATGTACAAATAAACCCCTTTCATATGATACCCCATTTGGTATAGTTATCGTACTTTGAAAATATAAACACATTTAAATTTTTTTTTTTTATGTTGTAACCACAAATTCACGATTTTCAGATTTATTCCTTTGCTTGTGCTATAAGACCTACGTACCTGCCCATGATTCTAGGTCAACGGGAAGTACCCTATAAACTTTCTTGACAGACACGACGGACGGACGGACGGACAGACAGACAGACAACAAAGTGATCCTATAAGGGTTCCGTTTTTCCTTTTGAGGTACTGAACCCTAAAAATAGTGGCAGGAAGCCGCTGTATGGCGGCGGCGCAAGACCGAGACGTGTGGAAGTTTACAAAAAAGATCTATGTCCACAAGTGGGCAATTGGGCATCTATCGGTTATTTATGATGATGATGATGATGATGAATGCAAGATATATGTAAACAGAGGCCAACGTCCTTGCAGCATGGAGATGACGGTGAAACGCGCTTCGGTTACGCTGCGCGCGCGCCGCCGTCGCGTCGTGCGTGCACGGGTAATTTCTGTTTCGTGACACATGGACACTCGTTAATTGGTAATTATGTAGTATGAACAATTTAGAGGTGAGCAGAGTAAAGGTGAAGTGAAGTGGTGATAAATAATAAAAAGAATACCTGGCTGAGTTTATTGTGGGCTCTTCTCAGACCTGGGTGCATTTGGAACCCTCGTAGCTTTAGATTTAAGTTTACGTAATTAATTATCACCACTATACCTATATCATCTTACAAATCTAAAAAATTTATCAATTCTGACCATCAAAAGGAGTACAATAATAGTACTTAATAAACCCCCGACCCAAAAAGAGGAGTGTTATAAGTTTGACGTGTGTATCTGTGTATCTGTCTGTGGTATCGTAGCTCCTCAACTAATGAACCAATTTTAAGTTAGTTTTTTTTTTGTTTGAAAGGTGGCTTGATCGGGAGTGTTCTTAGCTAAGTAGGTATAATCCAAGAAAATCGGTTCAGCCGTTTGAAAGTTATCAGCTCTTTTCTAGTTACTGTAACCTTCACTTGTCGGGTTGTTATAAATTTTTAATTTACACTTGTAGATTGTAATAAGATCCTATCCCTTATCTTCCAACTTCCAAGTAAGCTAAAGCAAGAGGGCGAAAAAACGTTAACAACCTCCACAAATCGAAAAACGCTTAAGTTCTCTACAAAGTTCCAAAAGCTCTCGATCAACACTACACTGTAGTTGTCTTGAGATCTAAGAAGGAATCTATTCTCGGAGCGACTGCGGAGCTCATTGAAACAGGCTCGAGCTATCTCGAGCGCATCTTGAAAGGATTTGACAGTTTTATTATTGAAGTGCAGCTATTTCTGATACTGGGACTCTGACGAGAGCTTTTATGGTCTAACAAAACGGATACGTCATATTTTTACCTACGAAAGTATTGTGACAATCTTTATATTTTACTAAAGAATGCCCGCCTGGATTTAGGTTCCTAAAGATCCCGTGGGAACTGTTTGATTTTCCGGGATAAAAAGTTGCCTATGTCAATTACAGGGACGCAAGCTACCTCGGTACCAAATTTCATTCAAATCGGTTAAGCGGATGGGTTGTTGGGAATCCCCTTTGTTGGTGGTGGCAACTCTTTGATTTTCCGGGATAAAAATAACCTATATCCGTCCCCGGGATATAAGCTAACCCTGTATTAAATTGTTCATTAAAAATTCAAGTGTAAATTAAAAATTTAGAACACCCCCGACAAGTGAAGGTTACAGTAACTAGAAAAGAGCTGATAACTTTCAAACGGCTGAACCGACTTTCTTGGATTATAGCTAAGAACACTCTCGATCAAGCCACCTTTCAAACAAAAAAAAAAACTAAATTAAAATCGGTTCATTAGTTTAGGAGCTACGATGCCACAGACAGATACACACATCAAACTTATAACACCCCTCTTTTTGGGTCAGGGGTTAAAAATATTACACCAAACATAACATGGTAACACCATAAAGTATATAAATCGACCAAACTCCACTAGAAGTATTTTCTTCATTGCAGCCCAAGCAAACATTTACAAATTCAGCAAAGGAACTCTATATACCAGAAAAAATTCTAATTCTATTAACTTCAACTAGAAGAAGAAAATAAACAGCCAAGTATTAGAAAAGCTCGGCCTGGGCTGGAAAGGACAGTCTATTTGCGGAGGCTGGAATGCAATGCCAGCACTCCATAGCGTGCGCACACTTGCGACTATGGCGTGGGACCCATGGGACAAACACAATTTTGTGTGAAAAAACCTTAGGAGAGGAAGTAGAGCTTTGAGTGTTTTACTAAATTTAAGAGGGCTCTCTCCGTCACTCATTTCATACAATCGTAGTTCCAATTTTATTGGAATACTAAGCAACCTAAGTCCATGAATTTTTGCAGAAATATTCTAGAAAATAATATCTATGTCTGTGGTTTTCCAGATTTCTGTTAAAATATTCGGTTTCAAAGTTACGCGGTCTTAAAAATTTTCATACAAATCTTTGAGCCCCTGTAATTTTAAAACAACATATTTTTAGAAAAATCTAAAACACCACAGACACAGATATTAGTTTCTAGAATATGTCTGCAAAATTTCATGGACTTTAGTTGCTTAATATTCAAATGAAATTGGAACTACGATTGTATGAAACGAGTGACGGAGAGAGCCCTGTTAAAATCGATTGTAAATTAGGATTGGAGGATTTAGGTTTTTCAAAATCCACATTCAGATATAAAGTATGCCTATGTGTTAAACCGGGGTGTAATTTATCTCCATTCCGAATTTCAGTCAAATAAGTTCAATAGATTTTGTGTGAAAGAGTAACAGACATACACAAATACATACACATTACACATAAACTTTCGCCTCTGTAATATAAGTGTGAAGTATGATAGTGTAATTATATAGAAAATCGTGACAAAACTTTTCAGGAAAATTGCAAGACAACAAGTGTAAATTAAAAATTTATAACACCCTTACAAAAGTTACACTAACTAGAAAATAGCTGATAAATTTCAAACGGCTGAACCGATTTTCTTGGATTATAGCTAAGAACACTCTCGATCAAGCCACCTTTCAAACAAAAAAAACTAAATTAAAATCAGTTCTTTAGTTTAGGAGCTACGATGCCACAGATACACACGTCAAACTTATTACACCCCTCTTTTTGGGTTGGGGGTTAAAAAGTTTAGCAACAGAAAGTCTTCAGTGTGTGTTAGTACGCTAGAGATAGAGTACTTGGATTTCAGTTATATAGACGTTATGCTTCATATGGGAAATATAATATGTGGCATGCGTTGCAATACCACTCAAGATTAAGGTCGTAATTAATCATGGAATATCAAGATTGAAGAACTGATAGGTTAATGTTGGGGTCCCAAGATGCTGGAATGGCGACCTCGCAACGAAAAGCGCAGTGTTGGCAGAAACCCCCAAATACTTGGATAGATAACATCAAACGTGTGCACAAAGCCGCTGGATTCAGGCGGCTCGGCGGCGCGGCGTAAGGCGGCGTCCTAATTGGGAGCGATCGTACGATGGCGCGATGCGTTTTTCATCTCACGATCAAAGTGGTCGTGCGATGACCTAACAGGTGTCCTAATAGATCGCGCGATGTCCATCGTGTGATGCCGTCGTTCGATGGCTGGCGCTCGCCACTTTAACGATGGCTCTCAGAGATGCACAGTTTTTGCTGTCGATGTCGGGCAATATTGCTTTAAAAATTGCAAATGACATTGAAAAAAGGAAACGTAGACAACATAAAATACGTAAGTAACCGATTAGGACACTCAAAAGAGATCTGTTGCTTTGATTACATGATCGCACGATCAAACGCATAAGCATTTCATGTGCTCGCGCGATTACTTGCGAGGTTCAAATAGGACACTCTGATGAAATCTGTATGTTTGAACTCATCGCACGACGAGACCGCATCGTGTCATCGTGCGATCTTCGCCAATTAGGACAACGCCTAAGAGCGTGGCTTGTGGAAGTCCCTACAAGAGACCTATGTCGGTTGACAGTGGTGATGAATACGTTTGTATGGAAAAGCGCGTATGAAGTGTAAAAAAATCTGACATTTTAAGGGTTCCATAGGTACTTACTTGAAGGGTGCCAACGGGACCCTCTTACAAAGTCTCCGCTGTGCGTCCGTCCGTCCATCTGTCTAACTGTTTGTCTGTCAGCGGGCTGTATCTCATAAACCGTATAGGCAAATAGGCAAAGAATTGAAATTTTCACAGAGTTTGTCATTTCTATTGCTTATAACAAACAAGTGATGAAAAAAAAAACAAAAATAATTTGTTATATTTTCTTGTACGTTGGTACAGAACCCTTCGTGTGAGAGACCTACTCGTACTTAACCTGTTTTTATTATAATGACCTTAGGTTCTAACGACTTACGGCTTTGAAAGAGAAAAATGTGGTTACATTATAAATAGGATATGCCGAAGTCAACGTAATGGGCAATGGCATGTAATTACTGCAGCGCCCCGTCAATAGCAGATCCTTGTTTATAGCCTTGGACAGCTTGCATAATGTTCTAGGCCAAACAAGTTACTACCTACGTGTAAGCCTAGATACTGCATCAACTATTATACATGGTCGTGACAGCATAATGGACCAGTTGTACAACTAGGCGACGAACAATGGAAGATGAATCTTTTTAGAAACGGGCATTTATGTGGATTAAATACAAAGTAAATATTCAAATAGGATTAAATATGGCAGAATAACTACTAATCGATACGTAAATACACGATCGCTGAAAATATTTAAACCAAAATTTAGCAACTTCGAAGAAAAATAATTGATGTACGAAAAAGTACAATCATGACTAGTTGTCCAAACACTTAACAAGTGTAAATTAAAAATGTACAACACCCCCGACAAGTGAAGGTAACAGTAATAACTAGAAAAGAACTGATAACTTTCAAACGGCTGAACCGATTTTCTTGGATTATTATAGCTAAGAACACTCTCGATCAAGCCACCTTTCAAACAAAAAAACTATTTCAAAATCGGTTCATTACTTTAGGAGCTACGATGCCACAGACAGATACACAGATACACACGTCAAATTTATAACACCCCTTTCTTTGGGTCGGGGTTAAAAATACCAGGTTGTTCTACTAGCAAAGTGGGAAGAGAAGCATTAGGTAGGTAGGTATATAGGGCATCCCTTGAATGAAGGTAGGTATTGTACAAGAGCCTACCTACCATGCAATAGGAAATTTCACTGAGTAGGTATTAAATAACAATAGAAGGTCATTTCAACAATAACAATATGTCATCTGGAGTCGACTCATCAAAGGTTACGGTAAATATCGCACATAAATGCCTTGTTGATACTTACTTGTTTTAAGTAAAATGCTCAAAAGGCATGCAAGGTATAAGAAGAAATCAAGTTTTATGTCCATACTAGCTGATGCCCGCAGCTTCGCCCGCGTGGATTGGTCAGATCCCCTGCAGCATCAGGATTGAGGAGTTGGACTCCAAATTTTTTATGAAACAATGTCGCAAAGTTCCTCTATCGATTAAAAAAAAAATTACGCAAATCGGTTCAGAAATCTTGGAGATTTCGGTGTACATAGGTAGAAAAACACAACTCCCTTTTCGAAAGTCGGTTAAAAAAGTAGCCTATTTTACGCCCTGGTCAATCCTCTACTTGTCTGTGAAAATCCCGTCAAAATCGGTTCAGCCGTTCCAAAGATTAGCCTTTTCAAACAGACAGACAGACAGACAGACAGACAGACAGACAGACAGACAGACAGACAGACAGACAGACAGACAGACAAAAATTTTAAAAACGTGTGATTCAGTGTTGGTATCGTTCAAATAACCATATGAGCTTAATATGAGGTAGTTATTTCGAAATTACAGACAGACACTCCAATTTTATTTATTAGTATAGATTATTATTTCTCAAAACTTGTAATAAGTAAAACAAGTCAATAAAACAAGTTTTCAAAAACCCGACTGCGGTTTGTATTATCGGGTCTGGTGTTTATTAAGTGACAAGTGTAAATTAACAAGTGTAAATTAAAAATTTATAACACCCCCGACAAGTGAAGGTTACAGTAACTAGAAAAGAGCTGATAACTTTCAAACGGCTGAACTGATTTTCTTGGACTATTCCGCGCCTACGATCTTAAGTATCTGAGTTTTCCAAAACATCATTTTCAAATAAATAATTATGTATCTAGGCAACGTCCATCTTGACAGCTTGACATTTGTCAATTGACATAATATTATGAACCTAACGGTTATCTAACCTTCTTTTCTACAAGAAAACTAGAAAAGAGCTGATAACTCTTAAACGGCTGAACCAATTTTTTTAGATTATAGCTAAGAACACTCTCGATCAAGCCACCTTTCAAACAAAAAAAACTAAATTAAAATCGGTTCATTCGTTTAGGCGCTACGATGCCACAGACAGATACACAGATACACAGACACACAGACACACAGATACACAGATACACACGTCAAACTTATAACACCCCTCTTTTTGGGTCGGGGGTTAAAAAATAACACCCCCGACAAGTGAAGGTTACGGTAGAAAAGAGCTGATAACTTTCAAACGGCTGAACCGATTTTCTTGGATTATAGCTAAGCCACCTTTCAAACAAAAAAAACTAAATTAAAATCGGTTCATTAGATTAGGAGCTACGATGCCACAGACAGATACACAGATGCACAGATACAAACGTCAAACTTATAACACCCCTTTTTTGGGTCGGGGGTTAATTACAAAACACTGTAAACTTGTTTTTATTTCAAATTTTTTCTTTTTGGAAGAGCCTGAAATCTTGTAATTAGTTTACTAACTAGAACATTTTGGGATTTGGAGACTTTGTTTACAATGTTTTGTTTCCAAGAAATATCTTTCCATCTTTCTTAAGCCTTTAATTAAAAAATTGTTTCAAGGACTAACAAGTGTAAATTAAAAATTTATAACACCCCCGACGATCCAAAGTATATGAGTTTTCCAAAACATCATTTTCAAATAAATAATTATGTATTTAGGCAACGTCCATCTTGACAGCTTGACATTTGTCTATTGACATAATATTATGAACCTAACGGTTATCCAACCTTCTTTTCTACAAGAAATCTAGAAAAGAGCTGATAACTCTTATACGGCTGAACCAATTTTTTTAGATTATAGCTAAGAACACTCTCGATCAAGCCACCTTTCAAACAAAAAAAACTAAATTTAAATCGGTTCATTCGTTTAGGCGCTACGATGCCACAGACAGATACACAGATACACAGATACACAGATACACAGATACACAGATACACAGATACACAGATACACAGATACACAGATACACAGACACACAGATACACACGTCAAACTTATAACACCCCTCTTTTTTGGTCGGGGGTTAAAAAGTATGGGATTTAGAAAACCTCTTAATTAGTTTTTTAAGAAAGGCATTTTGGGATTCGGGGATTTTGCTTATAATTATTTTTGCTCCCAAATACCTTTTCTAACTCCCGACCCATAAAGAGGGGTGTTATAAGTTTGACGTGTGTATCTGTCTGTGGCATCGTTACTCCTAAACTAATGAACCGATTTTAATTTAGTTTTAATTTTTTGTTTGAAGCTTGTAACACTTGTAACTCCTATTATGATTTCATTGTCAGTTCGCAGTAACAATCGGACCGCGTATAGAGTGCCTCTTACGCAATTCAGCGACAAGTTATTTGTTTACCTTTTCTTCAGGATAAGGAAAATGCACAATACTTACATACCTATATATTTCACTAAAGTATACTTTCATGACGTTCGCGAACACGTGCGTTTCGTGTCGTAGTGCGCTGTGCGAGTGTAGAACGGGCTTAGCATGAGTCATTGTCCATGGGCTCACCGGTGTCTATAGGGCTATAGAGTACAGCCAAGGAAGCCACACAGTTCCCTAATTATTGGATACAGAGTCAGACGTTAATTCATTATGCGTTACCTAACCGCGTACTAAAAGGATTATTTTACGTCTACATTATCTATACATATAATAAAATTGTAGAAAAGTGGTGTTTGTACAATGGAAATATATAAAAAAAAAGTAGCAGGGGTTGTTATTATATCGATGCCGAACCCGAAATTGTAATTAATTTTTTTTTTTGTCTGTTTGTCTGTGTGTTTGTGCACGCTAATATCAGAAACGGCTTATTCGATTTAGATACGGTTTTCACTAATATATTGTAGTAAGCTTCACTTAACATTTAGTGTTTATTTCATGTCAATCGGTTCATAAATAAAAAAGTTATGCCAATTTAAAGAATCACGGCGAACATTTTTAACGTACATGCTGCCCGAAAAGTCACTATTCCACGCGAACGAAGTCGCGGGCACAGCTAGTCCTAAGTAAGTATGTCTTATGGACGACATTTAGTTTTACGAGTATGATCATCGGAAACCTACATTGCCTAAGAGTTCTCCATAATGTTCTCAAAGCTATGTAAAGTCTGCCAATCCGAACTTGGCAAGCGTGTTGAAATATGACAAAATTCTTCTTTTTTTTTTAAATTCAGACTATACAAGTTAGCCCTTGACTGCAATCTCACCTGATGGTAAGTGATGAAGCAGTCTAAGATGGTAGCGCGCTAACCTGGAAGGCGTATGGCAGTTTTCATTAAACCCATCCTCCTTTGGTTTCTACACGGCATCGTACCGAAACGCTAAATCGCTGGCGGCACTGCATTGCCGGTAGGGTGGTAACTAGCCACGGCCGAAGCCTCGACTCGTGCGTGAGCTGGCGAATTGTTGTTCATGATAATGATAATTATTATATGTACCTATCTACCATAACATTATGATTTCTTTCATACTTCTCATCTTTACATAAGTACACTTTGGGGTTACTTGAGTGTTTAATATGGCGGAAAGTTTAAGTAGATATAAAAATATGTATCAGGCTTGTTGAACCGTGAATTTACTCTCCCTTGAGTTGAATTTACCTTTAAAGGGAAGGCACGTGATAGACTCCTTAATTATTCCCAATATTTAACGTAGGTTGGTAACGCCGACAGGTATTTAAATATGTATTGATTTCACATTAACTACGTACAAATACTCCTGCCAGAGTATAAGCATCAAGCACGATAGAATTCTCGTAAAAGTAATTATTATACTTTGCATTTCCCTCCGAAAAAATCTTGAAAGGCCGGCAACATATCGGCAGCTCCTCTGGTGCTGCAAATGTTCATGGCCGGCGGTAATCACTCAACGTCAGGTGACTCGCATGCATATTTGTTCGCTACCTATGTTTTTTTTTTTATCTGTTGATGTAATCTCAACAATTGTCTTCTCCTATAAGCTAGTCCTGGTTATCTGGATGCCTTTCGAAAATAATTTATTTCTATGAATTTTTGAAAACTTGTGCTGATTTTAAGTTGCTAATTAATAATTAAGTCTTTTAGATTGTCAAGTTGAACTTTGCTATGGGTCTAAAAGAAAGAAACTGATTACAAATAACGAAAAATTTTAGCGATCTTCTGAATAAGCTAAAGTTAATCTAGTTTTAAGCCAAAAGGGTAAAAAGGTCCTAATGTAGGTACCTAAAAGAATGGATTTAATTGAATTACAAATCCAATTTCCCACATTAATAATTTTAACCCTTTTATGGCCCGGTATTAAATAATTCAACCGTTCCATTTTGTGACATTTTAGCGATTTTAAAATGAATTAGGCCACAGTTTCGGCTAAAAGGTTTCAAAATTAGGTAAAAATTGATTGATCAGTACAATATTATATACTAATCAATAAGTTTTTGATCGTGGATCGAACCTCCGATATGGATAACAAGTGTAAATTAAAAATTTATAACACCGACAAGTGAAGGTTACGGTAACTAGAAAAGTGTTGATAACTTTCAAACGGCTGAACCGATTTTCTTGGATTATTGGCTAAGAACACTCTCGATCAAGCCAATTTTCAAACAAAAACAAACTAAATTACAATCGGTTCATTAGTTTAGGAGCTACGATGCCACAGACAGATACACAGATACACACGTAAAACTTATAACACCTCTCTTTTTGGGTCGAGGGTTAAAAACTAAACTAGTGAGAGCGTGACTTGATGGGGGAAAAATTTCGATGAATTCCCAACGAGTCACACTGTGACACGTTTGAGTGTGACTCATTGAGCACCCATCGACCTCCCGAATAGGAGATCGGTCGGCGGCCATCACCGCTACCTCTAATAATTTCCCCAATCAGTAATCGATCCCGGAATTACTTGCGAACACAAGCGAGGCTATTAACCGCCGTGTCACAGAGGTCGTGCATTTGCCATAAAGCTGTGTAACCCATTTCCTCCACGACTGGCCGCGCGCCAAACTTTCACTTTGTACAGAACTGTTACTGTTGGATGTATATTGCTAACACATTACCCAATATTAGGAGATGCTTTAAAATAGAAACCGGCTTTTTAATGGGTCATATGTCTGAGATTGATGTACCTAGTCATATTGACTGGCACCGTACCAACTACCATCGTACTAGAAATAACTCTTAAGTTTGAAAAATCCCAGGACAGAAGAAGATTTAGAAGAAGAAGACTCATAAATAATACCTAAACACAGAAATCTTTGATCAAAGCCTGTGTACCGAATAATAACTAACGAAATCATACCATTCATAATCAAATTAGGAGAGACGCGCGGTGTTAATAATCGAATTTGCCGCAATCCTGTTAGTGTAGTCATTACTAGACTTAATGCTTGGTTATTTCTGTTTTTCTAATCATAAAAACTATGTACTTTACTGGTATATATTTTGTAATCCATTAGCATATTCAATAGCAAAGTTTCTATCGCATCTTCTAAACTGTAAGCCGTGCGATGGTTATACCTAGGCTAGGATTCGTTTTTTACCCCCGACCCAAAAAGAGGGGTGTTATAAGTTTGACGTCTGTATCTGTGTATCTGTGTAACTGTGTATCTATCTGAGGCATCGTAGCTCTTAAACTAATGATTTGATAGGTGGCTTGGCCGAGAGTGTTCTTACCTATAAGTCAAGAAAATCGGTTCAGCCGTTTGAAAGTTATCAGCTCTTTTCTAGTTACTGTAACCTTCACTTGTCGGGGGTGTTATAAATTTTTAATTTACACAGTTTGTATAAAATAAAATTAAAATAACTGCCGTAAAATACAAATTGGCGGTAAAGACAAAAAAAACCGGTCATGTACGAGTAGGACTCGCTCACGAAGGGTTCCGTGCCATCTTACGAGAAATAGAACTTTTTACTTTTCAGGACTCCGTACCCAATGGGAGCCAGCGGGACCCTATTACTAAGACTGCGCTGTCCGTCCGTGTGTCTGTCAGCTGGCTGTATCTCGTGAACCGTAATAGGTAGAGAGCTGAAATTTTCTTAAATTGTGTATTTTTATTGCCACTATAACGACAAATCGTGGTTATCGACAAAATATAATCGTGGTTGATAAATAAATGTTTTTATTCAATAAATGACATGTTGGCACTGTAAAATAATATAGGTAAGTATAATAATAATAATTTTATTGTGACATAATATTAATTTTTAACATCTTTTAAATTTTGACATTGTTCTACTTGACTAATTATTGTATTAATTATTATATTTGCATGCCAGAAATGGTTGAATACACTGGACTCATTGTATGCTATTTGTACCACCTTTTGTCAGTATTCAAATTAAGAATTTGATTGAAAAAATAATAATTATAATAAACATTTCAAAATGGCCGCTATGAAAATTAAAAAGTTATTTCTTGTACAATGGCACGGAAACCTTCGTCTGCGAGTCCGACTTGCATTTTGAAATAAAATTGCCTTATCCTTAGAGTCTTCAGACATCTACGTCACTATTTACATGATGGAATGAGTCCATAATGCTCCTATGCCCATATTATATTTACCTTTCCATACAATTACCGTCTCGTTTACAATTCATAATTCTATTCAATCTAGACTTGGAATCATAAACAATAGATCACGCAGGATGAGTAATGGTTTGCTAGCCTATTTCCTGCCGATCCTACATCTATCTAACCTTGACTCTGTGTAGTACGTGGTAGGTGCGCACTCACGTAACAATACCATCACGAACTCGTGCGCATTGTAGTTTAATAGATCGCGATCGATGCGCTAGATCCATGATTAATTTATCCGATTTCTTTTCTTACGATCTATCGATTATTGAAGTAAAACTTCTTTAGGCGTGGCTTGTGTAAGGTTATTTTTAAAAAGTTGATTTGAGTTGTCAAAAATAATATAAAATTATTAATTTAGCTGATGAAGGTAGTTTGGTAAAATCGATATTTGGCTCATTCGATGTCATACAATCTGTTACTAGGAGGCCAACAAGATTGAACTTGCATAAATACGGGTGTTTTGAAGGTTTTAGTTCAGTCTCCTTCTGAGATTCGGAGCGATATCGCATATTTTCGGTATTTGGGTTGTGAACTGGATAATTAGATGTTGTGATAGCAATCACGCTCTAATTAAATTATTTATTTTGGCATTAGTTTGTTTAGATTAAAACTCTCGGATAACCTTGCACATTAAACTTGTGTTTTTTTGTGTTGGTTTTGGAGAGGACATTCCAATAATTCGATAAAAATATTTAAATAATACCTGCTTTTCTGAGTGACGCCAATACTTGAAAGATTTAAGAAGGCTTTCTCCGTCACTCGTTTTATACAATCGTAGTACCAATTTCATTTGAATATTAAGCAACCAAAGTCCATGAAATTTTGCAGACATATTCTAGAAACTAGCACAAGGAAAAAATCCGAAAACCGTGAATTTGTCGTTACATCACAAAGAAAAATTAAAATGAACAAATAATCAGTAGGTATTTTCAATTTTCAAAGATAACTACATACCAAGTGGGGTATCATAATATGAAAGGGTTTTACATGTACATTTTAAAACAGATTTTTATTTATTTTTAAGTACAATAGTTTTTGATTTATCGTGCAAAATGTCAGAAAAATCCCCGAATACGGAACCCTCGGTGCGCGACTCTGACTCGCACTTGGCCGGCATTATTATGTCAGAATTATGTTTAATGTGTTCCTACTTTAATGCCCGCTACAATGTATAAAGTCGTTAATCCGCGCCAGAGCGGCATTAAAAGGCTTTCCCTGTTGAGATTTGAGTTACAAATTAAAATGCTCACCAAGCGCCATTCTGCTTTTGTTCTCTTTATTATTATGATGTGGATTATACACCCATACTATCTCATTTTTCGGGTACAGACCGAAAAGGGAGACTCTCAGAATGAGAAGGGTTTAGGCCATGGTCTACCACGCTAGCCAAGTGAGGATAGGCAGGTAGACTTCACACACCTGTTAGAACATTATGGCGGACTATCCAGTGTGCAGGTTTTCTCATGATGTTTTCCTTCAACGTTAAAGCAAGTGATATTTGTGAGCAAGTGATACATAACTCCGAATAGTTAGAGGTGTGCAACTGGGATCGAACCCCCGATTTGCCATGTGGAGGCGGACTTCTTAACAACTAGGCTATCACGGCTTGTATGATATATATCCACGCAGACGTAGTCACGGGATAAGCTAGATAAAATCATTATTTATTACTAGAGGATACCCGCGACTTCATCCGCGTGGAAAGATCCCGTGGGAACTGTTTGATGTTCCGTTATAAAAAGTTGCATAGGTCCAATTACAGAGACGCAAGCTACCTACCTCAAACATACAAATCGGTTAAGCGGATGGGTCTTTAGGAATCCCGTGGGAACGCTTTGATTTTCCGGGATAAAAAGTAGCCTATGTCCGTCCCCGAATATAACCTAACTCTTTACCTTTCGTCAGAATCGGTTAAGCTGTTGGGCGGTAAAAAGGTAGCAGACAGACACACTTTCGCATTTACAATATTATATTAGTATGGATCATTATGACTGTCGATTTTTATCTCTAAAAGCTCCGTAGTCCGTACTCGTCAACTCAAAATACATTTACGTAAAATTTCGTTTTAATGTTCCAAATGGACCACTTTACCACGCATTCCTTAAAATAGACTTTAAATGTAGAGGCATAAGTTTCATTTTACCTTAGGATAGATAATAGTTGTGTGGCTAAAAACCAGGTTAAGGGCCCTACGTTACACGTCATGCTCTTGTCAGACGTCCCTTGAAGTGGAGAGGCAACGCTGAAGGAATTTTGCATGCACATTAAATTAATACGAAATTAATTTCAGCTCTTTCCCCAAGCGAAGATTCTTTCTCGAACGTTTTGCGCTCGAATTCTGTCACCAATGAGGACATCCGGAGAATCAGAGTAACCGATATAGCTTAGGTGGATATGCGAAGATGAAGAGGCAAGGAGCGCAGGAGTTTGATAAACCGATAGACATTGATTATAATAATATTGATTATTATTACAATAATATAGAGGAGTTTAGTTAAGTTAATTACCAGTTGCAGTACCTACTTGGGATTTCATCGTATAATTATCATACAAGCTACAATTATTATCTAGAAACTAGCTGATGTCCGCGACTTCGTTCGCGTGGATATAGTTTTTTAAAAATTAATTTAAGAACTCGTTAATATTCCGGGGAAAAAGTACCGTACTTGTTAATCCAGAGTATAATCTCTCTCCATCTAAATTTCAGCCAAATCCGTCCGGTAGTTTTTGCGTGAAAGAGTAACAAACATACACACATACACACAAACTTTTGCCTTTATAATATTAGTGTGATGTGTGATAGTGTGATGTGATGTGATATTTTTGATAATCACACCATGTGTACGAAAGATGTAGCACAAGTATCAAAGAAAGTATACCTTTCATATCGCAATCATAAATAATATATTATGTGGAATCAATTCCACACACGGCTCGGATATCAAATCTCATCCTTGGTGCAAACGACCTCTGCCTTGGAAAATTGACACGGGACCTCCCCCGCACAGTTATGTGGGCATGTGATAAACGGTGCGCCAACTGACTACAAGTTGGGGTAGGACCATGCATAGAAATCATAGTGTTAGGAGGCACAGAGTAGGATATTGTAAGTAGGTAAATATACTGAGGTTTGACAAAGCCGTTTAGAACTCTAGAAATAGCAATCGTATGGTAAGTGAGGGACGAAGGAGCGACCCGAATTATTGGCCTACGTTCTTTTTTCTCTCTGGGCTGGTGCGTTCCCTTCCAAGGACCAAGCCGAAGTTGTTAGGGTCCTATGTCGAAGGGTCGTCGTGGTCGTCATTTAGACAGACAGACAGACAGACAACAAAGTGATCCTATAAGAGTTCCGTTTTTCGTTTTGAGGTAAGGAACCCTAAAAACTAATTAGCTTTTAAAACTAAAGCTACAAGGCTTCCAAACGCGAACGTCTGAGAAGAGCCTACTACAAACTCAGCCTGGTAATCTTTTTAACCCCCGACCCAAAAAGAGGGGTGTTATAAGTTTGACGTGTGTATCTGTGTGTCTGTGTATATGTCTGTGGCATCGTAGCTCCTAAACTAATGAACCGATTTTAATTTAGTTTTTTACCCGACTACGGCAAAGCTGAAAGGAAGGGTTATTTATTTGAAAGGTGGCTTGATCGAGAGTGTTCTTAGCTATAATCTAAGAAAATCGGTTCAGCCGTTTGAAAGTTATCAGATCTTTTCTAGTCACTGTAACCTTCACTTGTCGGAGGTGATAAATTTTTAATTTACACTTGTTATTACTAGGTTATGTCACATTATGTTACGAATTATGATGGTTATGTCTATTCAAAAATTCAGTAAAGTCATAACCTAAACTTAGATTATAACTGTGCTAGTTAACTACCTACCTTTTCATTGAACTAATAAAACTCTACCGTAGCAGTTAACGACAGTAATCCAAATATTTGGACATGAATCATTCTCATCGTTTATACACTTTCGTGAAATGTTTACGTTTATTCTATAACTCGGTCTATCTTTTCGCTTTTTAGGGTTCCGTAGTAAAACAAGAAACCCTTATAGTTTCGTGAAGTCCGTCTGTCTGTCTGTCTGTGTGTCACAGTTAATTTAAAAAGAAATTAGGGAGCTATAGAGTTGAAAAGTTACTTACTTATAACCCTACAGCTAGTTGGTTATAAAAATTTCATTATTTGTTACAGTTAATGAGATACAGCACGCTGACAAACAAACAGACAGACGGGCGGATAGCGGAGGCTTAGTAATAGGTCCTGTTGGCACTTTTTGGTTACGGAACCCTAAAACCCAAGGCATATTTTTTTGAAAAAAGTCATTTTCAGGATGCCTTCTGAAAAAAGGAAAATTTAAAATAAAATTGATTTACTCCCTCGAGTGATACCGCTTAACTTTACTGAGAATGCTTAGTTCCTTACATTTCGATGCAAACAAGTAATCTACTAGCGTGGCTACGGAACCCTTCCTTAAGCGTGTTCTGAGACACACTTGACGAGTTTTTGTTTTATGGTTTATCATTATCTCGTAACGCGCTTTCCTTGGCTGAATCTCCGCGACATGCGATGTTTCTTGATGCGTGATGATGAGAATTTGCGGATCAAACGCTTCTCGCGCTGAATAAAATTATGGATAAATCGTATTTTCCAAACATTTATCTCAATTTTGACACAAATTAGACCTTGAGTGCGACCTTAACAGGGCTCTCTCCGTCACTTAGGTACTCCATACAATCGTAGTTCCAATTTCATTTGAATATTAAGCAACCAAAGTCCATGAAATTTTGCAGACATATTCTAGAAACTATTATCTGTGCCTGTCGTGTTTTAGATTTTTCTAAAAAATATGTAATTTTAAAATTACAGGGGCTCAAAGTTTTGTATGTGAAATTTTAAGACCGTGTAACTTTGAAACCAAATATTTTAACAGAAATCTGGAAAACCACAGGCATATTAGTTTCTAGAATATGTCTGCAAAATTTCATGGACTTTGGTTGCTTAATATTCAAATGAAATTGGAACTACGTTTGTATGGAGCGAGTTACGGAGAGACCCATCTTAATCTGGTAGAGTGATGATGCAATCTAAGATGAAATCGTGGTAACTTGGAAAGGGTAGGTGTTACCTTGGCGGTAAAACACCCCCTATTTTCCGCAATTAAGGTAAACAAAAGACGCATAAACAAGCAATTCAAGTTTTAATACAGAAGCACATAAATTATCTGCAAATAAATTTTAATAGGATTAAATACCTACCTATAATGATATTATCCCGCAAACGACATTAGGGGGAGTTCGCAAATTGACGTCTTTAATATACCTACCTAAAAGAATTATGATTTTAATATGAAAAGTTTATCGCTTGTAAAAACCTCATTAATTTTCATTCATAAAAGTCTCTATAGCTCAATAGTCACGGGGTGGAATGAAATCCGAAAGACTGTAGATTTAAATCCACTAAATACCTACCTAGGTACTATTTGCAGTGTCTATTTCCTTATACACAAGATTAACGGTTAAGCGCCTACCTATTTGGGAAATATAAGTCAGAAGTATTGGTAGGTATACCAACCAATAGTATTCAATTCAGGAGTAACACTTCGCATAGTGTAGTAGGCGGATTTGAAACAATTTTCAGAATTCAAAATTCAAAATTCAAAATGTTTTTATTCAATTAGACTTTTACAAGTTCTTTCGAATCGTCAAAAGCATCTACCACTGGTTCGGAATGCCTTTCCTACCGAGAAGAACCAGCAAGAAACTCGGCGGTTGCTCTTTTCAAAGATTTGATATACAATATTATGCCATGTATAAAAGCAATTGAAGTCCTGCGCATTGCTGGAGCGAATCGAAGTTCAAATCCACGCTTTTTTATCATTTACATAATCTTCGATAGTATAATATGCTTTTCTCAAGAGCATATTTTTAATAGATTTTTTGAACCTGTGTAAAGGCAAGTCCAAAATTGACTGAGGAATTTTGTTATAGAAGATTATACCCATTCCCACAAATGACTTTTGGACCTTCCTGAGACGGAGCGTAGGAGTCGCAAGCCTGTTACGGTGTCTAGTCAGCCTGTTGTGTAGATCGCCAACCCTCTTGTAACTAAGAATATTTTGTCTTACAAAAATTATGTTGTTGTAAATATATTGAGAGGCTACGGTAAGGATACCTATTTCCTTAAATTTTTCTCGAAGTGAATCGCGTGGTTTTAAGTTATAAATTGCGCGTATTGCCCTTTTTTGTAATACAAAAATTCTCCCAATATCTGCCGCTCTACCCCATATTAAGATTCCATAAGACATAATACTATGAAAATAAGCAAAATATACTATCTTTGCGGTCTCCACGTCAGTTAATTGTCGAATCTTTCTAACCGCGTAAGCAGCAGAATCAGTTTAGTCCCCTACATCCAAATTTTACGTCTTCATAATATTAGTGCAGATAAAATACAGCACAATAAATACAAGTGTAAATTAAAAATTTATAACACCCCCGACAAGTGAAGGTTACAGTAACTAGAAAAAAACTGATAACTTTCAAACGCCTGCACTGATTTTCTTGGATAATAGCGAAGAACACTCTCGATCAACCCACCTTTCAAACAAAAAAAAACTAAATTGAAATCGGTTCATTAGTTTAGGAGCTACGATGCCACAGACAGATAGGTACACAGATACACAAGTCAAACTTATAACATCCCTCTTTTTGGGTCGGGGTTTAAAAACGCGAAAGTAGACTAAACTTATATGTGCCTGAATCATTAAACTGAATGGACGATAAATATAGTTTACTAATAAAGCTAAAAATAGTTTAAACTCCATATAAGAGGGTCGATTACGACTTACGAGTAGGAACGAAACGTGACTGAAATGAAAACTACTCGCGGCGAAAAAGCAAACATCGTCAAAAGAACAATGAACCCTTAGTTTAGTGATGGGACAGTTAGAATATTAATAAAATCGATTTGATACTTAATTTTTAGGGTTCCGTACCTCAAAAGGAAAAACGGAACCCTTATAGGATCACTTTGTTATTATTATTTATTTATTATTTAATAATAATAATAATCTCAGCATGCTTACAGTGAAACCAAAACGCATACTGAGTCAGACGTTACAATACATACATATTTTGTAAAAATTTTTTGTCTGACTATCTGTCTGTCCGTCCGTCGGTCCGCCTAAGATGGAGCGTGTAGCTATTAATTTGTTTAGTAATTTAAAGTGTACAACAACCCAATTAGCGGCATTGTTAGCTTTGTCCGTAGTTATTCGATGGCTAGAGGTCACGGTCGGCTTGAAAATAAAACAATTGAAATTGCATTAATCAATTCTTACATAATGGCACACCAACTTTAACAATTGGCATTAATTTTGAAAGCGATTGTAATATGTATACGATCGCCCAAAAAATATGTGATGTTTTCATAGTTCATGTAGTTATGTATGTGAGTTTCTTTATTCCGCCATAGCTTCCAAATACCTAAACAGATTTGAATTTATGGGGTATCGTTAGAATCTTAACATCATCCCGAGTGACACTGACTGTAAATTTTTTGAAAAAAAATTGGTTGTCTGTAAAGTCGGTTTACTGACGACAGTTGAACGTGACAGCAAAGGCCGATTGTGCTTCTTTGTCGCTCGTTCCGCGCTCTCGCTTGCACTTCAATCAAGCCTTACATGGAACGCCTCAGAGCGAGGTAACGCCGCATGAGTGATGTTTTTTCGTACGTGCAGCCGGCTCTATTGAATTATAAGACGTTGTCACGTCAAAAATTCAATATGGCCACTGTAATACCATTTTCCATTGTTAAATATTTTTTTCAATTATGTATTTGATTTCTAAACAACACAAATGACTGACGGGTTTTTAAAAACTTTTTAAATTACTTGTGTGTTCATCTTTAAATGCGATCCAATTGTCAAAGATTTATGTCAAGAACTACGAGTCACACTCAACAACTCGATTCGAATAATTGATGAAATTGTCTCTCGATAAATCATGTCGTCACATCACTAGGTCCGTATGTGAATAAACTCTTTTGATGTTATATCATAAAATTGCAATTCTAATCTGTGCAATTTACTGCATATTGCTAGTACGAAATCTTAAGTCGGAGCTTGGAAGTACAATTTTGGCATATTTAAAACTTTGCTTGTGAAGATACATTTTATTAACCCCCAACCCAAAAAGAGGGGTGTTATAAGTTTGACGTGTGTATCTGTGTATCTGTCTGTGGCATCGTAGCTCCTAAACTAATGAACCGATTTTTTTTGTTTGTTTTTGTTTGAAAGGTGGCTTGATCGAGAGTGTTCTTAGCTATAATCCAAGAAAATCGGTTCAGCCGTTTGAAAGTTATCAGCTCTTTTCTAGTTACTGTAACCTTTACATTGTCGGGGGTGTTATAAATTATTAATTTACACTTGTTGTATGTTGCAGAAACGGATAGGTAAATAAACTGTTAGTATGATCTTAGAATACATAATAGTACGTATGATCTTAGGTAGTACATACTTAAATAATCTACAAAATTTTGATATAGGTTCTAGTTGATGGTTAAATCAAATCACTATAATTATTGACTAAGTTAACTAATGGTCTAGTAACCTGATGACCTTATTATATCACATTAAGGTTTCCTAGTTCGCCTAAATTGGTAATGTATGTTACTGCCCATTAAGAGATGGAGTTTCATAAATCATTTGATATCAAAGTAACAGCTGCTTAATTAGCCACAGCCTAATGGGTCTAATACAGTCAGTATCAGATTGATAGAACCAGAGTGAACTAGGGTGAAGAAACTCGAGGTTTTGATCCTGTATCGACACCTGTCAAAAATTAGGCTAGAGTAGGTACGTGAAACCTAGATATAAAATCAAAGATACCTGAGGTAACATTTGACGCCAGCCAGTATACATAATATGCATAGATATGTATAATATGTTACAAGTTTTAGGAATTTTAACTTGGGTTACTTTTTGCGGTAGAATCACGTCGTTGCCTGTCTGTCTGTCTGTCATATTATTATCTGTCTAGATCCGTCAGGCAATCTAAACCTATAGGGTACCTACTTACCGTTGAACTAGATTCATGAAAGGCCGACGTACCAATATCTAATAGCGCAACTAAAGGAAAAAATTCGAAAACTGTGAATTTGTAGTTACATCACAAAAAGTGTCATTTCTTGTACGATAATACAGAACCCTTCGTGTGAGATTCCGACTCGCACTTGACCGATTTATGCTCGATGTTCGATATAAACAAAAGTCCTTTTATCAAAGGCCACTTCCTGACTGGTAACTAAACGGCACGTTTTCAAACAATCAGCAGACAGTTTCGCAATGCAATTACAGTCTGTACATCAGTCTTTGTAACCGTATCGAGGACGGAGCGCTTGCCCTCTTTCCGGGCCTTTTATTTGCAAATTCGTTTCACAATCGTCAGTTTTAGGGTTCCGTTCCCCCAAGGAACCCTGTTACTAAGCCTGAGCCGTCCGTCCGTCGTCTGTCTGTATCTCATGAACCACCACCTCCCATGGCCCCACCAGCCTTGCGGTTACATGTGCAATTATTTTCTATATCCTTCCTTGTCCCTATAGTCATGTCACTATGTCACTCTTCTCTATGACACTACATAGGGTATGTCCTGTCACTCTTCCCTTTCAAGAGTGACATACCAATTGATGTTGCTATAGGAACATGGAAGCAGAAAGAAAATAACTTGTAGGGAGTTGTAGAAAAACACAGAGTATGTATTTCTGTAGCCGCAATAACAAGTAGTAAGAATTTCAAAAAAACCTCCATGCAAATTAAGAAATCGGTCAAGTGCGAATCAAATTCGCAGACGTAGGGTTCCGTACCATCGTACGAAAACTAAATTGCATGATTTACGAGTATTTGCGAACGAAGTTTCCTGTATAAGAAATGTTTCAAGGGTCATAACTTTCAAAATAAATATAATTAACCTGTATATTATTATTTTAGGGCATACAATATATGGAGAGATAAGTCGATATAATAAGGCTAAGTTTGAGTGAATAATAATAATTTATCAAGACTTAGGTCCCCTATATGACATAGGGGACTTTAGTCTTGATAAATAATTCATTAACCATTTTAGTACGCCCACAATTCTCGTTTACCCAAGATACTCCTAAAGTCTTTGGTTAAATAAATAACCGAAGCTTTTGGAACCTTTTATATCTTTTATATCACTTATAAACCCGGATAACGGCTACATCTCTTAGGGAGAGGCTGTATTGACCGAGGGATGTCGTAAAAACGTTTAAGGCTTACATCCCGTTATGTGATACTAGATGAAGCCCGCGAATTCGTTCGCGTGGATTCAGGTTTTCAAAATCCCGCGGGAACTCTTTGATTTTCCGGGATAAAAAGTAGCCTATATGTTAAACCAGGTTAGAGTTTATCTTCATTCCCAGCTAAATCCGTTTCGTAGTTTTTGCGTGAAAGAGTAACAAACATACACACATACATACGTCATACATACACAAAAACATTCGTCTAGGTATATAATATTAGTGTGATAGTGTGATTTTCTAAAATACATGATATGTTAGATCAACATCATCATGATCAACCCATCACCGACCAACTACTGAGCACAAGTCTGCTCTGGGAATGAGAAGGGTATAGGTCCACCACGCTGGCCAAGTGTGGATTAGCAGGCTTTCACACCTTTAAGAACATTAAAGAGAACTCTCAGGCATGCCGGTTTCCTCATGAAGTTCATTGTTAAAGCAAGTGATATTTAATTACTTATAAGTGTAAATTAAAAATCTATAACACCCCCGACAAGTGAAGGTTACAGTAGATAAGAGCTGATAACTTTAGCCGAACCGATTTTCTTGGATTATAGCTAAGAACACTCTCGATCAAGCCACCTTTCAAACAAAAAAAAAAACTAAATTAACATTGGTTCATTAGTTTAGGAGCTACGATGCTACAGACAAATACACAGATGCACACGTCAAACTTATAACACCCCTCTTTTTGGGTTTGGGGTTAAAAATGCACATTACTTTGAACAGCTAGGGCTCCTTTCACATAATATTCACTTTTATGCACTATCAGGTTAAACCGGTGTTTTGTACATAAGTACACAGATACCTATAAATAGGCATCAGGATATATTATAAAGTTTACAGCCGTTGCACAGCCAGCCAAGCGTATAATTCGACATTTATAAATTTATCAGTTCAGTAAACAATAATTATCTACTTTTGCAACATACATAATAACAAATCAACAAAATACATAGGTTATAAGTAACAATTATTCGCAAATTAAGTAAATTAAAAACTTTGACAGCGAATTTTCCTTTGAGTAGGTTTACCCAAAAAGAGGGGTGTTATAAGTTTTACGTGTGTATCTGTGTATCTATGTATCTGTGTATCTGTATGTGGCATCGCTCCTATATGAATGAACCGATTTTAGTTTAGTTTTTTTTTTGTTTGAAAGGTGGCTTGATCGAGAGTGTTCTTAGCTATAATCGAAGAGAATCGGTTCAAAAATAATAAACTGCCAAGGTTGTACGCAAATGTCTTTCCGAAAATAGACCACATTTCACACCTCGACGGATATTTAGTTCAAACTTGGAGTTTACAACTTGCAAGGTTCCATCGAATTTCGTATGCATCGGGGTTATAAGACGATACTACATACAGTTACTTGTTTATAGAAGCGTATAGCTGGTACACTTTACATAATACAGTAGAGCCTCGATAATCCGAACTACCAAAAAATAACCCCTGTTCGGACTCACGGAGCGTTCGGATTACAGTAGGTATGTTTAAAAAAAATGCAAATATATTTTGACAAAAAATATTTATTCAGGTACTATAAAACACATATTTAAACCACAAAATACGTTACTTATTCATAAAGTCATCAATTTTAGTTTGGCGGGTTCTATTTATTGACCAAAAAAGGCTTTGTCCCTCAAATTACGCAGCATCATCTTTTCGGATAAAGACAAGTCATTTTCATCAGCCCAATCTAAACAAGTGTTCAGTGCTAATATAGCTTGTGAATGAGGAATTTTCTTGACGTTTAAAGCTGAAGTATTGTCAACAAAAGACTCGTCATTCCCAGACTCGTCAGTCTCTTGCGTAACAAAATATAAGATCAGCGGTCACGGTAAGGGAGAGAGAGGGGCAGTCGGCAGTTCGGATTACAGCGGCGTTCGGATTATTCAGAGTACGGATTATCGAGGTTCTACTGTATAATACATTAATATTAAATTTTTAATTAAATATAATTTTATTTATTTATATGCACAATAGTTTTTGATTTATCGTGCAAAAAAAATCGGAAATATACCCGAGTACAGAACCCTTAGTGCGCGAGTCAGACTCGCACTTGGCCGGTTCTTTAAAACTGAATTATTCCTACTTCACTCAACAATAACAGCCCGTTAGGTATTAGGTAGGTACTTATTTCCTTCAATTTCAAAACCATGTTTTTCAGAGTAATACTTCACTTCCGCAGGAAATATAAGGTTTCATTATGAAATCAAAAGTCAAAACTAAGATTTTAGAGTCTGAAATTAAGACTGCACTTCGCTTTTAAATGAGAATTCAAATGGCAGTTTAAATGCTTAGAAATGTCGTGAAAACGTTAAAGTCTTTCAATAGCTCAGCCTTAACCTTAGAGAACCTTGCGAGTTGCGGTTAAAATTCTATGAATTCACTCTCAGATGGTAAGTACGCGCTGTGGAAATTACGTTTACAACAATTTTTAACCACCGACCCAAAAAGAAGGGTGTTATAAGTTTGACATGTGTATCTGTGTATCTGTCTGTGGCATCGTAGCACCTAAACTAATGAAACGATTTTAATTTAGTTTTTTGTTTGAAAGGTGGCTTGATCGATGTTCTTAGCTATACAAGAAAATCGGTTCAGCCGTTTGAACGTTATCAGCTCTTTTCTAGTTACTGTGACCTTCACTTGTCGGAGGTGTTATAAATTTTTAATTTACACTTGTGAATCATGCTGATGACGATGATAATGAAAGTCACACTTGGAAACGAGCCGCCAGAAATAGCTTAGTCAATTTAAATTCCTTCGGCAGTTAATCTAATAACGTGCAATGACCTCATAACGAATACAACCGTGATATTGTTAAACATAAGCTATTTAAGCCGTCATGACGCGGTGTAAGAACCAGATGAACGTAACTACAAAAAAATCAAAAATCGTTTTTTTTCATAAATCGGGTCACAATGTGGGCCTTTATGAACTGCCAAAACGACGTAACGATATAGTCAATATTTCACAAATTCCAAAAAAACGTATTAGCATTTCAACAAATTTCAATAGAACCAAAAAAACATATCATGAGTTCCGCTAAAATAGTTTTAAAAATCGTGCAACCCGTTAGGGCTATAGGAACGTATTTGCAAAGACAATATTTTTAACCGTAGAAATATTGTTTGTTTCACAATATCATAGAACCATATCAACGCAAAAGCTTTTACGTTGTTTTGGGTGTTACAAAATTGTGTTTGACGCTAGATTTAAAAAGCCAAAACAACGTTTATCTATTTACGTTCTATTGGCCCAGACATTTTTGTAAAATAAATAATTTAAGTTAATGACCAAAGCGACGTAATACGATATACATTACTCTGGCGGTACTATTTTCTTTGATAATTATTATAGTCCATTGAAAAATAAAAACTTACGTTAGTATGGCAGCTAAAAATTGATGTAAATGAAAAATGAAAATGATGAACCTACAAGAAATAAATCAAAAATAAATCTAAGGCACCTGTCAAAAAGAAATGAAATCCCACCAAAAACATTTCATGTAAAATGTTGCCAAGACTCACAAGTTCATAATGTTTTCACTGTTAAAAAGTTATGAGATCTCTAGTAGAGCCAAGCCCCTAGCTGAGCTCAGATTTGTGCTGGCAATGGGACCTATCCCAAGTCCAAAGTATTTTAACAGTGATAACATTATGAACTTGTGAGTCTTGGCAACATTTTACATGAAATGTTTTTGGTGGGATTTCATTTCTTTTTGACAGGTGCCTTAGATTTATTTTTGATTTATTTCTTGTAGGTTCATCATTTTCATGGCCCACTCTCTATCGTTACCTCTTTTTTTTTAAGTTTTTATTAAACTTGTAATGTTCTCGTATGTAACTATGTTTCTTCGGGTGGAATCTTGCAACTCAATTTTGAAGCAGATATACCAAATTTCAGTCTTTTAGGACTTCAGGAAACACAGATAGTTGGTACGTTTGATAAATCTGCCACGGACATCTTATCCTGAAAACTAGTATTCGAGCAACAGATTTTACAGATATGCATCTCATAGAGGGGATGAAGGGGGACCCGATTTCTTAATTTATCTGTTGTTCATAATTCTTGAAATTCCTACTTAATGCCGAATTTCAGTCTTCTAGGACTTCAAAAAGTAGCCTAGAATTTTTGACTAGAGGTTTTGAATGTCGATAAATCTAAAACTATAAAAGCTAGACAATTTAAGACTATTAGACGAGGCAAAAGACCACCTGTGCAACAAATTGTGTTAAAAAATGCATATAATAAACTTTTACCCATTTCTGCTGAAAAATATGAAGATTTGCAGGACTTATGCAGACTAGAAGTCATCCCGTTACAATATCACAGTTTTTATGAAGGATTTTCAGTTGGAACAACAGATGATGACGAATATAATTAAGATTTTTCTATGCGGATGGCTTTAACATGTAAACTGAACTATGTTTATTATTAAAATTGCACGTTTTCAGCAGTAAATAAAGATTAAGTTGTGATTGATTGATTATTTTCATTGAATGATTTATTTAATTTTTTTTATTCATTTCATCACTAATACAAAATTAAAATTAGCTTCACAAAAATGACGTATTTCAGTACGATAACCTTACGATAACAAGAGAAGTTTAAAAAATTAAGGGCCACAGTAACGTATGTCTACCGAATTAAAAAAAATATTGTATCTATGACGTAAGCATACATATTAAATAAATAATTCTTAACTTTTACAAATCTCAAATAGTATGCCAATATATCAGTATATATTTTTTTTTTTGTCAATTGTATAGTTTCTCTTTAAATAGCTGGTAAAGTCTGAAGAGGCAATTTTAGATAGTTTTTTCGCTCTCCTGTAAAGTTTACGAAAACGTAGTTACGTTCATCTGGTTCTTACACCGCGATGAACTGTTCGTAAGACGTCTGGCACTCGGTCATTAAACAGCTTAGATTGTGTGTGACTTAAGAGGGCTCTCTCCGTCACTCGTTTCATACAATCGTAGTTCCAATTTCATTTGAATATTAAGCAACCAAAGTCCATGAAATTTTGCAGACATATTCTAGAAACTAATATCTATGTCTGTGGTTTTCCAGATTTCCGTTAAAATATTCGGTTTCAAAGTTACGCGGTCTTAAAAATTTTCATACAAATCCTTGAGACCATGTAATTTTAAAACTACATATTTTTAGAAAAATCTAAAACACCACAGACACAGATATTAGTTTCTAGAATATGTCTGCAAAATTTCATAGACTTTGGTTGCTTAATATTCAAATGAAATTGGAACTACGATTGTATGAAACGAGTGGAAACGAGTGACGGAGAGTTTTACACTGTCATAGACTCAGAATAAGCAAATGGCTCTCTTCAATAATCAAGGGTCATAGATTAGGTACTACAAGAAGCGATGTAATAGGTCAAAGAGGGGATAAACTTGCACCATTCGAAATTCAATTCGAACACGCCTAGGTACTTGCTTATTAAATTACTGTTATTTGGAAAACTCCATTAATTACTCCATTACCTGAAACAAGAAAAATCTTCATTAGAAACGAATTCACACGACTTACTACTGTCTATTACTGTACTAAACAGTACTATCTATAATCCTTCAGGTTCCAATTTGGCAAAATAAATATGATTATGATTATTTACCCCCGACCCGAAAAGAGGGGTGTTATAAGTTTGACGTGTGTATCTGTGTATCGTCTGTGGCATCGAAGCTCCTAAAGTAATGAACCGATTTTAATTCAGTTTTTTTTGTTTGAAAGGTGGCTTGATCGAGAGCGTTCTTAGCTATAATCGAAGAAAATCGGTTTAGCTGTTTGAAAGTTATCAGCTCTGTTCTAGTTTTCTTATAGAGAATTTTGTGTCGGGTCGGTATAACACCCCTCTTTTTGGGTCGGGGCCCGGCGGTCAAAAATGAGACAGATTTATGACAGCGATGTCTCGTTTTAACAGTGTCTTTGGTCTCAGCAAAGTGCGCTCTGTAAATCTCAACCTTAGTAGCGTGGTGGACTAGTTCTAAACCCTTCTCATTCCTTCTGAGAAGAGATCCGTATTTAGTAGGGAACTGGAAGGGTAAATAATAAATGATGATGATATGATATGATAGGTATGATATGATATGATATGACATGATATGATATGATATGATAGATATGATATTATGATAGATAGTCACACCTCGTAAGCTAAATCATCTTTGTTTACACACAACCATTCCGCCTTCCGATAAAGGATACACGTGCTGTTATATAAACCTACAACCAATTTAGATAACCTTGCTACCATTTTAAGGTTAACAACTATATCGTAACTTGCCAATGAAATATTGACTTTAAACTAGCATTTAATAGAGTCCATATTTGTTTGAATATAAATTTTAAATTGCTGCTATTACTGATAGTATACCCAGTACATATTCGGTTTCAATGTGCAGATGTTTGGATGCCTTCTGTACATAAAAGTGTGAGTATCTACCAATGACATAAATTCATACTATTTATTATTATTAAACAAGAAAGTGTATCTGTCTGTCTGTTCGTTACATTTTCACGGCCGGTTCATCCGCTTTACTTTATATATTGTAGGTTGTACCTTTGCTTACAATTGTTGTTTTGTCTTGATTATTTCATGCTTTGTGTGCAATATAGTTTTCTATCTAGGTATCTATCTACAAAATGTACAGAGATACAGTCTGCTACTTTGCTACCGCAACCCGGAGACGGACATAGTCTATCTAATTAGAGCCTTAATAGCTCAATGGTTAAATGAGCGGGTTGAAATCCGAAAGATCGGCGGTTCGAACCCCAACCCATTGGCCAAATGGCAGCCATTTTGATTTTTTTGTTATTTGTTGTTAACTCTCTACCCATTACCCCATTACGGTTAACGAGATACAGCCCGCTGAAATACAGAAGGACGGATGGACTGTGGAGACTTAGTAACAGGGTCCAGTTGGTACCCTTTGGTTACGGAACCCTAAAACCCATCAATCACAATGGATAGACAGGTATAATCATTAACAATTATTAAGTGTTTGTTAGACAACTGTCGGCTTACGTGATAAGACGGCAGCCAATGCTAGTTACGTATGCAAGTCATTACTTGCTTGTCAATTGTCACACATACTCTATCTTGTCCATCAACAACATGATGAATAAATATAGAGTGATAAAACTATGGAAGCCCATTGAATTAATAGGAGTTTATTCGTAGCACGCTCCAGACAAACGTAAGTTTAAAACTAGTTATTGACGAAAATCTGGCAAACCCCAGACACAGATATTGAAGATACGTTCCAGAAACAACTATCTGTGTCAGTCAGTCAGTTTCTCTTAACATGAAGGTATTATATATATAAGAAATTTGCAGAATCCTTTTAAAGAAAACTTGAAGAAAAATTTTCTCCAAGTCCCATTAAAAGTTTTCAATAACGACTCTATCATCGATTTTATTACTGACACATTAATGAACTTTGATACAAGTTCTAGAACTTAGCAATCCCTTTCTATCAACCTATAGGTACCTATATACTTAAGTTATTATAAAAGTTCCGATAGACAAAGCACATACAATTTATTGTATATTTATTGTATTAAAAACAAGTGCAAACAACCCTGACAAGTCAATGTTACAATAACTAGAAAAGAGCTGATAACTTACAAACGGCTGAACCGATTTTCTTGGATTATAGCTAAGAACACTCTCGATCAAGCCACCTTTCAAAGAAAAAAACTAAATTAAAATCGGTTCAATAGTTTAGCAGCTACGATGCCACAGACAGATACACAAATACACACGTCAAACTTATAACACCCCTCTTTTTGGGTCGGGGGTTAATTATGTAGATCTTTTTCTTAAAAAAAATGTCTTTCTATTCATGTTATTATCGTTGACAGACAGACAGACAACAAAGTGATCCTATAGGGTTCCGTTTTGCCTTTTGACGTACGGAGCCTTAAAAAGGAACCCTTATAGGATCACTTTGTTGTCTGTCTGTTTGTCTGTCTGTCTGTTCGTCTGTCTGTTGTGTCAAGCGAAACCTATAGGGTACTTCCGGTTGACCTACAATCATGAAAAGCAGGTATTTCTCTGGAGATACGTAAAAGGATAATTGAAATTACTTAGGTACCTAATGCTATGCATGCAAGTGTATGCAAATGTGTACGCAACAAGCTACGTAAGCAGATTTAAATGCACATGCAACAGGAAACTGCGTAATCGGCGCTTACGCAGTTTAATCATTACTAAACGGTACGCAGGCGCCATTTCAATCACCATTATGTTGATAAGATTTAAGGCCTACAGCCATATCTGGGGGCACGGTAGTGCCCCCGGCCATTATTATTACGTTCCATTCCGTTCCATTAGCCTGTATGCGTCCACTGCTGGGCATAGGCCTTTCCAAGAGCGCGCCACCAAACACGGTCCTCCGCCTTCCTCATCCACCCGCTCCTCACCACCTTCTTCAGGTCAGCGGTCCAGCGAGCTGGAGGTCATCCATTGCGCTTTACCGATACGCGGTCTCCACTCCAGAACACGTCTGCCCCATCGGCCGTCAGTTCTGCGACAGATATGACCTGCACATTACCACTTCAGCTTGCTAATCCTTTGAGCTATGTCAGTCCCTTTTTAACCCCCGACCCAAAAAGAGGGCTGTTATAAGTTTGACGTGTGTATCTGTGTATCTGTCTGTGGCATCATAGCTCCTAAACGAATGAACCGATTTTAATTATTTTTTTGTTTGAAAGGTGGTTTGATTGAAAGTGTTCTTAGCTATAATCGAAGAAAATCGGTTCAGCCGCTTGAAAGTTATCCGCTCTTTTCTAGTTTTCTTTTAGAGGTTTTTGTGGCGGGGGTTTTTTAAATTTTGAGTTATATAGGATTATGAATTATAATGTAAATCATAAACTAACTTTACTATGTCGTAGATGCACCAACTAATAAAATTCAAGAAACGTTGGTCACAAGTGTCAAATCATTGGTCACAATCGACCAACGTGGTATGGAACAATCCGATGAATGCAGTGACCTCAATACAGAACGAGATCGATGTGGTTAACACATATGTGGACATAGACTAACTAATGAGCAGAGAACTCGTTAAAGTAATGAAAAATTCACCTTCTTGGTGAACAGGTGGACGCCATGTAACGATTTGGACCTGGTTATAGGTATTTACATTTGAGTGTCCGTTGCTGGGACCAAACGTTAGCAGATTTTTAACCCCGACTCAAAAAGACGGGTGTTATAAGTTAGACGTGTGTATCTGTGTATCTGTCTGGGGCATCGTAGCTTGTAAACTAATGAACCGATTTTAATTTAGTTTTTTTTTTTGTTTGAGAGGTGGCTTGATCGAGAGTGTTCTTAGCTATAATCCAAGAAATTCGGTTCAGACGTTTGAAAGTTATCAGCTCTTTTCTAGTTACTGTAACCTTCACTTGTCGGGGTTGTTTTGAATTTTAAATTTACACTTGTTATAACTTAATTTGTATAGGTACAGTCTAGATTATAGCTAAGAACACTCTCGATCATGCCACCTTTCAAAAAAAAAAAACTAAATTAAAGTTGGTTCATTAGTTTAGCAGCTACGATGCCACAGACAGATACATAGATACAAAGAGTATTCACAGATACACTTATAACACCCCTCTTTTTGGGTCGGAGGTTAATAAGCACATTTAGTAATTTCAGTTGGGTAAATGAAATACTACAGAGTATAAATGAAATGCACAAGAGAAAGAATAAAAGTCAGCTCTATTTTTCGATCAGTGTTACAAAACGTGATCTATCTCTATAAACATTGCTCCATATTTTTAGAGTTCCATACCTCCAAAGGAAAAACGGAACCGTTCGGGTTTACTTTGTTAGCTATCTGTCTGTCTGTCCGTCCATCCGTCCGTCGTGTCCGAAGAAAACCTACAGGATACTTCCCGGTGATCTAGAATCGTGAAAGGCAGGTAGGAAGGTCTTATAGCACAAAGTAAAGGAATAAATCCGAAAACCGTGAATTTGTTGTTACATCATTAAAAAAAATGTGTTTTAATTTTTAAAGTAAGATAACTATACCAATTAGGGTATTTATTTTTATTATTATTTACCTTCTATTCTAAAACAGATTTTTATTTATTTTTATGCATAATAGTTTTAGACTTATCGTGCAAAATGTCGGAAAAATTACCCGAGTACGGAACCCTCGGTGCGCGAGTCTGACTCGCACTTGGCCGGTTTTTAACTCGAGCAATCTGTTGCTGAAATGAACTCGGTCGACTGTCCTCGATAGTTTCAAGCTACACAGGTATAATACAGGCTAGTAACCGCGACAGATGAAAACAATACCAACTCTCTACCATCCATTCTAGTTTTGCGATCCGGATGACATTTAAATTTTATAGATTCTATGCAAAGAGATAACACACAGACCGCATTTGTTATTGTTTTTAACCCCCGACCCAAAAAGAGGGGTGTTATAAGTTTGACGTGTGTATCTGTGTATCTGTGTGTCTGTGTATCTGTGTATCTGTGTATCTGTCTGTGGCATCGTAGCGCCTAAACGAATGAACCGATTTTAATTTAGTTTTTTTTGTTTGAAAGGTGGCTTGATCGAGAGTGTTCTTAGCTATAATCTAAAATTAATTTAAAATTAATTAAAACGTAGTTCTAAAAAAATTGGTTCAGCCGTTTAAGAGTTATCAGCTCTTTTCTAGTTTTCTTGTAGAAAAGAGGGTTAGATAACCGTTAGGTTCATAATATTATGTCAATTGACAAATGTCAAGCTGTCAAGATGGACGTTGCCTAAATACATAGTTATTTATTTGAAAATGATGTTTTGGAAAACTCAAATACTTTGGATCGTCGGGGGTGTTATAAATTTTTAATTTACACTTGTCAAGCATCAGCTTGAAGATTTCATCTATCATGTTTTGATGATGTATTTATAAGTTAAACTAGGTAAAGAAGTATGGCACAAATACAAAGACTCAAATCTAATTTACTGTGCATCAAAATATTAAATCTGGGTGTCATAAAAAAACCGGCTAAGTGCGAGTAGGATTCGCGCACCGAGGTTCCGAGGCGAGGAAAAAAGGTTTTTTTTTTTGCCAAAAATAGGCGTAATTCAAAACGTCGATTAACGATTATCACTTTACCGTTTTGACAAAAAAATCTTGAATCTCAAGCAAAATTCATTCACCTGGCCTCTCTCCTGGTGAGGTGAAGTTAGAGGAAAAGGATGACACGCACAAATAGCATTGTTACCGTCATCTGTGGAAACAGCACTATTTTGGGTTCCACCAGGTTCCAAGCGGGCTCTTAAGACGGGTCTCTCCGTCACTCGCTTCATACAAACGTAGTTCCAATTTCATTTGAATATTAAGCAACCAAAGTCCAGGAAATTTTGCAGACATATTCTAGAAACTAATATCTGTGTCTGTGGTGTTTTACTAGGATATGTCTGCATTTCATGGACTTTGGTTGCTTAATATTCAAATGAAATTGGAACTACGATTGTATGAAGCGAGTGACGGAGAGAGCCCTGTTAAATAGGTAGCTTAGCTATACCTACTAGGTATTCGTGATGAATAGGTACTCAACGCTAAGTGTTCTTACAACAAGACTCGATACAAAATATGTCGCGCAACGGTAACAAGGTCGTCGCAGGTTCATTGTGGATTATGCCTACGTACCCAATACCTACCCGGCAGATTACACCCACGCCCGTGTCTATATGTACGACATTCTTGACATTCTAACAGCTTAAGAGGGGTCTCTCTGTCACTCGCTTCATACAAACGTAGTTCCAATTTCATTTGAATATTAAGCAACCTAAGTCCATGAAATTTTGCAGACATATTCTAGAAACTAATATCTGTGTCTGTGGTTTTCCAGATTTCTGTTAAAATATTCGGTTTCAAAGTTACGCGGTCTTAAAAATTTACATACAAATCTTGGAGCCCCTGTAATTTTAAAACTACATATTAGAAAAATCTAAAACACCACCGACACAGATATTAGTTTCTAGAATATGTCTGCAAAATTTTATGGACTTTGGTTGCTTAATATTCAAATGAAATTGGAACTACGATTATATGAAGCGAGTGACGGAGAGAGCCCTGTTAAGTTAGTACCTAGTTCAGAGAACATCTAGACATTGGGATCCTAAAAGATGCTGGAATAGCAAAGTCACACCGAAAGACGCGGTGTTGGCAGATTAGTCACTTAAGAGGGCTCTCTCCGTCACTCGTTTCATACCATTTCATACAATCGTAGTTCCAATTGCATTTGAATACTAAGCAACCAAAGTCCATGAAATTTTGCAGACATATTCTAGAAACTAATATCTATGTCTGTGGTTTTCCAGATTTCTGTTAAAATATTCAGTTTCAAAGTTACGCGGTCTTAAAATTTTCATACAAATCTTTGAGCCCCTGCAATTTTAAAACTACATATTTTTAGAAAAATCTAAAACACCACAGACACAGATATTAGTTTCTAGAATATGTCTGCAAAATTTCATGGACTTTGGTTGCTTGATATTCAAATGAAATTGGAACTACGATTGTATGAAATGGTATGAAACGAGTGACGGAGAGAGCCCTGTTAAGTGGGTATGCTATACGAATGCGGCATCAAATGCATTGCTAGTGAGTCCCACATGGCCGCTTTTCATCATGCATCATCACTTACCACCAATTCGCGCAATATTTTGTGCAGTATGGAGGCACATGGAGGTAATATGGAGTTGTATGGCGCTCACCGCAATCGAAGCGCTCAGTGCGTGCAGGTGCAACACCCCCGACAAGTGAAGGTTACAGTAATAACTAGAAAAGAGCTAATAACTTTCAAACGGCTGAACCGATTTTCTTGGATTATAACTAAGAACACTCGATCAAGCCACCTTTCAAACAAAAAAAAAACTAAATTAAAATCGGTTCATTAGTTTGGGAGCTACGATGCCACAGACAGATACACAGATACAAAGATACACACGTCAAACTTAGAACACCCCTCTTTTTGGGTCGGGGGTTAAAAATAAATAAATCTGATTCAAACATATTATGTTGAGACCAACAAAACAATTTCCTTAATCAAGCTGGTACTGAAAGCGTTTATTTTACAATGCAATAGCCGTACATATCGTAAATCCTAATTTAAACATTATAGTCTCAGAGTAAGTGATAACATTTTCTAGACTACAGTAATCATTATAAACAGTTACGAAAATTATAACTTATTCTGACTAATTTAATAATTTTTCTACCTACTAAGTAGATATTAGCCAAAATAGGCAAAGTGCTCGTCCTTCTTTTAGTAATTAATTTCAATTTCAATTTCAAAGCCTTTATTTACTCCTTATCTTATCTTAATTCTAATTATTTACATATTATTTTTTAAGTTATTTACATTTTATATCTAGTATTAATTTAATGTTAGTAAGTATTTCTCTATTAGTATTTTTGATTGCTATGGTGAGCGTATGAAGTGTGTGTGTGTGTGTTTGTATGTGTGTGTGTGTGTGTGTGTTTGTATGTGTGTGTGTTTGTATGTGTGTGTGTGTATCTGAATGTATACTTGTGTGTATGTGAATACGAGTGTTTGTTAGTAAGTTAGTAAAACTTAGTATATTTTATTTAATATTATATTCTTCTTTCTTAGATAAGGATCCCTCTTGGGTATAGGCCTCCTCCAGCTGGTGCCATTTTTTTCTGTCTTTGGCACTTTCAAGCCAATTTATTCCTGCTATTTGTACAATATCGTTCGACCAGCGCGCCTTCGGTCTACCAATTTTTCTTTTGCCTGCTGGACCTGGCCAAGTAGAGATTTTTCCTGTCCATCTTTCATCTGTAAATCTCGATACATGACCAGCCCACTTCCATTTCAGTTTTAAGGCATGTTTCAAGGCGTCTGTAAGTTTTGTCTTCTTTCGTATGTCTTCACTTCTCACTTTATGTATTTTTCGCAGATTAAGTATGCTCCTTTCCATCGCCCTTTGGCAAGTTACTATTTTTCTTTTGATGCTCTTTGTGTGGACCCATGTTTGGCTGGCGTAGGTGAGGCATGGTAGGATGCATGTATCTATGACTGCTCTTTTAAGATGTACTGGGTAAGCTCCTTTCATTATTTCTTTTTGTGCCCAGTACTTGTTCCAGCTTATGTTAATCCGTCTGTCTACTTCCTCTTCTGCACTTGTAATGCTGAAGGAGACTTGTTTGCCAAGATATAGATAGGAGCGTACGTATTCTAGTTCAATGTTGTTCAAAAGTATTCTATTTTGTGAACTGTTTGTCATTATCTTGGTTTTACTTAAATTCATTTCTAGTCCTACTTTTCTACTTTCTATATCTAAGGTTCTTATCATTTTTTCTAGTTTCCTACTGTGGTCTGCAAAGATCGCGATGACATCTGCAAACCTTAGGTGACTAAGATATTTGCCGGATATATTGATGCCTTCTTTTCTCCAGTCTAGATTGCTGATTACGTTTTCAAGGACTGCAATAAACAGTTTTGGAGATATTGGATCACCTTGTCTAACACCTCTTGATATATTTATTTCTTCCCCGCAGAATTCTAGTTTCACCTTGCTTTTGCTATTCATGTATATGTTCTTCAATATATTTATATATTGCTTGTTTATTTTACACTTAGTTAGCGCCTTCCAGATGGAAATATGTGATATGCTGTCAAATGCCTTTGTGTAATCTATGAAGGCGATGTAAAGCGGTTTTTGAAATTCTCTGTATTTTTCAATAGTCTGCTCCATTACATGAATATGGTCAATAGTACTGAACCCTGAGCGGAAACCGGCTTGCTCTACAGATTGAAAGCTGTCAATTTGTGGACCGATCCTGCTTGAAAGGATGGATGTGAATAGTTTATAGATGCTTGACAAAAGACTAATCGGTCGGTAGTTTGATATATCGAGAGGGTTACCCTTTTTGTAAAGGAGAATGATTTCAGAAGAGGTCCATTGTGAAGGTACTTGTCCTGTGTTTATCATCATATTGAACAGTAATGTTAAGGGAGAAGTAAGCTGGCGCGCTGCGATTTTTATTAATTCATTTTGTATATTGTCCGGTCCTGCGCTTTTTTCATTCTTAAGAGATTTAATGTGGTCTAATGTTTCAATTTCGTTTATTGGCATCACTTCATCCATTTCTTCTTCTTCTTCGTGAACATCTTCGATTTCATGACTCGTGTAACTTTTGTCTTCTGGTCGTTTCGAGTACAACTCTTTATAAAATTGTGTAGCACAATCCATCAGGTCAATCCTGGTTTTTACTTCCTTTGAACCTGAGTTCAGAGCTTGGATCCAGTTCTTGTGAGTTTTTAATTCCTTTTGGGCTCTTTTATAACTTCTATATTTAACCAAGTTTTTTTCAATGATGTTTCTCCTGTAAGCCTCATAGTCATTTCTTATTGCTCTGTTTGTACTTTTGAATATATCACTTAATTCTTTTCTCGTATTTTTATCCCTGTGTTTAATAAGTAAAAGGTCTGTGCGTCTTTTTATAAGCGCCTTTGTTTCTTGTTTTAAAATATCTTTTCTCTTTTTGTTTTGTTTTGTTTTGGGATCTAGACTTGTTTTGATTGCTTTTTCTATGGAATCGTAGTAGGACTGTACGTTTATATTTTCCTCTGTATCCTCTGTATCTGTGTGTTGTTGTTGTGTATTGTATTCTATTTCTTTTATAAGAGCTGTTAAATTTCTTAGATAAGTTTCGACTGCAGATTCGCTATTTGGGATCACAAGAGACTCTTTGAAAGTTTTTCTACATTTTTTTGTATTTTTTATTTCAAATGTTGCTCTAACTAACCTGTGATCTGACGGAAATTCAATGTTAGTTAGTACTTCAATATTTCTTACATGCTTTATAAGATTGGTCAGTATGAAATCTATTTCGTTTCTTATCTTTCCATCAGGTGATATCCAGGTCCATCTACGGTTTTCTTTTTTATTAAAATAAGTGTTGACTATGGAGAGTTTATGTTCGAAGGCATATGATATGAGTAGTTCTCCTCTTTTGCTTCTTGACCCGTAGCCGTAGTTACCCATTATTATCTTTTCGTTATGTTTAGGTTGTCCAATTTTGGCATTAAAATCACCTAAAACAATGACATTTTTATCTGCTGCCTCATGTGCTTTATTTAAGGTTTCGTAGAATCCAATAATATCTTCTTCATTAGAGTTTTCTGTTGGGGCATATGCTTGGATGATTGAGACAGGTGTTCTATCGAAACTTAGCTGTAGCATTGCTACTCTGTCCGAGAATCCGGTAAAACTAATGATGTTATCTTTGTGTTTTTTCTTGACTAAAAAACCTACCCCATGGTGCCCTGCTTTTTCACCCTTATAGTAGAATATGTGGTCAAGGTGTTCTTCTATATTACAGCCTTCTCGTCTGACTTCAGCTAGGCCTAAAATGTCGAATTCAATTTTTTGTAATGCTTGTTGTAGTTCTATATATCTTTCTACAGACGCAAGTGACCTTACGTTGTAGGTGCAAATTTTTAAAGATAGTTTTCGTAACGATTTTGTATTTGCTTGGGAGCAGTTTTTATTTATTTTATTATGTATAGCTGGAGGGTTTTGGTCGTACTCCTCCTCGGTGACCAGCCGTGTTGGAGGAGGGAGAGGGTTCCTTTGTCGTAATTGCTATTCATCTTTCTCTATCATATGAAGGCTTGCACTTGGCTCTGGAGAGAAGAAAGCTTCATCACGCGTAGACTTCGGTGTTTGCTTAGGAGTCCAATATGATGATAGGGTGTTCTTTTTCTGTAAATGTGTTGGATTACCTTCACTCGTTTTTTTAGTATGTTTGTTTTGCTTATCGGGGGGTGTTATAGATAAGTTGCGTTTGTTGCGAGATTTTCCTTGTTCGCGGTTTTCTTTCTGTGGGAGGATAATAAGTTTGTCGTATTTGATATATGCTATGTTTCCTTTTTCTTTTTCTACTTTTACTTTTTCTTGTAATTCCTTTCTTATTTCTAGAACTTTAGGTGGATAATCTTCTTTGATATAATAGTTAGTCTTCTCTAGCAACTTTTTATTTTTTAAAATTTCAATTTTCTTACCGAGTGTGGTTAGTGTTATCATAACTGGTCTAGTTTTACTACTTTTTTTACCCTTTCTGCCCATGAATTCAATTTCTGAAGCTGTGCAATTTACTTTCATGTTCAAATTAAATATTTCCAGTATTATTTTTAAAAGGTCTTGGTAGCTGCGTTCTTTTTCTTCTACGCCAAAAATTATGATATTTCTGGTTCTTATTTGTTTTTCGAGAAAGTCTAGTCGGCGTTCCTGTGTTTGGACTGTTATTTCCAGTGCTTGTAACTGTTCTTGTACGTGATCAAATTTTTCATCTATTTTCTTCAGTAGAGTTGTTTCACTATTTTTAACACTGTCTTTCGTCTCGTTGATATCGTTTTGAATAGCCTTGAGCAAGCGTTTTATGTCTTCCATGACTGGTGAGAATATTATTAGGTATACCCTTTATAAGTCAACTAAGTAATTTTTTTTTTTTTTTTTTTTTTTTCCTTTTTATTATTATTATAATATTTTTTTTTTTTTTTTTTTTCCTTTTTATGTTATTTTTATTTATTTTTTTTACAATATTCTCACCGATCTGATAATTTTGAAAAACTTTTATAAATCACGGACCGGGGATCGAACCAGCGGCGTATGTCGATTTTAGTTGGAGATGATCCGATCGTTCGACCGCTGAGCCACAGTTGTTGGTAGCTTGACGATGAAATTTTAATATGCTATTTGTCCGCTTTGTTTAACTGCGTTGCCCGTTAATGCGTCACTGTTTTTATTTTTGTGCCACCCTCAAAAGAAGATGTTGTATGTTTCTACTAATTTGAATTGATTTGCGAAATGTTTAATTAATTTATTAATAATTAATTAATTAATATTTTGTACTAGATTGATGTCCGCGATTTCATTCGCATGGGTTTAGTTTATTAAAAACCCCGTGGGAACTCTTTGATTTTCCGGAATAAAATGTACTTAACCTAAGTCACTCTCCAGATCTTTAACTATGGCCTTGCAAAAAATCACGCTGATTCGCTCTCCCGTTGCGGCTTGATTGAAGGACAAACCAACAAAAAAACTTTCGCATTTATAGTTACGAGTAGTGATTCAATACGAAACATGTGACTGTCTCTTACACTATAACGGTCTACATTGCATTTTGTAAACGACGGACGAATTACTATGTCGAGAACATAATTCAGTTGTTCAACTCTGATTCCTACCATTCCAAATCTACAGTTAAAATTGAACTTTAACTCGTTAGTCATAGAGTGAATAGTCCTTTTTGACTAGTTTGCTGCGAAATCGGGTCAAATTTTAAATTGATTTCGATGACAATTGAATCACATTTGCCGCCTGCTCACTAAAACAATTTAACTTTAACTAGGCTTTAATTCAATTATGATCATTTATCGTGTCAAATTAGTTATGAGTTATGGACGTACCAATGGTAGGTACCATCGTATCATTGGTACTTACCTACTTAAGATTAAGTGGTGATGCCTAGTGGTTAATACTTTGGTCTCATATTTACGGGGCGTCCGGGTATCGTCGTCCCCGGGCACTCACCTCTAACTTTTTTTTAAATAAAAAAATACGAGCAAACGAGCAGGCGGTTCACCTGGTGTTAAGTGATTACCGCCGCCCATGAACATTTGCAGCACCAGAGGTACCGCCGATGCGTTGCCGGCCTTTCAGTAATATGTTGAACCGCCCCTTGAATAACCCCATGTTGTAATCTAGTAACTTTTCGGAGATAATAATATTATGTGTGTTAATTTACCGTGATACTTTGCGGACTTAAAAAAATTGTTTAAAACTCCAATGTAAGAACCCTGCAAACAGCTGATCGTAAGAATCTTCTGTGAAATCGAAGGACATTTTGAACGTTCGTCAAGTAGCGAGGAAAGAATCCATGGCCCTAATTATTTGGTAATTGCCTGCCTCATTTGGTCATGTTAGATACAGAACCTTTATAATTAACCCCCGACACAAAGAGAGGGGTGTTATAAGTTTGACGTGTGTATCTGTGTATCTGCTTGTGGCATAGTAGCTCCTAAACGAATGAACCGATTTTAATTTAGTTTTTTTTTGTTTGAAAGGTGGCTGGCTTGATCGAGAGTGTTCTTAGCTATAATCCAAGAAATTCAGCCGTTTGAAAGTTATCAGCTCTTTTCTAGTTACTGTGACCTTCACTTGTCGGAGGTGTTATTTTTTAATTTACACTTGTGATATATCAAACACGCTGTAAGCGATTTATTTATTTGCATACCGTAATCGGTTATTGGCCTGTGTTTTATGCAACCTGGGCGGATGTACCGCGCACGCTGCTGGGGCTAATCTAATACACAGCTGTATCAAATTACTCAATGTATCTGTTACATAAAATGACCACATTTCATAAGAATATGTGAAACTTAGTTTCTAGTAGTAACATCTGTGATAGCGTAATTAGCTTAATTACTTACATACCTTCTAACTTACTAAATATTTACTTGGGTTCTAGAGATACTAAAACTAAAAAAAATACCCAAGTACGGAACTATCGGTGCGCGAGTCTGACTCGCACTTGGTCAGTTTTTTCCTCTGGTGATATGGAACCCTAAAAATTAGTGTTTGTCTGTCTATTCACTATCTATGTGCACTATCTCCTCTCAGAGGGGTTGGGTGGGATGAGTCACAGGTATCTCTAGGTCTCTTCAAGATATTTTCCTTTACCAATAAAGCAAGATGATATTTAACCTTAAAACGCACGTAATTCCAAAAAGATTTAGGTATTTGCCCTGGATTGAACCCCGTACGACGTGTTATAACCACTAAATCGACGAACCAAAACCAAAAAAATGTCTTTAGTAAAACCCTTGATTGCTGTGACTGAGTAATTAAGTAGGTATTGATAAGAAACCATTTACTGTACTAGTGGAATGTATACTGCATTTGTCAAGTACGGGTCACGGCCGGTTGCATCATCAAGCCAGCTCTTATCTCCACGAGATATACCCGACTATGGCGAAGTCAAAGAAAGGATTCGGTCAAACCGATCAAAATTACTCGCCAACCAAGATAGTGACATATGGAGCAGAAACGAGGACACTGACAGTTGGCCTCGTCCGCAAACTAAAAGTCGCTCAGCGCGCATGGAGCGAGCTATGTTGGGTGTCACTCTCAGAAATTTGCAGAAGAACAAAAGCAACCGACAAAGCTCAAAGCATTAGCAAGCTGAAGTGGAAGGTGGAGACCCTGTGTGGTGGCGCGCTCTTGGAAAGGCCTATGTCCAGCAGTGGACGCATACAGGCTGATGGAATGGAAAAGATAGGTCATCTATTTAACTAATTAGATTGTAAATTCAATTTTCAGAAATTTCAGAGATTCTTGAATATTGTTTATTTATTTTCAGGTGACTATGGAAAGACATTATTCCTACATCCTACCGTCTGGTGGACGCTAGAATAACAAGTTTCCTTTATTCCAACGCACACAATGAGTCATACTGTTGCTCAGAACTCATTCCCTGCTTCCACTAGAGTTACCACGGTTTATTGCCTATCTGTATTAGGATAAGTGCCTACCGCTTATCGAAATATAAATGATAAAGTATTACTTTTACGAGAACGAATGACGGTAATTTTGTGGTTGCATGGATTAGATTCGATTCAAAAGGGTTACTGGAAGAAATCTCCAGAAACAAGTTATCTATACTGCACGTCTTTTCATTGTATTTATAACATACGACACAGCTCCGACATGGCTCAACGAATCAGCCAGCTGAAATGGCAGTGGGCAAGTGGGCAGGCTACGACTATCGCAGAGTTGATGGCTGCTAGGGCAGACGTGTTCTGGAATGGAGACCGCGTATCAGCAAGCGCAGTATGGGGCGACCTCCGACTCGCTAGACTGATGACTTCAAGATGACAGTGGGAAGTGGGTGGATGAGGAAAGTGGAGGATCGTGTGTAGTGGCGCGCTCTTGAGATGGCCTATGTCCAGCAGTGGACGCAAACAGGCTGATTGATTGATGAGTATTTTTGCGGAGTAACTCGCCAAAACTTGTTTTTCTGGTGAGTATGGTAACCCTACCCCGGGATGACGCATTCGGCGCGCATCGATAATAATCGCTCCTCTTAAACGGTTCCTAGAATTCAGGCCTTGAATATGTATCAAGTTCCCTTCCTTATTTAATTTCTTTAAAGATACCTGCCTATTTATGAAAATTTACGGTTGCTACTCAATCGTACTCAGCGGGCGAAAACCGTGAATTTTATGGTAGGTAACATCCCAAAAAAAAACTCGCGTACCTACTCGGGTATTTTTACCGACATTTTGCACGATAAATCAAAAACTATTATGCATAAAAGAAAATAAAAATCTGTTTAACAATGTGTACAGGTAAAGCCCTTTCATATGATACCCCACTTGGTATAATTATCTTACGTTGAAAATTGAAATAAATACTAATTATTCTTTATTCATGAACATTTAAAAAGTTTTTTTTACTTGTGCTTTAAGACCTAGCCACCTGCCTAATTTCATGATTCTAGGTCAACGGGAAGTGCCCTATAGGTTTTCTTAACATTATTACTTCTTCTTCTTCTTCTTCTTCTCTCTGGGCTGGTTTTCGCACTTAAACGTTTCCGCAACATTATTACTTATTGGATAACATATTGTGCGAGTAACTACGTAGATAATATTACAGAATGGATGATGATTACAGAGCAGAATGTAAAGTGTGAAAGCATGGAGCGAGTGAGTTGCGCGAGTGAGACGCCAGTAGTGGTCGCGGTCGATGGCTGTCACGGTCCAGCGCGGCGTCTCCAGGCAAGTGGCAAGTGACACCATTATTGGTGATAGTTGATTTCGATTACGTGCCAATGCTGGTATTGATATTAAATGACCAGGATATTTTGAATTGAAGAAAGAAGTAAAGAACACAAGTGTAAATTAAAAATTTATAACACCCCCGACAAGTGAAGGTTACAGTAACTAGAAAAGAGCTGATAACTTTCAAACGGCTGAAACGATTTTCTTGGATTATAGCTAAGAACACTCTCGATCAAGCCACCTTTCAAACAAAAAAAAAACAACTAAATTAAAATCGGTTCATTAGTTTAGGAGTTACGATGCCACAACTAACTTTTTCGTGAACACGTTTAAATTTTTTTTTGTGATGTTTTCAGATTTCTTCCTTTACTTGTGCAATAATACCTACCTACCTGCCTTTCATGATTCTAGGTCAACGGGATGTGCCCTATAGGGTTTCTTGATAGACACTACAGACCTATAGGGTTTCTTGACACTACAGACGGACAGACAGACAGACAACAAAGTGATCCTATAGGGTTCCGTTCTTCCTTTTGAGGTACGAAACCCTAAAAAAAATTATTTCACCATTAAAAAACAACTTTAGAAGCGAGAATCGATGGTAGGACCAAGAGATAGCGTGATAGTTCAACATTAACACCGCCTCGATTTCCAAGCCCCATAACGATTGTATTTAACTTGACATCTAGTGTAGGTACTTAGAACTTCGGAGTTTCCACAGAGATTTCACCTTGATAATGGCCATGGTGGTTTAGAAATACCACAAAAAATGCTGCTTGGTTTAAACATAAATTGAACCTTCGCGCTATTCGATAGGCTTACAGTTTTTTTTTAACCACCGACCCAAAAAGAGGGATGTAATAAGTTTGACGCGTGCGTCTGTCTGTGGCATCGTAGATCCTAAACTAATGAACCGATTTTAATTTAGTTGTTTTTTTTTGTTTGAAATGTGGCTTGATTGAGAGTGTTCTTAGTTATAATCCAAGAAAATCAGTTCAGCCGTTTGAAAGTTATCAGCTCTTTTCTAGTTACTGTAACCTTCACTTGTCGGGGGTGTTATAAATTTTTAATTTACACTTGTGTTAACAATTAAACTCTCAGATAGTAAAATCAACCCGTATAATGCAATGTAAATCGGTCGGAGCGCAAACAGCAACTGAACTCGTCGTTCCACGCCACGTCCTCGCCCTAGCGCCATCTTTTTCGTCTCGATGGAGGGGGCTCTGACGTCACGACCACAGCATAACCACCAACACCAAGCAACACAGAACGTGAGAACGAGGTGTTGCCAACACGGCCATGCTGCATGGTGCCCGCCCCGGGCACCCCACGAGTCGGGATAAAATTACTGCAAAATAAACAACCGTTTGTTACGGTATTGTATTAGTCTGTGTAATATCCTAACGTCATCTGTCACTTGTCACATACTTGTCACTTGTCACCTATCGCTGTCTTGATACAATGTCTGTCTGTGTCGTGTGAATGGAAATAAAATCAAATCCAAGAGCATCCATCTTTTATTTGTAACACACCAATGAAATATGGTGTCAGAAGTGGGATCACAATAAAGAAAAACAATGCAGGACGAAGATTTTGTGAACACAAAGCCTAGAAGACCACCAGGTCACAGCGAGTCGTCAACCAGCCACGCCATGACGCCATTGCCAGTAGGCATGACCCTGCCGCCGTTCATCGTTGAAGGTAACAACGTCCCATTGCTATGGAAAAAATGGCTCACACGACTGAAAGTCTATTTAAAGGCAAATAATTTAGATGAAGCTGAAGATGCACGTAAAACAGCCATTCTCTTGCAGTTCATCGGATCAGATTGTCTGGAAATTTTTTACTCATTTGACCTAGATATCGAAAAAGTTAGTTTTGGCGATCTCTGTAACAAATTTACACAGTATTTCACTCCGAAAATAAACGTCACGATAGAAAGGCATAAATTATTTAGCAGGAAACAACTACCAAATGAATCTATAGACACCTATGTCACGGATCTAAAAAATTTAAGTCACACTTGTGAATTTGGTGACATACGTGAAAGCTTGCTCAGAGACATATTTAGCTGGAACTGCAACAACACTTACTATAAAGAAAGGATTCTAATTGAAAAACCGAACACCCTAGAGGAGGCAATAAACATAGCCAAGCGCTGTGAGTCTACTAAACAACAAGCAAAAGCATTGGAAGACGCATCATTACATTTCATAGGACGCGTGTCAAGATCACCAAGTCGCAGAGACTCTTCCCATAGAAACAGGTCCAGACACCAGTCACAGCAAACACGTCAACGCACACCATCAACGTCAAGTCAGAGGAATACATCATGTGGTCGGTGCGGTCAGGTACATAGATTCAAGTGCCCAGCTCAAGGTGTCAAGTGCAGAAAGTGTAATAAGTCCAATCATTTCGCTCAGTTTTGCCGTTCACATCAAGTAAAAGTAGTCAATTGTGAAAATCAGTCTGTAAATAATGAATCTTTGTTTTATGTTGGTTCTGTCTATTGTATACAGGATGATAAGTCTAATTTGTCAAAACCTTGGAATATTGATCTATGTATAAACCAAATACAGGTAAATTTTTTATTAGACACTGGAGCAGACACAAATATTCTATCCATTCACACATACAACTCATTAAATCTGCCACTTTCCAACATACACAAAAGTAAGAACACACTTTCTACATACAGTGGAGAAATTATCCCTCTGGTAGGTCAATGCAATTTGTCAGTGATTCATAAAAATAAGTCATATACAGTTAACTTTCATATTGTCGACATGAAAAGTCAAAATATTATAGGTAGGGATACCTGTAAAACTTTAAATTTAATAAGAAAAATTAATAGTGTTTCTTTCCAGAATTTAACATGTCAAGATATAGTTGATACAAATAAGGACTTGTTTGAAGGTTTAGGTTGTCTAACAGATTTTCAATGCGAACTAACCTTGAAGCCTAATGCAACTCCATCTATAGAGGCATGCAGAAGGGTTCCATTCCGTCTTCATCAACCACTAAAACAAGAGCTAGAATCTATGGAAAAAAGTGGAGTCATACAACGAGTTGAAGAGCCTACTGAATGGGTAAGCGCTCTAGTCTTAACCTCAAAAAAGAATGGTAAATTACGTCTGTGTATTGATCCTAGAAAGCTAAATCAGTCAATTTTAAGATCACATTTCCAATTTCCAACCTTAGATGAAATTAAATCTAGTCTTGCTGGAGCTCAGTATTTTTCAACATTAGATGCCAATAAAGGCTATTGGATGCTCAAGTTGTCAGAAGCTTCTTCTAAGCTCTGTACATTTATTACACCTTTTGGACGATATAGATTCACTAGGTTACCCTTTGGTATTAATGCAGCTCCAGAAATATTTCATAGAGAAATGATAAAAAGATTTGGTGATATTGAAGGTGTTAAAATTATGATGGATGATTTTCTTATTTATGGTAGAACTGTAGAAGAACATAATCAACGGTTACAAAAAGTCTTAGAAAGAGCACGTCAAATTAATGTAAAATTTAACAAAGAAAAGTCTGTGTTTTGTCAAAAAGAAGTCAAATATTTAGGCCATATATTTAGTGAAGAAGGTGTACAAGTTGATAAGTCTAGAGTAAAAGCTATTTGTAACATGCCAAGTCCTAAAAATATAACAGATCTTCAAAGATTCCTAGGTATGGTCAATTATCTTAGTCCATTTATTAAAAATTTGTCACAGCAAATAAGTCATTTGCGAGCACTTTTATCAAAAAATACTGAATGGTATTGGTCAGAGCACCATGAGTCTCAATTTAATAATATTAAAAAAGTTATTTGTTCAACACCTGTCTTAACATACTATGACCCTAAAAAGGAAATAATTTTATCTGTAGACGCATCGAAGGATGCCATGGGTGCAGTGTTATCCCATGACAAGCAACCCATTGCATATGCATCTGCTTCTCTAAGTAAAATACAACAGTCCTACTCGCAGATAGAGAAAGAACTACTAGCTGTCCTCTTTGGTTGTACTAAGTACCACCAATACATATATGGTCATAACATAACAGTGGAGACAGACCACAAACCTCTCATAACTCTTTTCAAAAAAGCTCTATATGACATTCCCCCAAGATTGCAAAGAATCATGCTTAGATTGCAGCCGTATGATCTAACTGTTGTATACAAGCCTGGTCGTTACTTATATATTGCAGATACTTTGTCTAGAGCAGCATTAAGTGAAACTTGTTTGTCAGAAGTTGATCAAGATATAGATTTACATGTCAATATAATAATGTCTAATTTGTCAGTCAGTCCAGAGAAGTTAAAAGAAATTCAAGAGTCTACAGTCCAAGATCAAACGTTAAGTCAAATAATTCAATATTGTCACAACGGATGGCCTGAACATAAGCGTTCAGTTAGTCAGTCAGTCAAATCTTATTATAGTCTCAAAGATCAAATATATGTCATTGATAACGTTGTCTTTAAATCTAACTGCATTATAATCCCAGAGTCAATGAGAGAGTATATATTAAAACTAATTCATTCTGCCCATCAAGGTATAAACAGCTCAATCCGTCTAGCAAAAACTACAGTCTTTTGGCCAAATATGCAAAATGATATAGAAAAATATATAGGTCAATGTAACATTTGTCTATCTTACCGTCGAAATAATAGTAAAGAACCAATTATGCAACATGAGTATGAAAACATACCATGGTACAAAATTGGTATAGATATTTTTGAATTTGAACGAACTAAATACTTAATGGTAGTTGACTATTATTCAAAGTATATAGAACTTGCCAAGTTAACATCAGGCTATTCAGCTAGCCAAGTAATTACACATTTAAAGTCAATATTGGCCCGTCATGGAATTTGCAGGATTGCAATAACAGACAATGGCCCCCCGTTTAATAGCAAAGAGTTTAAGTTATTCACTCAAGAATGGGACATAGAACACATAACTTCTAGTCCATACTTAAGTAGATCAAATGGTTTAGTTGAAAGGACTATTGGAACTATAAAAAATATGTTAATTAAGTGTAAAACTGACAAATCTGATATGTATTTAGCATTACTTTTGTACAGAAATACCCCTAAACAAAGTCAATATTCACCAGCAGAGCTGTGTATGTCTAGACAACTGCGTACAGTAGTTCCTACTGGAAAAGAAAACTTGCTACCTAAGCTTTGTGATATGAATAAAATAAAGAAATTAAATGAAAAACAAAAGTCATACACAAAATTTTATTATAATAAACATACAAAAATTCTTAAACCATTGCATGTAGGTGATAAAATCTTATTTAAACACAAACCTGAACACAAAAAATGGGTTCCTGGAGTTATTATCCAGATAGGTCCTGAACCTAGAAGTTATCTAATAAATAGTGAACTAGGACAGTTTAGGAGAAACCGTCAGTTTATCATTAAACAGTCAGTACACACATAATATCATTTTCCACAGCACACAACACAGTCACTATACCTATAAAGATGTAAACAAAATGAAATTGTTATTTGTTAGTAAGTTTGTTAGTATTTCAATTATTTAAAGATGTAAACAAAATGTTAGTAGGTATTTAAATTGTTTTTCAGGAAAGGTAAAGGTTCAAAAAACAAATGTCAATTTTAGTAGTAGTCTGTCAATGTATCGAGAAAGGCAAAGGTTGTAAACCATGCAGCCTGGATAGTCATAAGTGATTTTCTTGTGGTGTTATAAAAAATAATGTTGTACTTGTACTATGTATATACTTGTGTTTATAAAATATAAAAAATCTGTCGTTGTCATAATAATAAAATTGTTAACAGTTAGTACCTAGTGTTAAAAAAAAAAAAAAAAAAAAAAAGGGAGATGTTACGGTATTGTATTAGTCTGTGTAATATCCTAACGTCATCTGTCACTTGTCACATACTTGTCACTTGTCACCTATCGCTGTCTTGATACAATGTCTGTCTGTGTCGTGTGAATGGAAATAAAATCAAATCCAAGAGCATCCATCTTTTATTTGTAACACACCAATGAAATACCGTTAACACCTGATTCACATTACCTACTTGTAAGGATCCTTCCTAACTTCCTAAGGAATATTGCCCATTCATTGTCACTTATCACTTCACAATCATACGACAGCTCGCAACTTAACAAGACACCTCCACTATGTACTCGTAAGATCCAGGAATATTGTCCATTCGTTATCACTCATCACAACAACAGCTTTCAATTTAAAGAACAAAACAACCGCATCTAAAGGGACTTTGCCACACTTAGGGGACCAGATTTGTCGTAGTTGAAAACCAACTGCACTTAAAGAGCGTTTCGCTCACTTAAATGCAGCAAGTTGGTCAAGACCACTTGCACTTAAAGAACATTTCGCTCACTTAAGCGTACCAAGTTGGTGAAGACCACTTGAAGATCACTTGCACTTAAAGAACATTTCGCTCACTTAAGTGTACCAAGTTCACCTTCAAGTTCCAAGCATCATAGAAGACCACTTGAAGACCACTTGCACTTAAAGAGCATTTCACTCACTTAAGCGTACCAAGTTCGCCATCAAGTTCTAAGCATTATAGAAGACCACTTGAAGACTACTTGCACTTAAAGAGCATTTCACTCACTTAAGCGTACCAAGTTCGCCATCAAGGTCAAGCATCGTAGAAGATCACTTGAAGACCACTTGCACTTAAAGAGCATTTCACTCACTTAAGCGTACCAAGTTCGCCTTCAAGTTTAAGCATCGTATTCCAATGTGATATTTTATATTCATGGTACAATATTCCCAATTATCTTTCGAATATTTTATCAAAGTTCAAGCTTCGTATCCCAGTGTGATATCTTATATCCATGGTGCAATATTCCAACTAATTAATCTTCCAAAATTTTATCACGGCTCGCTGTATCAATTATGTTGCTATACATACTTAATTTTAAATAGATTACTCAACATAATACACAAGGTAGCCTTGCCAACACGGTTTTTAATACTCCATGAATATTCTTTAAAGAAGCAATGCATTAGCACTCACGATTAAAATCAGATCATACCTCTTTACTAAATCTCAAAATTCTTTACTAAATTCTGAACACATACTCAATGCCATAGCATCGTGCACCCACACAGTGCTCCGACACTATTCATCCACGTATGCAATCACCACACTATCTTTATCTACCGCGCATCCACGCAAGGGATCACCGGTGCATACAATCATATTTGATCTCATCCATTTTATTTTAACTATCAATGATTTATAATTATAAACGGATCATTTGATTGTAAAGCTGGTGCTATCAAAGTTAACTTTAAATAATTATTATCATACTAAAACTATCACTTTTTAAACTAATCAATATCTTAACTGCAATTATATTAATGATTTCACTAGTTCACTGCATTATTAATTACGAGGGTTGGTCACCAAATATAATCTTATAACCCACAAACTATTTTAATTCATGAATTACTCTAGTATCAAACAATAATAATAATTGGTATTTCATATTCCATATATGCAAATATTAATTACGCTATCTCAAATAATTATTAGGTTAATTAAAAATGATAAACAGAGAGTCATGGATTATGAGCGACACCGATGCATGCCACTGCCAAAACCAAGACTTTCTTTTTAACTCATTCATCTGTCCATTCACGCAGGGAATTCATCTACTGCCACTGTATGCTATCGAATATTTCTATTCGCACAATATACTCTTACTGTCACTCTTTATTATTTTCGGCCTGTCCTGATTATAGCACAGAATTGCAGCTGAGAGCATAAAAATGTTGCATTTGTCTACCCTCTCAAGTTAATAATACCCACTTAGCTATCCGGACAAGAATATTTCTTTGTTCAACGCAAATGTGAAGCTTTTACCCAAATTTGTAATATTAGGTATTAACTACCAACATAAATCATAGTTATTTTTTTTTTTAAATATTATTCTAATTTGCATTATTAATGATATACTATGACTTTACAAACTAAATAAAGCTTCATTATCATACTATACACACCACAATCCGTAATTATTATTTGTTTTTGAAGCAGGTACACATCAAATGCAACAAACTTTTGAATTGAACAGACTACAGGCAATAGTTCTAACTCTGAAGAGAAATATTACTTTCATCGTTACTAGTCTGTCTGTGTCTATTTTATTAAAATATAATGTACAATCCTTTTACCTTCGTTCTAGTTCAATCTAATCGACTTGTACATGTATACAAAACGGTTCTCTGTTTGGATGGACAAAAAATAGCTAAAATGCTTTCAGAGGTCAATGTGTATACGAGTCTACTACTACTACATTACTTTTCTCGGGGATAAACCAAATCGGATCACTCTGTTACATTCCGTCCAAGCAAGTTATTACTCCCTAGTACCCAATAGGTACATACCTATAACGTAAAAATAAATTCGCTTAACGCAATTGAATCAAAAGGAATGTTAACACATTTTTTTTTATTACCCTTTTGTAATTCTGCTAAAAACCCTTGTACCAACAAAAAAATTCAGCTTTATCTTTAAATAGAAACCTTACGTAAAATTATTCATCTTGTATGCCAAAAGTACGCCCTAATATTATAACGATCTAGTCAAACATCATATTGTAATGCATGGTAAATTATTTTGACGATTCAAAAGCATTTGTAAAAGTTTACTTGAATTATTATATCATATTCTATTCTAGTCTAGTCTATTCTATTCTATTGTATATTGAATAGTATATCGAAAAGGGGATGCCTATGTCGATGAGCACGCAGAATATAAAAAATAAAACTTAAACTTCATATGTAAATAATCTTTACTGTAATAATTTAAAGTTATTATCTATCTAATTAATTATTTACTTAGGTAGCACTAAGGTAAACCTGTACAGTACTTATTTAAAACTGCAACAAAGGCTCTTTTTAAAATATTTACTGATTTAAATAACCTGTATAGCAATAATAATAGATAAAACAAAAGAAACATTATTTAAACAAAACTAAAAAAAATGGCTAATCCAAAAATGTTACTACAGTGTGCATGAACTATTGAATGAATATACCTCAATAATATGATAATACGATATAAGAAGATTGTAATAACTTTGTTAACCACTTTTTATTTTTAAGTACTTTTTTTTAAAGTCTGATTAGTTATAATAGGACATAATTTGAAAACTCCCATAATCTTTATTTATATGTGACCTTTTTATTTTATTTTTATTTAATGACCATATAATTAATTCATAATTTTTGCTATTCATATTTCATATTTCATAAGAATTGTAATATTACCTTTGAACATATGTTTTACTTTGCAACGCCCCAACGGGGCTTCATGTTGTAATATTATGATATTTTTTTATTTATGATGTAAGACATGAATGCAAATAAAAAAAGAATAAAGAATTACCTCTATAAAGATACGAAAATTCTAAATATAAGTCACTCGTATGCGCTTCAAACTTGTATTCCTATCAGGAAAATAATAACAGGATATATACACTCCCAATTATGCTTTAAAAGAAGAACAATTACGAAAACTTCCCTAAAAACTAGTATTATAAACGTATGGATGTTATTACTTACCCACACAATTATTCAATGTAGATAATATGAAGTACTAAAATGGATACTTGATATCATGTGCGTAAGTACCTACCATTGTAAATGTAAATAGCTGTAATTCCTGATATCTAAAAGACTGTTATGCTCTTTATTGATAAATAAATGTTTTTAAACTGAAATCCCTTTACTAACGATTTTGATATGCGCGGACAACTACTTCCGGTATCCATAAACGCCTCGTGACATGTATCAAAAATATACACTGTTTAACCCCATATATTATGTAAAATTTACTTACAATTAATATAATAACTTATTATTATAACATTAATATTGACATTTAATTAAGAGACATGTTACCATAGAAATTAATTCACTTTTTGGTCTCATCAGGATTATTTGTACGGATTATTCCTGATGAGTATTAAATATTTGCATGCTTATGAAGTAGAATATAAAGGTCGCTACTTAGTTATAATTTTGAACTCAACAACTGATATTCAGCAAATAAATAAATTTCATTTCATTTCAGTATACGAGTTCGGGATTGGTTATCATGATTTATATCTGAGCTAACATTTCACCTAAGACATTCTTCGATTACTTTTACCACTACCACTATAACATTTTAACTTGTTCGTCACGTATACTACCCACATGTTTAATATTTTTATTATAAAAACTTCTATGTAAATAACTAGCTCAATCGTCACACGTTTTTAAATTATTATCTTCTAAGGACGTATATTACTGATGCTACTATAATAATTGACCCACTATAATTTAAATAATATTTTGTTCGAAAAAAAGTTGAGACAAACGTGAATTTAACATTTAGTTCCAAAATAAAATTCGAACAAACTAAAAGTTAACCATTTTAAAAAACATATTCCTTTGAATTTGGAACTAAAAGACAATTTCGTTTACCGATCACTATTCCCACGAGGACCACTTATAGACTGTACGCAATATTAAATCGTGCCAGACTTTTAGCTGATACCTTCAACTTAGTTTAGTAACGAATTATCTCACCTGACTATACAAAAGTTTGAGAATACGATTTAGTAATTTAAACCATATTCACTTAATCTTTAATAATTATTCAAAGTACTCACAGTTTCGGTATCTTTACGAGATACCTTATTACGTTTCCATCGCGGCCGACGGTGTCCTGGCACTTGAAGATCTCTAGGTGGAAAAGTACGTTTGCGTTTCGACCGATTTTTCCTCAAAGCGTAAGTTACTACACACTTCTGATGTTAACAATTAAACTCTCAGATAGTAAAATCAACCCGTATAATGCAATGTAAATCGGTCGGAGCGCAAACAGCAACTGAACTCGTCGTTCCACGCCACGTCCTCGCCCTAGCGCCATCTTTTTCGTCTCGATGGAGGGGGCTCTGACGTCACGACCACAGCATAACCACCAACACCAAGCAACACAGAACGTGAGAACGAGGTGTTGCCAACACTTGTTACCATTTTGGTACGGAACCCTAAAAACTCTGTAACTAAAAAAATATCGAGGCCACTTTTTACACAATTCGAGCTACGATCTAAACGAATTGTGTAAGGTATAAAGTGTTACCTACTCGTTTTCCCACGGCTCAAGGTTAATCAAACAGCTCTAGGCTTCGGAACACAAAATAACCGTTGCTTTTGCACGAAAGCCAACGAACTTGCCAAGACATGGCAGTTTGTGGCCTTTAAACTCATCTTATACTGAGAGGAAACCTGTGCTCAGTAGTTGGCCGGCGATGGGTTGATCATGATGCTGGTGAGAGACACGCCAAAGAGTAAAACAATAATAGAAGTAATAAAACCTAATCACACTATCACACTAATATTATAAAGGCGAAAGTTTGTATGTGTGTGTGTGTGTGTGTGTGTGTGTATTTTTGTTACTCCTTCACGCAAAAACTACTGGACGGATTGGGCTGAAATTTAGAATGGAGATAGATAATATCCTGGATTAGCACATAGGCTACTTTTTATCCCGGAAAATCAAAGAGTTCCCACGGGATTTCAAAAAACCTAAATCACGCGGGCGAAGTCGCGGGCATCGGCTAGTATTTTATAGCCATAAATCATTGGCCATAACTCATGATGATGGTTTAAGCTATGTCCGTAATGTTGGTTCTTCTGCCGCTTTTTGGGGTTCCGTACCTCAAAAGGAAAAACGGAACCCTTATAGAATCACTTTGTTGTCTACCTGTCTGTCTATCTGCCTGTCTGTCTGTCCGTCCGTCGCTCGTGTCTGTCAAGAAAACCAAAAGGGTACTTCCCGTTGATCTAGAATCATGAAATTTGGTAGGTAGGTAGGTCTTATAGTACAAGTAAAGGAATAAATCCGAAAACAGTTAATTTATAGTTACATCATTAAAAAAAAAAAATTTTTCAAAGTAACATAACTATACCAAGTGGGGTATTATATGAAAAGGCTTTACTTGTACATTCTAAAACAGATTTTTATTTATTTTTAAGCATAATAGTTTTTGATTTGTCGTACAAAATGTCGGAAAAAATACCCGAGTACGGAACCCTCGGTGCGTGAGTCTGACTCGCACTTGGCCGGTCTTTTAATAGCCCTATAAAAGGTCAGTGTATACTGTATAGTTACTTTAATGAGTTTCCACCGCTGTAACCTTTCCAAGTTTTTCAATGAAGAAAACTGTTATCACCACGCTTAAGTAGTTTTTTTGACCGTTCATTTCACTATTCCGTTCAGATGGAACTAGCTTTATTTTTGTAAGACGTTTGAATTCTCCTCCACAATTTATATTGCAGCTAGATGAATATTTTATATTTTAATTTGTACTTACCTAATCCTAAGTACCTATGTACTTATAGGTCCTTTTAATAATACCGCATTACCGCAGTACTACACAAGATAAAGTAGACAAGTGTAAATTAAAAATTTATAACACCCCCGACAAGTGAAGGTTACAGTAGCTAGAAAAGAACTGGTAACGCTCAAACGGCTGAACCGATTTTCTTGGATTATAGCTAAAAGAACACTCTCGATCGGCCACCTTTCAAACAAAAAAACCTAAATTAAAATCGGTTCATTAATTTTACGACCTATCTGTATGTTGCTACGATGCCACAGACAGATACACAGACACACTCGTCAAACTTATAACACCTCTCTTTTTGGGTCGGGGGTTACAAACAATGTTTCTATGAAATTTCTTTTATTTATTTTTTATTTATTTATTTAATTAAAGACTTAATTAAAAAAGAACAAATTCTCTTCAACCTCTGAAGTTTGAATTCCATTCTAGGTATTGCTATAGCTTAAATGTCTTCACGTCCATAGTTACGAGTTACGAGAACTATCGTCTGCCGATTCGCTCGATTGCGTCGAAGAAAATCATCTTCACAAGGTGTTTCCATGTTACACACGAACGATCCGCTACGTGCCTACATGACTTTGCTACTATCGCATCGTCGCACTATGTACTTTTGTTTCAAGTACTACTTTCGTCAATACCTCTTTGTTTCACTCGAGCAAAGCCTGGGCAGGTCAGCTCAAGTATGAGCTCGAGTGGATTTTTGACAAGTGTAAATTAAAAATTTATAACACCCCCGACGATCCAAAGTATTTGAGTTTTCCAAAACATCATTTTCAAATAAATAATTACGTATTTAGGCAACGTCCATCTTGACAGCTTGACATTTGTCTATTGACATAATATTATGAACCTAACGGTTATCTAACCTTCTTTTCTACAAGAAAACTAGAAAAGAGCTGATAACTCTTAAACAGCTGAACCAATTTTTTTAGATTATAGCTAAGAACACTCTCGATCAAGCCACCTTTCAAACAAAAAAAAACTAAATTAAAATCGGTTCATTCGTTTAGGCGCTACGATGCCACAGATAGATACACAGATACACAGACACACAGATACACACGTCAAACTTATAACACCCCTCTTTTTGGGTCGGGGGTTAAAAATGGGTCAACAGCGTAAATACCAGTTTTCATGAACATTGCTTGAAAGCTGACGGACTTTCATTTCATATTTAAACTATTATATATACTAGCTGATGCCCACGACTTCGTCCGCGTGGATTTAGATTATCCTAAATCCCGTGGGAACTCTTTGATTTTCCGGGATAAGTAGCCTATGTGCTAATCCAGGATAATATCTACCTCCATTCCAAATTTCAGCCAAATCCGTCCAGTAGTTTTTGCGTGAAGGAGTAACAAACATACACACACACACACATATAATCATACACACAAACTTTCGCCTTTATAATATTAGTGTGAAGTGTGATGGCTTATTTAACTTCCTTGAGGATGGAATTTCCTAAAAATCCTTTCTTAGTGAGAAGGCTACAGTTTACGTCATAAAAGGAACCTATTGAGTATTGAGTGTAAGTTTCTAATCCCAGGGATTTAGGCTGTGCGTTCATAGTCCAATATTTTTAGATTTTTTAATCCAAAAAATTCTAAAAAGCCTGCTTCTATCAAAAATAATTCGTAATAGATAATGTCGACGGAATTCTATATAAGCAAATATATAAAAAGCTACGCTGGGCAATACCAGAAAGGCTGAACGGAATCTCGTAACAAAATAATGAAGTTATCAACATGATAATAGGCTCTAACAGATAATATTATTTGAGCTTAACCATCAAAATGGACGCTCGGAGGGGTACGAAATTGTATCATACCCTTCTTCAAGATTGCGGAAAATAGGATATCGAAAACATCATTATTAGGGTTCCGTACCCAAAAGGTAAAATGGCTCCGTTTTTAGTTTTACCCTTTGGGTAAAGGAAAAATCTCACTCCGTGGCCTGCAGGTCTCTAGCTCGTGACCAAATGCGTTATAAACCTGAAATTTTGGTATTCAATGTAGAACGTTGACCCAAAACCGAATATTGAATTAGAAACTCAATTCTTTTTCAGGTGGGCTCTCTGTGACGTGTCTAGAACTCTTAGAGTATAGTTTAGTAATAGTAATAGTTTCTTTTTAGAAATGGGGACCGTCAAAGTTGTCAGTTTTTAACCCCCGACCCAAAAAGAGGGGTGTTATAAGTTTGACGTGTGTATCTGTGAATCTGTGGCATCGTAGCTCCTAAACTAATGAACCGATTTTAATTTAATTTTTTTTTTTGTTTGTAAGTTGGCTTGATCGAGAGTGTTTTTAGCTATAATCCAAGAAAATAGGTTCAGCCGTTTGAAAGTTATCAGCTCTTTTCTAGTTACTGTAACCTTCACTTGTCGGGGGTGTTATAAATTTTTAATTTACACTTGTATTATATTGTAGACCATTTTAGTGATGGGGTCCACAAACTAAACTAGGTAAGTAATTAGTAATATATACCTACCTACTGTATTAAACAATAAATAAGTACTGAAAACAACGGCTCATAAAGTAGTTTGTAAGCGGGCGATATTGTGTCAATGAAAGGCATGTAGGATGACAAAGCATATGTACGGAACCCTATAAGACCAAGACCCGACTCGCTCTTGATGGATCGGATGGCGGGGTAACGAGAAACCGTAACGAAATCCCGACTGGAATCATAAGATCCCTAGGCATTACCGCACTGTATGCTAGACGTGAATTGATGACTGAACAACTGGATATTGAAAGGATTCCGCCTAAAAATAGGGAAATATATTCTTTGCTTTCCAATAAACATTGATCAAAGTAAATAGCTGAGCTGTGGTAGTAGATTTGTTGTGGGATTTTGTTAACAGTAACACACGAATGCTTTTATGGTTTCTAGTTAGAATTTTTCAACAGTACTTACCTAGTTATTCGATGTCTCTAGTGCTTTACTACATTTAACTACAAAGTCATGTTTTCAGGCTCAAGAATTTACATACCAGTCTTGAAAACCATGTAACTTTAAAATTAGACGTTCTATGCGTTCTAATGACATCAATATTATAAACTAGAGGATGCCCGCGACTTCGTCCGCGTGGATTTCGGTTTTTAAAGATCCCATGGGAACTATTTGATTTTCCGGGATAAAAAGTTGCCTATGTCAATTGCAGGGATGCAAGCTACCTCGGTTCCAAACATGCAAATCGATAGAGCGGATGGGTTTTTACCTATTTAGGAATCCCGTGGGAACTTTTTGATTTTCCGGGATAAAAAAAAGTAGCCTATGTCCATCCCCGGGATATAAGCTAACTCTGTACCAAATTTCGTAAAAATCAGTTAAACTGTTGGGCCGTGAAAAGGTAGCAGACAGACAGACAGGCACACAGACAGACAGACAGACACACTTTCGCATTTATAATATTAGTATGGATTATTCACAGACACAAACAATATTAGTTTTTTTAACCCCCGACCCAAAAAGAGGGGTGTTATAAGTTTGACGTGTGTATCTGTCTGTGGCATCGTAGCTCCTAAATGGACCGATTTTAATTTAGTTTTTTTGTTTGAAAGGTGGCTTGATCGAGAGTGTTCTTAGCTATAATCCAAGAAAATCGGTTCAGCCGTTTGAAAGTTATCAGCTCTTTTCTAGTTACTGTAACCTTCACTTGTCGGGGGTGTTATAAATTTTTAATTTACACTTGTTAAAACGTGTCTACAAACATTAACTTTGATTGCTTAATTAGTTTTTATTGCTTGTATAGAGAAAGTGACAGGCTTCTGTTAATAATTGTCAGGTAGCTCTAATGTAGCCCTATTTTCCTATGATTTCAAGTCACCATAGCCTAATATTTGACACATCATCGATTCAGGATCAAACCGAGAGTTCCCTACCTCTAGTACACTCTGTAATTGTCGAAAGCTTTTGTTAAATTGTCAAACCCATAAACCAAGTCAATTTACCACTCACATTATCCCGAATTGCTCTCTTAACATTGTTGCACGCATAGTTGTTGCGTTAAACGATGCACTTAGTGTAAGCAGGGCGCCATTGTTTGTTTATCAGCTCCTTCCAACCGAGTGACTGCAATCATTTGAACGACTTGCAAGGTGGTCAACCATTGAACTAAATTAGTACTAGATAAGCGCTGTCTGCTATCATCATCCAATTTTACCTAAATTAATATTTAGATTGATATCCCATCCTCACGTATGCTGCTGAAACGTGGACACTGACAAACGACCTTGTCCACAAATTCAAAGTTGCTCAGCGAGCTATGGAGAGGGCTATATTAGGAGTTTCCCTGAGGGATGAGATCCGAAATGAGGAGATCCACAGAAGAACCAAGGTCATTGACATAGCCCAAGCTATTAGCAAGCTGAAGTGGCAGTGGGCAGGCCATGCCTGTCGCAGAGGCGATGGCCGTTGAAGCCGGAAAGTCCTTGAGTGGAGATCGCGTCGCGTTTAAGCAAGGGTAATGTGGGACAGCCTTCAGCACGAGGGACCGACGATATAAAATGGCTGGTGGGAAGTGGTTGGGTGAGGAAGGCTGAAGACCGGGTGTGGTGGCGCTCTTTAGGGAAGGCCTATGTCCAACAGTGGATGTCCACAGGCTGATGATGATGATGATAATATTTGGCCAGTTAAGTTCATTGTTCATGAACAATCAGTTGACCAAAACAAAACGAGCTCTTTATTTATGCACTTAATACCTAGAACAGGTCATTTCGAATAAAAATTTTGCTTGCTGCAACTCTACAATTTGATGTCCGATGGCATTTTAATTTTGACACACCCATAATCACGATTTTCCTGTGAAACAATAAGTAGGTACGGACTAAGTACCTACAAACCAAATTCTATCATCATCATCGTCATTGTCAACCGACAGACGTCGACACGCAACGATCTTGCGCCGCCGCGCCGCCTGTTTCCAGATTCCAGACGGTGCGACTCGTTTGATGTCATCTGTCCACGTCATAGACAACAGAAACAATTTCCATTTCACCTAGTGAGGAGTCTTTCAAAGCTGCACTTTCCGATGCGAGGTCGCCATTATAACACCCTGAGACCCCACGGTCTGTTTTCGAACTATATGCCCTTGCCCATTGCCACTTCAGCTTCGCAACCCTTTGAGCTACGTCGCGTCGGTTAGGTACTCTGGTTCTCCTACGGATCTCCTTATTTCTGATTTGATCACGTTGACAGACTCCAAGCGTAGCTCTCTCTTCACACTAATATTATAAAGGAGAAAGTTTGTGTGTGTGTGTGTGTGTGTGTGTGTGTGTGTGTGTGTGTGTGTGTGTGTGTGTGTGTGTGTGTGTGTATGTTTGTTACTCCTTCACGCAAAAACTACGGATTGGGCTGAAAAGAATGGAGATAGATTATACCCTGGATTAGCACATAGGCTACTTTTTATCCCGGAAAATCAAAGAGTTCCCACGGGAATTTATAAAACCCATATCCACGCGAACGAAGTCGCGGGCATCAGCTAGTAGTTCATAAAGGCCTTACTTTATATAAGGTCATTTCTATTGTAAGTCCTTAAAAGACCTGTCTTATGAGGCCCATAGCGGCGCTGTCTCGGATCCATATGCAAATTCTATCGCTGATTGGAAAATTCTCACAACAAAGTCTTGTGTAACAAACGAAGTCGCGCTGCGTGGACTAGTATGCAACAAATACCACGAGGCATCTGAACCAAAACTAAACATATCCTCTCGCCCTAATTTGCTCAACGCGAATACAAGAGCCACTTATCTGGGCTCCGTCATACTCCAGTACCTCTTTCGGCGAAAACATTTCATGCATGTAGATGTATTGCGGTGTAGTCAGATAACAAAGAAGGCCGAATATGGTAATGGAAATGGCATTGGCTGTAATTTAAAGCTGAGAACTATAGAGCGCACTTTGACTTTGCTCAAAAACTTAAACCAAAACGTCTAAATTGTTTCTGGTCTTTCTCTCTCTCGTCTGGCTTTACGAAGATTAGCCAATGTCAAGTTTGTAGTTATTTGTAACAAGTTAGCTAAACTATACAAGTATGGACCCTGTCTATGCCGGCGCTCGCCGACATACGCACGACACCCCCTTAGAGCGCTTTCCAGTCAGTTTTAACAAAAAAACACTCCAAGAAGGCAGAGCACGCCCGCCAGCTAACACCAACACAGACGAAGTCCTGTTTCTGGTCTGGTAGAATTACCTATTCAAAAGCACATACCTAACCATCACTAACTAAACTGTAACCTGCAAATAAGCCTGTTTTTACAATAACACACACTGATGCTTCACTAGTCACCTGCGCGGGGACGATTTCACGCTTTTTTACCACTTCTATACCAATTCTGCATTCTGTGGTTCAGATACTTATAGTGTTGTAATATTATTAGCATATAGGTACACTTTCGAATTACTTAAATGATTTACTTACTTAATAAAGTTTTACGGAGTCTTACCGTTAAGTTTAACGTTCCGGTACAAGGCGGTGTCAGCCAATTAGGGGTTGTGGATATGTAAAACTGCCGTAAAACATTGCCAACAGAGATATTAAACTCTTGGCAAATACCTAATTACTAGCTGACGCCCGCGACTTCGTCCGCGTGGATTTAGGTTTTTGAAATCCCGTGGGAACTCTTTGGTTTTCCGGGATAAAAAGTAGCCTATGTGTTAATCCAGGATATTATCTATCTCCGTTCCGAATTTCAGCCAAATCCGTCCAGTAGTTTTTTCGTGAAGGAGTAACAAACATATATACACACACACACACACACACACACACACACACACACACACACACACACACACACACACACATACATACACATACACACACACACACACATACAAACTTTCGCCTTTATAATTTTAATGTGAAGTGTGATAGGTTAGCGTGGATTTTACAAGCTCGAATGAAACTAAAAGAACAACATTAATTCAAAGAAATCAGTTTCAAGAAGGCAAACATCGTTCTATTTAGACCAGAAGATAAATTACGACGAGTGGTGAGAGCTGTGGTCTTATAAATGGGAGGTCCCGGGTTCGATTTCCGGCATGAACATGTTGGGAGTTTATAATTTCCAAATTGTCTCTGGTTTGGTCTGGTGGGAGGCTGCGGCCGTGGGTAGTTATCACCCTACCGGCAAAGCCGTGCCGCCAAGCGATTTGGCGTTCTGTTACGCTGCCGTGTAGGGGTATAATAGGTATAATGAAAACTACCACACCCCTTTCAAATAGAACGCTACCATCTTCGACTGCATCATCACCTACCATCAGGTGCATCGGAACCAAGGGCTAATTTATAATTAATGGAATAAAAACGTTCTACAACGAATACCACAGGTTTGTAACTCATTTCATCTTCGAGATAGAGACCTGAGACGCACAGACTTACAGACAGACAGACGGACTAGCTGTGCGGGTTGAATCGCACTTTATTGCTTGAAAGTACTTTAAACAGTCAGCTATTTACTTAAACATCTTTGCGAACTGAGCCTTCTATGTATACCTGCAGTTAAAACTGCACCGACAAGACCGAGAACTGCAGCTTTTGGAACTGCCCGGGCTACCGTCTTGGCGTCCACACGCACGAGGGCTCTCTCCGTCACTCGTTTCATACAAACGTAGTTCCAATTTCATTTGAATATTAAGCAACCAAAGTCCATGAAATTTTGCAGACATATTCTAGAACCTAATATCTATGTCTGTGGTTTTCCAGATTTCTGTTACAATATTCGGTTTCAAAGTTACGCGGTCTTAAAAATTTACATACAAATCTTTGAGCCCCTGTAATTTTAAAACTACATATTTTTAGAAAAATCTAAAACACCACAGACACAGATATTAGTTTCTGGAATATGTCTGCAAAATTTCATGGATTTTGGTTGCTTACTATTCAAATGAAATTGGAACTACGATTGTATGAAACGAGTGACGGAGAGAGCCCTGTTAACTGCGGAAACTGGCTTGTGCAGACGGAGCGTGTAGCCGGAGCTTTAGGTGTATTCTGTGGTTTCAACAGTAAAATTGCGAAGCGACGCGAATATTTTCAACAAATAAAGATTCTCCGTTGCACGTATTGTTCTCTTCGGTAGTATAATGGGTTCTCGACATCTGAAAACGTTATGTAAGCGCTAGTGGGGTAACAAAGTGTTCGCGCAACAATGGAGAGGTTGCAACTCGACCCGACTGAGACAAAAGCCTTTCGAAATGGAAGTGGGCAGGTGCGTGGATGCACATCTGCACAGACAGGACGTTTAGTTGTTACAGAAGAGGTGCTTCTGTTTTATCATGGAACTTTGGTTGAGTGGATATTGTTTACTAGCTGATACCCGCGACTTCGTTCGCGTGGATGTAGGTTTTTTAAAAATCCCGTGGGAACTCTTCGATTTTCCGGGATAAAAAGTAGCCTATGTGCTAATCCAGGATATAATCTATGTCCATTCTAAATTTCAGCCCAATCCGTTCAGTAGTTTTTGCGTGAAGGAGTAACAAACATACACACACACACACACACGCACACATACAAACTTTCGCCTTTATAATATTAGTGTGATGTGATGCTTTTTGCGGTGAAAAGCTTAGGAAGAATAAACCGCTATGACACCTATCACCGTTTTGCCTTTGCATCATCATCGTCATCAACTGATAGACGTCCACTGCTGGACATAGGTCTCTTGTAGGGACTTCCAAAGGTCACGGTCTTGCGCCGCGCCGCCCGGATCCAGCGGCTCTCTGCGACTAGTTTGATGTCGTCTGTCCACTTACTCGGAGTTGTCTTATAACGCTGCGGTTGCCGGTAAGCATGAGGTTGCCATTCCAGCACCTTGGAACCTCAGCATCTATCGGTTTTTGGAACTATGCGCCCTGCCCATTGCCACTTCAGCTCGCAACCTTGGATGAATTAACCACTTCATCCAACCTCGCAACCCATTGAGCTGAAGTGGCAATTTTACTATGTTAGTATGTATTTAAATCAGCGTATGAAACTATCCAGCAATTTATATTATCATCGCGCTGGAAATTGCTGGCGTGGCATTTGGTGGGTGTTTAACAAACACTAATTGCCTCAAAAGAGCTAATTGTTTAAGAATTAGTCTCCGCTGCCAGAGATCAATCCTTAATCTAAGCAAGGTCAATCGGTTTATTTTGTTTAGTAATGAACTAAATTCCAAGGCAGTGGGAAAAAACACTTACTATTGGTAAAAAAACGTTTACCTTTTAAAACGCTCTAATATTTAACTATAGTTAAGCTACAAAGAAAACGACTTGCGAAGGTTATGTCTCCGGATTCCACAGTAATGAGTTCATTCGCAGTTCGCACAGCATGTGTGTTACCATTATTTACCATTGTTCGTTTTGTAGCTGTGTCTACGTGTTACAATTTCCTATAAACACTTGCCTTACACTGTTAATGCGACATTCATTGGTAAAAACATGTGTTATTGAAATCTATACTGTATTTCATTTAGTTACTAGCTGATGCCAGCGACTTCGTTCGCGTGAGTGTAGGTTTTTGAAAATCCCATGGGGAACTCTTTGATTTCCAGGATAAAAAGTAGCCTATGTGCTAATCCAGGGTTTAATCAATCTCCATTCCTAATTTCAGCCAAATTCGTCCACTAGTTTTTGCTTGAAGGAGTAACAAACATAAAAGCATACACACAAACTTTCGCCTTTATAGTATTAGTGTTATTTCCATCTCCGAGCAGTCTTCGTGACAAACAGATACAGAAGCTCCAGGATTCGATTCCCGACAGGGGAAATTTTGAATTTTATGATTTCTAAATTTTCTCTAGTTTGGTCTGTTGCGAGGCTTGGTCGTGGTGCCAAGCGATATAGTGTTCCGGTACCTACGATTCCGTGTAGAAATCAAAGGGGTATGGGTTTAATGAAACTTTCATGCCCCTTCGAGGTTAGCCCGCTATCGTCTTAGACTGCATCATCACTTACCACCAGAAGGGTGATTCCCTAACTCAGTGTCTAACACAGAACGATAGCCACCGAGCTCATTTGACATTCGTTGGTTCTCCATTGCTGCATCATACGCATAACAGGCAGATACGTTTAGATGCGGAAACCAGCCCGAAGCGAAGAAAGATCGCTGCATCATTGAGCGATATGAAAATATTTTTTCATAGAAAATTTTCAATGGATTAAAAATAAAACCTACCAGAAAGGTTTGCAAATTGAGCGATTAAATTAATAAGGCGACGTAATGAACCAGCTTTTTACAATACTCACGACGTTGACACTCCACGCATCGATACCACTAGCGGGCCATAAAAACCACAAATCCGGCCCCAGTTTCAACAAGTGTGGTATATCATATTACTGAAAACCACTCCACCCCTCTCCGCGCCCCGCCCGCATCCTGTTCTCCAAATAAACTGATCCATTTTCACGTTTTTAACCCCCGACCCAAAAAGAGGGGTGTTATAAGTTTGACGTGTGTATCTGTGTGGCATCGTAGCTCCTAAACTAATGAACCGATTTTAATATAGTTTTTTTTTGTTTGAAAGGTGGCTTGATCAAGAGTGTTCTTAGCTATAATCCAAGAAAATCGGTTCAGCCGTTTGAAAGTTATTAGCTCTTTTCTAGTTTTTTTAACCGAATTCATCTTATAGAGGTTTTTGTGTCGGGGGTTTCTTAAATTTTGTGTTATAGAATGTGCAGTTTACCACAAGTAGATGCTTAGCTGGTGGAATTAACTTTATTTCAGATTACTCATAGCTGAGTACTCGTATATACATACATACCTAGTTAGTATTTAGTAATTTTAACGAGATCACGTATTTCGCTTGCGTGATGATAATTACATACCTACTTATCTAGTAGTTGATGTTTTTACGCATACATGTCATGTTGAAGAGAAATTCGTGCTTTACTAATTAATAAAATGGTTAAGCTAATATAATAGTTACCAACCTATGTACCTACTCGTCATTTAGCTTTAACATGCTATAACATTGTGATAACTTTCGTACGGCTGAACCGATTTTCTTGGAGCTAAGAACACTCTCGATCAAGCCACCTTTCAAACAAAAAAAACTGAATTGAAATCAGTTCATTAGTTTAGGAACTACGAGGCCACAGACATATACACAGATACACACGTCAAACTTATAACACCCCTCTTTTTGGGTCGGAGGTTAGTAAATGAGAGTTAAAAGACAAGATTAAATTATAAATTATTGCAAGTGTATCATGAATTCATGAGTAATGTAATAATGATTGCAGATTGCACTAATGCTAGGTAGATAGATTTTGAAACCGATTGTTGGTCAATGTATGCTCAGAAACCTGACATATTTTTTCATTTAGCCAGTGTGGGAGAACCGGCCGAGCAGGGCTCGAGTCAACAGGTAGGCAATAGGGCACTGACCCACACCCGCCGATGCATAACATGAATGGCATCGTTCAGCACATTCAGCTGGTGTTGAGTGCAATTTTTATTCGATTTTTGAATGATCCTATAAAACGTCAACTTTGTATTAGGATTTTACACAGATTAAATTCATAATTTTTTTTAGTGTCACTTTTTTTTAGTGACTAATCCACCGAGCGCCGCCGCAAGAGCAACCGCCGAGTTTCTGGTTGGTTTTTCTCGGTAGGAAAGGCATTCCGAACCAGTGGTAGATGCTCTTGACGATTCAAAACTACTTGAAAAAATCTAATTGAATAAAAATATTTTTAATTTGAATTTGTCAACTTTGTATTAGGATTTAGGAATTTGGACACAGATTAATTCATACTATTTTTTTTTAACTGAGTGATGTGCAGAGTGAGAGATTGTACAGTTCACTCAGTTGTATCAGTAGCTTTTTTGTGCAATAAAAAATCAGTTACGCTAACTGTACTCGTGAAGTTGTGAAGAGTAAGCAAAAAGCCACTCACCTTCCTCTCGCAACTATACGTGAAACGAGTCGTTTCGAGCTAGTTGCAATCGGCCCGTGTCCTTATGAACTCAACAAAGGTCTACTTTCACCGGTGGACGCCAGCCCGAAGAATCAACTTAACCATATACGGCCCTCTCTTGCGTTCACGACACGCTATTACGCGCTTTTTGTTCAACAAAACAGTAACGTTCAATTGAAACGGTAAATTGAGATTGCAAAAAAATTACAAACACTTCACTATTGCACTCTGACGATTTTTCTCACTCGGAAACACCGCACTAAAGTTGTTCAAACATTTGAGTTAGTATTTCAGTGATGGACCACAAGTTTTAAGTTGGGGGAAACTTTTTCGGATGTCGGTTTATTACGGGACGCGACAGCACGTTATCGGGGGCGAAGCCGCCGCGCGAATGGTTGTTGGCACTTGGCAGAACGCGTTTCAGCCGTCAACCGTCGGCGCTTCGAAGAACAAAACGACAGAGGTGCGCGAACGAGACCGCATATCTCTATTGCATATAAGCGCGATAGAGAAAGGAAAAATCTACCAATCACCAATGGAGCCTCACCCTTCTTCAATTCCGCATCCTCGGCGACAAATTGAAAACTTTTTTCCTTTCCTGATAAAAACTAATTAGTGTACACCTGCAAACTAGTTCTTGTTTAATTTTTACCTGGTATCAGGTATGGCCACTTATACCATACCTAAATACCTATTAGTAGACTTAGATAAAAAAACTTTTTAGATTAATTTTTAGCTTTTGATCTAGGCTTCTACCGTTGCAATTTTTTTCCTAAACTTATGAAAATAGTAATGGACGCTTGTCTAAAATATTGGCTTACCAATAATTACTATAACCTTTTCCTTTATTGTCTGTCTTTGTGCTTCACTATTTTGTAAAAATTATTTATTAAAGTTATACCTACTACTTCCTAGTCCCTATTACTAAAATGGAATCGAATTTTATTTTCATATTATATGGTTACCTACATTATGTACCTCTAGCCTGTTATTATTAAGGTCCAATGAACAAAAGACTGAAGGCAAAAAATACAATCTTACAAAATTTTGCAATAATTCATTGATTATATTACAGTAGGAATTTAATACAGAAATTAATATTTAAAATATCAGATAGTAACATTAATTAAATAGAAAATAAAAAACATTGTGAATACTAATACTTAAATAGTAATTAATGTAAAATTTTATACATCAAAAAATATGGTTACAAGATCATGATTTACTTACACTGTTAAAAAAATAAAAGTATCTGTTCTTATCCCAGCCCAACAATTTGAAATGGTCCATATTATAATATGGAAAATATCTAAAATAAAATAAAATAGAGGATACATATCGCCATCGCCACTCTAGATATCACTTCATATTTGACTGCAATAAATAATAATTGGGTAATGTTATGTTTTGATGCAAAAGTGATCATAAATAATGCATCTAAACTAAGGAAATTGTGCCCCCTACAATGTGTCATGTCCTTGTTAGAAATATATTTTTATTAATATATTTTCAATGGATTGTGTCCTTCAAAATTTGTCCTACAAAATCTGTTTAAAATAATATGTTGAATCAAAATATATTTCTGGCCAAAACGTCAACAATATCCGAGTCATTCTAAAAGACCTAATTGAAAAGCCTCTTTTAAACAGTGCACATCACTAGTTTATAATTTTATTGCACCAAAATCAATATAAAATAAGCATAAAATAAGACATTCCTTTTAATGGACTTGTATGTACCATGGAATGTTGTGAAATAGTAGATCATTTTCCAATGTACAAAAAAATAGATAATAAAAATTGATAAAAAAAAAAATAGACAGAAATATTAGATGTTCCTAGAGTGCCTAGTGAAAGCTGAGTGCGAAAATAATAATAATTAATTAAAGTTTTGAGTACCGCAACACCTCAAAAGGAAAACCAGTCAAGTGCGAGTCGGGCCTCGCCCTCTTAGGGTTCCGTACATAATTATTATGAACATCATATTTTGGGTGTATGAAACATTATTTATTTACTGAGCTAGAAAATTGCAATAAACTGTGAAAGAAAACCCCAAAAAAATGTTCGTTTGTTTTTGTCACAGCTTACAACCCTAAAAGAGCGAGGGCCGACTCACACTTGACCGGTTTTTAACCCCCGACCCAAAAAGAGGGGTTATAAGTTTGACGTGTGTATCTGTGTATCTGTGTGTCTGTGTATCTATGTATCTGTGTATCTGTGTATCTGTCTGTGGCATCGTAGCGCCTAAACGAATGAACCGATTTTAATTTAGTTTTTTTTGTTTGAAAGGTGGCTTGATCGAGAGTGTTCTTAGCTATAATCTAAAAAAATTGGTTCAGCCGTTTAAGAGTTATCAGCTCTTTTCTAGTTTTCTTGTAGAAAAGAAGGTTAGATAACCATTAGGTTAGACAAATGTCACGCTGTCAAGATGGACGTTGCCTAAAAACATAATTATTTATTTGAAAATGATGCTTTGGAAAACTGAAATACTTTGGATCGTCGGGGGTGTTATAAATTTTTAATTTACACTTGTTAAATTTGCCACCATTTTCACTCAGCTTTTACTAAACAGACTAGGTACCTATCTACTCACATATTATATCTTATATTTATTTAAATACAGTAGAGCCTCGATAATCCGAACTACCAAAAAATAACCCCTGTTCGGACTCACGGAGCGTTCGGATTACAGTATGTTAAAAAAAATGCAAATATATTTTGACAAAAAATATTTATTCAGGTACTATAAAACACATATTTAAACCACAAAATACGTTACTTATTCATAAAGTCATCAATTTTAGTTTGGCGGGTTCTATTTATTGACCAAAAAAAGGCTTTGTCCCTCAAATTACGCAGCATCATCTTTTCGGATAAAGACAAGTCATTTTCATCAGCCCAATCTAAACAAGTATTCAGTGCTGAAATAGCTTGTGAATGAGGAATTTTCTTGACGTTAAAAGCTGTATTGTCAACAAAAGACTCGTCATTCCCAGACTCGTCAGTCTCTTGCGTAACAAAATATAAGATCAGCGGTCACGGTAAGGGAGAGAGAGGGGCAGTCGGCAGTTCGGATTACAGCGGCGTTCGGATTATTCAGAGTACGGATTATCGAGGCTCTACTGTAAATGTAGAGTAATTTCTAATGCTTACCACTAAGAAACTTAAAATTAAGAAAATCAAAATAAATTAATTTCACAATTTTAAATAAATTAGTCATTATAAAAGTGTAAAATGTCAACATCTATTACTTATATACAGAGAATAACATTTCACAAATTATTTTTTGTGCTTAAACTATTTAGCCTAATATGCAACAAATAAGTGATGTCTTGTGTTAACCAAGTTAGCCCTTGACTGCGATCTCATCTGGTGGTAAGTGATGATGCAATTTGTGGAAGTGGACTAACTTGGAAGGTGTATGGCAGTTTTTATTAAAGCCGTACCCCTCATCATTTACTACACCACAATATACTGGAATTATATCACTTGGGGGCACAGCTTTACCAGCAGGGTGGTAACTTGCCACAGCAGAAGCTTCATACCAAACCAGACCAGACACAATTTTGAAATAATAAATTCTCAAAATTGCCCCATTAGGAATTGAACCTGATACCACTCACTTATATGTATATGACCACAGGGTTTGCTCATTTGCAACTGGTCCACTCACCACTGTGCCAGAGGTTGTAAAGCAGTTATAATGTCATCTCAGTTAATTATAGAAGTAAGCCAAAAACTTATTGTGTTTGACAGTATATAAGGAATCAACCTGCTGATCAATAACACTTGAAGTCAAAGACTAAGCACAACATTACTAAAATGACCTTAGTGTCATTGTCTCAATAAATCTAAAGGTACATTCAGATCTGCTGGTGTTAACAAAGGATTACCTGCAACAGGTGTAGACCTAGCATTATCTGACTTTTTATACCTATCTGGCTCAGTAGGATTCAAGAGTTTAGTCCGTATAGCCAACACTATGGTGTTAATAAAACTAATTATTACATAAATACCACCAATGATTGAAAAGAGGCGGAGCATAAACTGAAGTAAATTTTCTCTTTCCTGGTAAACTTTTATTTTTAACGCTGCCATGTCATACTTGAAAAATAATCCTGGGACTCCATGAGAGCCTTTATGGTGACTTATTGGTCTTTCAAGCTCTTTTACGGCGTACTGAAACGTTTTGATTGACTCGAATGCAGTATCAATGTCAGTAGGCACAACCTCTATAAAGTATTGGTACAAAATATTTTCTTCAGTTGCAATTTTTTCATCACCTTCAAGTGGGTATATGATGCCATTTGCGGGGCTCCCAAAGCTGAGCCTGTGTATTCTGTGGCTGAAGTTTTGTGGGACATCGTCAAAGAGCATGTTTAAATGTATGTGACCACGGGGTAAAGGTAAGCTCTTTCCAAGAGTAATATGGAAGTTACCAGCTACTTTATTCAGTATCAACACTCCATGAAGTCTACAAGCATCTGGCCTACGGTTCGGCTTAGTTTTTCTCGGTGGTATCGTCGCTCTGACGGATCCGTGGCCCTTTTTCCAAAGCAATTGCCAAATAGAATGATACTCTTCTCTTAGATAGGAGTTAATATACTTAACCGCATCAAAAGCGTCTTGCTGTTCCTGGGTTAACTCCCACCAAGTGTCCTCTTCCTGCAACTCTCCGAACCCAAAAACACTCTGAGACGTCGAATCCAAAATATCAGCACCGATATTCGAACAAGGCATTGCGATAGTGATATCTATGTTAATTCGTAACTTTTCGTCCATATCCGTGTCTGGCACGAATTTAAACACTAAATTGCTATCTAAAAAGTATGTAACTTCGCTGTAAACCAGCCACATTATTATAAAAAAAGTTATCACAGAAAAGGTGCCACCAACCGGCGTACTGTCCACGTACTCTTCGGGAACTTTTGAGAAAGCGTCCAGTTCCTTCACCTTGTCTATCACCTTTTTCTTCCCTCGATATCGAATCATGTTATAATTGTTTCAAAAGATTATTTGATAATAAAAATAAACTCCAACCTCCAAAAGAATAAAACTGTGATAAAAATATAGGTACTGGTAGACGTGTTTTTGATTTCGATAGTTTTGACTTTTGACATAGTTTTGACTTTTGACCAAATGTTATTGGTCTGTGCTGTGACCAGAAACTTTTGGCGTTTGTAGGCAGTGTGAGTGTTGCCAGATCTTCTTCTTCTTCGTCGTAACACTCTCGGCAGAGCGGTCGTGGTCATCACGAAGCAACGTGTTTGACGGCAGATGTTATACGCCTCACTAGTCACTAGTATGCGCTACTTCTTCCTGCTAGCTCACAGCCTGGTGCAAGGGAGCACCTACAGCAGACTTACTTTGGTTAGTCCATCGCATGGGTGACTTTCTTCACCCCTCCTTGGGGAGCTTCACTGCTGATTTACGTAAAAAATCAGTCAAGTGCAAATTAGACTCTTATAAGAAGTCTTCCGTATCGTTGTACAAGAACATAACATTTTTTTTGTGATGTAACCACAAATAATTGTCGAGTAATAAATAAAATATATGTGGAAACAGGGGCGGCTTAAGCAATTTCTCATGATAGTGCCGGCCACACAGGTCACGTATGCGTCACGTAAACGTAGACGAAGCGCGTACCATTGCGTTGTAATATATGGAACTATGTGAGACACGGCATACCGCTTGCGTGGTGTGAACGTTCGCGTAGACGTACCTTAATGCGTGCAGTTATGTCTCTTTCATTCTCTCGCGTCACTACGTGCGTGTCACGCGTACGTTCTTGGTGTGAATCGGCTTTTAGGTAAAATTGATAAAACTTACTCGATTTTCAACATTCACATTTTCAACATATTCCCTAAAACTGAGGAGATTCTAATTGCTGGCAGCCTTTGTTCTAGAACACAGAGTACCTACTTTATTATGTGTTTTACAACTACGCCTCTTGACAATGTCACTTAAGTGCCAAAAGATCCTTGTCAGAATTTACAAAAGACCTACTTACATGACATTAAAATGACGCCTTCTCAAAAATGTTAGTGTCATCTGTCAATGTCAAAGTTTCATGGAGCAAAGCAAAATTGCAATCGTGAAAATTGTTGACGGTGAATTGAAAATTTTCTATTTATAACGTGACTAATAGAACAAAATATTTATGCAGTCAGACGGCGAGGAAAGTTTGTTGCATTCATGCTTCGGTTCGCTGAGGAGCGCCGTCATGGGTTGCTGCTACAGCATTTGCCACAAAGACACCGATCCTCAGGTAAGTAATAAAACTAATAGGTTTACCCGAAAAGCGTTTGACGCGATTTATAGCAATCTAATGCTGTTTAGAATAATGTACACATGTGCTTAGTTATTTTAAAAGTGCAGCAGAGGCACATATTGTGAATATTGTGCGATGTATTTGCATGGGAAATAGCAAACGTAATCATAAGTTCACAACAACATAACAATGGTATGGTTATCGTTAATTCCCAGTTGACTGGCATTTTTATCTCAATTGTGAACCTGGAAATGTGGTATCTCGGCTTATCGCGACAATTTTTAACCCACATACCTACATATTTATTGTTTTATGTTAGTCATATCTAAGAATCGTTTTATTTAATAATTGATTCGCTACATGCAATAAACATATTACTGCATGAATGATATTTTTCTTTGTAGCATAACACTTTGTTATTTATTGTTTTGAATACTTGCCATTCTATAGTTAGCATTGGTGGTGTGCAATTTACTCTAACATAAAGACTTAGCTTGAACTTTTACATTATATCTATCCCATTGTTAGGGTTCTGTATCTCAAAAGGAAAAACAGAACCCTTATAGGATCAGTTTTTGGTCTGTCTGTCCGTATGTCATGTCTGTCAAGAAAACCTAGAGGCTACTTCCAGTTTACATACATAGTCATGAAATTTGGTAGGCAGGTCTTATAGCACAAGTAAAGGAAAAAATCCGAAAATCTGTGTATAAGGTTCATATTTGGGCTACGAAAGTATGACCACGTTTCCGAGTTCCGCCGAAAGCTCCAGTGGCTCCCGATACGACTTCGCAGGACATCACATTCTTCATCTTCTTTACTGTATACTCTTCAATCCTTCCACTCCTCTTTATCTAAAAGAACGATTTGAGTACCTATGTAACACACACTCCTTATCTCTTCGTTCTCAAAATAATCTACAGCTGAAAATACCTACACACTCCTCCTCCTATTATGCTAAATCTTTTACTGTTACCGCTATACTGCTCTGGAACTCTCTCCCCTTGGATATCAAACAGTCTAAATCTCTGTCTATTTTCAAAACGAAACTGAAACTATTCTATTTATCCTCAATCTGATGTGTTTATTTATTTATTTCTACTTTTTATTCCTCGAATCTGTCGTCTATTCCTATCCTTATTCCGTTCTTATTTACTGTAATATTATTATTATTATTTACTTAATTATTTATTTTAAATTTTATATATACATTATGTTTATTTACTTTATTTTATTAGTACACCCCTTCCACTTTCTTTAATTTTTATTATCTCCTCACCCTAAGGTTGCCTGGAAGAGATCGCTATTTTAGCGATAAGGCCGCCTTTTGTACATAAATCTTTATTGTTATTTATATATTACTGTCTTGTTGGTGTACAATAAAGAATATTTTACTTACTTTTTACCAAATTTTATTGAAATTGGTTCATTTTAAGCAGTGAAAACGTAGCAGACAGACTCACTTTCGCAATTATAATGTTAGTAAGTGGATTGATTATGTGGATTTAGAGTTTATCACAACACATTACATTAAATTCCCTCTTTCATGTTTTCAGGAGAACATAGTGAACGAACGCACACACCTGCTGGAAGTGCCGGAACAGCAGCACGAGGCCCCGTCGCCGACGGCGTGCGCGTCCACGCCGCCGCGCAAGCCGGACGAGCAGAGCGCGCTCAACAGGATACTGCACGAGACTGCCACGTAACACCTATTCTACTATACTTCTAGAACATTTTTTTGTGTTCCATACCTCAAAAGGAAAAATGGAACTCATAGGATCACTTTGTTGTCTGTCTGTCTGTCCGTCTTTCCATCTGTACATTTCTCTGCTATCTTTTCACGGCCCAACAATTTAACCGATTCTGACAAAATTTGGTACAGAGTTAGCTTATATCTCAGGGATGAACACCCGGAAAGTCAAAGAGCTTCCACTGGATTCCTAAAGACCCATACGTTTCAACGATTTATATGAAATTTGGTACCGAAGTAGCTTGCATTCCTGTAATGGAAATAGGCCAGTTTTTATTCCGCAAAATCTAAGTTTTCACAGTATCTTTACAAACCTAAATCCATTCTCTAGTGTAAAATAAAATATTAATGAATAACGAGTAATATAATAAAATCACAACAAAAACAACAATATTCGAGCAACAGTTTGGATGTTTAGATGTTTGTTACAGCTTCATGTCACAATGACTAAACCGATTTGGCTCTTTGGAATGAATTTGGTACAGAGATACCTTATATCCTGAATTAACGCGGACTACTTTTTATCCTTGAAAATTAAAGAGTTCCTCCACAGGATTTTTAAAAACCTAAATCTATGCCTGTGTGTATGTGTGTGTATGTAACAAAATGATTTTTGTTTCTGTTTTTATGGTTCTGTACCTCAAAAGAAAAATGGAACCCTTATAGGATCATTTTGTTGTCTGTCTGTCGTGTCTGTCATGAAAACCTATAGGGTACTTCCCGTTAACCTACAATCATGAAATTTGGCTGGTTTTTTTTTAGAAGACATAAAAATGAATTTTCTCCACAGAAATGTGATAGACGTAGGAGCCCTAGGCCCTTACTCACTAGAAGCGGGTGCATACAGCGAGCGAGTGAGAGCGTACACCGCTAGGGCTGCCACCGCGGCGCTGCCCCCGCCCACGCCGGCGCGCCTGCTGGCCGACCTGCCGCCCGCCATCCGCCGCCAGGTGCTGGTGGCGCCACCCCTCACACACAGTGACAAGGAGCTGGTGAGTACAATCACACACTTGCAGGGTTCCGTACCTTCCGTAACTAAAACTGAACCCTTATAGCATCACTTTGTTGTCTGTCTATCTGTCTGCTGTCTGTCCTTCCGTCCTATAGGGAACGTCCCGTTGACCGAGAATCATGAAATTTGTCAGGTAGGTAGGTCTTATAGCACAAGTACAGGAATAAATCTGACGACCGCGAATTTGTGGTCAGATCATTTAAAAAAAAAATTAAGATAATAAAAAATAAAGATATACCAAGTGGGGTATCATATGGAAGGGCTTTACCTGTACATTCTAAAACAGATTTTAATTTATTTTTATGCATAATAGTTTTTGATTTATAGTCCAAAATGTTGGAAAAAGTACACGAGTATGGAACCCCCAGTATGCGAGTCTGACTCGCACTTGGCTGGTTTTTTGTTTGAAACTTGTCGGAGGTGTTATAAATTTTTACACTTGTACTCTAATATTTCAGCTTTTATTGAGTAGTTTTCAACTTTATTCTCTTTATTGTTACAACTTTCTGGTACAAATAAAAATAAACGACTTATTATAAGACGTATTTATTATTAACTAGCTGTGCCCGCGACTTCGTTCGCGTGGAATAGTGACTTTTCGGGCAGCATATACTCCGTACGTTAAAAATGTTCGCCGTGATTCTTTAAATTGACATAACTTTTTTATTTATGAACCGATTGACATGAAATAAACATTAAATGTTAAGTGAAGCTTACTACAATATATTAGTGAAAACCGTATCTAAATCGAATAAGCCGTTTCTGATATTAGCGTGCACAAACACACAGACAAACAGACAAAAAAAATTTAATTACAATTTCGGGTTCGGCATCGATATAATAAAAACCCCTGCTACTTTTTTTTTATATATTTCCATTGTACAGACACCACTTTTCTACAATTTTATTATATGTATAGATTTATTATTAATTTTGCACCGCCGTCTCCATTCCAGATAACAAACGCGGTGAAGAAAGCCGCGTCTGCGATATCGGAGCTTCGAGTGGAGCACCACGAGGACCTGGTGGTGCCCTTCCGGGTTCCGTAGCAGCGGAGCGCCGCCTCGATGTCCGAGGACGAACGGTATTGAGGCACTGCGGAAGATGATGAATGGCTAAAGTAGGGGTAATAAGGAAAAAGGGGAGTTTTTATGCCGAACTGATCGAGTCTACCGATGGGCGATTCGACACAATCGAATTATTCGAATAACAATTGGAAAACAATTGTTTTCGATTTTTCAATTGTTACTTAGCGCGCGGGTCTGGGACTAGTAAATCGAAATTTGAATGCGATTTCAAAAGAACTATTTATTCGTTCCAGCCTACGAATACGCAAACGTACAGTAAATAAATTGAACAATCGACTGTCAATATTCATTTGATTGTTTTCTGTGACGTCAATCGATTGTTCAACTGTTCGATTCATTCGATTGTTTTTTTTTCAATCGCCCATCGCTATAGAATAAACCCTTAAAATAAGAATCGGATTATTTGATATGAGTTATGACTATAAATATATAGGTATACGACTATGGATAGAGCTAAAATCTACTTGAAGCAAATACCTAGTTCCATTCCCATATATATCCCATTTCGACTGCCAAGCGAGAGCGAAAGGCCAGATACCACTGGAATCCCACGTCTCGCTCTAATTTGTTGGTTGAAGTTGTATAGTGATAAGTAGGCATTTGCTTTAAGATATTAGGAGTGCTCTATCCATTAGGTATATATAGATTCATGTCTAAAACTGAAGCCAAAAAACCATAAAACAATAGACTAAGACTTCCCTAGCCCCTTAAAATTTTGGAATGAGGTTTTGTACATATTAATAGGCGGAAAAAGCAGTGTGAAATGGACAATTTGTATTAATGAAAAGTATGTTAAAATGATTATTTATATTCTTTATTTAAACTGAGCTTCTGCTTAACTCATTTACCCTTGATTGTTCGTGTTTTGATTGACGACTGTTGTGTGAAATGTAAAACTTGTATCATGAAGATTTCTGTTGATGTAAATTCTGTTAATAAATAATTAAAGTTTGCGGCTATATGCGATGACAAAGTAACTGCGTTTTTAAATTGTGCATGCGCCCACGACAACCGGACTGGGACGGGAGGACGTTAGTATGACTGTGCACAAATTGGGATCATCATCATCATCATCAGCCTGTGGACGTCCACTGTTGGACATAGGCCTTCACTAAAGAGCGCCACCACACCCAGCCCTCAGCGTTCCAATCCAGCCACTTCCCGATGGTTTTAAGTTTGCTAACCATTTTAAATTATCGAGTTAACTACCAAAGTACGAAACCCCCACTTGGAAAACAAACAGCTGCTATACATTTTATATAATTTTACCCTTAGTCTAGATAATTACAATAAGCCACTAAAGTTTTCACAATAAAGTGGATTCATTAATTTCCATTTCCCGATCAGGTAGATATACTTATTTTGGCTCGCGTACAACAGTTATAGGTAGGGTTTGCATCTGCAATCCGGAATTTCTTGATTTCAGATACATACTTTACTTATAAAATAATATGTTGGTATTTGTTGTTATACCTATCGCATGACCTTTGGAGAAATTTGTTTCTACAATGTAGTTGCACTGATCGTCGCTTAGAATCGGTTCCAGTCCACTCCGTTCACCCGAAACCTCGGCAGTCTACCGTTGATTAAATTTTATGAAACCATAATTAATGACTGAATCATTTTGTTTACATTTCATTGAAATGTAGAGATAATTGTTTTTCTATTATGCTATGTGATGATAAGGACGCCCACGGACGTTTGCTGGCGGATTTTCAGTTGTTCGTGATTTTGTACGTCAATTTGACGTTTATAGTCTTCTTTATCAGACGTCATGTGATTTGAAAATCCGCTTGAAATAAACAAGCATTTAGCGTGGATACGGACTCCGCCTTAGGAGTTACTGAGTGTTCTGTTCTGACTCGCACTAGACCAGGGGGCCTATCAGCTAAAAATATATCAATCATTAAAGGACAGCATCAATGTCAAAACATGGTTTTTGACCAATCCCATTGGCTAAAAACGATGTTTTGACATTGATGGTGTCATTTAATGATTGATATATTTTTAGCCGATAGGGGGGCTGTTCTCGTTGTGCAGCCGTCAAACATCCGTGTACTTGCCTTGTGCCTTATCAATATCAAGTCATATCAATGTTATAACTCAACTCTTAATCGATTTCCTGGGAGAAAACTATTGAGAGAATTATTTATTCATTTAATTATATTTTTTTTTGTTTTGATTTTGCAGTTTAGAACGAATGATAACTAACTCTGTTTGTAATCTGTCGACAAGCTACTTAGCAATGTTATTTGTCAAAAAAATTGTTAGTGGGGACTGCTGATTAATGTGAAACTTAAAACTGTGAAATCATCCGTACGTCCGTTAAGGATGATTTCATAATTTATCGACTCTATAGATAGATTTATAATTTAATTTTGGCCATTATCGGCAATCTGTCAAAATGATAGTTTGACGTAATTCGCTACTCCAGTTTTCTTATAAATTTAGATTAAGAGGGGTCTCTCCGTCACTCGCTTCATACAAACGTAGTTCCAATTTCATTTGAATATTAAGCAACCAAAGTCCATGAAATTTTGCAGACATATTCTAGAAACTAATATCTATGTCTGTGGTTTTCCAGATTTCTGTTAAAATATTCGGTTTCAAAGTTACGCGGTCTTAAAAAATTTCTTACAAATCTTTGAGCCCCTGTAATTTTAAAACTACATATTTTTAGAAAAATCTAAAACACCACAGACACAGATATTAGTTTCTAGAATATGTCTGCAAAATTTCATAGACTTTGGTTGCTTAATATTCAAATGAAATTGGAACTACGATTGTATGAAACGAGTGACGGAGAGAGCCCTGTTAAACTTGAAGTTTTGTATCGAATTAAAAAATGTAATGAAATTCATCAGATTAAAATTATTTTGGCTAAGTAACGTTTCTGCATCTGTGAACATGGGTTTTCTTTTGGCGCTGAATTATTAAAGACAAAATACCATCGCCAATATGGTTGCAAAGCGTCCTGGTTTCATAGCTGTGATAATATTTATAAAACTCCAGATCGGTAAAGCTCATGCAATTAGTATTTCAAAAAGTGAAGACAAAGTACGCTTATTTGTGTTATAGTTCTTGCAATTCACGAAGGCGAGTGAACTTTACTTGTGGTTACATCTTATACATGGGCATTGCGTAAGTGTGCGTGCGTGTTGGACCAATCAGTTACGAGCAAGTTAAGCACACATTTAGTGTACCTTACTTATACCGATACGACTTAACAGGGCTCTCTCCGTCACTCGTTTCATACAATCGTAGTTCCAATTTCATTTGAATATTAAGCAACCAAAGTCCATGAAATTTTGCAGACATTCTAGAAACTAATATCTGTTGTGTCTGTGGTGTTTTAGATTTTTCTAAAAATATGTAGTTTTAAAATTACAGGGGCTCAAAGATTTGTATGAAAATTTTTAAGACCGCGTAACTTTGAAACTGAATATTTTAACAGAAATCTGGAAAACCACAGACATAGATATTAGTTTCTAGAATATGTCTGCAAAATTTCATGGACTTTGGTTGCTTAATATTCAAATGAAATTGGAACTACGATTGTACGAAACGAGTGACGGAAAAAACCCCTTTTAAACACAAGCACAAGCCACTCGCCTTCGTGAATTGCAAGAACTATACCTACGTGTCGCGTCACAGACTACATAGATATTGTCGCGGGGTTCACGCACCTCCTTTTAACACCTTTGAGCGTGTTTCAAAGAATGGCAGTCCGTTACCAGGGTTCTGCATAGTTGATTTAACTATCCTGTAAAGTAATATCTACTGATTTTGATTTGATTTTGCATGTAGTTTTGATTTTGTTAATAGTCTAATTTTTTTTAATGAGAGATTTGAGGAGATGATATTAAAGCTGAGATCTTGACCTTGACAAGCTGTGCAATATTGCCCGCGTGACACGAAAACCATCCCAAGATAACAGCTGTTACGCACTCGTCCGATCCGAATCCGTGAAAATACGGATATAAAAAACTCGGGCTGATATTGCTTACGCACTAATCCAGTCTCTGATCCAAATCCAAGCTATTCAGTGGACATTGACATTATATCTATATCCATATTATGTCCGATTTGAATACGAGGCACATCCGAGATATTCTCACGGATGACAGAGAAATCAGATGACGGCAATCGGATCTCGTGCGTAGGCTACCATACAAATAGTTTTCTGAGTATTTTGGAACGTATTTTTAACCGACTTCCAAAAAAGGAGGAAGTTCTCAATTCGTCTGAATCTTTTTTATTTTTTTTATTTTTTTCCCCGATTACTCAAAGACCCCTGGACCGATTTGGAATTTTTTTTTGTTTGAAAGGGTATTACACTGGGTAAGGTGGTCCCATATAAATTTGGTGAAGATCTGATGAATATCTTCGGAGATGGGGAACAGAACTCCTCAATGGATAAGAGCAAATTGCTCGCGATCGGTCCAGGGGTCTTTGAGTAATCGGGGAACATACATAAAAAATAGTAAAAATAAAAAAAGGATTCCGACGAATTGAGAACCTCCCCTTTTGGAAGTCGGTTAATAACAATAGACTCAACTATCTGATACGAGTCTTTATTATTTATGAATGCATGATGAATACGATTGGATGTTTGTTTCAGTTGCAAATTATATTATTCTAATGTATTGATTATTTAATACGCCATTATAGATGTACCTTAATAAATGATTAAATTTGTATTATAATTTTTGGTTTTATTTCCGGATTTGTCCATGTGGATTGTGGAATTTCAGAAAATATTTTCTTAGTGGGGGTGTTCCCTCCCCAGTCGTGCTCTGAGGGACCGCGGGTCGTAACAATAATACCACGGCACACGGTTTGTTCTAAAAAGCCGGGCCGGTTTATTATACCCATAGATATAAAATACTACTGTAATATAATAATACTGTATTTATTTGGATTTCTGTGATTATACCCAAGGACGAACACGTTGATCAATATTTTACAGGAGTATATATTCGCGTTGGAGTTCGCCCTCAGATACGGTTTCGTCGGTCAACACAGTGGATTGGATGAAAAATACAAATAATTATTAACACTACTCTACTCTAACTTACACTTCACTACTAATAGACCAATTTCACCAATATATAACCCAGGAAACCAATATATATGTTCAAACTCAAGTTTTTCAAACTTATGTATTTTTATAACTTATATTTGTTTATAAGTTTTATTTCCAAGAGTACATGTACATCCGGCGCCGGTTCATTCAATAATATCGTTGGTGAAAAGTTGGGCCCATAATAAAATACGAAGCACAATTACTATACTACACTACTCTACTCTAAGCCCACAAACGATGCAGCGGTTCGTAACGCAACGGTTTTGTGAATGACAACAGCTAAACTATAAACTGAGCTGAACACAATCGCGTTTCGTTTTCCACTGAATCCTCTGTGGGGAGACTGGCGACAACCCATTTGCCTCTTTTCGAAGAAGAAAAAGATAATGATGAATGATGAAGATAATGATGACGATGTGCCCGTCCAAAAAAAAAGTTTCATGTGCAAGGACAAACACCACAAAATAAAATTTTTGGATCGTCGCAACACGAACGACAAGCGAAAGCATCTGCCAAGTGTTTTAACCATCAATCAAGAACGAAAGTCAAGAGGTTCGAGGTCCCTGCCTATATACATATACATATGTATGTATACATACAAAATGTCGGAAAAATACCCGAGTACGGAATCCTCAGCGCGCGAGTCTGACTCGCACTTGGCCAGTTTTTTTGGATTATAGCTAAGAACACTCGATCAAGCCACCTTTCAAATAAAAAAAAACTAAATTAAAATCGGTTCATTCGTTTAGGCGCTACGATGCCACAGACAGATACACAGATACACACGTCAAACTTATAACACCACTCTTTTTGGGTCGGGGGTAAAAAATACTAGTAAAAGTGTTCTATGCTACTTTATTCTAAGCGCTAAAAAATAGGTAGGTATCTATCTAACAACATCATTGTACCTAAATAAAAATTAAATATCCCAAAACATTTAAGGAAGTGTTTAAACGGCCACAAGCGGTCGCTCGATACTGAAAATATTCAGCCGCAAGTTTTTATCAGCTTTTAACCGTTCGTGGCTGTCAGGAAACTTCCAACTTTTTTTTATTTAAAACATTTTAACAACAATAATATATCCAGCAAGTAAATATGGGATGTAACCAGAATTAAATATACTACCTAAACACAATGCCAATAACCAATAACCATTTGCCTTATCTTGTATTTTTTGGTCATTTAGTATATATTTCAAACTCGCAATGTAGGTATATACCTAGGCGTGCAGAACTCGGGTCAATGCTCCACCTACGACGCGCGCTATCATTGACTTCAAACGCCTATTTACGCAACATTCGATGTTCTCTTGTGTCAGTCAGATGTTTTATTTGCAATATGTTATAAACTTTTAAAAAATATAGATATTTTAATTTTTTTGCGGTTTTTTTAGGTACTATCTCCTGGCTTTGTTTTTGCAAGCGTTCTGATTACACCTGTATATCAACGTGACAGTGACTAGATTCTGTAAGTATAAATGTAAGGATTCCTCCACCGCGGGAAGCGAGGCTCCTCGCGCGGCGCCCCGAAGGGATTCCTCTGCAGCACCACGCGCGCCAGCAGCCCGTGAGCGACGTCATAGCTAGTGTCGCCCGTGCGCACGCGCAGGATACGACCAAGCTCCTCTGAAAAACGAAAATCGAATAAGTAGGTACAAAACGTTCTTCTTATTGGCACTTGACTCTAACAGTGCGGGTCAGACTCGCGCAGCGAGGGTTCCGTACTTGGGTATTTTATACTTATTATATGGGATATTTTGCACGATAAATCAAAAACTGATATGCATAATAAAAAAAAATAAAAATCTGTTTTATAATGTACAGGTAAAGCCCTTTCATAATGATAGTTATCTTATTTTGAAAATTGAAACACATTTTTTTTTAAATGATGAAATTGATGATGAAGTTGAAGTTGAAGATGAAATGATGAAGAAAAATTGAAAATAGGTACTAATGATTTGTTTATGAACACATTTTAATTTTTGATGTAACCACAAATTCACAGTTTTCGGATATTTCCCTCTACAATATGTGCCAAAAGACCTACCTACCTGCTCAATTTCATTATTCTAGGTCAACGGGAAGTACCCTATAGGTTTTTTTGACAGACACGACAATGGACAGATGGACAGACAGACAACAAAGTGATCCTATAAGAGTTCCTTTTTTCCTTTTAAGGTACGGAACCCTATAAGCTTTTAAAACTAGCTCACTCTGTAAGGAATTATCGAAGGTAGGCTTCATGGACATGGCCGCCGGCGGCACTGCGTACTTGTCCGGCGGGGGGCGCCTGTAGGAGCCCTTGTGGCTGGTGTCCGGTATGTACACGTCGTCGGGCAGCCGCAGCGTTTGCAGCGCACGGGCTCTTCGAGTCAAGTTCACTGACATGAATGGTAGCTCTACAACAAGATAAACAAAACTAAAACCCGACTACGATAAACGCTGAAATATTAAACCACCAAAAACATTTCATGTAAAGGTTGCCAAGACTCACAAGTTCATAATGCCATCGGGCGAGCTTCACACTTGGATTTCTATTTTCTTTTATTATTCTCGCTCGAATTCATACACACATTACGCGTGTAGAAACAAAAATTATTCGTAACTTTTTAGTGCTTGTGGTTTTTGAAGTCGGTATTATTATTTTTTATTATATTTTGTTGGGCATATAAATTTCATTAAATTATCATAGTGGCAGTAGAAAATACACATTCTGTGACAACTCTCTATCTATTACGGTTTATAAGATACAGCCCACTGACAAACAGACGGACGGACGAACGAACTGTGTAGGCTTAGTAATAGGTTCCTGATGGCAATTCGGTTACGGAACTCTAAAAATCAATCGGGGGTACCTCTGGAGCAGTATTTAGTCAAATATTCAGTTCTCTTCAGATCCTGAATCTCATGGTCTATTGGTATCGGATCTATGTCTTCTGACATGTACTTCTTGGTCAGCTTCGGATAATTTTCGGCAAACTATCAAATCACAAATCATTTAGGTTAGTGATTAACCTATTTTCCAAAACCTGGCCGTGAAATATTACCTAAGTTTAGGGGCCAGCGCAAACAGACGTAGTGAAGTTAGAATAGAATAGAATGTTTTTTATTCAAATAAACTTTTTACAAGTGCTTAATTGGATCGTCAAAATAATCTACCACTGGTTCAGAATGCATTCAGAATGGTTTCGAAAAGAACCAGCAAGAAACTCGGCGGTTGATCTTTGCAAGTGTTTACAATTTACAAATAATTGCAACCCCGCGCATTGTTAGAAACCAGAATACTAAGGTAAGTACCTACTGTTTGCAAAACTTTAAATTTTTAAATCCACTTATGTAAATATTAGGTAAGTAGGTATTCATATAACTCTTTCAATGGCCTTCTTGTAGTACTCATAGTTGACGGGGCAGAGGACGTCGGGACTCGAGCGAGGCTGCTCCCGCGCCTTCAGCGAGTCCCGGCTGAGGCCCACGATGAGGCAATCGTCGTCTACTGCTTTGCGCCGGGGACTTTTGCTGTGAGAAAAATGATCAAAAGAAAAATAAAACCGACTTCAAAAACCACAAACACTAAAAATTAAAAATAATTTTTGTTTAGCTACACTTGTAATGTACCTAGGTATAAAGTCGAGTGAACTTTTTTTTTTTTTTGAGGGGTTGCCTTATCATGCGATCAGTCGGTGGACTATGAGCAGATTGGTTGGAGGAAGTTGGCGTTCATTAGGAGAAAACTTCCCCAGCGGGAAAACTCCATAAGTCTCAGCTAAATGTCTAGTATATGCTTTCTCTTTAGTCGACGGATTGCCTGTGGCATTGTCAGCTGCACTGCCAGGCGATTTGGGTGGTTAGTAAGTCTTGTTTTGTAGTTGCAACTATAAGTTAGAATTTCTTCCTTTACTGTGTTAATGTTTAAGTGCTCATGAATTTCCGATATTTGTAGGAACCATGGCGCGTTGGACAGTTGTTTCAAAATATAATTTTGAGCTCTTTGTATAATTTGAATATTGGAGTTGCATGCTGATCCCCAAAGTTGTATGCCATATGACCATATTGGCTTTATTATTGCTTTGTATATCAGTAGCTTGTTGTCTAGAGAGAGTCTGGAGTTCCTTGAGAGCATCCAGTACAGTCCTCTATATCTATGATAGATCTCATCCCTCTTTATTTGGACATGTTTCTTCCAGGTTAGCCTTCTATCTAAGTGCATTCCCAGGTACCTAACGTTGTCGCTTTGTGGTAGCTGATTGTTACGCAGCGAGACCGGAGGACAGTTTCCTCGACGAAGAGTAAATGTTATATGGACTGATTTTGAAGCGCTCGTTTTTATCCTCCATTTTGACAGCCATTTGTCGATCTCATTTAGTCCACGTTGCAGAATAGCTGAAGCTTCTTCAGGAGATTTACTGCGAGCAAGAACAGCTGTATCATCTGCAAATGTAGCCACAGTGACATCGTCAATTTGAGGTAGGTCACTTGTATAGATTGTGTAAAGCACAGGACCTAGCACTGAGCCTTGTGGCACGCCAGCTGTGATTGGGTGAAACGGTGAAGTGTATTCACCTTCTTTGACTTGAAATATTCTATCAGCCAGGTAGGATTTCAACAGACCGAAGAATGTATGAGGTAGTAGCGATTTAATTTTGAATAGTAGTCCTGTATGCCACACTTTATCAAATGCTTGCTGCACATCGAGGAAAGCAGAAGAGCAGTATTCTTTGTGTTCCAGTGCATCTCTTATTGTTCTGCATACCCTATGTACTTGCTCAACAGTTCCATGATGCTGCCGGAAGCCAAATTGATGGTCTGGGATGATACATCTTGAGCAGAGTTCTTTCATAAGCCTTTGCAACACAACTTTTTCACAAATTTTTGATATCACCGGTAATAAACTGATTGGTCTGTATGAGGTTATTTCTTGAACGGGTTTACCAGGCTTTGATATCATTATAATTTGCGAGACCTTCCACAGAGCTGGGAAGTAACCAACACGAATGATGCCATTAAATAAAATGGTGAGGAACATAATACCTTTTCGCGGTAGTTCCGATAGGACTCTTTTATCAATTAGATCAAAACCAGGCGCTTTCTTGCCAAAGTCGAGTGAACTTAATAAAACAAAATTAGAAATCCAAGTGTGAAGCTCGCCCGACTTCATACCTGGGTACTAGCAAAACAAAAATTATTTTTTTAACCGACTTCCAAAAAAGGAGGAGGTTCTCAATTCGTCGGGATCTTTTTTTTTTATGTATGTTCCCCGATTACTCAAAGACGCCTGGACCGATTTCAAATTTTTTTTTTGTTTGAAAGCGTATACTGTGCAGGTGGTCCCATATAAATTTGGTGAAGATCTGATGAAAATCTTCGGAAATGGAGAACAGAACTCCTCAATGGATAAGAGCAAATTGCTCGCGATCAGTGTAATAGCTTAAACAGTAGGGTTTTAACTGGGCATAGCATATTATAGTACAGTGGGGCCACTAAAAATTGTGAAATAAAAAATTTTCAAAACAAAAATAAAACCGACTTCAAAAACCAAAAACGCTGAGCATTGCTATCAATGATCGGCCATGCTGGGTTTGCGGCCCATTGCTTATTGTTAGTTTTTTATTTTATAGATATAATATATAACACATGTTTATGTAACTAGTAATAAGAAAATAATAAAGCCTATTTATTATTATTACTAGCTGATGCCCGCATCTTCGTGGATTTTTAGAAACCTAAATCCACGCGGGCGAAGCTGCGGGCATCAGCTTGTCCAACATAAAACTCACGGTTTATTTTTCTTGCCATAGTCCACCATGTAAACGGATTGGAACTCTATCTCGCCGTCGAACACAGACATCTTTATTAATTTTTTTTATTCATACAGACACACTGCTGATTAATTATTATAATTTAAATTCTTTGTTTATACAATTTAACAAACAATAAAATACCTACAAACAGGACAAAAAATAAATCCCTGCCTAGTACCTACCTAGATGTCAAGACCATTCTGTCAAACTTTTTTAGGCTTCCGTACCTCAAAAGGAAAAACGGAACCTTTATAGGATAACTTTGTTGTCTGTCTGTCTGTCCGTCTGTCCGACTGTCGTGTCTGTCAAGCAGGTAACGGTACTTCCCGTTGACCTAAAATCACGAAATTTGGCAGATAGGTAGGTCTTATAGCACGTTTTCAGGAATAAATCTGAAAACCGCGTATTTGTGGTTACATCATTAAAAAAAATTAAAATGTGTATCAATTTTCAAAGTAAGATAACTATACCAAGTGGGGTAACATATGAAAGGGCTTTACCTGTACATTCTAAAACAGATTTTTATTTACTTTTATCTATAACTAGCTGATGCCCGCAGCTTCACCTGCTTGGATTTAGGGTCTGAAATCCTGTGGGAACTTATGATTTCCCAGAACAAAAGTAGCCTATCCGTAATAGCCCGTCCCCGGGATGCAACGTGTTTCTGTACTACCAAAAAACATTTAAACGGATGATCCTTTAAAAATCCCGAGGGATCACCAGGATTTAGGAATGCAATTCCTTACAGCATCAGGGTTGAGGAGTTGGGTCCTCAAGACCAACGACAAAGTCTTTACTTGGTACCTACAGATACCTTCAATATCAATCAATTTATAACCAACAGTTTTTTAATCCCATTAGTTTTGATGGTTAGGTCCCCTGCAGCATCAGGATTGAGGAGTTGGTATCCAAATTTTTTATGAAACAATGTCACAAAGTTCTTCTATCAATTTTAAGAAAATAATTACGCAAATTGATGGTCTCTGGTCAATCCTCTACTTGTCTGTGAAAATCCCGTCAAAACCGGTTCAGCCGTTCCGAAGATTAGCCCGTTCAAACAGACGGACAGATAGACAGGCAGACGGACAAACAAAAATTTTAAAAACGTGTGATTCAGAAGGTATCGTTCAAATAACCATATGAGCTTAATATGAGGTAGTTATTTCGAAATTACAGACAGACACTCCAATTTTATTTATTAGTATATAGATAATTTTTCATTTATCGTGCAAAATGTCGGAAAAAATACCCGAGTACGGAACCCTCAGTGCGTGAGTCTAACTCGCACTTGGTTAGTTTTTTTTTAATTTACCATGGATACCAGTATGTACTCGTACCATGGATCTACCACAAAGTTTACCGTCGACCTTTTTGAGTATCATTCAAAAATTGACAAATTACATAAAATCGAGCTGTGTATGATCAATCAATCAAAATGCCATAACAAAGCTATTTAAGCGGAATCACAATTTTTACACATATTTTGCAATGCATTCCAATTCGGTAATCTTATCCGAAATTATAGTTATTTAATTATGTAAGGTCATTAAATTAGTAGTAAGTACGCAACTACGCATCAAACAAATTGAGTACACCATGGATCACTATCTGACAATATACAGAAAGGACTATCTTTGGCCCAACTTGCCTGGCTCCACGCCAGGCCTGGTGTCTAGGGGAGGACTCGCTGAGTAAGCAAAGTTTTTCTTTCAAACAAGAAGTTGGTACAATTAGCAATACCATAATGGTAGTTTAGAAGGTAAAGGAAGGAAGTAATGGTCCAAACGTACCCGTATCATACGTTAAACCAGGTAATTTCTACGGACGTCACGCAAATTGCATACCTACCATGCCTACCATAAATTATTATATTATGTACCATGTGAGTTGCATACCACATAGGTAGGCCATTTTCCACCTACATAATATGAATTGTGGAACCAACAACCCTTCAGCGGTGTTTCAGTGTTCCTACTAACCCTTTTATCGACCGCACCGACGCAGTGCTGAGCGGGTCTTATAAGTGTTATAAGTCCCGGGTTTGATTCTCGGCAAGAGCAATTTACCTATATCTCTAAATTGTCTCTGGTCTGGTCTGGTGGGAGGCTTCGGCTGTGGTAAAGCCGTGCCGCTAAGCGATTTAGCGTTCTGGTACGATGCCGTGTAGAAACCGATCAGGCGTATGAGTTTAATGAAATTACCGTACCCCTTCCATGCTAGCCCGCTTCCATCTTAGATTGCATCATCACTTACTATCAGGTGATCAAAGGCTAACTTGTATGTGAGAATTTAAAAAAAAAAATTGACTATGTGGCTATTCAAGGGACAGATTCATAAACTAATTATTCCATTAATTCCTAAAATACCTACAGTTACAGATGAACAAGGTTACGAAAATAGAGTAGGTAAGTTAACAAATTAATAAGCCCCTTTAAAATGAATTTGAATTTTCAAAAGATTACAGTAGATCACTAAATTTACAATACGCAGGGTTCCAAAACTCTCCGGGCAAGAACTTGCTTTCTACCAAGCATGCATGCAGTACAGTCGGCCGCCAGACTGCAGATGTCCCCAGTACTCTGGAGGAGAGATGCCACAACTGCCTCCTGGGAAAGAAGGAGGATGGAGTAGAAATGAGGTATAATGATGAATTTTACTAGGTTGCGAACGAAAATCTTCTAAGGGTTTTCCACGTTCTGGGATTCTTAAACGAAAACCGGCTCTGGGATTTTCAGAAATGCTTCGACGCCTTACTTGCTGCATTCCTAATAGAGCAGCTCTCTTCTTAGCGACGCTACGAGATCAACCTAGACCTTGAGCTAGTAAAGCAAGCAAAAGAATCGAAGCCAAAAATGGATGTGATCGGTGTTTCCAGAAATAACTTGGTTGCAGATCATGGGGCAAATGTTGGATCCAAAACTTTATCCAGTCCGTGTGGGAGCAGCCCCTGAAGCGCCAACGTCGCGTTACGACCAACCAAATGCTTTCTTAGATAAGGTAATAATTATTTCACGATTTAAAATATTCTTGTTTTCATTCGTTCTCTCTTGGCAGAGTGGTCGTGGCTTTATGAGTTTTCTTTCACAAGGCGATCTACCTCCAGAGATTTCTGTTGGCGGCATGACTCGTGCTGGAAAACAGACGTAATTGTTGTGGAAAGGATTGAGTCCGTCCAGGTCCAGCTATTTGGGAAACGACTAAGTTGAATTGTGCGTTCTCAGCCTTGCGCCGTGAAGTGTGACGTGCGAAGAAAAAATATCCATTGCCAAATGCTTTGACACTCACACTAGATGTCTTTCAGAATCAAAAGCTTCCTTAAAATTATAAATTCGTGTATAATATAGAGGTTTGCCAAACCTAACATTTCCTTTCAACTTTGTCCGCGTTTTGCAGTAAAATTAATAAAATGACGTTTGCAGCTCCAGTCCAAATACCCGATGCTGTATAGCATCCTACAGAACGAGGCCTCCCCTGAGCTGAAGCAGAGGATAGATCGTGATCGAAATAAAACTACTTACCAGGTGGACTACTGCGAGTCAGGTAACTAAGAATTATTCTAACTTCAACAAATTCCTGAAAATCCGGCAACGCATTAGGGGTTCCTCTGGTATTGGAATTTGAATTATCTACTATGGTAGGAAGGTTTTTGTTTTCGAAAAAAAGAAATTGGCAAATTTTAGCATCAATACAAATTGTCGTCAAGCTTATAAGTTATGAAGCTCAACCTGGTAAATAAAGGATGCCACATGCACAGTGTTATATTATGACATAATTGATTTAAATATAAATAAAGATTGGAATGTGGACCATAACTTTACTGGTTACTAGCTGACGCCCGCGACTTCGTCCGCGTGGATTTAGGTTTTTCGAAATCCCGTACCTAGGAACTCTTTGATTTTCCAGGATTAAAAGTAGCCTATGTGCTAACACACTTTCGCCTTTATAATATTAGTGAATGAATATGATATGAGTATGATAATATGATGTACAAAACGACAGGTCCTGGCGCAAAGTTCGATGGTCTCCAGAGAGCAGCAGATGAGAGTGGCATTGGGCCGTGTGCTCAACCAATGCGGCTGCCCGGAGACCCTTGCAGAGTGGGTCCTAAACCCAGGATGACGACCGCTAAGACGATCTCGAAGCAGGGTGCTGCAACCGCTGGCAGTGATCCGAGGGCGAAATGCGGTAAGGATTGACCTGGCATACGAGCACTAATAGTCCTTTTCAGGGTTCCGCACCTCAAAAGTAAAAACGGAACCCTTATAGGATCACTTTGTTGTCTGTCTGTCTGTCTATCTATCTGTCTGTCTGTCTGTCCGTCCATCCGTTGTCTGTCACCGTACTTCCCGTTGACCTAGAATCATGAAATTTGGCAGGTAGGTAAGTCTTATAGCACAAGCAAAGGAATAAATCCGAAAATTGTGAATTTGTGGTAGCATCATTAAAAAAAATTAAAATGTGTTTTAATTTTCAAAGTAAGATAACTATACCAAGTGGGGTGTCATATGAAAAGGCTTTAACTGTACATTCTAAAATAGATTTTTATTTATTTTTATGCATAATAGTTTTTGATTTATCGTGCAAAATGTCAAAAAAATACCCGAGTACGGAACCCTCGGTGCGCGAGTCCGACTCGTACTTGGCCGGTTTTTGTAGTTTGTGATCTTCCTTGAGATATCATGGTTTAGTATTAGCTTAGCTTGAATGGAGGCACCAGAAATGGGAGACCGTGTTTTGTGGAGATCCATTCAATACTTGACAATACAGCATTGTAAAGTCGAAATCTCCTGAGGATGCTCCGGTGTCGGGGCGAAACGTGCGTCGAGAGTAGTGGAAAAGTCTTGTGTGGTGGTGCATGTGAGTGGTGGTGGCAGTGCTTGCTTGGGAGCTTGGCTTTATTGCTTGGTTGGGGAGGTAAGCGGTGCTTAGCTTGTAACTGCATGTTTGACCATACAGATTTTTTCTGTTGGCGGATTATAGCAAAATAATTTTAACTGTTTCTTGCTAAACATGAACTTCCGCAAAGTAACGCCTGATTCTATCCAAAATTTTATGATGTTTTATTCTTCATTGTATGGTGAAGTTTGACTTTTTGGGCCCAGTTTGCTAATTTCGGCAGTCCAACATCTTTAGTTTTTTTTTTACAGAAACCACATCAGCCACCCCACCGCTGGGCAAATCTGAATATCAAGATGGAGTATCGAAACTCGGCGCTATCATCATGAGGGACAAAATACACAGGAGATAATAAATCATCGGCGATATTATGTACGAAATGTAAATCATGGAATGAAATAAATGTGTCTACATAGTAACAGATTTTTTTATCCAATGTGCAATGGTCGGATATTTTATTGCTTCGTGCACATTACACCACATCTCTACCTAAGGTATTAAAGTACTTAGGTACCCTAAGTAAAGTACATAGACCAGCGCGCGCGAGTGCGAGCGAGACTTTTGCACATTACCTATTCAACAATTCTCGATCTTCTATCATACCGCTCTAGTGAGTACTGTCTCGTGTTAAGTGCTTGAAATTGTGTTCTTCTGTTTCAGGTGTTCTATTAGCGTCACTAAATTCTGTACTAAATTCTGTATTAAATTACAAGACTACTAAATTCTATATTAAATTGTAAAAGATTATTCTGTATTAAATTTTTAAAATTTCTTTATAGTAGTAGTAGCATCGCCATCAATAATGTTACTGGGGTCATATTGATTCAGGTCTAAAGAAATCATTACTATTTTTTATAAAATAAAAAATCTTTATTTCTCTAAATATATAAATAAAAGACGACATGATAAATAGACGTTTATGTATAAAAGCGTTTATGTATACAGTTTGTCATGCAGGACGGGTCTGGGCGCTCGATATAAGCTCACCCCGTTTGTAAAGCATTGTTCCTTCTCTCCTTTCCTCTTTTCTAACTGTTTGATCTTCTCTCCTTACATTTTGATCACCTCTCCTTACATTTTGATCATCTCTCCTAACATTTTGATCATCTCTTCTAACATTATGCTCTTCTCTCCTAACATTTTGATCTTCTCTTCTAACATTATGCTCTTCTCTCCTAACATTTTGATCTTCTCTTGTAACATTTTGATCATTAGTTCTAATGTGTTGTTCTATTCTTGGACTCTGATCATCCCTTTTGCTGATAGCATTTTCAATTCTTCTTGTGATAGGATCCTCTCTTCTAGTACCATGGTCTTCTCGTTTAGCGTTGTCTTCTTTTCTGATGTTGTGTATGTCTTCTCGTCTGACGGTGTGTGTGTGTTCCTGTCTGGACGACACGCGTGTGCGTGTGACGGTGGTTTCATCGTGTTGTTTCACGACGACTGCTCGGGCGTCTGATGTGTTCCGTTCTCTGGAATAGATCAATAGTATTATTAGAGAAGTTTACGAATAGAAATACGAGTACGAATGGTGAAGCATCAAAAATTATGAGTCATTAAGTGAGTGTCATTTTTTACAAGAACTATATTATTAATAGAAACACCATCTTTGTATTGAAGTTAAATTGGATATCATTTTTAACGTTCCGTACCTCAAAAGGAAAAAAAAACCCTTATAGGATCACCTTGTTATCTGTGTTTGTCTATCTGTCCGTCTGTCGTATCTGTCAACAAACCTATAGGGTACTTCCCGTTGACCTAGAATCATGTTTGGCAGGTCGGTAAGTCTTATAGCACAAGTAAAGGTAAAAATCCGAAAACCGTGAATTTGTGTGACATCACAAAAAAAATTAAAATGTGTTCACAAAAAAAATTTACTAAATCACATATAGATGGCACAGTCCATAATTAATTTGCAGTGTTCTCATAAAAGTGTCTTGTACGATGGCACGGAAGCCTTCGTGTGGCAGTCCTACGCTTCCTTGTTTGAAATTCGGCACCCGAAGTGTGCTAACGGGCGGGATCCTATTACTAAGCCTTCGCTGTCCGTTCTGTCCACCCATCTCTCTGTCAGCGGGCTCTATCTCGTAAACCCTAATAGGTAGCGAGATGAAATTTTCACAGAGAAAAGTAAAATTATGTATGTAGGTATTACCTTCCGAAAGCCACGAGCCTCTCGATGTCAGCATGCCGCCTCTCCGGACGCTCGGGGCGTGGCGGGGGCGAGGCGGGGGGCGAGGCGCTGGACGCGGGGGAGGGGGACGCGGCCGACGACCCCACGGCCGAGTCTCTCTTCGCGGACGATGAGGAGCCCGACGTGGAGCGTCGCCGTGGCCTGACGGCCGGGATGTGGAGCGACGCGGTGATGACGCAGTCGTCCTCTGACACGTTGCCAGTCTGGAAACCATGTTGTTATTACACAAGTTTAAAAAATCTATTAAAAGTATGCTCCTGAAAAAAGCTTATTATACAATCGAAGATTATGTAAATGACAAAAAAGCTTGGATTTGATTCGCTCCAGCAATACACGGCGCTGCAATTGCTTGTATACAGTATGGCATATTATTGTAAATTGTACATTTGAAAAGAGCAACCGCCGAGTTTCTTGCTGGTTCTTCTCGGTAGGAACAGCATTCCGAACCAGTGGTAGATTATTTTGACGATTTAAAAGCACTTGTAAAAGTTTAATTGAATAAAAATAATTTGAATTTGAATTTATTAGATTAACATTTGTAAAAGATGGATATTTGCCAATAACTTGCTACCAGGAACCGGTTATGGGACCAGACGGTAAATTATTATCACTAGCAAAAATAAACCTTCGTTTTAGGTTTGCATTTCGACGGCAAACCAACTAAAAAATTGCAGTTTGAATTCGGTTTTAGTACAATGCTCAAAAGTAATAGAACTGACCGCGTGCAGTTGTTGTACAGTTTCAACTTTCAGTATTGGCACGCAGTATAACTTGAATAAGATCCTTTGCATATATACCCTTAGATTTACGACATTTGACGGTATAGAATTACCTACTTAGAGTTTCCCAAGTGGAGATTAATATACTTGAAATAATTTGTCAGCTCTGCGGAGTTTTAATTATTTAACTGCAAAATCTAATGTTCTGCCAACGATTAAGGATTAGAGTTATTAATGTTCATCATCATCATCGTTATCATCATCGTCAACAGGGTACTTATTCCTTTGTTAATATTAAGAAGGTTTAGTAATTTTTCGGTTTAAGTTCATCCTAAACCGAAAAATTCCTACTTCCTTAGTAAAAGAAGAAATCTTTCAGTAAATTGGCGGAGTAGGAGAAAATATTTAGTCATACTTACTTAAATATGAGCTACAAACTAAAATGGATTCACTAATTTAAGGCAAGCCTATCGTGGCATGGGTGGTAATCCAGGACCATGTCCGGACAATTCAGCATTTGTTCCCAAAAGCACTTGTTTCTGTCGAGATTTCTGCGTCTCTTCAACTTGGGATCTTTCCACCTCAAAGATAACAGGCGCAAAGAGTATAACAGATGAGCTGGCAATTATCCACAACACTGTACGAGATAGTTGGTACAGACATTTAATTCCGCACCAGCTTTTCGTTGTCACTGCATAAGTTGTATCTCGAACGCTTTCGGGAAACATCTCCGTTAAACCCCACAATCTTTCTGATAAAGTCTCATCGGATTCGTCTTCATATTCTTTCACGGATGGGTAGGGACTGCTCGCGGATGTAGCAACTCGACAATCGTCAGGAGATATACATATACAATCTCCCATTATTTTTGGTTTTTTAAAATTGTTATTATAGTATATTTATTAATATCAAAAAAGACTTGTATGCCCTGTTTAATCAATTATTCAAGCATATCAAGATGCATTTTTTCCTGGCAGACACTGTCAGGCAAAAAGTTTATTTTTTCATAAAAATTCGATGACTTTTTTAATTTTTCTGTGTGGCCATGTTTTGCTAAAAAATACTATTAGCATCTGCTAGTAACTGTACTTAATCGTGAACTGTGCTGTAGTACCTAGCTACTATCAAATGGAAACCAACCATAACAGCTACGCCACCAACCACCAACTAAGCAGTGACCATCATCCAGTAGTTATTCTTAAGGCACCTACTTTTCTTTATTTGTTTCTAATGCTTTCAGCTAGCGAATTTTCTTAGATTTGTCACTGTCGAAATATTAAGTTTTTACAGTGCTATTAAGATTAATAGAGAGTTTGTGATAATAACTTACTTCATTGTAGTCACTGGCAGAGTCGTTGGAGTCAGGCGCCGAGTCTCGCGGCGGCGAACTGACGATACCACTACTGCCACGGTCCTCACTACTGCGTATTCTGCTGCAATTAACAATTCATCATGTGAGATTTACATTTCTAAATCAACTACCCACAACTCTAGTAAATCTAAATTAGTATTCTTTACAGTTCCTGTGATCTAAGATCCATTTTTCATAATGGTGTTCTTTTCAGGGTTATCAACAACAAGCGATAAAATTTATTTAGGTGTACAATAGTTAATTTTGACTCTTTTATAATTATCAACTTCACGATAACATATACAAAATTCAATTTTAATAAAATTAATTTCCAAAACACTAATACTCTCTCGAGATGACCTAATTTTCTATTCATGCAACATAGAAAATAATATTATGTAGTTCTAAATTATAATAACAAAATTCTAAATTATGTAAGAGGAATGATAGTGGACCGAAGGTAAACCTTATGGAATACCAAATTTATTTTTATTTAATACATAACAGTAAATTCGCGAAAAAAGTTTTGCTTTGCGTATACAGTCTTTGAATATACAGTCAAACGCCTTAGCTAAATTCACTACGTAACTGTTCTGTTCAATACATCGGCATGCGTCATTAAAATAAAATGTAGCTACAAATCGTCAGCATGCATCATGTCTTAGGTATATTAACGTGCTTAGCATGCATGAATTGTGCATATGCCTTGCCTGGCTAAAAGCGTGATGGAGGAAGAGAAAGAAGCAGAGGATGTGTCCGAGGCGGCACGCGGCCGGCCCGATCTCTCTCCCCTAAATTATACATTGTCGTTTTAAAAGGATGAACCCCTTTCACTAAATACAAAGGTTGGAGTGATTGGATTGCATGGAATTGATTGTAGAATGCGTTTATAATCAGAGGGTAAATCATGAAACTTGATACGATAGTTGCAAATTTTTTCATACAAAATATTTGTTGATTTCAAGACATGCCCGTCAGCGATAACAGCTAGGTTTATTTCAGCCACTTCACTAAGTTTTCTTAAAGGTCTCATGTAACTTACAGTAATAATACAATCAAATTGATTGGGCTTTGGGTGAAAGTTGTGTATGTGCATGGTGTTATGGTGGTGTTGTATGGCATGGTGATATGGGTTGCAAATTACAAAGATGACTTTGGTGGTAAATCGTTCGTTTATTATAGAGGTAGAAAAACTAAAATCATTTATGCATACATAGTAAGAATAATTAAGAAATAAGCAGGCTACCTTGAGCTATTCCATATGGGTTTAGAGATTTAATTGTTGGATGTTATGTTTGTGTATAAATCCTGTGTGTTGTGTATAAAGGGGAAATTACCTGGCATTGGGAGATGAGGCGAGCGTGGCTGTGTTGGACGCTGCGTGGAGGAAGCTCTCGCGGGACCACAGCCGTTTAGAACCGTCTGCGTTCGCGTTTGCTTCTACTGCACATCTGAAGTTATTAACATAAGGAGGTTTTAAGTCAGTGAATTCATGTAGAATTATTTACGAGCATGTTTTTACTAAAAACTGCTATAGTTATGTAGCCAACTAGCTGCGCGGAGAATAAGTTTAAAATAAAAAGTAGCCTATGTGCTAATCCAGGGTATAATCTATCTCCATTATCTTCTCGGTAGGAACGGCATTCCGAACCAGAGGTAAATTATTTGACGATTCAAAAGCACTTGTAAAAGTTTATTTGAATAAAAATCAATTCTATTCTATTCCATTCCAAACAGCCAATTCCTTGCAGTAAGTAGTTTTTGCGTAAAGGAGTAACAAACATACATACACACACACACACACACACACATACCAATACTTTCGCCTTTATAATATTACTGCGAAGTGTGATGAATATAGGGTAAAATCACACTTCAGGTAAGTGAAATTCTTGGACCGAAAGTCACCAAATTATCGTAAGGTTAGACTGCACTAAGCGCTGTGTTGGCATCAAATTAAAAGGATACACTCACTCAGCTCTCCTCAGTAGCAGCGAGTCGAGGTGCGTGGGCGCGGAGTGCGCGAGGTGTATGTACGCCTCATGCAGCAACTCAGCAGGTAACGGCCACAGCTCCGAATGCCGCTCCACCAGCTGCCGAACCACGTTGATCACGTCTGCTCTCTCCGAGAGCAGTTGTTCAGCACTGGAAACACATCAACAACTTTTTAGGGTTCCGTACCTCAAAAGGTCAAAGGGTCGTTGTCTATCTTTGCTGTACCTATTCTACTCCCTTTACAACCTCTCGCACTGCCAAGGGTCACTGGTAGAGATCTCTTATAGAGATCTCTTATACAAGTGCTTCCCTGTCCACTTTTTCTTTCTTTTTATTTATATTTTTACAACTTTCTGGTGAAAATAAAAATAAATAAAATAAAAGGAAAAACGGAACCCTTATAGGATCACTTTGTCGTCTGTCTGTCTGTCTATCTGTCTGTCAAGAAACCTATAGGATACTTCCCGTTGACCTAGAATCTTGAAATTTGGCAGGTAGGTAGGTCTTATAGCACAAGTACAGGAATAAATCTGAAAACCGCGAATTTGTGGTTACATCATTTAAAATATAAAAAAAAATGTGTTTCAATTTTCAAAGTAAGATAACTATACCAAATGGGGTATCATATGAAAGGACTTTACGTATACATTCTAAAACAGATTTTTATTTATTTTTTATGTATGATAGTTTTTGATTTATCGTGCAAAATGTTGGAAAAAATACCCGGAATCCTCAGTGCGAGTCTGACTCGCACTTGGCCGGTTTTTTTATACGGCGTGGCAACATGGATCCTTGAATATGCCAACTAAGTACATTGCTCGAAGGGGGACTTGAAGTTGAAAAAAATTTGATTATTGGCAAAGTGACCTATTAAGACCTCAAGGATCTGAGTAATGAGGTATAAAACGCAGAGCATCACCATTATCATCATTATGATTATTATCAACTAATACACGTCCACAGCCGGATTTAGATCTCTCGTAGGTACTTCCACACGCCACGGTCATGCGCCACCTGAATTCAGCGGCTTCCGGCGACTCAATAGCTAGCTATCTCCATGCCAAATATCAGGTCAATCCATTCAGTAGTTTGAGCTGTTCGTTGATAGATAATTCAGTCAGTTTATATAGTTAGATGGAGTAATATTTCTTTACTGCCATGATCTGGCCAATTTGATTTTTATTTTTTATTTTTTTATTTATTTCACTAAGACTTAATTATAAAAGAACATTTCACACCAATTGTTGTAGACCAAAGCACTAGCCAAAAACTGAGACTGGTGCTTGAAATTTTGCAGCCCAAATAGACCGTAGTCTGTGCTAGGGCTGACAAAAAAAAAAAGATTAATTTATTTTAAGAATTGGAAAAAAAAGATAAAAATCGAGAGTGATAAAAAAATTAAGCCTATATTTACATTTTTTCAAAAATATATACATATATATATTTTTTTGCATTTGAAGCAAAAACCATAATGTACCTGGCGGGTTCATTAGGGTTGTTCCGGTGCAGGATGTTGGGCGCGAAGATGGTGGCCAGGTTGGCGGCCGTCATCCTGTTCCCGGGCTCCCGGTCGTCGTCCGCGTTGGCCGCCAGCTGCGCGAGGAAGGACAGCAGCGCGCTGAGCGTGTCGCGGTGCGCCGCCGGCAGCAGCTGCACGATGAGCCGCAGCGCTTCCCACTGCAGCCGACGGTTGCGGATTTCTGCAGGTATTACAATACAATTGATTTTACTCGTTGATCAGACATATATTAAACCACAGGGTGTAAACTAAATGCTAGCAAAAACTTAGCGTTAAATATTGTAAGGTTATTTTTAAAAATTGATTCGAGTTGTCAAAAATAATATAAAATTATTAATTTATCTGATGAAGGTAGTTTGGTAAAATCGATATTTCGCTCATTCGATGTCATACAATCTGTTGCTAGGAGGCCAACAAGATTGAACTTGCATAAATACGGGTGTTTCGAAGGTTTTAGTTCAGTCTCCTTCTGAGATTCGGAGCGATATCGCATATTTTCGGTATTTGGATTGTGAACTGAATAATTAGATGTTGTGATAGCAATCACGCTCTAATTAAATTATTTATTTTGGCATTAGTTTGTTTAGATTAAAACTCTCGGATAACCTTACACATTAAACTTGTGTTTTTTTGTGTTGGTTCTGGAGAGGACATTCCAATAATTCGATAAAAATATTTAAATAATACCTGCTTTTCTGAGTGACGCCAATAATTCAGAAGCGGGACGTGTCTCACGTTGTCTTAATTTCGCTTTGGTATCTTTTTGTAAACAACCCACATTTGATTAAAATTTTTATTGAGTTTGATTTGGTGATTAAAATTTTTAGTTTTTTTTAATAATTTAGTCTTTTGTGAAGTGGAAAGTAATTTGCAATAAGTGGTTCAGATTTTGTATACATCGAATGAGAAGTTAGTTGTTTGGATTTATTGTTGACTTGATATTAAAACTGAGAGTTCGGCAGTTCAAGGGTAGGTTTTAATGATTTGACGGAGGGCAGGATAGCCTATGATTTGGATTTGACTTAGGGCAAGGAAGCCCGCGACTGACATGACATGATTAATTAGAAACACGAGGACGTGTTAAATTCAGGACGGCCGAACTGTAAGGTTATTTTTAAAAATTGATTCGAGTTGTCAAAAATAATATAAAATTATTAATTTATCTGATGAAGGTAGTTTGGTAAAATCTATATTTCGCTCATTCGATGTCATACAATCTGTTGCTAGGAGGCCAACAAGATTGAACTTGCATAAATACGGGTGTTTCGAAGGTTTTAGTTCAGTCTCCTTCTGAGATTCGGAGCGATATCGCATATTTTCGGTATTTGGATTGTGAACTGAATAATTAGATGTTGTGATAGCAATCACGCTCTAATTAAATTATTTATTTTGGCATTAGTTTGTTTAGATTAAAACTCTCGGATAACCTTACACATTAAACTTGTGTTTTTTTGTGTTGGTTCTGGAGAGGACATTCCAATAATTCGATAAAAATATTTAAATAATACCTGCTTTTCTGAGTGACGCCAATAATATTTTTCAAACCAACAATGTATGTATGTAATGTACAAAACTCGGGTCAATGCCCCACTTACGACGCGGTATTGACTCCGAATGGCTTATTTATGCAACGCACGTTGACCTCTAGCGTCAGTCAGATGTTTTATTTGGTATATTTTTAAAAAATACAGGAGTTTAAAAAAAGCATTTTTTTGTGGAATCTTATCAGTAGGTAATCATCAGTATTATCACATCTTCGTTTTTGCTAGCGTTCTAGTTACACCCTGTACAGTGTACATACACATTTGCAGAAGTTCAGTCTGAAAATGTAACTTAGATATTATGTAAATAGCTTCTAAAATGTGTCGTGCTTACAAAAAGGCCCAACCTCAGCTAAATGTTATGGATACAAAATGTGGGTAGCCAAAACACAACCACAATCTCCACCAGGCAACCTTTGTGTGAACTAGGTAGGAAACTAGGTGTGTTGGATAGTACTAACACTATGATCAAATGGTTCATTGAAATGACTGAGTTGATTAAACCCAATTAAATCATCATCAGCAATGGACAGGGACCCAAAGATGCCAATGGCGATCTCACACCGGAAAGCGCAGCGTTGAATGACCTCTGGAGGCTGGAGGGCGTTCACGTTTCTCGAGTTTCACACAAACTTACTTTGTGTTTGTAGAAAAGCAGGGTAGAGATCTCTGCACAATAAGGGATCGGGGAGATCCCTCAGGAATTCTTTTAACAGGGCTGCCACGTCGTGTGGGCTCACTGCGGCGTCTATCGCTGTTTCTGTTCCTCTCTCCCACTCTTCGCGAAGCTGAAAACAAAGACGGCACTCTCAAAAATAAAGAAAGTCCTGAAATATTGATACCTAAATGAATTTTCTTTACTTTGTATAAATAATTGATGTCTTCTATCGCGCTCACCCATAAGGACAAAAATATTTGCTGTCCTGCCAATAAGGTGCGTTTTACCACCGCGTTCCTTCATTCGTTCTACTTTTTGGCTTCATTTCAATGAGAAGCCTAGGTAATTAGAAAGTGATTGGGAATACGTCCTTCCCCAGGAAATATATTTCTCATCAAATAAATTTAAACACTTCCGAACTAAAAGGTTTTGCGAAGTGTTTCGATTTTTAGATGGAAACTACTCTATTGACTGTTGACTTGATTATGGACGGCACATTTAAGGGTCTATACAATTGAATATACGTTTTAGAAACTAGGAACTGCTTGTCTTCACGTCACAATACTTATGAATTCGACGGATTGTAAAAATATGGTGAAAAAGTAACAGGGCCGAGTAGTTCGTAATAATGTAGTGAAAGAAACTTCCAAAGTAGGCACATTAATATTAATCTATGTAGTAATTGGCCAGAAATACTAACAGAGTTCAGTGTGATCGGCCAATCATACGCCTATAAATCTGATTGCACCCCCGAAGTACAGTACTACAGAGAAGTTTGTAATAAATTCCCGCCAATGTGGGTCAACGATGCGAATCGATTGCAACCAATTCGATTGAAAACATCTAATTTTGTCGGTCAATGTTTAAAGGTAGAGACAGACTGTTCCCATAGCGTAGGTACGTTTTTTGTTGAATTCTGATGACTGCCTGTAGAGTTTAGGGCAGTGAATAATGTCCTCCCAACAGAATTTAAAAGGTGGCCTGGTAAAAATGGTAGCCAATTTCCAAACAAAACTAACTAATGTTATAAGTAGCAAGATATTAATACTTAGTGTAGTGTATAAATAAGTGTGTGGGTACACATAGATGTATATCACACTCTGTTTCTCACTGCCATAGCCCGATAGGATGGCAATAATATCAGAACTCAGTTATCCGCAGTCAGGAAATGCTAACGCCTAGACTAACGAAATAGTCATACCCACATTATGTTACACTATGGGCCTCAGATCCGCAGGAGAATGAGAGTAATCAGCATAGTTCAACGGGGTTCGAGGCTGAAGTTGCAATGGGCCCCCCACATGGATTGAAAAACCGATAGGCGCTTGGACCCCAAGCCCCCCCCCCCCCCCCCCCCCCATCTAGGTGAGAATCATTAATTGAGGCGGCGCAAGACCGCGGCGTGTGGAAGTCTATTGTCCAGCTGTGGATGTCGCTGTCGATGACGCTGACGATGCAGTTGATCATAATGATGATACGTCTGGACGTTGTGTCAGTCTGTCTTTACCTTTATTCTTATTGCGCGTGTTTGAGCGCCCGCCCGGTTCGTAAACTCGCCTTGGCTAGATTAGCAGCTTTATATTTTCTGTCATAGCAACAGTTTTGGAATGAGTGTTTTGCAAAATCAAGTTCACATTGGTCTTACTTTGTTTCGTGAATTTGTAAATCTCAAGTTTCGTGCAGTTTGCTGTGTGTGCGTGCATCTATTTCTGTTGTTAGCTGTTTACCATCGTCATCCGAATGGTTATGCATGATCATTTATAACTTTGTGATTTTAAATTTCAGTTTTCTGCTTCTCTGACCGTACATATTACCATTTTGTTGAATTATGCTAGATTTTTTAGGGTTCCGTACTTCAAAAGGAGTAAAGGAACCCTTATAGAATCACTTCGTTTTGTCTGTCTGTCGTGCTGTCAAGGGGATCAATTGATTTCCCCGAATTGACAGACACGATGACCGATGGATAGAGAGAGAAAAAGACAGACAGTCAGACAATGAAGTGATGCTATAAGCGTTTATTGTTTTCTTTTGAGGTATGGAATCCTATAAATTCTACAAAAATTGTCCCTGCCGCTTTGCGATTAGATTGCCCCAGCGGCAGTAGCCTGCTAGCGACAAAATGTCCCCACTTGCTGCAACGCGGGCCGATGACCACAGCGGATACAACCCTTCCACAACTTATGGCCCCACCAACCTCTCGGTTATAAGGGCCGAATCGCGGGAGAGCCCCCCGGTACTTGCTCCGGGCGTTTTTGGCGTGTCCACGGTAGATAATAATTGTATCTCACCTGTCTAACCCTTTTTTTCGAGGATGATACTCGGAAAAGTCCTAGCGTGTGGAGCCCGTGCCTTCTCAAGTGCGTCAGACAGGCGGACACTATCGAAGGCACCTTGGGCCCACCACCTCCTTCCTCCAACCCTGACCAACCCCATTCACCGGAGTCACAGGATTCACTCTGAAATTAAAGACAATTACATATATAAATTTAGGAATATATTATTTGCTAATCCATACTAATATTATAAATGCGAAAGTGTGTCTGTCTGTCTGTGCCTATCGTATATTAGATTTACCACCAACCTAAAGCTAATTGAATTATGAAAGAACCTGCAGTTAATGACTAATACTTCAAGACGTCACTTGCATGAAACACTTGCTTTGATTTGTAGGTAAACAGACGTAAAATTTTTATTACGTGTAAATCACTCCCGTCGAGAACGTAAGCCATTTCTGCCTCGCTACAGTATCGAAGACGATGACCATAAAATACTGCACTAATTACTTTTATCAGAAACCAACATAAACTAGTAGGAAAATCGTCTAAAGTTCTATCGCTGTGTGGTAAACTTTAAGTATTGTATAAGTGGTAATTTGAAAACTTAAAAAAATATATAGCGAGCAAACGAGCAGGCTGGTCACCGGATGTTAAGTGGTTACCGCCACCCAGAGGAACCGGCAATGCGTTGAAAGAAAAGCAAGAAAGAAAATCTGTTTATTTGGTACCACAATAAGATCACACTAATATTATAAAGGCGAAAGTTTGTATGTGTGTGTGTGTGTGTGTGTATGTTTGTTACTCCTTCACGCAAAAACTACTGGACGGATTGGGCTAAAATTTAGAATGGAGATAGATTATACTCTGGATTAGCACATAGGCTACTTTTTATCCCGGAAAATCAAAGAGTTCCCACGGGATTTTTAAAAGACTACATCCACGCGAACGAAGTCGCGGGCATCAGCTAGTAACATATACTATAAACTTAAAATAAGATGAGATGCGTGGTGTGTGGTACCAAAATGGACTCCACTCAGCATTTGCTGCGCCTGTGTCAGGAATTGGCTGTTGCCGGCCTTTCCAGAATTTGCTGGGCTTCCCCTGGAATAACCCCAGTCCCCATGTTGTAATCTAGTGGGAACACCACCGAAAGAGTAGGTACTGGGGTGCTCCGGCCCAAAGATGGTAGCAATACTCCCTTTTCTGAATAAATTTCAATTTCAACTTCTCTTTGATCCGTTTTTCAATTCGATGGTAGAGTATTACTATAAAGTACAAACAGACATACTTCTTTAGAATAGTGAAATCTGTGCATAATTCTAAAATTTCCTTGAAAAGAATCAGTAGTTCAAGGACGTACATAAGCACAGAGGCTTGGCCAGCGCGTTGCTGGCCAAACCTATATAAGTATAGCAAGCCTTCCAAAATGGCCCGTCTATTTCAGTCCCGTAGATGTAGGGATGGGCCGGACGCGTCATCCGATAAAATTATCGTGGCCTTAATGAAACCAGCCGTAAGGCCGCCCAGGTAACCAGATATCTGTGACGTCGGTGTGACGTCGGCCTACGTCAAATTTGACCTATTGGGCCCGATCTGTTTCAATGGTTTAATGAACACGTATTAAAACTTTGACGGACTTTATAGTTTCTGGCCAACAAATACGAACCATAAAGAAGGGATCTGATTCGCCTCCCGTATCGTCACGTCACATTATGATGACCACGATCGCTTAGCCTGGAGTACTAATATGAACAGAAATCTTCATGTGGGTGGGTGGATTCAGATTACCTACTTAGATATACACAAAATCAGGTGAGCATCGTCCAAAGCAAGCCGGGATACAGTGGTGATTTTCTGTGCAACTTATTTCAGTCATAAAAACCCACTCTGACTCTCCTTATTTCCTCAATATAATAAGTAGGTATGTAATAAGTAAGTAAGCTCTAAAATGGATGACAAGTTTTAACTTATGACAAGTCTCAGATCTTAATAAAAGGATTTTAACAAAATCCCTTCCCTAAGATCTTAAGTTTAACGTGGCTATGGTAAAAACGTTTATTCGTTAAAAATCCCAATCGTTCTGAACAAAAATCATCAACAGAACTACTGGGATTTTTTTCTCACGAAGCCCTAGCCACAGGCTATAGACTCCATAGAGTACAAAGAGATTTAGCATTCCAGTAAGAAGGTACAACCGTTCACACTTTGAGATGTAATACGAGTAGAGAGTCCAAAGTTAAGGATGCCGTAATGATCACTGGCCTTCGTTAGAAGAAGCCATCCTAAGAAAAGGAAATATTTGATAAAGCTTCATCCTCATAATACCATCAGAAATCGAAGTCCAGCCTAAACATCCAAGAAGAAGAAATTGTTTATGTGGTTTACTGCATCCTCATGCAGTCTTCCATCAGGCAAGATCCATTCAGCACAAACCAGTGTAAACAATTCTTGCAGCCATCTGCGCCCGTGTTTTACGTTAGCGATCCTCCTCGCTGTCGTCACGTTCATAACAAACTGACTTTAAATAATAATTTTAGACGCCATTAAGATGATTTATTAGTGAGCTGTTACGTGTATAAGACAGATAAGAACTTTAGATGAAACCATCATAATCCTACTAATATTATAAACGCGAAAGTTTGTATGTATGTATGGATGTTTGTTACTCTTTCACGCAAAAGCTACTGGACAGATTTAGCTAAAATTTGGAATAGAGATAGATTATACCCTGGATTAACACACAGACTACATTTTATCCCGAAAAATCAATGAGTTCCCATGGGATTTTTAAAAACCTATTTCATAGGTTATTATAACATCTTAATATCCTTACTAACCTTTATAACATCACAAAAAAAATTATTAAAGTGTGTTTTAATTTTCACAGAAAGATAACTATACCAAGTGGGGTATCATATGAAAGGGCTTTACTTGTACAATCTAAAACAGATTTTTATTAGAGTACGGAGCCCTCAGTGCGCGAGTCTGACTCGCACTTGGCCGGTTTTTTTTTACGACTGTTACTGAACTGTTACGACTCATTTCCGTGTTCCGAAACTATAATGCGATTTGCGCAATCCCACGTTGTACACGTTGGCGATGCAATCAAACTTCTTAGTATTGAAAAAAAATTGGTTGTCTGTAAAGTCGGTTTACTGACGATAGTTGAACGTGACAACAAAGGCCGATTGTGCTTCTTTGTCGCTCGTTCCGCGCTCTCGCTTGCACTTCAAGCCTTACATGGAACGCCTCAGAGCGAGGTAACGCCGCATGAGTCATGTTTTTTCGTGCGTGCAGCCGGCTCTATCGAATTATAAGACGTTGTCACGTCAAAAACTTCAATGCATTGTTAAAAATTTTGATTTCAATATACCTAAAAAATGCTTAATAAAGATTGAAATCAAAATTTTGCGTTTTGCGTTTTACAGAAAATCTAACTAGATAAAGTTGTCGGCCTGTCTCTCTTATGTTTCATGCCCCGAGGTCTGTCACGTAGAGATTTTCCTCCTTACAGATTGAAGAAAAACTGTATACAGTCAGTCGACGGGCTCGGAGACACAGGCACAGGTCGAGTCACAGGGAAAGACGGGAGGAAGATCATACTATACCGACCGGCAGAAGTAGAAGCAAATGGGCAGAATTTGGCTGAACAAACTTCAATACTTTTGCTTAGTAATGGATCAGTCGTTCAGTTATGTAGGAAGGTACTACGACTATAAAGTTAGCTCATCTATAAACATCAAGTGGCGTAACTCCACTGTGTGTATTTACGCTCTAGTATTATGCATAACTACATTTGGTTTCAGCCTATACAAATTGTAGCTAAATGGTGAAATAATTTCCAAGCAGTCTAGCTCTAGTTTTCAATGTTCATATTATCTATCCAGCAAACGCATTATAATTTATACCGGCTTCCCACGGTACATAGTTCTGTGGATTATCACGCACGGCCAGACGACCGCGAATATTCAAGCACCGTGCACAAAGCTCTTCCAAATCTGTGTGGGTCTTGAAATTCGAGGCCATTTTGAAGTTACTGTTAATACTACATCGCAGTGGATGTATCTGCCTATGCTACCATGGACGATACCCTTTCCATTGTGCGTCGGTGTCAGTTGGTCCGCATCCGTCCGCAATATCACGCACCGTGGGAAGCGAGTATTACGCGTGTGTTTTGCAGATATGACACGCAGTAATCGGCCGATGTTTGATCGTACATCAAACCGATGACAGCGAGCGCTCGATATGATTTGTGAGTTGTATGATGGTTGTATGATTTAGTAGCAAACTGGAGGACTGAAGTATGAAATGTTTGTCGGGAATTAAATCGAGCACTTGTGCTAGAAATCTGTTTAATATATAGCCCAAACAGCTGGATGTATGTTGAAGAGCACCTATACTTTCTAATAACTAAACTATCCAATATCTATGCATAGATGTATATGTAGATTCTACTTATTCATATTTCATACCACCCTTACCTACTAATATTATAATGCAAAAGTGTGTATATCTGTCTGCTACCTTTTCACGACCCGTCCGACGACGTTTAACGATTTTGAAGATATTTGGTACAGATAGGTAGGTATAGCTTGCGTCCCGCGGTTGGACATACCTAATAATATAGGCTAATCTTGGTCCCGAAAAATTGAAGAATTACCAAGGGATTTTTAAAGACTTAAATCTACGCGGAATCTATGAAGTCGCGGGCATCAGCTACTCAAAGTATTATTATAAATGCGAAACTGTTTTTGTTTGAAAATTAGTTTTGGAGCTTTATTCGCGGAGATTATCTCGCTCGCGCGCTATTTAGCGTCTTAGCTCGTGACGCGCTACGTCACGCGTTCTTACGGTAATAAAGCGGGATTGAATGTAATAATTGTTATCAAACATTGTGAGATTTTGTTTCGTGATTTTTCACAGGCTATATCTGCCTAGGTATTTTAAATGGTAGCAAGTGTTACATTTATATGATAAGGCTTTTCACGTGAATTTTCATATTCTACTTGTGAAATGGTAGAGCATTGTTGGAAAGATGGCAGGAAGTGGGTGGGTGAGGAACATGGAGAACTGTGTGCGGTGGCGTACGCCCACCACATATAGTCTTCCGTCGGGACAGTGTTGGTTGTTGTCCTCCAACCAACCTGCTCATAGACCACCGACTGATCGCATGATAAGGCAACCCCTCAAAAAAAAATCAGTATACATTTGGCAATAATGACTGAATACAATTTCGTGCAAATTTTAGACTTTAGAGTATTTTAAGCACCTGCAAACTGACCATTTACATTTGAGTGCCGGTTTTACCTTCGACTACTGTTTTTATTAGGCACGAAACCAAAACAAAGCGAGACATTGTTTACGAGCGGAGCTAGTTACATGTTCTACAGAAGTTAGGCGCCGGTGCAAAGGCGCGCCGTGCGTGTGACGTGAACAACTGACATTTTGCTTCTAAGAGCCTGCCGACGATTTATAAAAGGTGTTAGACGAGTGGCCCGACGTCTCAACATAAGCATACTAGCCTACCTGTTAGAGATGTTGCACTGCTGCTCAAGACGATATTGCCTATGCCATGTACAGTCGAGGACCGTAAGTCATTTGGCACGTGGCACGGTTATGCACATGCGTTAGGTCCGTATGTGTGGCGTATCTATAGAAAAAGGTCATAAGTGCGACAGGTTTTTGATGCAATAATTTCGCGGCATTGCTACTCGAATTTTGAGGTCGACTGTACCTATATGAAACCTCGAATAAACATTTTTCTATTTCTATATTTTCTCCTATTTCTAGATATTGTCCGTCGATTATTTCAGTAACTGTTCAAGCTATCGGAGTGAAAGGTAAAGTTGTATATATTAGAGCCCCAAGTGCCCCAACATCATAGAAAAAAAAAAATGAAAATTAAGTTGAATTTAATTTAAAAAGGGGGAAAATCGGGGTTTTTCAAATTAATATAATACCGAGTTGAATATCATATTATGAAAGGGCTTCACTTGTACATTTCAAATTTTTGATTTTTCATGCAAAATGTCGAAAAAAAATTCTAACTAACGTGGTATTATAACATATAAACAATTACAGCACAGCATATAAAATAAACGTTTTTTAGGGTTCCGTACCTCAAAAGGAATTAACGGAACCCTTATAGGATCACTTCGTTGTCTGTCTGTCTGTCTGTCCGTCCGTCCGACCGTCCGTCCGTCCGTCATTACAATAGTGTTAAAGAGAAACAGATTTTTATGCATAATAGTTTTTGATTTATCGTGCAAAATGTCGGAAAAAATACCCGAGTACGGAATCCTCGGTGAGCGAGCGTGGCTCACACTTGGCCGTTTTTTTTAAGACTTTCACTGAGCTCTCACTAAGAAAGTAATTTCGGAAATTCCACCCGAACGAAACTGAGCTAGGTTAGGTAACCTAGCTGCAACTAAAATGTACCTAGGTATAATTGAGTCGTACAATTAACCGACAAGCTGCAAATTCCCAATCACATTTGTCCCAATGGTGGATAGGTCCAGGTGCACTCACCATTACGTGGCTTGGCGTGCGGACGCGAACTATTTCCACACCCAACGCCGCATGCCAAATCGTCTCACCGGCCACTTTCTCAAGACCTCTTATTTCTTTTCCCACTCGATGAAACCCAGACATCTCTCCAATCTGTAGGCTTTGTTCACAACGAAACCCAGACATCTCTCGAATCTGTAGGCTTTGTTCACAACGAAACCCAGACATCCCTCAAATCTGTAGGCTTTGTTCACAACGAAACCCAGACATCCCTCAAATCTGTAGGCTTTGTTCACAACGAAACCCAGGCATCTCTCGAATCTGTAGGCTTTGTTCACAACGAAACGCAGACATCCCTCACATCTGTAGGCTTTGTTCACAACGAAACCCAGGCATCTCTCGAATCTGTAGGCTTTGTTCACAACGAAACGCAGACATCCCTCACATCTGTAGGCTTTGTTCACAACGAAACCCAGGCATCTCTCGAATCTGTAGGCTTTGTTCACAACGAAACGCAGACATCCCTCAAATCTGTAGGCTTTGTTTACAACGAAACCCAGACATCTCTCGAATCTGTAGGCTTTGTTCACAACGAAACGCAGACCTCCCTCAAATCTGTAGGCTTTGTTCACAACGAAACCCAGACATCCCTCAAATCAGTGGGTTTTGTTCAAAATTAAATCCAGGTATCCCATGAAGTGATACTAAATAATTGCTTAAAATGTTTCCAAGTTTCCACGACCCTTGTCGATGGTATATTCAAAGTTACGCGGGCTGAAATATTTACATAAATTTTGAATGTGGAATGTGGAAAGTATACATTTTTACGGAAATCTAGCAAACCACAGGCAGTATTTACTTAGTCTCTAAACGTGTCGTAAAATTTGAGCTTAGGCACAGAAATCTAGAAAACCATAGATACAGATATCAACTTACATACACAATTTAATTATGTTTGATTAGATTTTATTTCAATGAGATCAAAACTTCGTTGTATGAAGCTCGCTGCACATAAACTCTTCTTTACTAGCCGCTCACTCAAATAGGAACTGCGTCGACTAGACGCTGATTTGCGGCTCACAGACGCTGCACCATAACTGTGAGCTCAGTGTGAACATAGCCTTAGGGCTCAAGTTACACTGGCCGCTTACCAGACTAGGTATTATGACGCTACGATAATTTATGACTACCTGTTAGTGTAATATCGAAGCTATCAAGATTTCTCATATATTCTTTAGTGCTATTATATAAATAGGATGTATATTTCTGATATAGTAAACAATTGATAGAAACACGAAAATGACAGGCCTATGCTATCCTTTCCCCCCAAACAATATTTTTAAATAACACCCCTCTTTTTGGGTCGGGGGTTCAAAATACCACCATATCAGACCTGCCGATTTAGTTTAGAGCCTTTCCATAATCTTTGTTTTATAAGTGTACCTACTATTATTTTAAAAGCAAAATATAGGAGTGACCTGTCAATTTCCATAGGGCCCTTCTACAGTACTAGAACGATGTCGGGCCTCAATATCGTCCCATGTGAATTCCTACGATGCGTTATGCGTCGTCGAAGAATTTTACGATGCGACGTCGCACCACAAGTACAATGAAAGGACCCATTACGTGCCATTACCATTGTTACTTAGATATAGTCAAAGGCCGTAAGTAGTTTTGCACCATTCGCGTAGCACGATAATGCACATGCATTAGGTGTGTGTGACATGTTTATGAAAAAAGGTCAAAAGTGCGACAGGTTTTTGATACAACAGTTTTGCGAAATTGCTACTCCAATTCTGAGGCTAACCGTACCTACTGTTATTTCAAGAGCAAAGTATAGGATTGATGAAAAAGCGGTATACCCACATCATCAGCCTTTTCAATTGCACTAAGGGACGCCAACGAAGCCCGGGAGCCCCCGTGCCTGCGCAGCGCCCTCTCCGTCTCCACGCACTGAGACAGCGGGACCCCAAACACGTTGCCGGTGGGTTCTGCACAAGAAAAAACATTAAATTGATTAATAAGGTGGAATAGATGTCGCCCGTCCGTCTAGCAAGGGGTCTGCCAACGCAGCGTTTTCCGGCGCGAGGTTGCCATACAACGATACGAGTATCCTCTTGGAATGAGAAGAACAACCACGCTGGCCATGTACGAACTAGCATATAGAGTACCTTTGAGAACATTATGGAGAACTCTCAGGCATCTAGGTTTCCTCAGATTGATTTCCTTCACCGTTAAAGCAAGTGATATAATAATTACTTTGGCGGCTAACTTGTTTTCTTATAGAGGTTTTTGTGTCGGGGGTTTTTTTTAATTTTGAATTATTTTGAAAATAAAATACAGTCTATGTTACTCAGGAATTTTATAGCTTTCTACTGGTGAAAGAATTTACAAAATCGGTTCAGCAGTTCCACAGATTACTTCCTATTAACAAACTTACAAACTTTACCTCTTTATAATATTAGTATAAAAGTAGATACCATAGGAGAGAGGAGTATAGAAGTAAATACCATAGGAGAGAAATGTAGGTAGTGCCATTTCCCCATAGCAGGTCAACACGCCGCGAATAGCCCGCCCAGAATAGCACGGCCTTTACACCGCTATCGGGACGTGGAAATAGCTCTCGAGTGTCTGTCTGTAAGTCACGGTAAATCATTGCATTTTTTAATAACTATTTTAGGGTTCTGTACCTCAAAAGTAAAAACGGAAGCCTTATAGGATCACTTTGTTGTCTGTCTGTCTGTCTGTCCATCTGTCCGTCTGTCGTGTCTGTCAAGAAAACCTATAGAGTACCTACCTACCTACCTACTACAAAGCGTAAAAACTTTTTGACGACCACCCTGGAGCAATGGTGAGCGCTGGGATCTTATAAGTGTGAGGTCCCGGGTTCAATACCCGGTGGAGGCACTTTGGGAATTTATATTTTCTAAATTATCCCTGGTCTCGTCTGGTATAAAAGTACCAAGAACAATTTCCAAGTCTTTAACTACACCGATTATTCATGCAAAAAATCACGTCGATCCGTTGCTCCGACGCGGCGTGAGTGAAGGACATACCAACAGTCAAACACACTTTTGCATATACATAAGTTTAAGTGCTATTATGGGTAGGTAGTGATTATTTTCTTGAACGTTTCAAATACCTAACCCACCCCACGCGTGACCTAAAAACGTGGACACAAAAGCGCAATTATAGTACTCATTGAAACCACTAATTACTTCTTAATAACTTTCAGGGTATTCAATGAGGAGTTTTAAAACGCGAATGTGAGAAGATGGCGCCAACTCACCACTAAACCAAATCGTAACCCAAATAAATACAATTGACTCATTTGACATGTGCGATGCGTGACCCAAATATTTTGGATAAGGAAAAATAAAAATGGAAAAATACAAAATAAATCTTAGTCATTTTAATAACAAGACGAAATAACGCCTAAGCGCAAATGTCCTTTGTCCTAATAGGCAAATTCTTGCAGATTCTTTCCAGACATAAAAATAGGTACATAATAGATAAAACCCTGTATTTTTTTTTGTTTCATAAAATATCGCGATAAACTATTACGATAGGTTTATACCTCCCTAGTACCTAGGTACTAACTACTAGCGTTTGACAAAATACGGTGAAATCACTGAAAAGCTATTTTATAATGGATTCTCGGGAATGTTATCTTCGGAGAATCAATCAACGTGCGATTTAGAGCTCTGGCGTTGCCGCCAAATTCATGTAAACACAACTTTGACTAACTACACTACGGCGATAGTGCTGAAAATTGACTTCTGTTTTTCAATGTGTATTTACAACCACTGTGTATTTTATTAAAGTAGAGTCAAAAATAAAAAACCGGCCAAGCGCGAGTCAGACTCGCGCACTGAGGGTTCCGTACTCGGGTATTTTTTCCAACATTTTGCACGATAAATCAAAAACTACATAAAAATTTGTTTTATGATGTACACTGTACAGGTAAAGTCCTTTCATATGATACCCCCTTGGTATAAATGTCTTATTTTTTAAATTGAAACACATTTTAATTTTTTTTAAACGATGTAACCACAAATTCAAGGTTTTCAGATTTATTCCTGTAGTTGTGCTATAAGACCTACCTACCTACCAAATTTCATGATTCTAGGTCAACGGGAAGTACCCTATAGGTTTCGTGACAGACACGACGGCCGGACGGACGGACAGACAGACACACAGACAGACAACGAAGTGATCCTATAAGGGTTCCGTTTTTCCTTTTGAGGTACGGAACCCTAAAAACCGGTCAAGTGCGAGTCAGGCCTCGCTCTTTTAGGTTTCCTTTAGTTTTTTTTAGTTTTTACCTGTGTCTACAGCTAAAAGAAATGCAGACGGGACAAAATGAGTGTAGCTACTGCAATTTAAAAACACTAAAACTTTTATAGCATTTATTTATAAAACGAATTATGTTAGCAGTTAAAAAAGCTATGTTAAAAGTATACTGTAAATCAAGTTAATACATAATAGGCCTAGTCTATATAATTAAAAAAAAAAAATTGAAAATCCGGCTTTTTACGCGGTTTTAAATTAAGTAGGTATGTCGGTCCTTTTCTTCTATACTAATAAATAAAATTGAAGTGTCTGTCTGTAATTTCGAAATAACTACCGCATATTAAGGTCATATGGTTATTTGAACGATACCATAACTGAATCACACGTTTTTAAAATTTTTGTCTGTCTGTCTGTCTATCTGTCTGTCTGTCTGTCTGTCTGTTTGAAAAGGCTAATCTTGGGAACGGCTGAACCGATTTTGACGGGATTTTCACAGACAAGTAGAGAATTGACCAGGGAGTAACATAGGCTACTTTTTTAACCGACTTTCAAAAAGGGAGTTGTGTTTTTCTACCTATGTACACCGAAATCACCGAGATTTCTGAACCGATCTCCCTCTATCGATTAAAAAGGAAATCACGCAAATGCGTGATTTCTTTTTTAATCGATAGAGGAACATTTTGTTTTGGACATTGTTTCATAAAAAATTTGGAGTCCAACTCCTCAATCCTGATGCTGCAGGGGATCTGACCAATCCACGCGGGCGAAGCTGCGGGCATCAGCTAGTATTACATATTATTTTGGTAAGAGAAATGTGCGTATACTTTAAAATTTAGTTGCCATCAGAATCAGAATTTCTAACAGTATTGTAAACCTGAATAATCCAATAAGCTCAACTGCTAAAAGAAATATATGAGTCAATTGGTTTTCGAGCCAAGAAAAATTATTCACATTGCATTAATTTACGCTCTAATACCTGACTTCCCTGTATCTAAATATCAGGTAGAAATAAATCTGGTTTTTGGGTCAATTCCAAACACTAATTATATTTTATTTGTTTTTTAGGGTTCCGTACCTCAAAAGTTAAAATGGACCCCTATAGGATCATTTTGTTATCTGTCTGTCTGTCTGACGTGTCTGTCCATCTGTCCGTCTGTCGTGTCTGTCAAGAAAACCTATAGAGTACTTCCCGTTGACCTAGAATCATGAAATTGGCAGGTAGGTTGGTCTTATAGCATAAGTAAAGAGAAAAATTCAAAAGCCAGCCAAAAAATTTATGGTACATCACAAAAAAATATTAAAATATTTTCAAGAAAAAATTAAAAATCTCATTAAACTTACACTTGCAGTGTCTACATAAAAGTGTTACTGAACCCTTTGTGTGCGAGTCCGACTCGCACTTGACCGGTTTTCTTTTTATAAAGTTTGAGATATATAGTACGTGTACTACCAAAGATCAAAATAATGGCGGTAGTTTTCAATTGCGGATGTAAATAAATTCAAAAAGTAAAACATGGCAGCCTTGGACGGTTTTTCTTGCATAAAAATCACTTAGAATCTCTTGGAATAGAATAAAATTAAAGAATAGAACATGGTATATGAGAAAAATAATATTATAGTCCGTCCAATGACGGTCCCTCGATTGACCTTAGTCGGGCTTCGAGACGGAGCCTCCTTGGACAGACTTCTTGCCTAGGTAACATTGTACATGAGTATGTATGTATATTGTATACCTATTTTGTAGGTCTTAGAACAAAAACTTTATGCGAAGTTTAAAAAGATGTTACTAAAATCGCACGTTAAATAGGTATACTTGTGTCAGGTTTATCAGTTTAAACTTTAAATCGAATCAAGGTTTTTTAATAATTTGTGCAGCGAGAATGTTATGTTTCCAGATCCTTTCGCAATATGTATAAAGATATGTATTCTATAAAATTTATATAGTATGATATAAAATAAAATGATCTTGTTATCTATCAACAAACTGATTGGTCTATTGAATACGTCTCCACTCCGGTTCAGTGAAATCGTACCCTATGAGAGGATTTTCAGAAATCCGATCGAGAAAAGCCAGGGTGGGTCATCTAGTGAAAGCCGAACCACATAAAAGGAAGGGTAAAGAAGTTGGAATGTGTTACCAACCAATTTGTTGGCAGCTGGCAGATCTCTCAATGCAAAAAAACCCTGAGTTCTGTAGTCAATGTCCCAACCCGGCAACAAGTGGACAAAAACCGAGCACTGAGTAAATACACGGGAATTCCAGAGGCGTGGAAGCTGTAGTGAGTGTAGGCGCCATGGCGTACACAAACGTTATATTTAGAGCCGGCTCTTGAGGATTGTCTCTCATCGCGCCAATATATCACGCCGTCACGCGGAAAATGGTCTAGCACATCGATTTTTTTATCAAAAAGGTATAAGCATTGAGACGTAGTCGAAATTCCAAGGACGTACGAAGCGATTTGCTTCCTTGTTTCTAATACCGGTATAAATAAAGCTAATACCAGCTGGACTCAGGTGGCTAGTCGAAGTAAGGCCGACTAGTTTCGAACCCATCAGTGATCCTTTTTCACAGGGGTTTTGCTCACAACGCGACGCGGTTGAGGATCGAAAGCTGCAGTTTTTCCCTCCATTTTCTATATAAGTATCTTCAAGTCTAGGGTGAATAGGTGTCTTCTAGGCAAGCGCGTTCCACCTTTTTCTTCTTTGGGGATGTACAGGTCCATGTACAGATTGCCCTGTATCATTTTGACCGTCTCCGCTCTATTGTTATCGTTCTCAGTTTCATAATTTCGTGCCGATGTTGTGGACGCTATAGGTATATCAGCATTTTCATGACGAATTAGAATAGCTCTCTAAGGGTGTAGATATATTTTCCTAGGTGGATGCCACCGTAGGTGCGACATAAAAATTTCTTTTGTCCAACAAAAGAGGGCGGTAGACTTTTAATGGTAGGCATTTGTATTTAGTGTGGTTTTTCGAAGCAAATGTGAAATTTATCTTTAAATTGATTGTCTACTAGGTTTTTGAAAGACAGGAAATGACCAACCGAGAAGGGTATTCGCGCGCAAATGTAAATAGTAAATACGGAAACCAGTGTCAGGCATAAGAAAAATAAAAAGATGCTAGGACAAAGTACTAGAGAGCTAATGATTTACATCGACGCGAATCTATTATACGTTATCCGAAAAAATACCGCGAACGGACTATCTCAGCGCGCAAAAGCATAATAAAAATGTTTTATAAGTTGTAAATCACGCTGATGTATTCATTAGCTCGCTCTGTCTTGTGTAAGCTTTATTGTCCGCTGGATGTGTTTTGTTTCCATGCAAGAATAACACGCGATCGCGGACACGATTCTCTGGGATTCGTTACACTGGTTTATTGGAGCACTGAGACTGAGCCTTGAGTGTGAGTTTTTGACGTGACAACGTCTTATAATTCGATAGAGCCAGTTGCACGCACGAAAAAACATGACTCATGCGGCGTTACCTCGCTCTGAGGCGTTCCATGTAAGGCTTCAAGTGCAAGCGAGAGCGCGGAACGAGCGACAAAGAAGCACAATCGGCCTTTGTCGTCACGTTCAACTATCGTCAGTAAACCGACTTTACAGACAACCAATTTTTAGGTTAAAAACGTAACAGAAGAGTTTGGATAAAGCTGTTATGGCTAAACGTCGTGATTTGATAACTCTATACTCCAACTTCAAACCAAAGTCTTCGAACAGTCGGTGTTGCCGGTGATGACATACTCGTATCATGCATGCGAGATATGGCCGCTAACTATGAGCCTCATAAGAAAGCTTCAGCGGGCAATGGAGAGAGTTATGCTTGAAGTTTCCCTACGTGATCAAATCAGAAATCGTAGGAGAACCAGAGTAACCAACACAGCTCAACGGGTTGCAAAGCTGAAGAGGCAATGGGCAGGGCACATAGTTAAAAAAAAACTGATAAACTTTATGGTCCCAAAAAGCTGGAATTGCAACGGAAAGTACAGTGTTGGAAGACCCTCCAGTAAGAGGACAGACGACATTCAAAGAGTCGCAGGGAGCCGTGGATTCGGATGGCACAAGACCGTGGCGTGTGGAGGCCTAAGAGACCTATGTCCAGCAGTGGACGTCTATCGGTTGATAATGATGATGATGCTCCATCTCTAGCTTGTGTCTGTTCATCTGTTTGTCCCGATATCCTCTTTCCACCTCCATCATCAGAAACTCTCGATAGTACCAGAGTCTGCCTAACAATTTATTCCGAGGATCGGAAGTAGCCGATCCATTAGCTATACCCATCAATTAGGTACCAATTTCGACAGAATGACAACAAATGAACAAGTGAAACTACTTAATTCAAGTGTAAATTAAAAATTTATAACATCCCGAAAAGTGAAGGTTACAGTAACTAGAAAAGAGCTGATAACTTTCAAACGGCTGTTACCGATTTTCTTGGATTATAACTAAGAACACTCCCGATCAAGCCACCTTTCAAACAAAAAAAACTAAATTAAAATCGGTTCATTACTTTAGGAGCTGCGATGCCACAGACAGATACACAGATACACATGTCAAACTTATAACACCCCTCTTTTTGGTCGGGGGTTAAAAAAGCTTTTGAAGTGTGCCAACTTGCCTTTATCCTTGTCAGCATCTTTGGTCCGGCTCTGGTCAAAGAAGCCCGTAGTCAGCGCCTTCCTCTTTAGTAGGTACGCCCGTCTCTTTGGCTTGGTAGCTACTGCTGTGGTGTTGTCTGTACAATAGAAGAAACCTATTAAAATGCATCCATACTAATATTATAAATGCGAAAGTGTGTCTGTCTGTCTGTCTGCTACCTTTTCACGGCCCAACAGTTTAACCGATTCTAACGAAATTCGATACAGGGTTAGCTTATATCCCGGGGACGGAAATAGGCTACTTTTTATCCCGGAAAATCAAAGAGTTCCCTCGAGAATCCTAAAGACCCATCCGCTTAACCGATTTGTATGAAATTAGGTACCAAGGTAGCTTGCGTCCCTGTAACTGACATAGGCAACTTTTTATCCCGGAAAATCAAACAGTTCCCACGGGATCTTTAAAACCTGAATCCACGCGGACGAAGTCGCGGGCATCTCTTAGTCATCCATACTTTAAATAGTCAGTGGCGTGCATTGGGTTGGAAGTCAGAGTACTTAAGCAATCGTCGTCTATTTACTGGTGGTTCATTCATAATGAAGAATGACCATTGAGCTATTTCTTTTTGGGCAAGTAGTGCTTTTATGCCTCTACGAACTTTGCATCACTGTGATAGCCTAGTGGGCAAGACGTTGATCTCCTATTTAAAGGATTTCTGAGTTCAATCATACCTGCTAGCTTTTTAGAGTTATATGCGTTTTAACAGGGCTCTCTCCGTCACTTACTCCATACAATCGTAGTTCCCATTTCATTTGAATATTAAGAAACCAAAGTCCATGAAATTTTGCAGACATATTCTAGAAACTAATATCTGAGCCTGTGTAGTTTTAGATTTTTCTAAAATTATGAAGTTTTAAAATTACAGGGGCTCAAAGATTTGTATGTGAATTTTTAGGACCGCGTAACTTTGAAACCGAATATTTTAACAGAAATCTGGAAAACCACAGGCATAGATATTAGTTTCTAGAATATGTCTGCAAAATTTCATGGACTTTAGTTGCATAATATTCAAATTAAATTGAAACTACGTTTGTATGGAGCGAGTGACGGAGAGACCCCTCTACATATCACTCGCTAAGGTACAAGAAAACATCGTGAAGAAACCTGCATGCCTGAGAGTTCTGTATATTGTATGCAACAGTGTGCGAAGACTGCCAATCCGTACTTGACCAGCGTGATGGACTACATCCCAAATCCTTCTGATTATGAGACGAGACCCGATGATCAATAGATAGTGGTTGCAGTAGGCAATTGGTTGAGATGATATAATTTTATGAGAGTAAACAATAGATAACAGGTAGTCTTTGACATTGTCCAGGTTTTTAACTGTAATATCCAATCATAAGGATCCGTTTATCGGTTACTGTGCGATTGAAGGACAATGAGGACAACGCATGCTATCCAGCAGGTATTGTTCATTTCCCCGGAATAAAAAGTGGACTATGTCACTCTCCAAGTCGACCTACTTATATCGATGCCACAAATCACGTCATTCCGTAGCTTCGTTGCGACGTGATTAAAGGACAAATCAACAAACAAACACTTTTGCATTTAGGAGTAGGATGTCGAGCGTGCAGAGTATCTGTTTCAGGTGACAATCATAATATTATGCGCCACATCCCGTCGCCGGCCGTGGCGCCGCCGCGCCGTGGTGACAGAAAGCGATTCCAATCTAAATTCCTCGCGAAAATAAACATATTTTCAGTTAGGCAGGTATGAGATACGTAATGTTTTCAAAGGTGTCTGAAGTCTGCCGATCCGCACTTGGCATGGTGGAGTATTAGTCAAACCCTGCTCATTCTGAGAGGAGACCCGTGCTCAGTAGTGAGCCGGCGATGGGTTGATGATGATGAGGTACGACTGAGATTAGTTGAACTACCCTGGCGTAGTTACGGTGGAATTTCTTAAATCCTTTTCTTAGTCTACTTAAGACCTTTAGGTCTTCGTTATAGAGACAAGTGTAAATTAAAAATTTACAACACCCTCGACAATACAGTAACTAGAAAAAAGCTGATAACTTTTAAACGGCTGAACCAATTTTTTTGGACTATAGCTAAGAACACTCTCGATCAAGCCACCTTTCAAACAAAAAAAAACTAAATTAAAATCGGTTCATTCGTTTAGGCGTTACGATGCCACAGACAGATACACAGATACACAGACTCACAGACATTTTACCACAGCCACTACCACCAATACCACACTTAGTATAGTTAGTTACCTTTGAAAATTGAAAATACTAATTATTTGTTCAAGAACACAATTTAATTTTTAGATACCTACCCTATAGGTTTTCTTGACAGACACTACAGACGGACAGACGCGCACACGGACAGACAGACAGCAAAGTGATCCTATAAGGGTTCCGTTTTTCCTTTCGAGGTAGGGAACCCTAAAAAGGGGGTGTGGTAGCGCTTACTACAATTTGTGCCAGATACATGCGTGTATCCAAAAACTTTGAAAATCAATCGAAATAGAAAAGCATTAAACCGCTCCACGGTAAACACGCGGAGGTGTAAAACGATCGGTAACCCGAAGTGCTCGCAATTCGCAACTTGTTTTGATGGATTTTTGCGACGCTGTTTATTTTTTGGCAAGTTGGATTAAAAGGTCATTGTCTCTATGCATTTGTATTTGTGAAACAAAATATTATCACACTAATATTATAAAGGTGAAAGTTTGTTTGTGAAGACTGCGTACCGGTAAGCGCAGTGTGGGACTATCTCTAGCCCGCTAGGCCAATGACCTGAAGAAAGTGGCGGGGAGCGGGTGGATGAGGAAGGTGAAGAACAGTGTTTGGTGGTGGGTGTGCTCTTGGGCCCAGCAGTGGACGCATACAGGCTGATGGAATGGAATGGAATGAAATGGTCAGGCGGCATCAAACGAGTAGAGAACCGCTTCTTATTCAGGCACCTGAGTTCTAATTAAGAGAACCATAGAAAGGAACCAAGTCTCAGAACCAAAGATACTGTAGTGAGATTATATGCTTAGGTATATTTTTATACAATGTATTTTTAGCCCACAAGTAAATTTAAATGTTACAAAATACAAAACACCACATACCGCGCATATCGCTTTGAAGTGCGCAAATAACATTAATTAGATCCCGTGATACGAGTACCATTGCCTCGCTCCGGACGCGACTCCCACCTGATGAAATTTTAACACTTTTAATGTTATGCTATCAAATTTTTATACGCTTTAAAATATTCGGCGTTTAATTACGTTCCTCATTTCCGATTTAATTACAGTCAGAGCGTAGCTCTCTTCATCGCCCGCTGACTGAGTCGAAGCGTTATTATTATCAGACAATAAACCCCGACGTGATTGCAACCCGCTGGATATAGAAGTAATATCGCACATTACACTGTAGTCGATCCACACAGCATCAGATGGTATACATAGGCTGGGTGTAGCACAGCAGAGAAAAGCTTTTAAGAAACTCAGCAGTTGCTCTTTTCAAAAGACAGAATGTAACAATAAACTACACCTTTTGGTGGGCAACTGAAAGTTCAGCCGGTTGCTTCCGTTGATTGTATGTGTTTTTAACCCCCGACCCAAAAAGAGGGGTGTTATAAGTTTGACGTGTGTATCTGTGTATCTGTGTGTCTGTGTATCTGTGTATCTGTGTATCTGTGTATCTGTGTATCTGTGTTTCTGTGTATCTGTGTATCTGTGTATCTGTGTATCTGTGTATCTGTCTGTGGCATCGTAGCGCCTAAACGAATGAACCCTTTTTAATTTAGTTTTTTTTGTTTGAAAGGTGGCTTGATCGAGAGTGTTCTTAGCTACAATCTAAAAAAATTAGTTCAGCCGTTTAAGAGTTATCAGCTCTTTTCTAGTTTTCTTGTAGAAAAGAAGGTTAGATAACCGTTAGGTTCATAATATTATGTCAATAGACAAATGTCAAGCTGTCAAGATGGACGTTGCCTAAATACATAATTATTTATTGAAAATGATGTTTTGAAAACTCAGATACTTTGGATCGTCGGGGGTGTTATAAATTTTTAATTTACACTTGTCCTGTATGTATTCATTGTACAATACACGTGTAAATTAAAAAATTATAACACCCCCGACAAGTGAAGGTTACAGTAACTAGAAAAGAGCTGATAACTTTCAAACGGCTGAATCGATTTTCTTGGATTATAGCTAAGAACACTCTCGATCAAGCCACCTTTCAAACAAAAAAACTAAATTAAAATCGTTTCATTCGTATAGGCGCTACGATGCCACAGACAGATACACAGACACACAGATACACACGTCAAACTTATAACACCCCTCTTTTTGGGTCGGGGGTTAAAAAGTATATTCATACATTCATTCATTCATTCCACGCAACTTTGCCACTAAGGAATTCATCTGTTGTATAATAGCCTCGACTAAATAAGTGTTTTTTTTTCGTGGGGAAATCTTCATGGATACCACCGCACCCGGGGAGTCACGGACGACTAAGGCAGATCTATAGAGTGTACTTTGACTTTGGGTTAGGTTTTGAGTTAACAGGGCTCTCTCCGTCACTCGCTTCATACAATCGTAGTTCCAATTTCATTTGAATATTAAGCAACCAAAGTCCATGAAATTTTGCAGACATATTCTAGAAACTAATATCTGTGTCTGTGGTGTTTTAGATTTTTCTAAAAATATGTAGTTTTAAAATTACGGGGGCTCAAAGATTTGTATGTAAATTTTTAAGACCGCGTAACTTTGAAACCGAATATTTTAACAGAAATCTGGAAAACCACAGACATAGATATTAGTTTCTCGAATATGTCTGCAAAATTTCATGGACTTTGGTTGCTTACTATTCAAATGAAATTGGAACTACGTTTGTATGGAACGAGTGACGGAGAGACCCCTCTGTTAAAATTGGATGAATTTATGTCGGCGATATGACGTTGTCTCGTTTTAACAGAGTATTAAGTCTGAGCAAAGTCAAAGTACGTTCTATTGATCTCTGCCTAAAACCGCCTCAGTGCTCCACGCATCACCTATGGAACTAAGTACCTAGCCTATTTTTTTTTTCTTTAATCTGGCTTTACTCTGATTAGCCAATGTCAAGTTTGTGATATTTTCAAGTTATTGAATTTATACAAGTATGGACTCCGTCTGCGCCGGCGCCCGCCGACATACGCGCGGCGCCCCTTTAGAGCGCTTCCCAGTCAGTTCCACCACCCAAAAACACCAACTAACACAAAAACCAGCCACTCTTAACAAAAAAAACACTCCAAACAAGCACAGCACGCGCGCCAGCAAACGCCATCGCAGACGAAGTCCAACCTAGCCTAGATACAATCATTATTCTTGTTGTACCGACTTGACAGCTACATCAAGATATCTCGTGCAGTGATCGCGCTGGCAGCGGCGCGGCCGTGGGCGACGCAAACTAATCAGTCTCTACAAGTGTAAATTATTTTATAACATTCCCGACAAGTGAAGGTTACTAGAAAAGAGTTGATTACTTTCAAACGGCTGAACCGATTTTCTTGGATAATAGCTAAGAACGCTCTCGATCAACCCACCTTTCAAACAAAAAAAACTAAATTAAAATCGATTCATTAGTTTAGGAGCTACGATGCCACAGACAGATACACAGATACATAGATACACACATACACACGTCAAACTTATAACACCCCTCTTTTTGGGTCGGGGGTTAGTAAAAATACCTACCGGTATCTACCTAATCATAACTTATAAATATATTTAAAGAAACTTTAAGACTCATGAGACTTTTAACCCATAATGTTTTATCCTTATGTCGACGGCACTGGTATATGGAAAAACTCGAGTTTATGATTAGATACATCTAAATTATTGTAAACTGTGTAAATATCATATTATTTATAAATAAATAAAAGTTAAATAATAAGTTCGTAGAGGCCTCTACGAACACGTAGAACCATAGAACAGGCAGAACAAAGTCGCATGAGATTTCGAGATTTTGTCTTGTCGCTGGTAGAATCGATAGATAGAGACTTACACATGATTCCATTACCTGCCAGTCTCCCATCCAAGTTTCGCTTCTCTTACTGGTTAGCCCTTACATAGCGTGAATAGATCAATAAGTGTAACAATTAGTGTAAATTAAAAATTTATAACACCCCGACAAGTGAAGGTTACAGTAACTAGAAAAGAGCTGATAACTTTCAAACGGCTGAACCGATTTTCTTGGATTATAGCTAAGAACACTCTCGATCAAGCAACCTTTCAATAAAAAAAACATCGGTTCATTAGTTTAGGAGCTACGATGCCACAGACAGATACACAGATACACATGTCAAACTTATAACACCCCTCTTTTGGGGTCGGGGGTTAAAAATAAAGAAGGAAGAGTAAGCTTAGTACGCTTAGCTCTTAAGAATTCAGCCTAAACGGGAACTCGGGGAGAAATATGAATAAAATAAGATGCCGTTTCAAAAAAATAACAATAAAAAGAATTCAGCCTAAACGGGAACTCGGGGACAAATATGAATAAAATAAGATGCCGTTTCAAAAAAATAACAATAAACTGAAGTTTCACCAAGTGTGTCGTTTGTCACGCGAGATAATGGTGCGATGGAATGCGCTATATTTAGGCCGTACGGATTTGCGCGAATTCCGATACACTTTCACGTTGCAACGTAAGCTGATCTCTCAGAGATTATGAATAACATCCATATCCAACACAACATTGGTACTTAACGCAATATAGGTCAAATAGTTCAAAAAATCGGCCACGTGCGAGTCATACTCGCGTACCGAGGGTTCCGTATTCGGGTATTTTTTCCGACATTTTGCACTATAAATTAAAAACAAATAAAAATCTATTTTAGAATGTATATTAAGTAAAGCCCATTGACAGACACGACAGGCGGACAGACAGAAAGACAGACATACAACAAAGTGATCCTAAAAGGATAATTTGAAGTACAGACCCTAAAAATCAAAGAATTTCCACGGGATTTTTTAAAAACCGAAACGAAAGGCATCGTCTAGTCTAGCTAAGGAAATAAATAAACTATACATAGGTAAACACCCGAATTATATAAAAACCTGATTCCCAACAGATTTGCTTATACCCACGCCGAAGACGCCATATTGTTAACCATGATTGACACGTGTTATACTTAGTGCCAACACATTAAACCTCCCAATCACAAGATATGATCACGTACGATTTCAAGCACTGACCTTTACTAATACAAGTAGGTACGCTGGATCTGCGATTGCCGATCTGTTTTTGAAAAAACTTGATTTTTCCCATTTTGGTGCTGATAGCAGCAGTGAGTATCATGTGAGCGTACTCGGAACTAAATGTTAGTAATGAGACATCTGTCGACATAGTGTTAACACGATGACTATTTGACACGTAGGATGAGATCTATAGAGCGCACTTTGACTTTGCTCAGACTTAAGACACTGTTAAAACGAGACAGCGCTATACCGCTGGCATAAATCTGTCTCGTTTTAACTGAAAAAACTGAAACTTAGTCTAAGCAAAGTCAAAGTGCGCTCTATAGAACTCAACCGTAGTGTCAATTTTGATTCCCGGTACTCTCAGTGGCATACACCTAATTGTCATTTTATATGGCACACCTCGTCCAGCGTACTTTGCCCATTTCAGTGATCACATCACAAATGATTTATTATTCGATGATGCGAGAGCGAGACTTCAGACGAGATAGCATTCCAACACTGATAATGTTTGTTCGAAGTCTGGCTCTATGTAAACACAAATAGAGGTAATTTTTAGTGTTCCGTATAAAAATTTCTCTAGCGAATAAAAAAAATTTCAAAAAAAAAACTGACTTCTAAAACCACAAACACCAAAAAGTATTTCAAATTCGGTCCAGGCGTCTTTGAGTAATCGGGGAACATACATTAAAAAACCGGCCAAGTGCGAGTCGGACTCGCCCATGAAGGGTTCCATAGCAGCAAGTAACATCATATTATAAAAGTTCTTGTAGTTTGTTGTAACTTTGATCGGTGTTTTAATAATAGTGTTTTTTTTTAAATCAAGTTTTATTTAAAAAAAACTACTTTTTTAGATTGATCATTCTCTTATTTTATAAATTAGGGGGGGGGGGGGGGGGAATTTTTGTCTCTCGCGCTAAGAAACCCCAATATCATTTTTGAGGACCTATCCATAGATAGGTAGGGTACCCACACGTATGGGTTTGATGAGAAAAAAAAATTGAGTTTCAGTTCTAAGTATGGGGAACCCCCAAAATTTATTGTTTTTTTTTCTATTTTTGTGTGAAAAATCTTAATGCGGTTCACAGAATACATCTACCTACTAGTTTCAACAGAAACTTGGTGAGTAGATGTAGATGTAGTTCTTATAGTTTCGGAAAAAAGTGGCTGTGACATACGGACGGACAGACAGACAGACATGACGATCCATAAGGGTTCCGTGTTTTGCCATTTGGCTACGGAACCCTAAAAAACAAGATTCCGATTTATTAAGAACCTTCTCCTTTTTTAAAATCGGTTAAAAAGAGGAACCCTTACCACCACTTCCACTTCATTGGCTGTCTATCTGTCGTGTCTATCAAGATCCGTCAAAACCTATAGTAGGTACGGGAAGAACCCGATGACCTAGAAACATGAAAGGCAGGTGGCAATGTCTTTATAGCACAATCAAAGGGTAAAATTTCAAACCGGTTTATGGTTACATTACAAAAAATTATAAAGTATAATTCCTTGTGCGATGGTACGGAACCCCTCACAGTCTGACTCTTACTTGACCGGGTTTTTTTTAATCCCCGCAGACTTAGCGGTAACTCGAAATATAACAGACGATTTAGTTCAATATGTTTGATCTCACGTGAACGGTGTTTTTTTTCTTGGAATTATTGGATAGAAGTGTTCAAGATCAGTCTTCTAACTGTTATTACAATATACTTTAGTGATAGATGGGTGTTACTATACGAAATTTAAAAAAAATACAATCAGCGTTGAATTTTGTTTCTTACATTTGTATAATTTTTTAGCTTGGTCCGTGCCACATCAATCTCCATCCAAGAAATGTAATTATTTTCGAAATTTCTACTAAAATCATTACACAACAAGTGTGAATTAAAAATGTATAACACCCCCGACAAGTGAAGGTTACAGTAACTAGAAAAGAGCTGATAACTTTCAAACGGCTGAACCGATTTTCTTGGATTATAGCTAAGAACACTCTCGATCAAGCCACCTTTCAAACAAAAAAAAAAACTAAATTAAAATCGGTTCATTCGTTAGGAGCTACGATGCCACAGACAGATACACAGATACACACGTCAAACTTATAACACCCCTCTTTTTGGGTCGGGGGTTAAAAAGAAAACAAAACGGCTACCTACTTGACCTATTATAATATCTTATAGCAGAACTTATATTACTACTAGTATCTAAATGATTTAGATTTTAGATAATCAAAAAATCCCATGAGAAAACTTAAATTTTCCGGGATAAAAAATATCACTCTCAAGGTAAGTTATAGTTTCCCTGACAAAAATAACTTCGATCCGTTGCTCTATTGCGGCACGATTGAAGGACAAACTAACAAATACATTTTAACAGGGCTTTCTCCGTCACTTACTCCATACAATCGTAGTTCCAATTAGATTTGAATATTAAGCAACCAAGGTCCATGTAATATTTTACAGACATATTCTAGGAACTAATACCTGTGCCTGTGGTGTTTTAGATTTTTCTAATATGTAGTTTCAAAATTACAGGAGTTCAAAGATTTGTATGTGAATTTTTAAGACCTTGTAACTTTGAAACCGAATATTTTAACAGAAATCTGGAAAACCACAGGCATAGATATTAGTTTCTAGAATATTTCATGGACTTTGGTTGCTTAATATTCAAATGAAATTGGAACTACGTTTGTATGGAGCGAGTGACGGAGAGACCTCTCTCATCCAGTCACTTCCCACCAGCCTCTTTATATCATCGGTCCACCGTGCTGGAGGACGCCTTACTAATACGTGGTCTCCACTCAAGGCTCAGAACTCGAGGACTACACACTTTCGCATTTATAATAAGATGGATGTTAAATATAGTATAAAAGAGCAGTTAAAATTGCTAACCACCTACATCAGTGTTCGGAATCGGAAATATTCTCTTGAGAAACTCATCTGAACCCAGATCATGTGATTGGGTTCAGAAGACAGTTTTGATCGGCCGTTGCCAACTTTTAAATTATAATATACAGGACGTGTAGATTAATATTGGGTTGTGTTTTGTTGAAATATGGCGATAGGTTCAAGATGTCGGAAGAAATCAAGTCGACTGGGAGCTTTCATCGAAAGTGCTGTATAATAAGTATAATAAAGTAATGTATGATGCAATTGTGACAATAGTATCTACATTGGACCCGTACGAAGCCGGGGCCGGTCGCTAGTCAGTTAAGTATAAACATGTGAGATCGCAGTCTAGGACTATCCCATCATCAATTAAGAAAAAATAAAAACTGGCCAAGTGCGAGTCGGTCTCTCGCACCGAGGGTTCCGTACTCGGGTATTTTTTCCGTCATTTTACACGATAAATCAAAAACTATTATGCATAAAAATAAATAAAAATCTGTTTTAGAATCTAAAGGTAAAGCCATTTCATATGATACCCCACTTGGTATAATCTTACTATGAAACACATTTTAATTTTTTTCTAATGATGTAACCACTAATTTACGGTTTTCGGATTTATTCCTTTATTTGTGCTATAAGACCTACCTATCTTCCAAATTTCGTGATTCTAGGTCAACAGGAAGTATCCTATAGGTTTCTTGACAGACAGACAGACAGACGACAAAGTGATCCTACAAGGGTTCCGTTTTTCCTTTTGAGGTACGGAACTCTAAAAATAATAAACAAAAAAAAAATACATAAATAGGGCAGGTATTCCATGCCCATTACTATAGCCCCCTGTATACTGCCATAATGCCACGCGCGCCGGCCGGTGTCGGGTGACGTCACGCCGCGTCACGCTTGCGTAACGGACGACTACGTATTTATTTAAAGGCGGTCATTTGCAAATAGCACATGTCTTGCATGTGTCAATGTATTAATAGAAACACTCGAGTAGGTCACCTGTGTACATTTTTTTTTCTATTCTCTTTGACGGAACAAATAAATATTTCTCGACGTGGCTATTTTTAGAACACTCTGTAGCTACTGGCTGAAACTGATTTACGAGTACCATAAGGTTGTTGACTGTTGATCAAACATTCACTATGGAACTCGTAGTCAAGAAAGAAGTTCTTAAGGGGACCATTCAGACGACTTGTGTCATATTTCAAACTTTATGCACTGCATTAAGGTCCCTTGCAAGAAGGCCCCTATCTTGGCCATGAATTCCAGTGTTAAAAATAGAAATAAGGCCCGGTATCCGATATTTTCAAAACATAACGTGCGTGTCCTGTCCATATTAAAGTCATGCTCCACGTTTTAACTTAAGGAGTTACGTACACTAAGCATATAAGTAAGTATATATATAATGTTAAATATGTATATTGTTAGTGTTCCTTAATAAATAAATAAAAAAATACAAGCAAACGGTTATGACTGAGATTGATTAATCTGTAGAGCGCACTTTGACTTTGCTTAGACTTAAGTTTCAGTTAAAACGAGACAGATTTATGCCAGCGGTATAACGCTGTCTCGTTTTAAAGAGTGTCTTACGTCTGAGCAAAGTCAAAGTGCGTTCTATAGATGTCAGTCTAAGTCTAAAACTCAAGTTTTTCCGAATACCTACAGAAGAAGGGCAAGTTAGTTGAACCATCAAGCAACGTAGGATCTCATCTATTATTTTATGGTACGATCTTTCTAAATAACAAAAGTTTACCGAAAGTAAAAAGTTATATAATGTCAAATACGAATTCAAACTGAATTTTTCATAAATAAACGAAATAAAACCCCCAATTCCACGATGACAAACTATAAACCTTGTCGGAATGCGTGCATCTATTTGTGAATGAGTAACAGCCTATCACGATAACCTGATGATTTGTAATAATATTAAAATCAGCTAAATCTTTCTAATGATATTAAATAAGACAATTTTTTAGGGTTCCGTATATTCATAGAAAAAAGGAACCCTTATAGGATTACTTTGTTGTCTGGCTGTCGGTCTGTCTGCTTGTCTGTCGTGCCTGTCATGAATCGTCAAGGAAATCAAAACCTAGAGGCTATTGACCCCGTCCCATTGACCCATAATCATGTTTGGCAGAGTATAGCACAAGTACCTTACACGAAAAATCCGAAAATTGTGAATTTGCGGTCACATCAAAAAAACCCTGTCAAGTGCGAGTCAGACTCGCTCACCGAGGGTTCCGTACTCGGGTATTTTTTCCGACATTTTGCACGATAAATCAAAAACTATTATGCTTAAAAATAAATAAAAATACTTAGTATAGTTATCTTACTTTGACGTTTTACAACAACACAAATTTTAATTTTTTTTTAATGTGCTAACCACAAATTCACGGGATTCGGATTTATTCCCTTACTTATGCTATAAGACCTACCTACCTGCCTTTCATGATCCTAGGTCAACGGGAAGTACCCTATAGGTTTTCTTGAAAGACACGACGGACGGACGGACGGACGGACAGACGGACGGACAGACAGAAAGACAGACAGATAACAAAGTGATCCTATAAGGGTTCCGATTTTCCTTTTAACGTACGGAACCCTAAAAACAAAGTGTTTTTGTCTTGTACGATGGTACGGAACCTGCTTTCGTGTGCGAGTCTAACTCCCACTTGACCGGTTTTTTCTTTAAATTCAGACTGGCGTGGGCCCAACCTGTGAAACTGCTGATTAATTTATATGAACTCGTTGGGATTATGGAGAAATCAGAACATTTAATTCAGATTTTAGAATGTACTGTGCGATTGAAGGACAATGAGGACAACGCATGCTATCCAGCAGGTATTGTTCATTTCCCCGGAATAAAAAGTGGACTATGTCACTCTCCAAGTCGACCTACTTATATCGATGCCACAAATCACGTCATTCCGTAGCTTCGTTGCGACGTGATTAAAGGACAAATCAACAAACAAACACTTTTGCATTTAGGAGTAGGATGTCGAGCGTGCAGAGTATCTGTTTCAGGTGACAATCATAATATTATGCGCCACATCCCGTCGCCGGCCGTGGCGCCGCCGCGCCGTGGTGACAGAAAGCGATTCCAATCTAAATTCCTCGCGAAAATAAACATATTTTCAGTTAGGCAGGTATGAGATACGTAATGTTTTCAAAGGTGTCTGAAGTCTGCCGATCCGCACTTGGCATGGTGGAGTATTAGTCAAACCCTGCTCATTCTGAGAGGAGACCCGTGCTCAGTAGTGAGCCGGCGATGGGTTGATGATGATGAGGTACGACTGAGATTAGTTGAACTACCCTGGCGTAGTTACGGTGGAATTTCTTAAATCCTTTTCTTAGTCTACTTAAGACCTTTAGGTCTTCGTTATAGAGACAAGTGTAAATTAAAAATTTACAACACCCTCGACAATACAGTAACTAGAAAAAAGCTGATAACTTTTAAACGGCTGAACCAATTTTTTTGGACTATAGCTAAGAACACTCTCGATCAAGCCACCTTTCAAACAAAAAAAAACTAAATTAAAATCGGTTCATTCGTTTAGGCGTTACGATGCCACAGACAGATACACAGATACACAGACTCACAGACATTTTACCACAGCCACTACCACCAATACCACACTTAGTATAGTTAGTTACCTTTGAAAATTGAAAATACTAATTATTTGTTCAAGAACACAATTTAATTTTTAGATACCTACCCTATAGGTTTTCTTGACAGACACTACAGACGGACAGACGCGCACACGGACAGACAGACAGCAAAGTGATCCTATAAGGGTTCCGTTTTTCCTTTCGAGGTAGGGAACCCTAAAAAGGGGGTGTGGTAGCGCTTACTACAATTTGTGCCAGATACATGCGTGTATCCAAAAACTTTGAAAATCAATCGAAATAGAAAAGCATTAAACCGCTCCACGGTAAACACGCGGAGGTGTAAAACGATCGGTAACCCGAAGTGCTCGCAATTCGCAACTTGTTTTGATGGATTTTTGCGACGCTGTTTATTTTTTGGCAAGTTGGATTAAAAGGTCATTGTCTCTATGCATTTGTATTTGTGAAACAAAATATTATCACACTAATATTATAAAGGTGAAAGTTTGTTTGTGAAGACTGCGTACCGGTAAGCGCAGTGTGGGACTATCTCTAGCCCGCTAGGCCAATGACCTGAAGAAAGTGGCGGGGAGCGGGTGGATGAGGAAGGTGAAGAACAGTGTTTGGTGGTGGGTGTGCTCTTGGGCCCAGCAGTGGACGCATACAGGCTGACGGAATGGAATGGAATGAAATGGTCAGGCGGCATCAAACGAGTAGAGAACCGCTTCTTATTCAGGCACCTGAGTTCTAATTAAGAGAACCATAGAAAGGAACCAAGTCTCAGAACCAAAGATACTGTAGTGAGATTATATGCTTAGGTATATTTTTATACAATGTATTTTTAGCCCACAAGTAAATTTAAATGTTACAAAATACAAAACACCACATACCGCGCATATCGCTTTGAAGTGCGCAAATAACATTAATTAGATCCCGTGATACGAGTACCATTGCCTCGCTCCGGACGCGACTCCCACCTGATGAAATTTTAACACTTTTAATGTTATGCTATCAAATTTTTATACGCTTTAAAATATTCGGCGTTTAATTACGTTCCTCATTTCCGATTTAATTACAGTCAGAGCGTAGCTCTCTTCATCGCCCGCTGACTGAGTCGAAGCGTTATTATTATCAGACAATAAACCCCGACGTGATTGCAACCCGCTGGATATAGAAGTAATATCGCACATTACACTGTAGTCGATCCACACAGCATCAGATGGTATACATAGGCTGGGTGTAGCACAGCAGAGAAAAGCTTTTAAGAAACTCAGCAGTTGCTCTTTTCAAAAGACAGAATGTAACAATAAACTACACCTTTTGGTGGGCAACTGAAAGTTCAGCCGGTTGCTTCCGTTGATTGTATGTGTTTTTAACCCCCGACCCAAAAAGAGGGGTGTTATAAGTTTGACGTGTGTATCTGTGTATCTGTGTGTCTGTGTATCTGTGTATCTGTGTATCTGTGTATCTGTGTATCTGTGTTTCTGTGTATCTGTGTATCTGTGTATCTGTGTATCTGTGTATCTGTCTGTGGCATCGTAGCGCCTAAACGAATGAACCCTTTTTAATTTAGTTTTTTTTGTTTGAAAGGTGGCTTGATCGAGAGTGTTCTTAGCTACAATCTAAAAAAATTAGTTCAGCCGTTTAAGAGTTATCAGCTCTTTTCTAGTTTTCTTGTAGAAAAGAAGGTTAGATAACCGTTAGGTTCATAATATTATGTCAATAGACAAATGTCAAGCTGTCAAGATGGACGTTGCCTAAATACATAATTATTTATTGAAAATGATGTTTTGAAAACTCAGATACTTTGGATCGTCGGGGGTGTTATAAATTTTTAATTTACACTTGTCCTGTATGTATTCATTGTACAATACACGTGTAAATTAAAAAATTATAACACCCCCGACAAGTGAAGGTTACAGTAACTAGAAAAGAGCTGATAACTTTCAAACGGCTGAATCGATTTTCTTGGATTATAGCTAAGAACACTCTCGATCAAGCCACCTTTCAAACAAAAAAACTAAATTAAAATCGTTTCATTCGTATAGGCGCTACGATGCCACAGACAGATACACAGACACACAGATACACACGTCAAACTTATAACACCCCTCTTTTTGGGTCGGGGGTTAAAAAGTATATTCATACATTCATTCATTCATTCCACGCAACTTTGCCACTAAGGAATTCATCTGTTGTATAATAGCCTCGACTAAATAAGTGTTTTTTTTTCGTGGGGAAATCTTCATGGATACCACCGCACCCGGGGAGTCACGGACGACTAAGGCAGATCTATAGAGTGTACTTTGACTTTGGGTTAGGTTTTGAGTTAACAGGGCTCTCTCCGTCACTCGCTTCATACAATCGTAGTTCCAATTTCATTTGAATATTAAGCAACCAAAGTCCATGAAATTTTGCAGACATATTCTAGAAACTAATATCTGTGTCTGTGGTGTTTTAGATTTTTCTAAAAATATGTAGTTTTAAAATTACGGGGGCTCAAAGATTTGTATGTAAATTTTTAAGACCGCGTAACTTTGAAACCGAATATTTTAACAGAAATCTGGAAAACCACAGACATAGATATTAGTTTCTCGAATATGTCTGCAAAATTTCATGGACTTTGGTTGCTTACTATTCAAATGAAATTGGAACTACGTTTGTATGGAACGAGTGACGGAGAGACCCCTCTGTTAAAATTGGATGAATTTATGTCGGCGATATGACGTTGTCTCGTTTTAACAGAGTATTAAGTCTGAGCAAAGTCAAAGTACGTTCTATTGATCTCTGCCTAAAACCGCCTCAGTGCTCCACGCATCACCTATGGAACTAAGTACCTAGCCTATTTTTTTTTTCTTTAATCTGGCTTTACTCTGATTAGCCAATGTCAAGTTTGTGATATTTTCAAGTTATTGAATTTATACAAGTATGGACTCCGTCTGCGCCGGCGCCCGCCGACATACGCGCGGCGCCCCTTTAGAGCGCTTCCCAGTCAGTTCCACCACCCAAAAACACCAACTAACACAAAAACCAGCCACTCTTAACAAAAAAAACACTCCAAACAAGCACAGCACGCGCGCCAGCAAACGCCATCGCAGACGAAGTCCAACCTAGCCTAGATACAATCATTATTCTTGTTGTACCGACTTGACAGCTACATCAAGATATCTCGTGCAGTGATCGCGCTGGCAGCGGCGCGGCCGTGGGCGACGCAAACTAATCAGTCTCTACAAGTGTAAATTATTTTATAACATTCCCGACAAGTGAAGGTTACTAGAAAAGAGTTGATTACTTTCAAACGGCTGAACCGATTTTCTTGGATAATAGCTAAGAACGCTCTCGATCAACCCACCTTTCAAACAAAAAAAACTAAATTAAAATCGATTCATTAGTTTAGGAGCTACGATGCCACAGACAGATACACAGATACATAGATACACACATACACACGTCAAACTTATAACACCCCTCTTTTTGGGTCGGGGGTTAGTAAAAATACCTACCGGTATCTACCTAATCATAACTTATAAATATATTTAAAGAAACTTTAAGACTCATGAGACTTTTAACCCATAATGTTTTATCCTTATGTCGACGGCACTGGTATATGGAAAAACTCGAGTTTATGATTAGATACATCTAAATTATTGTAAACTGTGTAAATATCATATTATTTATAAATAAATAAAAGTTAAATAATAAGTTCGTAGAGGCCTCTACGAACACGTAGAACCATAGAACAGGCAGAACAAAGTCGCATGAGATTTCGAGATTTTGTCTTGTCGCTGGTAGAATCGATAGATAGAGACTTACACATGATTCCATTACCTGCCAGTCTCCCATCCAAGTTTCGCTTCTCTTACTGGTTAGCCCTTACATAGCGTGAATAGATCAATAAGTGTAACAATTAGTGTAAATTAAAAATTTATAACACCCCGACAAGTGAAGGTTACAGTAACTAGAAAAGAGCTGATAACTTTCAAACGGCTGAACCGATTTTCTTGGATTATAGCTAAGAACACTCTCGATCAAGCAACCTTTCAATAAAAAAAACATCGGTTCATTAGTTTAGGAGCTACGATGCCACAGACAGATACACAGATACACATGTCAAACTTATAACACCCCTCTTTTGGGGTCGGGGGTTAAAAATAAAGAAGGAAGAGTAAGCTTAGTACGCTTAGCTCTTAAGAATTCAGCCTAAACGGGAACTCGGGGAGAAATATGAATAAAATAAGATGCCGTTTCAAAAAAATAACAATAAAAAGAATTCAGCCTAAACGGGAACTCGGGGACAAATATGAATAAAATAAGATGCCGTTTCAAAAAAATAACAATAAACTGAAGTTTCACCAAGTGTGTCGTTTGTCACGCGAGATAATGGTGCGATGGAATGCGCTATATTTAGGCCGTACGGATTTGCGCGAATTCCGATACACTTTCACGTTGCAACGTAAGCTGATCTCTCAGAGATTATGAATAACATCCATATCCAACACAACATTGGTACTTAACGCAATATAGGTCAAATAGTTCAAAAAATCGGCCACGTGCGAGTCATACTCGCGTACCGAGGGTTCCGTATTCGGGTATTTTTTCCGACATTTTGCACTATAAATTAAAAACAAATAAAAATCTATTTTAGAATGTATATTAAGTAAAGCCCATTGACAGACACGACAGGCGGACAGACAGAAAGACAGACATACAACAAAGTGATCCTAAAAGGATAATTTGAAGTACAGACCCTAAAAATCAAAGAATTTCCACGGGATTTTTTAAAAACCGAAACGAAAGGCATCGTCTAGTCTAGCTAAGGAAATAAATAAACTATACATAGGTAAACACCCGAATTATATAAAAACCTGATTCCCAACAGATTTGCTTATACCCACGCCGAAGACGCCATATTGTTAACCATGATTGACACGTGTTATACTTAGTGCCAACACATTAAACCTCCCAATCACAAGATATGATCACGTACGATTTCAAGCACTGACCTTTACTAATACAAGTAGGTACGCTGGATCTGCGATTGCCGATCTGTTTTTGAAAAAACTTGATTTTTCCCATTTTGGTGCTGATAGCAGCAGTGAGTATCATGTGAGCGTACTCGGAACTAAATGTTAGTAATGAGACATCTGTCGACATAGTGTTAACACGATGACTATTTGACACGTAGGATGAGATCTATAGAGCGCACTTTGACTTTGCTCAGACTTAAGACACTGTTAAAACGAGACAGCGCTATACCGCTGGCATAAATCTGTCTCGTTTTAACTGAAAAAACTGAAACTTAGTCTAAGCAAAGTCAAAGTGCGCTCTATAGAACTCAACCGTAGTGTCAATTTTGATTCCCGGTACTCTCAGTGGCATACACCTAATTGTCATTTTATATGGCACACCTCGTCCAGCGTACTTTGCCCATTTCAGTGATCACATCACAAATGATTTATTATTCGATGATGCGAGAGCGAGACTTCAGACGAGATAGCATTCCAACACTGATAATGTTTGTTCGAAGTCTGGCTCTATGTAAACACAAATAGAGGTAATTTTTAGTGTTCCGTATAAAAATTTCTCTAGCGAATAAAAAAAATTTCAAAAAAAAAACTGACTTCTAAAACCACAAACACCAAAAAGTATTTCAAATTCGGTCCAGGCGTCTTTGAGTAATCGGGGAACATACATTAAAAAACCGGCCAAGTGCGAGTCGGACTCGCCCATGAAGGGTTCCATAGCAGCAAGTAACATCATATTATAAAAGTTCTTGTAGTTTGTTGTAACTTTGATCGGTGTTTTAATAATAGTGTTTTTTTTTAAATCAAGTTTTATTTAAAAAAAACTACTTTTTTAGATTGATCATTCTCTTATTTTATAAATTACGGGGGGGGGGGGGGGGGGGGGGGGAATTTTTGTCTCTCGCGCTAAGAAACCCCAATATCATTTTTGAGGACCTATCCATAGATAGGTAGGGTACCCACACGTATGGGTTTGATGAGAAAAAAAAATTGAGTTTCAGTTCTAAGTATGGGGAACCCCCAAAATTTATTGTTTTTTTTTCTATTTTTGTGTGAAAAATCTTAATGCGGTTCACAGAATACATCTACCTACTAGTTTCAACAGAAACTTGGTGAGTAGATGTAGATGTAGTTCTTATAGTTTCGGAAAAAAGTGGCTGTGACATACGGACGGACAGACAGACAGACATGACGATCCATAAGGGTTCCGTGTTTTGCCATTTGGCTACGGAACCCTAAAAAACAAGATTCCGATTTATTAAGAACCTTCTCCTTTTTTAAAATCGGTTAAAAAGAGGAACCCTTACCACCACTTCCACTTCATTGGCTGTCTATCTGTCGTGTCTATCAAGATCCGTCAAAACCTATAGTAGGTACGGGAAGAACCCGATGACCTAGAAACATGAAAGGCAGGTGGCAATGTCTTTATAGCACAATCAAAGGGTAAAATTTCAAACCGGTTTATGGTTACATTACAAAAAATTATAAAGTATAATTCCTTGTGCGATGGTACGGAACCCCTCACAGTCTGACTCTTACTTGACCGGGTTTTTTTTAATCCCCGCAGACTTAGCGGTAACTCGAAATATAACAGACGATTTAGTTCAATATGTTTGATCTCACGTGAACGGTGTTTTTTTTCTTGGAATTATTGGATAGAAGTGTTCAAGATCAGTCTTCTAACTGTTATTACAATATACTTTAGTGATAGATGGGTGTTACTATACGAAATTTAAAAAAAATACAATCAGCGTTGAATTTTGTTTCTTACATTTGTATAATTTTTTAGCTTGGTCCGTGCCACATCAATCTCCATCCAAGAAATGTAATTATTTTCGAAATTTCTACTAAAATCATTACACAACAAGTGTGAATTAAAAATGTATAACACCCCCGACAAGTGAAGGTTACAGTAACTAGAAAAGAGCTGATAACTTTCAAACGGCTGAACCGATTTTCTTGGATTATAGCTAAGAACACTCTCGATCAAGCCACCTTTCAAACAAAAAAAAAAACTAAATTAAAATCGGTTCATTCGTTAGGAGCTACGATGCCACAGACAGATACACAGATACACACGTCAAACTTATAACACCCCTCTTTTTGGGTCGGGGGTTAAAAAGAAAACAAAACGGCTACCTACTTGACCTATTATAATATCTTATAGCAGAACTTATATTACTACTAGTATCTAAATGATTTAGATTTTAGATAATCAAAAAATCCCATGAGAAAACTTAAATTTTCCGGGATAAAAAATATCACTCTCAAGGTAAGTTATAGTTTCCCTGACAAAAATAACTTCGATCCGTTGCTCTATTGCGGCACGATTGAAGGACAAACTAACAAATACATTTTAACAGGGCTTTCTCCGTCACTTACTCCATACAATCGTAGTTCCAATTAGATTTGAATATTAAGCAACCAAGGTCCATGTAATATTTTACAGACATATTCTAGGAACTAATACCTGTGCCTGTGGTGTTTTAGATTTTTCTAATATGTAGTTTCAAAATTACAGGAGTTCAAAGATTTGTATGTGAATTTTTAAGACCTTGTAACTTTGAAACCGAATATTTTAACAGAAATCTGGAAAACCACAGGCATAGATATTAGTTTCTAGAATATTTCATGGACTTTGGTTGCTTAATATTCAAATGAAATTGGAACTACGTTTGTATGGAGCGAGTGACGGAGAGACCTCTCTCATCCAGTCACTTCCCACCAGCCTCTTTATATCATCGGTCCACCGTGCTGGAGGACGCCTTACTAATACGTGGTCTCCACTCAAGGCTCAGAACTCGAGGACTACACACTTTCGCATTTATAATAAGATGGATGTTAAATATAGTATAAAAGAGCAGTTAAAATTGCTAACCACCTACATCAGTGTTCGGAATCGGAAATATTCTCTTGAGAAACTCATCTGAACCCAGATCATGTGATTGGGTTCAGAAGACAGTTTTGATCGGCCGTTGCCAACTTTTAAATTATAATATACAGGACGTGTAGATTAATATTGGGTTGTGTTTTGTTGAAATATGGCGATAGGTTCAAGATGTCGGAAGAAATCAAGTCGACTGGGAGCTTTCATCGAAAGTGCTGTATAATAAGTATAATAAAGTAATGTATGATGCAATTGTGACAATAGTATCTACATTGGACCCGTACGAAGCCGGGGCCGGTCGCTAGTCAGTTAAGTATAAACATGTGAGATCGCAGTCTAGGACTATCCCATCATCAATTAAGAAAAAATAAAAACTGGCCAAGTGCGAGTCGGTCTCTCGCACCGAGGGTTCCGTACTCGGGTATTTTTTCCGTCATTTTACACGATAAATCAAAAACTATTATGCATAAAAATAAATAAAAATCTGTTTTAGAATCTAAAGGTAAAGCCATTTCATATGATACCCCACTTGGTATAATCTTACTATGAAACACATTTTAATTTTTTTCTAATGATGTAACCACTAATTTACGGTTTTCGGATTTATTCCTTTATTTGTGCTATAAGACCTACCTATCTTCCAAATTTCGTGATTCTAGGTCAACAGGAAGTATCCTATAGGTTTCTTGACAGACAGACAGACAGACGACAAAGTGATCCTACAAGGGTTCCGTTTTTCCTTTTGAGGTACGGAACTCTAAAAATAATAAACAAAAAAAAAATACATAAATAGGGCAGGTATTCCATGCCCATTACTATAGCCCCCTGTATACTGCCATAATGCCACGCGCGCCGGCCGGTGTCGGGTGACGTCACGCCGCGTCACGCTTGCGTAACGGACGACTACGTATTTATTTAAAGGCGGTCATTTGCAAATAGCACATGTCTTGCATGTGTCAATGTATTAATAGAAACACTCGAGTAGGTCACCTGTGTACATTTTTTTTTCTATTCTCTTTGACGGAACAAATAAATATTTCTCGACGTGGCTATTTTTAGAACACTCTGTAGCTACTGGCTGAAACTGATTTACGAGTACCATAAGGTTGTTGACTGTTGATCAAACATTCACTATGGAACTCGTAGTCAAGAAAGAAGTTCTTAAGGGGACCATTCAGACGACTTGTGTCATATTTCAAACTTTATGCACTGCATTAAGGTCCCTTGCAAGAAGGGCCCTATCTTGGCCATGAATTCCAGTGTCAAAAATAAAAGTAAGGCCCGGTATCCGATATTTTCAAAACATAACGTGCGTGTCCTGTCCATATTAAAGTCATGCTCCACGTTTTAACTTAAGGAGTTACGTACACTAAATATATAAGCGAACGGTTATGACTGAGATTGATTAATCTGTAGAGCGCACTTTGACTTTGCTTAGACTTAAGTTTCAGTTAAAACGAGACATATTTATGCCAGCGGTATAACGCTGTCTCGTTTTAAAGAATGTCTTAAGTCTGAGCAAAGTCAAAGTGCGTTCTATATGTGTCAGCCTAAGTCTAACACTCAAGTTTTTCCGAATACCTACAGAAGCAGCGTAAGATCTCATCTATTATTTTATAGTACGATCTTTCTAAATAACAAAAGTTTACCGAAAGTAAAAATTTATATAATGTCAAAGACGAATTCAAACTGTTTTTTTTTTTTATATATGTAAATAAACGAAATAAAACCCCCAATTCCACGATGACAAACTATAAACCTTGTCAGAATGCGTGCATCTATTTGTGAATGAGTAACAGCCTATCACGATAACCTGATGATTTGTAATAATATTAAAATCAGCTAAATCTTTCTAATGATATTAAATAAGACAATTTTTTAGGGATCCGTATTTTCATAGAAAAAAGGAACCATTATAGGATCACTTTGTTCTCTGGCTGTCGGTCTGTCTGCTTGTCTGTCGTGCCTGTCACGACCCGTCAAGGGAATCAAAACCTAGAGGCTATTGACCCCGTCCCATTGACCCATAATCATGCTTGGCAGAGTATAGCACAAGTACCTTACACGAAAAATCCGAAAATTGTGAATTTGCGGTCACATCAAAAAAACCCTGTCAAGTGCGAGTCAGACTCGCTCACCGAGGGTTCCGTGCTCGGGTATTTTTTCCGACATTTTGCACGATAAATCAAAAACTATTATGCTTAAAAATAAATAAAAATACTTAGTATAGTTATCTTACTTTGACGTTTTACAACAACACAAATTTTAATTTTTTTTTAATGTGCTAACCACAAATTCACGGGATTCGGATTTATTCCCTTACTTATGCTATAAGACCTACCTACCTGCCTTTCATGATCCTAGGTCAACGGGAAGTACCCTATAGGTTTTCTTGAAAGACACGACGGACGGACGGACGGACGGACAGACGGACGGACAGACAGAAAGACAGACAGATAACAAAGTGATCCTATAAGGGTTCCGTTTTTCCTTTTGACGTACAGAACCCTAAAATCAAAGTGTTTTTTTTGCTTGTACGATGGTACGGAACCTGCTTTCGTGTGCGAGTCTAACTCGCACTTGACCAGTTTTTTCTTTAAATTCAGACTGGCGTGGGCCCAAGCTGTGAAACTGCTGATTAATTTATATGAACTCGATGGGATTATGGAGAAATCAGAATATTTAATTCAGATTTTAGAATGATAGTAAGTAGTTTATTCAGACACAGTTAGGTGCTATGTTAAAGCTGATGACATTCTTCAGTATGTATATCTATAGAAGAAAGAAAGAAAAACTGTTTATTTGGTACCAACAAAAATTAATAAATTAAAATAAATGAATATAGACAGAAAATATCCTTCATTAAATTTATTTTTACAAACTTTTGTTTATGCCATGATATAAGCATTTCATGGCTTATATTATTTATTAGACTATAAAATGAATATGTTAAGACAAATCCAACGGAACCCATAATAAAAAAAAATCGGCCATGTCAGAGTCGCGCACTGAGGGTTCCGTACTTGGATATTTTTGTCCGACATTTTGCACGAGAACTCAAAAACTATTATGCATATAAATAAATAAAAATTTAATTTAGAATGTACAGGTAAGGCCCTTTCACTTGGTATAGCTATCTTACTTTGAAAATTGAAAATACTAATTATTTGTTCATGAATGCATTTTAATATTTTTTTTGTGATGTAACCAATAATTCAGTTTTCGGATTTTTCCTTTACTTGTGCAATAAGATCTACCTACCTGCCAAATTACATGCTTTTAAGTCAGTGGGAAGTACCCTTAATGTTTTTTTATCAGACACGATAGACAGACAGAGGGATAGACAACAGACAGACAACAAAGTGATCCTATAAGGGTTCCGTTTTTCCTTTTGAGGTACGGAACCCTAACAACGCTAGTTAAGAAGTTTCGCTTCGTCAATAATGCTAACTCACCCTCAGGTATCTTGATAGGCGTGCCCAAGTTGAACTGCTGCAGCCGCGCCAGCGCCGCCTGCTGCAGCGCGCGCCGCTCCACCTCGCTGAGCGACAGCAGCGACGTGTCGGCCAGCCGCACGGAGCGCCCGCTGCCGTCTGCCCAGCAACAACTGCCCTGCACAATGCGTTACGTCATCACACCATCGAACACCACCATGCAGTGCACTGTGCAAACCCCCAACGAAACCAGATGGGTGTAAGTCTAACAAGCTTAACAAAGAGACGTGTTAAAGTTAGAACAAGTGTAAATTAAAAATTTATAACACCCCCGACAAGTGAAGGTTACAAGTAACTAGAAAAGAGCTGCTAACTTTCAAACGGCTGAACCGATTTTCTTGGATTATAGCTAAGAACACTCTCGATCGAGCCACCTTTCAAACAAAAAAAAAAACTAAATTAAAATCGGTCCATTACTTTAGGAGCTACGATGCCACAGACAGATACACAGATACACACGTCAAACTTATAACACCTCTCTTTTTGGGTCGGAGGTTAAAAACTGGTATAAAACCGAAGTGCGAATCGAACTCTATACTCATATCATCGTATGAGATTTGGTACTTTTTTTTAAATGTGAGAATACCATTAAGCTTATGAAATGTAAGCAGTGATAAAATATAAATTATTAATTTACCAATTCTCAGTTTAAGAGATCAAAAGGTGTGAGTGATAATTATTCCTGAGTCTCAACAACATAAAATCATTGAAATATCACTAAAGATTAGGACGATGAAGCTATAACAGTTGTTATATCTGCGGTAAAAAACGGTGTTTTTTATTGATGACAGATTTATAAATACTTTACTATCTAACATGCTCCTTCCAGTTACTATAAAGTATCCATTAAAATGCAACTGTTTCGTTGAGACAACACTTTTTAAGAGGGGTCTCTCCGTCACTCGCTTCATACAAACGTAGTTCCAATTTCATTTGAATATTAAGCAACCAAAGTCCATGAAATTTTGCAGACATATTCTAGAAACTAATATCTATGTCTGTGGTTTTCCAGATTTCTGTTAAAATATTCGGTTTCAAAGTTACGCGGTCTTAAAAATTTACATACAAATCTTTGAGCCCCTGTAATTTTAAAACTACATCATTTTTGGACATTTCATGGACTTTGGTTGCTTAATATTCAAATGAAATTGGAACTACGATTGTATGGAGTAAGTGACGGAGAGAGCCCTGTTAAACTGCTGTTGCAATGGAAAATATAAAAAAATTCGGCATTAAAAAGTGTTTTTTAAAGGAAAATACTAAATTGTTGGAAACCTAAAAAGGTTAGTAGTGTTTTTTAAGCAAAATATACTTAATATGCATGTTTGTGTACAAGCCAAAAATTCTAGATAGACCAGGGCGTTTTCTGAGAATTTTGAGATTTTAAGTAGACTAACATGACTGATATTTTGTAATTTTAAACGATTCACATGGTAGGTACTACGCGATATGAAATTTAAAAAATCACTTTGATTTTGGTGGTCAGTAAAAATAATAAAATTTCTTTACTAAGATAAAGTTAATAATGTTCGTTCTAGTGCAGTGCCATAAAAGGACATACACGTAACTACGAAACGCTACGAAAGATCTACGGCTGCTACGAGAAGTATACGAAACGCAGAAAGTATTTTAGGTTCGACGCTTACTACGAAATCACGTACTATTAAATTAAGTTGCGTTCAAACTACTGAAATATAACATAATAATATATAAATATCGCTCACCCTACTTTTAAATGTCACTGTTCACACTTAGATGTAATATTATTACATCTAACAGTGTGAACAGTGACATTTAAAAGTAGGGTGAGCGATATTTATGTATTTATATTATATTCCGTAGTTTGAAACCAACTTTATACTTGTTATAGTTATAACACCACTGAGTGAGATAGCAGTTAACTAACTTGTCATAAAATAAAATAAAATTATCACTTCAGTATTTCAATAAGCGCCCCATTTCGTATGCGACAGCCCCCCTGAAATAAAGTTTTTATATTTTTTTATGTAATATTCGGATGAAGGCCATAACTTAACATATTGTTAAGTTTTTTGAAGTAATCACGTTCAGTAATTCAGAAGTTATAAGTCTCTGACAGACGGACAAGTGTAATTAGTGCTCGCTTCGCTCGGTCAATTAGAGTTAGGCTTTTGATTTCATCAGCGTTTAGAAACGTTAAAAGCCACGGCAAATCAGCTAAGTAATTATTAAAATACTGTGTAGCGTCACCCAATTAATGCATTTTTTAATAAGCTTCGACATAACTAGGTCATGCGCATCAAAGTACGAAAAACAAAATCATAATGCGAAACTGACAGGTTATTATTAAACAAAATCGTGTGAAAACAAAACACTCTTCATTATACATCGCGTTTACACAGCGCTGATAAACGCCACTAGTAGACGTGACATATTTTTTAGTAGCTCATAGATTTTTTCACTTGCTAAAAATGAGTGTAAGAGGCAGCCTCACTCATGATATTATTACTTGAAATTTGAATTGAAATTGAAATAGTGCTATTCTGTTTACGTATACAGACAGATCTCTCCATATAAATACTAATTAATATACCTGGGAATCCCCGAAAGTGGAATTTTGTCAAAAGGAAGGGTTTTTATCGTGCCACTAAAGCGGCATTTACATTACGAAATTAGTGGCACGACATTTAGTTTACAATGCATGCAATACGAAATAAGACGTTTACATCTGCAATTGATAATGAAATTAATCTCGTAAAACTAATGTCGTGACACTAATTTCGTATAAATTCCGCTTAAAGAAACGGTATAATATAGTGCATACATTTTGAGAACGCACTTGCCACATTTGCTCTGTGTGAGGACAACATAGCATGATAGTTATAGTGATTTGCAATAGTCTATCGCTTCTACGCCGATGTCGGTTGTACGTATAAGCGTATGGTACAAAGGTGCACCACAATACAATGCTGATAGAGTTGTCAACTTGTCAACGTTGCAGTGTGATGCGTGCGCTCGGCTGACGCACATGACTGGCGTCGGCGGGGAAGGAGGAAATAGTTTTGTACTACAGGAGGTAGTCTTTAATCGGTGTATACCATGACAAGGATTAGATTAATAGCATAATATCAATAAAATCGTCATGGTAACACTGCCAAAATTATGTAGTTTTCGTTATGTACAATGGCAATACTGTAAAAGCGAATGATAAGAAAGAAGAATAGAACTACATGATCTCAACAAGCAGTAGTGCACCCGTAGAACAGAGCGCATGGCGACTGACCTGAGGAGTCCATGCGGCTGCGACGCGGCTGGAGGAGCGGCTGCGCGTGCGCCACAGCCGCTTGCTCACGCTGCTCACCACGCTGCTCGACGACCGCGACTTCTGCATGCCACCTGCGGGCACAGGCACGGTCACCGGCGGCCCCGAGTGCCGCCCCAACAGCGACGACAGAAACGAGTGCGACTGAGACGGAGACGGCGGCGACGTCGGCGTCGACGCCACCGACGCGAACTGCAGCTCCCTGTACGTCAGTATCCAGCCCTCGTCCGTCTGACACCCCTTGTGGAGGCCGTCGTCGTCCACGTCGCCCGGCGGCCGCGGCTTGATGTTTCGGAGATTCTTATCATAGTTTATACGCTTGAAGCGATCAGTCTTTTCGGAGTCCACGCTCTTCTTCCGAGCCATCCTCAGGTACCGCTTGATCGTGTCGCTGACCGACTGCGACACGTCGTCGTGGTCGACGCTGGAGCGGCGCCGCGGCCGCCTCTCCGGCGGCGGGCTCGTCGGGCTGGTCGGCGCCGTCGCGGCCTCCAGCTTCTCCCTGTACGCGCGCTCGAGCTCCTGCAGCACCTCCTCCGGGATGGGAGCCGTCTGCGTGCCCGCCTCCGCGAGCCTCTCCTCCTGCGACTCGCACAGCACCTCGATGAGAGGCGGCGGAGACAGCGGCGGCGATTGCGTATAGTCCTCGTCGTTAAACTTCCACACACCGAAACTGCGGCCACGGAACACGCTCCGCGAATTAGTCCCGCTGAACCCGACAGTGGACCCGAACCCACTGCCACCGCCGCCGGCGCCACCGCCGGCACCGGCGCCGCCTCGGCCGCCACGGTACGGCTTCGTTTTACGGAGATCATTATAAAGTTTTTTCAACAAATTTCTATCGCTCAACAAATCCTGCACTGTATTGTCTCTGGCCGACGATCGCTGATAGTATCTACCGAGATTCTCGCGCAGGATCCTCTGCGCCGGGTCCGCGTCGGAATCTGTCGGGCCGCGCTCCGACTGCCGTTTGAGATAATTCCGTAAAGCGTGCAGCAGCTCCTCGGACTCGGTGAGTCGGGGAGCCGGCCCCTTGTCGTCCTCTAGTTTCAGGTACTTGCGCAGGAGATCGACCAGCACTCCGTCCTCGTCCTCCGCGCCGGGCGGCCGGGGACAGCCGTTCCTGAAGGCGCTGCTGAACGTGGCCCCGGGCGGTGGGAAGGCGGAGGGCGAGGGTGGCGGCGGCGGCGCCGCGAAGAAATCGCGGCGGAGCTTGGCGATGTCGAAGCGGCCGCCCGACGTGTGCGGGATGTAGAGGTCGGCGGGGCGCGCGGGCGGCGGCGCGTCGTCGGAGGGCGAGCGCGCGCGCACGGAGCCGCCGCGCGCGCGCTTCTTGCGGCGCGGCTTGGGCAGCACGCCGGGGTAGGAGCTCTTGCGCAGCAGCAGGAAGCGCGGCTCGCGGCCGCACACCTCCTGGAAGTAGGCCTCGAGGCGCGGCACGTCCTCGGCGCGGTTGCCGGCGCCGTCGGGCACGAGCCGGCGGCCGGCGTCGGCCATGTAGCGCCACGTCTTGCGCGTGAGCAGCCATCGCTCGCGCGGCTTTTCGCGGCGGCGCACGGTCTTGGTCATGGGGTCGGCGTGGTCGAGGCGCGCGCGGCGGCGCTCCATGCTGCTAGGGGCGCGCGCGAGTCCCGCGCCGCATCGCTGGCCGAGGCGCGCGCACCTGCCCGCGCGAAACTGAACGTTCCTCCGCACCGTTCGAAATATTATGCGCCGAAATAGACGTCCGGTAATAGAGCGGCCGTGAACTGAATATAGGGTGCGCTCGAGCGGCGGCGCTCGCCTCGGCGCGCGGACTGCGCCCGCGTAAACAATCCGCGCCCACGCGCCGCTGCCGGCACGGCCGCGCTGCCACCTGCCGCCGCCGCCGCTGCCGCTCCTTGACCTGCCACCAGGTCGGGCCACCCTCGCCGCAACCCTCCCGCCCGCCACAACTCCTCATTCTACGTCGTTTATTTTGTTTCAATTGCATCCAAAATTAACGGTAGGTTGATTATTATTATCGTTCTAATTTCATCGAAATATTATATTGCTAACGGCTATCGAGTGATTCATACAAAGTATCGTATCGAGAGCCCCGCCCCGCTGCTGATTGTTTCAGTGGCCACTACGATTCTCATATGTTTATTTAAAGTAGGAATTGAATTTGAAAACAATCGTAATATTGCTCTCACCGCAACTGCAGTAATTGCAGTAATTGAATGCAGTGAACGCATACCTACTTACTTGTATTTCAATATTTATCGATATAAAGTTGGTATAAGAAATAGTCAAAATATACTTGCTTTCAAGAGCGTAATATCAATTTCTTTTAAATGTATCAGAAAGCGTTTAAATCTTCTTCAACTTAGCATTTTCTTGAGTAAGTATATACCTACCTAAGCAATGACCACGATGTAGGAGATGGAAACCTCAAGCTTGTGACTTCAAACCCGTCTACTAGATGTTGGAACGACTGATGAACGACTTCTTCCGTGTGGATTTTTAAAAATCTATTAAGAGAACTCTTTGATTTTCCGAGATTAAAGGTCCTTTGTCATATTACCTATATCTGTATACGTTTCAATTTTTTTTTTCATACGGTAATTTCTAGCATAAGTTTTGCGCTTAAGAATACATAGTTAATTTACGTTTAGGTATAATAAATGCTTTTTTTACCATCATTACTCGTAACTAACAAGTATAATAATGTATGTTACAGAAAATCATGATTCGTGGAAAAACGGACAATAAGCAAGAAAGTATTGCAGCGCATTTAGCAATTTAGTTGCATACAGTGTACAACTAGGTACAACTAGAAAGATGCAGAATTTCATCACAATCCCCGGCATGCAGTAACTTGGACACGTACCAACTGCAAAGCTCTGTGTGAAAACAAAAGGAATTTTTATTTTACTTTCCACTAACCTACATCTAGCGATCTACATATCTAGGAAAACTACATTTCTTCGCAACACGGATATATTAGGAACCGAGATATGGAACAACTCTGGCGGACATGAAAAATTAATTTATCACAATGAAAAATAAAACGGGCCAAGTGCGAGTCAGACTCGCGCACTGAGGGTTCCGTACTCGGGTATTTTTTCGACATTTTGCACGATAAATCAAAAACTCTTATGCATAAAAATAAATAAAAATCTGTTTTAAAATGTGCAGATAAAACTGTTTCTTAATATGATACCCTACTTGGTATCTTACTTTGAAAGTTGAAACACATTTTAATTTTTTTTTGTGATGTAACCGGATTTTATCGGATTTTTTCCTTTACTTGTGCTACAAGACCTACCTGCCTGTCAAATTTCATGATTCTAGGTCAACGGGAAGTACCTACCTTCCGTACCTAATCTTCAATTTTCCCGCATTTTTCAGATTTCACGCAATATATGTATATAGTTTTGTATGTCAATGTAGGATCTACCTACATTATTTGGTACGGAAAAGTCCAAACACGCCATTAGTTATTGTTTTAGCCTCAGATAAATCTTTGAGACGTGCTATGTATTAAACTAGGCTCTGCTTATTATTTTTAAAACAATTAGAAATTAATCTAAACTTCTATCTATTCTTGTGCTGTGTCTAAACTATTATTTTTTTAGAAACATAGAACTCTGAATAGATTATATTAGAAGTATTCTCGTACTAAAGACAGCTGATAAAATTTCTATTACAACCACAACAGGACGATTTTGTGCGCGTGGATTAAAAATATTAAAAATCTCGAAGGGATTCTTTAATTTTTCGGGATAAAAGTAGCCTATGTTACGTTCTTTCCAGGTTTTCAATATATATATATATATATATATATATATATATATATATATATATCCATTCAGAAAACCACGTCAATCCATTGTGCTCCGCTGTGGCGTGATTGAAGGACAAACCAATAAATCTACACTTTCATATTTATAATATTAAGAAGATTCTCTGGCTACGTTATCAAACCAATATCAGCTAAGTATATGTATTATGATAAGTTGATAATACCTATTTATATCTAACTCTCGAGTAATTCTAGTAGGTACTTTAGGTTTTTCCATCTACATTGATATCAAAAATAAATAAAAGAACTTATGTATCTCTAGCATCCAAAGCAAAGTAAATTAAACTGTACCGCGATACAAATAGTCTGGTTATAGAGTTCCGTTCCCGAAGGGTGCCAACGGACTATTTACTAAGACTCCGCTGTCCGTCCGTCCGTCCGTCCGTCCGTCTGTCAGCGGGCTGTATCTCGTGAACCATTGTTATGGTAGAGACCTGAAATTTCACAGAAAGTGTATTTCTATTGCCGCTGTAGGAATAAATACAGAAAATTAATTGCCGCCACCAAAAAAAAAGTTTTATTTCTTTTATAATGGTACGGAAAGTTTCCTGTGCGAGCCCGAATCACACTTGACCGATTTTTACAATAACACCAGCTGATGGTTCACTGCTCATCTACGGTGCGACAATCTCTTACCTACTCCTTTAATATTTCTGATATTTGCTCAGAATTCTGTGTTAAACGAGTGTAAATTAAAAATTTATAACAACCCCGACAAGTGAAGGTTACAGTAACTAGAAAAGAGCTGATAACTTTCAAACGGCTGAACCGATTTTCTTCGATTATAGCTAAGAACGCTCTCGATCAAGCCACCTTTTAAACAACTAAATTAAAATCGGTTCATTAGTTTAGGAGCTACGATGCCACAGACAGATACACACGTTAAATTTATAACAACCCTCTTTTTGGGTCGGGTGTTAAAAATACATGTGATGGCGAATTTGTTTTTATTTTAATTACACCGCTGGCTGCTTGCTGAAATAATAGCACGTAGCGTACAGTACTTGTGCATGGCGTCCATATTAGCTCGCGCAATCTTACCGTGTCCGATTACTCACACATCATAACCTTTGGGGAAACCTACGGGGCCACTAGCTTAGTTAAACTCTTGACAAAAAAGCTTGGATTTGACTCGCTCCAGCAATACACGGCTCTGCAATTGCTTGTATACAGTATGGCATATTATTTTGTAAATTGAATACTTGAAAAGAGCAACCGCCGAGTTTCTTGCTGGTTTTTCTCGGTAGGAACGGCATTCCGAACCAGTGGTAGATTATTTTGACGATTCAAAAGCGCTTGTAAAAGTTTAATTGAATAAAAATATTTTGAATTTTGAATTTTTGAAAAAATTTCGGTAAAAAATGTTTCAATGAAAAATATGCCGCACTAAATAAAAGGTCAAAGAACTAAAAGCAACGTGCTAGAATATTTATGTAAACATTATGTCTTCAGTCCAGCGTACTACTGTGGTACTACTCTACCTATAGATTTAAAAAGATACGTCAAAAATTTTATATTAAGTTTCTTGTTATTAAAATCATCACATTACGGTTGAAAAAAAAAAACTGAGTGGGTAAGTAAGTAATTAGGCCTAAATTATAAACCCTGCGTCCTGTTCTTATTTAAAAAAAAACTAAATTAAAATCGGTTCATTCATTTAGGCGTTACGATGCCACAGACAGATACACAGATACACACGTCAAACTTATAACACCCCTCTTTATGGGTCGGGAGTTAAAAACATTGTTTAAACACTGTTCAATTTTTTGTGTAAATTAAATAGATCATATTATTTTCAAATTAATTTTTACGTTTTTCATTTGAAAAAATATACAGAAAGGGTTTCCTAAACGAAATTAACTTGTTAAGTAAAACAAAGTTTGTAGCACGAAAAACTCTCAGTATTGCATCTTTATATTTTGTAAGAGCCATGTCATGCAATCACTTCCTAGGCCACTTATAAAACGCTCCGTTTTAAAAATAAACTCATAAACATATGAGGTAACGCCGAAACTACTACTAACACCATCTATTGTCGACGTAATAAACAAGGAAAATTCGTAGCGCGCCGTTTTCCACTCTTGCGTCATGGTTTGTTTCAAAACTTTTACTTGTTTACCAAGTGATTTGTAGATGTCGCTGACTGTTCGATGTTACGATTTACGATTTTATTATTGTGTTAAAAATTATGTAGGACTTCGTCTGTGTTGGTGTTAGCTGGCGGGCGTGCTCTGCTTTTTTGGAGTGTTTTTTTGAAAGCGCTCTAAAGGCGTGCCGTGCGTATGTTGGCGAGTGCCGGCACAGACGGGGTCCATACTTGTATATTTTAACTAACTTTAAATAACTACAAACTTGACATTGGCTAATCTTTGCTTGAGAGAGAGAAAAAAATAATTATGTACTTTTTAACCCCCGACCCAAAAAGAGGGATGTTATAAAGTTTGACGTGTATATCTTTGTATCTGTCTGTGGCATCGCAGCTCCTAAACTAATGAACCGATTTTAATTAAGTTTTTTTTTGTTTGAAAGGTGGCTTAATCGAGAGTGTTCTTAGCTATAATCCAAGAAAATCGGTTAAGTCGTTTGAAAGTTATCAGCTCTTTTCTAGTTACTGTAACCTTCACTTATCGGGAGTGTTATTTTTTAATTTACACTTGTATTACTTATTGACGTACATTTTAATCCTTTAGATTGCAGACTTATACTTAAGTGACCTTAATAGAAAAGGAAAAACGGAACCCTTATAGGATCACTTTGTTGTATGTCTGTCTGTCTGTCAAGAAACCGATAGGGTACTTCCCGTTGACCTAGAATCACGAAATTTGACAGGTAGGTAGGTCTTATAGCACAAATACAGGAATAAATCTAAAAACCCCGAATTTGTGGTTACATCATTAAAAAAAAAAATGTGTTTTGATTTTCAAAGTAAGATAACTATACCGAGTGGGGTATCATATGAAAGGGCTTTACCTGTACATTCTAAAACAGATTTTTATTTATTTTTATGTATAATAGTTTTTGATTTATCGTGCAAAATGTTGGAAAAATACCCGAGTACGGAACCCTCAGTGCGCGAGTCTGACTCGCACTTGGTCGGTTTTTTGTACAAGTATATAATTTTATCTTTCAAATTTATTTGCAGATTTGGATTGTGAATTACGAATTGCGCGCGTGGTGGGTTATGGTCCTTCTAAATCTGAAAGAAGACCAGTGTTAGAGTAAGCCAGCGATAGTTTGGTTGACATGAAGATGAGTTTAATCTGTAGATAATAGAGTTTTTTAGTCGTAAATAAAAATCTGAACAAGCATTCAGAACCGAGTTAACATAGAATTAGAAGGATATCCGGCCTAGAATCTTTCGTCAAAGTTTGACGTCAAAGAACAATTTAATTATCGAAGGCCTGGTTTCTATGCCAAGATTTTGCTATAAAATTTAAATATCGATCGATTAACAATGCAAATTATCGATAACAATCGAATCGGAGGTGCATTGTTGGCTTGCGCGCACGCATTGAATCACGCATTCCGACAATCAATGTCATATTTACTATTATAATATTATTATGGTGTCACAGAAATCATGAATCATGCGGTTGATATGATATATTTTATTACTTGAGTCTTGAACCTGTATTGATAAATTCATGTTAAGCTCATTTTTCACTAAGAGATATAAATTATATTATAGTTGGGTCAAAATAGACACTCAACAATAATTCACATAGAGCTAAAAATTGGTACGAATGCTTGGAGCACCAAAAAAAATTGTGAATAGTAAATTATAATATTCAGCTTAATTGTCTTTTTAACCCCCGACCCAAAAAGAGGGGTGTTATAAGTTTGACGTGTGTATCTGTGTATCTGTGTGTCTGTGTATCTGTGTATCTGTGTATCTGTGTATCTGTGTATCTGTGTATCTGTGTATCTGTGTATCTGTCTGTGGCATCGTAGCGCCTAAACGAATGAACCGATTTTAATTTACTTTTTTTTATTTGAAAGGTGGCTTGATCGAGAGTGTTCTTAGCTATAATCCAAAAAAATTGGTGCAGCCGTTTAAGAGTTATCAGCTCTTTTCTAGTTTTCTTGTAGAAAAGAAGGTTACATAACCGTTAGGTTCATAATATTATGTCAATTGACAAAATATGTCAAACTGTCAAGATGGACGTTGCCTTGATACATAATTATTTATTTGAAAATGATGTTTTGGAAAACTCAGATACTTTGTCGGGGGTGTTATAAATTTTTAATTTACACTTGTTATTATATCTGACTGGTTCATATTTGTGCTGAATTCTTGTAGTAATGCATTCTTGGTTTCGTGGTCCCATTCCACATTGACATGATTTACATACAGACATGTTACATTATTCAATTTACGAAACCCTTAATGTTTCAAAGATCGGAAATACGCAGTTAGCCATTCTTGTTAAAAAAAAAATTGTGTCATCAAAAATGTATATCTTCATTTCCCGGAAAATCTAAAATGAATCGTAAGTACCTACTTAAATATTATACATCCGAAATTGTGTCTTTTTTCAATGGTTTGGGTGATTTTAAAATTTATTGGGTACCTAGTGATTTGATAAACTAGCGTTACGTGGCGTGTAATAACTAATAAGTGATAAACAGGTGTGACAGTTCTAAAAAAACATACAAATCGTAAAACGCAACATTTTCAGTTCACGTAAAGGTCGCTGACCTCGGGAACGATGACTTTGAATCAGGAAAAGTGCGGAGAATAAATCTTGTCATTGCGTTAATTACAGAAAATCGCGTTGTCTCAGCTTTGATATTATTTCTTTGAATCGCAGATTAGGCTCACTTGGCAGCAGTTAGCAGTGGGAACCTACTAGTAATGTTGTATGAACTAGAAATGTTACGGAGGTAAGTTTCCGATTCCGAAAGGCTGGAACTTGCGATTAATTCCGGTTCCGATATTTAATCGGAAATTATATCGGAGGTCGAATATACTAATGCTGCTCAACTTCATTACTAGTTACTAGTAGGTAGGTATTTTCGAACCTACCTGTATTATTTATTTAACTGATAATAAGAACTGACTGATTAAGACTGATAACTGATGAATAAATGTGTGTAATTTTATTTTCTTAGACCTGCCCTTAACACATCTCGTTTTTGCATCCGCTTCCGATTCCAGTTCCGATTTCGGTTCCAGTACAACCAAATTAAAAACTCCGGTTCCAAATTCGGTTCCGATATAATCACTTCCGTAACATCACAGGTAACATTCCTGGTATGAACCGATCCTGCCGTTCTGTAAACACTTCATTTTGTAGGAATTATTGTGTTCATCCTGTTTTACCTACGTTATGGCTAAGATTCAAGACTAGTCGGGCATACGCCGACAAAAATCCGGTTGAAACTTTGAATGACACGAAAATTAGCGATTCTCATCGATTCAATCAGGGGGCACTTTTCCGCCTGTCGACAATTAACGAGAAATGAGTCGAATGCGAGTTAGACATACCTACACTATAAACCGATTTTTATTTATTTTTGCGGATTATAATTTTTGATTTATCGTACAAAATGTGGACCCAAATACCGTAAGTTTGTTTGTAGGAAGTAATTTATGGAACTACTGAACTGATTTTGAAAATCCTTTACTAGTAGAAAGTTTCATTATACCTGAGTAACATTTTTTTTTTTAATTAGACATCTCTATAAAAAATTTAATAAGCTACCCGTGCGAAGCCGGGGTGGGTCGCTAGTCTAATATATAGATCATTGGTTTACCTGATAAATTGAATTGACCACGTGAATCTATCTGAATTTGGTTTCTCATAACTCTAAATAATTAATTAGGTATATGCAAATATTATCACAACCTTAATAGCTGCATAGAATGTGTTGCATCGACACTAACAGCACAGCACCGCAATTAATAATAAGTACAATAATAAATATCTACAATATCAAGTGTTTTAGCAGAGGCGTAGCGCGGACTAACATACTCGTAGGTACATAAGACGTGGGCGAAGTCGCAACAGCGAAGCTCCTTTTCTTTGATTCCCAAGATCTACCCAATAGATCTAACCTACCAAAAATGCTTTGACACGACATACCTACGCATCATAGTGAACAAGTGTAAATTAAAAATTAATAACAACCCCCGACAAGTGAAGGTTACAGTAACTAGAAAAGAGCTGATAACTTTCAAACGGCTGAACCGATTTTCTTGGATTATAGCTAAGAACACTCTCGATCAAGCCACCTTTCAAATAAAAACAAACTAAATTAAAATCGGTTCATTAGTTTAGGAGCTACGATGCCAGAGACAGATACACAGATACATACTATACACACGTCAAACTTATAACACCCCTCTTTTTTGGTCGGGGGTTAAAAATAGTACAGTATAGTCTTATTCGGTTTATTAATTAAGGGTTTGTAATTCTTTTTTTGCAGCTAAACATGCTTCGATTGGAAGTATTGCTAGAGTGTTGCTATTGAATTTTAATTTTCTCGGTGCGAGGCCCCTTTAAGTGGCGAGGCCGTGGGCGCTTCGCCCACGCCTAGCTACGTCTCTGCGTTTTAGATCATAACTCAAGCGGATTTACGTTAATATGCCAGGCTTCTTAGAACTAGGTCCAGAAGTAGCAATTTGAACTTATCTCCACTAAATATAATATCTCTACATTAAACCACTAAATCCGTCTCATTCTGAAAGCAGACCGTGCTCAGTAGTTGGCCGGCAATGGTTTGATTATGATGATGATGATGTTGATGATATTATCTCTACAAGAGCCAAATGGTATATAGGACGTTTTCTGCTTGAATATAGTCCTACCTAGCCAAGAACACTCTCGATCAAGCCACCTTTCAAACAAAAACAAAAAACTAAATTAAAATCGGTTCATTAGTTTAGGAGTTACGATGCCACAGACAGATACACAGATACACACGTCAAACGTATGACATCCCTCTTTTTGGGTCGGGGGTTTGGGTCAACGTTCTACACCAAATAGGTACCAAAATTTCAGGTTTGTGACTCATTAGTCTACGAGCTAAAGACCTGTGACACGCGGACAGACAGATGGACAGACAGACAGCAGAGTGACATTAATAGGGCTTCGTTTTTATCCCTTGGGTACGGAACCCTAAAAATCCTTTAGCTGTATGAACTCAAGTGGAAATTGTTTGCTCTACTTTCTTTTTTTCAACAACATTATTGTCATCAAGCACTTATCCTACTTGTTGTGGACGAGTAGTATTAATTGTTGAACTCGATTTACTTTAGCGAAGTCTTTTCACATCATTCTTCATTTATTCATCATCCGTTTCATTCAAAAGAAAAAGAAATCTCAAAATTAATTTTGGTTTAACTGATGTGATCAAAGGCATTTTTGCTTTGCAACCTTTTCAACATTTAGTATAATAATCATTTGATACACGTGTAATTAAACAATTTTTCTCAATGAAGTCTGTATGTTAAGTATGCAATTTTGTTTTTCAAATAATAATAACTAGACTCTGTGAGAGAGTGTTAGCTTGTTATAAATTTTTAACTTACACTTGTGTTCAAATAAAATATAGGGCACAGCCGTCATAATTTGTCATATTTGTTTTCTTTATGAAACATGTTTGTTGTTTCGAGTCGAAGTCAATTATAATATTTTCTGATGATTTATTTACATAATTTTCTTTCCGTAATGTTCATGAAAAGTGCCAAGGTCAACTAAATATAAATAGTCTACGTTTGACTGTTTGGATGTAGGTACCTAACCGTAGAATTTCATATGATTTTTAGCCTGTATTCGGGTACCCTAATGACTAATCGAATATGTTTGTGTGTTCGCTCTACCATTTCTTACATAAGCATCTGATTCATTCTGATTTCTGATCTGATGCATCGTTTATCTGATCGAGTTTGTACAATTGCTGGTTGCACTTGCGAGAAGGTTTTTAATATCGGACCGTCAACATACAATTGGCAGACAGTGGCGCGAGTCGCATTGTAACGCGTAGGTACCTCATGATTATAGGGCGAATTTAGGACTGCCAATACGTTCCTATACAAAATATGTAAATTCTAAGAACGCTGTTTATGGATGTATTATAAACTATTCGTCTGCAGATCGATATAAGCAACATAATTACACTCGGTCGGCAGCTTAAATTCCACAGCTACCTACGAGTAAATGCGGTTGACATCAACTTTTGGACATACTAAGGACTCCTCTAGAAAGTTCCACACGCTTCTGCTTTACACCCCGTTGAGCTATGTCAATTGCTTTGATATAACTACGGATCTCCTCATTTCTGATTTGATCACGTAGGTTTGCGGTTGAACGACCAAGTGTAAATACGCCCTAATGCGTTATTTACGTTTAAGACGTATTCTGTGACTGACAGACAGACTGATTGGTTTCGTAGACATAACATTACGTTGCGGTTATTTTCGTTGAGCTATTATGATACATTTTATTAAGTATTGAGTGGCTAAACTCAGATAGTTTCCAGAAGAGGTTCCCTCTATCCTTCCTTCAATATGTTGTCATGTTTAAATTGGCTTTTGTAGCTATCACTTTATCTGCTTTGTTCAGCTGTTTGTACAGATTGATGCTGAGAAAGCACCCATTCTGGGTGGTGGAACAGCCAAACAATGGTATATCTGTACAGTGTTTTTTCTGTGGCGCCTTTGCTGAATGTCTTTCTTTCTTCTTTTAGATCTATCTTTCGTTTCTTATTTTTTTTCTTTTAAGTAAAAGATTGTCCATTTGAATCTACCATTTTTCACATAACGTATTTTCTTTACCTTTCTCTTATAACTCTTATTTTCTCTTTCTTACAGTTGGACGAATCTCCAGTTTTTCTCAACTGACTCGGCCTACATTCTAAAGAATAAATCATCGTTAGAGACAATTTGGACGTCCTATGCCCCCCACAATAAAGCCAACATTTGTTACATTAACAAATGAATTGAACCGTAAAATAATCACTCATCTGAGATAATCATAATACATCCCATTTGATTCTGAAATTCCGCCATCCGTCTCAGTCGGCCTCGTTGTTTCTAGGTCGCGCTATTGAACTTAGTCAAAAAATAAAATAAATACACTATTAAAATAGCACATAAACAGTATACACAGTATACAGAGTGCTCTATTTATTTTGGAACTGCTCAAATGAGGAACATATTAAACGTACAGGAAACCTGTCAAAAAATCGATTTTAAAAAACATTGAAGAAACTATAAAAGCTTTGCTCATACTCATTACCTATACCTACTGAATGATTATATTTTTGATTTCATTGATTTTACACAAAACACAAACTAAATTCTAAAATAATGTTCCCTCTTTTTACTTTCTACTTATACTTAGTACTTAGTTTGGCTAAACAGTTTGGCCTTAGCATACTGTGACGGAAAACTCCTGTATCGTGTATAGTTCCTCATTTATGTGAATAAATAAAACATCCTGTAGATATAACCTGTTGCAACCCAATTCGCAATCGCACTGAACAAGTTGGAAAGACTCAAATGATGCAAAGTATTAAAGTTGATGTAAAACGATACACTTAAGTGCTTTTAGTGAGAACATTTTAAACTAATGTGTAACTTCTTAATTTGACTGTGTAGTGATAAATATTGTCGGTCAAATAAATTGTACGGTTAATTGACAACTACAAATATCGCAATTTTCACGTTACACATTTTTCATCAAATTAAGTGGACACTTTCACAGGCGAGCGATTGAGGAATTTGGGTCACCACGTCAAATTATAATACTACCTATCATCCCCAATTACTCGTGACACATTCATCATTTCATTTTTTTGACTTTTTAATGAACAATGATCAAATCATACAATTTATCAAATCTTTATCAATAGCCTCATCTGGCGACAGAAGCACTGGTTCGTTTTCGCGCTGAGGATCAGCCTGGCTGTCCCGCGCGGAAATGCAGCCAGCACTCTTGGCACCCTTCCATGTGGGTATGATTTGTGCAATTATTAGATAGAGCTGTAGGCTTTATTGTAATGTTTGTAAGTTCGTCACATAATACAACGAATATTAAGTCGATAATTCGGCTACTTATGTTGTACACAATCTCTAAATTAAACAATTGTCAGGTCTAAATGAGGTCTAGATCTAGTGCTCTTCATTCCGCAGGAAGCATTATGAAAGGGATAGCAATATATAGGTCTGTGCTTTTAGTTTAGTTTAGAGATTGTATAGGCACAACAGAATTAGTCTAGCTAGACTAGTCATTATATTTAAAATTTTGTTTTCATACTTACATGTACTACTGGTACTATAATTCACATTATTCTCCACTTTCATACCCATTTTCTTGACTAGATTCGTTTTCACTTTGTTTTTCACATTTCACTTGTGTTTATGTCACTGCACCCGTTAACGCCTCAGGCGCTTTTTCCATCACTTTACATAGTGAGTATCGTATACTTTGTTTACTTTCTGTGTTTAGTTGTGTTCACTTTTAACTCAACTGCGAATAAAATTAATACTATTTCTATTTAATATTCTTATTACTTAAATAAAAATATTTCGAAATAGCTAAGGAATATATAGGTACTAAAAGCTTTCTCAAAATGTTATGATCTGGAAAACTTTTTTACTAAACACGCGACTTTCTACTGGTATTCCTTATTTTCAAATAAACCCATATAAAATTTAATTTGTTCATAAATGTTATATTAAAAAAAAATTACTAATGTTTTCCAATGTTATTAAAATTTTCATTCATTTTAATGTAAAGTTAAAAAATAAATTTAACAAGGGCAAAAGTGATGTATTTTTTTTTTTACTTTTTATCATTAGGATGACTGAATGAAAGTGAATGTCTCTAAACGAGCTCTTTATTTGAAAAAAACCGCACACTTGTCTGCTGTCAAAGTTACGGCATCATGGCTTCCCGCCGAAAAGCCACGCGTCCGCGTTCCCGCCAAGCGGCCATATCACTGCGTCTGCAACAAAATTTTATATTTAAATCTGTCAACACTCATGAAAATCCGGAAACGGATGCCAAATAGATGCGGTCATTAGATGATATTGATACATAGACTTCGTCTGAGGTGGCGTTTGCTGGCGTGCGTGTTGTGACTTTTTGGAGTGTTTTTTTGTTGGAAGTGGCCGGTTTTTGTGTCCTGCTGGTGTTTATTAGTGGTGGAACTGACCAAGGAACTGACTGAGAAGCGCTCTAGAGGGGCGCCGCGTGTATGTCGGTGGGCGCCGGCACAGACGAAGTCCATACTTATACACATAGTTTTCCTAACCTGTAAATAACTACAAACTTGACATTGGCTAATCAGTGTAAAGCCAGACGAGAGAAAAAAAAAATATTGATACATATTTCTGCTACTAGTCCGACCTAACCTGTACTAGAGAGTTGTGAGTCGACGTCTTCACTAAAATCGTCAAGTGCGAGTCGATTATATACTTCTTATTTTTTAATTTGCGTGGCGGCTATTTTGACATGTTTATTAATTGTTGTTAATTGTTATAGCGGCAACAGAAACAAATACACACTGTCAATTTTAACTCTCTACCTATTACAGTTCATGAGATATAGCTCGCTGACAGACAGCCAGACAGACGGATGGACGGACAGCGTGATAATAGGGTCCTGTTGGCACGTTTCGTGCTCGAACTCTAAAAAAAACTACTAGATACTATTTCTCCAATAGCCAAAACATGCCGAATATTCGCTCTACCAAATACCATAGGTACCGAAGACCATAGGTACAGTCAGCAACAAAGCTTGGTTTGCACCCGTCCGTAGTTACTTGTATAGGTCAACCAGTAACAACAAGTTGCTTGAACTATACTATAGTTCAAGCAACTTGTTACTACCACTGTACTATGTAGTTGCTTGTACTATATTTACTTCGCATTCTCTCCATATTAAATATAATATCTGCCAATCGAAATCCTACACAAGACATTGAGTCTGTCTGACGGGAAATCAACGTATTCCAACAACGAAAGCTACAATGTTTGTGTACAAGTTTCAATATCGACTACAAGTCGCAAAGTATCCGTATAATTTCCGTTCGGAATAGACACAAGTTTTATCCGCGTCTGGTTCGAATTAAACTAATTTTAGAAACTCAAGAACAGAATCTCAAGACTTAGTTTGCCGTCATTAGGACTGCGTCATAAGAAAGGGCTATAATTCGGATAGAGTAGTACTACTAATGTTTACTTGATTGTTTGTGTAAAATATAACATGTGAAGTTGGCAAAAACTATGGCTTGGCCGTTCATGTTTGTGGAGCTATATCCATAAGGAATACTTACTTAGTTTTTGCGACAATCGCGAAATTGTATTGGGCATTTTGCAATTGTCGCACAAACTATTCAATAGTTTCTTGCTGGTTCTTCTCGGTAGGAACGGCATTCCGAACCAGTGGTAGATTATTTTGACGATTCAAAAGTACTTGTAAAAGTTTAATTGAATAAAAATATTTTGAATTTTGAATTTTGAATATGGATTTAAATGTGATTCCTTGTAACAGGTAGTTCCCTAAACATTTAACGACCAAGCCATATTTTTTACCAAGATGTAGATTTAGTAGAGTCATACTCTTTAATCGTCAGTACATCGCATTGGAGCGAACCCCACGCTACGCTTACTAGCACGCGGTCTCCACTTTAGGATCATTCAGCGTCTAGGTTCGACCCTAAATGCTGACTAATAAAAGGTCTTTAGTCTAGAACTTTAGACTGCAGGGCACTAGTCGAGCAAACACAAACAAAAATTTCAGTAAATAAATCTGTATTCATTTGTAATCAATAAAAAACTTTTAACAACGAGTCTTTCAATAAAGTGTTTTTATGTCTCACATAATAAGGCTCCAGTAAATATGTCGGCAGGTAATTGCACTAATGAAAATAAAGCAGCGTTAAATGCTAACAGTTTTATCTGAGTGAATCTAATTTGAAGATATGGTACCAGAAAAGATTTTCTTGAGATTTTTACAAACAAATTGGTTCCTTCTATCTCTGAAAGAATATTTAGAATTATTTTTAACCCCCGACCCAAAAAGAGGGGTGTTATAAGTTTGACGTGTGTATCTGGGTATCTGTGTGTCTGTGTGTCTGTGTATCTGTGTATCTGTGTATCTGTGTATCTGTCTGTGGCATCGTAGCGCCTAAACGAATGAACCGATTTTAATTTAGTTTTTTTTGTTTGAAAGGTGGCTTGATCGAGAGTGTTCTTAGCTATAATCCAAAAAAATTGGTTCAGCCGTTTAAGAGTTATCAGCTCTTTTCTAGTTTTCTTGTAGAAAAGAAGGTTAGATAACCGTTAGGTTCTTAATATTATGTCAATAGACAAATGTCAAGCTGTCAAGATGGACGTTGCCTAAATACATTATTATTTATTTGAAAATGATGTTTTGGAAAACTCCAAGTTTTTGAAAGTTATCAGCTCTTTTCTAGTTACTGTAACCTTCACTGGTCGGGGGTGTTGAAAATTTTTAATTTACACTTGTTCTAATAATCTTTTAGCTTGTAAGTCCCCGGAAAAGCCGTTTGGTTCCAGGTTCCGTACCCGAATTGTGCTAAGGGACCCTATTACTAATTTACGAATTTTATATTATTTTTCCGCTTCAACCTCAATTTGTGTACTTATTGTATATTTATTGTAAGCTAGCGATGCCCGCGACTTCGTTCTCGTGGATAAAGGTTTTAAAAAATCCCGTAGGAACTTATTGATTTTCCGGGATAAAAAGTAGCATATGTGTTAATCCAGGGTATAATCTATCTGCATTCCCATCAAAATGCGTCCAGTTGTTTATGCGTGAAAGAGTAACAAACATCCCTGCATCCTTCCATACATACAAACTTTCGCGTTTATAATATTAAGTAGGATGTAGCTGCAATTCTCCTGCTCTGAGCTAGTAATGAAGTAGGGCGATGGGTTGAGATGGTGCTGAGAATGGTAATGAATTATTCCTAGAGCAAATATCATTTCCATACTATGTATATTGGACCTCGAAGCAAAAGATGTGGATAGCAAAAGATTCATAGAACATCAATAATTCAGTACTGTCTTAAAATGCAAAATAAATTTAACAGCGGATCTCTAAATAATAGGTATGATGACCGTGTGACACGCGCGGTTTTATCATAATTTTTCGCAAATCCCACTCGACTATCAGATGAGTGTATAATGCAGTATTTTTGTCGTTCATATGTCTCTGCCAACAATTTCTGGCAGGCCGGCGTCTACAAATCTCTAGCTTACGTGGAGTAGGCCAATTTTGAATGTGTTTTATAACTAAATCATATTCTGTCCTATTTGCTTTGACCAAAGTGACCGACATTGCTCAAAGGATTAGCAAGCTGAAGTGTTATTGTCTGGTACACATTGACCGCCACAGGAGCACATGAGTTCTGGAGTAGAAACCACGGACCAATAAGGTCAGCGTAGGACGACCTCCAGCCAGCTGAACAGATAACTTTAAGAAGATGACTGAACAGATGACTTTGATAGGATAGGAAAGGTGGATTGCGCTCGTAATGGGCTATGCTCAGCTTTAGATGCTTGCAGCGTGATTCGGATTGCGAACTGACAGAGGATGAATTTATTTTACTAGCTTTTAACTAGCTATATCCCTTAATCAGACTAAATATACCTACTACAATATTAGCATGGCGGTGATAGCCGTAAGTAAGACCGCATTAAGATTTCGGAATCTTATTCGGTGGGAACAGGGTTCAATTCCGGCATACACCTTTAACTCTCTGGAGTTATATGAGTAATATGAACCAATTAAATATCACTTGCTTTAATGATGAAGGAAAACATCGTGAAAATGCCTGCATGCCTGAGTGTTTCTCCAAATTGTTTTGAAAGGTGTTTGAAGTCTGCCAATCTGCACTTGTCCAGCGTGGTGGACTACGGCACAAATCTTTCTCATTCTAAGAGGTAGCGCGCTCTCAGTTGTCGGCCGGTGATGGATTAAAATAATGGTTAGCACAGACAAAGGCAACTGCAGAGTTTCTTGCTGGCTTTTCTCATTAGAATCTATTTTCCAACCCGGTGGTAGAGTTGTGACATAAGTGGCACAAGTTGTTCAAGTACATGAAATAAATAGGTATTTCATCAAGTTCTACGTAAATCAAGTTAGTACCAGCTACCATTTCAGTAGTAAGTTCATACCTTGATCTAACGCACTACGCACGGGTGAGTGCCATCGGGTATATTTAGCGGAGGCAATGACATTGTGCGCAGACGCATGCAGCAGCCTTGTTTGTTTTGTGACATTAATCACAAGCACCATTATAAACTGAAGTCTGAATCCACTTAGGTGCTTGTATTTTAGATTTTCTAAGAAATTATTCCAGGATCTCTCTCTGGTGTAATGGTATGGCGTGCTTAGGTACCTTCCTTTCTCTACTTTTTCTCTGCTCTTCCTACTTTCCTTCTGATCTCATGGTCATTCTTCTTTTCCGCAATTAGATGCAGTTGTCCGTTTTACGTGAGATCACTGGTGCAGCTCCCCGCAACACTCCAGCCAGCCAACTCATTCTAGAATTCAAATAGGCCATCCAGGTCTGCGAAGGCTTCAAGAAGTGTTGCCAAGAGTCAAGATTCACGTTGATCCTTGATCGATAAACGTCCCTATGATCCTTGGCCGTGTCAATCTCCCCTTTCACCTGCCTTGTAAGTTGTAACTCATTTCGTCTACGAGCAGAGTCCAGTGACACGTGGACAGACAGACATCAGTGACATTAATAGGGCTCCATTTTTTACCTTTTGGGTAGCCTTTGGGTATGGAACCCTAAAAATCTCTTTGAGATTTAGGTGACTTCTTAGAGAACATCCGTTGGTAATTAAGAGATAATTAACTGTCAAGAGATGTCACAAATATTTAGTTTCAACCAAGTAATATACTACTCTCTAATTCCAATTTTTCCAAGAATGTGCTCGTAATTGTCGCCCAGTTTCCACTTTCTTGAAGCGATGGCAAATAAAATTACGAGTGTAGGAAATTCAGGGAATTTCGATAGAATCAAGTCATTTGCGAACTGTGTCAAAATTCTACATTTTATGGGGCAGAGGCGTGCTATTTTTAACCCTCGGCCCAAAAAGAGGGGTGTTATAAGTTTGACGTGTCTATCTGTGTATCTATGTATCTGTGTACCTATCCGTCTATCTGTGTGTTTGTGTATCTTTCTGTGGCATTGTAGCTAGTACACAAATGAACCGATTTATTTTTGTTTTTGACGTGACAACGTCTTATAATTCGATACAGCCGGCTGCACGCACGAAAAAACATGACTCATGCGGCGTTACCTCGCGTTACCTCGCCGCAGGCGAGGTAACGCGAAGTAACGCCGCGATCGGCCTTTGTTGTCACGTTCAACTATCGTCAGTAAACCGACTTTACAGACAACCAATTTTTTTTTTTGTTTGAAAGGTGGCTTGATCGAGAGTGTATTTACCGATAATCCAAGAAAATCGGTTCAGCCGTTTGAAAGTTATTTACTTTTTAGAGAGTTTTGTGTTGGGGGTTTTTAAATTTTTAATTTATGTTATTCTCAGTGTTACTTTTAGTACCTAAGAAATGAACGATAAAAGCGAATTTGGCTTTTATTACAAGTGTTATCAACAAGTAAGAGTAAGGTAGCAAAAAATGAAATACTTGTGCATCAGAGTAGATGAAAGTGTGAAATCTCTACAAGAGACCGCGATCGGACCATCTGGGTCCCCAGGCATAACAACTATTACAGTTGGAAGGAATATATTCCTATTGCCACGGTCAAGCCCGCATCTCATGCTCTCGTCGCCCTACTCGTATGTCGAACAGTGGAAGTTACTGGTTGAGAGTTGAGACCGCAACGAAAGTTCAACAAATTCTATTAACGCTCGTCCGCGGGAGAAATAAAACAGTGCGACGTGACTGACGCACATTACACGTCGTAAATTATACAAGGACCACCGTTGTGAATTGAAGAAACTTATAGCGAACAAGTGTAAATTAAAAATTTATAACACTCCCGACAAGTGAAGGTTACAATAACTAGAAAAGAGCTGATAACTTTCAAACGGCTGGACCAATTTTCTTGGATTATAGCTAAGAACACTCTCGATCAAGCCACCTTTCAAACAAAAAAAAACTAAATTAAAATCGGTTCATTGTTGTTGTCTAGTGGTTGTCTGTCTGTCAGTCCGTCTGTCCGTCTGTCCGGTCAGTCAAAATCATGAAATCGTGAAATTTGGTAGGTAGGTAGGTCTTATACCACAAGTAATGGAATAAATACGAAAACTGTAAATGTCTGGCTACGTCATTAAAAAAAAATTAAAAAGTGTTTAAATATACTATACCACGTAAGGTATCATATGAAAGGGCCTTACCTGCATATTAGAATATGAAAAGATTTTTATTTATTTTTATGCATAATAGTTTTTGGTTTATCGTGCAAAATGTCGAAAAAATTATCCGAGTACGGAACCCTCAGTGCGCGAGTCTGACTCGCACTTGGCCGGTTTTCTTACTAGATGATGAGAGTTCATCTGCGTCGATTTAGGGTTTTTTTAAAATCCCGTGGGAACTCTTTGATTTTTCAATAAACCGTGAGAAGCCAATTTTCAATGAGCCGTGAATAGACAGACACATTTTCGCATTCATAATATGTATTAGTATGGGTATGAATTATTGGTTTCATTACCTATACGGGAGGCCTAGGCAGGTAAGTATAGCAGTTGTAGGTGTCAGTTCATGGGTTCCTACATACTTGCCAAACTTCTATAGGATTAGGAGATTTTGATAAATGATAAATCAGGAATAAAATCTTCTTAGATTTTGATATATTATGATAAATCAGGAACGATTATTATTGGTACTTTTTGATGCAGATGATGTAATGAGATGGCAAAATAGAACAAGAAACTCAACCGCTTGTAACTAAATAGATTGTACCTATATTTTGCAAATGATGTAAGTCTACTGAATGTCTTGATCTTTTTAATTCATTGAGCTAAGCCAACCGTGCGATGTTATCACATTCAGCACTGATTTACGCGCTCTTAAACACAACAAAAATATTCGCGACCGTACCCGCCTCTAGAGACGAAACAAGTGTTATTTTAGACTCGATTAATACATGGTGTGTAAAATATAGAGTTTTTTAAGGAATTTATCTGCCTTTTCTTTTTAGGACAACACGCTCTTTTCTGGAAAAGAGATCCTACTTGATCTTCTTCTTCTGCTTTTCGTTGCTATTTTATGACACATATTGATCTCTTAATTTTTGACTGAGGGTCAAAAACTCTTAATTTTTGACTGAGGGTATGTCCCTCAGTCAAAAATTAAGAGTTTTTTTTGCAATGGGATACCAAGGGAAGGCAGAAGCTCACCGTACATAGCGCCATGGAGCTATGTACCATCATTCACTTTAAACCCCTTTTTAACCCCCGACCCAAAAAGAAGGGTGTTATAAGTGTGTATCTGTGTATTTGTGTTATACGAAATCTTTAGGAAGATACTTGAATGTTTAAAAATTAAAACAACCTGTATAGTACACGGTAAACTTGTACCTACGTACGTAGTATTTAGGCACCATTATACATACGAGGCTGGATAATAAAACTGCAGTTTGTCTGGTGCTCGTTATTGTATGTACAGTGAACTCGGTAGGCAACTATTAAATTAGGTATGTCTAGGCTTACCTCTAATTGTTCATGATTTATTGAGGTTTATAGACAGAGATGTTACAGCTGAAGTCCTCGGTAAAATCTGTTTCGCTCAATTGACCGAGAAAAGCGAGGTCTCTGGGTCTATTTGAATGAAATGCAATGAAATTTATCTTTCTGAAGTTCGTATACCTACGGCCTAATTGTTTATTTGTTTGAAATTTGAATACTTCACTGTCTATTATAGAGATTTTTCCCAGCTGTATAAGAAGACATGATTGGATATTCAGAATAGGTCACTACAAAAAGAAAAGGTTAACCAGCACTCCAACCCGACTACTACCCACGAACTGCCAAAAAGAGGGGTGTTATAAGTTTGACGTGTGTATCTGTGTGTCTGTCTGTGGCATCGTAGCTCCTAAACTAATGAACAGATTTTAATTTAGTTTTTTTGTTTGAAAGGTGCCTTGATCGAGAGTGTTCTTAGCTATTTTTTTTTTTTTTTTTTATTGGGAGGAGGAAAATCCTCATGGATACCGTCTGGCATGCCCGACTCCACTGCAGATGTTGCGCAGTGACCTACGGACTAAAAACCTCCTCCACTCTTCGATATCTCCGCTCAAGGCTTCCCGGAATTGCACGAAGCATTGCATCAGGAAGGCAGCTGTTTTCTAGGGCATGGGGTTTTGCCTCTCCCATTCATCATCTTCTCTCGTTTTTATTATATGTTTGATTAGCTTAGCATGCCTTTCCCATTCTTCTTCATTCTTCAACATTCTGGGTATAAGGTTTTTTGGATTTAGCTTATCTTCTTTTCCATCTACTAAGTTTCTCTCTTGTTCAAACACACGGCACTCAAATATAGCATGTTGTGGAGTGTCCTTTTCTCCGCAGTATGAGCATTCCTCGCTTATAGCTTTTCCAATTGTATGCAAATATGTGTTGAATACACCGTGACCCGTTAGAGCCTGCGTTATCCATCTATTGACTTCCCCGTGTTTGCGTTTTATCCACTCTTTAAGATTGGGTATTAGTTCTCGGGTCCACGCTCCTTTGCCTTTGCTTCTCCATTCCACCTCCCACTCCATTAGGGTTTTTTGCCTTTCCTCTTTAGGTGTTTTCTGTTCTTCCTTACGGTATCGTCTTGTGCGTTCTATAGCCAGCCGCTCTATGGGTATTAGGCCAGCTATTACCAGTACGGCCTCCAATGAGGTTGTTCTATAGGCACCACATATTCGTATGCCAAGCAGCCTTTGTATTCTCGTCAACATTTGTTTGTACTTGGCCATCTTTAGTGTCTTTCCCCATATTGGCGCTCCATAAAGCATGACTGAGTGGGCCACTGATGCCAGTAATCTTCTCTTACTCGCCCGTGGTCCACCTCTACGAGGCATTAGCTGACCTAATGCTGCGGTTAAACGTTCTGCTTTTCCCGCTACTTCCTCTATATGCTTATTGAACTTTAAGCTTCTATCGAACCAGATACCGAGGTACTTTAATTTTTCTCCAGGTTTTACTTCCACACCTTCTACTAGAAATGAGATCGGGCCGTGTCTTTTCTTTCCGCTCAACATTATTGCTTCAGTTTTCTCGGGGGCTAGCCTGAGACGCTTCTGTTTCATCCAGTCACTTATCATTGTGAGCGCAGTGTTGGCCTTTCTCATTAGCGTGCGGTCTTTTTGTGCCGATATTATTAAGGCTAGGTCATCTGCAAAACCAACAAGGTGGACATCAGATCCTAGGTCCAATCTAAGTACCTCGTCGTATAGTATGTTCCACAATGTTGGTCCCAAAATAGAGCCCTGTGGCACTCCACTGCTTACTTCGAACGTTTTCGTGGTTCCTTCGGCATCCCTGACCAAAACGCGTCTTTGTTCGAGGTAGCTACTTATAAGGTTATACATGTATTGAGGGAAACCTCTCTTTTTTATCTCCTCAAGTATAGCTTGCCAGGGTGCAGAGTTGAACGCATTCCTCACGTCAAGTGCTATTAGGGCACATAGCTTTCTGTCCCGTGGTGTTCCTTGCTTAGCTGCTTCAGCAATTGCTATTACTTTTTCAATAGCGCCTAATGTGGATCTCCCTTTCCTGAAGCCGAATTGTGTGTTCGCTAAGTTGTTCTGGTCTTTTAGCTGTTCCTCTATCCTGCTAGAGTGTTCTTAGCTATAATCCAAGAAAATCGGTTCAGCCGTTTGAAAGTTATCAGCTCTTTTCTAGTTACTGTAACCTTCACTTGTCGGGGGTGTTATAAATTTTTAATTTACACTTGTTCATTTGATATCCTGCTCTACAAAATGGCAAAAAAAAACTTTTTGGAGACCCTTACTTTTTTTGAATACCTACCTAACCGTCAGGTCGATATTTTTCCTATAAAATGTAGCCTAGGTCACCCGCACCATAATAACGAATCGATTGACACCTCATTTATCAAAATCAGCTCAATAGTTTAGGTGCTTCGGTGGATCGCATATAAATACAAACCTACATATTACATACATACATATTACATACTATAGACTCTAGAATCTAGACTATCATATTACTACAACACTTCATAAAACCCACCTCCCGGTAAGATTATAAAGCCGCAATAAAATTAATCACTTTATCCAGATATCTGTTTATAGATGTCGGTTTCATCCCTTCTTAGTCATGTGGTCAGAGACCGTCAGACATGTATTACCTTACCACCTCAGTTTAGTTAGTCAGACACCTTAGTTTGTCATGCTATGACTCATATAGGGAGTTAGAAACACAATATGCTGTCTGCATTTTCGTGATTTTTCATATCGTCCATTTTGTAGAAATTCAGGGTTTATCAACCCCCCGACCCAATAAGAGGGGTGTAGCTCCTAAATTAATGAACCGATTTTAATTTAGTTTTTTTTGTTTGAAAGGTGGCTTGATCGAGAGTGTTTTTAGCTATATAATCCAAGAAAATCAGTTTTGAAAGTTATCAGCTCTTTTCTAGTTACTGTAACTTTCACTTGTCGGGGGTGCTATAAATTTTTAAGATACACAGATACGTCAAACTTACGACACCCTTCGTTTTGGGTCGGGGGTTAAAAACAACTAAAATTGAATCTCTAGTAGTTCAGAAATTATGACCCGATTTGCGTTTTTGTTTTGGCTCTCCTGAAAAGAAGCAAAAATGTACATCCGACCTTATGATACTAGAGTCGAGATATCATTATCATTAGCGCACTACTGAGAACAGTCTCCTCTCAGAATAATAAGATTTTTCCATTGATTTTAGAAGAGCCACCCCTAGTTTTGGCCATAGTCTACCACGCTGACCAAATGTGGAATGGCAGACTTCACACTGTTCATATACCTTCATGAAGATTAGGACGACTTTTTTGCGGGTTTCCTTTCGGCCGGTATTTTCTTTCACCGATAAAGCAAGTCATATTTAGTCATCTCGTTATGACCGTCTCAATTATTGTATTAAGTATAATTGTTTTAACGGCTATAATAAACACTGCATAACCGCGTGGGATTATTTATATATTACCAGCACGCATTTTCAATAACATTAAGGATGTTACGTTTTAAAATAAAACAATCTTATTTCCCGCGATGCGTTATAGGGGTGTCTGTAGATAGATGTGAATCGTGGACACTTCCAGTCTTGTTACCTACCATACAAGAGTACAAGCTTGTTCAAGCATGACTTGAGTACCTACTATTAAGTTAAGAGTGAATTACCTATAGGTGACCTCAAAGTTGATCATGGGTTATGTGAGAATCGTGCGAGTGTGGAGTGTGTATTAATTTTTAAACCAGACATCGTCGTCATCGTCATCTTATCTGCGGATTATTTGCTCTTGTTATTATTAAAAAAGTCTCGTATAACAAGACTTTACAAGTCTAGGTACATACGTAGACTAGATTACAATTCTCTTTGATCCTGTTTGCTTTTATGAGTGCTCCATAAATGGAGCACTCATGAAGTGCCTATAAAGATTTAATTAATAACTTGTAATATCATTTTTGGGTCATAGATTTACAATTTAGTCAATTGTGACGCTACGACCACATTAAGCAATTCGCTGCAATACCCAGCAATACCTGAAAAGTTTAGCAATGTTATGCGAAACAATTGCTCCAGATAGGGCAGATAGCTCCACTTTTGCTCCAGATCGATGCATAGGTACAGTACCCGGCATGAAATATTGCACATCGATCTTTAGAAAGAGATTTCGGCTTGGTAGAGCGTTGTCTCTGTCACTCATACCTATGTGACGTTTCGTCGGTTTCAACGACAGAGACAGCACTCTACGAAATCGTTATCTCTTTCTAAAGTTTGATGTGCAATATTTCCTGCCGGGTATTGTACGTGTTGCCGAGCAGATAGCAGGAGAGAAGAGTAGGTAAAACATAACAATTGACAAACGACAAACGGCTATCAAGAATCACTACCCCTAGTATAAATGCGCAAGTGTGTGTTTGTTTGTTGGTCTATTATGTGTCGGTTTGTCCTTCAATCACGCCGCAGCGGAGCAATAGATCAGCGTGATTTCTTGCATAGTTAAGGACATGGAGAGTGACGTGGGCTACTTTTTAGAGTTCCCACGGGATTTTAAAAAAATCTAAATCCACACGGATAGTAATAGTCGCGGGCATCAGCTATAGTTATTGATAAAGTACTCGACTAATTCGTCGCTAATGCTAGCACCCGACCTCCACGGCCACTGACGTCACAGTTCACAGTTTCCCCTTTGATTACACACGCTAATGCATTTTAGCAGTGAGTGATTCTGTCAATATCGTCTTTGCAGTTTATCTCTACGGACAGTTCAGCAAACACGCGATTCTGAGGATTCAGAGAAAATGGGAGCAAATCTTCATTAATTCCTTTATATTATGAATCACTAATTGTGTCTGACAATAATATTGAGTAAACTTTTGCAAGAAAAAATGTTTATTCCTTCGAAAAATGTTTATTGCAAAATGGAGTATGATTCTCTATCGTATCAGAAGCTTTGGCTAGGTAGATAGGTATTTATCACCGAGTTCATAAGAGTCTTGAAGAAAGAATTTTTAAAGTGTCCTCCATTTTGAATTTTTAAGAATTTTATACTCGCATTTACACCAGTGACACTCGTGGTGTATCATATAAAAATTGGTTGAGTCCTTGAGTAGCTATAAGCGGACATAGGAATGGCCATACATACATACAGTTCAAATACATAAGCCTACTTTGCGCTTCGCCGCAGTCGGATGAAAATGAATCACATAAGTACTGTCTACCGAAATTATTGATAATTTAATCTATGAGTAATGGTAGACGGAAGTAGCTAGGGCGGGCGGATCGACGCATAGTTTAGTCATGGGAAAAATATGTAACGCAAAAACACGTGAAAACGTGTGGTAACTGGTTCTACAGCTCATATTTTGGCTAGACATAGGTTACATAATTAGGTACATAACGTCTAAACTCCAAGCACGTGCCGTCAAGTAGTTATATTATGTCGAGTTGAATGTCTATCTGTACCTAATTAAATCTGTAATCTGTCGATAAGTTTTAGAAACATTGTTATTTGTCAAACATTGTATGGTATTTGTGACGTTACTATGTAACCTTTCGATAGATTACATTAATTGCGAAGATTTCCTAAGTATATGATGCAAAGTATACCGTTTATCTATCTACTACTAAACTTGTTTTCTTAAATAAAAATTGCCGGAAAGCGAGCAGCCGGCCACGTAATGTTAAGTGATTACCACCGCCCATGAACATTTGCAATACCAGAGGAACGGCCAGTGCGTTGCCGTGCCGGCCTTTCAGGATTTAGTTGGTCGGCCCCTTAAATCTATTTACATATAATAAAATTGTAGAAAAGTGGTGTCTGTACAATGGAAATATATAAAAAAAAGTAGCAGGGGTTGTTATTATATCGATGCCGAACCCGAAATTGTAATTAATTTTTTTTTTGTCTGTTTGTCTGTTTGTCTGTTTGTCTGTGTGTTTGTGCACGCTAATATCAGAAACGGCTTATTCGATTTAGATACGGTTTTCACTAATATATTGTAGTAAGCTTCACTTAGCATTTAGTGTTTATTCCATGTCAATCGGTTCATAAATAAAAAAGTTATGTCAATTTAAAGAATCACGGCGCCTCGCGCCTGAGCGTCCGTGGCTATATAAAGCGCGTAAAGTCACTATTCCACGCGAACGAAGTCGCGGGCACAGCTAGTAATAAATAAAATTAGTAAGCCGAGCTATATAATAAGCTCTACGAGGCACAGAGGGAACGTAAAGGCCTGATTCGGAGTACCTACTCTCCGATGCACTGTGGGTTCAAAAAGGCCCAATTAGAATCTTCAAAATCGGTCAAAAACAAATAAACTAAACTGTTGATTTTCATACGCGTGAATTAATAATAATAAACAAAATACGTCATAATAACCTCGCTTCGAATAGAATCGTCGATATGTTTATTGTTAGCTATTAATACAGTAGCCCTATCTTACATAAGAGGACACACAGACAACCAGAATAGCATCACGCAAGGTGCAAGATTAGCGTGGACTATTCACATGAGTAAATATGTGCTATTATTACATGTTTGTTTGTTGTTTTGTTCCGTTAGCCCTTTAAGATCAGTCAACCACGTGCTAACAGTAATAATAATAATTTGCAACTGGTGTCACGTTCTTGATACATAAGTCCGGAAGTACCGCAGATCCAAAAAACTATCGCCCTATAACCTGCTTACCGACCATCTATAAGCTACTTACATCTATTCTAACCACAAAAATAAATATGCATATTAATGCAAATAATATTTTGGCCCAGGTTCAGAATGGATGTAAGGCTAGGGCACGCGGTACAAAGGAACTACTCCTCATTGACACTGCTATTTGCCAACAGGTTCGGCGAAATAGAAAAAATCTAGTGGCTGCTTGGATTGACTACAAGAAGGCCTATGATTCAGTGCCTCACACGTGGCTCATGGAGATCATGAGGTTGTATAAGGTCGATGCAACTCTATGTTCTTTCCTTGACTCATGTATGAGTCAGTGGATGACAGTCCTTCGTCAACCAGGTGGTGATGAGTTTTTTGAATTAGCTGAACCGATAAGGATTAAGCGGGGAATTTTCCAGGGGGACAGTTTGAGCCCTTTATGGTTTTGCTTGGCACTGAATCCTCTCAGTACACTACTGAAGGACTCAGGGTTAGGCTATCGTCTTCGCAAGGGGGGTGAGGTCATATCTCACTTACTTTATATGGATGATCTCAAACTGTATGCATCTAAACGAACAGACCTTGTGAAATTGCTAAAGATTACTCAGAACTTTAGCAATAACATAGGGATGGAATTTGGTGTTGACAAGTGTGCGATTATCAATATAGAGCGAGGTAGGGTTGTGAACTCTGAGAATTTAGTTCTTTCAGAAACTTTGATTCTTAGATCTCTCTGTGAAGGTGAAACATATAAATATCTTGGAATGTCAGAAGCGCTTGGTATTGAGGTGAGGACTATGAAACAGGTAGTAGAGGAGCGTTTCTTTGGCCGCCTAAAAAAAGTTCTCAATAGTCTTTTATCTGGTGGCAACAAAGTACGTGCCTTTAATGGCTGGGTTATGCCTTTACTTATATACACTTTTGGCATTCTAAAATGGACTCAAACTGAACTGGATGCCTTGGATCGAAGAATCCGAAAATTGTTGACTACATATCGTATGCATCATCCACGTTCATCTGTTATGAGATTGTATATCCCACGCAAGTGTGGAGGGCGTGGTTTTTTAAATGCCAAGAACCTTCATAATCGTGAGGTATGCAATCTCAGAGATTATTTTCTCAAAGTAAATGTGGGAATACATAGGGATGTAGTTGCAGTTGATAAAGGTCTTACTCCGCTTTCCTTAGGCAAAAATAACTGGCGTAAGCCCATAGTGCTTAGCACTTCGGATCGCATAGCTGTATGGAGGAGTAAGGAGTTGCATGGAAGATTCTACAAGGCCTTAACTAGGCCGGATGTAGATTCCATAGCCTCTGTATCCTGGCTACAGTTTGGGGACCTCTTTGGGGAAACCGAAGGTTTTATCTGTGCAATTATGGACGAAGTTATTAAGACTAATAATTACCGGAAACATATAATGAAAGATGGAACGCTTGACATTTGTCGTGCGTGCCATCTTCCTGGGGAATCCCTCAGACATATTGTTTCCGGTTGTTCTTATCTTGCTAACGGCGAATACTTGCACAGACATAATCAAGTAGCCAAGATAATCCATCAACAACTTGCTCTTCAGTATGGCCTTGTAGATACTGAGGTGCCGTACTATAGGTACGACCCAATGTCAGTTCTTGAAAATAGCAGTGCCCTGCTTTACTGGGATCGGTCGGTTATCACTGACAGGTATATTGTAGCCAATAGACCTGATATAATGCTAGTTGACCGATCAGCGCGTCGAGCAATGATTGTTGATGTCACTATTCCACATGATGATAATTTAGTGAAAGCAGAAAAGGAAAAAGTATCGAAATACTTGGACCTGGCCCACGAGATTACCGCCATGTGGAGTGTTGACTCAGCGATTATTGTACCGATAGTTGTATCAGTCCACGGTCTTCTTGCGAACAGTTTCGACCAACATCTTAAGAAACTGTCGCTTAACTGTTGGATCAAGGGTAAGATACAGAAGGCAGTGGTTCTTGAGACGGCACGCATTGTGAGGAGGTTCCTCACTCTGGAGCCCTAACCACTGGCGGCTTGGGTCCAACCCACCCTGCTGCCAGTGGGATCCATTTTATCATATTTTTATTCAATGTTTTTTTTTTCCGTTACTTTTGTTTTTTTGTCGTTTATGTTATTTTATTTCTCTTTTGTTTCTGTTATTTATTGATTTTGTTGTTGATGTTATTTTATTTTTTGTTGTTTCTGTTATTTTTTCTGTGTTTCTGTTATTTTTTCTATGTTTCTGTTATTTTTTCTGTGTTTCTGTTATTTTTTCTGTTGTTTCTGTTATTTTTTCTATGTTTCTGTTATTTTTTCTGTTGTTTCTGTTATTTTTTCTGTGTTTCTGTTATTTTTTCTGTTGTTTTTGTTATTTTATTATGTGTTGTTTAAAAATAGGATAAAATGGGAAAAATAAATAAATGAGAGTAAAAAATTTGTCTTGATCTTATTAGTGAGCATAAATTGCTAGAGCAAAATAATACCTATTAATAAGAGGAATTAGTTTTTTAGGGTTCCTTACCTCAAAAGGAAAAACGGAACCCTTATATGATCACTTTGTTGTCTGTCTGCTTGTCTGTCCGTCTGTCCGTCTGACCGTCTGTCGTGTCTGTCAAGAAAACCTATAGGGTACTTCCCGTTGAACTAGGGTCATGAAATTTGGTAGGTAGGTAGGTCTTAAATAGCACAAGTAAAGGAATAAATCCGAAAAACGTAAATTTGTGGTTACATCACAGAAAAAAAAACAGATTTTTATTGATTTTTATGCATAATAGTTTTTGATTTATCGTGCAAAATGTCGGAAAAAATACGGAACCCTCGGTGCGCGAGTCTGACTCGCACTTGACTGGTGTTTTTTCAAATTTTACATTAAAACCTAAAGCTTATCTGATTACTGGGTAGTGGGACAGATCACAGATCATTGAATAAGCGATCTGTGGCACAAGATCCGGGCCACAGGATCAGCTTACGTTGTAGCCTAAAATGAAGCTAATTCTGTCTACACGGAACCAGAATAACTTGCTAGCTTACTGTCACTATTTTGCTTTTATTAACTCTCGACCCAAAAAGAGGGGTGTTATAAGTTTGATGTGTGTATCTGTCTGTGTTCTAAGCTATAATCCAATAAAATCGGTTCAGCCGTTTGAAAGTTATCAGCTCTTTTCTAGTTACTGTAACCTTCACTTGTCGGGGGTGTTATAAATTTTTAATTTACACTTGTATAGTGTGATAAACAAGCCCTGGCCTCTGGCTAACCGGGCATTATCAATAGAATTTATTGGGTAGCATTGGCATTTTTCAGTGAAGAAAAATTCGTTGTTTGTGGCTCTTGCGCTGATCTTGTTGAATTTGCGGCCTCGTAGAGATACAGTAAATAATATATCAAATAATTATCGACATGTCATTTTAAATCATTAATTTTACGTTCCCACGTATGCGCATCGCCTATTCTAATTGGCCATCGTGTTCACAGTCACGTCCAAAGAAATCGTCAGTATTTTCTTAGACAAATTATCCAACATAATCAATTAATAACTCTATCGCCGCTGCATACGATAGATTTTACTATAACGGTTATTACTTAAAACGCCTTATGCTTCTGATTAGTTACACTTTTCGAATATAAACTTTAACACAGTTTGGATATAATTCATTTTTATGTAACAGCACCTGAATTTATGATCTTCTGTTTTCAGTAGCAAGTTCATTGGCATACTTACTTAGTGTTTGAGTAACAAGGTTGATTTTACTAAAAGATACTTGTTGGAGATAAGACCTTTTGGGCCTATTTTCCTTCTGACGTCACGCGATGCATCGGCGCGATGATGTCGGCGCTAAATTGGTCGCCTGTAAAAATAGTCGCGGAGATTTCGTAGTGTCGCGTAAAAATACCTACATATTTATATCTATCGTGATTGGTCGTGAACTGTTTATGCATCCGTTAGATATAGTTCATGTTCTGCTTGGACAGCAAAACATTTATTATTAGAAACATTATGTTATATTTATTTGATAAGAACGTCGTTGGCCCGGATGGTTTGAGGATAAGCCTACGTGCCTACTTGATAAAAGCTTAAAGTTGATCACGGTGATTGGAATCGATCGCTATATAACTGGCATATCTAGCTAGAGAAACTAGACACCATCCAAACACAAATAACGCAAAACAAAGGCAAAATAATTACTCAGGTATCTTAAAAATTCAATTTTTATCAAGAGCTTCCTCGAAATTTTCAACTGTCATGTCGATGTAAGTATAAATTCTTAACTGAGTTATAGAAATAAGGAAGCCTAGTGCACTATATGACTATCATCAGCCCGAAATAATGTAATGTGTTTGGCGAGTGACAGCGTCAGTCAGTTAATTGGGAAGCTACCAGCTTTTAGTCGTTCCAAACAAGCTCTCTGACTCAGTAGTAGTCTGGCCTGCCACAAACACTAAATATGATTGATTCTTTGGGATAGGTTTAATATAGGTTGACTTTTACTAACTATTGCCACAGTTTTACGATGTAAACACCATCATATTATCCTAGTATTTGTATTTCGTGTATATACCTATTTAGCTCAAAGCTCAAAGGATTAGAGCAAGCTGAAGTGGCAATGGGCAGGTCATGTCTGTCGTAGAGCCAACGGCCGATGGTTTAGTTTAGATGTGTCTGGAGTGGAGACCGCGTATCGGTTAGCGCAGTGTGGGACGGGTGGCGGGGAGCGGGTGGATGAGGAAGGCGGAGGACCGTGTTTGGTGGCGCGCTCTTGGAAAGGCCTATGTCCAGCAGCGGACGCTTACAAGCTGATGCAATGGAAAACCTATTTTGCAATTAATCAATTCTAGTTATAATTGAAGTTTGTCTTTTGTGCCTACTTAATGTTTTAAAATAATAAAGGAAGTATTTAAGTACTTTATTTTCAATCCTTTTATATTCGTTTTATACTCGGAAGAAAAAACTCGGAAAATTTACAATAGAATCAATTGATTATTTACTTGCATCTTTTCCTGTAACAACTGCCAATCATGCACAACTCTTCGTACCTACTACCTACCTATCTAAGTTGCATTCGTTATCAGTAAAAATAGTTGGCTCTCACAACACAGCAAGATTCCTCTTACAAAACAGCAACACAAAAACTGCTGTACTATGTCCAGATTGAGGGGCATGAGACGGGTCTGCCCGCGAAATTCAAATTTAATTTGGTTTTTGCGATTTGTAAACTAATACGACAACGTCTAGGCTTATGACATTTTAATTGCGCCAGTATCATCTTCACAGGTTTATATAAAAATCTTTACTTGAAAGAGTCCAGTTTAAGAAATAAGCTATATAAGTAATATAGTAATAATAGTATCGACAAATTTGTGAGTACTTAACTCATGTCAAACTCATTATTTTAACTAATATCTTGAATTGATCACTTTCAAGTACCTACAGATTTTTATGTAATCCTGTGAAGATGATACTGCCATTGTCGAAATTAGAATGCCATAAGCCTACTTTGTCGTATCACACTAATATTATAAAGGAGAAAGTTTGTATGTGTGTGTGTGTGTGTGTGTGTGTGTGTATGTTTGTTACTCCTTCACGCAAAAACTACTGGACGGATTGGACTGAAATTTAGAATGGCAATAGGTTATACCCTGGATTAGCACATAGGCTACTTTTTATCCCGGAAAATCAAAGAGATCCCGCGGGAATTTTAAAAAACCTACATCCACGCGAACGAAGTCGCGGGTATCAGCTAGTTAGTTTATAAATTGTGAAAAACCAAATTAATTTTGAATTTTTGGTATTAGATATCTGGATGTTCTTCTTATTTGAAACGCATAGTACTTGAGTTTTTAATTTCCGCGTTAAATTCACTTATTGTTGTGCTACCAACAAACGTAATAAAATTTGATTTAAACAGATGTCTGACGGAAAGACACCGGCGATACAAACACCGGGTGATATATTCAAATGACACATCAAAGGTGTCTCATATCAAACGAGGCTCGAATTGGAGCATGACGGTACACCGCGATAAAGTTTAGTAGAAGAGATGATCAGTAGGGTTAGTATGAGATTTTACATCTCGTCAATGATAGAATTCAAGCGTCGACTCGAAACACAATAGGTAACGTCAGAGAAAAAACCGGCCAAGTGCGAGTCGGACTCGCGCTGAGGGTTCCCTCAGTGCGCGAATCAGTCTGACTCGCACTTGGCCGGTTTTTACGATGTTTCCGCTTAGGGCACTAGTTGTTGATTTGTGAACTAATTTGAACCTTAAAACGTTATTATTCAGTTCAATTTTATCTGAAATTACACAGTGTTTTGACACTTGAAATATGTATTATATCAACGTTGTCCAGATGTGAAAAGTTGTACTAAGCCTAATGATAATTTATTCGTTGTCTTACATACACTACCAGTCTTTGGTTGTTTGTTTAGGAATTTTCCCTTGACCACGATCATTGATCTATATTTTTACGTACACTAGGTACCTTACCCAGCAGGAAAATTACAGCTAATAACTTAACAAGTGTAAATAAAAAATTTACATAAACAATAACACCCCCGACAATTGAAGGTTACAGTAACCAGAAAAGAGCTGATAACTTTCAAACGGCTGAACCGATTTTCTTGGATTATAGCTAAGACCACTCTCGATCAAGCCACCTTTCAAACGAAAAAAACTAAATTAAAATCGGTTCATTAGTTTAGGAGCTACGATGCCACAGACAGATACACAGATACACACGTCAAACTTATAACACTCCTCTTTTTGGGTCGGGGATTAATGAGTGACATAAGGTATAAACCAACCGCGTAGTCGCGAAATCTAGTAATCTTTGCGTGGAACCAAGTTTACCATATTACGTGTAACGTGAATCAATATTGAGGTGTCATTGTATCAGTGTATTGGACGTGTCTGCATGTTGCAGACACCGAGCCCGACATCCGTTGGCGCGTGTTTTGTAAATATCCGCGGTGCCCATAGCATCGGTATTGCACTTGTGATGCAAATATTCAGGTTCATATTCCTGACCTGTAAATCTATTCTATTTCTGAGGCCCAGCTGTATGACTGGTGGCTAAGATTCATTACAATAAACTTTGAATCCATAAGCCAAAAGTTTAAGTTAACAAACCCTGACTTGTGCCTTTATTAACGGTATAACTTGAACCGCCTGTCATGCAACTATGAACTAGACCATAAAATTGACATAGTAATTAAGTTGTATACTGTAAGTGTCCAACTAATAATGAATAATTTCCAAAGTTATTGTGCAACTTTAATGACCATCGAGGCATTGAAAAGCGGGGTATTTTCCGTTTGACCTAGAAGCCAAAAGTCCAGGACCTCAAAGCATGGCCTCCTGGCTAGTTTGTGCCACGGGTTTCCCTGGATCGAATTTGTTACCAAATGAAAGGTACTGTGTAGGTATATGTATGTTTGTTGCTTCTTCACGAAATTCTGTGAGTATAGAGATAAATAATATACTGGATTAGCACATAGGCTACTTTTTATCCCAGAAAATTAAATAGTTCTCACGGGATTCCGAAAACCCTAAATCACGCAGACGAAGTTGCGGGCATCAGTTGTAATAAAGTAAAAGTATGCACTTTGCAGACCGCCTACAAGGTGGACAGACGAACATATGAGTCGGGAGCTGCTGGATTCCAGCGATATAAAACCATGGTGTGTGGGAATCCGCAAGCTAGTACTTAAATACCTATGCCCAGCTGTGGACGTCTATCAGTTGAGGATGAAAACAATATAAAATTCTTAAGCATTACCTATTCATAAGTACTTATAGCCAAAAACTCAGTTCAACAAACACGAACCACACAAAATACTACATCATTCTTCCATTTCCACAAACAAATGATCGATATTAAAGATCGATATGCTCATATATCGATCTCTACAGTATGTTGCCGCCAATTTATGGACTATCGCAAAGCCTGCGTAATCTGCTGAAGCGAACAAAGATCAAACGAATCTCACAGACGGCTGTAAAATACATCAAACGGTGTTGCTCTGTGGAGTCAGTATGTAAGAACCAAATGTCCCACTTTTTGGGAGTGAATTTTGGTGTGTCGAAAGCTAAGGGGAAATTACTCTATTAATAGTTTGTCTATTTGCCATTATTCACAAAGAGAATGTACACGATAACACATCCTAATGATATTGTAAACGCCAAAGTTTGTATGTATGGATGGATGTTTGTTGCTCTTTTTCGCTAAAACTACTGAACGGATTTGGCTGAAATTTGGAATGGAGATAGATTATACCCTGGATTAACACATAGGCTACTTTTATCCCGGAAGATAAGTTCCCACGGGATTTTTAACCTTTATCCACGGGAACGAACTCGCGGGCATCAGCTAGTTATTTTGTATATAAAATAAGTAATATATTACATTTACATATTGTACATGCCTATACAGAGATGTATAGATTTTAACAATATAGTGAGAAAAATCACGTTTCTCTGTTTTGCCTATCTAAACTATACTGGATGCGTGAACGGGCTTTGAAGCCAGGATTCAGGATAGATTCCTACCTAAATGCCTACCATTTCGGTAGGAATCTATTACTGGTGTCATTTATTATCGACCCCTTACATTAATCTCATAATGCTACGTGTTTTCTTGGGATAGTAATGCAGTGGGTTCCTAGATGTTCATGCATTTTTTACTGGCGGTCAATGAAAAATAGCAATTAGATTTACCGATAGGATAAACAGTGCTTAGTGCGTATATGACCTGCACGAACCAGCCACTGCTAGGTACCTAACATAAGCACAGGTAGCCAGGTGAATATTATGTATATTGACCATTGTATAGATCCACACGCGGGGAAAACAACTGTGTGAAAATTCACTAACATAAAATAATAAACAATAAATTTTTATAAATTGCTTCCACTTAACTTTATTTTGCAAAGGTGTTACAAGAAGAAGATAAATAAATAATTAATCTAATAAAAAATGATGTTACCTAAGTAGTATTTTCAAATGCTTATACAACTACTTAACTATTTCTGTTTATAGGGTCAATCGTGTATTGCTTCGACTGAAAAAATGAGTTTAATATGAAGTCTCTCTCAAGAAACCTCATTAGAAATCAACGAAAATTGCATGGGAATGCATTTATTGGGAAATTTTACAAAATAAAGACTCTTAGCCGTGATGATACGATATTATCATCGCACATTTTTAACCCCCGACCCAAAAAGAGGGGTGTTATAAGTTTGACGTGTGTATCTGTCTGTGGCATCGTAGCTCCTAAACTAATGAACCGATTTTAATTTAGTTTTTTTTTGTTTGAAAGGTGGCTTGATCGAAAGTGTTCTTAGCTATAATCGAAGAAAATCGGTACAGCGTTTGAAACTTATCAGTTCTTTTCTAGTTTTCTTATAAAGGTTTTTGTCGGGAGTTTTTTAAATTTTGAGTTATTTGGTTTTATAGTGTGATAAACAAGCCCTGGCCCATGACTAACCAGGCATTAACAAGTGTAAATAAAAAATTTACATAAACAATAACACCCCCGACAAGTGAAGGTTACAGTAACTAGAAAAGAGCTGATAACTTTCAATCGGCTGAACTGATTTTCTTGGGTTATAGCTAAGAACACTCTCGATCAAGCCACCTTTCAAACAAAAGAAATTAAATTAAAATCGGTTCATTAGTTCAGGAGCTACGATGCCACACACAGATACACACGTCAAACTTATAACACCCCTCTTTTTGGGTCGGGGGTTAAAAGTTAGAGGTGCCTGCCCGGGATCGATCCCCTGAGGTCTTGAATAGAAGTCGGAAGTGTTATAATCACTAGGCAGTAGACTATTACTGCCTATTACCTTAAATCATCGTAGCTTCTTCTTCAGGCTGCTACAGTATTAGAAAACTAGTCTAGGTTAGACCGTGCTTGCCTAGAAGTCCTATTCACTCTTGCCTGGAAGGTATTTTTAACCCCCGACCCAAAAAGTGTTATAAGTTTGACGTGTGTATCTGTGTATCTGTCTGTGGCATCGTAGCTCCTAAACTAATGAACCGATTTTAATTTAGTTTATTTTTGTTTGAAAGGTGGCTTGATCGAGAGTGTTCTTAGCTATAATCCAAGAAAATCGGTTCAGCCGTTTGAAAGTTATCAGCTCTTTTGTAGTTACTGTAACCTTCACTTGTCGGGGGAGTTATAAATTTTTAATTTACACTTGTGCTTTAAAAAATTACATTCTGAATCAACGATATTATATATTCTCACACCTCTCTGCCAGAATAGTCATCAAAAACTAACTCTATTGCAACGGAAAAAGAAAATGAATTTTCATTAAGTGGCAGAGCTAACAAGAAATTATTCTGATAAATTGTACATTTTATTTCTCGCATCTGCAGAAATGCCGTTGATAAATCGAATTATATTAATATTTTCGTTCAAGCTTAGCTTCGGGATGTGATCGCGATTTCATTAAATCTCTCGTGGTTTCAAGAGCGAGGTATTTTTAGCTAAATACGAGTAGATGTGTGGCAGACGCCTATGATGCGACTAAACGCTCACGCAAATGTGGTACCAAGATGATATTTTTTTTTTTTAATTCAGATACAAGTTAGCCACTGACTGCAATCTCACCTGATGGTAGGTGATGATGCAATCTAAGATGAAAGCGGGCTAACCTGGATGGGGTGTGGCAGTTTTTATGAAACCCATACCCGTTTGGTTTGTTCATGGCTTTGCAGATTATCATGAACATCATCGTCAACCGATAGACGGCTACTGCTGTACATAGGTCTTTCGTAGGAACTTACACACGCCACAGTCTTACGCCGCCTGAATCCAGCGGCTCCCTGCGGCTCGTTTGCTGTCAACTGTCCATCTAGTGGCGGGTCTTCCAACGCTACGCTTTCCGGTGCAAGGTCTATCGGTTTTTCTAACTACGTGCCCGCCTGCATTTGCAAGCTGAAGCTTCGAAACCGGTGGCAGCTATGTCGGTTAATCTGGTTCTCATGGATCTCCTTGTTTCTGATTTGATAACGTAGAGAGACTCCAAGTATAGTACATTGTCTGTGAAGTGACTCTGAGCTTTCTTATAAATATTAAGTATATCTTTAATTATTAAGTACTCACGTGTTTTAAATTTAAATTTAGTTTAATTATTATAAGTGGTTATATTATATTGTGCTGTACACTATATTATGGGAAGACACTGCCTCCTGAAACACAGTTTTCACTTCATCAGGAGGCAGGGTCTCACACCAAAGTCTGTAAATAATGTTCTGCTAAGATAATAAAGATTTATTTATTTATTTATTTATTTATGAGGCTTATAGTAAGTTTTCAAGCACTGAGGAATTTTGCTTTGCCGATAGATGCAACTAATATAATAAGGTGTAACCAGAACCCTAGTGAGAACTATACTACCTAAACACGATCCAATGCCAATAACCATTTGCCTTATTTTGTAATGTCTGTGATTACATCTTTTTCAAACCCGCAATGTATAGCGTACAAAACCGGGTCAATGACCCACCTACTACGTGGCATTGACCCCGAGTGGCCTATTTACGTAACGTTTGTTGACCTCTAGCATCAATCAGATGTTTTATTTCCAATAAATTGGGATTTTTTATGAAATACAGGATTTTTAAATCTTTATCTTTTTTTATATTTTAGATAATAAGTAATAACTATCTACTTTACTTCCGAAAACTTAGCAAAGTAAGCTTAAGACAATAGAGACTGTAGTTCCTTCCAAAACTGAAAACACAAGATGTTAAACACATCTAAAATTATAATGTTCTGACTAATACGAGCATAAGACAGTAACATGCGTGCCGCATGTCGCCTAATTAGCGTAACTGCATGTAAATAGACTCGCTAAGTACCTACTGCACACAATGTACCACGAGGGGCAAGTAGGTACAAGAATCATCATCATCGGTGCTATACCTCAACGTCACTACGTGGCCCGGACCTGCTGCAGAAGATTCCTCTATCGATGACTGTTGTAGCCCTCGTTTTTAGGGTTCGCTACCCAAAGGGCGAAAACGGAGCCCTATTCAGTTGTTTGTACCAATCCTCTTGACGTCTTGGTTCACCATCATCATGGTCAACCTATCGCCGGCTCACTCTTGAGCACGAGCACGAGTTGTCTCTTACAATTAGGTTTAGGCCATAGTCCGTCACGCTGGTCAAGTGCGATTCTCAAAGGTATATGAAGTCTGCCACTTCACATACCTTTCAGAACTTTATAGAGAACTCTCAGGCATGCAGGTTTTTACACGATGTTAACCTTCATCTTTAAAGCAAGTGATATTTAATTGCTTAAAATGAACATACCACCGAAAAGTTAGTTGGCGTGCCTGAGATCAAACTCTGAACCTTCCGAATAGAATCATCTTCTTAACTACTAGGCTATCACTAACCGGAATTAAGCCAACGATATAATTTGGTATTTATCTGCATTTAACTTAAAGATAGCATAAAACAAAATTGCACAAAATTAACTCAATAAAATCATAACTCTACCTTGGACACAAACGGCACTTTCTCACTTTGGTTTTTATTTATTTTTATTCCACAATATAAAATGTATTCAAACTTATTATATAAAACTCCACAGTTCACTGCCGAATATCAAAATTTGAAAATCGAATGTCACTCGCATAGGCGGGAAACCTCTAGGGCGGCGGTTGGATCGACTCGCGCGCGGCTACCACTGAACTGAAGCAATTGTGCCAATCCTTGCCATTGGCAAAGAACATTGCCAACGTTTGCCACACTTGTGCCAATATTCGGCACATTTCAGGGACATTAGGGGTGTGATTAGTTGGATAATTTTAGATATTCTATTAGTGACACGGAAAATTCGGTTATTTGAAAATCAATTTTTACTTTTATTCTTTGAAATCTAGTTCCAGGGGCTATCTCAAAAACTAAACTAGTTAGGAATATAATATTCCGGTATATTTATTGTATCATAATTATTTTGTATTTAAAGAACAAAATGCTTACAACAACGATTTATAAAATATGTAGTTTGTAAGCTGTGACCAAAACAAACGAACATTTTTTTGAGTTTTTCTTTAACGGTTTACCGATGTTCGAGCTGGGAAAGGAAACATTATGTATTTCATACACCCAAAATATGATGTTCATACGGAACCCTTAAAGAGCGAGGCCCAACTCGCACTTGACCGCTTTTTTAATCTCATACGGAAAAAAAACAATGAGAAAAGGACCTTGAGTCATTTTTATCCAATTCCTCAAAATCCCTCAACAATGGTCAAACCTATGCCATACCTATGTCATATAAAAGCTTTTGGGGTAGGTACAATCTATTTCATATTACTTAGATTATTCTTTAGGTGGGGCAGTCGAAGTTAAATTGTACCTACCCCTATAGTATGAGAATAGCATTGGCACACTGTTGAGGGATTTTGAGGAATTGGAGGACCAGGGTCCATACATTTTAGACCATGGTCTTCCCTTTCCAAATTGTCGATTTACAAACCAATATTTTGTTTTGTCATACTTACCTAATAGAATCGCCAAATACAAAGTAAGTTCGGTCATTATGTGTAATTTCCCAAAAATAAATATTATGCCCTGATAGTAAAATTTTATTACATTCGCAAATCGCCAACGGAGTTACAAATGTTTGACAAACACATAAAATGTTATTTTGATAATTTTGCCCGACGTATTACAGCGGCATCGATGTTTGGCAAACAGTTAGATATTCAAAGGAAACTTAGCATGTACCTATACTTACTGTATATAGCATAGGTATAGGTATAGGTACTTTAGAGACACGGTAGTATTATTACGTCAATGCACACACGTCATTATTATCTTTCCATTCTTGTTTCTTCTTTTATCTCTTCTTTTTTCTTTTAGTTTAGATAGGTATTAGATTATTATGCTAGGTAAGAAACGATAGAGTACTAAATTTTTTTAGAGATTAATAAATAAGTTAAAAATAAAAACCAAAAGCTTTTTTATTGTACCTACGGAATTTTTAAAAAACCTATATCCACGCGAACGAAGTCGCGGGCATAAGTTAGTACCTATTATAATACATTAAGAACATTTTACGTGTTTTCGGAGAATACGAAACACGTCTTTGTGTCGCCGCGGAAACATCGGTTTGACTTCCTGAACAGCGCTACGCTGATGATGCAGCACGTCCACAGTCACTAATCTTGCTGCAATTTAAAGTAGGTACATATTATATGGGAGCATCATACTTACGGGATACACTTGTCATTCGTGCACATTCGCCTGCCCGTCGATTACCCTAAGAAACACCTTAACGATACCTATACCTTGGACAAGGATTTACCGGGAAAGGAAGAAATAAAAGCACAATAATTCAAGAGAAGACACTTTATTAATGAGCAGATACCAGAGCAAGAAATGAAACACAGCCATTACGAATATTAATGGGAAATAACGGAATATCGACTTGATATGATGTTCCCATACATACTCATAATCAACAGCACGGTTCTGGATAATTGTGTACAGGAGCCGTTTTGAGTCGTTGGCGTTTTGGAGTTGCCATCACACGTTGTGAGTTAAACTGCAGATGAAAAGGCCTGTATATTACACGTCGCCAGTTTCAATTTCCATAAGAAATTTAACATTATCAGTTTGCGAAGAACAAATAAAAACTAATAATATGACTAAAATCACATAAAGCTACAATTGGCAGGATATTTATTTTATGAAACGATCACTAATAATAAATTAATGAGCCGTGAGCACACTCTATTTTCTATGGTTCTACGCAACAAAGAACCTCTACAAGGCTCTACGACGCGACGTAGACGCTTGTAGAGGCTCTTCATGCGTGTGAAGTCACTTCATACACGCACTCGTATGGAGATGCATGGAAGAAGCTTTCCATTCAGATGCCCTTAGGTCCTAAAATAAAATGTTAATTTAAAAAAAAATCGGTAACGCGAAATATATTCTTCTCAATAGACTTGATGACCTCCCTGGTCAGTAGAGCTCTGTGGATTTATGAGCTGGAGGTCCCAACAGGGCCAATTTGTGAATTTATAATCTCTATGGTCTCTGTTTTATCTGGTGCGACACTTCGGTGGTGGATAGTTCCTGAGAAAGACATACCGCAAAGCAATCCACTGTTCAAAATGGGTTTAATAAAAACTGCCAGCTAGGTTAATCCGCTTCCATCTAAGACTATCATTTACTACCAGGTGAGATCGTAGTCTAAAAGCTAAACTCGTACTTACCTTCCTTATATCGACAGTTCACGACAGTTAGTGAACTTCTCAAAACTTCGCGTCAAACAGTATCAAACCGAGAGTTCCTTCCATAAAAAGCTATTATAATACGTCCATGGTTCCTTCATTCTGCCTATATGAATAAAATAGAAATAAGAAATACAAATATTGTATGCTAACGTCTGAACGTAACAAGTGTAAATTAAAAATTTTCAACACCCCCGACCAGTGAAGGTTACAGTAACTAGAAAAGAGCTGATAACTTTCAAACGGCTGAACCGATTTTCTTGGACTATTCCGCGCCTAAAATCTAAAGTATCTGAGTTTTTCAAAACATCATTTTCAAATAAATAATTATGTAAGTATATCTAGGCAACGTCCATCTTGGCAGCTTGACATTTGTCAATTGACACTTGAATATTATGAACCTAAGGGTTATCTAACCTTCTTTTCTACAAGAAAACTAGAAAAGAGCTGATAACTCTTAAACGGCTGAACCAATTTTTTTGGATTATAGCTAAGAACACTCTCGATCAAGCCACCTTTCAAACAAAAAAAAAACTAAATTAAAATCGGTTCATTCGTTTAGGCGCTACGATGCCACAGACAGATACACAGAAACACAGATACACAGATACACACGTTAAACTTATAACACCCCTCTTTTTGGGTCGGGGGTTAAAAACAGTTCATTGTGTCAACCCAGCCCCGGAACAAACCATAGTAAATCTCATATTAATCTCAGTTAATCCTTTTAGCACTGCAAACGATTTAGTCAGCGTCCACACCTGTCCGCCTGATGTATTTATTGTGATTGTATAGCGGAAATCATACCCGCACTTGCTTGGTGATGTAAAACAACGCTGCTGATGGATCTTGAAAGCTTTTAATCATACAAAATGTAAGGATGTCGGAGATTAATTTGGCTTAACACAAAAAGGGATTGTAGTTAATTTATTTCTTCCGCAATTTGAAACTTGTCCAAGTTTAAAGTTCTAATTAGTCATCATCATGATAAAACCATCGCCGGTCCTCTACTAAGCATACTCGTAGGTCTTCTCTTAGAGTGAAAAGGATTTAGACCATAGACAGCTACGCTGGCCCAGTGGCGATTGACAGATTTCACACACTTTTGAGAATATAATGGAGAACTCTCAATCATGCAGGTTTTTTCACGATGTTTTCCTTCACTGTCAAAACAAGTTATATTTTATTGCTTCACACGCACATTTCGACAAGTGTAAATTAAAAATTTATAACACCCCCGACAAGTGAAGGTTACAGTAACTAGAAAAGAGCTGATAACTTTCAAACGGCTGAACCGATTTTCTTGGATTATAGCTAAGAAAACTCTCGATCAAGCCACCTGTCAAACAACAAAAAAAACTAAATTAAAATCGGTTCATTAGTTTAGGGGCTACGATGCCACAGACTGATACACAGATACACACGTCAAACTTATAACACCCCTCTTTTTTGGGTCGGGGGTTAAAAAGTTAGAGGTGCGTGCCCGGGATCGATCCCCTGAACTCTTGTACAGAAGACGGAAGTGTTATAATCATTAGTTAGACTATCACTGCCTAATATTACCCTACATCATCATAGCTTCTTCTCCAGGCTTCTACTTAGAAAATTAGTCTAGGTTAGACCGTGCTTGCCTAAAAGTCCTATTCACTCTTACCTTGAAGGTAATTTAAGGTTACATAATTAATTGATTGAGGGTTATAAACGAGATTCATTCCAAAATATCCATCTTTTGACTCTCTCTGTTTAACAAATACTCGTAAAATTGTAAATCTCTGTTATTTTATTGCCTGAAAATGTTTTCATCTGCTCTGATCCCGATTGCCCAAACAGTCATCGGCATAAATTTTCGTGGAACAACGCTCTCCGATGTAGGTACTTCTCAGTGCTCAGGTGATACACCGACTGAGTAACATTTCACCAGAACGAATTAGTTTTATGCGAAAAGCAATATTAAGTTAAGGAGAATTTATGTAAAATAATACATGTGTATTATAATATCAAGACAAGTCTTTTAAAATTAAATTCATCCCTGACATGTAAAATTGTACTTTTCCGTTGCATTAACAGAAATTAATCCATGGTCTTACGAACTAAGTCTCTACCTACTCTTTGAGACCGTCTGACGACGTTCAATAGTGCTGAGTTCCTGTGATCTTGCAACTACATCAGACCCTAAACTTTAGCTAAAAATCATATCGATTAAACTCGCCTTGAATACTTACGTATTTTACGTATACATGGGTTTGTTTTTAGTTAAGTTTGGGATGCCTCTTGCAAACCAGCTCATAACTAAGATAGGTACTTTAAACGAGTCCAAAATAAGGGTCTAGGCAAAGGGTCTGCATTTAGACGGCAAGCCTCATCTAAGCTGCAGCAATTTTGCAGTCCGCTTGCCGACCTAATGTAGACCGTTTCTATAGACCCATAGTTTACACCGATAAAAATGTGGTTCAACCATTTTTCAAAGTATTATCACGGGATTCCGAATCAGCTTATTCATTCTGTTTGTACCGACAATTAATTTAAATCCTGCTGCCTTTAAATATATACCAGTTATCATGACCCTTTAAGTGTCTCTTTATGAATGGAACCAATCGGAAAAGAAATCAAACACGACAATAAAATACAAGGAAACGCTTACCGATAAAACAATAAATAATTTCGAGAACTTTTCAACCTCAGAACCCGGAGACAAAGGGTTGGTGATCCTTTGTTCTGCGTTTACTGTATTTTTGCTGGCCCTACGCCAGACACGCTAAAGTGTTTACAAACGGGCTAGTTTTTGTGACAATTTCTCCTCTTCAAAGCGTCGTCGCCGGGGCAGACGAGGTCCCCGATTCCTACACTCGGTCGTGGAATCACGCTACGGTCTTGGGGATGTAGGTATATCTCTACTAGCTGATGCCCGCGACTTCGTTCGCGTGGATGTAGGTTTTTAAAATTCCCGTGGGAACTCTTTGATTTTCCGGGATAAAAAGTAGCCTATGTGCTAATTCAGGGTATAATCTATCTCCATTCTAAATTTCAGCCCAATCCGTCCAGTAGTTTTTGCGTGAAGGAGTAACAAATATATATACACACACACACACATACAAACTTTCTCCTTTATAATATTAGTGTGATGGCCACGTCTAACCAACGTCTTACTAAGCCGTGGTCCGAGCCTCACAGGAGGCGCTCTTAGGTTATGCAATGTCGCATTGCCCCACCGATCTGTTCGAATCCTAAGACTCACGTCCAGGCTAAGCTACAGACAGACTGATTCAAATCTAGAAATATGTTTCCGAATGATAATTTCTAGAAACGCGCCTTCTGTGCTTTGTCGTTCACTGGCCTAAAGACAAACGATAAATCTTAACTCTCAGTAAGTACCGTCTGAGCAATGTTAAAGTAGATAGTAGCTATACGTTCTTTTTAACCCCCGACCTAAAAAGAGGGGTGTTATAAGTTTGACGTGTGTATCAGTGTATGTCTGTAGCATCGTAGCTCCTAAACAAATGAACTGATTTTAATTTAGTTTTTTTTGTTTGAAAGGTGGCTTGATCGAGAGTGTTCTTATCTATACCTAATCCAAGAAAATCGGTTCAGCCGTTTGAAAGTTATCAGCTCTTTTCTAGTTACCTTACTTCTAGCTACCTAACCTTCACTTGTCGGGGGTGTTATAAATTTTAATTTACACTTGTATCAAAATTTGATTGTATCGTCACTGCCCATTGCGTACGATCACAGCAAAGCGCTAATAATGATTTTTTAAACCACTTCTTAACTAAATTGAATGCGCAAACCGTAGAGATTTTATCACTGGGCAATAAATACTATTCAGCAAGCTGCAAGTGTATAGCCCGTTTGCGAGCCACATTAAATCACATAGCCATCAAATGATCGTCAGACTTTTATTGGTCTCCCTGTATCAAATGTGCCATCTTTCTTCAAGATGGTGTGGATCTGTGAACGCTGTGATGTCTTCCGCCTTTCCCAGCTGTCTTCAATGTCAGCGGCGACGGATCGGGGAGATGTTTAGTGCTGTTTAAGTATTGTACTTTGTATTAATAGCTCTTTATCAAAGTTAAGGCAAAGATCATTTGATGTTTGTAAGCCACAAAGACTACAAGCTAGCAAGTCGGGTGGCTCGGGCAAATATTCAGCAGGTGGCCAAGTACATCTAAGGTCATTATGTACACGGCTCTTTATTAACCCCCATACCCAAAAAGAGGGGTGTTATAAGTTTGACGTGTGTATCTGTGTATCTGTCTGTGGCATCATAGCTCCTAAACGAATGAAAGGATTCTAATTTAGTTTTTTGTTTGAAAGGTGGCTTGATCGAGAGTGTTCTTAACTATAGTCGAAGAAAATCGGTTCAGCCGTTTTAAAGTTATCAACCCTTTCCAAATTTTCTTATAGAGGTTTTTGTGTCGGAGGTTTTTTAAATTTTGAGTTATAGCATACCAAAGTATAGGCCTCATAAGAACCCTCAGAGTCACTCAGTGGCCGAACGAAAGAGTATATTATGCTCGGAGATTCTCCACCATATTTGACACAACAAACCGCTAAATAAAATATTAAATTCATTAAATAGTAAATTTATTATTTGTAAACAAAAATAATGTAAAAAAACATGATTGGCACAAAAATACAGGTCTACAAAAAATAAAGTACCTAAGAGCACCGATGCGATGTCTCGTAACCATATAGATTTCTTCTTGGCGTAAAACCAACTGGTTTCAGATTTTCAGCCGTTAACTGTGGAACAGGTATGGAGTAGGTATGATTTAACAGTCATTTAAAATACGTTTCCGTCAAGACCGTAGGAGAACCAGAGTAGCCGACATAGCTGAACGGGTTGCGGGAAGACCGTGGAACTTCTACAAGAGACCTATGTCCAGCATCCAGCAGTCGACGTTCATCAGTTGATACATGATAATGATAATGAAATACGTTTCCACTGTAGCGGAGACAATTCAGAAGATGAAGACCATAATCATCACCTCTCTCATCCGCTTGATCTGACTGACGTCTCCGCTGCGCCCCATCATCAATTCAGTTGAAAATTTTCCTTACAGCGGTTTCAGATTAACGTTTTTTGCGCGTATTACGTTCGTTTTGGCATACTTGATGCTCGTTACATTTGGGCTTCAAAAAATGAACGAACATGTTCGCGCTCACTCCGGCGTGTTCGCTTGAATCAGTTGGTCAGTCAGTACTCCAACGAAGAAAGGCCTTGCGTGACGCGTGTATTACGAGTTTATAACTACGTCTACGTAGTAACTATGCTGGTACGGGATGCGCGAGGTATAAGAGGCGTGAGTATACGGACGTACAGAAACGAGCTTATGTACGTGCAAAAAACCGCTAATAGGAATCAGCTCGATGGTTTGAAGTTCTGAATGACTTTGAATAGTCACACTTGTAACCACGCACACCTTGCAGACTTCGTCAGTAATCCAATATTAGACCTACCTACCATAACCTTACGAAAAATGAATAAGTATGTGCTAACGAAATAAATCGCTATATTATTATTTTCCCGGAAAAACAGAATCGAGTCACGGTTCGTGAAAAAGTTTCATATTCTGATTTTCCGGTATGTTTTTTTCACAAAATCTATATTGAGTTTAGTGGTGCGTATCTCTTGCGGAGATTTGCTGACTTTTATTACACTGTTATATTGCTTTTAAACGATTCCCTCGATTGATACGGTGTTCAAATTGTAAAACTAATGTTCCCACTCATTCATTTATCAGGTGTAGAATAGTTTATTGGCAATTCTGAGAAGCGTTACATCTAATAGGCGTTGAAGGCAATAAAACAAAAAGGTATACGTCTAATCCTACACCAAGGCATAAACAGAGTGATTACCTACTTTGATAGAAATAGTTTTTCTGCATTCTATTTTCTGTTATTGACGTGATGGTCTTCATTCTTCTTCGACCTAGTACCTACCCCTATTTATTTTGAAGTACCTTTGGCAACTGTTGGAGAAATCTCGGAGTCTTCACATTCCACCTCCAGGACGCAAGCCAAGGTGGCCACACCTTAGTACAATCCATTGTATAAAACTAGTAACCTAAGGTTACCTAGTACCTAGTACCAGTAGGTACTTGGGCTCCTGTTCCTATCTTGTAATTCACACCATTCCTATATACCTCCAGGCCGAAAACCACGATAGTCAAACCGTAGTAGGTGGGTATAATCTGTGCCCATTATAAGGAATTCTTTCAAATTCTGCTTGCCTGTTACTTTCTGGAGCAAGTTCCCGCCTTGGCCTGCAGTCACTATGCAATCGTCTCTGATTATTTCATACGCCAGATGTGCTACACAATGTATGGTAGATGTTTGCTATTCACCATAAATACCATACCTCTGTCAGTACAATCTCTCTCCATCATAAGGAGCTACGTCGAGCTCTGGTTGCCTGACGCCCTCAGGCGGCAGTGCCCACCGCGGCCGGCAGCCGTTGTGCGCGTAGTAGCGTGGCAAGCGATCATCGCGAATCATTTCGTACGCCAAACGTGCTACGCTTTGCTGGTATTCGCTAATTCCAGTTTTGTATAGAGACGGTCGGACGTAGCCGAGGACTGGAAAGAAAAATATTTGAGACTACATATCCTTTGTGCTATTTGTGCGATAGATACCTAATGCACGCTTACATTATTATGGCCAGGGACCTTGGAATGACAAGCAGCATCAACCGTGGGGTGTGAGATGTCTACAAGAGATTAAAGTCCAGAAATGGACGCCAATCGATAGACGATGAAGACAACTTAGGTGCCGACAGGTTTCTGTATTAAAATCAAATTCCGGTGTAATATACCAGGCATCATCAAGTGTAAACAAATGCATACTTACAATATCACCCCACCGCATCCCTCAACAGCAGAATGAATGCATAACCAACAATTTCAAAATTTAATGTTTCGATTAGGTAGGTAAGTATATTTTTAAAGGGATGAAAACTAATATATACCTATGTGGAGAAGCGTTTTAAAACCAATAATATAAAATTAAGAACGCGCTTACGTTATCCTACTTGAGAAAATTCGTGTAAAGTACAAAAATAAAATGCAATTATTTCCTTTCTGAAATGCACAGGTACTTAGGTAGGTAAGTACTTTAAGAAGTTCGGATGGTCCAGGATTCACCTACAATCTATTTACGTAATAATCTAAGTATGCACAATAAAAATTATTTACTTTTTTACATTATTGTCTTAAAACTACTTAATAATTGGACCAAACTATTAAGTAAGCTGAAGTGGCAGTGGGCAGGCCGTGCCTGTCCTAAAGACGATGGCCGTTGGAGTCGGAAAGTCCTTGAGTGGAGACCACGTTTAAGTAAGGGTGGGACGCCCTCCAGCACGATGACCGACGATATAAAGCGGCTAGCGGGAAATGGCTGGATGAGGAAGGCTGAGGACCGGGTGTGGTGGCGCTCTTTAGGGAAGGCCTATGTCCAACAGTGGACGTCCACAGGCTGATGATGATGATGATAATAAATAGAACCTAATCTACTAACTCCTTGGATGTGTAGGCAGTGGTTCCAGGGTAGGCTTGTCCATGTCCCGCTCGTACAGTTCGCGAGCTACCTTCATCAGCTCTGTATCCTTGATGGCAAGTTTGGGAGCAGGCGGTAGAGTCGTCTCCTCCACCACCACATCCTCAGGCTTACACGGCCGGCGTTTCTTCTCTCGGGGCTTGAATGGTCTGGTTTTGAATTCTGAAATTTACGAAAGTTTTTGACTTTATATACGACTGATGTAAAATGGATGTGTCTTTAACTAAAAAGTCAAGGTTAGTACATAATTCACTTTTATTTACTGTTAACTAGCTGATGTTGGCGACGTCGTCTGTGTGGATTTAGGTTTTAAAAATCTCGCGGGACCAAAAGAAGCCGTCATAAGTGCTTTAACTAAGTACATCCATATTATAAAAATTGCGTTGATCCCTTGTTCCGTTGCGGCGTGATAGAAGGAAACTGACAGACAAACTGACAAACTTTCGCGTTTTATAATATTATGGGTAGTAATGGTGAAATCTTTTTATTATATTATTATTTGAAATAGCTAGATATACTCAGCTAATTATATTTTTGAAACAGAAAAGAAAAATTTGACGATTTGACAAGGCGTATGTAAGTCAAGGTCAAGTAAAAAGGTATGTAAATTAAAAAACATCAGTTATGAAGTGTCCCATTCAGTAAATAGTTTCTGACAGAGTGATAGATCCGACTACGCACGGACCAACCATGAGAGTAAGGTTAGATGACTACAATATTTTCAGACTGATATATTTATGAAAATGTGGCGGAAACTATAAATTCTTAAGATGACCTCCGTTTCTTGCCGGCTTTCCTTTGTTTTCCTCGGTTAAGAGTTTAAAAACATGTTAGAAAGTAAAGGCAGAAAGTTGGAGTTAGATAATTATGGGTAAATTGGGCCTGGCAACGGTCTCGAACGATACTTAGATAAAAGTAGAGAATACCTACTTACAATATTTCCTTGTCAGCTCTATTTAATTCAAAGATGTACTTAATTTCTGCTAGAGACTTAATAACGTGACCTGAGTTTGTGGCCCCTTTTTCCGAAAGGCGATTATAATATTACTATCTAGAGGATGCCCGCAACTTCGTCCGCGTGGATTTAGATTTTCATAGATCCCGTGGGAACTGTTTGATTTTCCGGGGTAAAAATTTTCCTAAGTCCGTCCCCGGGATATAAGTTGACCCTGTACCAAATTTCGTCAGAATCGGTTACACTGTTGGGCCGTGAAAAGGTAGCAGACAGACAGACAGACAGACACACTTTCGCATTTATAATATATATTATAGTATAGTATGGATAGTTGGATATGAGCATGGGACGTGACATACCAGGTGACAGATGAGCACAGTAGTCGTTGTAGTAGGTGGACTGTCCGCGCAGACTCCTCATCGTGTCCTTGATGAACTGCTCGATTTCCTCCTCCGACCATACTTTCTATAATAAACGACATGCTATTTTTGCAATGGCAAACTTTTTACATAGCAAATTGCGTAGTTTCGGTAGTGCAATAATGTTTTGTGACGTATGTAGTTACCTATAGTACGCGACAGGTCGAGATGGCAATCGGGATGGGGGGGCGCAGGTGACTTGCGGGCACGGGTGTGCGGGGTCTCCCCCCAGCTTATACCCCGGTTGGGGATTGCCATCTCGACCTTACTACCTAATGGAGTTTTTTCTTTATAATCTAACTAGCGACCCGCCCCGGCTTCGCACGGGTGGACATTTATTTTTTCTATTTTCCGGGATAAAATATAGCCTATACGGATTCGGAAGACTCCCTCTAGAAGTAATGGTAAAAGAAATTTTGAAATCGGTCCAGTAGTTTTTGAGCCTATTCAATACAAATACCAAGACCAAGACGACAAATAACATAAAATTAATGATAAATAATGATATGTTGAAAGTAGAGGAGACCACCGTGTTCCTGGGGATAACTTTAGATGCAAAGCTTCAATGGAACGCCCATATATCAACACTTGCTGGCAAACTCAGCTCTGCTGCTTACGCTGTTAGAAAGATTCGACAGATAACTGACGTGGAAACTGCAAAAATTGTATATTTTGCCTATTTTCACAGTATTATGTCTTACGGAATCTTGCTATGGGGTAAAGCGGCAGATATTGGAAAAATTTTCGTTTTACAAAAAAGGGCAATACGCGCAATTTATAATTTAAAACCGCGCGATTCCCTACGAGAGAAATTTAAGGAAATAGGTATTCTTACAGTAGCTTCTCAATACATTTACAATAATATAATTTTTGTACGACAAAACCTCCTCAGCTACAAAAAAATCGGTGATTTCCATGACAGGCCAACTAGAAATCGTAATAAGCTCGCAACTCCTACGCTCCGCCTCAGAAAAGTGGGAAAGTCATTTGTGGGAATGAGTGTAATATTTTATAATAAAATTCCACAGTCAATATTAGACTTGCCTTTACCAAAGTTTAAAAAATCCATTAAAAGTATGCTCCTGGCAAAAGCATATTACACAATCGAAGATTATGTAAATGATAAAAAAGCATGGATTTGACTCGCTCCAGCAATGCGCGGGTCTGCAATTGCTTGTATAGTATAGAATATTATTGTAAATTGCACAATTGAAAAGAGCAACCGCCGAGTTTCTTGCTGGTTCTTCTCGGTAGGAACGGCATTCCGAACCAGTGGTAAATTATTTGACGATTCAAAAGCACTTGTAAAAGTTTATTTGAATAAAAATCTATTCTATTCTATTCTATTCAAACATACAAAAATAGGTACAAAGGTTTCCTCTTTATAATATTAGTATAGATGAATGATCTAGCGCTGCTCTTTTTTTGACACGCAACTAATACCACAGAGTATCAAAGGCGTATCTCTCTTTATCTTAACTTTAGATAACTAGTGACCAAAATGACACTTGGAAATTCCACACTTTCCATTCCATTCCAATAAATCATTTTAATGCATACTATGTTATTTATTGTTAGCTCTTAGTTTTCTATGTATTATAGATATTTTCGAAATATACCTAGATAGTAGATACCTACTTACTTACTTAACGTCGGATTTTCTTCCAAGTTGTTGAGAAAGCAAATCGCACGCACTCACATACTTTACCCACATGCGTTAACCTACAGTTTTTAGTTTATGTAAAGAAATATGGTCAGGTACCACTAACATCTTCCGAGCCCACTCGCGGGTCCAGCCATTTCCCCTCCAGTTTCGCCCATCTGTTTTCAGGGCGGCACCTGAAATTTTTTAACCATAGATCTATACCGAACCATAGCATTTTTAAATCGGTGGGTATGTACAATGCACAGCATAAACCGATGGAAAATGCTTGGCGGTTCCATAAAATAGGTAATAATATAACATTGCTTAGGTGAGTAGATTTTTGAAGATTCATCCTAACGCCTTCCGCGCACTGGGCGACCAAGACCGTAGATACCTAACCATGATCGGTGCGACCAATGTTTTTCAAGTTGATAGAGGTGTTATTGAATATAATGTAGATATAACGTAAAATGTTGGTCGCGGTCTTGGTCACCCAGTATGGGCAAGGCGTAAGGATTTGGTGCTTTACGTGGGAGATAGAGGATTTCGCTTACCTGAAGAGTAGAGTACCTACTATGGCTACGGCTAGTTTTCAATGAAATTATGGTACTTCTACTTACATTTTAGTTTTCCGAATGGGATGTGGCCGATACTCATCGAAATATTCTGTTAGGAAAGACATTCTTCACTCAAAATTTTAATTAATACTGTTTTTCTTAGAAAATAAAATCTGAAAAAATACCGACTGCTTGGTTGGCTTGGTTTGACGTCAAAAAACTTTTTGAAACTTAATTTCACGAATAAAAAAATATATTTGAAAACGTTTATCAACCCTGAAAAGAGGTTGTACAAGCTACTTAAATGCCTGCTGCTTGTAGTATGGTAAATTCCGCAAAACTACTGATTTTTCTAATTTCATTCGTTATGTTATCATAGTATTGCATGTTTCATGAAGCATGATTTAGGGGCAGGTGTTGTAAACATTTTGGCTCCTTTATTATATTTGAAAAACCAGTCAAGTGCGAGTCGGACCTCGCTCTTTTATGGTTCCGTACATAATTATGGAAATCATATTTTGGGTGTATGAATTATTTATTTTCCGAGCTACGTAACGTTAACGTAAAGCTTACGAGAAGTAAAGTTTTTATTTTTTCACGGTATTCGGATTTTTCCTTTTACTTGTGTTATAAATTATAATAACTAAGTAGGTACATTGCTACATGATTCTAGGTCAACGGGAAAGTACCTTATTAGTTTCCTGGACAGACACGACAAAAAGACGGACAGACGGACAGAAATACAACAAAGTGATCCTATAAGGGTTTTTCCCCTTTGAGGTACGAAACTCTAAAAATTACATATTATATAGTAACTAGGTAGTAGGTATGGCATATGCTCTGCCAGATTTGTGGCTGAGGCTTCTAATCCATCCATCAGCCTGTATGCATCCACTGCTGGACATAGGCCCTTCCAAGAGCGCGCCACCAAACACGGTCCTCCGCCTTTCTCATCCACCCGCTCCCCGCCACCTTCTTCAGGTCATCGGTTCAGCGGGCTGGAGGTCGTCCCACACTGCGTTTACCCGTACCTACGCGGTCTCCACTCCTAATGTTAATTGTGCTTCTAATGCTAATTACGAATTGTGATGTGTGTAGGTAGTAGGTACCTAGTCCTAGACGGTGTTCTCTATTTCTCAGTTTGTGAAATCCGACGCGGCGACTGTGGGAACCAGTAGCAAGTATGTCTACCGTTGCGCTCCGACTATGTCTGCATAACAAGGAGGGTTCCATACTCGGGTTTTTTTCCAACATTTTGCACGATAAATCCAAAACTATTATACATAAAAATAAATAAAAATCTGTTTTAGGATGTACATGTACATGTGATATTGATACCCCTTTCATATGATACCCCACTTGGTATAGTTATCTTATTTTGAAAATTGAAACACATTTTAATTTTTTTTTAAATGATGTAACCACAAATTCGCGGTTTTCAGATTTATTCCTGTACTTGTGTTATAGGTCTTAACCTACCTACCTGCCAAATTTCATGATTCTAGGTCAACGGAAAGTACCTTATAGGCTTCTTGACAGACACGACGGACAGACAGACAGAAAGGCAGACAGACAGACAATAAAGTGATCCTATAAGGGTTCCGTTTTTCCTTTTGAGGTATACGGAACCCTAATAAAGCGGAACTTACTTTACGAAATTAGTGGTAAGAAATTAGTGTCGCGACATTAATTATTAAGTGTTACTAATTAATGTAAATTCCACTCTGGACATTTATGTACTAAGTAACTAATAAAATATTCCCTAAGTAGAAGCGCCAAAGATTAGCAAGCCCTTGTTCCCAAACTCCGTTATAACTCGTTCCCGTACTGAACGTCGTTGTACAATTTTTATGCTCGCCGCTAACCGCAGACGGTTGCGTGACGGTGTCTCGTAAATCACGCCATCGTTATTTTTGGAAACCGCTAATTTGTCCTATATCTGCAATCCACCAGTTTTACATTGAAGGGGCTCAGGAACTTCAAGACCTTGTTCCTCCTTCACCATTCTACCACCGAACAGCGAGAAAACGTGAACGTCGGCACTCTTAATATACCTACTGTTATCGACAATTTTTTTAAAAATTGATTTAAATCAGAATTTAAAAAACCTCGACATAAAAACCTGTATAAGAAAACTAGAAAAGAGCTGATAACTTTCAAACGGCAGAACCGATTTTCTTCAATTATAGCGAAGATTTAAGGACACTCTCGATTAAGCCACCTTTCAAACAAAAAAACCTAAATTAAAATCGGTTCATTCGTTTAGGAGCTACGATGCCACAGACAGATACACATGTCAAACTTATAACACCCCTCTTTTTGAGTCAGGGGTTAAAAATAGGAAGCGATAGGCGTTAACGACGAACATGCGAGTAACGCGTCCTCACGTCTCTGCCTCCGTTCGTCGCTTCTTCCCATCCCACACGGGCAGTGTGTGGACGGGGTATTACGACCTATCATCGGGTGAATGTATCACTTCAGTTTAATCTACGGACGAGATTATAGTAAAGGTGTCCACTGGCTAGCGGCAATAGCCTAGTAGTTATGATTATATAAGACGCATTCGGGGTTCGATTCCGGACACGCATCTCTAACTTTTCCGAGTTATTAGGAAACTTACATGCCTGTGAGTTCTCAAAGGTGTGTGAAGTCTGCCCACACTGGGCCAGCGAGGCAGGCTATGGCTTCTGATTGACTGACAGACACGACAGACAGAACGAAGAGATGCTGTAAGGGGTTATTTTTTCCTTTTGAAGTACGGAACCCTAAAAATAGCAGGACACTAGGTAAAGATTTCAAGGCAAATAAAAGTACAATAAATAATTAGAATATTTATTTCTTTTACAAAGTAGGTACATTAGTTTTCAATCAATTTACAATGTATAATGTAAAAAAAAAATGTCGTTAACAGAAAAATGTCGACAAAAATTCGACACCTTTTTTGGAAATTGATAACTTTTATACAAAATTATACTAAACTTTAATTTTATTGATGACGATTATAACTTCAATGATTACTATGAAATTACTGTGATCTTTTTTGTAAAATTTAAATTCGAATTCGATCTTTGATTGAAATTATAGATAACTTTAAGATTAATGAACCCTAATGAAAGAATAATTACTTATTTACTTAAAACACAAAAGATAAAAATAGTAAAACAGTAAAAGTCATTAACTACCGAGTCCTAGTATAATTTATTTACTAATCGAGTTTAAATTCTATTTCGTAAATTAAACTTAAATTAATATTACTCTCATTGAAGTTTATATTATAAAAAGTGTTATAAATAAACTAACTCAAGAGCGCAAAATATATTCGTAATTAGTTCTAAAACTAAATATCATAATTAATTACAACAAATAATAATTGGTCACATTATTTCAAAGAATATTTTTAAATAACCTCCCGCTAAACCATTGTCCATTAAGGCCTACACAGACAAGGGACAGTCTTCGGGGCGGGGTACTTTTAGTCCCTCAAAATAGATCGCTTACTACTGCATTAAATAATGCCAAGCGAGGAACTAAAAGTGCCCCGAACAATTCCCCTGAATAGCCGAAAATATCGACAGATCGGACTGCAAAAACACGGAGTGGTTTTAAAAAATCTCACGTTAAAATATTTGACTTTGCTTAGACTTAAGTTTCAGTTAAAACGAGACAGATTTATGCCAGCGGTATAACGCTGTCTCTTTTTAAGCAAAGTCAAAGTGCGCTCTATGGATCTCAGCCTCAGATACAAGTTAGCCCTTGGCTGCAATATCGTCTGATGGTAAGTGATGATGCAGTCTAAGATGGAAACCTGCTAACCTGGAAGGGTATGACAGTTTTCATTAAACCGCAACCAAACCAAAGGCAAATGCGCACCAAAGTGAGCCCGTACAGTACTCGAAATCTTCCCAGCAACGGGCTGACATCGGACTAGCCCCCGCCCATCTCCGCTTTGGTGGATACCGGCCTAAGACCCGACGTCAAGTGATAGGGACGACCAAACTGTGCCACCTTTATTGTCCATTGAAACAAATATTATGGACAGCTCCATACGTCACGACCAGTGGTGTGCACAGATTCGAAGCCAAGTAAACATTAGTTAGGTAGGTTAAAAAGTGAGAATTGATCTTTTTCCAACTTGGATAAGCAGTGCTCTTACGCCTCTATGAGCTGCACTCCACTGTACCGTTATAGGCGTCAACATTGATCGGTCCAACCCCAGCCTCAGCTTAAGTTCCTGTATGGGGTGTATGGCTGGTGGAAAGACCTGTCTTGGCTAGAACCTGGCGCGTAGCCTATGTAGTATGTATAGTTGATTTTACCAGGTTGGGTGAACTGCTAGGGGGTAGATCAACACTAGAACCCGGCGCGTATGTAGGCGGCTTAGAAGTCGTGGTTTTCCTAGGACGGGTAATCCGCTGGTGGGTGGAGTATGGATCAGCACTAGAACCGGGCGCGTATGTAGACGGCGGCGACATCGTGGTTGGCGTAGCCGAGGCGCTTGGCGTGCTTGAAGATCTCGTTGGTGGTGGCGGTGAGCGGCAGCGACTGCTCCAGCGCGTCGCCGAGCCCCAACGCGAGCTTGAGGTCCTTCTGCATGTGCGTCAGCGGCTGGTGTGTGGAGTACGACGACTCGATCATCGCTGGAAGTGGATACCAATTCATCAATAATAGTACGTTACAAGATGTTGTGCGACACCCGACAGAAGCGAAGACGTACCTACTCTATCTCGCTCACTCGTAAGGGCAAATAAGAGAGCGAAAAAATACTTCACTTCTGTCGGGTGTGTTCATGTAAGTCAAAGTTGGTGTCAAGTTAAAAGATCTCTGGCCTTGTACCTGCGCAGTGAGTGATTTATTGATGTACGGCCAATACATATTCAATGAGCAGAACAGGTTTTTTTTTACCAGCTAGCAAGTGATGACGCAGCCTAAGATGGAGCGCGCTCGCTAGAAGATGCCTATTCACTCTTGACTTGAAGGTACCCATATTAAAAGTGGAAGGGGAACTGATGCCGGAAGGGCATTCCATATCCTAGCGGTTCAGATAAGAAACGAGGAAGCAAATCGCTTTGTACGTGTTCGAGGCAATTCACCTACGTATACAGGCCTTGTCGATGCCTTGCAGTACGATGGTACTAAGTATACTAAATTAAGAGAGTAGGGAAATAAAGCACTATGTTCATTGGAGCACAACTCACCTCGTCCCTTCAGTATGAGGTGTGGCGACGCGAGCGGCGTCAAGGCCAGCACGTCCAGCAGGTCGGCCTGGCTCAAGCCGGCGCGGTCCGCCAACGCCAGGCCCTCGGCCAACGCCGCCAGAGACACGCCGCCCACCACTTGCAATACGGAGTTCATTTTTGACGCGTTGCCGATTTCACCTGTAAACATTAAACAAACTTGTTGCCAGTTCTGTATGGAAAAAAATGTTTCGTACATTATTTTTTATGAAAAGAAATACACTACCTTAGGTATATCAATGAGATGCTAAATCAGATTACGTTGCGATAATTTCAATTGATGTACATATTTAGCAGAATTTATCGCGTTCTTGCCAACCGGTGACCCCGCCGTACAAAGGAAGGAAGCACAACTATCGACCCACTATCGACCAAATCTCTGTAATTACACGTCACGCACACAAACTCAACATAAATTCTACGAAACTGGCCACTTAACACCTTCCGATACGCATTTGACACAACGTAGTGATTATATTTTTTTGTTTGACAGTTCAATGAAATAATTTAATTTTAAATCGTATCGTAATCGTGCTGTGCAAATTACACAACTTCAAATTGAAGTCTAGGGTTGTCAGAAAATAAATGGGGTAATTTTGCCTAAAAATGAGCAATTTTTTTTTTCATTATATTTAGACAAATTTATATTTTATTTTTGATGACAATCATACTATAACTAAGCGAAAAAGGCTGTTTTGTTAATTAAAAGATTTTAAATTGATATTGAAATTTAACTAAAACAAAACTTATTACTAAATTGTAGTACATTTAATATACCAGTCTCCGTCATAATAGCTGCATGCCAAATTTATCATGAAGTACCTAGGTACCTACGTAATTGGTGTACGTACACCAATGTACTTACCATGTTGTCTTCTATGTTTTTGTAAATGTATATGTTTGTGTGTGCAATAAAGAAATAAATAAATAGGTAATCAAAATCTTACTACATTAATAATATTATTTAGTTATAGTTAGTCCATGATAGGTAGTAGGCACCCACCAAAACAACCTTAGCGACGAACGGAGGACTCGTCACGCGTGATGTGGTCAAAGATGGGACGCTATACGGATAGCTAGAATATTTATCTTTATTTAGGTATTTTTTAAGGTCATAAATGTCAGAAAACACAAGACAAATAAAATATGAACCCATTTTGAATAAATAACTTTGAATTTGGCTTAGAGAAAAAAAAACCGCTACCCAAGAGCCGCTTTGTGTAATTTGGTAAGAGATCTACGATATAGGGATGTAAACTTGCCCAGTGTATAACACCAAAAGTAGTGAATAGTCTACTAACCCTGCGAGATACGCTAAATAAAATCGCTAACTGGTACATACTTGGATTATTATTAAATATTTTTAGTGAATATATTGCGTTTTTATATTTGACTTTTTAACTTTTTTATTTTTAACTGTCAGGATACGATTATATAGTAAACATGGTGATGGGCACCCTGTTAAGCAGAGATTTTCAATAAGGCCAGAGGCCCTATACTGTAATTAATCAAAATTATGTAAAAACAGAGTAGGTAAATTTTAATACGTTGCAATCGATAAATTATTATTTTCTAGCATCGAACATCCATCGATTTGTAACTATCATAATAAAGACTAATCTAATGAGATCTCATTTTAAATAATCATCGTGAAAGGGAAAAATAGGGAAAAATAGGAAAATAGGCAAATTTTCATATGTGAATGGTATCATTCCATAACGCACACATACTCATCAACTGACAGTTCCCCTGCTTCATTTGACTTTTCGGAGCATACCATCCTGAGTATTTATTCATCCAAGGTTCTTGCACATTTTACGCGTCAATTTTTTGTGTCGGCCTCCTCATATGATGATACGCGCACTCATTCAAAGGATCATGGAGCTGCGAGCTTGCCCAAAATCACTTACAACGAACCAAAAAGATGTCGCCACAGATATCTTCAATCAGTCACTATGGAGCATGAATCACGTAAACGAAGTTTTCACAACGGAACATAATATATACAAGCTTGAGGAAGTAAAAGAAGTTATTTCAGTAAAGAGCAATTAGTGTAATGACAAAACTGAACAAAAAACATGCCATGCAGCGTGCCCAATGGGGATGATGCCTATGTCAAAAATAAATTATTTCTTAGGGATTATCAAATTGAGGGTATTCCAAAATTTTTTAAATCCACCTCCGCTAAGTTTGCTAACCATTTTAAATTATCGATTTAACTAAAAAATTAAGTCAAATGTTTATGACGTCGCATCTATGTAATTCATACAAGCTGTCTTATTAAGCGAGTGTTTTGACGTTTGATAAAAACTACTACTACTAGTTTATTAAACTATGGAATCAACTCCCATCGGCGGTGTTCCCACTAGATTACGACGTGGGGTTATTTAAGGGGCGGACCAACAAATTCCTGAAAGGACGACAACGCACCAGCGGTACCTCTTGTGCTGCATATGTTCATGAGCGGCGGTAATTACTTAACATCAGGTGACCCGCCTGCTCGTTTGCTCGCTATTTTATTATTTTAAAAAAGTCGCTGATTTGACTAGTAGTCATCATCCCTATTTGTTCATCTCGGACACTAAGCGTGATTTTGGGTCTTGTATAAAAAGTAAATGGACAAAAACAAGCACTTAAAACTTAAAAGTAAGAAAAAAAATTAGTGAAATAATAAACAACAGTGAGTGGCAATGGAGACGAGCACTACTACCTAGGTAGAAGGAGTTTTTGCTCATCGCCTTGAAGCACGACTGGCAGTCGTCGAACAGCGTGCGGTCGCCCGCCGCCAGGATTATCAACGTGCCTTCCTCTGCTTGCGTCTTTGAGCCTTGGATCTGAAACATGAGATGAAGGTATTTTAGGGTTTCGAAGCTGAAAAAGAAAAACCCGGCCAAGAGCGAGTCAGACTCGTGCACCGAGGGTTCCGTACTCGGGTATTTTTCCCCACATTTTGCACGCTAAATCAAAATCTATAATGCATAAAAATAAATGAAAATCTGTTTAAGCATGTACAGGTAAAGCCCTTTTATATGATACTCCACTTGGTATAGTAATATACTTTGAAAATTGAAAATACTAATTTTATTTGTTTACAAACACATTTTAATGATTTTTTTTTGTGATGTAACCACAAATTCACGGTTTTCGGATTTTTCCCTTTACTTTTGCTACTTGCCAACGGCTGTTGCCTAGGGTAACGGGAAATATCCTAAAGATTTTCTAGACAGACACGACAGACGGACAGACCGACAGACAGACAACAAAGTGATCCTAAAGGGGTTCCGTTTTTCCTTTAGAGGTACGGAACCCTAAAAGAGAATCACTTTGTTACCTGTTGGATTTTGGGCGGTGCAGGAAAACTTGCAAGCAAAGAGCAGTTCTGACCTGAGCTTCAAGATATCTGCCGCCCTTCCCGCTGATGGCTTCGACGATGTCGTGTGACGTGTCGGCGTCTATTGACGTCATCTCCACGTAGCCCTTGCCTTCCAACGACGGGCAGTGCAGCACGCCGCAGTTTCCGAACACCATCTACAAGTTATGAAGTATTGCTTTGTTAGGAATCTGATGCCAAAAAAATTATGAACCTTTTTACTAGGAACTCATGCTCGTTCTTCTTTATGCTGAGTGTAAGGAGACTAAAATTGATTTTTTAACCCCCAACCCAAAAAGAAGTGTGTTATAAGTTTGACGTGTGTATCTGTGTATCTGTCTGTGGCTCGTAGCTCCTAAACGAATGGACCGATTTTAATTTAGTTTTTTTTTGTTTGAAAGGTGGCTTGATCGAGAGTGTTCTTAGCTATAATCGAAGAAAATCGGTTCAGCCGTTTGAAAGTTATCAGCTCTTTTCTAGTTTTCTTATAGAGGTTTTTGTGTCAGGGGTTTTTAAATTTTAAGTTATATGCTATTGGGCATAAAAGTGTTTAATTTCGACAGTGCCTGAGCTTAGCCTCCTATGTTCCTATGGTCTCCTGGTACTTATTCATGCAAGCTACAGTTGATGTCATTTCAAAAGGTCTCCTGACTAGCACTGTTTCATTTCCTTGTAATCGAAGTGAAAAGTAGCGTTTAACTCGGGACTAAAACACGTTCATAGTTACTTGAATCCTATAGCCTAAAATAGCTCGTTTTAGTCCCTTGTTGAACCATCTACTATTATAATTGGCTGTATTTTCTGAAAACCTTCCCATCCACAATTAAGTCCAAGTTGAGATATTATGAAGACACAAAATCATCCTGACTATCCTCTGGATATTTTTTTTGTGTATGGATACGACATCGCCCTTGTATGTAACTTCAAATTTTTTATTTCCTCGTGTAACAAAAATTTACAAGTAGGCATGGTGCCTTTGCCAATTCAAGTAAAGTACCGCATTGGTCGAAAAAAAAAATTACATTGGTACAATACAAGGTCTTGCCAGAGATTTTGCAGTAGTTATTTGAAAGCGTGCCAAAAGTTAACCAATATAAATTAGATTACAGACAGTTACAATTTTACAAAAGGTGGATCAAAAAAAAAAGTGGTTTTGTTCATTATTTAATACGCAATAGCTAAAACATTTAAAAATACCTTTCACACAAACAGCTTTAAAAATACATAGTTGTGAAATAGCTGTCAAAAGGCCTTAGCCGGTTTAGGGTAGAGTACGGACTAATTTTATGTACAGCATATGCTGTTTTTATATTGACAGGCAGGAATTTAGGGTAATTTGGAGTAAAATCGAACATCAGGTGGTAACCCTGTTTTTCATACAAAAAGCCACCCTGAGAACTCACCCAATAAAAAATGATGTCAGAATCCCACGGAATAAAAATCAGATTATGCGTATTTTTTTATATTTTTTTTATATCACTCTTTAAGGCCTGACTATGCGTGTATTGATAGAAAACCACAGACAATGTACCTTTTGATAAAAATAATCCAGCCATTTACCACTGTCATGCTACTTAAACCATGAAAGATTATGTCGTCGTGATTAAATTGTTTTCAGCTTTTACATTAACTGCAATTTCATTACTTCATTTTTACACAAAGGTGAAGGTCGAACGCGACGCATTACACTCGTGGAACAATTTATATCTATTCCACGGCATCGCAAAGGTCATAGTTGAAAGGTTTGTGTTGTGTCATAATGCGACCTCCGCCCTTCGCTGTCGGGGCTGTGCGAAAAAGCACGATAAGAAAACTTATTAGAAAGCTTATTTCAGTGATTTATGTATACTTACTATAAACTAACTATTGAACTAAACCGTATGTCAAAGTACATAGAGCTGAGTTTGACCATCGAAATCGATCATTATCATCATGGTTAACCCACGGCCGGCCCACTACTGAGCAAAGATTTTGTCTCACAATTAGCCAGTGCGGATTGACAGATTTCACACATCTTTGAGAACACTATGGAGAACTCTCAAGTATAAAGATTTCCTCGCGATGTTTTCCTTCACCGTTAAAGTAAGCAAAATTTAATTGCTTAAAAACGTGCGAGGCACCCAAGTTTTTTTCTGTACCAGAAAGTTGTAAAATAAAGAGAAAAAGAAAGAAAAAGTGGACAGGGGAGCACTTATCTCTATAAGAAATCTCTACCAGTGACCCTTGGCAGTGAGAGGTTGTAAAGGGAGTAGAAAGTTAAAGGTGCCCTGATGGAACCCTTAACTTCCCGAACAGAATGTCAAAGTCTTAACCACTAGGGTATCACTTCTTCATTTAATTTCATTTGTTTCGCATTATAGTGGTTATGTACCTCTTTCGCAGCCTGTGGGTCGGCCACGCAGGAGAACGTGATGTCCGCCTCTTCCACCACATCACAAGGAGTCACTGCTATCGTAGCGCCAACCTTCTCGAACTCTTTACACTGTAACAACAAAAGAAATAGAAATTCAACATGGATACAAGTGTAAATAAAAGTTTAAACCACTCGCTACATGTGCAATATTAAGAAAGCTTATGTGTGGACGTAACCAACCACATTTCTGTATTCTGCTCCATAAATAAATAAATAGGTCCAATAGGTCCTTGTTGATTCAGAAATCAGAAATGAGAAATGATATAGCTCGCAGTAAAGCGAAGCTGAAGTGGCACTGGTAATTTTAAAAACCGATAGACGCTGGGTACCCAAGGTGCTAAAATGCGCAGACAGCAATTTGCAGACCCCAATATGTGGACAGACGACATCAGAGTCGCAGGAAACCGCTGGATTTAGGCGGCACAACACTTTGGCGTATCGACTGTGGAACTCCCTACTAGAGACCTATGTTCAGCAGTGGATTCTAACTGCTGTTGTTGTTGATGATGATGATGATGAATCAATCCTTGGTCAATATCTACAAACTAAATTATTGATCGAGAGCAAAGCAATGACCCCAAGTACAATTTAGGGATCTGCTGTAAGTTTGCAAGGAGTCTGATAGTCCGCACACTCCCGACAGGTTACAGCATGAGAGTACCTTACTATTGCAGATACGAAACCACTTGGAAAAGTTTATTTGAACAAAAAAAATCTTTCTATTTCTAATTAAAATCATTCTTATTCTTTTCTTGTTATGTTGCATCTTGAATGATGAAATTAAAATTAAAAACTTGATAAAATCACGCCATCTACACGCACAAAATAACACTAAACAGTTCTCAAAACCGCCGCTAGATGGCGTAACTAGGTTTTCTTGGCGGTGCGGTGTGTCGAATCGATAGTACGCGCCCCGCCAACGATCGCCGACACGGGGACACACGGGGACGTCAACGACCCCACGCTCGCAATGGCCACCGGCACACGCAACCGCCATTTTGATAACGGCTCTTTCCTCGTGCACACAGCCGCGCAATATTGAACACTGCCTGTTCCGTCCTACGTTTTGTGCCTACAATGTTTGGACCATGGACTCTGTGTCAAGTCCACGCATTGTTGGAATACAATCTCCTATCTGAGCCGGGTTTACTTTACTGTATGCAGTAGAGATAATTAATTTTAGAAAACTACTTATGTTGAACACTGTACCTACTTAATTAGATAATTAGGTGCTCCGCTTGTATATTTTAGTCAATCCACTGATTTTTGTAAGTATTTAGGTATTTACCTCCTATTTGAACTACTGTAGACTGCAGTTATAAAGCAGAGTTGGCATTGTCTTCAACAAAAATACATATTTAAAAAAAAAAAAAAACAGTTTTTCAAGCCTGCTGTAGCGTGTAGAGTCTGCAGTGTCAGTCAGTTTATTTAGTGATGCAGTAAAAATAAGTTATTGAGAAAAAAGTATCAGTTTTCTAACATGCACCGGTGGATATCAGATCTAGAAAAGGAATGGATGATACTCCCGTTTTTAATAATTTTCGTTACATCTTTATTTATAGGTCTATCCGGTAGCCTACTCGCTGTATTTTATTAGACAGTCGCTCGGTCAACGTCGTACGTAAGGAGACTTTATTTTCATAACGGAGACTAAGTTTATTATTATGATAGGCGACTTTTATATTTTATCTTTTTAGATGTGCGCTTGTTATTATTTACTCATAGAAAAGAATAATTTAACACGAAATTGATTTAAAGCTGTAACTGGGAAAAGCGGACCAGAATCCACTACCCTAACCCGTTGATCTATTATGTTTAATTATCATATTCTACTACTTGTAGCTCAGCTCAGGTAATAACCAACAAGATTAGTTAAAATTAATTTAGGAAATATTACGTACCACTCACGGCTTTGCTCGGCAAAAATATAAATTCTCTTTATATTCCCTATCCCATGAACATTTTGAAAAATGCAATCTTATTCCTTGTCTCTAAACTAAAATGAACCTCTGTGAAAAATTTCAGTTTTCTACGATCAAGGGCTGAAGGGCTGGTCAGTCAGGATTTTTTTCTAAACTAATATAATTGAGTAATATACCCTACATTATTTGTTGTAATACAAATAAAAAATACCTGTAGAGTATATTATTAATATTCGCATACTGAAGTTTCAGTAAATATGCAGGGACTATTTTAGATTATAAGACCTTTGTTAACCACGCATATTAAGCAATTAAATAAATTTCATTTCATTTCATAAAGAGGGAAGATGTTTTTTAATTTCTTTGTTTGTAATGGATCAAGTAATATTATGATAGTAAGTACTTATGCGGGTTTTATCTAAGTAGACTTACCCAGTTAGATTTTAGATTATTTAGATTATAAAAAATCTTGAAACAATGATTTGCAAAATATTTACTTTCCCATCAAACAATTGAGTCTATGAAGGCGGCCATTTGGAAGAATCGCGAAACAGCGTCTGCAGTCAGCGAAGGTCAATAGCAAAGTTTCATAAACCTTGTTGAATCGTGAAATAATTCTTTTTACGCAACTTACATATTTTTGGACGTGATTTTTCCATTAATTTTAATCAAGAGAACAAATAAATCGATCTTTTTTGTAGAGAAAACTAACATTGCGTGAAGATAAACCAACCAACTGGAAAACCTGATAGGTGTGGGCTGGGGCATTGGTATCTATATTCTACATCTATATCTTATGTCTGAAAGAATATTCTAAAATGTATAGACCGCGATATCCGTAATGTAGGTACCTACTGTACTATTAAGTTTTCTGAGTCGATATTATGGCGTAATCTAAAAAACTCTTGGTAACCTGTCACCTCCACTGCCTTATACCCTTAGTCCAACTGAGTGTCAACTCCAACCTCTCTGCCAAAAACTTACTCACTACCTGTTGAGTTGTTGATAGTCAGTATTCGGTAGGTTGGGTATTGAACCAGTTGTAGATTATTTTGAGAATTCAAGAGAAATCCGTAAAAGATGAAATCATTTCTATTCGCTATACGTCCATAGAAAAGAACAATGTACATTACGATTCGCAATAATTGGTAAGTAGTGCCTATTGCAATGTATTACTGAATGGTGTCAATGAACAAGTCGCCCACTGCGTTGCACATAATTTGCTAACATCATGGAACCTATATCTACTATTATATTATAGGGCTTCGATCATGTAGTTTGTAAGGGTATTTTTGATACCGTAAACCGCGACTAAGCAACGTCATTTTGGTCCTAAATTATCACACTTATATGCACAGGGTTTGAGCCTAGGGTACGCAACGTCGACACCAACCGCGATAGCAATAATGCAAATGTTAAATTTTTTCTTCTTAATTCACGGACGGCGTAATACGGTCTGAGTTCTATCTCATTGTTATTATTTGCGTTAGCTAATCTATAAGATAAAAACCGGTCAAGTGCGAGTCAGACTCTCGCACCGAGGGTTCCGTACTCGGGTAATTTTTCCAACATTTTGCACGATAAATCAAAAACTATTATGCATAAAAATAAATAAAAATCTGTTTTAGAATAAAAAGGTAAAGCCATTTCATATGATACCCCAATTTGTATAGTTATCTTACTTTGAAAATTGAAACACATTTTAATTTTTTTTTAATGACGTAACCACAAATTAACGGTTTTTCGATTTTTCCCCTTACTTGTGCTATAAGACCTGCCTACCTGCCAAATTTCATAATTCTAGGTCAATGGGAAGTACCCTATAGGTTTTCTCGACACACACGATAGACGGACAGACAGTAAGACAGAAAGTCAGACAACAAAATGATCCTATAAGGCTACCGTTTTGAGGTAGGGAATAATCATCTCGGTGATAAAAACTGACTTGACCAAAATCACAGGCAGACAACACTATAATCAAACCGCCCTGGCGCCAAGAGTTAGCTTAGCTAAAGTATGCCGCCATTTTAACAAACAATTGAACATTAGTCATTACCATAATCAAGATCGGTGTTCCCTATTTCGGTAGACTCGCCTATTTCCTTAATTGCTATTGCTAATTTTGATACGTTTAGTTCGTCGTTTGAAAACAGTAGGTAGGTACCTACAACGCAAATCAAATTTTTTATTTAATTAATTATGGTTGTTTACAGATTTTTCATTTATTATTGAATAATTTACTATCTATTAATAATAATATATGTAAAATACATATCGAATAAAGAGTAGAAACGAATAGACTCCATACTAATTTTAAAGAAAGAAAGAAACAACTGTGTATTTGGTCTAACAAAAAATTTCTATAAAGAATTTATAGGTAGATCGATGAAAGGTATTATACTAATATTAAAAATGCGAAAGTGTGTCTATGTGTCTGTTGGCATTTTAAGGCCCATCCGTTTAACTAATTTTGACGATAGGGATTTTTAAAAACCTAAATCTACGCGGACGAAGTCGTGGACATCATCTAGTAATTAATTAAATACATAATTATTCTTGGCAGAATTTTTTTTTTTATTAAGTTTACGAGTAGGAGGATTCCCTACTGGCCGACATTTAATTATAATGTGGCCAAGTATGAAATTAAATGACCGCAATGTTAATGCGGTTACACAACCATACAATTATATAATCGACTCTATAGTTTTGTATATCAAATTATACAAAACAGAAGTAATGGCCTAGATGAGTAATATTACAAAGGACGCAAACCGGTCCAGTGAAAGTTATATTGAAGGCTTGAAGGTTACAAAGTGGATTTGCAACTAAGCTATTTGTTGTTAATTGTTATTATTAATCATTAATACTACAAATAATTTAAAAAGTTTTCAAAAAACCCCAACTGCGGTGTGCACTGCTTTTTCAGTTTAAGTAGGTATAGCCCCCACATAACGCGATCTATTCTCAAAGAAATCGGGTATGTTTAGCAGATTTCCTCCCGTCAATAAAGTCAAAAGTGACAAGTGAAGTACAAATTACGGCCCTAAACCATGGAGTGTGGAGACCAGGAGACAGGAGAAGAACTTGAGAAGAAATATCAGTTGCTAGACTCAATAACCAACACATAGTAGACCTACAACGCACAGTTTAAATAGGTACTAAGCCCGTGTGGATCTAGAGATTTGAAAAAGGGAAATACTCCAAATCCAAACGAAGTCGCGGGAAACAGCTATTTGGAATAAATAAGGCCAAGCTGTTCTACCAATATAAATCAATCAACATTTCTGCCGTCCTAACGAAGAGAGCAATAACTAGGTTTCGACTACTTTCGAGATATTCGCGGTTATGATTAGCTACTTACAAATCGTAATATTACATATTGCAGTTTTGATAACCAACAGAACCGAAACTACTGAAGATACAAAAAAGACGTCTAAGGCGAAAATATAGAGCTCATTTTCCTGATTACGGATATGGTCTTAAGTCAATTTGCCCAAAAACTCGACTTATTGCACTCTTTGTTAGGACGGCAGATTTATAGGCAAGTAGGTAGAAACATTACTCGTAAAATACAGGTCATAGAGAAGTATGTAGTTGTTACAACAATAACATTATGTGATCTGAACAACAGAGATAAAATAAATGCGGTCAATCGCACTGCCTTAGACTAAAGGAAAACACATAAATAGTAGACGGACCGCTGCTGATAATTTCATGAAACAGTATTCCGGAGAAACCGATTTCAAAGTAATATGCCACCTGAACCTAAAAGCGATGCTAAATAAGCCTCGGCCCTCAATTAATGTGTTTGAGTATAAATATTGTAAGAGATAGAAACTTGAGTGCCGTAATGCAAAATATAATTATCCAAGTTTTTAAATCAGACTAAAAGTATAAAATAAATTATCCCCACCTACCTGTCCTTTTGAATGATTAAAGTTTCAAGTCTAGCTCAACGGGAAGTAAGTATTAAATGCCGATCAGACAAACAAGAAAGCGAGTTAATAATAACTTAGTAAAATATTTCGGATTCTGCTTCCGTAACACTAAAGATCACAATCAGTACGATATGAGCCAACAATCAGAGCGATGAGCTAACATTTTTCCACTATTGGATAAAAATACAGCATGAACAACATAACTTCAGCCAATAACAATGAGTGCGCCGATCGAGTTAGGGCAGGTGCAGTTGGTATCATTTCTATGAACACCTTTTGATTGCCCATTTTTCCATTAGTCTTTTGCAAAGTATGGACTACGGATATAAAACTGTTGCAGACAGTCGACCGCAAACCAACTGCAGTTCTCACTGTACATGTTTATTAGATTGGATATAACGGAACTGCACTGGTACGCTTGTTAAAAAGTAAATCATTATTACAAGGTTGGGAAAGTAATAAATCGATAGATCGTTATCAAAGATAAGCGTTATCGAATCGAACCGTCAAAGTGAATGTTTTGTTCTTTGCTAATTCTCCTTAACGAGAATGGAACAAAGGCACTCTATCATTATTTCTACGTGACACTGGCTAAGTAAAATACGAGTATTTCTGCTTGGTTTGGCGCACCGCGTTAACTGCGAGCTGCAAACCAAAACAAGGAGTTATTATTATTGCAATTTCTGTCCAGTGAAATTCCCTCGAAAATTAATAAAACATACTCACGAGATTAACGACCGACGCAGGAAGTGGGTGGATAAGGAAGGCGGAGGACCGTGTGGTGGCGCAATCCATACAGACTGATGGCTGGATGATAGATGACGTATACTAGAACACTAGATGATGCCCGCGACTTCATCCGCGTGGATGGATATCAGTTTCTATAAAAAAACCCGCAGGAAATTGATTAAAGTAACCTATGATTATTTCAGGCTGTAATATATCCATTCCGATTTCAGCAAAATCAGTTCAGTCGATGTGGCGTGAAGGAGTAACAAACATCCAAAGTTACACATTTAATATTCATAATATTATGTAGTACAGTAGATTTTCCGGGATAACTAGTAACCTATATCCATGTCCGTGCTGTGCAAGCTCTCTGGACAAAATAGATGATATCCGTAACTTCATCCATATAGAATTAGGTTTTTTAAGACTCACATGGGGAATGGGATTTCCAGGATGAAAAATAGCCTATGTCCATCCCCGGGATGCAAGCTATCCTCATACGTCAAAATTGGTTGAACGGAGGGCTGTGATAAGTAAGCAGACAGGCAGACATGCTTTCGCTTTTATATTAATAAGTATGGATAGTATGGATTGGAATTAGGGTTAGGATACCGAGTAGGACTTATCGAAATTTCCCAGATTATCACGTGCTAGCTAGTTTGCGTCATCACTTTCAATCAAGCGAGTTCAATATCACCTGCTATCAGTAATAACTAATAACAAAACATCATTAATCAAGGTCAGGGAGTATGCCATCAATAAATCGTTATCTATGACGATGGTAATACCTATTTTTATGCCTAAAACAGTTCTAGGTTTTCGGAATTCTTCGCTTGTTTCAAGAAGCGTAGTGAACGCTTTATCTACCTTGACCTGGAAACCTAACGATCGAACGAAAACTTGCTCCGAATGTAAAAATACGGTGCGGAGAATTCTAGACGCATTTAACACTTAAATTACCTTCTTTTATTTTCGGGGAAGCATCTAAATTCTAATCTAACAAGTGTAAATTAAAAATTTATAACACCCCCGACGATCCAAAGTATTTGAGTTTTCCAAAACATCATTTTCAAATAAATAATTATGTATTTAGGCAACGTCCATCTTGACAGCTTGACATTTGTCTATTGACATAATATTATGAACCTAACGGTTATCTAACCTTCTTTTCTACAAGAAAACTAGAAAAGAGCTAATAACTCTTAAACGGCTGAACCAATTTTTTTAGATTATAGCTAAGAACACTCTCGATCAAGCCACCTTTCAAACAAAAAAAACTAAATTAAAATCGGTTCATTCGTTTAGGCGCTACGATGCCACAGACAGATACACAGATACACAGATACACAGATACACAGATACACAGACACACAGATACACAGATACACACGTCAAACTTATAACACCCCTCTTTTTAGGTCGGGGGTTAAAAATATATAAAAGAAAAGCTGACTGACTGATCTATCAACGAACGTCTCAAACTACTGGACAGAAAGGCGTGTAGATAGTTATTATGACATACAGTCCCTACGGTTTTTTTTTAATTCAACTCCCTAAGGGGGGTAAAAAACGGGTTTGAAATTTTTGTAATCCTCGCGGACGAAGTCCCAAGCATAAACTAGTTAAAGATATATCTTCTAGAGGAAAAGATCGAAATAATCTAATTTATTTATTTTCATGATGTCTTGGAAGTATTTGGGATTTTAAATCAAACAGAAATTCTAACCTGATAATGATCATTGGGCTACTGGGCATTATTGCATTGTTATAGTTACTATAAAAAGTTGTCATTTGAAACTAAGTTACTAAGTACCTATTGAATTATTGTCGGCAACTGTCCTAGTCACAACTCGCAACAAACAGACAAACTTGATATGCAGCAGTAGGAGGCCTATAAGATTTAGCTTTTTAGTATCACAATTTATGAAAAAAATTCATAAGACCTGGTTTGCAACGGATATAATATACCATCAAATCATCGTAGAGGTTACATGGATTACAAAATGTATGCCGTATATTTTATACTATCCAATCCACCTACAATATTACATAATGTTTACAGAATTGCGATTCACAATTCGGTGCCATTTTGGCAAAGTCGTGCGTATAAATCAATACAGTTGATAAAATAGTTTGCCGTAATCCCGGATGTAACATTATGGTTGCCAATTTACAAGAACATGATCGCACTTGCCCATATTATATCCTGAGAATCTAGCGACTGTCCCCGGCTCCACTGGGCGAAAATATAAATCCTCTTTATTCTCTATCCCGTTGGAATTTCGAAAAATCAGGACTTACTCCTAGAAAACATTAAAAAGATAACTACCGTGCAAAATTTTAGCTTTCTAGGTCCGCAGGTTTGGGCAGGGCGTTGATGAGCAGTTTATCCAAAATTGAAATAAAAACATATTTGCACAACATACACATATGCACAAGAACGAAGAGAGAATAGACAATTAATATAGAATTCTTGAACATTTTTATGCTAAGAGAGCTTTCAGAACACTTGTCTACGAAATTGACGGAATTGAAAATCTACATTCAATAATTTTAAAACCGCGGTGTGCACATAAATTCTCTCTCGAGCATCCATATTGTTAAAATGCAAATGTGTGTCAATAATGTTGGAAAAGAAAATCTTATTTGTTAACCCACGACCCAAAAAGAGGGGTGTTATAAGTTTGACGTGTATATCTGTGTATCTGTCTGTGGCATCGTTGCTCCTAAACTAATGAACCGATTTTAATTTAGTTTTTTTTTGTTTGATGGGTGGCTTGATCGAGAGTGTTCTTAGCTATAATCTAAGAAAATCGGTTCACCCGTTTGAAAGTTATCAGCTCTTTTCTATCTTAACACAGATACACACGTCAAACTTATAACACCCCTCTTTTTGGGTCGGGGGTTAATGATAAGCTAATACCTATGTAGTTTCATGTCTCAGCAACTAAAAGATGCCGGTCATTTCTCATCTGAATGAGCTATGTCAAAATGGTGTCCTAATGCCTTTCCTTCCTTTGCCAATTACCTAATTGCGTTCATTACGAAAGAGTAGTTCTGCCAACAATTCATAATTAAGATAGCGTAAGACAACACAAACGACAATTTCACTTTCAACGAAATTATTCCCACGATTTTATTAATTGTTCACAACAAAGACCGTTGAATAAATCTTGATCTTCTTGGTTCACACTTCACATGCTAGATGCTTGTCGAATTTTTACTAAAATATAAAAAAAACTCAGTTTGCATTGTAAACAAGAAATAGTGCCAAGTCAGATTTCAGGTTTTCTCCCACGCTTCTGCATTTCAGAATGTTTGGTATTTGGCAAAACCTGGAAAGAAGCGATGACGAATAGGTATTGTGTAGACAGTACACTAAACTAATGACCTTGGAAAGAAGGTGGTGGCCTGCGGGGCTACGTTTGGTGGCGCGTTTTAGGAAAGCTATGTTAAAGAAGTTTTTATATTAATTTATGTCTCACACTGGCCGTCTATTATATTCTAATACTGTTTAAATTTGGAATGTCTCTAACATGTCTTCTAATAAAAATATGTTTTTCTCAAAGTATAATATTTATTTTAATTGAATTTTATCGATCCTAAAACGGACTCTAATATGGTAGCAGAGCGTAATATGGTAGCAGATCGAAAATAAATTCAAGAATTATTTTAGAGCAGAGATAAGCTATAATTTCTATTTTCTTTAAAAATTCTAACAAGATTTATCAAAATGTCGTCTTCATGGAATTCTTCCACGAGCTTCAAAATTGATATTGGTCGTTTAGAAGGAAAGGAAAATTGGACAACATGGCGCTGCAAGGTACTGTTAATGCTAAGAGGTACTGCTGGATGCTTAGATGCGATAAATGGCAATCTAAACAAACCAAAGGAACCAGATAGCACAGCATCAGCAGAAGACTTTGATTCTTATCAAAAAGCTCTGAGAACATACAATGAGATAAACAATGCTGCAATGTTCATTTTAATGGCTAATATGTCAGATGCTACTCTACAAAAAGTGATGAGATTCACAAATGCTAAACAGGTATGGGATGAATTGCACACTCTGTTTGATGGTACATCTGAAGATAAAAGCTATACACTATGCTACAGTTTCTTCGGCTATCGTAAAGATCCTTCTCATGACATGTCAATGCATATATCTAAATTGAAAAATATATGGCATGAATTGAAAGCAGAACTACAAAAATCTGAAAAAGATGTTCTTCAAGATAAAGGAAAATATGACCTTCCAGAGATTTTACTCATCTGCAAGATCTTAGAAACTTTACCTGATGACAGCTATTTTCCATTTAAGTCTAGTTGGATGCTTATGTCTAAAAAGGATCGTAATATTGATAATTTGACAGCTCAAATTTGCGCTTATGAACGATCGCTTACAAATAAAGAAGAAAATACTGAAGCACTAGTTGTACATAGTAAAATGAATAAAAAGAAAAAATGCGGTTATTGCGGCCTTACTGGACATAAAGTCAAAAGTTGTTATAAGTGGATATCGGATGGTAAACCTCCTAAGCCACAAAATCCATCAACAAGTAAAGCTAAAGATGCCAACTTTACACTTTCACTAATGCAGATTGAAACTAATGAAACAGTTAATGTAATTGAAAGAGATCATGAAAATTGGTATGTCGATAATGGTGCAACTAGCCATGTCTCTTGTTGCAACGACATATTTTCTACATTTCAATATTTTACTGATAACCAATCGGTTACAACTGCAAATGGCGCTAAAATACAAGCTATCGGTAAAGGTACAGTTGATCTAATAGCAGACGTTCATGGACAGCAGGAACATATAAGGCTTTGTGACGTATGGTATGTACCTGAAATAAAAAGAAATTTATTTTCTGTTCTTGCCGCACAAGACAAACTAGAGGACAGTGTCTTTATATCTGAAAGAGAATCGTGTGTTTTGAAAGTAAAAGGAAAAATTAATTTAATTGGAAAACGAGTCAAAAATGGAGGTTTGTATAAGTTGAATATACAAGCAATTAAAAGACAAACTCCTGAATTTAACACTGTATCTAATGATAATATCCTACAACTGTATCACGAACGATTTTGTCACCAGAATAAAAGACATGTTAAACTTTTGTTAGAAAAGGAACTTGGTATCAAAGTAAAACTCGATTCTGAATTATGCACAGGATGTGTCTATGGCAAAACACACAGATGTAAATTTGGAACAAGAGAAAGAGCTAAAGTACCAGGAGAGATTATACATACTGATGTGTGTGGTCCGTTCCCAAATTCTTTCAGTAAATTTCGCTATTTTGTACTTTTTAAAGATGATTACAGCAAGTATCGTCAAATTTATTTTATCAAAAACAAGTTTGAAGTTAAAGATAAGCTTGTACAGATGATTAATGAAACAAAGACTGCTGGTCATGTAATAAAAACAATTCTCAGCGATAATGGTGGAGAATTTCATAACGAGGCTGTAGAAAATATTTTGAAGTCTCATGGTATTCAGCAAAGATTGATAATGCCATATACACCAGAGCAAAATGGGTGTTGTGAAAGAGACAACAGAACTTTAGTTGAGGCTGCTCGCACTATGATGCATGCTCATGAAGAACTTCCACTTGCTTGTTGGTCAGAGCTTGTCAACACTGCTGCTTATGTTTTGAACAGAACTGGACCGACTTCTATAGAAGGTAAATCGCCATTTGAGTTATGGTTTGGACAAAAACCATCCATTAAACATTTAAGGATAATTGGTAGTGAATGTTACGCTCACGTTCCAAAACAAAAGCGAACAAAACTCTCCAAGAAAGCCGATAAATGTATTCTCATTGGTTATGATGGTAATGATGGTTACAGATTACTGGGCTGTGATAATAACGGTAATGTTAAATTAATCAGATCGAGGGATGTAACATTTAATGAGTCGATTATTAGATCAATTGGATTAGATTCAGATGCAATTGAAGCAGATGAACAAAGTAAATCTACTGAGATAGAAATTCACTTCCCTAAGACTAATGAAAATCATCCAATGTTCGATGCAAGGGAGGATGTATCACAACATGATGCTGTTTCTATTATGCCTCATACATTGAATGCTCCAGATTCAAGCTCACATGAAGTAATTCCCACTTCGTCGACTAATGGAAATGAAATCATCAGTCAAAATGAAGATGAGTCTAATGAATCATATGTTACTCCAAATTCCTCTGATTTTGATGATGAAGAAATTCCTGAAACAAGAACTCTTCGAGATAGATCTACACTAAGACCACCAGTGCGATTCAATGACTATTATATATCTACTGTTGTAAATGATTTAGGCGAACCTAAAACATATAAACAAGCTATAGATAGTTCTGAAAAAGCTGAATGGTTGAAAGCTATGGAAAGTGAGCTAAACTCTCTGAAAGAGAATAAAACTTGGATACTTGTGGATAAACCAAAAGACAGAAAGCTTATTTCTTGTAAATGGATCTATAAAAAGAAGACCAATGCTGATGGAAGCCTCGACAAGTATAAAGCTAGACTTGTGGCAAGAGGTTATACTCAGGAGAAGGGAATTGATTATGATGAAACATTTAGCCCTGTTGCTAGAATGTCAACTATTAGGTCAATTTTAAGCATCGCTGCAAACGAAGGACTATCTCTCTTACAGTTTGATGTAACAACTGCCTTTTTGAATGGTTCATTAGAAGAAGATATCTATATGAAACAACCAGAAGGTTATAGTGATGGCACAAATAAAGTCTGTAAATTGAAGAGAAGTCTATATGGACTTAAACAGGCTCCCAGATGTTGGAACAAATGTATTGTCGACTATCTGAAAAATATTGGCTTCAAACAATGTGACACAGATCCATGTTTGTTTATTAGAAATCGACGAGGCAATAAAATTATTCTAGCGCTCTATGTTGATGATGGACTTGTTGCATCAACAAATCAGAAAGATTCTGAGAAGTTTATAGCTGAATTGAGAAGTAGGTTCAAGATAACCACTAAACCAGCTAATTACTTTCTTGGTTTAGAACTTTCTAGTGATAAAGATGGTGGAATTGTAGTTTCGCAAAAGCATTATGCTCAAAAGCTACTAGAACGCTTTGGGATGAGTGACTGTAAAGCAGTCAATACTCCAATTATTAAAGAAGCTCAAACAGATTTTAAAAAGGAAAATGATGTTAAGTTTCCTTATAGAGAAGCTGTTGGTGCATTAGCATACTTGATGACAGCAAGCAGACCAGATATATCGTACGCTGTAAGTTTTGTATCTAGGTCACTTGCTAATCCCACTACAGAAGATGTACAAAAGGTCAAGCGCATTTTTCGTTACATCAAAGGAACAATAGATTCTGGAATTGTTTATAAGAAAGACTACAAGTCTGGAATCCTAGAATGTTATAGTGACGCAGATCACGGTGGAGATCCAAGCACAGGACGCTCTACATCTGGAATTCTGTGTATGTATGCTGGAGGAGTAATTGCTTGGGCAAGTCGGAAGCAAACATCAGTAGCAATTTCGAGTACTGAAGCGGAGCTCGTAGCCGCTAGTGAAGCAGCTCGTGAAATCGTATGGCTTAAGAGACTATTTAATGAAGTTACCAAATTAAAAGAAATTCCCAAGCTGCAAATTGATAATGATGCAGCTATAAAAATTTCTCAAAATCCAGAGCTTCATCGACGTACGAAACATATTGCTTTAAGACATTTTTATGTAAGAGAATTAGTTTCAGAAAATGATCTTGAAGTCAAATATGTTCCCACAGAATATCAATGTGCAGATATTCTAACTAAGCCTATACATAAGCCTAGACTTATGTTTATTTGTAAATTAATCGGCTTGGTGACATAAATTTCTCAAAAAGGGAGGATGTTAAAGAAGTTTTTATATTAATTTATGTCTCACACTGGCCGTCTATTATATTCTAATACTGTTTAAATTTGGAATGTCTCTAACATGTCTTCTAATAAAAATATGTTTTTCTCAAAGTATAATATTTATTTTAATTGAATTTTATCGATCCTAAAACGGACTCTAATAAGCTATGTCTAGCTGTGGACGAAAGAAAAAACCGGCTAAGTGCGAGTCCGACTCGCACACTAAGAGTTCCGTACTCGGGTATTTTTTCCAACATTTTGCACGATAAATCAAAAACTTATTATACATAAAAATAAATAAAAATCTGTTTTAGGATGTACAGGTAAAGCCCTTTTATATGATATCCCACTTGGGATAGTCATCTTATTTTGAAAATTGAAACACATTTTAATTTTTTTTAATGATGTAACCACAAATTCGCGGTTTTCAGATTTATTCCTGTCATTGTAGACCTGTCAGACCTACCTACTTACCAAATTTCATGATTCTAGGTCAACTTGAAGTACCCTATAGGTTTCTTGACAGTCACGACGGACAGACAGACAACAAAGTAATCTATAAGGGTTCCGTTTTTCCTTTTGAGGTACGGAACCCTAAAAAGGCTTATCATGACATTGTAAATAACATAATGACATAGATCACAATTCGAATGGCCTAGGAATACAATAGGTACAAGTGATTTTTGTTTCAAGTAGCCCTAATTCACAGGCTCTGTAGTTGTAAAGTCGAGAATGCCTGTAGTGGATGGCGCCAACAGTGGTTATATACAACAGGTAAAAAATAAAAATCTTTATTCCTCACTAAACTTCTATGGCATATTGCGCACATTTTGAAACAACTTCAATTGTATTATCATTGGAGCGAAGCATGTATTATCATTTCTCAGCATGTATACTCATGACTCATCTCAGTAGGTATATAAATATTTTCAGCATATCAACTATTAAAGCCTTTTATATTATGCCTTCTCACTGTGACGCTACGAATCAAAGTCCAAAGGTAAGACGAAAGGTTAAAACAATAAGCTAGGAAGAGGAAAACCGACTTATGTAATACAGCAATTGTTCCAAGACCTGTCTTCCATGCCGGTATTTGATGCCAGGCTAGATCAGTTTGAGAAATAACATCCTCTAAATAGGCTCAGCAATAATATTACGCAACTCAGTAGCTTTGTTATTTATTTGGACACTACGGAAGGTGTCCGACAAATTACTGACATCCTCCAAACTTGTTATTGGATAACTTCGGTAACCAACCGAGATGACATCATAAGAACTTTATCTCAGCGAGTGACGTCGACAGGGTGATATGAACACTGTAACACAGATCTTTTTTGGATATTTTAAAAATTCGATAGCAGTAAGATACCACAATAGGTCTAGTCTAGTGCCAAGCCTACCGCGATTAGGTATCTATCACCCTCTCGATAAGGAGTATGGATCTATTGCACTGCTATGTACTCTTTGAAGCCCCTGTACCAGCTTTGAAATCTGTATATATATATTGACCTGTCAGCGTTATCGATCAGAGAAGAAAATCAGTTTAAAGACTACGTCAGTACTTAACCATAAAGGGAGATCAGAGTTAAGGCAAGCCGCTTGATTATAATAGTTAATTTCTTTATTTAGTTGGCAGCCATTGTTTATGGAACATAAAGCCATTGCCATTTGACTTCCCGTACCCGCCTCGTAGGAACTTGCGTCATCCATTGATAAAGTCGCATGTCATAACTCAGCGCCACAAAAAGTGGATACCGAAAATACAGTTTTACGAGTCACGATGTTATAAATTAGTTGGTTGAGAATTTTTTATCTGTTCGTGCTTCTTACATAATTTCAATGATAGCTCTTTAGCCTGAAACTACAGGGATGAATTTTTTGTAACAGAAACTGTCACAAAAAAGCCGACCCCATTCTACGTCTATTCTAATGAATATACACTTTCGATTAGACTTTGTTTCAATTACCTACTTGAAATAGAAATGAAAGCTGGTTCAAAATGCCCTTTCTATCGACAAGAAACCCAGCCAGAAACTCGGCGGTTGCTCTTTCCGATCGCAATCACCACTGATTGCCCGACACTCGCTCACTATTGGCTACAATGCATTGTTGCAACAAGGACGTCATGAATTCAGCCAATCACAACAATTGCGATTGTAATAATGATTGATGCAGGTTTTCGGAATCGACCTGCAGGTATACCACGCAGTTACGGTTGAAAGAGATCCGATTAGGCCATTCGCGTCGGATGTCCTTGTCGGATATTATCGCGACGCCCATCGCCGGCAAGCTACCGGCTCGCTAATTAAATAATACCCATTATAGGATTACACTACGCCACGCATTCTGTTTGACAAAATGTTATGTATACGGTATACGTAACTTTTCGTACATATGTTTGTCACACAAATGCCCAAAAAAAGGAGTGTAATGTTTTCAGGTTTCGTATATGTATAGTACGCGACAGGTCCAGTTGGCAATCGGGGTGGGGACGTTCCTTACACCCGCACAGCCCTCGTGCTAACCCGATGCGGGCGAGCGCGGGCGCTGTGCGAGTGTGTGGGGTGTTCCCCTGTCTCATACCCCGATTGCCATATCGACTTGTGGCGAACTATATGTGTGGTTTCTTTACTGGTTTTAAACACTCATAACTCCGTTATTGATTGATCTCGGGACCTTCAGATTGGGAGGCCGATGTCTTAACCACTAGGCTATTTCACTTACTTAATATTATATTTCAAATATTTAATTCGCTAAAATTTTCCCTATATTTATCAAATTGATGGAGCGGCCTTTCTCTTTATAATACAGCGTACCTACTCCGCCTTCTGACGGTTGATGTATTGTTTTATTGTTCGGCATAGAAAGGGCATATTACGTCCTTACACACAAGTAATATCTAGACCACCAATATTATGCTGGCACATCGCACAATGAAGTCTACAGGGATTGCGTGATACATCATTTAATTATGTACATTCATAATACATAGTCTAGTAGGTATATCTGCTGTATGACGCGAATATTATCGTGGCTTAAAACTTGAGCGATAAATGCCTCGTTGGTTAGTTATACAACCTTCAAAGTTTCAAATGGAAATTACCTACTGAGTACAAGTTATACCAACAACGAAGCTGAAGTGGCAATGGGGAGGGCACATAACTAGTGCAAAAAACCGATAGGTACATGTTCGGGTCCCAAGATGCTAAAAATATGGCAAGCTCGCACCGGAAGGGCAACAGGGACAGACGACATCAAACGAGTTGCAGGGCCAGGGGGTCGCTGGATTCAGGCATCGTAAGACCATGCCATGGTGGAAGATCGTATAAGATACCTATGTCCAGCAGTAGACGTCTAGCGGTTGACAATGATGATGTTACACCAAGATTTTAGTCATAACGTACATAAATTTTACAGAAGTACATTAGGATGGATGCCTTTTATCCTGAGGAAACGAAAGGTTGTCAGGAATTTTTTACTAACCGTACATTACAAGCATACATTAGGTGTGTTACCCTCTATAGAGCTGTATACATTTTGTTGGTGGTCAACCTGGTTGCGATACCACTGGTGTCCTAGTGGCCTACAATTCGGCGGAACTCAGTCCCAGTATTAAATAGCACATACAGCAGATACCATTTCTATTACGTTATTAAAAATTCCGTGGTTCGTACTACAGTTCCGCGAAAATGTATTTAAAATCATAACGGTTTTACCACGGTAATATTATCTATAGTTTTACAGTCTACTTGAGGGAGTGCGCACTGAACCATATCAAGTCTTGTACCACCTGCCGTATTTTGTTGTCTGATGACTCGCTGGTCCCCTCGTATGCATATAAGACGGGACGTGCATACGAGGGGGGATAATCCAGATGGCAGTCATTCAGAAAACGCTGTTTCGATTCTAGAAAACGACGCTAAAGTTTTGTTCTAATATTTTGTATTTGTGAAAAAATAATTAGGTATAAATTCGATGTTAATGTTGCATGGAGGCGTAAAATCCAGATAGAAACGTCATATATTTTTGGGAACATTCTATGAATTCAATGTAATTTGAAAAAAATCGAAAAATCAGTAAGTACTGCCCTCTCCACAGAAAAGAAGATCCTTACAGAGTAAATCAGGAGATTTCTATGTCTGTCAACAGCTAGGAAACTGAAAGATCATTGAGGCTCCCTTCTTACAAATATCCAAAGAAGAGAGCAAATGGTTGATATTTGTGAATGCACTACAGGTAACTGGGTTCCTGGTAATTTCAACTTGACAGATACTTAGAATATTTTAAAAACTTCAGTTGTAAGCCTAGTTGGAATACGTTTATCGACTTTAAAGAACTTAGACATCAGGACAGTCTTTAGGCGTTACTTACCTAAATCCTAAACAACCTTCCGCTTACAATTCTAACATCATATTTGACAAACTAGTAGTTTTATTGAGTTGATAGGAAGCTATAAAACTCACTTGCACGAATACCATCTGGCGTCATAACAGCAATGAATTGCTAACGTCGCCGACGAAATATGGCCCAGTGTCACGTGACGTTCAGAATAACAATCGCATTCGCAGGCACTAAACAATAATAGCATTCTGTAACAGACAGTCGCCGCATATCTGTTTTTCTGAAGTGGAGGCATTGTAATTATACAAATTATACTGCATTTTTGTCGGATATTCATGATACAAGTACTTATGTATTATATTTGACTCTATTAATATGAGTTAAGATGTTTAAGATATCATGGAGAAACTTCATCCACCAACCAAAAAGGGGCATGGGTTTAATAAAAACTATCATACGCCCTTCCAGGTTAGCCCGCTTCCATTTTAGACTGCATCATCACTTACCACCAAATGTGATTGCATTCAAGGGTTAACTTGTATAGCTGCATTAGAAAAAAACTCAAACGCTCGTGTACTGGAAAGAGCGAACTGCAAACGGATGCTCATGACAACCATCGCACGGAGGAAGGTCGCATTTTTCGGTCACCTACAACGAAAATATCTCTACGAAGGCAATATAGCCGGAAAAAAGCCACCTGGCCGTCACAGAAGGAAGTGTTCGATGATACAGAGGAGTGGACACGACGTATTAAGTACTTACCTCTACTCGGAAATGAAAGAAAAATTTTCTCCGGCTGACTGCCGAGCTTCAGTTAGAAGATAGCCTACACCGTATGATGATAAGACAGTAGGACTCCCACCCCTTTAAAAAAATCTGAACCTTCACGAGAATATTATAGCCACTAACGCAAGGTTTTTGAGTTAGTGACAATGTAAACAGAAACCCTCTGCTAACTCTTGTTTGCTGTACACTACCAATCCAAATAACACCACACGAACCAATTGAAAAAGAAGATAATTATTGACGGAACAACGAAAACTAAACCACTAGTATTGGTTAACGCAAAACTTTAGCTAAAGTAAATCATTATTGAAATGTAGGTGCACTCATAGAATATGATGTATGGATCATTGTACAATGCAGCCGGCTTAGCTGGTGGCTATGAACAAAATTAAATAGACATTTCTATCTTATTCTGACAAAACCGTAGCACTAACCTAGTCAGCTTTTAATTACGCTAGGTGGAAAAAAGAAAGACTGTGTAGAAGCCAAACAGAAGTACGGTTTGATATACCATCTCTACCAGAACTATACTGCATGATGCATCCTTATTTACCAGGTGATATCAATGGAAACCAGAAACTTGGCAAAGGCGGAATAAAAAGTATCGTGGGAATAAACCCCCCTCAGGATGGCATTAATTCAACCGTCTGGAAGCAATCGCGGGCAAAAATAGTCGTGGTAAAAATAGATTTAGTTCTTACTTCTTACAACGACGCGTAGGTAGGGTACAGCACTTTGATCTGCGCGTGGGTATCCCGGAGCAAAGCATTGGGGTGCAACTTTGATATCTCTTATGCAAACTGAGTTTGCATAAGAGATGAAGTGTTGGCGTGAAACTTTTCTTATCAATACTTGAGCAGGTGAAACGAAATTTTAAACTTCAATGTGGAAATCATATTCTCAGCGTTCTTTCCACGGGGTACGGACACATACGAAGCGATTTGCCTCCTCGTTTCTAATTCGAACCGCTAGAATATGTAAGAACGCCTTTCTGGCATCAGTTCTCTTCACTTTTATAATAGGTATTCGAACCGCTAGAATATTATGTAAGAACGCCTTTCTGACATTAGTTCTCTTCACTTTTATTATAGGTACCTCCAAGTCAAGAGTGAATTGCAGCCAAGCGCTAGTCTACCTATATTATGTAAAATTTAAACAAGTGTAAGACATTATTACGATATTTTAGCTCATGTTTTTCATGAGGACATCTGTTCAACTACTAAACAGATCGACATTGGGCACAGCGGGAGCTTACATCCTGGATACGTACATTCCAAACGTGGAAAATCAAAGAGTTCTCACGGTATTTTTAGGCTGCTCGACGCGGCGACGCGACGGCGCGTCCTCTTTATTCTTATCCCGTGAAAAAAATCGAAAAATCCGGCCTTATTCCTTGCCTGCATAAGGGTACCTTTGTGTACCATTTTAGCTTTCTAGGCCAAAGGTTTGGGTTGGGCGTTCATAAGTCAGACAGTGACTTAGGACTTTTATACATATACAAGTTAAATTAATACTAATGACAAAATCTAAATCATTGCAAACGAAGTTGCGGGCAGCATAGTAACATACTTGCCTATACAATGTTGAAAACACTATGTCACTAGCTCGTCGCTTACGTCTTATTACGGCTTCCTCTTCCTACGGTTCTGCATCGCTACTCCTGACCTTGACTCTGGAATCCAATTTGTTTAGGACCAACTTCCAAACAAAGATGTTGTTACAAAGATTTGCGGCGTCATAGGTCATGGCTCATGGTATAAATTGATAAATATTTTAACCAATTACGAAAGGGAGAAGATTCTAGTCTATGTTTATCTGTTTTTAGGGTACCGTACCCGAAGGGTGCCAAAAGGACCCTTATACCTAATCCTCCGCTGTCGGTCCGTCCGTCAGCGGGCTGTAGGTATCTCATGAACATTTATAAGTAGAGTTGAAATTTTCAGTGTGCGTTTCATTTCTGCTACATGTAATAAAAAAGTGGCTGTGACAAACGGCAGACAGACAGACATGACGAATCTAAAAGGGTTCCGTTTTTTGTTATTTGGCTACGGAACCTTAAAAACCAAGATGGAGAATTTCAAAACGTCCACCATGCAAATTACTGTTATATTATTATACTAGCTGATACCCGCGACTTCGTTCGCGTGGATGTAGGTTTTTTAAAACTCTCGTGGGAACTCTTTGATTTTCCGGGATAAAAAGTAGCCTATGTTCTAATCCAGGGTATAATCTATCTCCATTCTAAATTTCAGCTCAATCCGTCCAGTAGTTTTTGCGTGAAGGAGTAACAAACATATACACACACACACACACATACAAACTTTCTCCTATATAATATTAGTGTGATATTGTACGATGGTATGGAACCCTTCGTGTGCGAGTCCGACTCGCACTTGACCGGTACCTATCTATGTGCGTTCAGTTCTCCCAAACTGCTCAATCGATTCCGCTAAAGGGACGTTGGGTTTGGCACAGCTGTACCTTCATATTTTGTCTTCATCCGGAAAATAGCTGTATTTTGTTAGGCTTCCCTACTAATTTTATCCAAGCGGCTTTCTAAAATAACCTGTCAAATGTTGCAGATATAATACAGTTACAAAGATATTTTTGGACAGTGAAGGACACCAATCATTTATTCTAGGAAAAACTCAAATAGAGACACTGTAGGTATGTTTCTTCGAAAGTTAATTAGTTTCTATTATCAGTATTACTAACACCTGCTAATGATTGTTAAATCTAAAAGTTGAAATCCCGTTCTCTTAGTGGAATTGTATGTGGAAGGGAAGGATCTACCTTTATTTTATGAATAATGAAAAGGGGGCACGACCCTCAGCAACGAGGGATAAAATGCAGAGAGAGATGTATTCCAAAAGATCGATAAGTACTTAATTAATCAAATCAAAGAGTATGTCAGTATAATTAATTAATTATATTGAACAAGTGTAAATTAAAAATTTATAACACCCCCGACAAGTGAAGGTTACAGTAACTAGAAACGAGCTGATAACTTTCAAACGGCTGAACCGATTTTCTTGGATTATAGCTAAGAACACTCTCGATCAAGCCACCTTTCAAACCAAAAAACTGGCCAAGTGCGAGTCAGACTCGCGCATTGAGGGTTCCGTACTCGGGTAATTTTTTCAACATTTTGCTCGATAAATCAAAAATAAATAAAAATCTTTTTAAAGATGTACAGGTAAAGCCCTTTCATATGATACCCCACTTGGTATAGTTATCTTATTTTGAAATTAAAACACATTTTAATTTTTTTTTAAATGATGTAACCACAAATTCGCGGTTTTCAGATTTATTTCTGTACTTGTGCTATAAGACCTACCAACCTACCACATTTGATGAGTCTAGGTCCAAGGGAAGTACCCAATAGGTTTCTTAACAGACACGATGGACGGACAAACAGACAACAAAGTGATCCTTTATGGGTTCTGTTTTTCCTTTTGAGGTATAGAACCCTAAAAACATAGTCACAAAGGAAATATCTATGTCTACGACTCTACAACTACGACATAACTGCTGTCTAATTTAGGCTTTATCTGAAATAGATAAGATAAGAAATATAATTCCCCTTAGTTTGTCATTACGAGATGTATCTACTAATGCTCTACAATTACGCTGTTATCTGTAGAACCAACACAATATAATATAGTATAATTTTATATGTACATGTAACATCATAATATAGCAAGTTTATTAGCGGACTACGGACGGACAAGGTGTGTATTATATGTAGTTTGACAGTCTGATTGATTGATTGTATACGTATTTCCTAGTACGAGTATATCGGTTCACTCCTAGTTCCCAAACTACTCTTAGCTTACTCTATAATATAGCTACAAAAGGAACTATGAATGGATTATGACTTCCAGTATTTGTTATTTTGCATCACACGTACTTACTGTAATGATAATCAATCATCATCGTATTTTTAAAATTATCTTTATTTACAGAGATTATTCGCTTACTACTTATCACTTTACTAGGTACATATAGGTTATTCTAAATTAAAAATCTAGGTAATAATCACTACTTTATATATAGAAGAAGGAGAATCATCGAGAGAAAAAAACAGTAATTATTGTAATCATAGTTTCAAAGTTGTTTAGTCTGTAACGCTTTAGGAAACACGCGTCCCTTCGCTTCGACCATGTGCCACAATGTTTCTTGAGCCTTATTTTACGGTATCTATTATTAGAAATAATTTCAACTGAAAGCGACACTTTTCTTGAATATTCCAGACACGGAGCAATATCGCCTGACCCGCATAATCTGAAAAACTTTTTAACTCAATCTGAAGTATTCAAAGTGGATGCAAATCGATTCGCGTTACAAATGAAGCGAATAAGATATTTATATGTACCACACAATATCGCTTAAATAGTGATAAGGTCGCCCTTTGCATTTCTAAAATTGTATCATTTATTATTATCTTTGTATTTTTTGTGCAATAAAGCTGTTTAAATAAATAAATAAATAAATATCAGCTACAGAAGGCTCACTCCGCAATGCCGTTTAAATAAATAGCGACTCTTGTTACGACGCAATAAAGTGGAATTCAGCTTGCACGGGGCTACGGGCTTTCATAAGTAGCGTTATAAACTCTTATCTATTAACTCTCACTCACTCTTCTTATTATGAGAGATAAGATTTATACTGACTTCCCACGGTGCGTGATCCAGAGGACAGCCACACACTGAGCCACAAGGCGCTACAGCACCACGGATGATATTCTTTCATGAGTGCGGGCTGGTCCGAATCCTTCCGCAATATCAAGCACCGTGGGAAGCCGGTAATACGCAAGAGCGGGGCGCACTGCCATACATATTATATTTGCTCAGATCACGTGAACAAATGATCACGTTTGTATTTATACACAAGGATTCTCCACCTCCTCATAATCTGAGACCGTTTTTAAAGGGAAACGCTGGTTTATTTTAAATCAATTGTTTGGGTTTTGTGTAACTTTCGTAAATGCCGCTGATTATTATTATTATAAAAGAGTCAACGGCACTACAATTTCCGTATTTATAAAGAGGTAAAGTTTGTAAATCTAGATGCAGTGAGTACCTAATCTTGAAAATTCTTTCACTGGTAGATAGCTAGTACATTATGCCAGAGTGCTATAAATAACAACATAAGCCTAGTGTAATAGCACGTAATGGCTTAGTGGTTAGGGCGTCCGCCTCCTAATCAGAGGTCGGGGGTTCGATCCCGGGCACGCACCTCTAACTTTTCGGAATTATGTGCGTTTTATAAGTAATGAAATATCACTTCTTTAACGGTGAATGAAAACACCGTGAGGAAACCTGCATGCCTGGGAGTTCTCCATAATGTTCTTAAAGGTGTGTGAAATCTGCTAATCCTCAATTCTGCCGTCCTAACAAAGAGTGCAATAAGTCGAGTTTTTGGGCAAATTGACTTAAGACCATATCCGTAATCAGGAAAATGAGCTCTATATTTTCGCCTTAGACGTCTTTTTTGTATCTTCAGTAGTTCCGGTTCTGTTGGTTATAAAAACTGCAATATGTAATATTACGATTTGTAAGTAGCTAATCATAACCGCGAATATCTCGAAAGTAGTCGAAACCTAGTTATTGCTCTCTTCGTTAGGACGGCAGAATTGCCCAGCGTGGTAGATTATGGTCAAAACGTTTCTCGCTCTTAGATGACACCCGTGCTCTGTAGTGAGCCGGAGTGGGTTGATCATGATCATGATCAGGCTGTAAAGTCGAGGGAAAATGCTAGTATGGTATAAAAACAAGGCCATGGACAACGAAAGAACGAGGCCTGTTACACTATCAATATTATCAGTCGTCACGCGATACGTGATATCGCGAATCGCGATCCTGTATCGAGAAAATATTGCTGACTCGGAATGTATCCGGATGTTCTTGAAATCCTGCGATACCAGAATCGCGATACGGTATTATTGCATGCCGTACGGTAGACGTGGCAGAAGCTAACAATAGTATTAAGATTCTAAAGTAACCCAAATCTATACATATAATAAAATTGTAGAAAAATGGTGTCTGTACAATGGAAATATATAAAAAAAAAGTAGCAGGGGTTGTTATTGTATCGATGCCGAACCCGAAATTGTAATTAATTTTTTTTTTGTCTGTTTGTCTGTAAGTTTGTGCACGCTAATATCAGAAACGGCTTATTCGATTTAGATACGGTTTTCACTAATATATTGTAGTAAGCTTCACTTAGCATTTAGTGTTTATTTCATGTCAATCGGTTCATAAATAAAAAAGTTATGTCAATTTAAAGAATCACGGCGAACATTTTTAACGTACATGCTGCCCGAAAAGTCACTATTCCACGCGAACGAAGTCGCGGGCACAGCTAATTCGCAATAAAGATAATTGATTAATAAATTGAGTTGAGTATCATCACCATTGACGTCAACTGCTGAATACAGTGGCTCCCTGTGACTCATTTGATGTGGTCCACCCAGTGGGAGAGCCTCCCAACGCTGCGCTTTCCAGAACGAGGTCGCCATTCTCCTTGGGACCCCAACGTCTATCGTTTTTTCTAACTATGTGCCCTGCCCATTACCACTTCAGCTTCGCTAACCGCTAAGCTATGTCGATTATTCTGGTTCTGCTCATTTCTGGTAACACGCTCGATCACGTATACTCCAAGTCGGTATAGCTCTCTCTATCGCCCACTGAGTGACTCTTGAGTTTTCTTGTGAGGCCCATAGTATGGATAGTGTAACCCACCCTTTGAGTTAATTAATTGTTTTTAAAGTCTCTTCCGCTCTTATCAGCTTTTATCAGGCTAATATTTGTAGTTCACTGTTGTTTTCCTTATAAATCCTACACTCCACTATTGACATTCACAGATTAGGAAACTAATCTATACCTATCATATCTGCATACATAACAGTCTACGCATAATTTTCACAATCAATAAGGTATTTATTTATTGTGTATTCATGACAAACGATCTTTCCAATGTTTTATTTTACAATTTTATCTATTCATTCAAGTCACATATTTTACAAACCAATTTAGGAAAATTTCGCTTTCTTAATGACTGATTGGTAAGGGTATTTGACCATTCAAAGCTAGGATTTAAAGCTATAATTTCTTCAGGCATATACCTACCTAGGTCACCGAACTAAGCTGGAGAGCGCGTTAGACCTATAAACTTCCCCAGAAGAATGTTTTTATGAGTGTGAAAGTTAGTTTTTAAAACGTGAATTTAAAAACTTACAGATAGGTATACCTACTAGCAAATCAAAATACGATCCATTACCAGATAACTACATATGTAAGCCTCGTAGTAATAGGTACAAATACCTATTGTAACGAAACACGAACGCGACGCCTGCCGAGACCCAGTTAACGGCTTACGCCATATCGTTCCTTTGAACCGAATCAGCACTTACGATTACCTATTTAGCACCTTTGAACAATTGCTTACACGCAGAAAAACAAACAATAAAAATGAAAAATATTTTCTTTTACTTTATTCTCAGATATTAATAGTCAGAGGTTTTGTTATCTATTACCTACTAATATTCAAGGAGACAAAATTTAGAGAAACTAATGATCAGCTTCTGAAAATTTTGAAAGTGTGTCTGTTTGCTAGCTATTCACGGGCCAACAGTCTAACCGATTTTGATGGTACAGAGTTAGCTTACATCTTGGGAAAGGACATAGGCTACTTTTTATCCCGAAAAATCAGAGTTCCCACGGGATTATTAAAATCCCATCCGTTTAACCGATTTATATGAAAGGTACAGAGGTAGCTTGCATCCATAGACAAGTGACATAGACAACTTTTTATCCCGCAAAATCAAATCCACGCGGACGAAGTCTTGGGCATCATCTAGTCACACTAATATTATAAAGGCGAAAGTTTGTATGTGTGTGTGTGTGTATTTTTGTTACTCCTTCACGCTAAAACTACTGGACGGATTGGGCTGAAATTTAGAATAGAGATAGATTATACTCTGGATTAGCACATAGGCTACTTTTTATCCCGGAAAATCAAAGAGTTCCCACGGGATTTCGAAAATCCTAAATCCACGCGGACGAAGTCGCGGGCATCAGCTAGTAAAGAATAAAAATAATGTACCCACATCCGCTTAGGTCTGAGAAAGATAGCAGTAACATTATCATGAACTAAAACAGTACAGTTGTGTAGACAGCTGTTATCGAGCTAACGGCCGGAGTGTGCAAAAACCAAACGTCCTTGCCGGTCGCACGCACACAGCACCGCCTCCATCAGCATTCATCACGCACACACGCAGCCTGTCGTTATCCAAATATTTCGCTGGCCAAGTACGAATTTTGTGATATTGATCCAATCTGCGACACCGTTCGGTAATGAGGTAAGGAGCAGTTAGCACTAAGCACTCTTGTTAAAGTCATATTGGTTAAGACGTTCGCCTCCTATCCGGGAGGTCGAGGATTCGATCCTGGGCACCGCACCTCTATTAATATAATCTGCTTTGACAGTGAAGAAAAACTTGGTGAGGAAACCTGCATGCCTGAGTGTTCTCAAAGGTGTGGGAAGTCTGCCAAACCGCACTCGACCAACGTGCTATGGTGAAACCCTTTTTATTCTGAAAAGAGAACCGTGCTCAGAGCTGATGATGAGTTTATTATGATGATGGCCCTTGTTAAATTATAGCCATTTATAGGTATGTTAGGTATCTTGGATTTCACGTCACCCCTAGCCTTATATTTGACAGATGTCGATTCAGGATCAACCCTAAGAGTTTCCTTATTCTAGTTCACTCTTCCCCTGGCACCAATGTATTCTGAGTATGACGGTCGCAATCGCCGTTGATTGGCTGAAATTCTCTGACTAATGGTTAAAATGCACACTATTTTAACCAATTGAGATTAAGTATCGCAATGTGATTATAAGCAAAGTGGTGAGAATAAGCATACTCCACCAATAAGTTAATCATTATTACAATTAATTTATTGGTGGAATAGATACAGTAGGTAACTAAATTATTGAACACTAGCTGACGCCCGCGACTTCTTCCGCGTGGATTTAGGTTTTTCGAAATCCCGTGGGAACTCTTTGATTTTCCGGGATAAAAGGTAGCCTATGTGCTAATCCAGGATATTATCTATCTACATTCTGAATTTCAGCCAAATCCGTCCAGTGGTTTTTGCGTGAAGGAGTAACAAACATACACACACACACACACACACACACACACACACACACACACACACACACACACACACACACACACACACACACACATACAAACTTTCGCCTTTATAATATTAGTGTGATGCAACATGCCCACAATAGGCATGTTAGAGAACAGTTTAAAAAACAAGTGCTTAAACAGTCCAAATTTAGATGGATTAATGGTGATTGAACGCAGCGCAGCCGGAGTCTAATCATTAAGCAAAGTGAGTTGATATTGCCGATGAATTTCTTATTTTTAGAACTAGAGCCATGACTAGATGTAGGTAGATGGTCCATTTACAGCTAGATTCTTTATAAAATTGCTACCTTCATAGAACAACAATGTAACTACGAGACACCCACGGTTAACTCCAAAATCCCTACAAAGCTGAAGCCGTAGAACATACAAGCACAAGGCCAAGAACATTTCACACACATGATGGCTGACGTCCATGAATGACGACAATGGATACTCTGTCACCCTTTCTCAGCGTAAAAATTGTGTATGCAAGAAAGAAACAACAGATAAGACGGGATTTTAAGAATCTCTAGTACGGCACGAAGATGCCGCAAGCCGGTTTGTAAATCGTATTGGAGTAGGCTTAGCTTAGAACTATCGATTGCTTGTTCTGTTTTACATTGTAACTGGTTTACAAGGGCTTTAATCATTGTAAATCAAGTTACTAGTGAGTACCCTACAGTGGAGATTTACGTAAACCCAATGTCATATTTCTAAAGGGCGAAGAGTTCCTTACGTAGCCACTTTTCAAAAAAAAAAACTAAATTAAAATCTGTTCATTAGTTTAGGAACTGCGATGACAAAGACAGATACACACGTCAAACTTATAACAGCCCTCTTTTTGGGTCGGGGGTTAAAAAATGGTCAAGACGTTTACCTCCTATTCGGGTGGTCGGAGGTTTCGGCACTATGAGTGGTTTAAACATTTAAATATCTCTTGTTTTAACGGTGAAGGAAAGCATCGCGAGGAAACCTGCATATCTGAGAGTTCGCCATAATGATCTCAAAGGTGTGTGAAGTTTGCCGATTCGCACTTGGTCAGCGTGGTAGACTATGGCTTAACCCTACTCAATTTAAGAGGAGCTTATAGTAGTAAGCCGGCGATGGGTTGATCGTAATGATGCTTGGCTGCAATCAAACCTGCTGGCAAGTGATTATCCAACCTCTGACCACACTTTTGACCACAATCAACTCTACCTCTCAAGTCACAACTAAGTATAAAATCTTATCAGGACCTAAATGAAACAAGCAATTTGTCATATAACTTTGTGTTGGTAAAAAAATAGCTGCTTTTGGTATTTCACATTTAATAACAGACCAAAATAACGTAAATCACAGCCATTTTATTAATACGCGTGACATTAAAGCCAGGCTGGTCTTAGATAACCAGAGCCGTTAGTGAAATAAATTCGAAGGGTGACCTAGTTACTTGCTTTAGTGTGACATTGTAAGTGACCTACAAATGTTTGACTTGATTGATATGCGTTGATGTGTTTACCCTTACTTCTAGGAGCCGTCGCGACGCCATAGTCTAGTCTAGACTCTAGTCACAAATGGTTAGAAATAGAGAAAGACCATTTCGAAGCTAGCATGTGAAAAATCACTCGAAAAGATTTAAAATGAAACAAAATGGATTTATTTATTTCATGTAGGACAGCATTGCCACTTATGATATAGGTATTAGGGATGTCAAGACTACCATGGCCTCCAGTTCAGAAAGCAGATTCTACTGAAAATAATCTTTTTCATATGACTCTAACATATCCCGCAGGAACTCTTTCATTTTCCGCGATAAAAAGTAGCCTATGTCACTCTCCAGGTCTTTAACTATACCCATGCAAAAAATCACGTCGATTGGTTGCTCCGTCGGTGCGACGTGATTGAATGACAAACCAACAAACAAGCACACTTTCGCATTTGTAATATCACTTGCTTTAACGGTGAAGGAAAACATCGTGAGGACTGCATGCCTGAGAGTTCTCCTTAGTGTTCTCAAAAGTGTGTGAAGTCTGCGAATCTCAGCTCAGCTCAGTAGTGTAGACGCTGCGGTGGAATACACATAAATACAAACACATACATACATACATACTCGTAGACTGCTAAAATCATAAAATCAAAATCGTAACCCTTTTGGCTTTGCCGTAGTCGGGTAAAGATAAGTAGGTACTTACCATTATACAATTTTTGATTGTTAATAATAATAATCGTTGAATATGTAAGATTATTATTTAGGTAATGGTGATATTTTAATTACGTAAACTTAAAACTCAGGCTATTTGGCATCACATGGAAGAGTGCAGATTTACGTCCAACAGTAGACTTTATTTGCTCCCTTGTAGGGATTTCCACAAATACGGCCATGTGCCGCTTGTGCCCAGGAAGTTTCTTTGTACGTTGTTATTGATTTTTCCTAGTGACGAAGTACCTCCAACTCGCTCAAGGTTAAAAGGTTAAGATTTAGGTTAGCTGGTGTCCAAATTAAATGAAAATGTATTTCAGGCCACTGAAAGGGGATATTACGTTGATACCAACTAACAAGTAGGTAGCTAGGTATAATTATTGTATCAATAGCTAATGCCCGCGACTTCGTCCCCGTGGATATAGGTTTCTTATAATCCCGTGGGAACTCATTGATTTTCTGAGATAAAATGTAGCCTATGTGTTAATCTATCTCCATTCCAAATTTTAGCCAAATCCGTCCAGTAGTTTTTGCGTGAAAGAGTAACAAACATCCATACATACAAACTTTCGCGTTTATAATATTAGTAGAGTTTTAGTGTGGCAAGGAATTTCCAGTCTACTGAGAGTTAGACGTACCTACCTAATAATATTTTTTTCCTCAGTGATAATGAGTTGACGTTTGCCAAAAATACCTATGACGACGAAATACATCTTTTTCCTGGTCAATAATGCCCGTAACTAACATAATATGTATTATGATTCAAGCGAAGATAGTTGTTTAAAATTTAAATACGAGGACAAAAATAAAATTTACCAAGTCGCCAAATAAAAAAATAAAAATTCTAAGACCATGGACCTATGTAAGACTTACCTAATTAAAGGGGGGAAAGTGGGAACGGCTGAGAAATTCCGGATTACTTCCTTCCTACTTACAATCAGAATAATTGAGGAGCTGGCAAACAAAAGTAATATTTCGTGTAGTTAAAATTTTACAGGAGGAGCATCAAACGGGATGAAACCGGTTGAAACTTTACTGTAATTATGTCTTGAACGAAATCATCAAATTATTAGGTGTACGTTTTGCTAGAAAAGTCATCTTTCAAGTAGTCAGGCTTCATATACACTCTATGTACCTACTTCAGTTTATTATAAACCTTAACACTTGAATATAAAGTTTATTTTGAATACTAATTTGAAATAAGGTCTATTATTTTTCGGGCCGCTACAAATCCTGTAGATATACCTACTTATATCGCTGGACTGAAATCATGAACTTTGAAATCATATTCATGGCAGTTTTAGGCAGTTTTGATTGAAAATGAGTTCAGATTTGTATTCAGTGGGCTAGTGAGGTCGCATCCGTTAAAGACGAATAAAGTATTTTAATCAAAAGTGTAGTTACACCGTTTTGTGCGCCAGCTCCTCAATTAATATACCTCTCCGCATCCGTTACAATAAACGAAAGCTCTGAATACAATGTACTGGCCTAAAAATATCGCGACCATAACCGCGGACAAGGTCGCGTACCTGTCAATTTACCTGGTAGGGTTGCCACCTAGTCCGAATACGTTCTGAAACTATAAAGCCAATGCATAGGTATTACATTAGGGAAGTGTGGCTTAGTTGTGACAACCCATATCAATCGATTGCGACTGTCAGGTAAGGTTGACCCAAATTGGTACCTAACTATTAAGATGGGTGGCCGACGTTGGAGGTCCAAAATTGACATTTAAACCACTTAAACCGTCGGTCCTGGTTGATATAACTAGCATCTGATAATATCTGGTTAAAACCTAAGAGTCGAAATCTCATTCTCTTAGTGGAATTGTTTGTGGATTGCAGAGAGATCTGGGAACCCACTTCATTATTATCCTACGAAAACTATACGACAGCACGAGTCTTTGTTTGTGTGTTCTACGGTTTGCATTTGGTTAGTTGGCGTTAAAGGTTGCGCTTTTCTGGGCAACGAAGTTTTACCGATGAAACTTGTAAACGTGGTATTACTTACTGTAACATTTAGTAAAGATTCAATATCAATTTCGAAACCGGATGGCCTAGGCCCCAGCAAGACGTGGGCGCGCTACCGATATCGATTATACTCGTAGCTCGCAGTATAATAGAATTACACATTAATTAACTAAATTAGGGATTAGCAAGTAGGTGGTTTCCAGCAAAACGGTGGGTATTAACGGATTATTTCCACGAAATTAAGTCGTAATTCCAACGAATTTGTGATGTGCCTTTCTATCGCCACTGCTATCTATACTACTAATAAATAAAATTGGAGTGTCTGTCTGTAATTTCGAAATAACTACCGCATGTTAAGGTCATATGGTTATTTGAACGATACTATAACTGAATCACACGTTTTTAAAATTTTTGTCTGTCTGTCTGTCTGTCTGTCTGTCTGTTTGAAAAGGCTAATCTTGGAAACGGCTGAACCGATTTTGACGGGATTTTCACAGACAAGTAGAGAATTGACCAGGGAGTAACATAGGCTACTTTTCTAACCGACTTTCAAAAAGGGAGTTGTGTTTTTCTACCTATATACACCGAAATTTCCGAGATTTCTGAACCGATTTGCGTCATTTCTTTTTTAATCGATAGAGGAACTTTGCGACATTGTTACATAAAAAATTTGGAGTCCAACTCCTCAATCCTGATGCTGCAGGGGATCTGACCAATCCACGCGGGCGAAGCTGCGGGCATCAGCTAGTTATTTAATATGTAGTTAGGACATAGTAGGTAAATAATCCATTGTAAGGCTAGCGTTTGATTAGATAAGTAGGTATAATTTACCTAGTAGGTACCTACCTACCTATGGCAATGTTGATGTTTAGGGATTGATAAGTTTAAGCCACTTTGGTCCTGACTGTCTCATTTTTTACCTATACCTCTTTCATTAAAATTAAGAACTGGTCAATTGCGTGTCAGAATACGCATAAAGTGGGGTGCCTTATCCATGTTAATTGCTAACAAGTTTTGCGGTCATTATTTCTGAAACAGTAGTTTTTTTCCAGAAACTATTTAACAAACGTCTACTTAATGATTTTAAACTAAAACACCTATTTATTAACAAAATAATTTCGGGATGAACGAATTATTTTTAACCCCCGACCCAAAAAGAGGGGTGTTATAAGTTTGACGTGTGTATCTGTGTATCTGTCTGTGGCATCGTAGCTCTTAAACTAATGAACTGATTTTAATTTAGTTTTTTTTGTTTGAAAGTTATCAGCTCCTTTCTAGTTACTGTAACCTTCACTTGTCGGGGGTGTTATAAATTTTTAATATACACTTGTAAAATCAGAATTTAAAGAATGCGTGTGTAGCGGTAATAGGTTTCTGTAACTACTGAAAAATTTTACAGGTCGTCCAATTTATTTTTTAAATGGCTGTGACAGACGGCGCATCGGACGAAACTATGTATAAGGGTTCCTTGTTACGGAACCTTAAAAATAAGCCGAAAGTTGAACATGTAGTTCAACTATCGTATTTGACAAAATTAGCCATTTATCCAGGGGAAAAAATGTAAAACATTACTGAAATCACGAAAAACGAACGCGTGCGAGATATACGTAAATTATAGAGCAAATAAAATGATAAATTAGCCATCTAAATATTTGCCAAGTACAAAAATACCGCAGTGGTACGGCAGCGCACCGCTACATTACAAAGTTACATAGATATTAATGAACAGTAAGGCCTAGCCCGCACTGCGATTTTTATTCCCGCGAATTTGATTCGCGCGATTTATTTTCCGCGTACGGAAGTTCTTTTGCCCCCAGTGCGAATGCAATGAGCGCCATACAACTCCATAACTGCATACTGCACAAAATGTTCGCGCGAATTTATACCGCAATTTGTATCAAATCACAGATTTTGCTTCCGCGCGAATTTTAAATCACATGCCGGACATCTCTATATGATTGCAAGTGGTACAAGCGAAAAAAAAATCGCGCGATTTTTATTTACTGTGAATACTAGTTCTAAAGTGGCATAGAGTTCGTTGAATGTAAAACCGACCAAGTGCGAATCGAAATCGCACACGAGGGGTTCCGTAGCATTGTAGAAGAAATAACTTGTTTAATTTTAATGGCGGCCATTTTGAAGTTTTTACCGTATAGCGGCACCAGAAATTCCCACTCTAGCAAGAAACAGTTAAAAATTATTTTGCTATAATCCGCCAACAGGATAAATCTGTATGGTCAAACATGCAGTTACAAGCTAAGCACCGCTTACCTTCCCAACCAAGCAATAAAGCCAAGTTCCCAAGCAAGCACTGCCACCACCATTCACATGCAACACCACACAAGACTTTTCCACTACTCTCGACGCACGTTTCGCCCCGACACCGGAGCATCCTCAGGAGATTTTGACTTTACAATGCTGTATTGTCAAGGTGACTTGACAATAACTGAAATAGGTGACAGACAACAAGGTGACTTTACAATGCTGTATTGTCAAGGTGACTTGACAATACAGCATTGTAAAGTCAAAATCTCTTGAGGATGCTCCGGTGTCGGGGCGAAACGTGCGTCGAGAGTAGTGGAAAAGTCTTGTGTGGTGTTGCATGTGAATGGTGGTGGCAGTGCTTGCTTGGGAACTTGGCTTTATTGCTTGGTTGGGAAGGTAAGCGGTGCTTAGCTTGTAACTGCATGTTTGACCATACAGATTTATCCTGTTGGCGGATTATAGCAAAATAATTTTTAACTGTTTCTTGCTAAACATGAACTTCCGCAAAGTAACGCCTGATTCTATCCAAAATTCCCACTCTGTAAATTTTGACTCTACCTGTTACGGTTCATGAGATACAGTCGAATGACAGACAGGACGTACAGCCGAAGCTTAGTATCTAATAGGGTCCTGTTGGCACCCTTCGGGTACGGAACCCTAACATCCTCTTTGTTCATACTGAAAGGAATGCCATGTAATTAGCTGCTGAAATGCTAGGCATAAAACCATTTGTTAAAGATCAAATTAGTATTCAGCGGCGAGATGGTTAAACTGAAGTGGGTATTGTGTTACGGGCATTAACGTCCAAAAGTGGGTAATAAAAGGAGAAGCACATAATCCAAACAAAAAACTCGAGACAGCTCTTTATAATGGAAGATCTAAACAGTAAACAACGATTTGCGTCATTTAATAAGCCCCAACCAAAATGTAACTAGCTAGGTACAAACTCAATAAAACCGGTCAAGTGCGAGTCGGACTCGCACACGAAGGGTTCCGTACCATCGTACAAGAAATATACAATTTTGAATTTTTAAGGTTCTGTACCTCAAAAGGAAAAAGGAACCATAACACTTTGTTGTCTCTCTGTCGGTTTGTCTGTCTGTCGTGTCTGTAAAGAAAATCTATAGGGTACTCGTTGACCTAGAATCATGAAAGGTAGGTACCCAAGTAACACAAAAGTGCTGCATATCAACTGAATCACTGTCCACGTTGGAAACTTTAGCTCCAAAACGTGCTATATACAAGCTGAATAATATCTGAATAATAGCATCCTCAGAAGATATAACTCTGATTTGGGCACAAATTATGCAGCAACTAGCTGATTAACTTCGTTATATAAGCATTTAATAAGCATTAACAAAGGTAACATTCGTCCCAAGAGCTGAACATTGGCTGATAAAGAGAGTGTGTGTTATCTATTATGCAGCTCAAACAACAAATAAGCACCCTTTTTACGCTTTTATGCAGTTAAAAGAGCACGAGCGGCGAAATTGTGAATAAATATTACTCCATATATTCCTTAACATCACACTATCTTGATATTCTGCTTGTGCGCAAACCATCATATAATCACAATGTGACATTTCTATAATGGAAGTAAAAAGTTAATTCATTTTTGGTAAGTAGAACTTGTATTTGTTATTATTGCCTGTTTGATGGGGAAAGCAAGTTTATTGTCAAATATCATATACTTTTAGACCAAAATTTTCACGCGCCCTCGAATTATTACTGTTTACTTGGAAAACCTATTATAAAATGGATAGTAATATTACAAAAATGCCAGCAATTTCTTTGAATTTTTACGCTTATGCTAATAAGCTTTTACGTATAAATAACTAAAAATCTTTTTCAAGTCCAATAGATAGACAAAATAAAAATAAATAGTAAATAAATAATAAATATTGTAATTTAGAACATAGAAAATGGTGGGCAAGCAATGTGATCCGTAATAATGCCAAATAAATGCTTTAAGGGCTATAATGAGGTGCTAGGGGTATATTAATCAGCAAAAAGCTGATACGAGTAGTTCTTGTGTCTAATAAGTCAGCCATAGATTGATGTACAGCTGAATAGTTGTTAACATTACGCAAAGCTATTAGCATTACGGTTAGCTTTTAGGGGTCCGTGGTGAACGTTTTTACATGAGTAAATAAGTCAGTACTTATTTTATTTATTTCTTTCTTTCGTTCTTTTATCTTTAGTTTATAATACTTATTATAACTTTATTTCTCAGGGTAGGTAATTCACAAGTGAACTTATTCGACATTTGCACTTTAAGTGCAAATGTATTCTGCTCTCAGCAAGAGCAACAAGCAACAGAGCACCTGGCACAAGTGATCAGCTCGAAAACCATGAAGACTCTTATGGCTAATCAAGCTTTAATTTTAAATAAATACCATCTTTAAGCAATTTTTCCATTTCAATAATAAAATTTTCCAAACAAGCGTCTAATCTTTTCATTTTGCCTATTTTCGAAATAAATGCCAATGACAAAAGGTCTGAAAAAAGGATTCTTAAAAACGTTGCAAAGTATAGGCCAAAACTCGTTTTTAGAACTCTTAAAGAAAAGAAATCTTAACTCTTAAAGAAGAAAATAAACCGTATTTCACTAGTTCTTATTCTTTTTTCCACATTTTCTACAACAACCCTATAATTTACTAGGGTTCCGTACCTCAAAAGGAAAAACGGAACCCTTATAGGATCACTTTGTTGTCTGTCTCTTTGTCCATCTGTCTGTCTGTCGTGCCTGTCAAGAAACCCTATAGGATACTTTCCGTTGACCTAGAATCATGTTTGGCAGGTAGGAAGGTCTTATAGCACAAGTAAAGGAATTAATCCGAAAACTGAATTTTTGGTTAAGTACATCATAAAAAAATTAAAATGTGTTCAAAACAAATAATTACTTACCTAGTAGGTTTTTAAATTTTCAAAGTAAGATAACTTTACCAAGTGGGATATCATATAAAAGGAGTTTACCTGTACATTCTGAAACAGATTAATATTTATTTTTATGCATAATAGTTTTTGATTTACCGTGCAAAATGTAGGAAAATATACCCGAGTACGGAACCCTCAGCGCGAGTCTGACTCGCACTTGACCGGTTTTTATAACGCTGACAATATAAATGATATAGGTACAAGTACGGCGAGGCGCTGAAAAAGAACTTTTCAGGATCTTAAATAACTCCATTAGCAGATTAAATGACTACGGGAGTACAATTATTCAGCCCAAGTAGGACAAAGGGTTACAAGTGAATAGCTTTATACCTGTTTGCTGTAATTTAACACCATATACGTCCACCCAAAGGGATCATGTGGGCTAGATAAGTGCAGATATAAGAGTGCGTATAACAGCTGATTAAAACTGTGAAAGTTCAACTATATGCAACATGAAGCGTTTATAGAATTCACAGAGTAACTGATAGCTTTATAATAATTCACATATGTTCAGTTAAAATGCAAACATTTGAAAGATACACTTGTGACCTTTTATTCAGAAAATAGCTTAGTTTGAGTCCATAAAAATACTTTATTGTAGCTGACAGTACTGAAACTTGCTAAAAGCTGAATAACATGACCTGCGCACCTGATAGTAACGCTCGCAACATTTCAGCGGTGTCTTCGTGGTACTTAGTAAAGTCAATGTACAGGAGAAAGCGTAATAGTAGGCTTTTACAGTAACGGTGGACTCTAATAAGTCTTCATAAACGCTTAAAGTACCGATGTGGACCTCATGTGACATCTTTTAATGCAGTTTTGTGTTACTTGGGTAGGTCTTACAGCACAAGTAAAGGAAAAATCTAAAAATCGTGCATTTATGAAACCAGAGCGTAGCGACATATTTGTAACACTTGAGCCAAACATTATCTACGCAAACATCGAACCCACGAACTCTGAGTTACTCCGAGCTGACGCAGGCAGCTGGTGACAAAAGCTCCAACAGGTAGGTACAGCCTACTGAGCTACCTCAGTATTCTATAAAAAGTTTAATCTAAAATACACATTGGAATAATTTAAAATTCCGATAAATTAAAATAACCGGGGCTTTTAGAAATACCAACGAACCCTAAAAATACTTCCAACAGTTCTACAAATTTTTTGTGGGTTTCCCATTCGAGGTAAAAACAAAATGAAAAAATATTGAAAATATTGAATGAACGCGATCCGAGTTCTGAGTTTCGGACACAGACATTAGAGCGCTTCCGAGCGTATCACTTTCGCCAACGCTCGACAGACGTCGGCCACCCTCGCTCCCCCAGCTGACTGGGCCCGCGCCAGAGTGAGATAGGGCGTATAAAACACAACGCGTGCGAAAGGGACAGCGACCCGCGCAACTCCGACCGCCGCCATTTATTTCTTTCTAGTGCTCGACTCCGTCGTAGTGACAGCGTTTTATATTATCGCGAGAGCGTAATCGTTTTATATGTGAAAATTGTATATTAAGTTTCCTATATATATCATTATATCCGTGTGACCTGTTAGTGGATGCCGCCGAATGATAATAATGTGTGTGCAATGGGAAAAATGTCTGTTAAGTGACGTGTAATACCGCAGCAATGTCTTTATTCCAATCTGCTGTGAACACAAGAAATAAACGTGGATTATGCAAGTTGGGATGAGATGTGGACGAGTGTTAGGTAAATTTTGTGTATTAAAACTTTACTGAGGATGTATTGTGAATAGTTTATATGTGGTATGTTTTATTTCGCAAGCATCTGTCGGTCGTACAGGTGACGACACCGAACAATGAATGTATTCAAAACGATTAGTAAAACAACTTTTGAATAGCTGAAATGCCTGGGTACTTCTTCATCATTCTATCACATATTTTCGAAACCCATATTTGACAAACTAGCAGTTTCTCTGGACTTTTAAATATGCTACAGTAGTAATATTACTTAATTTCAGTTCAAAGACCATCATAAACCTATAGTTTAGTTACAGACTATTAAATTATTTGAATACAATAGAACAAAAAGTTTTAATTAAGTAGAATCTTAATAAATTAATTTGCAAGTTGTAAAGTCGATAAATATACACTTTGCTGTAGATGGAAGGTATATTGAAGCACAAATTGATTGAATCAATTATTTCCATTAACGGAACACGAGTTAGGTATTATACCTATTTATTTGTGTACACACTAGCCACTTTGTTGTTCCAACGTTAATTGCATAAATAAGTTAACTCTAATTTTTTGGGCCTCTCTCAATATCAAACTAATTAAGTAGGTAGATCCGTACCTACTTAATATGCTCTTAATGTCTTGAATTGGAAAAATTATCTGTGTTACATTCAGACCAAAACTTTAGCATAATATTAAGTAAAAGTTTTTTCAAGTAAATTATACTTAAATGAATAAATGAGACAACATTAGAATCATTTTATAATTACAAATTAAGTAAATACTTAAGACTCATATATATTAACATTATTAAGGGGTGATGTATGGATAAAGAGGATATTCTCTGGAACGAATGATTTGATTTGAAAAATTCTTCCACTGATAGAAAACTACATTATTCCAGTGCTGTATGGGCTATAAATTAGGTACATATATCATGAAGGGTATTAAGTAGAAATCACGGGCAGAAGCTACTAGTATCATTTATTTTGAAAGGAATATAATATTTAACTTTGACATTCCAATACTATTATTAAGAAAGACCTACTTCTCAGTTATTGGGAAAAATCTTAAAATTTTAAGATTCAAATTCATACAATGTTACTGATTCTGAACATAACAAAATTTTAGAGTATTCGCGTCCTCTTTTTACTAATGTAATATGAAAAGAACAGACATAGTTTGACAGTTTTAAATTGACTTCAGCTGCCAGCCGTGAGCCTATTGTTTTTTTGTAAAATTTAGAGTCATTTAATGTAAATTTATGTTCCATCCTTTTTTAGCATTATTAAACAGAAAAAGATTCAGATACTCTCAATTTAGTTTGGAGAAAGACAACAGAATCGGCGCCATTTTAGCAGAAGTTTTAAATAAGTACCTATTACCTACCAGTTATAAAAACTTGTTTTGAATTAATTAGCATAGTAAGTTGAAGGTGAAATAAGACTGTTATCAAGAATTAATTATAATTAGGTCTCAATGTTTTGCTGGTGTTTATTTAGAAGCTGTTGTGTTTATCTTGAACCACTATTATCCTTTCTGTCACACAAATAGAAAAGCTAATAATACATAATATCTTAGTTACACAAAGACAAACTCAACTTTATGTAGTTTACCAAGTTATGAAGTGTTGTAACATGTAAATATTATATTCCTCAATTATACTGAAGCTATAAAAGTTTCAAATACACCCACCTAATATGATAAGAAGCCCACAAACTCAACCAGGTTTAACAGACTATTTAAAAGTAAACTCTGCAGTCATCATACATTAAGTAATAACAAGTGTAAATTAAAAATTTATAACACCCCCGACAAGTGAAGGTTACAGTAATTAGAAAAGAGCTGATAACTTTCAAACGGCTGAATCGATTTTCTTGGATTACTTATAGCTTGGATTACTTATAGATCAAGCCACCTTTCAAACAAAAAAAAAAACTAAATTAAAATCGGTTCATTGGTTTAGGAGCTCCGATGCCACAGACAGATACACACGTCAAACTTATAACACCCCTCTTTTTGGGTCGGGGGTTAAAAATACTTAATGAAAAAAGTTTTATACTAAAAATGTGAACATTGATAAAATCTTAACCTATCAATAGTAATGGGTTAATGCTAGTGCCAGCAGAATAACATAGTGACCTACAAAACTTAACATAATTAGTAATATGTTATGCATATGCACACATTTGTTATCAAGGCTACTGAAATCGCATTGCATGAAATAATTTACGTTTACAGAGATAATAACTCAAAATTTAAAAAACCCCCGACACAAAAATATCTATAAGAAAGCTAGAAAAGAGCTGATAATTTTAAAACGGCCTAACTGATTTTCTTCGATTATAGCTAAGAACACTCTCGATCAAGCCACCTTTCAAACAAAAAAAAAACTAAATTAAAATCAGTTCATTCGTTTTGGAGCTACGATGCCACAGACAGATACACAGATACACACGTCAAACTTATAACACCCCTCCTTTTGGGTCGGGGGTTAATAAAATTGCAAGTCATTTCAAATATGTATTAACAAGTTCAGATATAAGTCCATATACTTAATTGTTAAAATAGTCAAGTAGTTAAAATTAATAAGATAAAGCATTTAATAAAAAAATATTAATCAAAAGTTAGTGAAGTAGGTACTAAAATTAATCATAAATAAATAATTACATTAGGCTTGATTTATGCTACGCCGCGCACGGGCCTGGCTATAATACCGAGACCGAGCAATATATTATGCACCAGGTCTAGCATGAATTACTCCTTACTATGTCATATTACAATACTTTGAACTAGGCATGGCTCACTATATGTATATGTTTCTTTATAGTAGAATTCCCATCGCCGAGGGTCGTGATTCCTTCCCATTAATCACATAATAGTAGGAGTTCTCTTGGGATAACAATGTGATGGGTGCCCAGATCCTTCCACATACAACTCTCTAAGAGAACGAGATTTCGATTCTTAGGTTCTATTATATGACGTTAGTATATAACATTATGTTAATCAAACTTAATGGCTACATTATGCATTGATGCCTAGACTAATTCCCAATTTATATTTGTTTAATGATGTTGTTGTTTGACCTTTAAAATATCACCAACTACTGTAACTGATTGATACTTGATCGTAACTAGCTAAAGGTTGTCATTTTCTCTTTTCAGTCAGTAAGACTATGAGGGTTGTAAAATAATGCAGTGGCTGCACAAAATATTGACGCTGGCAATAATTTGCGCAGCTGTGGAGGCGTCCGTGTGCCCCGCCACGTGCGAGTGCACGCGTGTGCGCCTCGCGTGCTCCCGCGCTGCGCTCCCCGACCACAAGCTCACCCGGGCCGTCCTGGCCAACTATGGACCCTCGCTTCGAGAGATCGTTTGGACCGACTCGAACATCACCTCCATAGAAATGAACGTATTCGACGGGCTATACGATATTGAATACATCGATTTGAGCAGAAACGAAATGACGAGAACTGAACACGGGCTGTTTGCGAGACTGAGTCGATTAAAACATTTGAATCTGTCCAGGAACCACATCGACGACATACCGAGATTCACTTTCGCCGATCTGGCGAACCTAGAGGTGCTGGACATCTCTCACAATAAGCTACAAGTGCTACCATTCCAGGTCTTCGGGCCGATGATTAGATTACAGTATTTGGATATTTCTTACAATAAACTTGCAACTTTCTTAGATTACTATTTTAAACCTAATCGCCAACTGAAAACACTGTTCCTAAATAATAATAGCCTAGTCAAAATTACTTCTAACGCTCTAGTCAACCTCGAGGAGTTGGAGACGCTCGATATATCTAGCAACAAATTAGATCATATACACAAATCTCTGTTCGACACTCTGGAGCAGCTGCGGGATCTCAACCTGAGCTACAACAACTTCCAAAACATATCACAAGATGCTTTTAAAAATCTCGATAAATTAAAATCGCTGAATATAGGCGGAAACAGACTGAAAGTGATGCCCTCGATGCTCTTCCAACATAACGAAAACTTGATAACGCTCTACCTCGACCACACTGAAATAGTCGTTTTACAAAATACTAATTTTAAAGGATTACACAATTTGCAACGACTTTATATAAGAAACAATAGCAAGCTGAATGAAATAGAGCCCTTCGTGTTCCTCGATACGCCAGCGCTGACCCATTTGGATATAAGTGCGAACGCATTGACGTATTTGCCACTGTCTTTGAAGGATCTAGATAATTTGGAGGAGTTAAGAATAGGCGCCAACCCTTGGGCGTGCGATTGTCGAATGGCGTGGTTCGGCAGTTGGGTGGAAAAGCGAAAGGAAATAATCAAATCAGATTTAAGTTGTGGATTGACGTATCCAAACGACATGTTGCCTATCGTGAACAACGCCGGGTGCAAGCCTCCGGTTTTGATCAACAGTAGCCCCTTGAGTCTGCACAGACTGCAAACGGATGCCCGACTTCAATGTGTATTCGACGGCAATCCTTTGCCATCCATAACGTGGATCACTCCAACGAGAGACGTTTACCACTGGAACCCGGAGCAGAACGAACCGGGCTTATTTCACAAGCACGGAATTGCGCACGATCAGTATTATCGCCCTATAGATTACAGCAAATCACGAGTGCAACTTCACAAAGACGGATCTCTAATCGTAACAGACATTCATAGGCAGGACAGTGGAACTTACATATGCCTAGCCTCGAATCCTTCGGGCAATGTGACCGCCGAAGTCATCCTCAACATAGATCCGATGACTATGTTCGAAATAAAGATGTACAGCTTGCTCTGTGGAGCGATTTGTGCAGTAGCATTTCTTGGCCTGACGCTACTAGTGCAGGTTCTACGTCACATATTTGTCAGGTGGGTTCTTATAGTACTCGATGTTGAAATTGTTTGTATATTTAGCATAATAATGTGAATAATGTCTTCTTTTTTTAGATTTCGCATCTTAGAGACGTGCTGCAGTTGCTGCACATGTGTCAATCGAGATGCTCCTCGAACTAGACAAATCTACCATATGCTCGACAACATCGAACAGTATAAAAGGCTGCAATTAGAAAAATTAAGAGAGAATTACGCAGTTCAGGTGACTTTTTGCTTTTCAAATTACAAGTAGTTACTTATTCATGTGTACAATGTTATGTTATGTACTTATCGATTGTCTATTAGGTTCATCGAATCAAAGAGAACTGCACCCAACAAATGGACTGGATTCAGGGCAGTTACTCGACGCAAACTGCTCACTTACGCAATATTAGAGACATCGGCTCAAACCACTTGACTGCTATGAAGGATCAATATCATGATCAGGTATGCATTGTAATAATAATAAAAAATTTAGATACACAAATAGTTACTTTATAATTATAATTTTTATAAATAAAATGGTTGTACTTTAAGAATATCTATAGATGTGACAAAGTTTATTTGAAATATGTACGATTAGCTAGATGTCTGCTTTACTAAGTGATATAATGTACTATGGTTTTCACCCCATCGTTTGTTTATGCAGGTGAAACGCGTACGCGACTACTCCACTTCACAACTGAACTGGGTGCGAGAAAACTACGTGTTCCAACGAAACAAGATAAGAAAATTTAGCGCCCACCAGATACTTAGATTGCGCGAATCTTATAAATACCAGCAGCAGACGTTGAACAAAGTGCTGGAGAATCTGCCGAGTCTTTACTTCGAGAACTGTCGCAGTGGCTCATGCGGGCGGAGCGACTCGATGGCTTTCGATCCTGACGTCGAAGTTATAGACATGTATCTCAAGACTAAAATCGAGAAGCTGGCCAAACTGCCCAATCCGGACGACGAGAGCAAGATATCCATATACTACACGCCGACGGAGCGATCCGTCAACTCTCGGCGCAACTCTCCTGTGATGATTCCTGATGGGATTCACATAAACATAATCGAGAGAAGCGGGCCACCGAAGTTGCTGGCGATGATTAAGCCGCTGCAGCCGGACCCTCCGCCCACCGTCGAACTGCACACGCCCGTTTCCGGCTCCCAATCGCCGTCCAGAGCGAAACAGAAGTACAAGGAGGAGGCGAAACCTTCCAGCGAGCCTCTGCTCGGGCATCGGGAAGAGCGTCAAGCGCGGCGGAAGCTGAACTTGGCCGCGAGCGTCAGTTCGCCCGAACTGTACCGCGAGGTGGAGAGAGACGAGACGATCGTGGCGGACAGAGATAAGACTCGGGTGTTGCTCGCAGTGGAGTTGGCGCAACCGGAGTGCCAGCTGCGGCACGCGGCGGGGCAGCTGGTGTGCGGGGAGTGCGCGCGCCTGTGCGAGAACACGCCCTTGTAGTACAGGCTTCTGACGCGCGTGTTCAAGATCTACGCGCTAGGGCCGGGGCCCGGCCGCAGCGACGACATCCGCCTCAGCGATTACAAGGAGTCGCCGTCCTACGTGTAACGACGCATCTTGCCTGAAGGTTTTACGTGTAAAGACAGAGTGTCGGACTCGGATCCGCTTGTACTTTTAAGTAAGCTGTGATAGTCTAAATTGGAATAAACACGTACGTGTATTAGCGTTTCGAGGATATTTTCGTTTCTCCTAGTGGTAGGTTAAGGAGAATTGATGCGATCTATTCGTCGTGTAGTGAATCCGATTCGATTAAGCGTTTCTGTGGGTATTGATCTTGTAAATATTCTGTTAGTTTCTCAATCATTATTATTTTTTCCATTTTGATGTATTTTTAGGGTTAAAAACTCTTAGAGTGTTATGCATTTTATATTTGTTCGTCTTAAAAATAGAAATGAGTAGTTTAATGCGAGGCGTAAGGAAATTGTTACTGTCATTGTTGTAATTGTTCAGGTTGTTGTAAATTGGTGTATCGTACCACATGCCATTACCATGTACCAGCTAGCCACGCGAACTGTACCAGGCCAGAACTCATCTACATTCTCAATTCACTAACATTCGAGTATATGATAAATAACGGATACAAACTTTACTATTTATATGATGTACACTATATATTTTGTGAAACCATCGTATGTAAACAAGTCTTGCAGTGATATGCCAAATGCTACATACAACAATGATTATATTGTATAATGTTTCTTAAATATAAAATTATACAATTATTGTTGAAAATTTTCTAAATATTATAAAGAAAGAGTAAGCAAATCATGATGAATAAATTATTTTTCAATGTAAATTTTCGTTTTTATTTACGTTTCAATTCTTTGTAAATGAAATTCAGAATTTAATGTTTAGAAAGGGCCTATCCTTTAAAAACTCTTGAATGGTCAACATGCCTGTTAGTAATAAGTGTACCAATGATCTATAATATTGGAAACTAGCAGTTACTCCTTTTATTGTTGATCAATGCAATATGAAAGTTATCAAATTATTATAATTCTATTTTGAAAATTGTCTTTCTAATAATAATTATTATTGATTTGATAAAAAAAGTTTGTATAATTTTTTTACATGTAAAACAGAACTACTAAGTGTAAAATTATAGAATGATACGAAGCATACTAAATTCTATTGGAAATAACGTTTTACGTTTCACAAAATTCTATAAATGAAACACCCACGCTTTGGCCAACATTTTATTAGTTTATATCTCCAAATAACACCCTACCAACATTGTAGCTAGGTAGACGTAATCAACCTTTGAAAATACAGACACGATACTTAACAAGATAAACGTTATAAAATAAAACCCGACTACCTCTAAATATATATCACTACAGACGCACGGTTTTGTTTTTTTTTTTTCAATTCTGGTAACGGGTCGCCATTTTTTGACGCATTGTCGTAGGTGTCAAAAGGTGCGTAAACCCCGCGCCAATATCTATGTAGTCTATGTCGCTAGGCGTATGTATCACGCAGCACACAAGCATAAGAATTTGTCTTCACTTTTTAAAATACAATTTTATAAGCTTAGGCTAGCTGGAGTTTCATAATATCTTTGTTTTTCTATAAATATAAAAGGATAAACTGACTCACTGGCAAACCAGGGTCTAAAAACTTGAGATTTTGCATGTAGGTTCTCTACTCTCAATAATATAGATCCACTAAGAAAAAAAAATCAAAGATCTACCCGTGCTGACCCAGACTGAATCAGGAAGTACCTAATCATATAAATATCTAGCCATCTATTTTGAGTTAATGGTACTATGTCAGAAACCCTCACACAAATCCCAACAACAGCTGTACAAAGTTCCCATTCAATCGAATGAACGATGTGCGAACGCATAGAAGTACTTAACGAACAGACCGACGACAATTTCAGACTCTACACAATTCAGGCTTATTTGATAATAGCCATAATTATAAATAAATAAAACTATTTTTATTTGACATAATATTTTTGTTTGTAATTAGTATATCGACCATATTGGATTTGTTATGACGTCATATGCAGGTCGTGGCGAAACCAAAGACACCTATTTATCTATACCGGCCCAATAGAGGCGGCGCGGCACTACAGTGCAAATGGGATATCAGTTAAATACTCGTAGGTACATAGACTGTTCAATACATTACTTTTCCTTTACTTCGCCATAGTCTGGGTTATGATAATTATATGAATATAAGTTGTATGTATGAAAATTTTATGTTGAAATTAACGAAAATAAAATTATAACAGATACTTACATATAATATATAAAAATTATACATACAGTTCAAGTTAGTCTCCTTATAATTTTTTCATGTAATAAACAATTCAAGATTTCGCTTCTCTGCCAATAGATACCAGGGATAAATACCGGGTTACCGGTATTTTTTTCGTAACGTTACTAAGGGACTCCTATGTTAACGTTAAAAAGTAACAATAAAAAACGAAACCCATACATCTATTAACGTTATCTAGAGACCAGTATTAATACCGGTACAAGTAAAAATACTTATACCGGTAATTTATACACCTATCTTGATCTAACGATCCCGTGTACAAATTAGCATCTTCGCTTGACGAGCATTTACCATTTGTAATGTTAATAATGTAACGTTAATCACATTGGTGTGTGTACCTCTAACACAGCCTCTACTGTCAATATTCCTTTTTAACCCAACATAACAATATTTGGTAGTTTTAATGTTAAAATAACGGAAGCCGTCCTTGGCCAATACCCACTAAGTGAACGCATATCATAATAATGTATTACATTAAGATACTCAGCATCGAATCAGACCATAGGCAATCTTATGGAGATAAATCAAAGTTTCTTTAATAATGTTATAGTCGTAAATACATAAATATGAAAAAATTAACTAACATAATTAAATTTAAAATTTAAACGTGGAGGAAAATATCCTAGCTTTATAATTATGTTAAATAATTTAGACGCGATAAGTATCCCTTCTGTCTAAGAAACAAAAATTATAAGTCTTATGAGTTAACGAAATACCGGCGATATGTAATAAACGTGCCTACAATTTTTTTTTATACAATTTGTACTATCATAAAAAATATCATTTGGTCTGTTTTAGTTAGGTTCCGTCTATATTTATGATCTAATTTATTTGCTTTAATAATAATCCTACCTATAAGCAATTATTTTTTGTAACAAAGAAAATTCAGAAGCGATCTATTTTCGTATAGGTATTGAATAAAATAGTAAGATAATAAATGATAACTTATATAACAGTAAAAGACTGTAATTATTGTTTTAAGTAACTAATTAACGTATATTACGACATAATTTTGAATATACTGCACCTCATAACCAGTTAGGAATAGACCAATCATGCCGAATTACCAGTATTTTTTCGTAACGTTACCAAAGTTATGTTAATGATAAAGATACCTAATGTTATCTAGATACCACTATTACTACCGTTAAAAGTGTAAATAATTACCAGTACATTACATTACATTATACATATAACTCTATGTAAAGATTCCGTGTGCAAAAAAGCATCGTCGTCGACTTTACCACATTATTTTGTGCATCTATCGTTAAAAAACAACAAAAATATAACGTTAAATACCGCTACTATTAACGTTACCTTTTTAACGTAACATAACGAATTTCTAAAATATTACATAGCATATTGACGTCTATCGCCACTACTTAAAACACCTCGCCCAAATAAAAATTCGCGAGAACGCGCACGAATTTTTTTCCTCGGTAAAAATTAGTGCTTTGCATTGTGGAGATAGAAGTACATATACAAAAATTTCAAAAATGATGTTGGTGTTTTAAATGTAAGTAAATGCAAAGTCAAAGTACGCTCTATAATTCTCAGCCTAATAATTGACTTATAACTCAATTAATATATTTATAACCTGTAAAAAACATCAGCTGAAAATCCTTATACATATTAAAAATAAAAAAACAATCACCCTAACTCCAGTACGGTTCCACGCGAGCACCTTGTGGTATGGTGGTGTGTGGATGGTACCGTTATGTTAACGATAAAAATAACGATACCCATACACCTATTAACGTTATCTAGATACCATTATTAATACCGGTACAAGTAACAATATTCTATACCGCTAACATATTGTACCTATCTAACGATGCCGTGTACAAGATAACATCTTCGCTCGACGCGTATTTACTGTTAAACAACGCTGAAAACATCAGCTGAAAGTCCTTAAATACATATTCGCAAAGTACTCACCCTCACGCCGGTACGGTTCCACACTAGCACCTTGTGGCCGGAGTTGAGAAGATTTTTGACGATGCCGCTGCCCATAATGCCGAGGCCGAGGAAGCCGAACTTCATCTGGCTCGCCTTGATGTTCTTCTCCAGGAGCGTTTCAGACACGTTCTCCAGGTCCAGCGGCGGCGTCTCCTGGATACACCGGAGAAGGTTGGGAATGGTTTTTGGATAAACTACTATTACGCAGGTAAGTATACTCGACAGTGGAGCATCAGCATCAAATGCCAACTTTTAGAGTGTTTGTAACCTTTATCAAAGTAAGAAGGGAAAGGACAGAAACTAGTTTTAGATTAGTTGACCGATTTTGTAACTTTAGGTTTCAGTCTTGAGCATGGCGTTTATTTAAAAAATCCGACCAAGTGCGAGTGACTCGCGCACCGAGGGTTCTGTACTCGGGTATTTTTTCCGACATTTTGCATGATAAATCAAAAACTATTATGTTGATAATTGGTATTGGTAACTGTGGAAATTGAAAATACTAATATTTTTTCATGAACAATTTTTTTTTGTGATGTAACCACAAATTCATTTTTCGCATTTTTTTGCTTTTGCTTGAGCTATTAGAGCTCCCTACCTGCCAAATTTCATTATTCTAGGTCAACGGGAAGTACCCTATAGGTTTTCTTGACAGACACGACGGACGGACAGACAGACAGACAACGAAGTAATCCGATAAGGGTTCCTTTTTTCCTTTTGAGTTACGGTACCCTAAAAAGTTGTAAACTTGTAGGTACTTACAGGTCTCAGTATGTTGGAGGGGCGATGCAGAAGGCTGGACTTCTTGGAGAAGGAATGGTTGAGCATAGACGGCTTGTCATTAAGCTCCGTGTCGGTGACGGATGATCGCGCCTTGGCCTTCTTGCGCGGCGTCGCCTTGAGCCCAGCCGAAGACGAGCGTTTTACTGGCTTCACCTTTGAACCCAAACGAATCTATAAATATATAGAATACATCAGTATTTAAAACTATTGGGTAGGTCACGCCAAATCGCTTGGTTTGAATGCTTTATTGGGCATGCATTCGATGTACCAAAACGAAACTAAAATCTTTCAGGCAGCAATCTTTTTGTATCGATATTACAAACTGATATTAGGTACAATCTACACAAATCGATTTTACACAAGATAAAACTCCAAACTAAAACTTGACTATCTACTCTTCAATGTTGTTTGTCTGTCGCTTGGTATATTTTAATATTGTACTAAGTATATTAATTTTTATGAACTCAGAATTTTCTCCTCTTTTATATTACATCACACTCCATACCATAGTAAAAACGTTTCTAAAGACCCCATCTTTTTTGAATATAACATCTGCCATAATGATTCATCTATTTTATCAAAATTTGCTCAGTCCCTACTGTGGAACATTAATAAAGACAAACATACATACACAGAATGTTAAAATTATTGTATAACCCTACCTTCCCATCCTAATTGGTTCTATCGGCGCGAAGGAGTAACAAACATACACACATCTAAACTTTCACATTTATAATATTAAGTAAGATAGTAAAGATTGATTGACCTCCTGCCCGTTGGACCGATGATCTGAAAAGATGGCGGGGAGCGAGTGACTGAGGAAGGCGGAGGACCGTTTGGTGGCGCGCTCTAGGAAAGGCCTATGTCCAGCAGTGGACGCTTACAGGCTGATGGATGGATGGAAAGATTGATTCTTGTTTATTATGTGTAGGTACTTACTTAGTAACAGTACTTGACTAATATGTTTGAAAATCGATAAAGTTGATGGGTTGTGAACAGGTAACAGACAGAAACATTTATTTATTTTAATATTAGTATGGATTCATAAAGGTTTAGGTTTGTATTAGAAAGGTCTACTACTAAAACCTCTATTAAGTCACTTATAAAACATTGAGTTTACCTGTGGGTTAATTCAAAAGAATATGCCGAAGAAGTAATGCAATCAACTTTGATCTCTATTACCTTGGGCGTACCGCTCTTTTTCTTCACCTCAGGCGCGGCGGCTTCTTCCTCCGCCGGCTTGTCCTCGGTACTCTCTTCGTCCTGCATATCGCTCTTCAGCTTGTCGAAATCTTCTTCAGTGTTGCGGACGTGTTCGTCCAAGTCGCCGAATTTCTACGGCAATTACGGTGAAATGTCAACAAAGCTGTCAAGAGCGAGTGGGGCTCGCGCCTTGACAGTGTTCCTACCATTACATATTTGACATTATTGTAACCCATGATTGATTTAATAACAAAATTCCGCAATCTTTTGGACTTGCCTTTACACAAGTTTAAAATATCTATTAAAACTATGCTCCTGAGAAAATTATATTATATCTACACAATCGAAAATTATGAAATTATAAAAAAGCGTGGATTTGACCTGTAGCTCGTTCCAGCAATGCGCGGGACTTCAATTACTTTTATACTTACATGGCATAATATTGTATATCAAATATTTGAAAAGAGCAACCGCCGAGTTTCTTGCTGTTTCTTCTCGGTAGGAAAGGCATTCCGAACCAGTGGTAGATACTTTTGGCGATTCAAAAGTACCGACTTGTAAAAGTTTAATTGAATAAAAATATTTTGAATTTTGATGCAATAAATGCATCATTATTGATCTACATCTAGTCCTGAGGTCGATTCCCGGGTTGGGCCAAAAATAGGATTGGATTTTTCTGATTAGAAATTCTCAGTACTAGTACGAAGTTAGAAAGTTGGCGGTGTGCCACCCCTCGCCTCGGAGAGCACGTAAAACCTTCGGTCCTGCAAAATTTTTTTTTGGGTACTTCCCCTACATCATATCTCATCAAGTTGTTATCAAGAAACAAGCCACGCCACGGCTCTGCTGGTGTGCGTTATACCTAAGAGTTAGTTGGACTACATATGTTTTTAATTTCAAGAGTTGACTAACCTCAGGGTGTATAATGAACTCTTCAATTTGAGCCACCGCCTCCTTGAAGGCGACCGACTTGGAGGACTTGATCAGTTGCTCTTTGTGTTCGTGGTACGGCTTGATGTTATGCTCTTCGATCCATGCACTGTTGACAACAACCTCTATGTAGTACCTGTTAAGGCTAATCGCACATTGGCGCGGAATAGGACGAAGCGAAGCGCTAAACTCGCCAGACCAATGATGTCTGTGTATGTATACAGTAGTATTACACTTTTAGAGCGCCAGGTGCCACGCGGAGGTGGCGCGGCTGCAGCGTTGCTGTCGTTAGGTTCGAGCATTGGGTTCTCGTTCGGGTCTGACTCGCGCACTGAGGGTTCCGTACTCAGGTATTTTTTCCAACATTTTGCACGATAAATCAAAAACTACTATACATAAAAATAAACAAAAATCTGTTTTAGGATGTACAGGTAAAGCCTTTTCATATGATAGCCCCCACTTGGTATAGCTGTTATCTTATTTTGAAAAATGAAACACATTTAAAAAAAAAATTAAATGATCTCACCACAAATTCGCGGTTTACAGATTTTTTCCTGTACTTGTGCTATAAGGCCTACCTACCTACCAAATTTCATGATTCTAGGTCAACGGGAAGTACCTACCCTATAGGTTTCTTGACAAACACGACAGACAAACAGACACAGACAAAACGATCCGATAAGGGTTCTGTTTTTCCTTTTGAGTTACAGAACCCTAAAAATTAGGTCGATCTATTTCTCCGTTGCAAAGTGATTGACAAACCAATAAACCAACAAACAAACACACTTTCGTATTTATAATATGGGTACTGGGTAGTGATTCTATTCCTACAGCAAATATTACTATTTAATATTTACAAAAAAGTCTTGTCTGTAGACATGTGTGGAACTCTTGTTATATATACATATTGTAAGATGTAAATTGTAGATGTTAATTTAATTGTACTTAGTTATTAATCTTTTTGGAAATAAATTATTTGTATTTGTAAAAAAAAAATAACACAGTTTAGCCATCACACAGTAGGCAAAAACTATACCTACTTGATATGCGGCCACAGTTCCGGCGGGTTTTTGCCAAGAATCCAGAAGCTGGAGTCGTTGGTGATTTTCTATGGATAACGCAGTCTTAAAACTGCTTTATTTCTATTTAGACATTGCAATCTAACCTGATGGTAGGTATGATGCAGCCTAAGATGGTAACAGGCTAAACTGGAGAACCTTTTGAGGTATACACCAAATAGTAGTACACTAAATAAAATATAAGTAATAAAAGTTTTATTGATCACAAATAACAACAGAACAATATCGCAAATTACAACGGTTAAAATATAACAACTAACCAAACCTGTTGTTCATAAGGTTCATTTTAGCCATGCTGGAATTCCAGTCCAGTGCTGGAATTCCAGCATGGCTGCACAAGTGCTGCATCTTGCTCACTGGGCGTGTTCATAAGGGCCACAACGTTTTTGTTAAGTTTTAAATAAAGTAGGTTATTTAAGTCAGTTAGTTGTACATAGTAAAAGTATGTAATAATAATTAGATATAAATAATTTGAGTTAACTTAGCTATCGCATAAGGTTAGCCTGTAATGATAGTTTTAAGTGGTCAAAATAAATAAATTTAAAAAAAAAAAACTTGTCTGAAAGCCTGAGTCCCGACACAAAATGGGTACATACAGAGACTGTGACCTTTAAAATTGCAGTCAGCTGTAGTACCTATCTATGTACCCCAACAACAGATCCACTGCCAAGCAAATAATATAATTGAAGCTGTCTCTACTGGGATGTATCCTCTCCATCCCCACAGGATTGCTTTGTCTATACATCACCGTCAACCATGCTAAAGTGAATCCACTGAATCTCTTTAAGTCTGTGGTTACACTGTTGTACACAATTAATGTTCCATCCAATATACAGAGTGGACCCCCGGTAATCCCGCCCGTCTAATCCAGCACCCCCTGTAATCCGACATGTCTATTATTATTGAATTTATTGACATACATAGTAAAGTATGATTTGTACTTCAGAGTATGTATAACATATAGAATCTTATCATTGCATCTGTAATTTGTCGGATTACAAGGTACTCTATAATCCGACAAACTAGATAGTTCGACAATGTCCTGCAAAACGTTTGTTGGATTACCGCGGGTCCACTGTATTGTTTAATTTAAATTTTGTACAAAAAGTGTTCTTGCTAGTACAAAAAGTGTCCTTGCTACAAATAAAGATATTTATTAAATTATTTCTAAAGAACTAATTCCCATAATTTATCAACTTGCAGGTTGGTCATGCTGGTTGTGATGTGTGGGGTCTGCACAAAATGTCTTCTTTTTCCACTCGCTTTGGCCATCCATCAATGCATTATCCACCCCCTTTACACGCATATCCTCTTTCACACAATCCATCCATCTTCTCTTTGGTCTTCCTCTCATCTTTTTCTTCCACATGCATATGTAATGTTTTTCCAGTGATATAATTTTTTTCTTCAGCATTCCATGTCCATACCATGCCAGCCTATTGACTATTAAGCCTAAGAATATAATGTTCTTGTTTTTCCAATGGCAGACCATCATTGGATACAACAAAATATGACAAACTAGCCACTGGCCCCGGCGTCGCATACTTAATAATAGGTAACTACTAAGGTAAGGTAAGGTACTAGTAGGTAGGTAGGGGGTACTTTCTCATAGTGTACACATTTTTTTTTTGGAAATAAAATATAGCCTGTCCTTCAGGAATATTGTAGCTTTCCTACTGGTGAAAGAATTTTCAAAATCAGTTCAATAGTTCCAAGGATTACTTCCTACAAACAAACTTACAAACTTTACCTCTTTATAGTATTAGTAGACAAATATCATAATAAAAGGTTTTAACTATCATGAGTGATTTTTATTATAAGTATAGAGCTTGTTAAGGCTATGCTCAGTTATTTAGTTGATGTAAGCCCAACTAGTTTCTAACCCTTTTTCCAGGGTCTTTTTTATCCTGGGCTTACGCCAACTAAATATGTGAGTATAGCTGTAACATTCTATACTTGTTGTTTCTTCTCCATGGCTCTTTGTACTGCGGTTTGACGTTTCGCAATAATTCAGCCAATGTCCAATTAGTGGAAAAGACAGTGTGACTTTTGACTTTGAACAATTGTGCGTAGTTTTTCTTCTAAATGATATAAACATTTATTTGTTAGGGTTCCGTACCTCAAAAGGAAGAACGGAACCCTTATAGGATCATTTTGTTGTCTGTCTGTCTGTCAAGAAAGGTTTCATGACAGACACCTAGATAGGGTACTTCCCGTTGACCTAGAATCATGAAATTTGGTAGGTAGGTAGGTCTTATAGCACAAGTACAGGAATAAACCTGAAAACGACGAATTTGTGGTTACATCATTTAAAAAAAAAATTAAAATGTGTTTCAATTTTCAAAATAAGATAACTATACCAAGTGGGGTATCATATGAAAGGGCTTCACCTGTACATCCTAAAACCGATTTTTATTTATTTTTATGCATAATAGTTTTTGATTTATTGTGAATTGATTTAAAATGTTAGAAAAAACCCGAGTACGGAACCCTCAGAGCGCGAGTCTGACTCGCACTTGGCCGGTTTTTTATGTATATGAAGGTATTTATTTATTTCTCAACTGACTTGCATGCTCCAACTTCTCACTAACATTTTCGCTAGCTTACCTATTATTAATTAGAAAAACCTAACTCTAATGGGAAACATATTGGAGTCTTATGATTGCTTACAATAAATATATACTATGACAGCTTACAATAAAGATCCTTCAGACCAGATTTCACAATGTTTAATACCTAAATCTCTACATATTTTTTTCACAATGTTCCAATAAACAGACTTTTAAATGTATTAGCATTGCAAAATTTCTGCTTGTTATATCTTTATACCCCAAGGAATTTATACCTTAGAGACAAATAAACACATTATTGCCTTCGACTTTCTACTAAGTAGTAGTGGCTGTTTCATATAAAACAGGTAACTTTTAAATACTTACTAGTTATTAGTCCCAAAGAAATAAATGCATTGGATGTTTGTGGCCTTCTTGAGAGGCTTCAGTTCAGGAGTTGGGACGGCCACCTGGAAATGAACAAGGATCATATTATAGCTTTATTTGCCACCAAAATAGATGTGTTCCGTCTCTTTTTGTCAAACAGATTTCTAGCTTTGAGAGAAAGTGAGATGTATTTGAAATTTGTTAAGGATTTATTTACATGGAAGATTATTAGTGCTTAACTTTTAATGTTATGAATGTTTGAAATGAACGTAATATTGGTAGAGTAGGTAGGTACCTACGAAGTGTGCGACCTAAAACCGTAACAGCGTCTCGAGGAAAAGTTCCCGCTCATTATTATTACCTACTTCAAAAAAAAATATCATAATATTATAAGTTCGAGTGGATTAAGAAGACCACGCTAATAGTTCTGCTGAACATTTTTTTTGATAATAACTATTAGAGTCAGCATTTTCTACGTTAAAGTAGCATAACGAAAAGACTCACCCGGCCGGGCCAAGGGCTGAACCCCTTCATTTTAGCCCTGAAACAAGAAGAATAGTAAAACTATATTCCGTGCACATTGTTTTATACACATTTTCAGCATTGAACAATTAGTTTGAGCAACATACCAAACTAAATCACCAAGTTTATATGCGATAGACATGACGCACGTCTACTTCTTTCCAATTTCCACGACGAACTAAATCATAAACAATCTAGACCACCGTAAACTTTTCCGCGTCAGTTCTTTGTAGTTTATGGACTACTATAAATTATTTTTATATAGCCTGGACTATTCACTTAGTCTATGTCTTTGAAACTCTGGATTCCTTACTTTTGTAACTTTTTAAATTTTAGTGTTGCTGGAAATTATATTTTCCCTAAAATAATCCAGTTTAAGAAATTAGCTATAGTATCAACTAATTTGTAACTCATGTCAAGCTCATTATTTTGACTAGTTTCTTAAACTAAACACTTTCAAGTAAAGATTTTTATGTAATCCTGTGAAGATGATACTGCCATTGTCGGAATTAGAATGCTATAAACCTATTTTGCCGTATTAATTTACAAATTGCGAAAAATCAAATTAAATTTGAATTTCGTGGGCAGACCCGCCTCATGCACTTTAAAAAAATTTTTTGGTGATTTTAGGGTGAATTCTTGCAAAAACTAGGATAAACCAAATTTCGAAGGACTTCGTCTGTGGTGGCGTTTGCTGGCGCGCGTGTTGTGCTTTTTTGGAGTGCTTTTTTGTTAGAAGTGGCCGGTTTTTGTGTTCTGATGGTGTTTATTGATGGCGGAACTGACTGGGAAGCGCTCTAAGGGAGCGCCGCGTGTATGTCGGCGGGCGCTGGCACAGACGAAGGCCATACTTATACATATAGTTTCCCTAACAAGTAAATAACTACAAACTTTTGGCTAATCAGTGTAAAGCCAGACGAAGAAAAAAAAAAAGAAGAAAAAAAATTCCCTCACCGGCTGTCACCAAAGAGTATGTAACATGTAACTGTCACCATGGCAAAGAGTGAGAGTATTGCAGGACTTCGTCTGTGATGGCGTTTGCTGGCGCGCGTGCTGTGCTTGTTTGGAGTGTTTTTTTTTTGTTAAGAGCGGCTGGTTTTTGTGTTGGTGTTTTTTGGTGGTGGAACTGACTGGGAAGCGCTCTAAAGGGGCGCCGCGCGTATTTCGGCGGGCGCCGGCGCAGACGGAGTCCATACTTGTATAAATTCAATAACTTGAAAATATCACAAACTTGACATTGGCTAATCAGAGTAAAGCCAGATTTAAAGAAAAAAAAAAAAAAGAGTATTGCACCATAGAGTAAAGTACAGTACGTACTTTCAACCTTTTCGATTAATCTATGTAAAGTCAGACGAGAAGAAAAAAAAAAAACCTTATCGTTGCTTTTCGTTTTTTTGAGAAAGGCGCCGAAATTGTTTTAAAATTGATAATTAAATGAAAATAACGTATGAGCGAAGATTATTAAAAATATGTCTAAACGAAACATATTCCCTCAACAGAATGGCGAAAGGAAAAAGGCGAAACTAGATTTAACAGTATCCGATCACAATTTTCCACTGAGTCAAAACTTTGGAACTGGCAAAGGTATTTTTACAAACTTTTACTAACTATCCACTCTTTATCAATCAAATACCATGTGAATATTATGTAATATTAACTTATGTCCGCGACTTCATTCGCGTGGATTACACAAATTTCAAATGAAATTTGTGTAATCCACGCGGATAAAATTACCCCCGTAAGAGTTGAATTTTCAAAAATCCTCTCGTAGCGGATGTCTTCGTCATAATAGCTATCTGCATGCAAAGAGCCCGATCTGTCCAGTAGTTTGAGCTTTACGTTGATAGAGTCAGCCAGTCACTTTTTCCTTTTATACATTTAGATTATCTTATAAAGGCCCTGGCTTAAAAAACCCTCTTTCAGTGAATGGTAGTAAAGTATAGGCAAGCCTCAGACAAAGTTATATTTGTTTGCTAACAAACTTAATCATATTCTGGATATCGCTTCATATTCCATCGAAATCTCTTAATTAATACTTTCGTTCATGACATATGTCAAACTCATCCAGATGGTGATCAAGGGCATACTTGGGGTGATGATAATGATGACGAAATCCTCCTCCTTGCAAGCCAAGCGTGTGAAGATGCTTACAGTGAACATAGCATCAGTGTTCTTCCTAACTACAGCATATGCATGCAACCTACAACCACTAGCACTCAACTCTATGAACCTGTACCAAGCACTTCCAAAGCTGCATTCACGTTCAAAAAACCAACTTCAACCCCATTAAATACAGTCACTACCAAGTTAAAAGACAAATGCGAAAGAATATCATCACCATTACCAGGCATGTCAAAAGTATGTAAATCTGATGGTATGCATATAAATGATGATATCATATTAAATGATGACATAAGCAATCAGAACTCTGATCATATTTACCGCCAATTGCTGAAACTACGAGAGGAAAATGAAAACTTGAAGTCTGAAAATGGAAAGTTGTTAGAGAAATGTGTCACTAAAGAAGGCGAGGCTTCCATCCTTAGGACTCAGCTGAAGACCTCTCAGATTGCGGTTGATAAAGTGAGGCTGGAAAAGATTCAGATGCAAGAGAGAGTCCAGATGGAATGGTCAGAGAAATTGACTGGGGCCAATAAACAGATGCATGATTTGAGGACTCAGTTGGAGATTAAGGTATGAGATTTTTGTGTGAAAAGAGCAACTGCCAAATTTCTTGTTGATTCATTTGACAATTCAAAAACACTTATAAAAGATTATTTTAATCTTTCCATTTCTATAGGTGTGAACCTATAGAAATGGAAAGATTAAAATAATCTTTCAGCTTCCCTGGTGGTCTTATAAGCATGAGTTCCCTAGTTCTATTCCCGGCAGGGGCAGTATTGTCATTTATAATTTCTAGATTTGTCACTGGTCTGGTCTGGTATGGTATGGATTTACTAAAACTGCCATACCTCTTCCCAGATAGCCTGCTCCCACTTTAGCCAGCATCATCACTTCCCACCAGGTGTGATTGCAATCAAAGGAAAAAACATTACTTCAGTTACACACACACACACACACACAGTACACAACACACAACACAGTACAGTTACAACAGTTGTCATGAATGCAGCTTAATTGGGTTATATTACAAAATGGTGCTAGAAAGGATCAAAACTATCTTTATATCAGTTAGGAAGTGTAATATGGCACTAGTTTGAGTGAACAGGTTGTACACAAATATACTAGGCTAGATGGTGGAAGGACTTTGTCCATGTGGATTTAGGTTTTTCGGGCATCTCAAGGGCACTCTTTTATTCTTCGTTATAAAAAGTTGGAGCAAATGGACCTTTTGGAGATGCAAGCTATCTCTACTTTCATCAAAATAGGTTAAAACGAATGGGCTATGAAAAAGTAACAGACAGCTGACAGACACACATTCACATTTATAATATTAGTATAGATATGGATAACTGAAATATTATTATTGAATTTAATTAAATAGAATTGATGACTGTGTTAAGTATCAATAACCCTTATTGTGTACTTTTAATGCATTATTGATATAAACAGTAATATTACAATTCCAGAACTTGGAGATAATAAGTATGAAAGAGAAGTGCAAAATGCTAGAATCAAATAAAGTGAAGTTCACTCAAGTTACTGTGGCTGGAAATGACATATCAATGAGGTAAAGGGGTTAGATTATTTTAGTATTGAGCCTGACCTACTTAGAAGTGCACCATTTTTAGGGTTCTGTACCTCAAAAGGAAAAACGGAACCCATATGTCTGTCTGTCTATCGTGTCTGTCAAAAAAACCTATAGGGTACTTCCCATTGACCTAGAATCATGAAAGGTAGGTAGGTAGGTCTTATAGCATAAGTACAGGAATAAATCTGAAAACTGCGAATTTGTGGTTACACCATTAAAAAAAATTAAAATGTGTTTCAATTTTCAAAATAAGATAACTATACCAAGTGGGGTATCATATGAAAGGGATTTACCTGTACATCCTAAAAAAGATTTTTATTTATTTTTATGCATTTGAATGTACAGAAATTGTTCACTTACAGTTTAGTTAGTGACCATATACTATTATGTAATTACAGCCAGAGAAACAACAATAGCTATGCAGGACATAATGCAGTGACTCCACAATTCAAGAAACCAAAAACTACATCTAGTTCTGCGCAAACTGAGGAGAAATCACATTTTATACAACTTAACATACCAGCAAGAGAAGGTAACTTTAATTCTATATATATAAGAAGAAAACTCTTCTCTTTGTCTGTCTGTTAATCTGTCGTGTTTGTCAAGAAAACATATAAATCTTGAAAGGCTGGTAGGCAGGCCTTATAACACAAGTAAAGGTAAAAAATCCGAAAACCGTGAATTTGTGGTTACATCACAAAAAAAAAATGTGTTCATGAACTAATAATTATTATAAGTAAGATAACTATACCAAGTGGGATATCATAAGGATTTGCCTGTACATTCTAAAACAGATTTTTATTTGTTTTTATGCATAATAGTTTTAGATTTATCATGTACAATGTCGGAATATTATCATTAAAAAAATACCCGAGTACAGAACCCTCGGTGCGCGAGTATGACTCGCACTTGGCCGGTTTAAAAAAAAAAAGGTTTCTTCAATTTGAGAATAATTTTTTTCAGGACCGTCAAAACTGACTCAGATTCTACCTCTCATTCTACCACCAACAACTGACCAATACTCCATACTAGAGTACAACGACAAACTAAGACAATCCTCGGAATCTAAAAAGTGCCGCATATACAGCACTTTCCATCGCCTGCCTCAAACACCCAGAGTCTGCAAAGATAAGGAAAAGATAAAAAAGATAAACTTGACCCGTGTCTACGAAAGTTTGACAAAAATGGCCGCTTGTGGGAATTGGATGGTGGAAGATTTTTTGGAAGTATGCCTACCTTTTCTTTTTTTTAGGGTTTCTGTACCTCAAAAGAAACAAGGAGCCCTGTGTCACTTTGTTAATAATCTGTTTGTCATGTCTGTCCAGAAAAGAGAATCAAAACCCTATTGATTTTTTAGGTATTCACAACAACTAAAGAGCTTTTGCGCAATGTTCAATGTGAACTAGAAACAGTGAATCAACATATGACGACCGCATTCCAGAAGGAAATGGACGAGAAGTATATTGACGTCACTTCTAGCTTGTTACTCGTTGACAAACTGGATTTGTTGAGTGCCAGGTAATCAAATCACGTATCCGGCTTGAAAGACCAATATTGGAAATTAAAGGAATTAAGGAGCTGGGAGCATGAGGTCATTTGGTTCGATCGTGATCGGGGCTTGTGCGCTTTCGTACCTCTGCCGCTACTCCTTTTAACCCCCGACCCAAAAATAGGGGTGTTATAAGTTTGACGTGTGTATCTGTTTGTGGCATCGTAGCTCCTAAACTAATGAACCGATTTTAATATAGTTTTTTTTTTTGTTTGAAAGTGTTCTTAGCTATAATCCAAGAAAATCAGTTCAGCCGTTTGAAAGTTATCAGCTCTTTTCTAGTTCTGTAACCTTCACTTGTCAGGGGTATTAAATTTTTAATTCACACTTGTATTTAATTTTTTTTCTTCTCTATCAAAGAGCTTAGGAGCTCATTAGGGGACGGTATAGCAGTTTTAGCTGTTAACAATTCCCAAATGTAACCATATCCTTAGTCTCCGCACTCTGTCACCTACAATAACAATATTCAAGATGATGTTTCACTTCTGAAAATACAGAAAAATTCACTTTTATTGCGACGCCACTAGCGTGAAGTCTAGATTTACACGCAGAAAACCTTAAAGGGGTTGTAGCTCCAAAATTTTTTACAAAAGGTGTATTTTTATTGCCACTATAACAATAAATAATAAGAATTTCAAAATGACCGCCATGAAAATTAAAAAAAAAATAGTGTTATTTCATGTTGACCGATTTTTATGATAAAATTTCCAAAGATTTTTGTGATATGATTTCCAAATTGTTCCCACTCAGAATTGAACCCAATTCTAAATTTTTGAATCACAATTTTTTATTTAGAAAAAACTTTTTTCTAGGCCTCTGTATAAGGAAGAGCAGGCAACATTAGCGCGCAGAATGACTGCTGTTTTAGTTTATATTCTAGAAGATTCTAGATGTAAAGATATTATTCATAAACTACTTCAAGAAGAAGGATCAAAGAAAGAGACAGATTTTGTAAATATTTTAAGTAAAACATGTACTTTATTGGATAATACTGTAAGTATACTATGCAAACAACCTTTTTATATAATTTACTATTAATATTTTATCCTCCATACTAATGTTAACACTTTTTAGTGTTTGTGGTTTTTGAAGTCGGTTCTATTTTTCTTTTGAAAATTTCTCAACAATTTTTTTTTTTGCAGACATGTGCCATACTATACAGCGGACTTCTGCTATCGATAACATTAATATTGAAAGAAATAATCTCTTTCACATCATCACAAAAACCTATAATAGAAATTGTAAAAACAATCATTCTTTCCCGACCTATGCCTTTCGTTATAACCGAAATTCTACACTTACTCAGTCAAATTGTATCCAAGAAGTCGGTAAACGAAGTGTGTTGTCAAGGTAAAGTAAAGTAAAATATTCTTTATTGTACACCAAACATAAAAAATATAAAAAAAAGTAGATAGCAAGAAACAGTTAAAAATTATTTTGCTATAATCCGCCAACAGAAAAAATCTGTATGGTCAAACATGCAGTTACAAGCTAAACACCGCTTACCTCCCCAACCAAGCAATAAAGCCAAGTTCCCAAGCAAGCACTGCCACCACCATTCACATGCAACACCACACAAGACTTTTCCACTACTCTCGACGCACGTTTCGCCCCGACACCGGAGCATCCTCAGGATCGGAAGTCGAAATCTCCTGAGGATGCTCCGGTGTCGGGGCGAAACGTGCGTCGAGAGTAGTGGAAAAGTCTTGTGTGGTGTTGCATGTGAATGGTGGTGGCAGTGCTTGCTTGGGAACTTGGCTTTATTGCTTGGTTGGGGAGGTAAGCGGTGCTTAGCTTGTAACTGCATGTTTGACCATACAGATTTTTTCTGTTGGCGGATTATAGCAAAATAATTTTTAACTGTTTCTTGCTAAACATGAACTTCCGCAAATAGGCGGCCTTATCGCTTAAATATCTCTTCCAGGCAACCTTTGGATAAATAAATAGATTAGAGGATAAAATAAAAATTGAATAAAATTAATGAGGGGTGTACTAATTAAATAAAGTAAATACATAGAATAATATGACCTATGTTTATATAAGAGGAAAAAGGAAAAAATAAATGAATAAACATCAAATTGAGGATAAATAAAATAGTTTCAACTAGCTGATGCCCGCGACTTCGTTCGCGTGGATTTAGGTTTTTAGAAATCCCGCGGGAACTCTTTGATTTTTCGGGATGAAAAGTAGCCTATGTGCTAATCCAGGATATCATCTATCTCCATTCAAAATTTGAGCCAAATCCGTCCTGTAGTCTTTGCATGTTGGAGTAACAAACATACACACACACATACACACAAACTTTCAACTTTATAATATTAGTGTGATTTCATTTATAGGTATTATAGGAAACTTGAAAATGGATAGCGACCAAGGAGTTTTGCTGTACAGAAAAGATTCTTGTATACTACAAGTTATGTTGAAACAGATAGAGGGTGCTCTGAAGTGTACAGAAAGAGGGAGGAAAGTGGAGCACGCTGTATACAATACTAGGAATCTCATTTTACTGTATAGTAGTATAAGTTGTAGTTACACAGACAGTCAGCAAGAAAGATGCAGGTGATGTTTTCATATAAATATATAGATTATTTTTAGGTATTGTAATGATCCATGCTTCCCATACTTTATTAATATTATAAACGTGAAAGTGTCTGTCTGCTAGCTTTTCACAGCCCAAAAGTTTAAACGATTTTGATGAAATTTACAGTAGGGCCATTATAGCTTACATGCCTGGGAAGGATATAGACTACTTTTTACACTGGGAAACTAATGCTTATTGCAAATGAAAAAAAAAACAAAAATAGTATTACAATTCCAACAGCTTAAGTCCATTAGTTTTTAATTTATGATGAAAAATGTCACAAAAATACCATACCATATAATTTCGTTATTTTCTTTTCTATAGATGCGACTGTCAACTGGTTTTGATGCAAGTGATGGTGTATGGACTGAATGTATGCGCAAATATGTTGAATACAGAAAAGTATGCAGGTATTCTAACTTGTAGTGTTAATATTTCTGCAGTGAAAACTTGTTTGAAACAGGCGCGTTGAGCGATTTTGGGATGGGTAAAACTTCACGATCGAGTCATCAACGTGCTAATGTTAATTTAGTGCTCAGAGTTAGTAAGGAGAACTGGTCAAGTGCGAATCGCACTCACATATGAATGGTTCCGTGCCATCGTACCAGGTATTTTTAACCCTGAACCAAAAAGACAGGTGTTATAAGTTTGACCTGTGTATCATAGCTCCTACTTAGTGTAGGATCGATTTTAATTTAGTTTATTTTTTTTGTTTGGAAGGTGGCTTGATCGAGAGTGTTCTTAGCTATAATCCAAGAAAATCGGTTCAGCCGTTTGAAAATTGTCAGCTCTTTTCTAGTTACTATAACATTCACTTGTTAGTTGTTGGGGCTGTTATAAATTTTTAATTTACACTTGTGATATTTTTATGTGCAACACAGCAAGTTAATGAAAACAGCGCCATCTATATGTAATTTAGTAAATTAATTTTTTCGTAAACAATTTAATTTGTTTTTTGTGATGTCACCACAAATTCAGTTTTCAGATTTATTCCTTTACTTTTGTTATAAGATCTACCTACCAACCAAATTTCATGATTCTAGGTCAACGAGAAGCACCCTATATGTTTTCTTGACAGACTGATAGACAGACAGGCAGACAACAAGGTGATCCTATAAGGATTAGTTTTTTCCCCTTTTGAGGTATGGAACCCTAAAAACTAAACCAATGATAATGGCTAGTAAATAACTAATAAAATTAATGTGAAAATCCAAAAAATAATTAGTATTTCATAGTTTTAAGTTTTCATTTCTGTTGGCTATCCCCAACGACTGCCAATTTCTTTAATCAAAAAGATTGTCTGATTATTATTTTCAGATAATGTACAAACAGACATTCTGTCCGTATGTCGCAGTGGCGTACAGTTACTGTACCAGTGCATTTTGAGGAACGTGGAGTTCGCTTTCCAGTTGGGGCACAACGAGGGGCATCTATTGGAACTTTGCGAGATACTGCAGGGTTACAAACATTCAAATATTTTTAGTAAGTGAAAAATAACAATAACTTTTCTAAGGGTCAGTTTTTATTATAAAGCCATTGGTTTGTCCTTCAGTCACGGAGCAACTGATCGACGTGATTTTTTGCATAGAAATAGTTAAGGACGTGTAGAATGGCATAGGCTACTTTTATCCCGGAAAATCGAGTAGCTCCCAGGTGATTTTAAAAAGCTTAATCCACGCGGACAAAGACGCGGCAATCGTCTAGTTATAGTTGTCTATACTAATATTATAAAGAGGAAACCTTTGTATTTTTGTATTTTTGTATGTTTGTATTGAATAGGCTCAAAAACTACTGGACCGATTTCAAAATTTCTTTTACCATTACTTAGAGGGATTCTTCCGAATACGTAAAGGCTATATTTTATCCCGGAAAATAGAAAAAATAAATGTCCACCCGTGCGAAGCCGGGGCGGGTCGCTAGTTCATAAAATAATGTAAATTATAGTGTCCCACTAAACTTTCGGCCAGAAGGGGCCAAGGTTTCAAGCGTTGAGGTTTCAAGCGTTGAAACTGATACAAGTTGATAAAACTTGAATAAAATAGATTGTACAACAAGGGTATAAAATAAGCCATTCTATCCGAGCCGAAGGCGAGCTCAACCCATCGCTGGCTCACTACAGAGTAGAATAGATTTTTATTCAAGTAGACTTTTACAAGTGCTTTTGAATTGTCAAAATAATTTACCACTGGTTCGGAATGCCTTTCCTACTGAGAAGAACCAGCAAGAAATTCGGCGGTTGCTCTTTTCAATTGTTCAATTTACAAGAGCAAAGGTATACTCTCAGAGTTAGAAGGGTTTTGGCCATAGTCTACCACTCTGGCCTAGTGCTGATTGGCAATTTTCATATTCGAGAACATAATGGAGAACTCTCAGGCAAGTTTAATCAAGATGTTTTTCTTGACTGTTAAAGCATGTGCTATTTAATTACTTAAAACGTACATAACTCTGAGAGGTGCGTGCCTGGGATCGAACCCGATTAGCAGGCGGAGTCCTAACCACTAGGCTATCACAGCTGCTGTTACATTACCCGCATATTATCAGTAGCATTGGGTTAGCACTCTATTCCCTCAGTCTCACTAGTCATGTTATATATACAGGTTCATATTCAGACAGTTCACGTTCAGATTTGTTCCAGATGTCATGTTATCAGAGATTACGAGTACATTCCAACTGGCTGCAGAAGAACAGTCTGCCACTTACCATCAGGAGGCCTGGATTAATAGCTTCCAGAACTTCACCGTCACAGACTAATTTACTGTTTAATATTATAAACGCGAAAGTGTCTCTCCATCTGCTAGCTATTCACAGCCCAGCAGTTTAACCAATTTTGATGAAATTTGGTACAAAGTTAGCTTACATTCCGGGGAAGGATATAGGCTACTTTTTATCGCTGAAACACAAAGAGTTCCCACGGGATTCTTAAAGGTCCATCTGTTTAACCGATTTATATGAAAGGAATTTATACGGAAACTGAATTGGAAACCTTTTTATCCCGGAAAATTAAAAAGTTCCCACAGGATTTTAAAAAAACCTAAATCCACGCGGACGATGTCGCGGGCATCATCTAGTCTATCTATAAATTAACGATTACATTTGTTGTATTGTACATGCGTGTGTGGCCAACAGGTGGCCGCTAGACTGTGATTTATATTTTTACGTGCAAATATTTATTATAGATTAAAATATGTCTTTTAAAAACTTGTGTTTTATTCTGTTGTATAGAAGCTAATATAAAACCCCTACCCCACTTGGTAGGTAAAGTTATCTTACTTTGAAAATTGAAACACATTTTAATTTTTTTTTAAATGATGTAACTACAAATTCGTTTTCGGTTTTCAGATTTATTCCTGTATTTGTGCTATAAGACCTACCTACCTGCCAAATTTCATGATTCTAGGACAACGGGAAGTACCCTTCTTGACAGACAGACAGACAACAAAGTGACCCTAGGGGTTCCGTTTATCCTTTTGAGGTATCATCATGATCAACCCATTTCCGCCCCACTACTGAGTACGGGTCTCCTCTCAGAATGAGAAGGGTTTAGGCCATAGTCTGCCACGCTGGCCCAATGCGGATTGGCAGACTTCACACACCTTTGAGAACATGGAGAACTCTCAGGCATGCAGGTTTCCTCACGATGTTTTCCTTCACCGTTAAAGCAAGTGATATTTAATTGCTTAAAACGCACATAACTGAAAAGTTAGTGGTGCGTGCCCGGGATCGAACCCTCGACCTCCGATTAGGAGGCGGACGTTCTAACCACTAGGCTATCACAGCTTTTGAGGTATGGAACCCTAAAAATATAAAAAAATCCTAATATTAAAAAAAACTTAGGTACATCTTAATATAATATATTTATTCCTTTCATGATACAGTAATAGAAAAACATTAATCACCTATTTAATTATGATAGGCCAATACTATTGGCTAAAATGCAGTTATAGCAAAAACATCATAAATTCAGCCAATTAAAGTTGTGGTTATTACCAAGTGAAAATCACAACTTTTGTGCTAACCCCTTGCCCGGCTAGCATGGGCAGTAGATAAAAATTATATCCACTGATTTCTATGACATCAGTGGATATAATCGGGGGATATAATTTTTATCTACTGCCCATGCGAGCCGGGCTGATATGTTTTAATTACAATTTAGGAGCAAGAGTAGTCAAAACTTTAACAGTCGGCACTACTACCGTATCGGGTACATGAAAGAAATACAACATAAATCCAGTGGCTAACAAGAAATGGAATGCTAATATGGATCCTATCAAAATTAAGTAATATCTAGACCTCTTCAACGCCGGTAAGAGCCAGAAGATCAGAACAGCTCCGGAGACGAAAGCTGCCATCAGTACAAAGAGCCATTGCAGCCATGACACTTGGATGGTCCAGAGAACTGCCACGGGGATGTATATTGAGAGGGAATAGCCGTAGAGACAGAACAGAGATATCATTGAGGGTGAACTTGACACCTGAAAAGGAAAGAAAAACACAATTATTTTTTTGTGTCAGGGTGCCAGGGTCCTGGGCACACACCTCTAACTTTTTGGAGTTTTGAGCAATTAAATACATACAATAGATTACAACATGGGGCTATTCAAGGAGCAGACCAACAAATTCCTGAAAGACCAGCAATGCATTGGCGGTTCCTTTGGTACTGCAAATGTTCATGTGTGGCGGTAATCACTTAACATCAGGTGACCCGCCTGCTCGTTTGCTCACTATTTTTATTAAAAAATCACTTTAAGGGTGAAGAAAAACATCGCGCAGTAACCTGCATGGCTGAGACTTCTCCATAATGTTCTCAAAGGTGTGTGAAGTATTTCAATCAGCACTTGGCCAGCATAGCAGGGGTTGGGGTATGGGTTTAAGCCTTCTCATTCAGATAGGAGATCTGTGCTCAGTAGTGAGCCGGCAATGGGTTGATCATGATGATGATTCACTGGAAGAGATTCTATAGTAAGAAGGTCAAATCTTTCCTGTATTTTATTCTTTGTTCATTTTAAGCAAGAAAGTTGTTTAAATGAATAAAATAAACAAGTGTAAATTAAAAATTTATAACACCCCCGACAAGTGAAGGTTACAGTAATTAGAAAAGAGCTGATAACTTTCAAATGGCTGAACCGATTTTCTTGGATTACAGCTAAGAACATTCTTGATCAAGCCACCTTTTAAACAAAAAAAAAATTAAAATCGGTTCATTAGTTTAGGAGCTACGATGCCACAGACAGATACACAGATACACGTTAAACTTATAACACCCCTCTTTTAGGGTCAGGGGTTAATAAATGATCATTATAGTAATTTCTCTTTCCACATACCTGTGTCTCAATCTCATCCTGTGTATCAGTAGCGGTCCATTTAAGAGCGGCCCACAAAGCCAAAGGCACAAGCCATACATAGCAAAGGATGGCTGTTGCTGCATAAGATACTAGGTGGTAATTGTACCGCCAGTGGACAGTTGTGTTGGCGTGCTGGAGGTAGTTCGATATGTTACCACTCACTGCTATGGTGAATATCTGAAAAATTATAAATTAATGAAATTAGAACCTGCAGAGAAAAATTTTACAATGATAAAGGCACTGATTCTGGTTACAATTTTTTTTAGAATATTTGCATCCTTTTATTGCTAATATATTGCTATATGTATTTATTGGTAATAAGAAAAGGACAGACAAACTTAATTTAATACAAAACTGTCAAACCCATAGACTTACAATTTTTTCAGGTCAAACCTTAGACTTTAGGTGCCAGTCTTGACCATACTGTTTAGTTTGAAGAATAGCACTTTTAGTCTTTACTAGCTGACGCCCGCGAGTTCGTCCGCGTGGATTTAGGTTTTTCGAAATCCCGTGGGAACTCTTTGGTTTTTCGGGATAAAAAGTAGCCTATGTGCTAATCCAGGATATTATCTATCTCCATTCCGAATTTCAGCCAAATCCGTCCAGTAGTTTTTGCGTGAAGGAGTAACAAACATACACACACACACACACATACAAACTTTCGCCTTTATAATATTAGTGTGATTAAAGATAAAGGTACAAGCAAGAGTTAACACTGTATGTGACACCAGTAAACAGATTAAAGTAAAATTTTAATAGCCAAGTCCTTGATAAAATTAAAAATGATTACCAATGTTACAGAAATCCATATTGGCCCATACAAATCAGGTTTCCCCTTGATCCTCTCATCAAAGTAGTTGCGAGACACCTTCTGAGGCAGCACAGATGATACTATCCTCTCTACCACTTCACTGGTCTGTACATCAAAGTACTTCTGGTAATACTCTATGGTCCAGAAGTTGTGGTTTGCTGGAAAATACATAAAATTATATTATCAAACTGATATCAAAATGCTTTGGGTGGTGTTATAACTAATTAAAACGGTGTTAAAACTGTAATTATTTTATTGACGAGTGTATCTGTGTATCCGTCAGTGGCATTGTAGCTCCTAAACTAATGAACTGATTTTAATTTAGTTTTTTTGTTTGAAAGGTGGCTTGATCAAGAGTCATCTTAGCTATAATCCAAGAAAATTGGTTTAGCTGTTTGCAGGTTATCAGCTCTTTTCTAGTTACTGTAACCTTCCTTCACTTGTCAGGGGGGTGTTATAAACTTTTAATTTACACTTGTTATATGTAAGTATAGTAAGCCAATATTCATGATTCAAATCAACAATTTCATCCAATATAAGCTAAATATGATTAATGAAATCACCAAATGATAACCAATAATGTTGTCATAGCAGAATTCTTGTATAGATAACAATTAACAAGATATACACATATTTACAATTTTAGCATGTTTAGGCACTATACTGTTAGACTCTATAGTAAATTATGTTGATAATATGATAACATTCATGATTCAAAGGTTTCGTAATATATGAGTACAGAAACTGCACTAGTAGGTATCATTTCACAAAACATATATTAGATATACAGATGCTATGATCGCTTACTTTGAGAAGGTGGAGTCTCCTCCTCCTCTACTGGTTTAGGTATAGGTTCTTCGTAATTATAATTCGATGTGGACATGGTGTTGTATTGATTTGTATGGACGGCCTCAACATCGATTCGAGCACTCCTTTCGTTGTGCTCCGGCGAATAATCTTGGAAGTTTAGCAGTTCTCCAGTACTGACATGCGTCATTGTGTTCGATAATTGATAAGCTTTTTATCAGCCAGTGAAGTTTATTAAAATTAAATTTTCATCACAAATTCAATATAAAATTCCTAAGTTCACAATGCACCACTGCACGTCTACAATCTACATGATCTGAATCATATGTTATTGGTCTGTGTTGGTCTGTGTCTGTGTGTCATCAATCATCAAATCCAATAAATGTCAAAGTGTGTCAAAGTCAGTGTCATGTTGACATGCAAGTTGACAGTATGGTTTTTTTTTCTCTCTCGTCTCTGGCTAGCCAATGTCAAGTTTGTAGTTATTTGTAACAAGTTAGTTAAACCACACAAGTATGGACCCCGTCTGTGCCGATGCTCACCGACACACACACGGCACCCCCTTAGAGCGCTTTCCAGTAAGTTTTAACAAAAAAAAAAAAAAACTCCAAAAAGACAGAGCACGCCCGCCAGCTAACACCACCACAGACAAATTCCACAGTTAGGTTGATGTTATCGCATACTAGAAGTACTACAAAATGTACAAGTATATATACGCTATTGCTATAAGATTGTAAAAAAAAATTGCACAAAATGTACAAGTCCATACACCAAAGACTTACATTGTACGTCTATGCCATACACAGTGCAAAGAACACTTAATAAATATACGGGTAACATTACTACTACGCTATTGCTATAAGATTGTAAAAAAAAAATTGCATAAAATAAAATGCTATATTACACTAGCGGCACGCTATGATGGCCGGTTTGACACATTACAATAGTGATGTGGAATGTCAATTTATTCTCGAACAAAAAACAATTAAGTTTTGTTTTTGTACCTGATTAAATAGGTTTAATAAAACAAAAATGTATATGTTTATTTAATTTATTTGAACGAACTGAATATTTGAACGAAAATGAATATACATACTTTATATGCACACAAGAAACATATGAATACAAAAGATACCAAAAAAGGTGCCACAAAAGGCCATAATTAATCAGATTCGTCCATACTACTATTTTCACTGTCGTCACTGCTATCATCACATACATTAATAATTATATGTTCGTTTTCTATAATATTATCTATTTTCACATCTCTTTCATAATCTTCCCTTATTAATTTAACAGTTCTATTCACAACCTTTTCCCAGTCTCCTTTAGTCACATGTTCACAAGCTTCTTCTAATAATTTTAGCATTTTTTTTGTGGTAAATGGGGGTTCTGTATTGTGTCTTGCAGCATATCCCTTAATTTGAGCCCACACCAACTCAATCGCATTATACTCACAATGGTAAGGCGGTAACCGTATAACTCTGTGCCCATGTTCTAATGCTATTTCGTCAATGACGTATCGGATCTTGGTTGGTTTGTTTTCTTTTAAAAGACGTACTAATTCCGCTTTTAACATATTCATGTTTGCATCTACGCCATTTTTACGAAGCCATGCGACGATATCAGCTTTCTTTTGGGATTGGGCAGGTGGCTTGTCAATTTGCATCGAGTGGTATGGGGCGTTGTCCATAATTATAATAGATGGTTCAGGGAGGCTACACAACATTGAGGTAAACCATTCAGTAAACTTTTCTCCATTCATGTCTTCATGATAGTCTCCAGTGGTTTTTGACGCAAAAGCCATGAGAGAACCTTCGACAAACTCGTTGATGGTTCCGGCGTGACAAATTATAAGTCGCGATCCTTTTCCTACAGGAACTTTGGAAGTAGATGCTGCTGTGTCATCGTTCCAAGAACGGCCTACAGTATGGTTAGCATTAAGCCATGTTTCATCCAAGAACACAACATTTTGCCAATTTTTGATTTCTTTCACTTGCCGTAAAAAAGTATACCTTGCCATCGCTATATCAAATCTTTCCATCAATATTTTGCGTTTGTTACATTTTTTGTATCGAAATCCAATGGTCTTCAAAATCTTCGTCAAAGAACTTTCCCCACCGAAGAATAATCCAGCTTCCTTCAGTGAATGCACCAACTTTTTTCTTGTTGGATACTCCTTCTGTAAATAGTAGCCGTAAACATGTCTTCGGATAGCATCGGCATCAAAGCTATCGATGCCTACGACTGGTTTTGCTCGTTTTCTCTTTTTTGGTGTGTGAAGTTTATTTTCTTCTGTGCCAGTCTCGCCATATTTTTTTTTAGTTATCCGTCTAACAGTTCGTTGTCCAATATTAAGCGCATCAGCTACGCGTTCAACCACTGACGTTATAGGTAAAATTGGCCCTCCATTTTGAGCTTCACGATCGAAATAGTTACGAAGGCGTATTACGAACTCACGTGTCTGACTATTTAGAACAGTTCTCTGCGTACGTTCGGTCATATCGACGAAATCCACAACAAAGGGCTTGAACAGAGTCCAAATTAACGAGCAAGGGTCAACAGTAATGCAGTATCAATATTTGAAATCCAAAGCCAGGTCAAAACTATATCACAATCGCATTGCACTGACAGTTTATACTTTTCGAAGCAACGTCAATTCGAAACTGCTTTGTTTTGCATTGAGCATTGACGCGAGTTTGCCGGAGGTAGTAGTTGTGCTAGCCAGCGATCCTATGTGACGATCGTATTAGATTCCATTTTTAAAAATTTATTGATATTTTTTTGCGATTTCAGAGGTTTGTCCACATAGTGAAAATTGTTCATATTCACAAGTACATTCACCCCTTAAATGGTGCAAACTGATTTTTCTACACTTGTATACATTTAAGAAATCAATTTAATAAATAAATTTTGAGTCCTAAACCTAAAACTACATTCGATAAAATTTATGAATCTCTGTACATCACTATCGTCAATAAAGTAATACAATTATTTCCTTCAAAGTCGTTATCAATTAATACGGAACTTCATGAGCGGACAAACGTCAAACCGGCCATCATAGCGTGCCGCTAGTTTAATTATATTGTAAAACTAGGTGCTTTTTAGGTGAGAATTAATGGAAAATTACGATGTAAAAATACGAAACAAAAGTGAAACAGATTTTTTTTTTGTAAGAATGGCATAGTTAGTTACTTTTTAGTGAACTAGCTAATATTTCAATTTGATCCGCGTGATTTAAATTCTTTCATGATCTCGTGGAGTTTTTTGATTTTTCGGGGATATAAGTAGCCTATGACCGTCTCCTGAATCCAGCTGTTCAGATCTTTCAGTTCAGCTGTTGAACAGTGATAACCAGTCTTGGGTTTATAAAGTCTTTTTTTCGTAATTAGCTAGTCTTTGGCTAGTCTTTAATGATCTACCATATTTTATCCTTATCTTTGTCTAGCACTCAGGCTCAGCTAGCCTTGGCCTTGTCTTGGTGTTGTCTTTGTCTTTTAGTCTTATATTGGAAGTCTTGTATTATCTTGGTCTTTTCATGGCGTTGTTCTGGCTGTCTTGGCTTGGCTTTGTCTTTCAATTTATTTCAAAAAAATAAGTATTAGGGAAATCTCAATCTACCTTTATTTTACACTAAAATAGTACAATGTTCATTGGTAACAAATAACTAGGTAATAAGAATTTCAAAATGACTGCCAAGAAATGCTTGTCAGTAGGCTGTATCTCGTGAATCATGATATTTTCTCAGAATGTGTATTTCTATCACGCCGCTGGGTATAGGTGAGGTGTATATAATTGAGCTCTCACAATATTTGTTGCGTCTACAATGTTACCCGTGACGACTGTAAAACAAGTAATCCAGAGATAAAAATACCAGTTTGCCATGTTTGCGGAAACAGCGGAAAGAAGTTGTCTATTAAAATCCGCCATCTTAGTTTTGTGAAATAATTTCTCGCGTGCAGTCAAGATTTTTATCACTTACTTTTATTTTATTATATTATTGAGACATACGTGATTTTAAGACATTTGTAATATGTGCATTTGGTTCTGTACGTGAGGACAAGTCACCAGATTGTGTAATACACAGTGCCAATACTTCGTTATCGGCTATATCGTAAGTTTTCTCTCGATATCGCTTCGGGATATTACGCCATGTTGAAAAGAGGAGCCACGTAACGGGGATTTTGTTTTAATTGCAGCGATGTGCGTTCGAAGATAATTCTGGGAATGGTATTTACTGCATCGGGAGTAGGTGAACACCATGGCGAAGGAAATAGCCGAGGAATACGCGTCGAGCTTGTCGGACCTGACCGTGAACAGCAAGCCTCTGATAAATATGTTAACGATTCTCGCGGAAGAGAACATCGAGCACGCTGGAGTTATCGTTGAAACAGTGGAGAAGCATTTGGAGAAGGTGAATTTGCATTTTTAAATTTGGCGAACGGCGTTGAGATACGTTTTGATGTGAGAGCGAAAGTGTCCCTGGGTGACGCACTTGGCCGCTTGGCGCGTTTTGTGTTCGCTGTGTTGATAACCAAGATATTTGTAACCAGTTGGCACCAAACAGGTATCTCCTAACATTATCTCCTATACCTTACAATGATTACAATCTGTTCAGTAGATTAGAAAATAGTTTTTTGATACATTTGGATTGGAGACAACCAGTTTTGAGATGATTACAGTTCTATTGCAAGTATAAAATATTACATAACAACCGCTTTCTTAAAAGTTTCACTGGCAAATACTTAATATTGTTGCTGTAATTATTTCCAGTGTAATGAACTTAAACTACAAAGTTACAAATATGTGAACATGTTGAATTATTTATTTGTGGAGCTGTAGTTGATGATAAAATTGTATTTTAAACACAGGTCATAACTATCTGAGAGAAATAATGAAGGTCATTAGTATGTACAATAGCCTAAATATCTTGAAAAAGTTTTTTGTCTAAGGCAATGAATAGAAACAACTTGAAAACTTCTCATACCTAAACTCCTAAATGGTGTCCATCTAGTATCTCTTTCAAACCAAAGATTCACTTAATCTATTAGTGCTTATCCATATTAATGAAAAAGGATTTCTGTCTGTCTGTTAGCTTTTCACAGCTCATTAGCTTATTCAATTTTTACTAAATTTGGTAGAGATTCCATCCTGGGTAAGGACATAGGGTACTTTTTATCCTGGAAAACTAGTTCACAGCGAATTTTGAAAATCCTAAATCCATGTGGACAAAGGCATGGGCATTATCTAGTCTAGCATTATAAATGTTTGTCTGTCTACTAGGTTTTTATAGCTCATCCATATAAACAATTTTGATGAACTTTGGTACAGAGATAGGTTGCATATTGGGGATGGGCATAGGCTTTTGCTCTTGGAAAATCAGAGTTCCCACAGGATTATGATTATTTTAATCTAAATCCATGTGGAGAAAGTTACAAGCATTATCAGTTCGGTACAGAGATAGCTAAACCCTGTACTCAGATATAAGCTACTTCTTTATCCCAGAAAATCAAAGTGTTCCCACAGGATTTTTGGAAACCTAAATCCACATGCAGAAAGTCTCAGGCATCTAGTTACATACAAATTACCAGAATACTAGGCCTTTTATTTATTGGGATATTGAATAAGTACAATAGACCTTTAATGGTTGCTGTGTTTTCCATTTTTCAACTTTTACAAGGGCTTTTAAATCATCACTGAATTTAAAAACCATTTAAGATATCCTTCCTAAAGAGATATAATAGTGCCATATTTCATAGACAAATTAGGATGTCTGACAACTTTGTCTATAATTGATGTGTAACCAATGTGGACTCACATTGCTCCCTGTGGAAAAAGATAGCACTAGGTTCAGTACTGATTATTATTTAATTTAGAAATTGTATACAACAGAATTAGCCAGACTGAAACTGATTTGGTTGTACTGGAATATCTAAACTAAATTGACAGCTCTAATACAATGCTATTCTTCTGCAGGGAACTTTGAACTAGTTTTAGGCTGAAATCTATAGAGTACACTTTGAGTTTGCTCAGACTTAAGTTTCAGTTAAAACAAGACAGATTTATGCCAGCATTAAAACACTGTCTCATTTTAATCATGTCTTAAGACAGCAAAGTCAACATGCACTCACTATAGATTGCAGCCTTAGTACTGTCAATTTGGTTTAGATAACAGATTGTGTATAACCAAATCAGACCACTTAAAATGATGTTACTTATATTAATCTATACCTTACTTATTGATTTCTTTACTAGTAGGTGTTTGTTTCTGTTAAATAGAAATGTTGTTAACTTTCAAAACTACCATTAACACTTGCAACAATATAATTTTCAACACAGGCTTTCAGATTCAGGCAGATTGTAATTTGTAACAACTTCTGTTTGTTACTTTTGTGCCATTTTAATTTCACTTAAATTCTTAAACATAGGAGATACCTGTTTTCTATTCTGAACAAGGAAAAAACTAATAAACCTTTTTCGGTATGTAATGAATGAAACATACCTTCACCAATCTGATCAGCTGTGTACCATGATGTTGTATATAATAAAGCATTTATCAAACTGACTTCTTATTTATTTTTGTGCATCAATAAAATTAAAGGGTTGCCACAAACAAGTTTGTATTATTTCCTGCACCATAAAAGTTGGAGAGATTTAACTATATTATGAAAAAATTAAGTTATTTTATGATGGGACAGGCCTGAGGCCTTCAAAGGGTTGGCCTCTGGGCTCGGGACTAGACGTTATGTTTCCTCACAGGTTCCTCCAGACATCAAGCTGCCCGTACTGTATTTAGTTGATTCAATTATCAAGAATGTTGGAGGGGCCTACACACAGAAGTTCTCCCAAAGCATCGTTAACATGTTCACAAAAACGTTCAAACAGGTAAATATACAATTGTTCAAAATATTCAAAGTATTTCAACTAAGAAGTGTGCCACCTTACTTGAAATGTACTAAATTTCATTGTTCTGTGTATATTTTTTTTTAGTTTCCTTTAAAAAATTTGTTAGTTGTGGTATTAGTTTGATGAGTGTCAGTTACAAAGTACTTTGCAGATGCCCTTCTCAATTGAAATATGTATTGTGTTTGTTATGATGTTATTTAATATATCCAGAGTGTTTAATAAAGTTGTTTTCGCAGGTGGATGAGAAAATTCGTTCACAAATGTTCAAGCTGCGTGAGACATGGCATGATGTGTTTCCGTCAACGAAGTTGTACCAACTGGATGTGAAAGTGAACCTCATAGACCCGGCGTGGCCGATCCAGGTGCAGCCACAGCAGTCTAACATCCATGTAAATCCAAATTTTCTGAAAAAGGTGTTTTTTTTAGTTGATTATGTTTTGATGTATAAGTTATATATGTATATGTTATATATGTATATCTCTGTTATTGCTCATGTAGGACTAGGTATAAACCCGTTTTACTTTGGTTTGCTTAAAAGATAAAATAATTGCAGAAACCTCGGAGAAACACGTAAGCAACGCCATTTTCCTGGCGCTTTTGACCTTTTGGAGCTAGGTTTTCCACTCTTATCATGATTACATTGTTAATTCGTGGTAAAAAGGTCGTATGGGCCGCGTATGGCGCGGCTCTTACGCCTTTCAGCTAGAAGCTACTTTATTACCTTTTAAGTAAACTAAAAAAAACTAAAGATTTACTAGGTAGGTATTGCTCATGTAGATACTTCCACTATTGCCTTTAGTCACCACCAGCAAGCCAATTTGAAGCTAAATATGTAATAACTAGCTGATGCCCGCGACTTCGTTCGCGTGGATGTAGGTTTTTAAAAATCCCGTGGGAACTCTTTGATTTTCCGGGATAAAAAGTAGCCTATGTGCTAATCCAGGGTATAATCTATCTCCATTCTAAATTTCAGCCCAATCCGTCCAGTAGTTTTTGCGTGAAGGAGTAACAAACATACACACACATACACACACACACACACATACAAACTTTCGCCTTTATAATATTAGTGTGATAGTGTGATAGTAATAACTTTCAAGTTTAAGTTCCTTGATTTGCCCAGCTGAGTTTGTTGTGGCCTCTTCTCAGACCTGCGCGCGTTTGGAACCCTCGTGATATTACTAAGTCAACAACTGACAAACAAAATGAGTACCCTATACCTACCAATTTGAATAAACGATTTGAATTTTACATCATCATAATAATTCATATCTTGAGAAATACATACAAATAGTAGCTTGTAGTATATATTGTATAGTTGGTACTCTTTATGGCTAAATTTTTTAAAAGTTTATTATGCAAGTGTGCCAGTTCTTAAAGAAATAAACTTGTTTGTGACAAAAAATGCCAAACATAGATAAAATGATATTTGTTAGGAATACATATTTGTTATTGTAGTAGGAGAGTGACTCATTGCAAAAGTTATAAATAAGTTTTGTAATTTCCAAAGTGGTAATTCCTATTAGTGTTAAAAGATCAAAGGCTATCAATTTGAAGATTACTAAATAAAAATTTACTGATTTGTAAAAAGTCGAAAATTTTAAAAAATAAATTTAAGAAATAAGTAGTTTTTATAATAAACTTATTATACTCATTATGTAGCTAGGAAAGGCATAACTAAGATTATCTAATGACTGTCAGGTCACTATGAAAATTGGGCGATTTGAGAGAGCTATTATACTATAGTTATGAGAGTTATTATTACTATAGGGTAAGCAGTGCTTATATGCCACTATGATAATAGTTGTGTGCAGCTTATAGAGACATAAACTCCAAGGTTACCATATCTCTCTACCTAATTTCTTATAGCAGAGATCCCATGTCTTATACTATCTTATTTATAAGTCCTTTGATGGTGAAACTAACAGATTTTCTCCTCTCAGCCAACTCAAACGCCGACCACCAGTGTGGCCGTGGGTCTAACAGAGGAAGAGGAGAGAATGAGGAACATCCTCGCCAAGAAAGAGCAAGAGCTTCTGATGCTGCAGCGCAAGAAGGTGGAGATGGAGCTCGAGCAGACGAGGCGGCAACTGCAGCTCGCTGAGAAGACTACTAAAAAGGTAAGCTTTCTTTTGCTCGCGATTTTACGTGGATCTAGATTTTTCAACAAACTTGTGGTTTGCTAGAATAGAAATATTCGACATCTTCAAGATGCAAGCTATGGAAACATTTTTTGTTTCGTTTTTCAGGGCAAAAATGCAAAATTAGTTTATTACGTATTGCAAGTTGCATCGCTAAATTGCTTGGCGCTCTTCCGCTAGTTATACAAATATATCCACCAGATCAGGCCAGAGCCAATTTTTAAGGTGGCCCTTACGCACTTCTCCATACAACCATATTACGCATGTTATTCTATTATTTGTAGTAATAGATCTAAAACTAAGCCAGCCCGGCTAACTATAGCCGGGCAGTAGACAAAAATTATATCCCCCGATTATATCCACTGATGTCATAGAAATCAGTGGATATAATCGGGGATATAATTTTTATCTATTGCCCATGCTAGCCGGGCTGATATTGATTTATCTCTCCATTTCCTATCCCCTAAAATAATAAACTTAGTAAAATTATATTTGTTTTGAAAGTTATGACCCTTAGAAAAATCTCTATTTTAAGGCAACTTCGTGCGTAAATAAACTATTATTAGAATAATGAACAATATTAACAATTAAAATTAACAATAAAGTACTGGACCAATTTGGCTGAAATTTCGAATGGAGATAGATTGTACCCTGGATTAACACAAGCTACTATCCCGGAAAATCAAAGAGTTTCAAAAACCTACATCCAGGCGGACTAAGTCGCGAGCGGCGCTAGTAGTAAATAAATACGATAGTAGTAAAAGTCAGTCGTATTCGCAGACAGCGGTTGCGCCCCCGGTGGTGGTGTCAGCGCCCGTGGCGACGGTGGCGGCGCTGCCCAGCATGCCGGTGGCCATGGTGAGCCCCGTGCTGGCCCCCGCGCTGCCCGAGCCGCCGCCCACGCTCTCCGTCAAACAGCGGCTTGGACCGGTGAGTTTCTCTTATTTAAGCTTTTTACAGGCTCACTGCTGGGGAGTGCAATGAGGAAAACAAATAATAAAAACAAATAAAAATGCACATTGGCCAGTGTGATGGCCGAAACCATATTATAACAACCAATTTTATTATTATTGAAGATTTTTGTAAAAAAATAGATTGTATTATTTTGTAATAGATCGCAATTTCATATCTTTGGTTTTCTGTTTCCGTCCATTTATAGCTACTAATAATAAATTCCTGATTGTATTATCCTCAATTTGATAATTTCTAAATGTGATTATGTATAATGTAGGTTTTTCTTCATGTCGTTTCACCAGGTACTTTATCTATTGAAATTCTACTATCATTTTAGGCTTCAGTCTCCTATTTGGGAGGTTCAGGGTTTGATCCCGGGCACATACCTCTAAATTGTCCAAGATATATGCACTTTAAACAATTTGAGTGCATTCAACATTTTCAAATGTCTTCAGTGAATAATAATATTATGAATGTACTTTTTTTAAAATTTATTTATTCGAATTTACTTTACAGGGCTCTTACATTTTTCAACTCGCCAAATTGGTGGGCCAGTTTGTTGGCTTCTTTATTAACTTTATTGTTATGTATTGTATTTTATAATATGGTGCTTGCACATGGTTGGGTCTAAAGTCTGAACTTAACGTTGGGACTAAAGGTTATTTAATAATTCCACGTAAATAGAAACCTGATGCGGTATGTGATCTTATATATGTGAAGACAGGATTACACTTGAATATGAGAAAAATTAACTTTTACAATTAGTATTTTCATATTGGAACCCCATATCAGTCTACAAGTTAAATTAAATTTTACAATGGCTTTCCTTTCTCACTTTTTTACGGGCTACGTTTGTATGATACCGCATCAGGTTTCAATTTGCGTGGTGGGCAAGTGTAACAGCAGTTCCGTTTTGTCCGCAGCCGGTCAACAAGTCGTCAAGCTCGAGTCGCATCGCTCCCGTTAGCGGCATGTTAGCCACCGCGCGTCGCGACCCCCGCCTCGCGCGCCGACCCCCGACACAGCGCCCCGCGCCGACCCCTCAACCCGCACCGACCCCCATCGTCCCCCCCATCGCGCCCAACGTGTTCGACATCAAGCCTCTCGAACGAGTCACCAAAAGAAAGAACGTCATAACAATCGACGTCCGCCCGGAAACAGCGCGCGACCCACGCGTCGACCGCGCTCGCAACAGAAAGCGAGAAGAGCGCAGACACGAAAGAGACAAAGAAAAGCTAGAGAAAGACAAACAAGACGACGAAAAAACCCCCGTCGACGTCTACATAGACCGCCTCCCCGACCCGAAGAGGATCAACAAACTACCCCCCATTCCCAAAATACAACGCGACAAAGAGGACCCCCCTGTCAAAAGAAAGAAAGATCTCTCCCGCGATAAAAAGAAAAGAAAAGATGCCAAGGACAGCTCGAGCTCGTCTCCGGAGAAACGACAGAAGTCAAAGGATAAAAAGGTCAAAACGAAAGAGCGCATGGAGGTCGACGAGAAACCGACGGAGCCCGAGGTCGTAGCGTTCAAGGAGCTCAAGAACTACCACAAAGAGCGCTACATGCGGCGCAACAAGGAGAAATCGGAGAGCCCGGAGAAAATGGAGAAAGAAGACCCCAAGCCCTCCGAAGAGTCGACAAGTAAGATATCTCTCTTTAGAATGCGAGGTTAGACTTAACACGGACGCTTGTCTAGTCTCTACCTGTGATATTAGGATGTAAGCCGACTAAACACTTGTGTGCAAATAAAATTTTTACCAACTCTTGGGAGTATTCATATTGACACGCTTAGGACTCAGTACCCTTTACCTCTAAGGTTAAAATAACAAAAGAAAAATACCTTTCACTCAGTCTCAGAAATCAGAGCAAATAAGAACATCACATTTTAGAAAAAAAAAATATCTAAGTTTAGAAAATTGATATCTAATGAGAAAAGTTGTTGAAAAAAAAAGATTAAGTGTAAGGCTCCATGTTAAGTTTTATAGTATAACAGAATATCCAGTGAGCTGATGAAACCACATTTATTGTTTATCAAATTATTTTAGCCCAAATTAATTTGATAAATTACCTGTTATTATTCGAAAGTTTGTAAAACTAATCTGTTGAACACTTAAATTACACTTATAATTAGTTATAACGTTGGAGTCATTATTGTCTTAAAAATAATTACAACAGACCACAACAACATGGAATCCATTAATGTAGATTAATTTCTATAACTATTATTCATCACTTAAAATTAATTATCTAGGGTACAGCATAAGTTTCCATAGTGTTTAAACTTGTAAAGGTTTTGTTGGTATGAAACATTATTGATACCAAGCAGAATCGGTAATGTGGATATATGGATCGTCTACAATCAGCTCTAAAACTACGCGATGAAGAGTTCCCAAGAATAAAGATGGATGATGTGAAGCTGCGATTGACATCAGGAATCTACATCCAGTTGAATCAAATGGGCTTTGTCTCAAAAAAAATAGTATTCAATCAAAAAGTTATTTGGATCTACCCTCGTAAGACATTGCTCTGATAACTCCCTGATATTACTACACTGGTGCCATTAAAATATATGTATAAGCTCAGGATCTCTGCAATACAGTCCAAGACATGACTAGCCGACGTTTTTGGTTTTACCTGACCCTTTAAATGAGAACCTCCTCCTATTTTGGAAGTCGGTTAGAAAGGATTGGGTGAGTCATGTGTACCAAATACCAGGTGCCAAGCGAAATAGCAAGTACAAGCAAAATTTGCTTTTTTGGATCCTCTAAAATGATTGAACTGACATGGTAGGCCAAAATGGCATTAGATCACAGAATTCGTTTTTATCTGGTTTTAATTAAATTATTAATTTTTCGTAGTTAACTTGGCTGAAGAAAATTTATATGCATACCATATTAAATTGTTTGGCTTACTACAGCTTCCATATGTGAATAATCACAATAAAGTCTCAAAGTAGTTGCCCTAAAGATTCACACTTACGGGCATCTACGTCATATTTAAATAGATATCTCGGGGCTTACCATTTCTAATGAAACTCATTTCACGTGTTAACATTGCATAGTAAAAACATTGACAAATTTTTGTGGAAACCCTTAACTAACAAATAAAAAGAAATTCAACCACACTACTTACATAGATTACAGGCTTACATAGATTTGAAAAAATGATAGGTGATCTCGGGCTGCAGCGTGTTCAATCATAACTCCAGGGTCCAGAAGCTCGAGACTTGTTGAGAGGTCCCTTGCGTCAACGGCCACCACAAATCTCCATCGATCAATTAAGGATTTACTTTTCCCAGGACTTTTGTATTTCTGGTAACGAATATTTAAGGAATTTTATACATATTTGTCTAAGGTAAGCATTTTCTTTTATAATGGCTGAAAACAAAACTTTTTGACGATTACTTCTTATGTTAATACCATTTAGAATTTATTTCCGTGAAATGAGTTTCTTTTTCCCTTGTATTTATTTGCTTTGACATATCGCGGTAAGAACGCTTATCATTTTGGATATATCGTTAGTACTATTTTTCTAGCTTGAGGGTAGTTTTAATTTTATTGTTTAACTTTTTACATATTAATTCTTAACTTTCGCCCAGGGCATGCCCAAACATCACCGGACTACTGTTTCGACGAAAATTGTATCACCTTTAGGTATTTAGGCCTTACTGAACAGAGTAGCGACCTTATAACTAACATTTCTGTTTTACGATTTCAGAAATCCGTTAATGTTCCTAGGGTCTACTTATTATTAGCATACCTCCAGATTTGACATGATGCAATTTCTATCTGACCTTAACCAGCAATCTTTCAGCTAAAGTCGTACAAAGAGTTATAGTTGAAGCGTATTTGCAATACCCCATCCCAGATCACTCGTTGTATATCAAATCAAATCGGAGGTTTTTCTTTATCAGAGGCACTACCCAAACCCGATAACTTTGTTTATTTACTTAATGTTTTGAAAAGAAACCACAGGCATGTCTGGAAGGGCCTTCTGGATCACACGCAACACACAATTACTAGGTTGATATGCTTACGTCCATAGACTTGCCTCCTTTATATTTAGAAGTATCTTCAGATACACTAAGCGAATAAATGCTAGAATGACTTTCCCTCTCCTACATCAAGTTCATTTATGCATTTAAAAATAAACTAAAAACCGCTGACTCAACAAAAACACAATATTCAATCAATGTATAATTTGTCGATAAATTACTAAGCAACATTGTTATTTTTAAAAATTACCTACTTTACAATTTTTGACAAATTACAGCATTGCTAAGTAGCTTATCGACAGATTATAGACAACGGACGTAAATAGTTAAAATTAGGGGTTTTTTCACGCAACACTTTCTAACGTGCAAGCCTTTTAAAATTTTGTGGTGGTAAATGCTTTTTTGGACATAGAAAATACTGCAAATTTTGACATCACACATCTGGCGTGGGGTTGGTCCTCGCCACGTCTTTGTGTGATTGTAGTGGCGTGTTGGAATTGGATCCATCGCGCATGGGAATCTGGGCCCATCAATCATTGCATGTAAGAAAAGTTATATATGAATTTATTCCACACATCGCTAGTTGTATCTAAATGTAGGATATTCCGGCGCCTCCACTACTGGACCAAGAGGCCTTAAGTAGAAGAGGCACTAATAAACTGTCATGTGTAGCACAACCCGAAAAAAGGTCCTAACTTAACATCAGATTGCTGATCTTCATAGTAGCAGCACACTTTCTCTAAGAGGCTTTCATTCAAGTCCGTATCTCAGTATAACTACCACATCACCCTTCTTCACTAAAGTTCAATTAAGAATAGATTAATAAGGTTTAGAACTAGTTCAACGAAAGTATTATTTAAGCTGGATTTAAGTTAACCTCTTCAACAGGTAAATTGGGTAGTAAATAAGACGCACAAGTCGTTATTTTGGATTCGTAGACTATACTAATTGTGGAACTCAATCAGCTCACTGGATAATTCAATCGATGTATAAAATAAGATACCATAGAGGCATAGAATTTAAGACTAAGTGATAAGCTTCGAAGTCCAGTGGGAATACATAATCATCATCCATTTGAAAATCAAGTTTAAGAAAGTTCAAAACCTTCAAAACTTAATGTTGACCAAAACACTACTGTTTTGTGTTGGAATACAAAAGGATCAGGTAAAAGGTGTGAAGTATTTAAACTTAGACTTTAGACTACAATAAATAGAGTCGTGTTTTCAGATCCACCAGAGATAGTCGCGGAGACAAAAGATGTCGATCTTCGGGTTTTGCCCGTTATTACAGAGACAGCCGCTCCGGTCGCACACAAGAGACCTTCGACGGAGTCGCTCGAAGGGAAAGTCAAGAAAAACAAGCTCGACAAATTCGATATGTAAGTTCCTTTCACATAGTAAAATCATCCACCAATATCAGTGAATTGACTACTCCATCCAAATGCTAACAGCATGATCTTGATAGCATTTGCTGACTTCACCCAGAACATCGTAACGTTACCAACACTACTTTTATTTCTGAAGATAGCGGGACCTGGCAAGGTCTATTAGCATTTGGATGTGGTAATGGTTTGGAGGTTATCTCAATTCGTATGAGAATGATGTCAACTGAGGATGTATAGCGTAAATAACTGATGATGAGTTAACATCTGAAGCTTACTGATCAGTCTTAAGATCAATTGGTCACTCTCACCACACATCTGTTTTATCGTGATCAAGGTTGGATCTAATGTGTGATGAACTGTGTTTTAGATTTATAGCAGTTTTTTTTTTTCGATAATTCTGCTATAAATAAAACTGATACCTTTGATTTTAGTCTTTTTGGCAACGAAGACGTCGATCTTCGCAAACTGCCTCAAGTAGAAGAAGTCAATCCTCCCCCGCCGCCGTCCATCACTGAAAACAATGTCAAAGCTATAGCAAAAATTGATAAAAATGAAGATGATACCAATGAGGATGTAATAGCCTCTCCAGCTAGATCTCCGAGGAAAGACTGGAATGAAGTTAAAGAAAAAGAAGAAATAACAAAGAAAACGCCCTCGAAGTTAGATCTAGTGCGAGCAAAATTAGCAGAGGCGACCAAAGTAAAAGACGGACTCGGGCGGCCACTATTGTTCAGCAAATCTCCAAGTATGTATATTTGGCATTTGATAAATCTTTTGATTTAGATTTTTTGAAACAATTTCATCTATCTTAATTTGTCACTTTCCAGGTGTGGAAAAAGAACGACGTCGTACGCTCAGTGTAGAAGAACAGGACGCAAGAACAGAAAACGCTGAAGATTTTGATGCAGACGATCACAAGAAAACCATATCTATAATCATGAATCAGGCAAAGGAACAGTTTACCGATGGGCAGCTGGATAAAAACCAGTACAACACTTTGATGTATCAAGTCTTGCAACTCAACGAGAAGCTGAAGTTGAAAGAGGCGAAACAGAGGGAATCACTAGAAATATCCAAAAGAAAACTCAAAGCGCATTTGCACGAAGACAATAAGGTATCGTCACCGAAGTCTTCGCCGTCAGAGAGAAATAATTTTGGTGATATCGATGAGAGAATCACTCCAGCGCCGTTTGTGGAGCCTGTGCTCGAACATAATCAAAATCACTTCCAAGACTCAGACATGAGAATGAATCCCTTCAGGGAAAATATGGAGATGGCACCACAAGTTCCTTTCCCGGGACCGCCGATGATGCCCCCGATGTTTATGGGACCGTTTCCGATATGGAGGGGACAGCGTCCGAGGATGGAAGAATTCGGCCCACGACGATTCAGAGGCCCTATGCCACCATACTATAGAGGAAAATTTGATAAAAGAATTCCGAGACCACAATTCGAACCTAGAATGCCGCTTCTTCCAGCTCCCACACTCGGTATGTGCCAAGGAGAATGCCCTCTGAAACGTTACGAGCGATCAGAGTCGCCGCCTCCTCTCGGCACTCCCGGCTATAACGTACCACCTGTCGATTACAATATCCTCGAATACATCGACCAGGATCCTGTTAAAACGATCCAAATCGACGGTATACCTAGAGAAATAAGATTCTACGGAGAGACTGCTATTATAATGCTGGACTGGGATGATCCTAGAGAAATTAAATTCTGGCCGGGCTGCCGGCGAGTCACTTTTGACAACAAGGATTCTGTCGTTTTATCGTTCAACGAAGGTTACAAGCAGGTGGAGATAGACGATCAAGTTTTTGATATCAGATTCGGAGCTCCCACGAGAGAGTTGTACATAAATGGCCGATGGTACGAATGTTTCTTTGGCGGTCAGCCGTTAGGGGTGTTGATTGACAATCAGCCTCATTTAGTTCATTTAGAGGGGCCCTTACCACAAGTAGATATCGGCAAAACGAGACGAACGGATCTAGTAGCCGGTAAGATAAACCTTATAGTTAACGCAACGAATATTTGCCCCGTGTATTTGGACGCAAAAGTGCAGAAATTCCATGTCAATGGAAAATTTTACACAATTCGTTTCGTGGATGCCTTAAAAACTGTGTTAATAAATGAACAGCCGTTCAAAGTTGAATATGGCGATCTTCCTAGGCCAGTCATGATCGGAGGTGAAAAGCTGTTCGTACGTTTCTCTGCCTTGCCCAAAAACATTAGACCTGGTCAAGTGGAGATCGCTGAAATGGAAGGAAGTGTAGGGACTCCTTTGCCCGAAATTGAAGAACCAATGCTAGAACTGGGGCCACAGACAAATAATCTAATATCTCCAATGGAAACTGATGATATGCCGCCGATAGAAATGCCGCAGAAACCGCCAACTCCTGAACGTGAAATGAAAGGTAAGTCACCAAGTAATTTCATCTCTTTATAAAGATTTTTCCATGTGCAATTATTATAAAACCTATTAAAAAAAATCATTAATATGGTAGTGGCTCACGACTAATTAACTAAGTATTACTTCTTGTACCGAGCAGGTAAATTACTAAATGTTTCTGGGTCATTGGTAAAGTAAATAAACATCAATTAAATGCCAGGGTGTAGAACAGATTTACGCGTCATAATAACCTATCGAAAACGACACCATTTAAACTAAACGAGCTTTCGATTTCGAGGGTACTTTAAAATTTAAGGATAAATAGTTATTACATCATAATTCAAACACCAGGTTATCATGTGTTGTAGAGAATAGATTTACTCATATAAAAATAAACGGCAGCTTTTAAACTTAAAGAAATTTCGATTTTGAGGGTACTTTCGAAAATCATAAAAAGGATCTTTTAAATGTATTCCTGTTCTCTAAGGTCTGGACATGTTAGCAAGTCTGATGCCTACGAGCATGGCGCCTGCATCTAACTCGGAATACAGTTCTGCTGAACCTCTATTTGTCAAGCCAGATAGGATTCCAGGCTTGGAAACACCTTCGGAAGAGAAACCACTTCCAAGTATGCCACTGATAGACAATATAAACGTGAACGACCTGTACGCGAAGCTCGTAGCCACTGGTATAGTGCCGATGCCGAATGATGCCAAGCCGGAGGTTAAGGTCGATGATGAAAGACCTCGCGAGGATAAGAATGTGCTGCACAAAGTTGATCTGCTGAAATCACATACTCTGAAGGTGTAAGTATGATCTATGGTTTGAAATAACAAAAAACTGGCCAAGTGCGAGTCAGACTCGCGCACCAAGGGTTCTGTACTTGGGTATTTTTTTCGACATTTTGCACGATAAATCAAAAACTATTATGCATAAAAATAACTAAAAATCTGTTTCAAAATGTACAGGTAAAGCCCTTTCATATGATACCCCACTTGGTATAGTTATCTTATTTTGAAAATTGAAACACATTTTTTTTTGTGAAATGACGTAACCACAAATTCGTGGTTTTCAGATTTATTACTGTACTTGTGCTTTATGACCTACCTACCTACCATGATTCTAGGTCAACGGGAAGTACCCTATAGGTTTCTTGACAGACACGACGAACAGACAGATAGACAACAAAGTGATCCTATAAGAGTTCCGTTTTTCCTTTTGAGGTACGGAACCCTAAAAATGATGTATGTTTATAGCAAACAACCAGCAATCGTGGCTAAGTTATACGGCGGGATGCAATGCAGCGGTTGCGGGGCGCGATTCCCACCGGAGCACACAGTTCGATACTCCCAACATCTGGACTGGCACTTCAGGCAGAACAGACGAGAAAGAGATTCAGCCAGACGGGCTCATTCTAGGCACTGGCATTACGATCTCTCTGATTGGCTGCAGTATGAAGAGCTGGAAGACTTGGAAGAGCGGGGTAAGTTTCTTTTAATATAACTACTAGCTGTTGCCCGCGACTTCGTCCGCGTGGATTCAGGTTTTTTGAAAGTCCCGTTGGAGCAGTATCATTTTCCGGGATAAAAGTAGCCTATGTCCAAGATGCAAGCTATCTCTGTACCAAATTTCGTCTAAATCGATTAAATGGATGGGTCAGATCGACAGAGAGATACACTTTCGCATTTATAATATTAGTATGAAAGTATGGATTAGCTTGTCAGTGGCACAGGGTTTGACGCCAGGTTAAGCATAAGTTAAGAAGGAAAGTAGGTGGCAGGAAAATAAGCATTGAGATATATTACAACTAGAGTAAGCAGTGCTTGTACGCCTCTATGACCTGCACGTGCTTGTTGTTCCTTGTACATCTTCGTCAAAGTAACGCCTGCTTCTATCCAACATTAGAAAAGAACTGGTTCGAAACGGGCGGCGGGGTAGAGGAGGAGCCCCCCAGCGACATAGAGGAGAGCCCTAGCGCGGCGGCCGGAGCGCCGCAGCACCACTGCGCCCTGTGCGGAGACCGCTTCCAGCAGTTCTACAATGAGGATCGCGAGGAGTGGCATCTGCGCAACTCTGTACGTCACGAATCGCAGTACTACCACCCGCTGTGTTTACAGGACTACAAGGTATGTACTTCAGGGTACACTTCTTACGCGCAACTCCATACAAACGTATTACGCCTATTATTCTATTATTTCTTGTTCTAGATTTATACCTAACCTAAGTCATATATTGATTTATCTCTCCATTATCTATCTATGCCTTAAAACAATTAAAATGTGGATGTCTTAACTACTAGGCTATCGCTGCTTTATTCCCAGTATGTTTATCACATAATTTTCTTTAGGTATCTCTCACAAAAGAAGAGCCCCCAAAGGAGGAAGAACCCACAGTAGAGGTCGCGGATGAAGACAAGTTGGCAGAGCCTATTGAGATCAAGGATGTGGATGATGGCGACGAATCCGACGGCGAGTCCGTCGTCGAGGTCATCGAAGCTGAACCCACACAACCTTTAGAAGTAAGAATTATATCTTGTACGATGCCCTTCGTGCGTGTTTTTCCTTAATTTGTGCCATGAGACATGAGTCTAGGTCAACGGGAAGTAACCCATAGGTTTTTTTGACGACAGACAAACAGACATACAACAAAGTGTTTCTATAAGGATTCCTTTTGAGGTACAGAACTTTAAAAATACTCTCAATCACACAGGTGGACGCGATCGACGAGGGTGATGAAGACGACGTGGTATTAAAAGCAGAACCAGTAGAGCAAGTGTTGGTGGAGGATGCGGACACGGACGACGAGACGCAGGCCGAACGCGACACCCGCGACCGAACCCACCAGGAGGAATACGCCAAGATCAAGGTCAAACAGGAGCCTATCGACCCAGGTGAGAATAAACTTGTTTGTGCTCGCGATACTTTAGGAAGCACCTGTTGTTACGCAACGTGGACCCATGTCGGTAACTGGATAGCTGACCGACTTCAGAGGTCGGAATTTAGCCTTTTCGTTTCCTCTCTGCCTTGGAGAGCACGTTAAGCCGTGCGTCTCGGTTATTATCACTGAGATTTTACCTAAGAGTCGAAATTTTGTTCTCTTAGTCGAGTTGTATGCGGAAGGATCTGCGAGCCCACCGTATTATTATCACAAGAGAACTCCTACCATTATAGGATTTACGGAAAGGGGTCACGACCCTCAGTAATGACTAATGAGGAATACGACTATAGAGAGAGATATTAATGTTAACAGATGATGAACCAATAATAACAGCGGAAGTGGAGAGCGTCCCCGTCACGATCGACACGACGCACACAACGGTGACGTCATCCATCGACGGCAACGTGCAGCTGGACGACGCCGCGCCCGCGCCCGCCTTCCCTCTCGGCGGCATCCGCATCAACATCTCCAAGAGCATTCCCTCCTTCATCACGCCCGTCCAGGTAACGATCATCATCAAAGCTACAGCCACAGTACTGCAGTGCCCGGCCAACAACTTGAGTGTTGACGCGATTAGCTGGCGAATGCCGGCTGCAAGCGATTGGTCGATCAGTCGGCGCGAATGCACGCGATTGGTTGATACGTCGACTTCCGTTTCCCGGATTTGCCAACTTTCTACTATGCTGCTTCAGGTCCAAGTTGTTTCCCAGCACTATATAAAGAGAGACTGTAGTCACACGCCTTTGATCTCGTGGGAAATGACGGCCACGACTATATTTTCAACATAGGGTCGTAACTACGCAGGCCAGTTTGGGTCGCTCCTTTGTCCTGCACTTGCCGCATGATTGCTCTGTCTTGTAGGCGTCGTCGAACCTCTGCATGTAATATCATATCCTTACTCTGTGCTACATCCCTGAGAGCCTTGACTTGGTCAAGCATGCTTCTCCATCGAAGGCGGTCATACTCTCCTTACCAGGCAGGTTATTGTACAATTGATGAGTTCCACGCCACCGACGTCATCCATCGATGCCGCACCCGCTTTTCCGCATGGAGACATCCGCATAATCTCCAACCTTCACCAGCCAGGCTACTATCATCACCAAAATCTAATTCATACTAGCTGATGCCCGCGACTTCGTCCGCGTGGATTTAGGTCTGTCGAAATCCCGTGAGAACTGATTTTCCGGGATAAAAAGTAGCCTACGTGATACTCCCGGATATTATCTTTCTCCATTCCAAATTTCAGTGTGACTAAAATCACAAGTGTCATAAGAGCCACATATAATAAAATTATTAATTTATTTTATTTAATTATAGGATTCAGATAAGATGCTAGAAGACATCAGCATAGATGAAGAACCATTACCGCCTGGTGAGGAACCAGAGTTGGAGTACAAGCTGAAGCCAGCACTGGAAGGTGTTCAGTTCAGTAGACAACCGCCCATACAAAAGGGAAGTGAACTATCTGGACTGTGTTCTATTATGTGAAGTGTTAATAAAATGGTGACGTTATTGGTAAATCCAGAGTGTAAGCTTTATTTTTGAATTCCTAGCATGGCCAACAAAAAAATATACACAGGTACTGATTCTGATTGCAACTACATTTTAGAGTATTCACTCACATCTTTTTTTACCAATATAATCAGAAAAGGACAGAAACTTAATCCAACTTAGAACTGCCAAACCTTTAGGTGCCAGTTGTCAGCCTATTGTTTTTAATTTGTAGAGTGACATCAAAATTTACAGTTTTTCATTTAAAATTCATTTTTCGCAATATTAAAAAGATACAGATACTCTAAATTTAGAGAAAAACATTAGAATCGACGCCAGTCATGTTTCCCCTAAATCTGTAACAAAATTTTCAGGTCATGCTAGCTGACTGCGCAAGTATAATATGTCGTTCGAAAATGGCCATATATTGTTGTTTTCTAAACATTTCTCTGTGCAAATTATATGACTAACTAATTCTTAACTCGGCTTGCTAAGCTGATTTTTTTAACAGAAGTCCATAACTTAAGAAGAAATATAAGTTAACTAATTCATAACCAAGAAAATAGTGTGAAGTTGTATATATATCCTTGTATACCTTTGTTGTAAATGATTTAAATAATTTTGAACTTACAAATTAATTCTAGAGGAATTGTTATTATTTAACAACTACTTAGTGGTTTTCCTATATGTATAAATGGTAGAATAAATTTAGTTAATTTTGATTGATGTAGTTTAAAAATAAATAACTGTAAATAATGTAAGTACCTATATTGTAAACAATCATGTACTAAAAAAAGTAAAACTAAAAATTGAAAAGTGCTCAAAATACTGATTTTTGAAAGATAACTTACGATATAATGTATATAAAAAGATTTTAAAATTCGTTTGATTTCTATTTTCATCTGAGTTGTAAAACTTATTTCACATTAATTGGTCCCTTTCAATATTTTAATACTTTTATCCGAATTTTCTTTACTAAATACTTCTTTCATTTTATACTATTGTAGATGTTAATATAAAAATATTGCCTATATTTTACATATTAAAAAGTTCAATCATTACAATATTAGTTAATATATTGTTATATAGCTTTAAAAGATGCATTAACCCTAAAAAGAATCATATTTAGTTGTACACAAAAGATAGTCATGCGTAAAATTGACGCATGAATTCTAATAAGCTCTATTTTGTGAACTATTAAAATCTGGAAAAGTCTAATGGGTATGTATTGTCGTACATATGATTAAATGAAACAGTATAATAAACAAGTTATTTTATAATAGCTTTATTTAATTTTAAAAAACATGTATGGGAGCCCCATAGTTGAATTTATAATTAAACATTTGGGTTTGGGTCAACACATTACACCAAATACCAAAATTTTAGGTTTGTAGGTCATTTCGTCTATAAGCTAGAGACGTGTGACGCAGACAGACGGCAGAGCGACATCAATAGCGCTCCATTTTTACCCTTTAGGTACGCATCCCTGAAAATAGAGCTATTTTTCGTTTTCGCATGCGTGATTTTTACGCAGACTATCTTTCCAGCATGTATTTAGTTACTGTAAATACAATAGGTACATTGAAAAAATGTACATTGGCTTGGCTATTCATGTTAAATTACAAGTGATCTTGTAAAATGTGTCAACAGTTTTTACTCTATAACAGGTATAGGTTTTTTATTACTACTATTGTATGAATTATATAAATTGTGATATTAAAATAAGGTATGGATAAAATAATATGAATTTTTAATTTCGTGTCAGTCTCAGAGTGCAATCAGACTGTTAATTTTTAGTGAAAGAACAATGAAAAGCAATGAAATCAGTAATGGAAGATGATAAACTCAACATTACTGTCTGATTCCACCTTGCTCTGATTGTTGTACCCTTAGATATTTAGGATTTGCAAATAAAAATGTAAGTATACATAATTGTGTGCATATTCCATGTTTTAATAAATGAAGTGGTTAATAAATAAATTAAAAAGGTAAAGGAATCTCTGTTATTATTTCCTTCTAAATCCTAAATTGGTTAGTAATTTGTATATTGTTTTCTGATTATGTGAGTTATGAAACCTTAAATTAAAAAAAATCACAAAAGTCTAAGTTTTAATCATAATCATTGTATTCTTTATCACAAATCCTTTTAATTATACTAACTTAGGTGCCACATTATTGTTTAGTTAATATCTTGAAAATAAAGGTAATTTGTGAAAAGTAATATTTCTTTTTATTTATCTCTGCCTAGGGTGCCAACACTAGAAGTAAAGTGCAGACAATCAGATTGGTCATAGATAATTTTATCATAAATCGTTTTTAGCAAAGTCTTATCAAAATCAGTTCAGCACTAAAGAACTTGGTTATACTTCTACTCTATTAAGGAAAATATGTTCTAAATCTTTCAAATGATAGGAAAAACAAAGTGACTAGTTCATCAATTTATTTCATAACATATTCTCATTTATAATCTATATACAAAAATTGAGGAGCTGACGAACAGAATCGCACTATGCACGAAATTTTAAAGGACAGCTTAAAATGGGTAGCCTATGATAGCATTAGATGTTTAAAAATGCCCTTTTTGGATAGCAAAGCCCATTTTCATAGAAAATAATACTTTCATAACTGGATCAAGCCACTAGATTTAGAAGTGGACTTTAAAGTTCAGTTCTGTTCACCAGCTCCTGAATTTGTTTTAACCACAGTGATTAATAATAATTAATTTATAATTTACATATCACAATTGTGTGGCCACCTCGGAAAGGGCAAAGTATCCTTGATATTAGAAACATTACACAAAACTTGCATTATTCTCTCCAGTCCTAGACCAAAGCCACCTGTAGGTATATTTCCAAACTTTCTCAGTTCTAGATACCAGTTTAACTGTTCTGATGGTAGTTTGCTCTTTAGTTTGTCATAATCATCCTCCCTGAGACTTCCGCCAACTATTTCTCCTGTTATTGGTGCTAATAGATCTAATGCATCCACCTGAAATAAGAAACAATTGTCAAATGAGATTAATTTACAATTAGTTTAAACACACTGAGAAAATTTTGTAACAAATCCGGCTATACCAAGTCCCAAAGACTTTATGTGAGCAAAATAAAATTTAGCTGGACATATTTGGCCCCTATAATACGGGCTGTCCTAGTTTAGGGGCCAGGACTCCACGAAATGCGTGTATCTAAATTTGTGAAATAAATTTTCATTTTCATTTTTTTTTTCATTAACCTAGTTGTTTACTATTAACCCAGTACAAAGTGAAGACAAAGTACACTTGTGTGTGAGTGACACAATGCATAAACACAGCCTGTAAAGATATTAATATGGGGTTTATACACCTTTTGGCACATTTGAGCATACTTCAAAATGAAGGCTCATTACCACGGTTGGTTTAAACATGCAACTCATCACACTAATATTATAAAGGAGAAAGTTTGTGTGTGTGTATGTTTTTTACTCCTTCACGCAAAAACTACTGACGGATTGGGCTGAAATTTAGAATGGAGATAGATTATACCCTGGATTAGCACATAGGCTACTTTTTATCCCGGAAAATCAAAGAGTTCCCACGGGAATTTTAAAAAACCTACATCCACGCGAACGAAGTCGCGGGCATCAACTAGTAAAAAGATAATCTAAACATTACAACCAACCTTTGTATCATCCAAAGGAGATTCCTTCATATAAAATGATTTCATATCTTTGGGCCACTGAGTTATAAAAACTGGTACTTGACAGTAATCTACTAGAGCCAGCTCCTGCTCTTTATTAATACCTTCTTCTGTTACAATTAGACCTTTCTTACCTAGAATATTTCTTGCTTCATCATAGGTCAGTGTTATAAATTCTTTTTGCAGCCATGTAGGCGGTTTATTATTCTTATCTATCAGGAATAAATCTGATTCATTACTGTTTCTAGTTTGTAAAAATAAATACTTTAATAAATCTTCTATAGCATCTTGCAGTTTAAGTATACTATCACAGAATGCAATTTCCGCTTCCAACATATAAAATTCTGATAAATGCAATCGAGATCTGGAGTTTTCTGCTCTAAATGTAGGTCCTAGTGTGTATACATTACCCATTCCTCGACAGATAGCTTCTAAGTGCAACTGTCCTGATACAGTTAAGTATGTTTTGGTACCAAAATACACTGTATCTCTATTCCTTCCTTCTTGCATCATGGCTTTAACAGTTTCATCGTTTTCCGGCTGCACTTTGAAGACCTCGCCTGCTCCTTCACAGTCGTTAGACGTTAATATTGGAGTGTTAATGTGCATATAGTTATTAGATGCAAAATAATCATGGATATGCTTTGTAAGTGCATTACGCACTCTCAACACGGCAGAAAAGTAATTCGTGCGTGATCGTAAGTGTAAGTATTGTCTTACGTATTCGGGAGGATGTGCAGTACGTGGGTTGAAAGGATATCCATCTAGGACCACACATTTACCGAGCACTGTCACATTTTCTGCGAGCAACTCCAGCTGGCCTCTAGGACTTTTCGATAGCTTCCCAGCGATGTGGACCGAACTTCCATACGTCAGAGCGTCTGTTTTGAGGTGTTTTGGAATAAGGATTTGCAATTTTTGAGCGCAGGAACCATCGTTTACGTCCGCGAAAATGTGATCTTTTTGAATGCGCAAACTCTTTACCCAGCCCTGAATTACAAAAGCAGAATGTTAATATTTATAACATGTATTCAGAGGGGTAAAATAAATAAACGAAAGTGACTTGAATGAGTTAATACCTAACCTTAATTTCAGCAAGTTCACCGACGTTAGCTTTTTCCAGTACAGAAGCTATTACACTGTATTTTTTATGACTTTGAATTAAAACTAAATACTTTCGTAATTTAATACATGCTCTTTTACAAAGCATTATGTTGCATATATGTAAAAACCAAAATATAATTACAATTGTAGGTACCGAATTGAATTTGTATTTACTTTTTTTTTACATTGACATATTGACACAGTAATCACAATTGGCATTGACAGAGGGTTGATAGGACTCAGAGTCCATAGATACCATTATTTTTTTTTGGACTTCGTCTGTGGTAGCGTTTACTGGCGCGCGTGTTATGCCTTTTTGGAGTGTTTTTTTGTTAGAAGTGGCCGGCTTTTGTGTTCTGCTGGTGTTTATTGGTGGTGGAACTGACTGGGAAGCGCTCTAAAAGGGCGCCGCGTGTATGTCGGCGGGCGCTGCCACAGACGAAGTCCATACTTATAGTTTCCGTAACTTGTAATAACTACAAACTTGACATTGGCTAATCAGTGTAAAGCCAGACGAAAGAGGAAAAAAAACATTTTTTTCCCACCCGGCGTCCCCACACTGCTTGTTGTTTGATACAAGCATGAAGCGGCTGCATATCACGATAATAAATCAAAATTGTAGGACAACGTGTGTGTGTCAGGTGTCAGCCAGCGTGCTGTATGCTGTCAAATTATAAATGTCAATTCAATTGTCAAATACGAATTTTATAATCATGTTCACCGACCTATAAAAATTAGATAAGTTTTCTAAAGAAATTAAATATATTTAGTTTAGTGTTATTGTGATTTACGCCGCTATTTAAACGAAGTGTAAGTAATATAACTATTTTGGACATTTTAATTTAACCTCTATCGACACTGACTACAACTAACTTATATTTAATTATCCTTAAAAACAAGTTATTCTGCGTCATAATTGTAAGACGAACGTAAAAATTAGCATTTCGTTTCATGTTATAGCTTTAGTTATACTACTCAGGTTAGTTTTTATCATGATTATCTAGGGTCCATAATCACAGCTGATAGAAAGTGATGATGTAGCCAAAGATTAAAGATTACGCAGCAACCATCGATGTAGCAGCGACCGAATAATATGTCGGCGTTACTGAGACTGAGTTAAATGGAACTTGTACCTAGTTTTCCCATAGAGATTAAAAAAATACTAATTACCTACATAGCCTTAAGTTGTATGGAGAGTATATGTAGATAATAATCTCGTTATCACACTAAAACAGCTAGCTGATTCACTCCACACAAAAATAACAAGCAAGATGATGTGAATATGTTATAGTGACCTTCTTCATGATTATGTTCTAAAATCTAAATGATGATAAAAACCACATTGAAATGTACCAAGAATATATACTTAGAAGTTATAAGGGTTTATAGTTCTGATATCAATAAGTTGAAGGGCCCTAGTTGCTTCAGCTTGTATTGATTACGCTGGGTAAGGAATGTAGACTCATAACTTTAATAGGTGATCAATTTTGGTGGTCTGAATTTGGTCTTTTCAGTTCCTCTATGTCTTAGAGAACATGTCAAGTTATTAGTTCAGCTTATTATAAAAGTTGAAATCATCATAAGTCATGTATGCAGGAATAAGTAATCCTCAGCAATTAAAGCAGAAAGATAGAAAAAAGAGAATGAACTATACCTAGTCTTTTAGATAAATATACTTATCTTAGATTGAATTATCAGCTCCCATCCAGTCTGATCGTAGTCAAAACTTAACAAGCCAGTTCTTTGAGCATACTCACGAATTGCTCGAAAACTTTGAAACCACATCATCTCAACCCATCATTGGCCCACTATTGAGCACAGATCCCCTTTAATTTAAATTAAATTAATTTAAAAAAATGTTAAATTTCAAATGGAGATAGATTAGACCCTTTTTTTTTTTCTCGTGAGGAAAATCCGTCATGGATACCACCGACCACGGGGGAGCACAGTGGTTATGTCGGACTCCTACCGACTAAAAACCTCACGAAGTTCCACCCCACCGCTGATGACGGAGCACAAGGGACCCTGAATTAACATATAGGCACTTTTTATCCCAAAAAATTAAAGAAATTAAAAAACCTATATTCACACAAATGAAGTTGCTGGCATCAGTAAGTAATTAATAAAGTGTTGTGACAGAGTTGTTTGATTAATGACAAAGATACCTAATTATTGATAGGTTTTTTTTCCACCTTGTGATAATGTCTGTATCAGCAGATTACAGTACATTGTAGTGTACAAAAGGTCAGGTAGACTTGTAAGTTATTTAAACATTCTTATGTATTTGTGGATGTTTTAAACATACCAGCATATTTATGAAAGGAACCTGGAATAATTTGGAAAATAAACTTCTTATCACACTATATTACGGTTCTGTACCTCAAAAGGGTTCAGATGTTAATGATATTAAGTGGGGCCGACAGCGTAACAGATAAAACGAAAAGGTCAAATTTTGACATTCAAAAGTCGGTCACCCATCCAGTTACCGACCGGGGTCAACGGTGCTTCACCAGCGTGATCGCTTGACATGTGTTGTCATTTGTCACATCTAGGCCGCACATATAAATATCATAATGCTATCAACTTTTGGTAGAATTAATGGCCGCCATTTTCACAAGTGAGTTTCTAAAGACGAAAGTGAAATCTGCCTTTCCCTGACATACTTATTACAGATGAAATATCATGCTACCATTTCTTTACTGAGATCGTATTTAACTAATAAAGTAATGTGATATTTTTTGTTTTCTTAAAAGTAGCTTTATAAATAATTATGTATGTTTCAATGATATTATAATTAGGTACTTAGGAATACTAATTCTTTAAATTTTTACATTGGGTTCAAGAGTAAATTATGGAATAATCTTATATTATTTTATGTATCCAGTTTTGTTTTTAAGTTACATCCAGTTTCAGTCTTCTTCTCTCTGGGCTGGTTTCCGCACTTAAACGTTTCCGTCTGTTGTGCGTCAGTTTCAGTCTTTATACCGTTCTAATTCTGAGAGGAGACCGGCGATGGGATGATGATGATCAGTACAATTATTATTGTAGAAAATCACTTGTCTACAAACACAAAAAAAAAATGGCAAGGCTTCCGCGATCTGTGTTTCCTACCAATTACAATTCAGGTATCTATAAAACAAGAGTAAATAGGCATCTTCTAGGCAAACGCGTCTTATCTCAGGCAACATCCTCACTTTCCGTCAGGTGCGATTATGGTCAAGCTTTCGCCTATAATGAATTTAAAAAAAGTAATATCTCAATTCTTTTTTTTTCTTACAGAAAATGGCAGAACCAAACCCACAAGCAGGAGACACAGGCCCGCCAAAAGGCATCCCAGCACTGAAAGCTCATGTTATTGCCAACAAGATAGACGTAGCCCTGTGGGGTATCAGGTTGCTCACAGTACTCTGCACTATTGGATATGTTTTACCCATTTTTAATAAGTAAGTACCCATTTTTAACACAAGTACCTATTTTGAACCCCCAACTCAAAATAGGGTTGTTATAAGTTTGACGTGTGTATCTGTGTATCTGTCTGTGGCATCGAAGCTCCTAAACTAATGAACCGATTTTAATTTAGTTTTTTTTTTTTGTTTGAAAGATGGCTTGATTGACAGTGTTCTTAGCTATAATCCAAGAAAATCAGTTTAGCCATTTGAAAGTTATCAGATTTTTTCTAGTTACTGTAATCTTCACTTGTCAGGGGTGTTATAAATTTTTAATTTACACTTGTTAACAATAGCGTACACACTTTTTAACATTCTCATTTAGCATATTTAACATTAACACTGGTTCAGTTGATGAGTGAACTTTGTGAGGTATTGCTCATCATACACTGCACAATCAAAAGCTATTATGCATAAAAATAAATAAAAATCCGTTTTGGAATGAACAGCTAAAGCCCTTTCATATGATACTCCACTTGGTATAGTTATCTTACTTTGAAAATTGAAAATACTAAATTATTTATTCATGAACATGTTTTAACTTTTTCGTGATGTAACCACAAATTCACAAGTTTCGGATTTTTTTCCTTTTCTTGTACTATAAAACCTACCTAGTACCTGCAAAATTTCATGATTCTAAGTCAATGGGAAGTACTCTATAGGTTTTCTTGACAGACATGACAGACAGACAACTAAGTGACCCTATGAGGGTTCCATTTTTCGTTTTGAGGTACGGAACCGTTAAAATAATAAAGGTGGTGAGTAAAAATGTCGGTGTGTGGTTGTCTGGCAGCGCGTCGGCCGCGTTCTACAAGGCGCTGCTCGCCAACGCGGCGACGTCGGCGCTGCGCCTGCACCAGCGCATCCCGGCGCGCGAGATCGCCGTGTCGCGCGACTTCGTCAACAGGTTCTTCCTCGAGGACAGCGCGCACTACCTCTTCTACTCGCTCATATTCATGAACGTCACCCCTCATATACGTATCCTTTTCAATTACCTCTATAACTGGGATTTTATTCTTATCTATGTCACAAAACTTTAGTGGACTATAATTATGTATTAGAATAAACTAAGGACAGTTATTGGACTATAAATGAGATTTAGAAATTAATCACAAGTAGAAGTTTAAGCTAGAAGTATTAGCCCATAGGCTAGATGGCAGTAGCAATAAAGCTGCCATTATATTATAATGGAGCTTTATAGCAAGGGCAAAAAATCTATGATTGAGAAGCTGGTGAACGAAAAAGTTTTACAGGAGTAGCAATTAACTGAATGAAAGCTGTTAAAACTTTATCGTTTTGATCAAAATCAAGAATTTCAGATGCAGTTTTACCAGTTTTAGGTGGTTTTGCTTGGACATTTAAACTTATGTCGGAATTGAATATGTGGTTGACCAGTTAGTTATTTTACATTTCATTTAATAATAATTAATACTAGTAAAAAGTACATATAGTCAAGTTTTTCGAAATATTTTGTACAATCATTATGAAATGTCATTCACCAAATCGACAGGAAAGCCTGAGTGTACTTATACAAATTCACAGACTAAGAGAAACAAATAGATTACTGTCTATATACAATAAATAAAACAGGCTCCGTCCATTTTAACTATCCACTTCATTTAAATCAAATTCAAATTTTATTTTGTGTATGACAATTTATATTTATGAAATTGTAGTTGAGAAATATAAGCACTTGGAGCAGAGGATGTAAGTTCAACCGTAGCAATAAAAAGATTTTCCTACATACTATATTGCCATGTCGGGGACCCACATCTAGGCATTACAACATTTTGGAAGAAAATATTCTTATTGTTCATTACTAGTTTCACTTTTATGAACAATTCGTGCTGGCTCGTTCTGCTATTTCCTTAGTCTGGTTTTGTATTATGTCAAGGATAACCACTGGACGGCCACGTAACTCGCATACAATTATTTTTATTAAGTACTTATTTTAATTATGCTAAGTAGCTTGAGCCGTCGCATCCATCCATGTTATTTTTTTGTATTCAAATCTGACTATATCATCATGTATAAATTAATTAATGTATTGTGTTTGGTAGTGGTGGTGACTGCAATAGAAGAATCGAATCTTTGAAAAGAGCAACCGTCGAGTTTCTTGCTGGTTCTTCTCGGTAGGAAAGGCATTTTGAGCCAGTGGTAGATGTATTTGAAGATTCTGAAGTACTTGTAAAAGTTCGCACGATGTTGCATATGAATAAAACAGCCATATCTCTTTCAAGCTATCGTGATTCTATCTTGCAAGACTGCATCGTCACTTGCCGTCAGGTGTGATTGCAGTTAATTGCTAACTTTTCTTCAAATAAAATGAAATAGAGGGAGAGAGAGAGACAGCCTTAGAGTTTAAAAGTCCAAAATAAAACGTTAAAATGTTGGAACTTTGGCCCCACCTCCATGTTTAATGAAGTGTTAATTCAGTTAACCTTCACGTTCAATCAAATTGTCGGTATGATCAATGTTTACATTTTCTAAATGGTTTTACACTTCCGCATGGCTGATCGTATTTGGACTTAAGAATTTTTAGACCCTATTGTACATAAAATTTTTCAATTGATAAATAATTAACCTAATCTAATCGCGGTACTTCCGAAAATCTCTGAAACATTAACTTTTGTACACACATTTCGTTTTGTAAATCATGAAATAGAAGCTAAAGTTACATTCAAAATCAAAATGTATGTATTTCACGTAGGTCAACTAGCGTCTCTTACCTCTGTGACTCTACCACTTCAGAATCCAGATTCTACTGAGTAGAGCCGGCAACAAATTCAGCCGTTGTTCTATTTAAATCATAACTGAAAGTTCAGTTGCTTGCTTCCACACAACTTTGTCACTAAGGAATCCCAACCCATATTATAAATGCATGCGTGAAAGGTTTTCGTTTGTCCTTCAATCACGCCGCAATAGAGTATAGATTTTCGTGTTTATTTGGGTATGGTTGAGAACCTGGAGACTGGATCATAAGCTATTTTATATCCCGGTAAAACAAACAGTTTCTGCAGGCTATGCTATTTTTCAAGCGTTTGTCGTTCGATAACGATGCAACAAAATTACAGACAGATGTGCTGATGATACCTAAATTTTCTGTGAAAATCAGAAAAAATTTACCCTTCCATCAAAAAGTATTTTACTAAAACCGGAATTATTCTTCCCTTGAGCCACGCGAGCGAAGCCGCGGGTAAAGGCTTAGTTCATCAATAATTGTATAGTAACTTAGACTTCGTACTTGTGTTTCAACACAATATTTAGGTAGTATTGTGCTATTTATTACTTACTAGATTCCTTGACCCGTGCGCAGTGATATTGATACCGATATTCCTGTTCGCGCTGCTCCACGCAGCGTCGTACTCGCTCACCATACTTGATGTAAGCAATTCTAAACTTGCACTTTTATTTTAAAGAGTGTAATTTTCTTTTTTAACCCCTAACCTGGGATATTATTAGTTTAACATGTGTATTTGTGTCTGTCTGTGGTATTGTAACGCTCAAACGGATGGACCTATTTGAATGCAGTTTCTTTTGATCAAAAGCATGTTTAATTATAAACTAATATTATAAAAAAGTCTGGAAAATCAAAGAATTCCAACGGGATTTTTTAAAAACCTAAAAACCATGTGAATGAAATCGCAAGCATCATCCCAGAGACGGAAATAAGCTACTTTTTGACCTGCAAAATCAAAAAGTATTTTTAAGTAACTTAAATTCACACGGGCGAAGTTGCGTCGAGTCGAATTTTGTAAAAATAATTAAAGGTCTTCTCGTATAGATTTGAAAATCTGATGACGCCTGCTTCTATCCAGCTTTTTCGTGTTTTCAGACCCTAGGACAGAACTCGATGTGGGTGGCTCGGCTGCTCATCTCGCTGGTGGAGTTCCAGTCGCGCAATATCCTGCGAGTCGCCGCGCTCACGGAGATCGTGCTGTTCCCCATCGTCGTTATCATGGCTATCACGTGAGTGTTGTATACTGACGCTAGGGCAGAACTCGATGGTGTTCACGAAAAAATATTAGTTTACTGAGTCACATATAGATGGCGCTGTCCGTTATTAACTTGCAGTGTTGTAGGTACATACACAAGTGTTAGGTGTATTTTGTACGATGGTACGGAATCCTTTGTGTGCGATTCAGACTCGTATTTGTCCGGTTTTATTATTTAGATGAGTATTATCTATGTAAACCTTTTTTCCCAGCGGTAACTGCGGCTACCTAACACCGTTCGTGTATTACTACTTCGTGATGTGGCGCTACGCGTCACGTCGCAACCCGTACACGCGCAACACGTTCCGCGAGTTGCGCGTCCTGGCGGAGAACACGGCCGCGCGCCCCAACATGCCCGCGCCGCTCCGCTCCGCTCTACTCTCCGGCGTCAACTTCGTGTGTTCCATGGCCCCGCCGGTTGAAGTACAACAGTGAGTATACCCTAAAGTGTACACTTTACTCTCTGTTAGAATTTGTAAACTATTTTTTATAACCTTTCAACTTCAACTCTTAAGTTCGAGCCTTTTTGAGCTTCCCGAACTTCTCTAATTATTTCTTATTAGTGAAGCTTCTTGAGCTTCCTTAATTTTTTCTATGCGTCTTAATCATTTTTGCAGAGATTCCTGAATCATTTTATCACATTCTGGGTTAGTTTGGCGTAATGCAGTGGGCTCTTTAGACTCTGCGGAAAAAGATACCACTAGATTTATAGGTCTGAAAAAGTTTAATTTAGAAGAATAGTACACAATGTATAATCACTTCTTTTTTTACTGAAATATGTAACAATTTACCATGTCAAAGATTCTTTTGTCATGTTCTAAAACTTTTTTTTATCAATTGCAGGTAAAGTGCAAAACTGACACTAACATTGGGTGGTACAACGGCGAGCTACCTGAAGTACATAACTGAGTCCATTTTGCATATATAAGGGTCTTTTACTTTTAAGACTGCATTATAGTATTTAAGTTTTCGCTTCCGACACTTTAAAAAAACTGCAGCCCACTTTACACCATAGACGAACGATCTGAATGATCATGAATCTATATATTTATGGATAGAATACCTAATACTTGAAGCAAATACTTACCTACTTATCGCTAACCCACTTCGATTGCCGAGCGAGAGCGAGAGGTCGAACACCACTAGGGTCCGGCCTCTCGCTCTAATTTGTTAGTCGAAATGGGATAGCGATAAGTAGGTATATGCTTCAAGCATGTATTAAGAGCGACCGATTTTACTATACATTCATGATCCATCATAAACCAGGCAACAAGCGATTTCGCTTGCAATATAAAGGACATGAGAATGATAGCGTCAAACTTGCTTTATCACTGTAAACCTGCATTTGTGTACCTACCTTAGGGCATTTAAATACTCATTCTTATTCGATTCGTTTTCGTAAAAATACGATTCTCCGTCATACAAAACGTAGGTGCATAATATACTTGTGCACTCATTTGATTCGTATTTTGACGGATCCGTATAAAGACAGACCAAATTAGTGCACAAGCGTACGTACATCTTGTACAACGGCCACTACGAATCGTATTTTTACGAAAACGAATACGAATGAGTGCAAAAACGCCCTTAGAGATATAGAGACCTATTCAATGATATTATACCATAGCTATGGTGTGTAGATATTACAAGGCATATTAATTTGACACACAAGCGCATGTATTTATTTTCACTTTTTAAATTACAATTGGAGCTTCGTCTCTTTTGAGTTTAATAATAATAGGTTTCTATAATTCTGTAGGTGCGTTATATTGTTTCAATAGGTGTTTGATCGTCACCAACAAAGTTTTGATCACATTGCTATTGTAGTATTGCCATAGTGTAACTGTTGTTATTGACTAAACTTATGGCCAATCTGAGGTTACAACAATTGAGGAGTTGGCGATTTGAATTGTGTAATTGCACGTGATATTTTTTCAGGAGGAACAAAAAACATAATAAAACTGTTGAAACCGTTTTGATCGAAATAACGAATTTTGGACTTAATTTTAGCACAGTTTTAGGCGGTTTTGCTAGGAAATGTGTTCAAGTTTGTGTTCAGTATTCGAAACCAGGCTGCATGGTCTACGACTTTTGCCTTTCCTGAAGGGGATGAAAAATAAAACTAACTTAGTACATATTCGAAATCATGGACTTTAGACTGAATTTTGGCAGTTTTAAGCCGTTTTCTTGGAAAAGAGTAACCGATTTTTATTAAATGGGCCAAAAACATCTGAATTAAAAAGTACCTACCTATTTTGATTGTAAGTCTAATTACACAGTACAAGCTCTTCAATTTACTGTCACACTGCAGTTGTAAATGTTTGGCGCTACGGCCGCGGCCCTTTGGTAATCAATTTGCCAGTAGGTACCCTACTGTCATCCTAATGATACGATATTTCTTTGAATCGATTTATAGCGAAAGCTATGTGTTTTTGCTCACAGTGCTATTTAAAAAACACAACGTTTACATTTTTATACAATTTATATTAAATAAAACATCATTTATAAACTCCATCAGCTATTTTTGGTTGTATTTGTTAATCTAGTATTTTGTTTATTCTAAATGGGACAACTTAAGGTATTATGTTAAGTTTAATTAATTTTATTTAAGATCGAGAAGCGAACAATTTTGGTCCAATTTAAGTTAGAGATTAGAAAATGTTAGCATATTAATAAAAAAAATATTTAAAAGTTTTATGGAGCATATTACATTATTACTATTAATTATGTACAACTATTTTGTCAACGAAATAAGGCGTTAAGGTTTTTGTTTTCTGATCGCATTTTGTTGAAATAGCTGTTTCTTTCATTCCATTTGTGAATTTAATTTACAGAGAAAAAAATTGTGACAGGAATAATTGCCGATAAACATTTTTGTAATAAGTAAGTATTAATGCACGTGGTTTGGGATGGATGTAACTTTGATTTTTCAATAAACGATGTGGTAAGATTTTGTTGTATTTTATTTTCATCATATCTTTCCACGATAACAAGTAGTCTGCATGCGACATATTGAAATAAAACCGACCAAGGGCGAGTTGAACTCGCACACAAAGGATTCCGCAATCCTCACATTGCAAGTTAATAACAACAGCGCCATCTATATGTGATTTCGTAATATATTTTTATACATATGATGTAATCACGAATTCACGGTTTTTCCGAGAACCGTGATTTCGGGTATTCGGTTTATTTCCTTTCCGTGTGCTACAATACCTAGATTTTAGCTAATGAAAGATGACCCTCGACTTTTTTCCAAACTTTTTAGTGGGCAACCCTAAAACGTCGATTGACGTCATCCATTTCTTATGTAAGTATGACAATTTAATTTTGATACTTGGTTTAAATTCGTAAAAGATATTAATATTAATCATGTTTTCTAAAACCATGTCTCTTATTAGCACATAGCTTTTATTATATTACGATTGTTAGCGATACGATATTACATCATTGGTTATGATTTCTGATTTTAACACAAAAAATGTTTCCTTTGATAATAAAACTAGAAGATGTATCAGGGATATCAAAGTGTCTGGGAATCGAACTCCCAAACCCAGTTTTTTCATTTCATTAGCCAGACTCCTCTACCTACCTGCCAAATTTCATGATTCTGGGTACCCTATAGGTTTTACTGACAGACAACAGTCATCCTATAAGGGTTCCTTTTTTCCTTTTGAGGTATGGAACCGTAAAAAGCAAGAGCTACAACTGCGTAGATGACGTCATTAATGACACTACATGTTACATTCATTCGTGCTTGATGAGTAAGACAGAACATTAAATCGCATGAGTAGAAGAGTAACGCTCTAAATGTGAACATTAAGTCCTAGTTTTGCCTTCACTTTAGATGCCAATGTAACACACACACACACAAAATTACGCATGCTACCTCCATGACACCTATTTGGCTCTGCCAGAACAGATTCTAAAAACTGGCAAAGGTTTTGATTGCTTGACTAGTAAATTGAAAAAGATATTACCTTGTTTAGGGTTCGGTACCTCAAAAGGGAAACCGAAACCCTTATAGGATCACTCACTTTGTTGTCTATCTGTCATGTTGAGAAGTGAAAAAAAAATTTGTAAATAGGGTTTTAGTATATTTATTGGCTTATGAGCTAAGCGACGGCCGGCACGGGCGGCACAGGCGCGGGCGCGGCGGAGCGCACGTCGGACGTGGGCTCGGAGGGCGCGGGCTCGTCCTTGGGTTCCGTCACCAGGATGTGGTCGGGCTGCGGCTTCTTGGGGCCGTTCTTGCCTTGCTGGTCCCACGGCAACATGATCTTTACCTGAAAGATAAAAGAGGATAAATTAACGGCTGAAAATTTCAATAATAATTTAATGTTTTTAGTTGGAAATATGCACTGAATATTGGAAATCTTCATTGGGGCCTAGTAGACTATTAGTATTATTACGCGATCCTCTGTATTATAATCCAAATATTGATGGTATTTAGAATAGAATAGAATAGAATAGATTTTTATTCAAATAAACTTTTACAAGTGCTTTTGAATCGTCAAATAATTTACCACTGGTTCGGAATGCTGTTCCTACCGAGAAGAACCAGCAAGAAACTCGGCGGTTGCTCTTTTCAATTGTTCAATTTACAATAATATTCTATACTATACAAGCAATTGATGGTATTGCGATAATATTGACAGATTTCAAAATGTTTGTGAAAATGTTCAACTTGCACCGTACAAGAGCTCATACAGACAAACCCTCCAATAAACAAGTTGGTTCACTCTTCCACAAAATATTAGGCTCCCAGCCACAGGGCTGGCAACCCCTGATATTGTGGATACTTTGAAAGTGGTTTACCATTACCATTGGTTGCATTTTAATGCAACAGCATTGCCCACTAATCCAAAACCAGTCAAGTGCGAGTCAAACTTGCACAAGGGTTCCATACCATCTGCAAAATATACCTATGTACTATATTAATATAACTTTCAAAGATGATCTGTGAGTTAAATAATTCTTAACTAACCTTGATTCCAAGCACTCCCTGTCTGAGCAGCACATGTCGTGTGGCAGTGTTCACATAGTCATTGCACGGGTCTCCAGAGTGGATCATGAGGCCGTCCACAAACTTCATGGACTTGGCTCTCTGGCCTCTAAGCTTGCCAGACACCACCACCTCACAGCCTCGGGCACCAGACTCCATAATGAACCTGAGCACACCATAGCATGCACGCCTAACAGCTAGACCTGAAAGTTATAGGCAAAACATAATTCTTTCCTCTTTTGAACTGTTAAAACATGATTTCTCTTTGGAGATTTCTAGTACTATTTAATAATTATGCAACAAAACCAACATTACTGAAAAGTAGGCTTTTTTAGTTGGTGAAACTAAAATGATTTAAATAAGACAACAAATTCATCAGCGACAGCTATTTTTTATAAATTCTGTGCACACATATTATTATGTTGTCTAGTAAACATACTGAAACTTTTAAACATTAATTCTATTGCATGTGTTCAAACTTCAAATCCATTTATTTGACTAGAAAATACAACCACAGCCAGTATTCACAACTATAATCAAACCACAGTCTAAGTATAATTTTAATATAATACATGGCAATCGCGGGTGCTGACTGCGGATGTGCAGGGTGTCCCCCGCCTCATACCTTGATTGCTACCTCAACCTGTCGCATACTATAATTATGTACTTAGTGTACAATGTTAGAATGAATGTGCTAATTAGCTCATTCATTAATTATAGCAAATGTATAATATCATAGTTTCTGTGGTCAAACAACCATGATAAATACTAGATCTAATAAAAAAGCAACTCACCTCCAATAAGCTTGTATCTGAGAGACTCAGCCTGAGCAATAGCACAGAGACCCCTGGTTGCCACCTTCTCGGCATATAGCTCCACAGACTGCTCAGGAATGTTAAACCTCTTCTGCACCACTGAGGTCAACTCGCGGATCCTCCGTCCCTTCTCTCCAAGCACGCTCTGTGTCCTGGTTGCCATGATGATGATTTCTGAACGGGTCGGTGTAACGCGCACCTCCACACCCGAGTATCCATCTTCAGCCAGTTCCCGAGTAAGGAACTCATTTAATTCCGCCTTGAAAACTCCGTCGCCGACGAACTGTAATACCACGGAGAGGTTATGTTTTGGTTACGTTATTTATTGCAAATTTCGGAATTATCATCACTTGGGAATCGTAAAATAGGGTAACAAAAGTGGCCAAATATAATTTGGGGGCTTGTTAGCAGTAAATCAACGAAAATAGGAAATAAATATTAACAGGACCGTCGCACAAATCCACTCACATCACCGAACGCACTTTAAACATTTTAAAAATTTACTCAAGTACGCATTCGTAGGATTCAAGATTGTATTGGAAATCGTGTATTTAATTATTTCAACACATAATTCAAACATACTTTTCGCTTTTTGGAAATGTTGTTCACCGCCATGATTGCAAAAGGAGCGGAAAACACAAAAGACAATTTTGTGAAAGATAAACGTCAATGTCAATTTAAACCTTTTTTTCAATATTTGTCTTTGGCTCTAGATTCAAGCTACGTCTGTGTCACAAAGCAAAAGGGTTGTCAGTATCAGGATTACTCCTTGAATTTAAGCTAGATAATGTGGCTAATTTTGCTGTCCTAAATCTATTAAAATGATCAGTCTAAATATATTGCTATTCCTTTCATTTCCATGCACAAAAGGATACCACGAGATCTGGACCTGTCAATTTAGTTTTAATTCAGAGATTGTTTACACAGAATAAGCTTTAAAGTGCTTATTTGAGCGGTGAAGGAAAATATCGTGAGGAAACTTAGTTACACACCTAAGGGTTCTCTATAATGTAGTAAAAGATGTGTGGAATTTGCCAATTCACAGTGGGCCAGCAGTACGGTCTAAGCCTTTCTTCCCCTGAAATGAAACCCGTATTTAGTAGTAGGCCAGTAATAAGTTGAGACGCCTACGATGAAAATGATTTGATATATTTACCTTTGTTTCACTATTGTGGGAATTTTTAATTTTTTGACGTTGCCAAGCGTTTTTTGAACCTTAAAATGGAAAGAAAAGGTCAAGTCTAAAATAAAATAAAAAACATTATTTACTCAATGCAATTTATTACTTAAGATCATTCCATTACATACAAACGCACCATAATATATACTTAGCATAACAATTATTTATTGTGGATATTAATAATATTAAAGTGAATAAATTTTAAACATACAAATATGTAAATCAAACTGTATGTAGGTATATGAATTTTTTCTAACAGCAAAAAGAGACGCATTGATGACAAATGGAACACACGGCCAAAATTTAAAACAGTCATAAGTCATAACAATTGCATCAAATTTGAATTATTGCGTTTACAAAATTCATGTGTAGGTATTTCATAAAAAGCATGTGCTTGTTGGAGCAGGAGTGGATTCCAAAAGTTATATACGACTACCACATACTTACGATTGAATAGTAAGTAATATTTGATTTACCATTACAATCACTACAGACAATGTTTGAAAAAATAATGACGTGAAAATATATTTTACAAATTACACATATAATAACATAAATTCGACAAACTCTAATAATAACAATAATAAATTAATAAAACTTCTAAAATTCATATTTTAACTAGTTACGATTCGATAACTTCAGAATATCAGTTATCATATAATGTAAATTGATTAATCTTAAATTAACTATACGCTAAGTGACGCTTACGAAGAAAATAATAATAATTTTGACAACCTTTGCATTATCCCGTTCGATACTCTAATAGCAACTACAATCCTACAAATTATTCTAGGCTATGTCATTGACTATTACATAACAACATTTTATTAATATGGGTATCATCTAAACTAGATATTCCGTTATAATATGGTACGTGTGCATTAGGCAGCAGTACTTGAATGGCATTCGCTATATTGCAAACAGGCATAAATTTCAATTTCTTAGTAAGGCGTGCTCATTGCTCATGCAATGCTCACACTGATCTATTTAATGATGCCACCACTCAATTAATTTGCCATGCGTACTACATTGCCTATATCCTATAAATGCATGCGAACGCAAAACGGTAGCGAAGGCAATTCATACAAAATTCTTAATTATATGTTATTTATATGTTAACTGAATTTAAAGTTAATGAAGCATAAATAACGACTTTACGAGTCAAAGCGAAATTTTAACTTTAGCGTGTAACGTGGGTGCCACTCCTAAAAACTTAATAAAAAAATTAAGTAACTTATTACTATTATGTTCTACTAGATTATACTTACTTAGCTTTTCTGCGAACAAATCGTAAAATACACGAGCACTGAATATGCTTATTATTAAATGGACAGGACAGTGGTTATAACAGTGTTATGCGAAATATACAGGTGATCTTAGAAGCTAAAAAATCATAAATCTTACATCTAATCCAATTTTTGCATCTTATAGTTAACTTATTTTAATGGACAGAATTGCGTGTAGCGTGTTTTTTTATTAGCGTGCTTGCAGATGAATTAGCAATAGGTAAGTATTATATTATAACAAGGCCTGTAAGCATGATTTTTCCCCGAGTTTCAACTCTGGGAAAAATCATGCTAACAGCCTTTTTTTGAGATTTTGGCTTTGTGGACGCAGAGTAATATTATATCGATGACGAAAACAGCGTGCGGACATACAAAATGGAAAGAGATTTGCAATGCAAAAGATCTCAAATGAATTCCTACGAATACCACATGAATAACATGATGCTTAATTTGTTTACTCAAATAGATTTATTATTTATGTTTATCAAAATACAATAAATTAAAGATATACGTGAGTAGCTTGATGATAACTTAGAGTAGAACTAAGTCATGAAATTGCTTAGAGTAGCAAAACTGCTAAGGGTAAATTAATAATAAGTATTAGTATTATTATCTATCATAAGATTATTATTTAGCTAGAAATAGTTTTAAAAGCACGAACTATAGTAGCATTAGGTTTTACTAAAAAGACACTACAGTAGGACGTGAGACAAGGGTTCAAGGGACGTTTGTACAATTTTCTAGAAGGTACTACAAGACTTTGTAACTAGAATTGTCTAGAACATTCTTTAAAGATTTCAACGTTTTTAGCTTAAACAAGATGCGTAGACATATGAATGGTAATGAAGGCAGAGCAATAACATTTTTTTAATTCATACGATAACTGTTTTCTTTCGATGATTTGGGGAGATATTGCGTAATTAACTAGCAATTCCAGAGGTTCTATTTTGACAGAGTTTCAAAAAACTAGAACGCAAGGCCGCAAAGTTATTTTAATAAGGAAAAAAATTGACAATTGAACATAAGCCCGCAAAAATAAAACGATTCGAATTTTGAATTGCATACCTGGTGAATTACGCAACCACTCCCATGTAATTTTACAATAGTTTTGGCACAGATAGATATTTAGAAGATATATTTTTATTTCTAGTGTGCAGTTTAAAGCCTAAATCACAGAACGGAAGGAGCGGTGCCGGTGTGGTGATGCAAAAATATAGCTTTCAACAATTTTTTTTTACAATAAAGTTCAATCGCGTTCTATCCTGGTATGGATTCCCAGCCGTAACACAATATTTAGCATTAAGTACCTAATATTACAAATATCCTCTATGTTCATACTAAGACTTATTGACATTATTTAATTAGCGAAACTTGAAACTTACGCCGCCACAAGACAACAAAGTAGGGCTAGTGAAATTCCTCGATTTCCTGTCCACGCAGATGTAAACGCTCCTCTTACATTTCAATATACACACAGATACATTGGACACCGTAATGAGGACTATCTTTACATGGATAATATTAGAAAAATTGCTTGAAAAAACGAAAGAAGAATATCTGTTTGTCAAGATTTGTTCTCTTAATCTTTGTAAAATTTGGTAGACTATTAACATTTAAACTAGAATATTAATTATTATAGCAGTAACAGTATATACTGTTCAGGCCTGAAATAAAGCAAAATTATTGATGACCGATTAATATTGAAAGGCTGAGGCGCCAGAGAAGTCGTTTTAAACCTAACGAGGCTATTAAAATATGCTGTTTCAGCCGGGAACTGTTCACTATTTGTCGAGGAAAAAACAGACACAGTTGTTGCAGTTGATCGTTTAGCGACGCAACGGAACGCTCGAGGAATCTCGTGTACATGAAAATAATTGTAGTACACCATCGATGTATATGGATTAGCCTTTCCCATACAATTCCGTCCGCAAAAATACGCTTGAATCTTACGTCATCGTCATTGACAAAGTCAATAGACTTTTGCAAATTCTATTGACTTTTTGAGCGCGTTTTTTATCTTCCAAGGGCCCATCCATATACATCGATGTAGTACACTCTGTAAGCGCAATAGGAGAGCTTGAAGCTGTCATAACTGCTTCAAGCTCGCACTAAACGGCCGCTCTAACATTACTTTAGTCTTGTGGCAGTAGCGTTGTTATTTCGCGCCCAAACCGTCATTATTAAATAGACTACATTATTTTTTGTAGCTCACTTAATAAAAACACCTTATTTACTAATAAAAAATATAAAGTGAATACTCGGATCGGCTGTTTACCGGTCATATACCTGCTTAAATAATTTAAAAAGAAAATAAAGGAAATAAATAAAAAGCAACATAAGTCAATATGACCATTTAATAAAAACCAAAAAAAAAGGATAAACATTAAGTACAACAATATAAGTCAATTTCATTAAGTACTAAGCCTACCCATCACCAATGAATAAGAAAACAAAATAGGAATGGTTCTTGAAAACATTTTCAAATTCAATTACTTGAACTAATACTTTAATTGCTTAAATAATAATGCTTTAGTAATACCATAAACAAATTCAAAATATTTGAATAAATAATAATACAGTAAAATATTGCACATAAATAATTTCAATTAAGTATCTCAAAAAGTCTTCAGTTGAATAAAATAATGGACGTCTTGAAGAGATCGCAATAAAGGAAAAGTAACTATGGCACTAAAAATATGTTTAATACTAAAAAAAAATTGGTCAAGCAATATTATACAAATAAAAATCATTTTATAAATAAAACTGGAATGTCAAAATGTAAAATTTAACTTATACAATATTATATTTTATCTACATACCAACTGCAGCTGCTTTTTATATCGATTGATTTAAATGTAAAAGAAATGAATGCTAAACATTTCCAACATTTATCTAACACTATAATAATATATTATTATTTATAATTAAATTATGTATAATTATTTTTGTGAAGTTCTTCACTATTGAATGGTTCAAATAAGTATTTTAGTTTCGTTTTGGCGCTAACTACTGGTACTTTAAAACACCTTGATAAAAAATGGCGGTCTCATAGCAGCTATCTTGTTTGGCGGCCATTTAAACTGATGGTAGCGTTATTTCTGTTCGCAAGAAGATCCTTTCATTTCGCGCTCAAAGAAGTATTCTTTCAAAAACATTTTATTTATGAAAAAAAAAGATTTCTTTACCAATTTCAATAGTGAAGAACAGTACAAATATAATGTTAGAAAATCTGCTCATTTACGCAAACTAACTCTTACTACTGCTTAATAACGCTTTAGCAATCAATATAGAACCTAAAATATACTCCACGAAAACTTTTAAATACCAAAATCTCATTTTAATAAATCACAATTAAACGAGTCAGAGAACTTCGCATTGTGACAGAATATTTTTGTTCCAAATGTAGAAAGCGTTAATTTCTTACCGGTTGGTTACAGTTCTACTTATAATGGCGGGAATTTTGACATTTAAAAGTTTTTGCGCCTCTTATGAAAATGGCAGACAACCATAGACAACACGGTTTACAAACGTCAAAACAGCACGAACGAATTTCAGTTTTATTTCCAGAAGGTAAGGTAGAACATTGGTTGTTCCATTTTAGCCATATTAATGTGAATGGGAATTAGGTAGTAGGTACGTAAAACTTGCGAGATAAAGCTATCTTATTTGCAATACATTGTATTCGGAAAATTTTGGGAACCTATCGTATTATCAGCAAAGGAAAACCCCTTACAGGAAAGGGCTTATGACCCTCAATAATGAGTCAAGACCCCTTTAAAGGGGTTTCCATAGTAATGAGGAATACAACGCAGAGAGATGAGATACAGCTGTGGTTAGTGCTTGCGGAACTAACTACACCTATATCTGCTATCAGTGTCGTAGACATAATATTATTCTCCTGTTGTTCATTGCTGAGACTATTGATTAGATTAGATCTAACATTCACATGCTGTCATTTTCACAATATTGCCAGCGGAAAAGAACAGTATGATTATTATTAACCTGTGTAAATCCTGACACTTAAAATTAACTAAAATAAGACAATCAATTTTAAGCTCTATCCTAATTGAAATAAAAGCGATATTCGTTTGTCGTTAGAGGTTGTCTTGTGATGTTAGACGCTAAAGCTAAGGTATTCCCAGCCTCAGTAGCGCTGCTGGTACTCGTGGTGCCATCTGTTGAAGTCTATGTGGAACACCACAAGGGAACCGTTCTCCAGACCGGCTAGCAGGAACCTAGAAGAATATCAAAAAGATACACTTTAGAATCTTACAAAGAAGCAACCGCGCATCCACCAAAGTGGGCACGATGGACATGCCCACAACCCTAATAGACTTGTGACGTCATACTCTAACGGTCTGCTTTACAGTTGTAAAATTGTAATTTTTGTTAGTGAAAACATATAAATTTTACAGGTTTACTAATGTACTAGTGCTCGTTCCACGGCTTCGCCCACCTGGAACTATACACTGCACAAAACTTGGTCAGGGCGTCATAATATATTTTGTAAAGATCTCCTTTGTAGGAATGCACTATGTCGATTATAAGCGAGTTCATGCTCCGACTCACACTTGGCCGATTTTCGGGAGGCTGTGCCCACAACCTTTTTTGAGATCTGGATCTGCGCCTGTCTGCCAATCCGCATTGGGCCAGCGTGGCAGACTATGGCCTAGCCCTAAACCCTTCTCACTCTGAGAAGAGACCCGTGCTCAGTAGTGGGCCGGTAATGATCATGCTGTTGATGATAAGAAAGTAAGGAAGTTTACCTCTGGTCGTGGGAAAGAGCAAGACTGGTGACCGGAGCGCCGGCGGGCGGGAAGGCGTACAGCGGCGCCAGCGTGAAGGCGCGCCACACCTCCACCACGCCCGCGTCGCCGCCGCACACGAGGTATTCGCCACAACGCGATAGCACCAGACACTGGAACGAACATACATATATACAGGTCAAACATATAACCCTCTTTTTGGGCTTCGCCGCAGTCGGGTAAAAATACCGCTAAAATGGCTCTTCTGCGATTCGGTCATCGTAAAAAAAAGCTTTCGAATAAAATAAATAAAACAAAGAAAACGTTTCAAATCACTAGATATACCTAAAGATAGATTATTCCTAAGCATTCATCACTTTATCTTTTTTCTACACTACCATTATGGCAGAGTGCGCAAAACAAAATTGGGTATTAGCCTGAATCTATTTCAAATATTCGCTGTGAAAGGACACACCTGTATGAGGAAACTTTGATTAAGATAACCAGTTCTACCCCAGATAATCAACTGGTGCTACTATTTTTTCTTTAAGTTAATAGTTAAAGCCTAGAACAAAATTTAAACATGTCTCTAGTGCTGTTTTTGCCATGATTATTTATTTTATGGGATAGCAAGGGTAGAATAGAAGGGTAGTTACTTAGTACAATTTACAAAAAATACCAGGAATACAGAAAACGCTAAGAGGAAGAACTCTTACCTGGAAGTTATCATTATGAGTCTCGTGCCGTAATCTCCGTCCGTTCAACGTGAACGCAGCTAGATGTCCTTTTGCGTACGCCACCACAACCACTCCTTCCCTGGACAACGCTAACTGTTGAGGACTTGTCACTCCTTCCGCTGCGACTAGCGAGCGTAGGAGCTCACCGAATGTCGTATGAATTAGGACTGGGCCATCTAGAATAAAAGAGTTCAGGTTAAATAATAATCCAGTATCTGAAGGGAGATCGCAAGATCCATTGTAAAGTAATATAACAGTAATGTACAAGTAAAGCCCTTACATATTATGATACCCCCATTTGGTATAGTTATCTTACTTTGAAAATTGAAACATATTTTAATATTTTTTTGTGACGTAACCACAAATTCAGTTTTCTGATTTTTTCCTTTACCTGTGCTAGTGCTGTGCTAGACCTAGTTACTGACCTGCCAAATTTCATAATTCTAGGTTAACGGGAAGTAAGCTATAGCTTTTCTTGATAGACAGACAACAAAGTGATCCTATAAGGGTTCCGTTTTACCTTTTGAGGTATGGATCCCTAAAAATAAGTTTGGTTAATACTTACTGACTGAGGAGGATATGACCAAGCCAAGTTCAGCTGAAACGAGCACGCCGTTTAGTGGTGCGTCGTGCCCCGTCAGCGTGACGCGAGGCGCGGGCGTTTCACCTTCACCCACTATGCCTCCGTGACGGGCAGACCTGGAGGAAAACATACATATTAGGAAACCGTTACTAAGTGATTACCTTCTGGACGATTCCGAAATATACGATAATCTGATTGCTACTATCTCACTAGTTATGCTCATAAGTTGACAAACCTTTCTCTTTTTAGGGATTCCTACCTGGAGCGTGCCAACGGGAGCCTAACTAACCACCAAGACTCCACTGTCCATCCATTCGTCCATCTGTCTGTCAGAGGGCTGTATCTTGTGAACCGTAATGGATAGGTAGGGTTGAATTTTTTACAGAATGTATATTTTGGATATTGCTGCTATGATAACAGATTGTTATTTCTTGTACGGTGGTAAGAAATCATTCGTGTGCGAGTCCGACTCGCACTTGACCGATCTTTATTTTAGTTACCAACTTGTACTTTAATTATTTAACCTCACTTTAATCGCTTGATATGCAACTGACCCTAAGATCTAGCCTTTGTGGTGTATATCAATTTGGTGACTTACCAATGCCATAGCAGCACAGTGCAGTCTTCAGAGCCAGACGCGATGTAGCAGTCCGATGTGATGTTACATTCAGAACGCGACACGCACGTCACCACGCCGTAGTGGCCGAATATTATCTGTACTATTTTCGCTGGAAAACAACAAATTCTAGCTCAGAATATGCTTTAATATTTCACATAGATTTAAAAACGCCATTACGGCCGAAATTTATTTCATTGAAAAACGAGCATGAGTGGAGTACCTCATAAATTTGATACTGACAATGGAACCTAATTTATGTTACTTTATAGTGAAGAAAAATCATACATTATTAATGTAAAGAACGGCTATTCCGAATAAAAATCGTGTTCTACAAAACTGTCAAAACAAAATACCAAATTATAAGCAAAGACTAGAATCATGAAATTTTTGTTTGAAAGGCCAATCTAGTGAGAGTACATAGAGATTGTCCGCTTAAACGTACTTGGTTTACGGAATTCCGTCAGGTTTTGTGCATTTTAATATTGATCGTTCCAAAGGTGTATGATTATTATTAACAAATTGATAATCTGGTAATTTGAAATCGTTTTAATTGAAAAATAGTTACCCGTCTCAGTAGAGAATACTCGGAAGCTGTTGTCCCAGAAACCAGCGGCGATGAGGAAGCGCGAGTCGACGGTCGTCACGAAGCAATTGCTTCGCGCGCGTACTCGTTGCGAGAAATTGTCGCCCAGCTGACGACGCGACAACGCCTGCGCGCCGCCTGCCGCTAAACGTACAAACATGTTATCATCATATTATCATTGTGATTACAAAATGGTGGTAATTTCGTCTAACTCGAAATTTAGAAATTAAAATAATCAATCAAATAAAATAAGTAGTTCCGCCAAGTACAATCTCGATGTATTAGGCCCGATATCTACTTAAGTGGAGCGGAGAGGAGTGTTCAGTTTATGACGTGAAAAAATAATACTTTGATTGGTCCGCATAATATATCTGTGCTCATTTTTTATTATAGCAGATTAAGCTTTTGGTTTCTTGCAGACTTTAAGATTTTTATGGTAGGATATCAAAATTTATCCGGTAGAGGACAGTCACAGTTAAGCAGCAGGATCTCAGCGGACTTACCCCACACAGGGTCCATAAGAAGAGGGTGATGAGGCGGCGGATGGTCCGCGTGGCGCGCGGGCGCGGAGTGCGCGCAGCCGCCGCCCACCCAGCGGTGCGCCGCGAACGCGCGCGCTGCGCTTACCTGTCATGATTGACAATAATACTGTCATAATGCCCAAAAAAAAAGAAGTGTAATATTTTCAGGGTGAATGCATGTAAGTATCTTTATTCCACCTTAACTTCTGAATGCCTTTTTTTTTTTGTTGACGCTGGGGAATGCATTTAGGCAACTCCCCCGGAAGCTAGCCAGCCAACCGTAAGGCAGCCAGCCAGCTGAGGGAGGGTATGTGGGAATGCCTAAACAAATTTAGATGTACGGAGTTTCGTTAGAATCCTTAAAATATCCTGAGTGACACTAGCTGTAATTTTTTTGAATTTTTGTTTTCGTCCATTGTTCCCATCAAATTGAGAAGAACACAAAACGAAAATTAAAATTTAGTTTCCAGTCAATGTTTTTAGGAATTTTCAATTTGTAAACCCTACCAAGACTATATTGTGATGGAAAAAGTTGTATTTTGAGTTTCGATACAAATATGTTAACAAACTTGTGTAAAACATTAGGTAATTAAGAATTACTTACAGTAACAGCAGCGGGCATAGCCAACTGCGGATAAGTATTCGCTGATACATGAACGACAGCCGCATTTGAGGGTAGCTTCAGCCTCAAGCAGACATCGTCAGGCGCCGCCGCGAACATCAGAGGTGCCAGATGCATAGTCGACGCCCGCGGAGGGTGGGGCTCGCTTAGCAGTTGCGCAGGAGTTTGGCCAAAGCTTCGGATTTGGTCTTCAATCGCTGCTCGGGTTATTGGATCAGTGATCTGGTCTAGCCGTACTCCGCCTTCGTATGTTAGGTAGTAGAATACGTTTGTGGCACGTACTGCTTCGGGACCTGTAGATTGCAAAGAAATTTTCATTTCGCATGTGCAGAGGAGTAAATTGCTTCTATTTCTTTGAAAACGTGGAACATAAGGCAAGTTCACGGGTATCCATCTTTTTTGAAGATCCTGGATCCTCTGAACAATTACTCTGAGAGAGTTTCAGTGATTGATTATATTGTATCATTCAAATAGCATGCGGTGTCTTCTCTATGATGTCATATGAGTTTATCTTAAGATTTTATTCCCAAAATAGCACAAAAGATACACCATAGATTAGATATAGAAAGAACAAATACACAGTCCACATGTACTAGTATTTAGATTTCTAACATACTCTTTTTTTTTATCTAACATTCTAACCTTTTTTTCTAACATTCTCTTTTAGCATTATCTTACCTCTCTGCTTATAGCCAAAAATCAAATCGATCCACTGGTGCAGCTGACAGCTCACAAATTCCGACTCTAACGCCATGCGGTTGATTCTCACGAACTCCTCCGCAGAGGAAGCCCAGGGCGGAAGAATGACATCTCCCGAAGGTGACTCAGGAATTCCCAGTTTGTACCCTGAACTGTTTACTAGCATTTCCGGTAGGAAGAACAATTCTGGTATCAGTTCCTGGAAAGAGAAGGTTTTATGTTGAAGGTTCACTTGTGTCTAATAGTAAAATCGGTATGCATGATAGTTTCGATGGCAGGTGTCAATAACAGCTTCCAAAGTGCTAATCTTACCTTGACGTCGGAGGTGTCTCTCTGGCAGTTCTTCCACGAGAGAGCGATGGAAGAAAACAGCCGGTTGGGATGATCGAACTTGCCGCCGTGCAGGGCCAGGAACATTGTCGTCATTGGTTCCTGTAGATAAAACAACATAGTTTAGATTGGATTGAATGCATTTAAATTTTAAAGTATAAACGTAAATGGAATTCTGTTTTAGAAATCAGAATAAATTTTTTGAACGAAACCCGTATCCAACCAACATTTAGCTATAAGTTATTCAAACTAGTTAAATTAGTAAACATGAAATTCCTTCATTTATCCACTTGTTTGGTCCAATATAAATTACGCTATCTTGGCTTTACATACCTATAAGTGACCCACCCCGGCTTTGCACGAGTAGCTTATTGCGATTTTCGTACCTAACGGATCTCATGCATATACTCAGGAATAATGTAGGTTTCTACTGGTGACAGAATTTTTAAAATTGGTTCAGTTGTTCCAGAGATTATTTACTACAAACGAACTTACAAACTTTAAAAAGTATAGATTACGTTCGTTGAATTTTTTCAGGCGCTATAAACTGAATCTATGGACGTATTTGGTAGATATGTAAAGTTTAACAAGCTTTGATCGTAAAGGCGCGTTTCATTTGCGTCTAACGCGTTTCAAAAGCATATGAAGACATCGTCGTGTGTATAGCCCCTTAGGAATTCTCGTCATTATAATCGCCTTTGAATAACATGCATTCTATTTCCATAACATCCAAAAACGTCCACACTTTTACCCGTATACAGTATACAGAAGCCGTCGCATTGAATTTCGCGTTCCCCGCACATCTGTTGGCACGTATAAGCACGCACGCTGCAATTGTTTTGACGTGGCTCGCGTCTAGTTAATGTTACACGTAATTTAGTATGACCAGTGTACGGGGCTACAGTGTGGTATGCTTTGACGATACTATTTAGCTTAAATGTGGTCGAGATTACCTTTGAGGAGTATAATTGCAGTCATAACTTATTAGGAAGATAAAAGAAGTCAGAAGTTGTATTTGTTCACATATAAATTGAGTGAGTACACTGGAAATGACAGACAAACTATCCACTAGCTCTTCAACTAAGTATCTCAAGAAAGACAGGACTATCCACAGTAACTCAGGGAACTGGTCAATTTATTCATATCCTAATGTTGATTGCTATTTGCTAGCAACTTTACCAAATAAAAGCCCACTTCCCGCTATCTTCTTGAGGTTGTCAGTCTAGCGGTTTGGAGGTCGTCCCACACTGTTTAATATAAACCACCCCTACTTTTAATTAAATAAGAATGTTTCTCTACCGTGTAAAGTAGCTCCCTCGTGTATTGTAGGTCCCATTAAATTTAATTGTATCATATTTAATAGCGATTTGGAAGGGAACATAAATCACAGGTTTTTTGTAGTAAGAGAGTGCGTGGTGTGAAAATGAACGAATGTTGCGTTCAGCGTCGCCTCAGAGTATAAATCATGCGCGCGAGAGACACACTTCATTACGCTTTTAATTTTACGATGCACGCATTATACTGTACTACTATACTATATGTAGCCAGACTACAAGCGTTTTTGAGATTTTTATATTGTAGATTGCTAAATTTATGTTGGTAAGTTACCTACCAACATAAATTTAGCATTTTAACTGCCGATATATTTTCGACTCAGTTGCATATGAGTCGTGGTCACGACGGGAAATTTCAACAGTCTATCAGTGGTTTAACGTTGTGTATGCAGTTTTAGGTTTTCTTGACAGACAGACGGACAGACAGACGGACAGACAGACAGACAGATGTACAGACAGACAGACGTACAGACAGACAGATGGACAGATAGACAGACAGACAGACAACAAAGTGATCCTATAAGGGTTCCGTTTTTCCTTTTGACGTACGGAACCCTAAAAATGACAAAAAATAATAATTTGCCGAATTGATTTTAAGAAAAAATTTCCTCTAGCACTAACACCACGCCTTTCTCAGTCATGTTAATGGCGCCTACAGAGTGCTTTATTAAGACAATCCCGTTTCTAAATCTGTCCGAATAGCCCTGAAATCATTAACGCGACACAAACAAAATGGAAACTGAATACAGAGGAAATGAAAATAATTATCACAGGCATTATCTTCAACCAATATTTGCTTTCACCCGCGTGAAGTATGCGTGGTGTTCTGCATTTATCAATTTATCCCTCTGCAAATTAGTTCTTATTGAATTTATTTGTGTGGCAATGTTTTCTTTTCATTATTCTGTGAAACAAGAACTCCTTATTCTTAGGTATTAGGTATTCTTAGGTAGTTCGTGCGAAGTTTTGGGTGGATTGATCGGATCGTCCGATGGAATTTGTTTATCTGGTTGACTGTGTACATAGTGGTGGCTACATCAGAACTTTGAACTTCACCAATTCGTATTGAGTCATGTTGATACTTTTGTATTTCTAGGATGCTAAACCTGACCCAGAAAAACCTTTTGAATAGGATCTACCAAAGGGCGAGAAGGTATGAAATGTTAAGGAATAAAACTTGAAGATTTAATCACAATCAAAAGAATAAAAGGATTGGTCTAAACTCTAATGGTATTACTGAATTGGAAATTAAGGGATGGCTAAAAGCGGAAAAGGGTATATATACAAAGGAAGCATTAGGCTGATGATAAAGCAGACGTCTAGGTCACTATGGTCGGGAAATGTTCAAAATAAAGTAATTCAGGTACGATGTAGGCGCGGCGGCTTTAGTTCAGCGCGCCGATCGGCTGTGGCCCACACACTGCTCTACTCGCGCAATTAATCGCGACGCGCCGCACTAGGTCGCTTGCCTTTGCAACGCGATGGACGTTGAAACTGTAGCAGCGTGCGCGCTATTGCATATTTACCGACAAAATAGGGAGCGATGGGCATGAACGAGGAACTCAGCCAAACTACGTCTCTGCCTCCGTTCCTCGCGTCTTCCCATGCCACACGGGCAGGGTGTGGACGGGGGGTAAAGACTCACGATTCGTATCAGCCAGTTGAGCACGAAGGCGGCGGTGGAGTAGTGCGTGCCGTAGTGGAAGGGCGGTGTGGACTCGTGCTCCCACGTGTTGTACCGCTCCTCGAAGTAGGCGCGGCGGCTTGGGTTCAGCGCGCCGATCGGCTGTTGAAGTTTAAAAAAAATTAACAAGATAGTTTAAACTAAGGCCTTATACTCTTAAAAAATATATTTGTCGGATCCAGACACAAATATCCGACATATATAAATAAAAGAGTTATCGACATGTCGGCCATGTTGCAATTGTCGTGTATCATAATGTCAAAAGTCCTCTGATTGTGAAGTGGTTGAGATTTATAGAGCGTATTTTGATATTACTCAGACTTAAGTTTTAGCTAAAAGGAGACAGATTTATATCAGTGATTATAACGCTCTCTCGTTTTAACAGAGTCAAGTCTGAGGAAAGGCAAAGTTCGCTCGATAGATCTCAGCCTCGATACGTTTAGCATCGTTCAACGTTTGCGAGAAGTATTGAAAGTCTTTAGTTACATCGGAAGGCACAAATAGGAAGTGTTCTAAATGACCTAAAATCTGAATCTACATTGTATCCGTTCTAGTTTTTCTTATGCTCAGAATTTACTGTGTTACCGTTCGACTGAAATTGTAAAACCGTCAAGTGCGCAAAATTATGTATCTAGCGCTATAAATTAAAAAAAATTAACTTTTACAAATTTTGCATGATTATAATATGCACTTTGCTAGGATTATAAATTTCGCATTTACTGTCCGTCACGTGAACCAAACTATAATAAACTGGCTCAAGACCGTCGGTGTAATTTTTCGCATTTTTTTTCTGGACCTCGATAAAAAAATTCAACGGTATTCGGGCCCGACTTAAAATTACTTGCCGACCTATAGATGAATATAGTAATCCTCACTTGGCCAACGAAGTTGACTATGGCCTAACTCTTCTTCTCGTTTGGGAAGAGCCCCAGGCTCAGTAATGGATCGGCGAAAGGTTGGGACGGTGAAGATGATGCGTACCTTAGATAAATCTCTGTAGTTGGATGGCTGGCTGAGGTCAAGCTCTTCGCTCTCGTAGTTGGTGAGCACCCAGGGGAACACCGGGTACTGGTTCAAATCGTTGTATGTGCGACCTGGCGACAAAAACATAAATCCATATTAATATTATAGACTAGTAGATGATACACGCACCTTCGTCCGTGTGACTTTAGATTGTTTGAATCCCGCGGGAACTCTTTGGTTTTCCGGGATAAAAAGTAGCCAAAGTATTTGTTAAGTCAGGGTATAAGGCTCTTCTTCTTCTCTCTGGGCTGGTTTCCGCACACTTAAACGTTTACGTTTGTTGTGCGTGAGTTGCCCTCCCCGCTGAAGTCTTTCACTCCAGCCATCCAATCTCACTTCAGAAGCCGAGTAGACCGCCCAGGTTGCCGAGTGCTACATGGAGTGAGGTTAGGGATTTCAAAAGAGTATAAGCTATATTCCTTTCAGCCAAGTCCGGCCAGCAGTTTTTGCGTGAAAGAGTAGCAAACATACACATACACACATACAAAACTTTCACCTTTATTATATTAGTGTGATCCTAAAGTTTATCTGTCTGTCTGCTAGCTTTTTATGGCCTATTTGTGTAACCAATTTTGACGAAATTTGGTTCAGAGATAGCTTGCATTTTGAAGACGGACATACCTACTTAGACTACTTTTGGTCCAGCATTGGATGTCTATCGATTGATGTAGAACTTAGAAGACGCAACGATGCAAAAACGTCTTTTCTTAGTTTTATCTAGGTAATAAGAAAAATCAAGTTGTTTCATTTCGCAAAACTGTCATTATTTCAACTTAGTAAGTATCTATTAACATAATTGGATACTATAAGTCCGTTTATTGGAAATCTAGTTTAATAACCGTATCTACCTATAATTAACGATACGCTCAATAAATGATCTCTATCACAAATCATAATGATACAATTAATTACTGTAAACAACCGCAAATCTGTTCAAAATTAAAAACTTTCCAAACGTAGTGATGGGCTATGAAATTGTAAAATTTATGTATGAAATTTTAGAAGTTATAAAATCCCATAATGACCTCGACGAAAATCGAACCCGGGAGTCAACAGTTTACCACTGCGTTTGAGAAGTTTTTAATCTTTAACAAACATATCTATAAAATTTTATAAATATGTTAATCCTCTTCCATCACAGACTGCATCGTCACTTACCACCAGGTGAGATCAAAGTCAAGCGCCGACTTTCAATCAAAAATCAGAGGAGACCATTTGCGCAGAAGATATTAAGTATAGACGCCAACAAAGCGACCCTAAACCCTTTCTCACTAGTCATTAAATTCTCCTCAACCTGGTTTGCCTGGTAGAGTACTGGTATGTAGAGACGATTATAAATAGATATTAAGTAAGTAATAAGTATAGTGAATTGAGAATAGAATATATTCTTATTCAAGTAAACTTTTACAAGTGCTTTTGAATCGTCAACACCACCACTGGTTCGGAATGCCGTTCCTAACGAGAAGAACCAGCAAGAAACTCGGCGGTTGCTCTTTTCAAGTGTTCAATTTACAATAATATGCCATTCTATACAAGCAATTGCCGTGTATTGCTGGAGCGATTCAAATCCATGCTATTACACCTATATGTGCGTATACACAGGTGTAATCTCTATTCTCTAACTTTCTGATGGGACCGGAGAGACATCAAGCGCAGGACCAGCAGTTTTACGTGTTCTCTGAGGCAACACTGCCTTTGCAACTTTGGCCTGCTACCGAGATTTCTTGATAGAAAAACTCAGTAAATTCAAAAAAAGAACAGTGGCTAGCAACAGTCGTCGAAGGATGAATTGACAAACGGTTGCGCTATCACCACCATGGTAAGGTCGATACTTCATTGCGGTTGAAACTGAGGTCGAGAGAAATTTGACCTAAATTAATGTTGCTAAATAGATATAATTGTTATACGATTTATGGAGATTACATATTCCTACTTCTATGATATTTTTAATAAGTACGACAAGCGCAATTTTAAAATATGGCGTTGAATTTAAAGAAAACAGAATAGTAATTTTGAACACGCACATTATTAAAAAAAAAAACGAATGTAATTTTAATATATTAACAGTGAAATCTTAATGCCTTTACGCCTCAATAGTACATTCTGTATACATATTATGATTTCTTCGTGCTAATAGCCTGTTATGTGTAGTTGACACACAATAACTAATTTGACGTTTAGATAAAGGTACATAATAGGTATACCGGCCCAGTGGGTCCAACACTTGACAGAAAGAAGTATCTTTGTACCTAAGAACTTCCTAAATATGACAGACAATTTTCAGCTGTTAGCCCTAATTCACACGAGCGTTAAAAAAGCGTTGCGTTAAAACCCGGCGTTGCGTTGAAAATACAACAGTGCGCGATAAAAAAGCGTTGCCGTGTGAACAGATACTTGGGAATGCATTTGTTCTATTTGAACGCTTTTTTAAAGGACGTTAAAAAAGCTCTCGTATGAATGAGGCCTTAGCCTGTAAGATTTGCCGTGAAAGAAAAGAAAGGGACTTGGTCTGTGGTGGCGTTTGCAGGCGCGCGTGTTGTGCCTTTTTGGAGTGTTTTTTGTTGGAAGTGGCCGGTTTTTGTGTTCTGCTGGTGTTTATTGGTGGTGGAACTGACTGGAAGGCGCTCTAGAGGGGCGCCGCGTATGTGTCGGCGGGCGCCGGCGCAGACGGAGTCCGTGCTTATACATATTATAGTTTCCCTAACTTGTAAATAACTACAAACTTGACATTGGCTGGTCAGTGTAAGGTCAGACAAGAGAGAAAAAAAAGCAAAGAAAGTCTGTAAGTTCCTACTAAACTATAAATTATTTATTTCCTTGCAATGCAATCGGCCTGCACTTTGACCGACACCGATCGGCGCGAGATCGGTGTCGGTCAAAGCCGCTTATCGCGCGCTGTCCCACTGTAAGTCTCAGCTGAATGGACCTATTGTTGTTTTCACGTGACCCGCGCCTTCTCATTTCCCATCTAATACCCGGCCATTCGTCAAACGAGTGCCTACTTTCGCAGTCGCGACCACGCCTACTGATCACTTTACAAATTACAAAAAAAAAACAAAAAAAAAGCAAAGTGAGAGTGAACTCTAAACGAAAGTGAACTGTCAAATGCGATAACCATTTTGCAATAGGAATGACGTCAAAGTTTTCGCGCGGGAAAACTTTTTCATCTGTGCATGTGAAGTGTCAAGTGATATGCGTAGACTCCCTAAACGTATTCTGAGAATGTTAAAAAGGTAATGTTTTTTTTTTAAATTAGCCTTTTCGCTCTGGGTACTAATTTATTTATAAAGTGAACAACTTTTTTTATCTTATTAAATAAGAGGATAATCTTGGGAAATTAATCAACAAAGGACCTTTTTTTCGTGATAATGGATAGGTTGATGTTTTTAGTCGACTGGTGCACGCAATGTCCGATGTCACTGACCTTCTGCGATTAATTGGTAAATAGAAGATAACCTAGAGATAACCCTGCTAAGTATAGATGTCCAGGAACATAAAGGGATAGTACCTACCTACAGTATTTTGCTGGTTATTCTCAAATGACCAGTAGTAGATAGGTACTAATAAAGTAAACACATAGACATTCTTTGCGCGCAAGATTCTAGGTACAATAAATTTGCAGAATTACTATAGGAATAGAGGACTCAAAAAATGTTTATCATTTTCTACCTAGTTCAATGATGAAACGGCGGCAGTAGGTATAAATCAGTATACGATTGACCTAGGCAATTTTACTACTTTTTTTAGAGTATATTTAGTCCAAAGCCAAATCTTTGACTTCTGCCCCGAACTTTTATCTATCTTAAGAGATCCTGTAATTTAATTTTATAAATTCAGTTTTGGACTAGGGTTAATCTTAATATGCATCGACATAATGTATTCATTTTTTCCAATAATAAAATAAACATATCCAATACGTAGGTACTACATGTATTAAAATTGTGATTTCAATGTTTTTAGACTTAGTAATATTTTCATTCATAAATTACATAAAAATCTAGACTTTTACTAGGTATTTAATGTCTCCCTCATAAAAACCGACTATAACTAAATCTATTAACAGACCAGAACGTTAGGAAACCGGCTCAGAAATGGCACAGCAATTATAATGAGGCAATTGTCAAAGGAGATATAAATTACAGTCGTATTGTTGTGTAAATCTATGTAACTACTTAAGCAGGTACATATTTTCTTACCTTTCTAACTATTTGAAAAGAAAAGAGAGGAGCGACTTTCTTTTTTCACTTTGCTAATTTTAGCAGCTAGCTAGAGCAGCGCTGAACAAAATACAGTTAGCCTTAATGATTGCCAACCTCCGATAGGAGATGGCACTAGACGAACAAGTGTAAATTAAAAATTTATAACACCCCCGACGATCAAAAGTATCTGAGTTTTCCAAAACATCATTTTCAAATAAATAATTATGTATTTAGGCAACGTCCATCAGAACAGCTTGACATTTGTCTATTGACATAATATTATGAACCTAACGGTTATCTAACCTTCTTTTCTACAAGAAAACTAGAAAAGAGCTGATAACTCTTAAACGGCTGAACTAGAAATTACATGCAAACTAGAAACCGTAATAGGCTCGCATATCCTACGCTCCGCCTCAGGAAAGTGGGAAAATCGTTTGTGGGAATGAGTGTAATATTTTATAATAAAATTCCACAATCAATTTTAGACTTGCCTTTACACAAGTTTAAAAAATCTATTAAAAGTATGCTCCTGGAAAAAGCTTATTATACAATCGAAGATTATGTAAATGACAAAAAAGCTTGGATTTGATTCGCTCCAGCAATATACGGCGTTGCAATTGCTTGTATACAGTATGGCATATTATTGTAAATTGTACATTTGAAAAGAGCAACCGCCGAGTTTCTTGCTGGTTCTTCTCGGTAGGAACAGCATTCCGAACCAGTGGTAGATTATTTTGACGATTCAAAAGCACTTGTAAAAGTTTAATTGAATAAAAATAATTTGAATTTGAATTTGAATTTGAATTTAATAATGTACCTAATTATTTCTGTAGTAGACAATCTCTAAAGTATAATGACAGGGCTAAATCTATTCTTTCATAATGGAAAAAGAACGCACTAAATTCAGACCTATCAATTGTATAAAAGCCATATTGAACGCCTCTACAGTCCCTAACTTAGTATCAATTTTAGACGATCACCCTCTCGCAATGGTAGGCCAAAATACGAAGTTCTGGGTTCAATTGTTTAGCTATATCCTTGCAAAATACCACGTCAATCCGTTGTTTATTAAGGGACAAACCAACAAAGAAACACACTTTTGCATTTATAATATTTTAGTAAGTGATTTCAATGAAGATAGGGGCTAATATTTTTAAATGTAGGTCACACTAACTGACTCTTGAAGTCTAGTCTACTTTCCGCATTGGACCTATTATTATTTTATCTAGAATCTCAAGGATAATAGGTAAAATGCGTGAACGTTTTTATCAATTTCCCAATGTTTCCCGCATCTAGGTAAATTGACGAAACTGACACTAATTGATATTTGCATGCAAAAGGCGCCTTGGAGAAAAAATGTACACTTCCATTGAAATCGACGAGTTTCAATGTCTTGATAAACGATCGATATAGTAAACATCGATTATTTATTTATTGTTGCATCAATCGATCTCGATCATTATCTTTTTTAGGGTTCCGGATCTCAAAAGAAATAAAAAAGAACCCTTAAGTGATCACTTCGTTGTGCGTCTTGCTGTCTATCGTGTTTGTCAAGGAAATCAAAATCTACAGGATACTTTCTATTGAACTAGAATCATGAAACTTGGCAGGTATCAATGTCATCACACTAATATTATAAAGGAGAAAGTTTGTATGTGTGTGTGTGTGTGTGTGTGTGTGTGTGTGTGTGTGTGTATGTTTGTTACTTCTTCACGCAAAAACTACTGGACGGATTTGGCTGAAATTTGGAATGGAGATGGAGATATCCTGGATTAGCACATAGGCTACTTTTTATCCCGGAAAATCAAAGAGTTCCCACGGGATTTCAAAAAACCTAAATCCACGCGGGCGAACTCGCGGGCATCGGCTAGTAAAGTATAAAAATCCAAAATCTTGAATTTGTGGTTACATCACAATAAAAGTTAAAAATATTATTTCTTTTACGATGTACGGAACTCGTGTTATGCGAGTCCGACTCGTACTTGTCTGGTTCTATTATTTACCATCAGCCTCCTTGAACAATAATTATGAAAGTAAGTGATCTAATTAGGTGAAAAACTAAGGTCCATCATTATCAGATGATTGGCAGACTGTTTTGTTTTCCGATTAATTACTGACCACTTATATAAAATGTTCACTAGTTACCGACAGCTTATTGAATTAATTATTCAGAAACAAAAAGTAAGGACGGGATAGTAAGAAAATCACAGTATGTCGTCATGTTATTATTATTGTTGTTGTAACATACCGGGTATTTAAAAGTTGTTTATACACTTTTTATTTTTTTTCATTTTTATCGCAGCCATTTTGTAATTTTGATTTGTTGTTATAGCGGCAAAAAAATACACATTAATATGTGAATATTTCAATTCTATATTTATTACGGTTCATGAGATATCGCCAGCTGACAGACAGACGGACGGGCCACCAGCGGATTATTAGTATTACTAATAAGGGTCCCGTTGGCATCCTTCGGGTGAGGAACTTAACCATCTTCGGGTACGGAACCCCAAAGATGATTATTATCGATCCATTAGTGGCAACTGGCAATGGTAGCAAGCAATTTGTGATAACAGATAATGAGGAAGGAAACCGTCGTTTTGTCTGACCAACGTAACATTCGCTAATAGTTGTGTGCTGCTTAACCGACGTCATACTGGCATGATGTCTGTAATCTTATGTAAGGACCTATGAGTTGACGATCTACCTGGCGCAATGTTGAGCGCTGTGGTCTTATAATATTAAGTGGGAGGTCTTAGGTTCCATTCCCGGCACTGGCGATTTGAAAATTCATGATTTTTAAATAGTGGTCTGGTAGGGGCTATACTACGGCTATAGCCAGTTACCACCCTACCAGCAAATTCGTGCCGATAAGTGGCGTTTTAGCGTTCCGGTACGATGCCGTGTAGAAACCAATATGAGTTTAATAGAACTATTACACTCCGTCCCAGTAAGCCCACTTACGTCTCAGACTGCATCATCACTACCACCAGGTGTGATTGGGTCAAGGGCTAATTTGTAATAGACTAAAAAGTTAGGTAATCTATCAATCAATTCCGAGCGATGGGATATCGGGGACGCGAGTGGCGTAGTGGGAGTCTGGCCGGGGACCCTGGGAAGAAGGCAGCTTGCGGTAGCACATGTAGAGTTGCCGTAGCCTCTTAATAAGATCTGACGATGGACACCGAGGGGGTTTAGTGGGTAGAAAGCCTACATAGCCCGATCTTTCCCCATAGAGATCGGGTAGAACTACCAAGCTTCGCAAAGTATACTTTTGCTGCAAAGTAACCACAGCGCGATTGCGTACTAGCGACTGGTTTATTAGAAAATAAGCTTTTCAATTGCATATTGAGTTAATCCAGTCCAATTGATGTTTCTCTTTACTCTACCGCTACCGAGTCATATGCAAATAGCAAGTGACTGCATTCATAGCATCGAAATATGTATCTATAAAATAATAGTTCGTTGATTTACAGTGCATCGTCCTAATCGAGTCCAAACAAAAGTCGTGTTCTATAAAACTGTCAAAATAAGTACATGATACTGGCAGTTGCAGCCCACAAAACTTTTTTAGGGTTCCGTATTTCAAAAGGAAAAGCGGAACCCTTATAGGATTACTTTGTTGTCTCTCTTTCAAGAAAACCTGTAGGGTAATTCCCGTTTCATATTCTGTGAAAATTTGAACTCTCTACCTATTACGGTTCTAGATATGTAGCCCGCTGACAGACAGACGAACGGACGGACGGACGGTCGGTTGGACAGCGAAGGCTTAGTAATAGGATTTTGTTGGCATCCGCCGGGTACGGAACCCTATACCCTCTTTTTGAGGTGCGGAACCCTGAAAACATAAAAATGGCCGCCATGAAAATTAAACAAATAAATAGAGTATTCTCTTTCTTCTTGTACGATGGCACGGAACCGACTTGCACTTGACCGATTTTCGGAAATTCCGAGTATTATATTATTATAGTTAGTATTATAAGACTCACCCGCAATAGTGTTCAGGAACATGAGGTACTCGAAGTTGGAGATCTCTCGTCGCTGCCACTTCTGCGTCATGTTGGAGTTCCGCATCAGCTGGCGAGGGGACATCATGGACGCGCGTCTGTTGACAAACAATTAATGCGTTTTACTATGAAGTTAATTAATAAAATTCCCCATCCCATCCCCCATCGGCGGTGTTCCCACTAGATTGATTCCTGAAAGACCGGCAACTGGTGCTGCAAATGTTCATGGACGGCGGTAATCACTTAACATGAGGTGACCCGCCTGCTCGTAAATTATGCGTCAGTCACAGCAAAACTGTCAGCAAAACCTTTTAATCATTAATTAGTGGAAGCCTAAAGATGATCGGAAAATGTGTTAAGTGTATTAAATCGATATATAAAAATAAAAACAAAATATATTTGGCAGGCATCGTCAAATCAATTTAAGTTTTAATAATTTCTTTTTTTTAGAACATGTTCAATTGCGTTAAATCGAGCTTACACTTAATTCACCAGAAGAACGTGATTTTTAGAACATGTTCAATTGCGTTAAATCGAGCTTACACTTAATTCACCAGAAGAACGTGATAAGTGAATTAATTGACTTTAACGGTTTTATGGTAAAGAAACATCCAGCACGATTTTCTGCTAGATTTGGGAGGAGATTCTCTTCTTCTCGGAGGCCGACGCTTATATGATAGTGTTCTAGATTCGATCCTCATTTCTGACTTAATAACTAAAAAATAAAACTTTAGAACAGAGAAAGAAAGAGTATTACAATTTAATAGTTGTATACAATTTTTAGTTGTATTATCCAACAACTAATTTGAAAAGTTTTCAAAAACCCCGACTGCGGTTTGCACTGCACCTTTTTTAGCCCGAACATAAAACGCATAATATTCGCCATTAAGTATGATTTTTTAGTATTTTATTACCTATACATCAAGACATATCTAATGACGTATCATTTATCAAAATCGGTCAAGCCGTTGAGTAAGTTAAGTACATCGATAGGTTAAATCGACCCATTCATCCCAACCACCACACCTACCTTGCATCGGTTTAAATCTTTTACTTACTTGTAACTGAACTGATTCTAAGCTAAATAATAGCAAAAGACGCACGAGTGAACTTAATTATATCTATTGTTAGCCAGTAAACTATTTAAACGTGACAAAAAGAAACTGAAAACCTAGGTAATAGATCTTACTACGGTTTTGGTCAAATGAACGTCCGCGTTCAAACGGTTAAGTTAATGCGGAAATTGTGCTTGTTCCTTGGTTTTACCAAGACACTTTTATACAGCTTTTCCCAAAATAAATGGTGGTATGCTATTTTTACCGAAGATTTTACGATTTAAATAGGATTAAAGCATGCAATGCACTTTTTGCAGCAAATGAAAGAAGTTGGCTTTTGTATAGCCCACCTAAGTGATCTTCAGTGGACACTGTTACTTATATACCTACATATCAGCATCTATTTTTGTTTACGAGTAAAATATTTTCACAGAAAATCACCTACCTATTATAAGCACCTACTTAATTTGAAAAAATACTTGAATTTGATATTTAAATATACGAGTATGATGAAAATAGGGACAGTTACCTACATATTATTTTTAATGTTCAATTCAATTCGCAACATTTGTAAGTAATAATATAAAGTCTTTTTGATCGGGCTTCAGTTATAAAAACATCAAATAACTTTGTAATTTAGTTGATCAATTAGCATATCGCGTGAGTTCCTCAATCCACTGACTATCTATGCCAATCATGTTGAGATGGAATTACGTGTTGCAACTAAGCTTCAAACCATCTGCAGACCAGCCAACATGTCGGTCTTAATTGATACGTTCCAATTTTTTAGGGTTCCGTAACTCAAAAGGAAAAACGGAACCCCTACCTATAGGATAACTTTGTTGCCTGTCTGTCTGTCCATCTGTCATGTCTGTCAAAAAAACCTATAGGGTACTTCCCGTTGATCTAGAATCATGAAATTTGGCATGTACCCTAACCCTCGGTGCGCGAGTCTGACTCGCACTTGTCCGGTTTTTTTATTTCTCTATCAATATTATTATAGTCCTGCTGTAACTAGGTCAGAATCAGTAGCAAATTGAACCCTTAAAATAGATTAAGTAAATATTTGTATTAGGTATCTATTTTATCACCCAGCCCTTGACATATTATAGTGCCTATGTATTTACTAACAACACATAAACATGTTTATGTATTATTCGTTTTTACTATACTTACCTAAATAATTATAACAGTTACCGTTCTTGATCCATTGACATTGTAGTGATTTTAAGGAAGTGCAGTGACCCCAAAATATTTATTTTTTACAACCATTTACAAATATGTGGATTATTTACTGAGCCTTGACGTCGCTAAAATATGAGATGTTTTAAATAAATATCATATTTCCCGGTCGATGCATCTTAAGAAATTAAATAGGAAATTTTTGCAAGTGAGTTTCAAAGGACATAGGAAACGGTTAATGGATGTCTCTGTAGATCGCTATAATTGCTTTGTTAAAAGCCCTCATTGGTGCTTAAAGGGATGTCAATTTAACAAATTAATGTACATACACGTACATAAACCAAGGTTTACAGAGCATAACAATGTTCGAATTTACTTGATAGCGCGAACTTATAAACGTAAGAAATTGACGCAATACAATATCTTAAACCTGCTAGTTGTGTATACCTACTCTTCCTAACATTGTGTTTGGTGAATTAAATTGCCACCTTCAATTAAAATTGTCATCATCATCATCATTTCGACCTATGAATGTCCACGGCTCGACAGAGAACTTTTCCAACGAGCACTACTATAGCTGGGCCTCAGCCTTCCTTATCCAGATAGATCTACTTTGTATCGTCGTCGGTTGATTGCAGAAATCGCCCTACGCTATGCTTCCTACTCCAGTCTAGGGCTCCCGGCTGAGATCTGTACAGCGTACCTACCTACTTTACCTTTGCCCAAACTTAAAGACAGTTTAAACCAGACAGATTTATGTATCTCAGGTAACTCTGTCTCGTTTTAACTCTACATCTGAGCAAATCTAAAGTACTTACGCTCTATAGATCTTAGCCTAAGGACTTTCCGGCATCAACGGTCTATTATTAACCCCCGACCCGAAAAGAAGGGTTTTATAAGTTTGACGTGTGTATCTGTGTATGATGTATCTATGTCTGTGGCATCGTAGCTCCTAAACTAATGGACCGATTTTAATCTAGTTTCTTTTGTTTGAAAGGTGGCTTGATCGAGAGTGTTCTTAGATATAATCCAAGAAAATCGGTTCAGCCGTTTGAAAGTTATGAGCTCTTTTCTAGTTACCGTAACCTTCACTTGTTGGGAGTGTTATAATTTACACTTGTTGAAAGCTTTGTTCAGGCAGGTAAGCATTTGTAAAAAAGTCTTCCATGAATCAGAATTATTTCATTAAACTCTTATTAAACTGTAAAACAGTTACGCGCTCGCTTCCGCGAGTGGACTTGACTGTGCGAGTGACTCGCGCGAGTAGGTCATGGTCGCGCAGGTTGTCGACCCGCGTCGCGCTGTCTGTCACACATTCGGTTAATGGGATTTTTATTACGATTTGTATTATTGATTTTGCAGGAAAATCAATACGTAGACCAATTCTCACAGTTTCATGATAACTCCTTTTAGTTTTCAGGCCAAGTAGAAAGGGCGTTCCGAAATCTGTCGATAGAATAACGAGTCGAAAGCTCATGTAAGATGACACAACAGAAAACTTGTCTATTCTATTCTATACCAACACTATTTTTGTTTCTAAGAATCCCTTTGTATTTACAGAACAAATAGTTTAGGAACAAATAGGTATTATCACTCATCCTTCTTCTATCTACAAAAGTTCCGTCAAATCTAGTTCAGCCGTTTAGAAGATTAGACAAATAGATTACGTTTGGATTTAAATACTTAGGTACGTCGGGCTATACGAGTTCTCAAAATAAATAACCCCTTTCGTATAATGTCTAGAGACATGTTATATTATGCATGTTTCATAAATTAACAAGTGATTAAAATGGCAATTAAGATCGAAAAATATTATCTGCTCATTCATATCTTAAAAACAATGTTTTTTTTGGGTACTTTTTGAAAATTACAAAACCGTTGACATTTAAAATATAATTCGTACATGTTAATTAAGTTACTATGTTACCTCATATTACGACAACTTTCCATTATCTATAATGTCAAGGCATAAAATATATTTGTTGAATATAGTACAATAAATAACTGTCTGTTTAAACAATAGTTGATGTGGGTATAGGGCGTATATAAACATATATATATATAAACATGGAAATATTATAATTGCGATCATACTCATGTATTTTACATAATATTACCTACGTAACAGTATCAGTTACCACACGGAAGGAGACATATAAACCCAAGTAAGTAATTACAATAATAATAATATAATATGATTGGATTCATGAATTATGATATCAGAAACAATTTTATTATTTCCAATACTCTTATTATTCATGTATCAGAAACTGAACAAAAGATTCTTGAAAATACTTCTTTTTCTTGTTATTTTGTTTAATGGCTTGGAAATACTAATCGGCACCCAATTAATATTTTATATCTGTATCTTTCTTTGGGTCTACCACTAAGTCTTATGGATTGAGTATACATAGGTCTCTGGTAGGGGTTTCAAACATTACGATTTTGTGCCGCCTATATTCAGTCCCCTGAGACTCGTAGAATTTTTAAGTCGTCTGTCTACTTATGGGAGGTTGGTCAACGCTGCACTTTCGGATGCGAGGTCGCCAGTCAGCATCAGTTGTACCCCATCGCTTATCGGTTCTTTGATTTCGCACCTCATCGAGCTATAACGGTTACTCTCTTTCTTCTAGGTACAGATCTCCTCATTTTTGATTTAATCACATATCATCGCTCGCTGAGTGACTTTCAACCTTGTTATCAGGCCCATAGTTAGCGACCATGTCTTGAAGCTGGCCTCGAAAGTATATTAAGTATATTGATACATAACTACCTAATAAAGCCGTTTTCCAGCATACCCATTCTCAGACTAATTAGATTGCCCGAAAAAGAACAAGGAAGGAACACTGATTGAGTCGCAATACCTACAATTATTCCCAGTCTGTGTCAAAAACCTAAACGCTTGTCCAAAAATAGACTAGACATAAATTTAATGATTCAGGAAACAGGAAACATCGATATTTCATCTCAAAATTTATTAACTATCGAATAAGGAACTGCGATCCTAATCTGTTACTATAAAGGTGATCGCATATTTGTTCACACCGCCGCCGCGCGAGTCACAAATTCGCTGAAATCGATATCGGTATGTAAGTGTTTCTATTTGTATGAAAAATATCCACGCATCCATTACTCGCACATACACAATATGCATTTCACAGACCAGACTGGATCTGTTATATTATATTATATTTTATTTTATTTTTTCTGCATGAATTATACTAGTATTGTTGTATATTTATGTAATAACGTTTCACAGCAATACAGAATATTGACCACTGACTGTTTCCTTATGTATCCTCGTTCCTAATGTAAGTTATGAAATACAAATATAGACAAACTAAATACTGAGCGGGTAGGTGTATGAAGTTACATAGTAATCAATCCCAAAAGCTCAAAATCAATGCGTACGGTGCGTATGATACCGTCTAATGTGCGTTGAGTCTAACTTTGATCACATTAAGACACAACAAGTCAACAACGAATTATGCGCGGTCCAAAAAAGGGCATTTGAAGGCGAGGGATTCTCCGGAAAACGTGTTATCTTCGTTATTAATAAAACATATGGTATTGTTCATTTAGTTTTATATTGTGTTATCTCATACTTTAATTGTATTTTGATACAAACAATAAATAACTTTTTGTCGCTGCATGAGACTTAATTAATTATTACTGTTCAAGGTGTTGCGTTAATTGGTAGAATATGTACGGAACATATTCTCATAATCCTGTTCTTAGGGCAGATTTTCAAATTAGTTATTTTTTAGGCTGGGATTTTAGTTGAGTATATAATATAATGAAGATAAACAACAAAAATAAATATTGTTTCTACAATTTTTAATTTAGTAATAACTAGAAGATGCCCGCGGCTTCGCCCGCGTGGATTTCGGTTTTTTAAAATCCCGTAGGAACTCTTTGATTTTCCGGGATAAAAAGTAGCCTATGTGCTAATCCAGGATATTATAGGTTTAAAGAGTTTATTTCTCAGAAGAACAATGTTCACTTATATGAGAATAATTCTAAATATAAATATAGTTAAAACATAATTTTTAAAGGTACGGTGACTTTATACAATAATAATATTTCAAAACATGCTATATCCTAAGTTAACAAAACTAAAATATATATCTATCTATCTATCAATCTATTATCTATCTACATTCTGAATTTCAACCAAATCCATTCAGTAGTTATTGCGTGAAAGAGTAACAAACATACACACACACACACACACACACATATAAACTTTCGCCTTTATAATATTAGTGTGATTGTTTGAAGGTGTCGATAATTTGTTTTTAGGTTTTAAATGCTTCAGTCAAAGTATCTGAATTTTACCTATTTATGTTTTTCAAAAGTCAAACCATTTATTCAAATTGGGTAGGTACTTTGGTATTGTTTCAAATTGTCAATTGCTGAATTTTCAATACAATGATGTAGTGGTGATAATAATCAATTACGTAAACTTAAAACTAAAGCTTCGAGCTTTCAAAAAGATTTTCTATACATATATTTGTGAAAATCTTCATGAAATCCGTTGAATCAGTATGTTACGCAGGTTATAAAATTAGCTTTTTCAAACACAAGTAAGACATACTTATGTATAAATGAAAAAAAAAAAAACTAAAAAAAAAGCAAAATTTCACGTCTCTAGGTCAAGCGGTTGAAGCTCTTTGTAAACAACTTTAAAAAAAAGTTCCGAATTCTTATTTCTTGTACCGTATAATATTTCATTTGTCGCTATTTCTGTCTCTCTTGTTTCATTAAACTTTATTTTATGGGTTCAATTTTTTTACAACCCGGTTCAATGTTACAGCAAAGTGCAAAGTTCAGTAGCTTTGTATGTACCTCGTTTTACAAGTAATATTTTAGAGAAAAACTGAACCCTTATTGGATCACTTTGTTGTACCTTCTGTTTGTGTATCAAGGCCTTTACCCTCTGTAACGACTTGAAGTAAAAATATAGCTTCATATTGCTGTAAAATATCCATTTAAAACTCTATCCATGTTCCTAGTTTAACTCAAATAACAACATTTGAAAGCTTTTTTCCGTATCATAAACCGTCTACTCACTCCTGATTACCTAACATCGTGAAGTTTTGGCGTAAAGAAAAAATCTGCAAATCTTCAATTTCAAATCTCTTCTGAATTTTTTACTAGGCTTTATATTATTTGCCTTTAATTTGATACAGCGCGGCGGCTAGAGTTCGGAGAAATATAAGTTCTTTACTTACACAGTTGGAAATCCCGTTAATTCGAACATAATTTACATAGAGTTGGTATACAAAGCCCTTTATTAACACTTTACTGCGTTTCTTTGAGTAAATTTATGGTACAGGTCTTTTTAATAAAGTACCTACTACAATCTGTCGTACTTAGTGACTCAAAAGTGTTACTTCCTATAAGAGGTAGATAGTGATAAAAAATTTTGCCACCATGCCTAGCGGGGTATTAAGGTCAAAGATCGAAGTGACCACGCGCGACCTTTGAAAAATTCGGTAGATGGATGGGAGAGAGCGAAAAACAGTTTGTAGAAAAGAAGTACTCCTCCACTTTAATACCATATGGCAGCCATGTTCATTATCATAAAGAACCTGGACTGGACATCTCCTCTGAGTTATTCATAAAGATGAATTCACGTTAGACCATGGACAGTTCGAGTCGTGTCCGGGACGGGGAACTGTCAATAGCTGTTTACCAGCAATACAGTCAACGTGAATCCTTTCTTTAAAATTTGCATTTTATAGCACCTAAGGAATTATTTATCAACCAAAATATATTGCTCGTTTTACAGCCTATAAGTTAAAGCCAATTGATTTATAGAAATCAGACGAGATAAGAAGCCCTTCAAAAGACACGCATTTGACCTTTTTTTAATCAAGCACCTAGCGCTACAATCATTTTAAATATCAATCATGGACATTCGTTATGTAAAGCGTTAAAGTTCTTTGTTAACAGGGCTCTCTCCGTCACTCGTTTCATACCATTTCATACAATCGTAGTTCCAATTTCATTTGAATACTAAGCAACCAAAGTCCATGAAATTTTGCAGACATATTCTAGAAACTAATATCTGTGTCTGTGGTGTTTTAGATTTTTCTAAAAATATGTAGTTTTAAAATTACAGGGGCTCAAAGATTTGTATGAAAATTTTAAGACCGCGTAACTTTGAAACCGAATATTTTAACAGAAATCTGGAAAACCACAGACATAGATATTAGTTTCTAGAATATGTCTGCAAAATTTCATGGACTTTGGTTGCTTAGTATTCAAATGAAATTGGAACTACGATTGTATGAAATGGTATGAAACGAGTGACGGAGAGAGCCCTCCTGGCAGCATAATACTACTAGGTATATTATACTTACTGGTTGCAGCCATTTTGAAATTTTTATTATTCGTTGGTAGAGCGTCAATCAATAGAAATACACAAACTGTGAAAATTTTTACTTTTTACCGATTACGGTTCATCAGATACAGCCCGCTGACAGACAGACAAACGGTCAGACGGAGGATTAGAAATAGGGTCTCCTCGTTGGAATCTTTCGGCTATGGAACACTAAAAAGAGCGTACCTAAAGATTAGTGCAACTTTTATGTAATTATTCTAAGTGCATAGCGCCGACTCATAGCAGACGAGCATTAAGTATTCACCAGATAAATAAGCAACAAACTACCATTGTATGTATATAAGTTGAGGTACATAAATCTCTAGTGTCTTATGATTCTAAGGAAACAGGCGTTATCTGGGTGACGTGCACAATTGTAATACTGTAACAATGACGGTGAAACGTGCGAACAATATTAATTAAAGCTAAATGAAGGAAATAACATATGTATTTGCCGTTTTATGTTAACATTTAATAAGTACATAATAATTATTATTTTCAAACTTTAAACAATGAATTCGTTTATTTGATACACTTACACTTGTCGTTTTATATGCGTAGTATGTTTGTCATGTCTACTTTGTTAACGTCATATCATGTTATGACGTATTATGGAGAACTCTTGAGCAAAAATTTATCGAAACATCTATTGCAAACAAAGTTTTCAGTTATTGGAGTGGTATGAAGGAACAGATATACATATATTCTAACAAAGGGTAAAAATAGTCATATCTTTTATATTAACACTTGTGTGCAAGAGTGTACATTCGTTTCAGTATCTATGTAACGAGACTAATGCATTTGTCAGTTTAGCGACTATGATCATGACAACCTAGACATGTTTATATCTGCACTTATAACGCTAGTACGATTTACAATAATTAAAACAATGACTTCCATCACGAAATAATCAACCTATTGTAATATATATTAGTATTTACATAGCTTGTTTCATGTTTGTTCAATGATATTGCATTATCATCGACACATGTGGCATGACTTTAGTTTACAGGTAAATAAATAGTTCATCTGTATGAATATGCTTTATCGCAATGTATTTTACTTGAGAGGATCACAATAAAGACATACTACATATTAGTAATCATAATTATTCCTTTCATATTTCATTCAAAAAGAACAATCACCCTTCCCGTTAAGTCCCTTGTATAGTTTGGCCCAAATCACTCGACCAGTTGGCGTACTCGTAATACCGAATTTCATATGCAAGTCGATGCATCTTAATTCAATAAATAATTTGGAAATAGCGCTTACACGTTGGCTCCTTATTCAACCTCAATAAAAAAAAACAGACGAAAACTTATAATCTAAAGAGCCTTGTACACACAGGGCCAACACGCTCGGCCGATCCACTCGTCAAACGCGTTCTCGATCTCTTGGTTTCGACACATCTACGAGTACAGTCTATCACATGACAAATAAAAGTATAATTATGGTAAGCATTAAAAAGAATTATAATACTTTGCTGAAGAGTTGTATTCATCAATTATTCACATATTCAAACACACAAAATTCCTTACAGGACCAACGTGAAGAGCGTTAAAGAATCCACTATATTTTGCCCCAGGGCATATCTCATATTTGCCAATTGGTCCTGTCAGTGTACACGATCGTCGAGGACACTAACTAAATACGTTGAATCAATGTGTACAAGCCTCTTTAGTTTGTGAACTTACGCTAATTTTCTTTAAAGGTGAAATAAGGATTCAGAGAATATTGAACTTTGGATTTATAAAAGTGAAACTCAAAATATTCTCTATTAGACTTTTGAATCATCAACAGTTGTGTATTGTCATTGAAATTAAAATAAATGCATATTTTATGCATTGAGGCTTCTTTGTACTCCAAATAAAATATTTGTAACGGTATGAGAGTCATCCATACTAATTATAAATGCGAAAATGTTCCGTCTGTTATTTATCGTTTTACGGCTCTACCACTGAACCGACACTGATGAAATCTGGCACAGTGATAGCTTGCATCTTGGAAACGGATGTTTATAGGACAATTTTTATTACGAAAAATCAAAGAGTTTCCACGGCATTAAAAACCTATATCCACGCATGTGAAGCCGCAACAGTCAGCGAGTAATGTTATACTTTTCTTGCTATTATTAACAATATAGTCACACATGCCATGTTTCTCAGTACCTCATGAATGGTTTAAGGAAAATAGGTATTATTTACATTAGTGTACATATTGATCCAGCTGTAGAATTTGGCATAATTTCTTTGTTGCGATGTGACTAAGCATATCGTTGTTCGTGTTGTGAATATTAAAAAGTTTATACATTATACAAAAAACCCACACTGCCATGGCTAGGTATTCTGGACTCAACTCATCATTTGCTGAAACATTTATTAAATGATTTCCTATACTAATGTAAAAAATAAACAGTAAGCATACAGTAGATTATGGTTAGGTTATTATATGCTTTTTGGTTTAAATGGGGTTAAAGTCTCTATCGTGACGTATCGATGTCAATTGATTTTTGCATTCAACGTGGAAGCGTTCTAACACGTAAAAACAAATACATTGTAATTTATTACACAATAATCAAGTAAACAATATTGGTAACGAAACACGGCGGCGGCGTAAATCGATCTCTGTAACCGTACCCCATCAATTACTTATACAACGTGATTACACCCTGTGTAATTGCCATAGTACAACACGTATCAATTATCATGTAGCATTATTGGTCTGATTACGTTTGATGTTTATTTACCTATATCGATATTTTATATTATTATCTCTTCTGCTTTCCGAACCGGTGCGGTGGTAGAGTCACCGACGACGTAGCATAGACATTAGTTGTCCTATATGAAATCAAATATTTTGATTGGGATTTGATTCTCTCTCTTTCCCTCTCCCTACTTCTCTCTCAGATTGCTGAGGGCCGTTTCCCTTTTATATTAACATTTCAACGGTAAGGTAATTAACGGTAAATAACGGTAAGGTTTTCCAAATTCGGACATCTGACGCTCTTTGAAATACACTGGCCAAATATAAATTGGGCTAATGTGTATGGGGTGTATACTATACCTGTTAATGTTTTAAGATATTTGAAATGCTGACTAAAATTCTAAGGTGAGAGAAATACAGAAATATTCAATGAACTATTGCAAATGATCCTTGAATCTATTCTCAGATCGACATACTCGTAATATAACAGAGAAATAAAACTACCTAATAGCATTCGTCATAACACAAATAATCGCCATTCTCTCGACACACAGACAGAGTGACTTCCGATATCCGCGTGACTTGTGGCGGCGACGGTACCTACACGCATTAGCGGCTAATCTCGCCTTGCAATTTTCCGTGTTCTAAGAAATTTGTACAGTCAGCAAGAAAATAACGAACTGCATATTCTTTAAAATAATACAAAAAAATCATATACTGAAGGTTAACAAACATATCATAAAGCCCGCGACGCATTGACGGTTCTTCTCGTGCTGTGCCAGTGTCAATATAGGCGGCGGTAATCATTTAACATCAGGTGCCCCACCCTCTTGTTTGCTGGCTATTTATATTATACTAGCAACTGCCCGCGACCTCGCTGATCACTTATCGAAAATATAAATCCCTATCCCGAGGAAATTTCGAAAAATCCGGCCTTATTCGAAAATACGGAATTGTACCTTATACTAATTTTGCATGCCTGATTATGTAAGGTGACACATTTCTACTGGACAATAATATGTACTTAGCATCTGATTGTAAAAAATGTCTCTGCAAATAAAGAATCTTAAATCTTAAAAAGGATGTGCTTTAGCGAGTTGAAAAATAAGTATCAAAATGAGTTTTTTTCTTCAATTAAAAATAGCGAGCACTGAGCAGGTGTGACACCTGGTGTTCAGTGATTACCGCCGCACATAAACATATGCAGCACCAGAGGTACCACCGATGCGTTGCCGGTTTTTCAGGAAATGGTCCGCCCCTGGCATAACCCCATGTTGTAATCTTGTGGGAACACCACCCACAGTTTGCATGTGCGTGGAAAAAAGGACTTGCACAACGGGCGGTCGATGTGCACCAGGCACCCAGGTATGAGAATTTAATTTCGAGTTTTCTAGTAGTTTATTCTCAGAGAGAATAGTAAATAATAATAATAGAGCCTCAATAGCTCAACCGGTAAAGGAGTGGACTGAAAACCGAAAGGTCGACGGTTCAAACCCCGCCCGTTGCACTATTGTCGTACCTACTCCTAGCACAAGCCTGACGCTTAGTTGGAGAGGAAAGGGGAATATTAGTCATTTAACATGGCTAATATTCTTTCAAAAAAAAAAAAAATTCGATCTATGTAATGTAATGCATGTCACGTCAATTACCTCGCTTGATGCCGCGTTCGCCGCATTTACACAAACTACTGTCATTATTGCATGGCCAGACAAACTATTATTATTTGTAAATCATTAAAATAATATACGTATCTAAAGTTGTTAAAAAATATGTCTATTTTCGTTTTTAAATCGTCGAATAACATTTTTTTAGTAAAAGAGTTAGGTATTTCTTTTACGATAATATACGGAACGCTTCGTGTGCGAGTCCGACTCACAATTGACTGATTTTAATCAATTTTTAAATGTAGTAACGTTTATATAGGGCATTATAGATATTTTTCGTAGTAACCCTTGCACAATATTAATTTTATTTACGTAGTATGTACATTATACTTAGGTAACCCAGTGTGTGGACCTAAAGGTATGTCATAAATATGTAATAGGTGTAATTTATTAACTCAAAGCAATTTCACGGCCGTGTTTCCCGGAAAGATAGCAAATCGCACAATCTCGTGATGATAATGAAAAACTGAGCAATTTTCATGTGTTTTTCAATGTACTTCATGAAATTGCAGTAATAATAATAGTGTTCTGAAGCGCTTAAAGTGTTATCTGAAAGTACTTTAACGCAGTCAAATACAACTTTTATGAATTATTCTTTGACCATCTTAAGTTATTACGGTTATTTAGTTTCGACCAATAAATAATGTCACAGTTATTTTTCAAATAATGAATTAATTACGCCGGTACAGCCGGAAACATCTATTTATAATGAAAATCACTCACGATAGTTAAACGTTATTATAAACAACTAGATCATGCCCACGACTTCATCCGCGTAGATGTAGGTTATTAAAATCCCGTGGGAACTCTTTGCTTTTCCGGTATAAAGAGTAGCCAATGTCCGTCCCCGGGATAGAAGCTAACTCTTTGCCAATTTTCATCAAAATCGGTTAAACTGTTGGCCCGTGAAACGTTAGCAGACAGACAGACAAACAGACATACTTTCGCATTTATAATATTGTATGGATTTGGTTGTGAAAACGTCACCTCTCTTAACTTAGAGAGATTCATATTTTTGGCCTCTACATTCTCGTAGCGGGGCGCTACGGCGAAAACGAATCTAAGAAAACATAACGAGAACGGCGTTTCCGACGAACCTAGGACAGTTTGACTGTAGGGCGGGTTTTGAATCAACTCGCCTAAGGAGCTTCTCTTAGTTATTACTACCAAGCCATCACTAACCCACTACTGAACACGGGTCTCCTTCTACAATCAGAAGAGTTCAGGCCATACTCCATCGTTGGCCAATTTCTGATTGTCAGACTTCATACACATTTGGAAACATTGTGGACAACTTTTGGGCACTTCCTGAAGATGTTTTTGTTTACCGTTAAAACAAGTACATAATAGGTATACTGTGTACTGGTGTAAAAGTATAGAGAGGTGGTGTTCGAAAACTAGAGAGGTGCTCAACCGAAAAAGAGGACGACGTTTTAACCACTAGGCTATAAGTATATTAGGTAATGGTAGATAATAATGATCGTCATAATAGTAGTAGTAATAATAATAGTTTAGTTAAGAGCTAATCTATTATGTACTCATGATTGATATATACGCGATAAATTGTTTGCAACATTGTTGTGACGAATTACTAAGATAATGTAGAGACATATACAGTACCTACCTAAATAATAATTAAATTGGCACTTACAATAATATAACGCTTCAGGCGACCGATATCTATACCTACCTCCCGGCTGAGAATAACAAAACACGGAAAGTTAAATTGGTTATTCTTTGATGGCCCACAATGTAGATCAAGATGAAGCTGATAAAAATCGGCTAAGCGTGAGTCGGACTCACACACGAAGACTTCCGGACCATCGTACAAGAAATAACACTTATATTTTATTTTTATTTTCATGGCGGCCATTTTGAAATTTTTTATATTTGTTATAGCTGCAATAGAAATACATATTCTGTGAAAATTTCAATTCTCTACCTACGGTTGACGAGATACAGCCGCTTACAGACAGACGGACGGACCGGACGGACAGCGAAGGCTTAGTAATAGGGTTCCGTTAGCATCCCTCCGGGTACGGAACACTAAAATGCAGAAACTTTTAAATTAACAGTGCGCTTAAGGCTTTTCAAATGTATCTCCACAGCAAAAACCAACATACATAAAATTACAATATTAAAATGAAAACATTTGTTATTCCTATATTACTGTTTCTTTTCTCAAACGAACATCTCCCTTGTATAGCAAGAGACGGCACTAAAGTACATGTCTGTCAGTAGGATAGGTATACGTAAACATACTTTCTTGGAAACAAACTCGGCATAAAAATAGCAATTTATGTTGTATGTTTACACCGCGCTGAAAGAAAGTCTAAATATATCCATAGACTCGTAAAAGCAATAAACAAAAATACAGTACCCGGCAGGAAATATTGTAAATCGACCTTTGGAAAGAGATGGCGGTTTCGTAGAGCGTTGTCTCTGTCGCTGAGATCGACAAAACGTCACATAGGTATAAGTGACAGAGACAACGCTCTACAAAGCCGAATCCCTTTTTAAATCTCGAAGTACAATATTTTCTGCCGGCTGCTGTACATTCTGTTTAATTGCCTCAAACTGGGTAAAATTCTTCTACGCAGTATGTATTTCTCTCCTTTTCTCTGGTATCCCTCATTTCTGAGGGTCGTGACCCGTTTCCATTAATCACATAAATACCCAGCTCCCAGTGTTGTTACTCGTGGAACAACAAGAAGGTGGAAAAATACCTAGTCAAAGAAAATTCAGGAGTTTATTGAAAAAATTCAGCTTATGATGAAATGGCAACAAAGTTTATTTATACTCTACCCACTTTACCTAAAGGAATCTAGTAATTCTTTAGTGATAACCTAAATTCCTATCTAAACAATTGAACTACGACTATCAGTAGACATAAAATAAAGTTATCTAAGGTACTAAGTATTTAATTGTTTTTAAGTTGTACAATGGAAAACTTTTTAGCCTTGCTTTGCGCACATATAATTTAGGTCACCCTGTACCTCGGGTTGTCTTAGATCGATTTTGATAAAAATTGTAAGCGTTACTTAAGTGTAATTACAGGTAAGTGTGTTTACAAAGTTTTACGAGTCGCAAAACTGAAGTAGCAATGGACGAGGCTTATATCTCGAAGAACCAGTAAACTTTGGAGTTCCAAGCTGCTGAAATGGTGATCTCTCTCTTAAGAACGCAGCAATGGAAAGCCTTTCACTAGGAGATCGAACAATTTCGAGCTAGTCGCTGGGAAAAGCTAGACAAGAGACCATGTGTTCTGTGCAAATCATTGCATGAAACCCTTAGATAAATAAATACTACAATATATAACAATATTGTAACTAATACATAACAATCTGTCTAACAGTGGGCGTCTATCTATACTTAGACACTAATATTATAAAGAGGAAAGATATTGTTTGTTGTTTATTGATAAACTCTAAAACTATAAAAAATATTTTAATAATTATGATTATTATTATTCTTTCACTATTAGAAAGCGAATTTATCTGAAATAAACGTTGGCTATAAATGATATGCCTATATTATGTAGGCAGGCATATCAAATTTCGGATCAGGTAGTCAGTTATAACGCTGACGACAAAAATGCTTTCAAACAGCAAAAGTTTCCTCTAAATCCGCCAGACGAACGATTACATGATAATAGAAAAAGATAAAATAAATTAGCTGTTAAGAAGCTTCGTTAACTATGGCTCATTGTCTCTTAAGTGTCTACTTAAATTATCTTGATGTCTTTTCTTTAGTTCTTTTTGATAGTGTGTTTTAATTCATACCTACTAAACTAATATCTTTTGGTTCTAGCAATTGCTATACTAATGTGGCAAATTCAGTGAAACGATTGGGTATATAACCGAAATAATTTTAATGTATTAGTATGACAAAAGAGTTTCATATGCACAAAATTTGTATGAAAACAGAATGTTACCTAGTATAAAAATATCTAATCAACCTGGTAAGTACATTGCGCCGCGTCGAAGTCCTTTTTTATCCGAAAACAAATTTTTTTTTTCTTTATTTATTTGTGACTGAAATCTCATCTGGTTGTAAGTGAAGATATAAAGTAGGCGGACTGGAAAGGAGCATGGAAGTTTAATTAAATCCATACTCCTAATCGATTCCACGCGGCATCATTCACGACGTTAAAATCGCTTGGTGGCACTTATTTGCCGGTAGGGTGCTATCTAGCCATGACCGAACCCACCTAGCCATCCACCAGACTAAAAGGTTAGACCTGCACCTGGCAGGAATTGAACGACACGACACTTCCCACTTATAAAGCAACAACTGCGCGACGGATCACAAAGGTTGTCAAGATAAGTTTGTGGGAACTAGGCCCGTCTCTCAAATAGGTCTAATACGCGCAAAGATGGAGGCGGATTGCTACTGTTCGGAAACAGACGTCTCGTTCCGCAAACAAACCATATTATCAGCTGCGAGTAAAAGTTACAACAACAATAATGCGTTATAAAACTAGTGGCGGCAACGAAAAGCAGCTTCAGTACAGCCGAGAGCAGCGCAAGGTCAAGAGCATACAACCTCTTTCGAAAACAGTCGATCGCCAGGTCTTTACTGTGATGTGACCGGTACAAATTAAAAAAAATAATTAAAACAAACAGCAATATATACACTAGACTCATTCCCAATTAAAAAAAATACAATAAAAGCCGTAAGGTGTGCAAGTGAGAATTCTTAATTTAAAACCTCGCGCGCAGTGTCGAAAAACGCGCGTAACGTTGTGTTCGAAATATCGTCTGTGACTTTTCTTTCTTTTCAATTTCACTACGGAAGTTTGTGTTTTTTAAAACTCATCGTTTTCACAAAATCCAAGTTGGGGACTCCTACGAATAGTTCAGAGTAAGTAGATATTTTACAATTGAAAGTTTTCTGTTTATACCGGTTTGTATGACAAATTCATAATCGTTTTTCGCTCTATCATATGAATTTTATGGTTTACAAGAAAACCATAGTGATATTTAAGTAAAATCTCTTTTCTGTGATTATGAGATGCAAAAAATAAAAGCATTAATTCGATTTGTTCCTATTTTAAATCGTAACACGTGCGCGATCTAAATTTAAAACGGCGCGGGTGTGTCGAAATTCCCGCGAGACAATGTGTTCGGGAAATCGGAAAATTCGACGTCAGCTAACTCAAATTAACTAGAAAAATACTACCTAGGTCTTCGCATTATAATTTGGCTTTGTGGCTTTTGTACTAGGTCCTTATCACCTCTATTTATTACTTATCACCTCTGAGAGATAAGTAGAGTCGTATTTTAACTTTTAAACCACACAATAACAGTTATTCTTTTGTTTAAAAGTTAAATACGAACGGTCTTATTATTCGACATTTGCTGCATACGTTATTAATACGCGTCATGTTGACTCCGATAAGAATAATAAATAATATTGAGAACAAAAATATATAAAACACTTGTGTGTAAAATTGTCGAATCATTTAATTAAAACATCTGGATATTTAATTAAATTATTCTTTTGTTAAATAAAATTGAAAGTATTTTATTTTGTTAAAAATAAAATGTAGGTACTTTTACGAACTTTTCCACTGGACTGGAAGAATCAAGTCAAAGAGTTCGTAAAAGTAGATTTAATTTTAACTTTAAATAACACGTTTCAATAATAATATCTACTTTGTTTCTGTTATTTTATTTCTCTGTTGTTTCTGTTTCTTAATTTTTTTTTGTTTCTGTCATTTTTTCCGTAAACATATTTTAAAAATAAGGTAATGTGAGAATAAGAAATAAATGAGAGGAAAAAATATCTACCTGTATTTCAATAGGGATCAAAATAATTATGAGGATAGGATGAGAGGTTTTTTAAATACACCCATTTCTGACAATTAGGTACGTTAAATGAAATCACGACATAAGGAGAAAATTCGGAAATATTTTTCTCGAGTTTAATTAAATTGTTTACGTGTATCACTCAGATGATACATCAAGAGGATGTAACAAAAAATATCAAACATTGTAGTATGGTAAATAAGAACGTAAGAGAATGGTGATATGAATTTGTATTCAAAATATTTTTGACGTCGACGACATGTTCATTCTTTGATAACATCGATCAAATCAATCAAGATATCTGCAAACGATTACGGTTACTCATATGAATAATGTATGAACATTAGGTAGGTATAGTAATTAATTTTAATCAATTAAAATAGCACGAGGCATTAGTAGTTCAACGATTTGGGAATAGACTGAATCCAGATCTTAACCCATGGCCGGCTCACTGAGCTAGGGTATCCTCTCAGAAAAAGAAGAGTTTAAAGGCAATAGTCCACTACGCTAGCCAGACTTCACATACCTTGAACAGTGTTGAGAACTTTCAAGCATGCAGGTTTCCGCTAGACGTTTTCCTTCGATCCTTGGTTAAAGTGCATTCATTGTCATTCCTTCAATACGATTAAAACTCAACCTAATTATCTAAGCAATTGGATTAACAGTGACTCTGCTTGTAAATCATAGGTAATATATTTGCAATAACTGACCGCTGAATCACAGAGGACTCGCGCATTATACACATACCTACCCACAGAGATTCAAGTAGACCTACATACCTTTTATTTTTGTTTATTTTTATTTTATTTTTGGGCTAAAATTGAAAAAGATATCCCATTACTGTTCTACCATGCCTCAAAATAAAACACTAGCACTGCCAAAAGCGGGCTCACAAGCTGACTCGGACTCAAATGCGATGACAGACACTGACACACAAGAAAGTACTCTCCCCGCCACTACCTCCAAACCCCGGCCACGGAAGAGACAGCATGAGGATGAGTTGAGTGTTTTTATGGCAGAAATGAAGAAGATGCTTCAGGATTTTAAAACGCAGCAGGACGAAAATTTCAAGGCTTTTCAGAAAACTTTGTTAGGGACTATTGAGGACATCAAAAAGCAAAATGGAGAAATCAGATCCTCAATTGAATTTTTATCTAAGCAATACGACGAGATCAAGATTAAAATCGACACAATAGAAAAAGAGAAAAAAGAACACAACTTAAATATAGGTCAGTTGGAAGAGAAAATCGAAGTATTAGAGAAAAAATTCAAGCAATCAAGCCTCGAAATAAGAAATATTCCCACAAAAAAATCTGAAAATAAGTCACAACTATTAGACCTGATTCAGAAATTAAGCTTGACTTTAAAGGTACCTGTAGAAAGCTATGAAATTCGCGATGTATACAGAATGAACGTTAAACCTGAAGCAAATAAGCCCATAAATATAGAATTCACCTCTGTAGTTTTAAAAGAGAAATTCTTACAAGCGTTCAAAAGTTATAACAGGGAGCATCGAGGCATTGACAGGCTGTCCACTAAAAATCTGCAGCTGGATTCTCCTCCTCAGCCCATTTTTGTCTCAGAAGCCCTCACCTCTAAGTGCAAAAGGCTTTTCTACCAAGCACGAGAGTTTGCCAAAGCAAACGATTATCGTTTTTGCTGGACTTCCCATGGTAAAGTCTATTTGCGAAAAAAGGAGGGGGCTCCTTTTATCTACATTCAGTCTGAATATAGCCTGATAAAACTAGTGGGTGGGGAGGCTAAATGACTAGCTGCCGATTTTTACAGAGCAATATTTTATAATAATAACTTATTATTATGCATGTTTATTGTTTGCATGTTTTCATGTTATAGCTTTAACTTATACACGTTTGAAAATATATGTAACTTAATAATACTTATAAAACTCCAACTATGTAATACGCGACAACTTTTACACTTTTACTACACTACAAAAATAAACATTAGTATACACTCACATTATACACTAATCTCAAAAGTACGAATTCACCAAACTAATTCAATTCCTCGTAAAATACTTTGGACTAAAATCAATGTTAGTTTTCGATATCATAAACACTTGGACATAATAACTACGAAATACTTCGGAACTCATCGCTACTTAATAAAACAATTTAAAATGACTAAGACCGGCCAAACCAATACTCAATATGCTATTTCGATCCATTTTTTATTAATACCTACGAGTACGCAAGGTACTACTACTCCGCTTCTCACAAAAAGAACTATTGAATCGCTCCCGACTCATTTTTACTCACTATGCGTAATGACAATGATATACTAAATGAAGATATAGACATAACATCCACGATATCATGCCAGCAAGTGGATGACCCAAAAAGAATATTCATTGACGGAGAAAAAAGCTTCAATATCATGTCATTCAACATTAGAAGTATAAATAAAAATCTTGACACTTTTTTAATATATATTACAAATCTTAAAGTACACCCTGATATTATAGTACTATCTGAATGCTGGTGTAATGAAAACTCTATCCCACCACAAATAGATGGGTATAATATGCATTTTACTAAGCGGAGTTACAACCAGAATGATGGAATTATCATGTACATAAAATCAGATATTACAGCTAGTGTTTATGAGATCAGTATAAAGGAAGCAAATTGTTTATCAGTTAGTGTTGGTAATATGACAATTCTTGGTATCTATAGACCGTATTGCTTTAAAGAAGTTACACCGTTTTTAGAATCGCTAGATACCATCCTCAAAACCACTCGAACTAGGAATATAGTTTTAACTGGCGATATTAACATAGATTTACTGTGCACAAATAATCAGACCACATTAGAATACCTAGAAATTATTGCCTACCATGGACTTTTACCAGCAGTATACCTGCCTACACACGGAAAAACTTGCCTCGACCATTTCATGTGTAAGCTAGGTGGTATACCTAAGAGTTATATATTTGAAACGAATATCACGGACCACCTTCCTATCCTACTATCTATTCCAGGGTACCCGAAGCAAAGAAACCCTACTAGCGGACCCTTCACACGGTCTAAAATAAATATGGAAGCCATAGGAAACTGCATACAAGATTTTGATTGGGAAACATTTCTTACGATAACAGACACGAATGAAGCGGCAACTACTTTGATAGATACATTACACGAAATTATTAAGAACAATACTGAAACATTAACTATATCACGAAAGAAAAGACCAATTAAACCGTGGATCACTACTAGTTTACTTAAATGCTTCAAAAAAAGAGACAGACTTCATATACTTGTTAAGAAAACCCCAGAAGACTCGGTGCTAAGATTAAAATATATAAGATATAGGAACACTTGTAAGGAAATTGTGAAGAAACAAAAAATTTCATATTATAAAAACAAACTCCTTGAACATATTGGAAATAAAAGAGAAACCTGGAATACTTTGAAAGAAATATGCTACTTAACTAGGAATAAAACTCCAGCCAATGAACTACTAAATTTAACTTCCTCGCCTGTAGACTCACTTAATATAGTCAACAATTTCTTTACAACTGTTGGGAGTGACCTGGCGAAGAAAATTACGGATACATTAAATAAAAGTGAAGAACAACTAATCAAGGAAGCTAAAACTGACATTCGCCAACTACATTCGATGCCAATGTACCCCACAAATGTTATAGAAATTAAAAGTATCTTATCTAAATTAAAAAGCAAAAGTGCTCCAGGACATGACCATATTCCAACAGATCTGCTTAAGAGGCACCGTGACATTCTTTGCAAGCCAATTGAACACCTCTGTAATTTAAGTCTTATGAACGGAATATTTCCAAACGTTTTTAAACAAGCAGTTGTTATACCTATATATAAAAGTGGAGAGAAGGGAACAGCATCGAATTATAGACCAATCTCTTTGCTTAGTACACTAAGTAAAATACTAGAAAAAATAGTGAACTCCCGATTGATTAAATATCTAGAACAACAGAATCTTTTAGCAAACAATCAATTTGGCTTTCGTATGAGAAAATCCACCGAAGATGCCGTAATTTCTTTGACTAGTACTCTTTCAAGATATATGGATCAGGGACAGAAATGTGTCGGAGTATTTTTGGACCTAAAAAAGGCATTCGACACAATTTCTATTCCACTGCTACTTTTTAAGCTAGAAGAGTTAGGGATTCGGGGAACTCCATTAGATTGGTTCACTGATTACTTAAATGACAGAAGCCAAACAGTGAAAGTTGAGGGTATCAGCAGCAAAAGCAACAAAATAACGCACGGGATTCCTCAGGGCAGTACTCTAGGTCCAACGCTATTCCTAGCTTATCTAAACAATATATGTAAACTAGAAATCAATAACGGTCACGTATTTGCTTTTGCGGATGACACCGCCATCCTATTTCATGGTTCGACGTGGGAAGAAACATTTAGAACGGCTGAGGAAGGGGTGCGCAAAATAACCCACAATCTAGAAACAAATCTGCTAACTGTCAATGCATCAAAAACGAATTATATCTGCTTTAGTATTACACGAGCGTCACAACCCCCGCTTAATTTTGAGCTTAAGTTGCATACCTATCCCTGCAATACAGCAGTAAATAGACTACACTCTTGCACTTGTGAAACCCTGGAAAAAGCATCATATATAAAATACTTAGGTTTGATTATAGATGAGAATTTAAATTGGCAACCACAGATATCAGCGGTGGCCAAACGAATAAGGCGTTTAATACATGTATTTAAGAACCTACGGGACATAGTTGACACAGATCTACTGTATAACGTCTATACCGCTCTTGTTCAGTCCATTCTAACATACTGTATCCCAGCATGGGGAGGAGCTGCCACAAATCATATGATAGAAATAGAACGGGCACAGAGAGCCATCATAAAAGTTATGCTTCGGAAACCGCGTAGATTTCCAACTGAACTGTTATTCAAGGAATCACAACTACTGACTGTTCGACAATTGTATATCATGCATACCATTCTACGATATCATGCGAACAACCCCTCTCCTATGTCACCGGAACATAAAAAAAGGAGAAAGACTCACATTGCTTTGCCTAGGACCAAAACCAATTTTTCCAGACGACAGTTCAACTATTTAGGGCCGTACTTGTATAGGTGTATGAACAAAAAAGTTAAAATCACCCATTTAAATAAACATGGTCTTAAAAAATGCCTAAAAAACTACCTAACTAAATATAATTACGAGGAAACAGAAAAACTACTAAATACATACATTGCGCAAAATATAATCTGATCAAAATCATAGACATATACGCACACACATACACACACACACACACACACACACACACACACACACACACATACACACACACACACACACACACACACACACACACACACACACACACACACACACACACACACACACACACACACGCACACACACATCAACCTTTACATAACAATTTATATTTGTATTTTTAACGTATAATTAGATTTATTTCAATTAATTATAAACATTGTATGGGAAGGCACTGGCCCCTATAATACGGGCTGTCCTAGTTTAGGGGCCAGGAATGGTGATATGAATTTGTATTCAAAATATTTTTGACGTCGACGACATGTTCATTCTTTGATAACATCGATCAAATCAATCAAGATATCTGCAAACGATTACGGTTACTCATATGAATAATGTATGAACATTAGGTAGGTATAGTAATTAATTTTAATCAATTAAAATAGCACGAGGCATTAGTAGTTCAACGATTTGGGAATAGACTGAATCCAGATCTTAACCCATGGCCGGCTCACTGAGCTAGGGTATCCTCTCAGAAAAAGAAGAGTTTAAAGGCAATAGTCCACTACGCTAGCCAGACTTCACATACCTTGAACAGTGTTGAGAACTTTCAAGCATGCAGGTTTCCGCTAGACGTTTTCTTTCACTGTCTATTCGTAACATATTCGTTCGCGAATATTTCATCCGATTAAATTGTTTGTACAGTTGTTATTGAAACTTGCGAGAAGTTTTCCGGCATAGTACCATTAACGTACAATAACTGAGGTGCGAGTCGCATGCCAGGCATTATCTAGTGGAGAATGACGTACTGTCAATTTTTCCTATTGGAAATAGCTATCTTACGTCAAATGCGTCAGCACCAGAGTCAAAGGTCACCCCTTAAAAATCCTTATCAAAAGCGCTACTTAATACATATTATATTATACGTAAGAATCGATTAGAGAATTGAAAAATCGATAAAAAACTGTTGACTATTATTGGTCCTGATTAAAAATCATTTCACTAGAAAAAAAAACAATACATTAATAAATTATTTTGAGCAAATTATTATTTTAGTAGGGATACTTGACCTCGTATGACCACAAACAGACGTCTACGTACGAGATCTGCTTCCATTCAATCGGATAATATTAGATTTTTCGTACCTACGTCAATTAGATACAATGTGTTTCAGTTTATTACGTGTTGCCAAGAAAAAAGTCAACACTTTCATAGTTATTAATGAGTTCAATTTTATTGATCTGTTTGTCTGTTTGATCGTGGCTAGGAGCTAGGATCAGCTTCGTTCAGTGTCACCACCCTACCAGCAAAGCCGTGCCACCAAACGATTTAGCGTTCTGGTACGATGGCGCGTAGAAATCGATAACAGGTATCCTAAATGTTATCGATTATATCGAATAAATATATCGAAACTGTTATATCCCTTCGAAGTTAGCCCGCTTCCAATTTAGACTGCATAATCACTTATCACTCGTGTGATTGTCAAGGGCTAACTTGTAATGGAAAAAAGGTCAAAGTACGTATGAAAGTACCTATAGCATCAGCGATCAGAATTTTTGCAATCGCTTCGATTATGGCAAAGTAGCGAAGCACGAGCAACTTTTTGTACATAATGTAAGTATACTTAAAAAAAATACTTTGCATCTAAATCTAATAATATTATGAAGAGGTAAAGATTAGACCAAAAGTACATCATTACTAAGCTATATTATTCCTGAGTGACGTAGGCTACATTTCATTTAAAAAAAAATAGAGATCCCCAAGAAAATTGTAATAAGCTAGCCGTACGAAGCCGGAGCGAACCACTAGTTTAAGATAAAATACACCAAATGGAAATCTAGAACTTTTTGTTTCCTACGATGTGAAGAATAACTGAACCATCTAGAAACAAAAACTTTAGACCCAGCTCATGCTAAGAATTTATTTATTTAAAGTATAACTACTTTATACTAAGTACCTAAGTCAAAAAATAAAATTACTCAGTCCATTACTGTCGACAGCATGTCTTGTTTTTACTGTGGTGTATTCAAAAAAACTTCAGTAGGAACTATGTATTATATTATTTTGCATATCTAATGTTATGTGAAATGATATTATCTTGTGCGTCAAATGATTTGCATTATATGCAGGCTTTAACGTGGAAATTAATTAATATATCATCCTCCATATACTAATCCCACTAGATTACAACATGGGTTTATTCAAGGGGCGGACCAACAAATTACTGAAAGGCCGCATCGGTGGTTCCTCTGGTGCAGCAAATGATCATGGGCGGCGGTGGTGCCCCGCTTGCTCGTTTGCTCTCAAAAAAAATCTTACAAATGCGAAAGTGTGTTAGTCAGTTTGTCTGCTTTTCACGTCCCATTTTCACAAAAGGCATCTGGATGATCCGGAAAATCAAAGCGTTCCCACGGGAAATAAAAAACCTAATTCCACGTAGACGAAGTTGTAGGCATCATCTGTGGTGTAGACTTAGCTTGTAACGCGTATAGGCTACTTTGTATCCCAGAAAATCGAAGGAATCTAGTAGCAATTGTAATATACCACTCTGGGACTTGAGAGTGAGGCGCAAAGCACACTGCCCGAGTCGAGTGAAGCCGAGGTGCGATTTGCGGCGTCTTCCTTGAAAGCAACTTAAATTAAGCTTTAGTTCACCGACTGCGTTGGACCAATGTGAACAACTATTTGTGGTGTCTGGTCGTAGCTATAATAGTTTAATATTGAGATTCGACGCTAGTGTATGAGTTTTTTTGCAAAAATTTCCCTCAAGGTCTAGTTCATTGAACCGTCCTCTCGGTAGTAGGTAAAAAAGTTATTTGATCTTGTTTTTAAGCAGATCTCTGTGTGATCTCCAGTGTCATCGATAATTTGATAAATTATAAAATATGGCAGTTGCTTATCAATAGAGCTGTCTAATCGGTTGATGATTTTGTAGAAGTTGCGATACTTAGCTATATTTGTTTGCGATAAATATGTTCGGGACATTTAAATTAGGGAAATTAGAATTCAGTTAACGCAGGCATCTAACAAGAACGGATAGTGTTTATCTGTCCAATTCTGCAATCCATCTGGGCAACCGTCGCGTCGTCGTGCGGGTTCAAACGCCACCATCTGCATTATTGAAATACAGACCTACGGTAAAAAGGCATGTAGGGCTTGCATGCCCTTTGTAATATCAAATCGAAGGTCTTTGTCAATACATAAAGGGCAGCAAACATTTCTATTAATCATTGCTGTGACCTCGGAACACTGATAACGCCTTTGATATAACTAAACGTACATAGAGCAATTAATATTGACAATTAAAGTGCAATATGTGATAAATCTATTAATGTGCACCTATGTGTGTTGTGATAGTATGTGATGAATGTATTAGAAACGTGACTTTTACATAATTAATTATATTATTAGTTATGACGACTAAACATATTTTCTAAGATTTTTTTAAAAGATAAGAAGTGGAGTGGGAGGCTTTTACCTTTAAAAACCTCCCTCTGCCATTCATTTCCATGTCACATTACTTTGCAGGAAAAACCGTGCGGTTAAATGCAGGGCGCGACCTTTAACAGTTAGGTCAACCGTCACCTTTTTTGCAGCGTGCAGCGTCCTTTGAAACCAGATGGTAGCCTAGCTACGGCCGAAGGTTCTTTCATCATTCGTAGAACTGACAAATAATGACGAATCGTGACAAGATTTAGTAACGTAACTAGAAATGGATTTGTCATCATGTTGCCTTACATTTTGTTCACGTCAGTTGTTAATGTTCTCAGATCTGATCTGTAAGGAAACGCCATTAAATCTATTTATATCCCTTCCTTTATAAGTGCAACTAGATCAATACAACTTCCTTTTCATTACTTACCTACTAGGAAACAAACACTAATAAGATCTCTGTCGAGGAAGTGAATGTTCACGCATTATTAAAATGAAGCCGTTAAATTACTGACTAATTGACTAATTCACGGACAAAATACAGGGATGAATGGATAAAATACAGGGGACCTTACGGACCTTTCTATTACCTTCATTTACCTAATCTTTATAGCTCAACGACAGAGCTCAAAGAGTGGACTGAAATCACAAAGGTTTACGATTCACCTTTTTGTGTTTTCCCGTCGTAATCGTAGCATAGGCTCGCATACTGCACGCAAACTAAGAATCGTAGAAAAGGTTTTTTAAACCCCGTAGGAAATCTTTGGTTTTCCAGGACAAAAAATAAGCGATGTTGTTAATCCAGGGTATCTACATTCCAAGAAGCCATTCAGCCAAATCCGTCCGCTTTTATGATATTAGTGTGATTCCACAGTCAAATTTAAAACTTTTCATTAAACAAATTTAAAAAATCTACTAAAAATAACGAAAATTCACAAAAAAATTCCACGCACTTGATAAAATACTTAACTGTCAGTTTTCATTCGGTTTAGATATCGGTACAAACTAGTTTGTTGATTTATCAATATCACTTGTATGTCTGAACGTGATAAAAACGTCTAAGATAATTTAATAACTTGAGACAGCACCTAATCTGATCTGAAATAATATATCTAATTCTGTAAATATTATAGACGATATAAAAAACGTGTAGGCTCACATAAATAGCGGCAAAGACTTCATAATGTTACGTGAAAATGGAATACGGCGAATTTTTGCCGCATGCGGGCTGTGTGTATGACAAGTGGCCCTTTACATTTTCGCCGAGTGTTGGGCTAACGTATCCGAGGGCTTTAAATCGGTAACTACAGAAGATTAGAAAGGACTGAATAAGCGAGTGATCTGACATCTTTTGAGACAGTATATTTGTCGAAAACACATTAAGAACGGCTTAACACAAACCCAGATCGCACACGCTAAATATACTCTAAGCTCGCAGAGTTTATTAGCCGAACACATTGGGTCAATGTGTAAAAGGCTCTTTAGATTAATGTTTAAAGCGATGAGATGATAGCCTAGTGGTTAAGGCGTCTTTCTAGCCGGGGTTCGTGGTTCGATACCGGACACGCATCTCTAACTTTTCGGAGTTGCGTTTTGAGCAATTAAATATTACTAGCTTTAACAGTGAAGGAAAGCATCGCGAGGAAACCTGCTTACCTGAGAGTTTACTATAATATTCTCAAATGTATGTGAAGTCTGTTAATCTACACTTGACCAGCGTGGTGGACTATGGCCAAATCCTACGCATTCTGAGAGGAAACCTGTGCTCAATAGTGGTTAATTATGATGAAGACTAATGTTAGTACTTTGTTTGCAGGAGGGTAGCGGCGGCGCGGTTTAGTGCGCGGCGCACGCGCAACATGCTCTCCAGCATCAAAGGCTTCTGGAAGGCGTGCCGGTATGGAGATCTCTACATGGTAAATAACGTTCTTACAAAAAATTTGAATCATTCATTAGGCATACTTTGATTTTAATATAAGTATAGCCTTCACTTAGCAGTTATTGGGCGAAACGAAGTTGATTACTATTGATAAAAAACTTAATACCTGCGTTAGTTAAAAACGTATCTACGATTTTCTAATTGAATGTCAAAAATGGCAAAATTATTAGCGATTCCACTGAAAATACGAAGCGCTTTAGTCCACTCTACAGGTTGGCGTCTAGATCACTTTGTAATATGCAAAGTATATACGTAAATATAAAAATACACCTAGGAATATTTTTGTAAACTAATTAATGATCGGCCGCGGCTTCATTTTCGTGGGAATTTCAAAAAATCTTTTCTTATCACTTGTCTGCATTATAAAGGTTTAAGATTGGGCGATGATGAGTCAATCGGTGAGGCGGAACTTTTCTTTTCATACATTTAACGCAACCTTTTGTTTTTCCCAATTTTGTTGGTCTATGCTTACATAGATAATGGAATTTTTTGTGAAATGCTAAACCAATAAAAAATTGGTATTACGCTCATTAATTATTGTTCTTTGTGTGTACAAGCATAGGAAAAAACAAAATTAGAAATATGATATAAGTATACCTACAATACTCAACTGTGTATAAATAAGCACGTACATTAATTTCTAAGTATTGTGTAATATCATCAAGCAAATCATAATAATACGCAGCTAGACAGCAGTATATAGGAACAATATACAATTAAGTATGTCAACCGTTTAAAAAAAGATTAAGACGTTTTTAACTAAATTAAATACGAGTAGTAGATCTTCAGTGTAGGATAAAATGCTAGATGACATGTTGAGTAACAGCGAGTGACATAATTTGGATGATCCATCGCTGGGACTCCAGTATACCTACATCTCCACTTGTTCGAAACAAATTCAAAAAAACGTGAAGATTAAAGTTATTTAATTACAAGTATTCTATGGAGTATCGTAATTAAATTAGTTTAAACTCCACATAAACTATTGAATTTGTGTCAAATAACTCAAAGTTAATCCACAACAGGTACCTACTGTTTATGATCAGAAGGGATTGTAATTATTAATGCAAAAATATTTTATTCTGTGTAATCTGTTCTGAAGGAGAGCAACATTTTATTTCTTCTTGCGACTATACAGCGTGTTTGATAAATCATATAACATGACAAATAAAGAGGTCGGTACCAAATATTTAGTGCCATAGATTCTTTCCTTGTCTCTGATACTTGACAAACCTTCACGCGGTCATTCGAGTTCACACAAGTTTTTCAAGAGTTCATTTCCGCGATCAGCTGTTTGCAGCGTTTTCAACAAATTCTTTAAGTCCTCATTCACTCTTATCACGTTTCGAGAATAATTATTTTTTTGGTACGTCTACTCATCCGTCCTAACTTCAGCTTGCTGGGACTGCGTCCATTACTAACACCTTGTAAGTGTATCTCCGTTTTTACTTCTTTTCTTTTCAAGTAAGTACCTACCAAACAGTAACTCCACCATTTTATTAACAAGAAATCATTTCATAAGGAAGTCAAAGCGATTTTAAATTATTGCTTATTAAGTTACATTTAATAATTGTACTGCAGTAACAAAACTGGATATGTTTACATTAATGATATGAATTAATGATCATCATTAAAATGATGCAATAAAGTCATAGCGACGCGTGAGATTGAAACATAAGTCCGGATCTGATAAAGTCTATCAGGCTCCTAGCATCTTTGATCGGTCTGTTAGTAGATTAGATATATATTTACCTATTATTAATTTTCCTATGTAGGTTCCGTTATAAGTTTTCTTTACTTGACTATTGTCACAAAATATTTATATTATGCGAAACAAGTAATGAAAATCAAAACGCTAGTTTTGGTATAAAGAACAAAGATAGCCTTAAGAAAAATCGTTACATAAAAAAGTTATTTTTAATTGTTACTAGGTGACAGCCCACAACATACTACGTGGATCTAAAAATCTCGAGAGATATCTTCGATTATGGTATTAATAGTAGGTAAGGTACCTATTCTAGGCCCGTATCCAGAATGCAAGCAATCTCTGTGCCCAATGAATGAAAAGGCAACGAACTGGCAGATTCCTATTTATGATATTGGTTGGCACCTAATGGTAGATTAAATACACTTAACAGATAAATTAAGTAAATAAAACAAATTTAACGACAGTAAAACTTCCGGTGCTAATAACAAGAGATCGAGAACATGTAACAGTAAAAAATATTGTGATCCTTGAACAAATATAAAGGCACTTTCAGATCATTTGCTATAATCCGCGCGAACACTTCTTTTGTTATTTAATGTAAGTCAAAAAATATTTCAGATAGAAACATAAACCCTTAATTTTGTTTTTTTTTTTTTGTTTTACATGATGCAACGTAAATATCTACGTGGATTAGAAACATCTCTAAAATGGTATAGTGCATGATTTTTACGATTTTCAAGTAAACTTCTAGGCACAACTACACACCTATACACCTTAGTTGGTTTCTAGTTAATTTTATTTAGTTTTAATCTTTTAAAATATGTAAGTCTCATTTCATCTGAAAATTATAAACTAGGTTATTAGCAAATACAGCCCTATATTAACTTACTAGCTGACGCCCGCGACTTCGTCCGCGTGGATTTAGGTTTTTTGAAATCCCGTGGGAACTCTTTGGTTTTCCGGGATAAAAAGTAGCCTATGTGCTAATCCAGTGTATAATCTATCTCCATTCCGAATTTCAGCCAAATCCATTCAGTAGTTTTTGCGTGAAGGAGTAACAAACATACACACACACACACACACACACACACACACACATACAAACTTTCGCCTTTATAATATTAGTGTGATGTGCTTTTGAAGAAGATGTTTTGCAGTGCTATTTCACTCTGTGAAGTGAATCACATACCTCCTTGTTGACTTGCGTTTTAGCATTAACGCATACGTTGTGTTAATGCAAGTCGCAGCGATTATTATAAGCCCGTCTGAAGAGACGTACTTTATGGTCATGAGCAAAGCGATCGGTTCGATCTTGAACTTGAACTAGCGAGGCTGTGAACTGACCATTCACAATATCCTATCATTAGAGTTCATTACATACAGACGCGAATGACCGCGCAGTACGACCTTAACTTTTTGGAGGGGTACGTAGTACGTGTCTCCAGAAAAGAACTATTCAGACAGCTGAACAGACAAACAGACAATAAAATGTTCCTATAAGGGTTCCTTTTTCCATTTTGAGTTATGGAACCTTAAAAAACACATAATGACTATGTATAGACTTTATAGGTAGGTACATACTTTATTTTTTGATGCTCTGTTTATAGAGGTATTAAGTATTTTAGTATTGATGGAATCATTCTCTCGTCAGTACAATAATAAATTAAAAAAAACCGGACAAGTGCGAGTCAGACTTGCGCATCGAGGGTTCCGTACTCGGGTATTTTTTCCGACAAGCACGATGAATCAAAAACTGTTACACATAAAAATAAATAAAAATCTGTTTTAGAATGTACAGGTAAAACCCTTTCGTATGATACCCCTCTTGGTACAGTTATCTTAATTTGAAAATTGAAACACATTTTTTTTAAATGATGTAACCACAAATACACGGTTTTCAGATTTATTCCTTTACTTGTGCTGTAAGACCTACCTTCCTATCAAATTTCATGATTCTAGATCAACGGGAACTACCCTATAGGTTTTCTTGACAGACACGACGGATGGATGGACAGACAGACAGACAGACAACAAAAGTGATCCTATAAGGGTTCCGTTTTTCCTTTTAAGGTACGGAACCCTAAAAATATAAAAATTAAAAATATACGTAAAAGAGCGCCTCTAAATTAGGTAAATTATACAGTTGTTAACTTGTTAGAGATGTGCGACTGTACTTGAACTTGAACTGATGACGAACGACAATGACAATGACGTAGCGGTCGAATCATTAGCTATGTATTTATTAATACCGGATGAATGTACGTTTTTGCACAAGTTCACAATAATATTATCGTGTCATTAGCAATTGCGCTGTTTCGGCTCGTTTAAAATTAATGCTGTTAAAAATAAACGTGTAGATAAGCATCTGGAGTTAAGAAGGGGAATAGGTAGATGGTTACACTCAAATTAAGTAATTCCTTATACAAAACAATCAACGGTATTATTAAATGCGAAAGTAACTGTATGTAGTGAATGTACGTTTTATTTTCGTTACGTTTTCAAGCCTAAGTCGCTGAACCTATTTCGAAAAAAATTGGCAAGGAGATAGCTTCCTGAAATTCGTTGAATTTCTATAGGAACCTGGGAACAGAGATAGGATACTTTTGTCAAGGGAAATCAAAAAGATCCCATGAGATTTTTAAGAACTTTAATCCGTGCGGCTGAAGTCGCATTCTAGGATGCAAGCGGTTTGTTTTCCAAACATCAAGATCGTTTCAGTGATTAACCCGCGAAAAAATAACACACGTTTACGTTAACTTTCGTTATTTCATTATAAGTAAGCATGTTAGTAAGCATTTTATTCCAGAAAATTATCTGTTTAGTCGTACTGGTCCTGTTTCTCAATTTTTCGAACCCTTCTGCGAATTAATTTTACAACATTCGTCACTTCAGAAATACTTAGCGTTTCCAACAGAACGAGTTTCTTTTGATTGTTATAATTTCTAATAGCGCTTAATTACTGTCGCAATACAGTTGTATAATGATCGTTACAAGTCAAACAAAATTATAATTATCTTGTCTCAGTGGTTAGTTGAAATGATAAGGACGGAATACCCAGGTACCTACTAGTAATTAGCTTACATGAAAGGCATAAACACAAGGCATGCATTTTTCCGCTCGGCAGCTCGTCGTAATACAATAATGAAGTGACATTGACAGTTTTGATCGTCTCGTTCGCTTCGTTCAAGTTCAAGACCAGTATTGTTAACAAGGCTCTCTCCGTCACTTACTCCATACAATCGTAGTTCCTATTTCATTTGAATATTAAGCAACCAAAGTCCATGAAATTTTGCAGACATATTCTAGAAACTAATATCTGTGCCTGTGGTGTTTTAGATTTGTCTAAAAATATGTAGTTTTAAAATTACAGGGGCTCAAAGATTTGTATGTGAATTTTTAAGACCGCATAATTTTGAAACCAAATATTTTAACAGAAATCTAGAAAACCACAGGCATAGATATTAGTTCTAGAATATGTCTGCAAAATTTCATAGACTTTGGTTGCTTAATATTCAAATGAAATTGGAACTACGTTTGTATGGAGCGAGTGACGGAGACACCCCTCTTAAGAGATTATTATTAAAGGCTATCAGCTATCCGTGTAGGCATAGTGATTGGAACGAGTTGATCGTGAACAAGGTAGTTGGTTCGTATCCTCAAAAGACACCTAGGTACTACCTCATGAGTTTTCAAGAAACTTAAGTGTTAACACATAATTTTTCGTCGTCAATCGATAAATGTCTTTTGAAATATGTAGATAGCTATATATGAAACCAGCTTTCGTCCGACTACACAAATTTTAAAACTCTATTTTATCTCCCTTAGGAGTTGGATTTTTAAAAATTCTTTCTTAGCGGATGTTTACATCATAATATGTAATGCAACTTTTCAGCCCGACCCGGAGAATATAAATACTCTTTATTCCCTATCCCTATATCGAAAAAAAATTTTCAAAAGAAAAATAAAACCGACTTCAAAACCACAAACACTAAAAAGTAAAAAATAACTTTTGTTTAGCTACACTTGTAATGTGCCTAGGCATGAAGTCGAGCGAGCATATTGAAACAAAGTTAGAAATCCAAGAGTGAAGCTCGCCCGACTTCATACCTAGGCACATTACAAGTGTAGCTAAACAAAAGTTATTTTTTACTTTTTAGTGTTTGTGGTTTTGAAGTCGGTTTTATTTTTCTTTTGAAAATTTTTTATTTCACAATTTTTAGTGGCCCCACTGTACTATAATATGCTATGCCCAGTTAAAACCCTACTGTTTACTAAGCTATTACACTGATCGCGAGCAATTTGCTCCTATCCATTGAGGAGTTCTGTTCTCCATCTCCAAAGATATTCATCAGATCTTCACCAAATTTATATGGGACCACCTGCACAGTATACCCTTTCAAACAAAAAAAAAAAAAATTTCCAAATCGGTCCAGGGGTCTTTGAGTAATCGGGGAACATACATAAAAAATAAAAAAAAAATAAAAAAAAAAAAAGATTCCGACGAATTGAGAACCTCCTCCTTTTTTGGAAGTCGGTTAAAAATCCGACCTTAATCCTTGCCTACATTATAAAGGGAATCTTTGTGCACAGCTCTCTAAATTCTAGATCTAAGGGGCTAGGTGTTCATGAGTCGGGGCGCCAGCCAGGTAACCTCCCAGTGTGCCTGGATGCTGCTGGTCCCTTTTGGATGCGTCCGAGGGGAAGAGCAGTGTTCGGGCCGGTGCGCCCCGGTAACATGGCTAATAATTTCTCTTCGGAGATATTGTTGGCTATGGCTAATGACCTGGCAGGGGGGGAGGTTTCTCCGCGTGTCCCTCTGACTAGCAGAGGGCACAGTGGATGAAGCGGAGGATGGGACGCGGGCGACGTGCGCGTCCCAAGGTCGGGGGACGCACTTCGTTGGTGCGTCCCGGAGGTGCGTCGATGGGGACCGAGCAGGTCCCCGGTGGAGGGTCTGCCTTGGCAGACGTCGCTGGCTGGGTCGCGGTTGTTTGCTTCGGCCGTTCCCGTGACCCAGTCGCCAGGCGACGCGCAGTAGCGCCGCTGGGGTTTAGTGGGTATTCCGGTCGCCTCTCGGCCGGCGAGTCCCACATACCCTCCCTCCGGGGGGGATGCGTAAATGCATTCCCCAGCGTCAACAAAAAAAAAAAAAAAAAGGTGTTCATGAGTCAGTCAGTACGTAACATACATTATGTAGATGTAACTATTAATACATACATTTAATTTGTTACAAAGTTTGTTATCTTTGATGATATGCAGGAAAAAATTACCTATATCCAATCGCAACAGATACAGAAGGTATTTTTCAGATATAAGTTTTAATAGACTTGACCAGCACAATACATAATCACACTTATGTCAGTAAATATTATGTCATAATTATTATTGACAAATAACCAATTGTTGTAATATGGAAACCGAGGAAACATATCTAATAGGCTTCTCGAACTCTTATTAAAATAAATAGCTTTAATACTAGTAATAAAATAAAATTCTACTGAAAATAATTATCGCTAATAAGTTTATTTTTTTATTAGCGATAATTGTTTTTAATTATGTAATTAGTATTTTTACACCAACCATCGCAATATTGCACGACATGTCCTACACGCGCGCTCCATACGACCGAAGAAAAAATCTTTGAACTCGTGTAACTTTGAAACTACCATATATTATTATGATATTATTTTGAAGAGCGTGTCTACCTTTCATTGAGTTTGATTGGTTAACTTAAATATATAATATACTTAAAAGGAAAAGGTGACTGACTGACTAGTTGAATAGTGATGTGACTCATGGTCAGCCTAGCTTTGAATTAATATCTAGATTTTTATAAGATGTTACCATGGAAGCAGAATATAACATAAATGGTATTTTAAACGTAAAGTATCAATTCAGAATCATTCGAATTTTCAGCGCTTAGTACTTGTAAAAATTAGAAACTATTTATATTTAAATCTCTTTTTATCAAATCAAGCGACAAAACGAAACTAATAGAATATAGATTTTCCACTGTGCAACAGACAAAAAATAAAACAATCTATAGGTCATTATATCACTAGATAATATTATATAATAGACAATAGACATAGATATCATTAATTGTAATATTAATGTCTTTATTACCAACGTGTCTCTCAGCTGGCTATTATCTAATCTATGCGCTGCTGTTTGCATAGATTAATAGATACGAGAAAATAGTGAAAATCTTCAGGTTCGCTCGGAATGGAACACCAATTTTGAGGGGTTCCGTACCTACCCGGAGGGTGCCAACGGAACCCTATTGCTAAACCTCCGCTGTCCATCCATCCGTACGTCCGAACAAGATAAAAGATTTCGTAAGGATTATACAATATTATGCAAGATGTACTAACTACGTAGGTACATACAGCTTAGTTATTACATCTACTACAGTAAAATACTATTATATAACAGTAATTATGCTTATTCTTTACTAAACGTGTCTTCACTTTTAAAGTATACACCGGTATAATTAATTACTAGGTATGTGAACCGAGATAAAAAACAAGAGCAAAAACGTGTGCATTACATAAATATGACTCGAAAAATGAAAACAAATCTTTTTTATGCAATAGTCTTCAGCCACGTGATTTCCTATGGGGAAAATGTATACGGGGTTATAGAAAACACAAACAGAAAATACTTCGATTCGATTCACACTGACACACAATTTGACTGTCCGGGATAAAAAGTCACTTTCCAGGATTTATACAAAAAAAAAATCACGTCGATCTATTGCTTCGTTGCAGCGTGTTTGAAGGATAAACAAACTACCAAACACTATTTCAAATTTATAATACTTAGCATTAATAAAATTAACATAAGTAATTAAGTCGTGCACTATAAATAATAATTGATTCAATTTTCCATTTTATCATTGTAACAGTAATTAACTAATGGTATAAAAGATAATAGCAAAAAGATTAAACAATTAACTTTAAGTGTTTTAAACCAGTCTTAGAGATGACAACATTATGTATAGTGGAATAATAAATTAGTCAGTGATAACTTGATAAACAATGAATGAAACTGTGTTCGCGTTTGTTACGACGCTAAAAATGGCTGAAATATTATGTGACACAGAAAAAATATGAACTGCAATAGTTTAACATCACCGCAAAAAATCGTAAGTGCGATAGTGTTGTGATTTTTTTTGAGTTATCTTAACTTATCGCTAAAGTTGGTAACAATCTGTCAATTTCCACAAATACATAGGTCAAGATTGGATTAAACTTTACTGTAGGTACCTACTTGTTTACTTTCTTTTAAATAAACTTTATATATGTCGTTACAGGTAAAGTCTAGGACAACTGTAAATTAAAAAATTATAACACTTCCGACAAGTGAAGGTAACAGTGACTAGAAAAGAGCTGATAACTTTCAAACGGCTGAACCGATTTTCTTGAATTATAGCGAAGAACACTCTCGTTCAAGCCACCTTTCAAACAAAAAAAAAACTAAATTAAAATCGGTTCATTAGTTTAGGAGCTACGATGCCACAGACAGATACACAGATACACACGTCAAACTTATAACACCCCTCTTTTTGGGTCGGGGGTTAAAAATAATATATTCTGATACTTTGATTACCTACTCGTAACTACTTATCCTTAATTATTAACTTTTGAATGTGTAACAACTGAAATTAAAGTAGGTATATTAGGTATGTAGTTCTTCCAGAGGTATTAATGTTAAGAAGAGTCAATTATGGAGAGATACTCATGTTTACTGCATAAATAATTACCTACCTAGTTTTCTAGTATTTTGTTTGGAATGAAAGTTCGGATAACTCAATACGGAATTTTATCACTCGGAACTATAATGTCACTTCCTTCCTTCGAAATCCGTCAACAAACATAAAATTGACATAAACAAAGATACCCGGCGGAAAGCTTCTAGAATTCAACGCAATAAAGCAAGGCCAGGGTTGTAACTTTATATAGCCTTCCGATATATGCTCGCCAGGTGCAATTTCATGCATATAATACAGTTTTGAATTTCAATATTATCTAGTATGTAGTGGATTTGCAAATGCAAAGGTGACTTTAAGAAATATATCAATGAACATAAAAAATCAAAAAAAAAAAAAAAAAATACGTGGCGCCATACGACTCGGGGTTCCGGCTGAAAACCAGCGCTGCGCTTTATGCTTTTGTGTATCTGCAAGGCATACAGCATTTTGCTGAGTTGGGACCTTTTTTTAACCCCCGACTCAAAAAAGGGGTGTTATAAGTTTGACGTGTGTAACGTGTGTCTGTGTACCTGTCTGTGGCATCGTCGCTCCTAAACGAATGAACCGATTTTAATTTAGTTTTTTTTTGTTTGAAAGGTGGCTTGATTGAGAGTGTTCTTAGCTATAATCCAAGAAAATCGGTTCAGCCGTTTGAAAGTTATCAGCTCTTTTCTAGTTTACTTATAGAGGTTTTTGTGTCGGGGGTTTTTTAAATTTTGAGTTATTCGGGTTGTGCCACACATGACACAGTTAATTCTCGTGCTTCTTCTGCTTGAGGCTTTATGGCTTAAATGCTGAAGTATTTGAGGCGCTAGGATAACTAAACCCAGAAATAAGAACCAGATTGTATTGGAGACGATAATTATTTAGATCAACTAAGCTTCTAACTAAATCTACTATTTGTTTCATAGTATCGAATAGTCGATAAAATTATCATTAAAGCACAGTCGTGGGCCATGGCCTTACCTTACATTCACTTGTTTGTTAAAGAGTAATAGTGTCTGGAAAAGACTAGCCAATTTTAAATTTTTTAAACAAAAATCTACTATTTATAGAAAATATCTGAAACGAAATAGGTACGCCAAATTCATAAAGCATGGCATATTTCCTTTTTGTTCAATTAGGATCCAAAAAGTCATGTCGTATCCATCTATTTTAGACTAATTCTATTAAATAGTACCGATTCTTAATCGCCAAATAATATTTATTTACGGAATTTTGATATTTTGTCAGTTCTTGTATTCGAAATCTTCTAATATGTCAAATTTTGTCGTTGGTTAAAGTACATATCTATGGTTAAAGTTTATTTGATAATTGAAATATTAGGGCTATCAGAATCAGAGGCGCAAAGTGTGACTTGAGTTATATGTTACTAACTTTTGCCTGGTACTTCGTAACTACGTGGGACATAATACCAATGTAATTTTAGACTATGACAATTCTAATTATAGTAGCTTTCTAATAGTGAAAGAATTATAATAATTGGTTCAGTAGTTACAAACAAACAACATCATTCCTCTTTATAAATTTATTGGTAAGTGTAGATAGCCTAACACATTTAGTATCTTTATATCTATGATCGAACCCATAACTTAAGCTACATTTCGCACCTTGGCCTCGTAGTTAAATATTGGTTCACCGACTGGCAGCCAGTCATTAAAGGTCCGAGTTCGAATGCGCTCTTCTAGAAGCGTTGAGAATTATTTCGATACTGGGGTTGATCTCACTGTAAGTAGCGATTATTTTGTCCATTTTTTTAAAAGTTTATCAGCCAAAGTTTAGGGTTTTCAAAGTAGGGCGAATTTTTTAAGGACCAAATCTCTATTACTAGAAACTAATAACTAACTTGATGTCCAGTGTCATATACTAATGTTGACAGCTTCTTTTTATCTTGAATAGATAGACGATCTAGATATAATAGATAGACGTATATTCAATGTACTCTTTGATAGACGTTCTAGATATACATTTAATTCAATGACTTCAACTGACAAATTATTATATTTTAACAGATTTCCAATACAAAAACTGTCTATGTGTTGCATGTTGGTTGAAGGTGATACGATGATCTTCATCCAACCAAGTTTAAAAGTCAAAAGGCGGAAAAAGAACCCTTATAGGATCACTTTATTGTCTGTCTGTCTGTCCGTCTGTAAAAAAACCTATAGGGTACTTCCCGTTGACCTAGAATCATGAAATTTGGCAGGTAGGTAGGTCTTCTATCACAAGCAAAGGAACAAATCCGAAAACCTCGAAATAGATGGCACACTCCGTTATTAACTTGCATGTGCATGTTCTACATAAAAGTGTTAGGTATGCCTTGTACGATGGTAAAGAATCCTTCGTGTGCGACTCCAACTCGCACCTGACCGGTTTTTTGTCGATTAAATAGTTAATATTCTTACGGTTTATAATCTACTACAGTTTCGAGTACAATAGGCATACCTATCATTAATTATAATGAGCGGAGTAGGTATAATTTGATATTACATATTTAAATATGGATTCGCCAAAAATAACTCAATTCGTTCGTATGAATAACTGAAAAACTGTCAGAATTATCCCATTTTCCAGTTTTATTTCAACAATGAATGCTATGTTATTTTTGGACAGAGAGAATTGCTATAATAATGATCCGTTTATATACGACCAATTGAACATTGTAACACCCTTTTAGGGTTCCGTACCTCAGAAGGAAAAACGGAACCCTTATAGGATCACTTTGTTGTCTGTCTGTTTGTTTGTCCGTCCGTCCATCCTCGTGTCTGTCAAGAAACCTATAGGGTACTTCCCGTTGACTTAGAATCATGAAATTTGGCAGGTAGGTAGAGGTAACCTCCCAGTGTGCCTGGATGCTGCTGGTCCCTTTTGGATGCGTCCGAGGGGAAGAGCAGTGTTCGGGCCGGTGCGCCCCGGTAACATGGCTAATAATTTCTCTTCGGAGATATTGTTGGCTATGGCTAATGACCTGGCAGGGGGGGAGGTTTCTCCGCGTGTCCCTCTGACTAGCAGAGGGCACAGTGGATGAAGCGGAGGATGGGACGCGGGCGACGTGCGCGTCCCAAGGTCGGGGACGCATTTCGTTGGTGCGTCCCGGAGGTGCGTCGATGGGGACCGAGCAGGTCCCCGGTGGAGGGTCTGCCTTGGCAGACGTCGCTGGCTGGGTCGCGGTTGTTTGCTTCGGCCGTTCCCGTGACCCAGTCGCCAGGCGACGCGCAGTAGCGCCGCTGGGGTTTAGTGGGTATTCCGGTCGCCTCTCGGCCGGCGAGTCCCACATACCCTCCCTCCGGGGGGGGATGCGTAAATGCATTCCCCAGCGTCAACAAAAAAAAAAAAAAAGGTAGGTAGGTATTATAGCACAAGTACAGGAATAAATCTGAAAACCGCGAATTTGTGGTTATATCATTAAAAAAAAGAATTAAAATGCGTTTCAATTTTCAAAGTAAGATAACTATGCCAATTTCATATGATACCCCATATCATATGAAAGGGCTTTACCTGTACATTCTAAAACAGGTTTTTATTTGTTTTTATGTATAATAGTTTTTGATTTATCGTGCAAAATGTTGGAAAAAATATTCGAGCACGGAACCCTCAGTGCGCGAGTCTGACTCGCACTTGGCCGGTTTTTTCGAAATTAAGTGCATGTGATAAAAAATGTCAAATGTGTCTTTTTTCATGCCTGTAACAATTGTTATTAGTTTTTGCTAGGTTCATGTGAAATTAAAGTAAACATTAATTGTTCAGGCAGTTACAGCGTCATAACGGATAATAATTTTAATTAGGGATGCCACCTTTCCTGAAAAAGAAAAATATATAAAAATTGGCTTTGAAAAACATTGTTTAAATTAATCTTAAATTTAGAAAAATAGAACAAACAGCCTAAAGTATTTTAGAAAAGTATTTTGGGTATTTTATTTATAAGAACCTTCTCACTTTTATTTTAGATTTTGTATTTAATTTACTTTCTCTTGTAATGCCAACGCATGTTTGGTCTACTTTTCATTATCAACCTATTTGCGTCCATTGCTGAACAGGTCTTTTCAAAGGCACACGATTACATATTGTCCTCTACCTTTCTCATCCAGCCACTTCCTGTCCCACTATCTAAAGTATAGGTATAATCAATTAATTATTACTAGTGGCACCCCTAAGGATAATAGGTGTTTATCGTCAAAATCACCGCGCGGTCGGTTCCGGTGGTTAGGTGCGGTTATTATGTACTAACTAGCGGCACGCCATTCTGCACGACTGTGGAGACACATTTCACATTGCGAGAAAAATTCGTGTCCTCTAATGAAGTGTATGTTCTACGATTTTATTCCATTGCATCAGTCTGTATGTGTCAATTCATTTTCACTCCTTCTTCGACTTCGCCTTTCTCATCAACCCGCTTCGCAAAACTTTCTTCAGGTCATCGATCCAGCGGCCTAGAGGTCGTCCTACACTGTGGTACCAGCTTTCCGAAGCCGTGTTAGACTAAAGACTCTACCACTTATCTCATATCTTTATTAATACGAATCTCTAAACAAAAATTACAAAGAAATTACACATGAATAAACAATTATTGTTATTTCAATATGCCACCTGGTAGATAAGTTAGATATTTCATGTAAAAGTTTGCTATGTTATGGTTTTAGGTCTAAATTTTGCAAGGTCAAATAATTTCAAGCTACATAATTAATGATGTATGATTATATGTATACTAGTAGAATGAGCTAGAATATGTAGATTCTGATGTAATTTCACGCAGTTATATTGTTTTTATATCAGGTAGGTATATTTTACGTTTTAGATAGGTATCTACTATAATAAAACTTGAGTTGAACATTTTTTACTTAAATAAATCTGGTGTTATAGAGATCGGTTAGAGGTGAAACCATTCAACTAGTAGTAAGTATCTACCCATAATTAAAATTAATGATTATTATGTAAATACATATTATGGAATGTGTGTTTTTTTTCTTAAAAAGCTTCTAGTGCTTCCGTCTCAGTAAAAACTAAGATATTTTAATTGCCGTCTAAAATAAAGATAAAAACATGGAATAAGTGTAATTTGTTAGAAGATTTAACACTAATTATATAATAATGGCAGTCAATAAATAGCTCGAGTACCTGCTATGTAAACAGGTAATAATAAAATGACATCACTTTTGAACTTAATGTTACTGCCAAATTGTTAACTTTTTAATTTTCTTATATTTTCATGTCAATAAATATAATATGTGGCATTTTTATAATTGTGATAATATTATGTGTGATTTGACACAGAAAGCTCTCGAAAGGCAAAATATTTGTTGTTTCCCATAAATATCAACTCCAAGAATTTTTTAGAGCTTTTGTGCCGTCCATGCTTTACACGTTCCTAACCATGGCATTCTTGCCAGTTTTGACAAGGTTTAGCTCAAAAAGTTCATCTTTGTTGAAACAAATGCTCCTAAAACTATTTTTCTGAACAGCATTAGCTATGTAATCAGTAGTAGTACCTACCTATGTAATCAAATAGTTTAAATAGCCGTGCAATTGTGATAGCAATCTGGCAAAGCGCTCATGTGTTCCTAATACAATGCGATTAGCGCTTATGACACTTATTATACAGATACGCGGCCACGTGCTTTAGAAGATGGAAGCTATCTCACGTTTTATACATATAACTAGTTCAAATATTATGTTCTAAAACTTTATTCAGCTAGAGAATCCATACTTAATATTATAAATGCGAAATTGTATCTGTCTCTCTGTCTAACTGTCTGTATGCTAGCTTTTCACGGTTTGGTCAATATTTGTACACAGAGCTTACTCGTATATCCTAAGGAAGGACATAGGGCTACTTGTGGTTTAAATTGTGTTAAAGGCCGAGTTAATATCGAAGAAGAAGTTTAAAAATTATAAGCGATTACATTATTTTGCATTTTATACTTCTCATCTATGTATTTAGAGATGAATCTGGTGAAAATGTTCTTCAGTAAGTAAAAAGTTGGCACTATGCAGACTTTCAAGAATAGTTTTCTGGATCAATGCTCCCATTGTTGTATTACGCAGTTACATTTGATTTAACTCGAACAGTACAAAAGTACGGGGGTTTTACTTACAGGTAACCGATAAAACATAAATATATAGATGTGTTGGGTACATGAAAATTAATTCCCTTGGTAACTAAACTTTTGATAAACTAATTTATGACTTGGTGTAGGCACATCGCCGACACTTTATACAAGCGAAAAGATTTAAACCTACTATTGACAAGGACAGCCGCGCTAAACGTAAATCGAGCCGGTCAAGGACAATAAATCAAGGACATAATACTAATACCCTTACGTGTGAGTGTCGATTCTTTACGCGGCAATAGTTAGTATTCTCTGGTTTAGGCAAAATGAATGCTATTTAAGTCAATTTTAGAAAAAAAATATTTGTAGATTAAAGAAACTCTTTTACCAATAACAACAGTTTATGATGTACCTACGTTAATTGAATTGTTAAGGTTCATACTCGATTTATCCTATATCGATTGTAGTGAAGAATCGATTTGGGATGGTTTACGGTTGCACGCTCCGTGCCACACCTTGTTAACTATTATTTGCGATCTTATTATGCAGTTTCAACTTTCGTGATGGGTTTATGAGCTGTTATCATTACCCATCCACATTACAGATCCGAAAGTCTGCTTATTTCTCTGTCTGGTTTGTCATTCAATCACGTTGCACTGCAGCAAAGCGGATCGAAGTAATTTCTTTAAATGATTTAAATGAATTAATCACACTAATATTATAAAGGAGAAAGTTTGTATGTGTGTGTGTGTGTGTGTGTGTGTGTGTGTGTGTGTGTGTGTGTGTGTGTGTGTTTGTTTGTTACTCCTTCACGCAAAAACTACTGGACGAATTGGGCTGAAATTTAGAATGGAGATAGATTATACCCTGGATTAGCACATAGGCTAATTTTTTATCCCGGAAAATCAAAGAGTTCCCACGGGAATTTTAAAAAACCTACATCCACGCGAACGAAGTCGCGGGTATCAGCTAGTAAAAAATAAAATAGGATTAACTCTACCCGAAATTTTGAACGAGGCGAAAATCGAACGAAATGGTCTTTTGGTTTTCTTAGAACTCTCAGTTAAGTATTCTCAAATACTAAATGCACTAATCAGTAGGTATACTTGATTCACCTAGCTGCATTAGGGGGATAAATTCAACAAAGTAGTATATTTGTACACCTAGATGAATCAATCCAGGGTCATCAAATTAATCAGTCTACGGCACCGGATATACGAGTAGGTAAATAAAGACCTGGAGAGTTACAGCCTATTTTTTATCCTGCAAAATTAAAGAGGTCCCATTTTAAAAAATCCACGTGGACGTTGTGAATATTTGGATACCATGATTGGATTTCAGTTTGGTAAAACAAAAAAATTTCCTTCTCATTCATGTGAAATGGGCTAAGGTAACCGACCCCTCGATCCTAAGCCTCGGCCATCTAATAATTGAACCATAGTATGTATCACAGCCGATGAATCTTCATTTACCAGGATTTCACAAATTTGCAGGTGCTGGCGGCCCTCGCCGCGCAGTCTATCAACATCTCGGTGGGATTCTGCCAAGGTTTCTCGGCAGTTCTGTTACCTCAGTACACGCACGAATATCCGGCCATCTCTTACGAGCAGAGCTCATGGATTGGTAAGAGAACATCTATTATCTCTTTCTATCAGTAAAGCTAGGGTCTAACGTAGATTGCTTGACATCCACGTATTCGAATCAGCTTGTTCGAATCCACAAATTCCAATTTAATTGAATGAACTAACAAACAACATGCATGCACGTACGTACGTGTGTAAAGATCGATCACAAGAATGTAAAGATCACAATAGGTACCTACTGTAACTAGATATATAAATGTATAAATGTGTCATGCAATTGCTATTTGTATTAAATATCATTCAAATTCTCACTATATAGGCGTGTGTTCAACCATGCACATTGTCTGTTTATCATTTCTTCTGAACCTGAAGCGTAGGTAGACACGTGAATGACGTCTTTTAGCCACGTAATATATTACTGTGTGTTCAGATTACAAAAACAGCGTGATAGCCTGGTGGTTAAGATTTCGGGCGAGCTTATGTGAGGGAGTTGGGGTTCGATGATCAATAACCATTTGCTTCGTACCAATTATATCATTCGGTGAAGAAAAACATCGCGAGGAAACCATGCCTAAAGATTTTTACCAGAATTCTCTGCAATATTCCGAAAGGTCTACCAATCCGTATTTGGCCAACGTGGTAGACTGTGGCCTAACACTTTCACTTTGGAGACTCGTGTTCAATAATGGGCAGCTTGAGATAGACAGGCAGGCACGCCATACATCTAACTTTTACTTCGTCAATCAAATAAGTATATACCTACTGAAATATGAAAAACTTAGCGCTGCAATCAACATGCGAGTACTAAAGCTGAATCTCCTTATTATGATTAACTAGAGGTTGCCCTGGATTTAGTTTTATTTAATCCCATAGGAATTTTTTATTTTCCGGCCAGATATAAAGTAGCCTATGCCATCTCTAGGTCTTTAACTAGGTATATTCATACAAAGAATCACCTAGTTACGGCGTGACGGCGTTGCGGCGTGATTGAAAGACAAACAAACACACTTTCGCATTCATAATATAAATAGGGCATCATGTTTATATCACGCGAATAGCATAAGTATCTGCGCACAGAAAGTGGAAAAGTCAACATTTAGTAGCGGGTGTGCAAACATCAGATAAGGTTATTTGCCTGTACTTACAATAACGTTTTGGCTCGATAAAGGGCAAAATAGGGCACATTTATTTGTAAGCACGTTCTGCTAATGGAAAGGGCTTAGTGCGGTATAAATAAGGGATTAGTGTAATTAATACGATCGGATTAAACTGTTTACTTAACAGTCAACTTTGCTTAGCATTAAATCAGATTTCATTTCAAATGCTTTGTACCAAATATCATCATAATAGTCTAGTAGTTAAGACGTTAATTTCCTATTCGGGAGTTCGGAGGGTCGATCTCAGGCACACACCTGTAACTTTTTGGAGTTACGAGCGTTTTTAGCAATTAAATATCACTTGTTTTATCGGTGAAGGAAAACATCGTGAAGAAACCTGCATACTTGAGAGTTCTCCATAATGCTCTCAATGACATGTTAAGACTGTTAATCAGCACTGAGCCAGTGGGGCGGACTATGGCCTTAACACTTCTTATTTTGATAGGCGATTCATGCTCAGTAGTGAGTCAGGCGAAGGGTTGGTGATAGAGAAGATGTTGAAATATCATTTCTAGACATCTGTGGTTCAGCATAATATAATTATCGTTAACTCAAAATTTAAAAAACCCCCGACAGTAAAACCTTTATAAGAAAACCAGAAAAGAGCTGATTACTAACAAACGACTGAACCGATTTTCTTCGATTATAGCTAAGAACACTCTCGATCAAGCCATCTTTCAAACAAAAAAAAACTAACTTAAAATTGGTTCATTCGTTTAGGAGCTACGATGCTACAGCAGATACACAGGTCAAACTTATAACACCCCTCTTTTTGGTTCGGGGGTTAAAAAGTAGAGGCACCTAATCTAATTTGTATGTTTTGTTCTATTCCAGCCAGTCTCGGTGTGATATCCAACCCCATCGGGGCTCTGCTAGGCGGCATGATGGTGGACGCGGTGGGCAGACGTCTGCTCCTGCAGTCGATCGTGCTGCCCAACCTCATCGGCTGGCTGGTCATCGCCTTTTCCGAGACCTATGTCTTCCTATGTGTGGGGAGGTTCATCACTGGATTTACTATTGGTAAGAGTTAATTACGTTTATCAGCCTCGGTTTTTTCAGCGATGTATGTGTTTACACTTTATTTACACGTATTAGATAATAGGTGGACACTAGAGAGCAGTCTCTCTTGAGAGTCTGGTGTCCACGCTACATAATGCTTTGCCTTGGTAGGGTGGCACGCGCTGGCGCATTGGGGTAGAGTTTGATGGCGTCTGTGAGCTCTGGACGCATTTGGTTGCCAACAGGGTTACTTGGAAGGGGAAGCCCTTTGCTTGCGTTTGAGATTACCTCTAAAATGTGTTCATAACTGGACATAGGCGAGCGCCCCACTATATACTTGGTCATCCTCCTTCCCTTTCCACTCGCTTCCTTCTTCAGGACATACTTTATCAGGATATGTATGCCCTCGCGATTTCTATTCCAGAATATGTCTGCCCTTCCGGTTTACAAACATAAATAGCCTCCACGTCGTAAGTTTTGGTTCTTCGACGCAGTTTTTCATACGGTTTTTTCTTTAGACTGATACCCATGTAACTCTTGCCATAAAATTGCTTCATTTGTTTAGAATTTCTGTTTTCGAAGACTAAACACCTGCTATACCTACTTCCATAGGTACCGCTAACGTTCTCGATGCTCGTTGAATGCCCATTTAGTTAAAGAATGAAATTTAAATGTACCTACCTATTCTTAATTTTATACGGATTAATTATAAATTTGAATATTCTAGTACTCAAAAACCAGACTTGTTTATGTTTGGGACAAACTGTTTTAATTAGCTCTTTGTTTGCAATTTTTATTATGTGTTAAATATACCAAATTAGATTTATCTCGAGAAATCTTTAAATATATATACCGAACATCGTATCAGTTGTTTACATTATCTTGTTTTCATTTCCAGGAATGTCAACAGTGTCATACATATACGTAGCAGAGATCACAACGCCAGAAAAACGTGGGGTGCTAAGCGCTCTAGGACCTGGACTAGTGTCTACTGGCATATTCATCGTGTATTCTCTGGGAGCCTTCGTGCACTGGCGTAAAGTTGCCGCCATTTGTGCTGGAGTATCTCTACTAACACCATTCCTCATGTATTTCGTCCCGGAATCACCACTATGGCTAGCCTCCAAAGGACAGATGAAAGAAGCTTACAACTCAATGTTTTGGTTGAGACAGAACAATAATACCGCCCAACAGGAGTTAATGGAATTTACCAAAGACAGAAAATCCGACGAATCTATGACTTTTAGACAAAAAATGGGACTTTTTAAACGCAGAAGTGTCTTGAAACCTTTCGCTTTGCTGATTGTCTTCTTTGTGTTCCAAGAAATGTCTGGGATTTATATAATTTTGTATTACGCTGTCGACTTCTTCAAATCAGTTGGTACCAGTGTTAATGAATTTACAGCTTCTATAATAGTTGGTGGGGTCAGAGTTTTCATGGGCGCAGTGGGGGCGTGTCTCATCAATAGTTTTAGACGAAAGACATTGGCTGCTGCGTCTGGACTTTTGTTAGGATTTGCTATGCTCGGAGCGGCAATATGTGACAGTTTAAATGGTCCCCCATTAATTAAGCTAGCGTGTGTTTTACTCCACGTTTCATTCAGTATGGTTGGATTTCTCCAGCTCCCCTGGATAATGTCCGGGGAGTTATACCCTCAGGATATAAGAGGAGTGATGTCTGGTGCGACGGCATGTTGCGCTTATGTCCTCATATTCTTTAATATCAAAACTTATCCTCAATTAGAGTATTTGTTGACGAGCAATGGGACTTTGTATCTTTTTGCTATTTGCGCAATAATAGGCGCAGCATATTGCTACCTGTTCCTACCAGAGACTAAAGGCAAAACTCTGAATGAGATAATGAGACAGTTTGACGAGGAAAAGAAAGATGGAGATCCAGAAATAGGGTATGTTAAAAAAGTAATGGAAGGGAAGCCGGTGCAAAGAAGGCACAGTGCGGGGGCTTCTATATCATTGGAAAAGGGAAAGGAGTTAGATAAAGACTGGATGCAAAATACTTGCGAAATACATAGCAACGGCCATCATGAGTAGGAATTACTTAGAGCACTGAGTATAAGCTATCATGTTAACAAACGTTATACTGGAATTGTGTTGATATGTTTGTTGAATAAAGTTGGTATTGAAAATCTGTAGAAGATCCAAGGTCATAGGTTAAACCATTAGCAAGCTGAAGTGGTAATGGGATGCTTGTCTTAGGGGCGATGGACGTTCGAGCCGAAAAGTCCTAGAAAGAGGCCTGTGAAAGCGTAGCCTAGAGCGCACGATAGACTGACGATATTAATAAGAGTGTGACAGGAAGTGCAGTGGCGCTCACTAGGCAAAACAAAAACTATGTTCCTAATTAAACGTCCGCAGGTTGATATGATAGTGATAATGATGTTGTAGAATAGTGTCACGTTTGTTTACTTTATAACTTACACTTGAGCTTTTGATGGTTCAGTTTACCCAAATGACCGATTTGGTCTTGGGAGTGGAATTTTCTGCTCAATTAATTGGTTGGGCGTGGCAGTTCGGAGAATCGAATTTACAATATTGTGATGCATATTTATTAAGAATTTTGAGATAGAAACATACCTGTTTATGGGTAATACGCGATGTCAACCGTTGAAACGCGAAGTTTTTTGTGAAATCGAATCGTAGGTGGAATTAGTATGTAATTACAAATACAGTAATGTAGTGTCAGCTTCGTTCGGTTTTTCATTTTTTTTTTCAACATTCATCGCGTTTCATTAGGTTACGTCACTTGTCATAAGGCTGTTTCCATCATAATTTGTTACGTGTGATTTTTTTACTGAGTGCATTTAGAGTTAAGTTGAGGTTTAATTTATACTTATAAATATTTAATGTGATCAGTATTATGGGTGTTGCGTGAGTATTGAGTTTAGAGTTAAGTAAGTAAGTGATACATTCCATTGTGATAGTCTTAGTGCGTTTACAAGGTTAATAAAAATGAATAATTATTGTTACATTAATAAATAGTACTTTAATCTTAGGCTAAAGTTACATCACCGCAGTGTTGAAGCGTAGAAACGCGTCCTTTCTTCAATGTTTAATCATGTACCTACTTGGGTGGAACTATTCGTCGCGATTCTGCGAGTCACTTTCAACTAGATTCCATTTTTTTTACGTAGTAAAACTTCATACTTAACATGGTATTAACATGAGAACATTTAAGAAAAGACGGATGAATTTACTTTTTCTCTTCGTCAATGTACTTTTTGCTTACTTTAGTTCATTTCCAGCCATTTCATTCACTTTTACAATTATTAATGTTGTCTTAAATATTGTTAACTATGAAATTATATTGCTTCCGAACCTATATTTATATATTATTTGTACATTCAAAATTATTTCTGATGTTACATAAGATTTACCTACTATTATAATAATATATGCTTGAAACGGGCAACCTATTTTTGATAAAGAAATAAATTATTACAATAGTAAATTATACAATGTTATGTAAGAGGTCTTCAGTTGAAGTCTTTGAGTAAACGAACTGATCATTCAAGTTGGTGTTAATCCGAAAACTTTAGAGTTGTCAAATTACGAAGTTCATTACTTATATTAAATATGCTTAAGGTTTAAGCTTAAATAAATTATAAGTTATTATCTAAATATTTATGACTACTGTGATTTGAGTCAATGAATGTTTTGTGTGATATTAAAGTGTTGTTTTTTTCCAAAAAAAATCTTTATTTATAGTACCAACAACCAATCTAGTCAAAACGTAAAGTTTTTACAGACGGAATTCTTATTTTCTAATCCCATAGTGATTGATTAGTATAAAGTAGTTAGGTAAGCACAATTCAACGTGCATCTAAGCCTTGGTCACGGGAATTTTTTTCCTACTAAGTGGAGAACTTAATAGTTAAAAATTAAGAATTATTTATCGTTGCGTCACTCTAAGTACCCCGCAGTAGGACTTGAGCTTTAGAAGTATTTCATTCATAGCTAAACTTTTTAAACACTTTAGGTACATTCACCGTTAGTTTAGTGAATTACAATTTCCACAAACATATTATTTTTGATAAGGCACATTGATTCATTAACAACGGATTTTTCCCTACTATGTAATGAAATTACCACGCAAAAAAAATTGTATTATGTTATGAACAAGAAAAAAAAAGCTAGATAATTTAGCTTCTACAGTCTTGAATGCACCTTCTATTACAACTACAAGGTACCTACATCATTTCAGTTTTCATTAACTCAATTAAATCTGTGCAGTTTTTTAATTTCGGTTCGAACTTTTCGGAGTTATATGTGCATTTTAATTTCTATGCAATTAAATACATTAAGTACATAACTTGCTTTAACGGTGAAGGAAACGCCATCTAGATACGTTTTCCGTATTTTCGTATAATGTCGAATGGATCGATAACGTGATCGTAACGAAAACATGACTCACCTTTCCGTAAAAGCCTTCTAGTTCAGCATGTTGATCAGAGATGGCTGCACTTGTCACTTAACTAGACCGATATAATATTGTTTTCAGAATGATAACATTTCGTAAAAAAAAAAAAAAAAATGCTGAGTTTCAGACTATAACAGTTTATGCTTCTTAATAATTGGTAATTTTTTTGATTTTTGTCTATTTAATAAATGTCGGAATTCGGCGTATCCTAATGTCCCAGCTATCTCAAACAATCTATACATTGTTAAATTATAGGGAGATTAGCTTAGGATCTGTACAAACGGTTAGTCAGATATTATATCAACTGCACGACGACGTGCAGTTGATGTGCAGTTCTTGTATGGGCACATTGGACTGCATGGGAACTAGGCAGTCAGTCAGCCTGTTGCAACTTGTAATGCTAATGTCAACTACACTTTGCAGTCGGCTTGTAGCCTTAGATGCAAGCAGTCTGTTTTTAAAACTTAGATATTTAATTGATTTGACGATGCCATGTTTTTATTATTCGATGAATAGCGAACTGTATAGCTAGTACTTACCTGGTTTGTGGGATGCCATACTTGATGCCGACTCCGACTCGTGGCAATGCTTTGATGACTTTCTTCACCGTCGCCTGGTCCGGGAACGCGAAGAATATTGACGCTGGAAAAACAAGACATTTAATGCTTTAATCTCCTACTTTTTATCGAAGGGTGAAGCGCTCAAATGTTATCTAGATTTGTCTGTACTCGTACTGTAGGTACCTATTTGTTAATTCACTTTACTATTCTTTCTTTCTTATTAATTTAGTTCAAAATTTGCAGGCGTAACGTTGCTTTGACCCAAACCAAGTGGGTGAATTTTGACCCACATTATTATATATTTTATTAAATAATTCCTCACATCATGAGGTTTCCTCACGGAAAACACGGAGTTTCTCTACGTAATTAAATTAGAAATGAGGAGACCCGTTGAAGAATCGAAGTGACTGATATAGCCCAAG